>NC_141539.1:32095000-33302500 GCF_021556685.1 Rattus norvegicus | reverse complement strand
TGTCATATCTTGAAAGTTCTCTTTCGATGGTCTCACAACAGAACTGATAGTCTTTGAGAGGTGAGAGGCTATACGATTCCTCTCTTGTGGATCTGGGAGGTATTGGTATTACTGACATAAACCACCTCTTAAACTTGGTCATGAAAGGCAATGCATTATCTTTTAGACTTTCTTGTAATGCCCACCCTTGGAATTCAGCCACCAGACAAAAAGTCCTCAAAGATCATGGAGGGGACCAAGGAGGTAGGAATTGAGACTCCCACACCCATTAGCCACAGCCGAGCTCACAAACGACAAGCAGCCTTACTTGCCAGCCCTGGGATCGAGCCATCTTGGAAGTGCCAGGCAGTGAAAGTCTGATGACAACAAGTAGTGGGATAAAGCAGCAGACATGCATGACAAGTGACAGCAACATTGACAGAAATTGTCATTAACCCACCAAGAAATTGGAGCCCAGGACAAGGCACTGGGTCCTGAGAGGCATCCTGAGTTGCTAGAGCCGAGGGAGAGATTCTGCCTCAGTATAGAAGAGAGAGCGAGGAACACACTTGATATCAATCTCCACACACATGTGCACATGTGGACCTACACATGTATGGATATGCACACACACACATACAAAAAAGAATAAAAAATATTGGAGGCCATCATTTTTCCAGCATTGGCAGAATAGGTAAACTGTGCTATATACAGATTGGATCTCTCTCACTGGAAATACTTGAGAACAGAAGTGTTTTAGAGTTTGGTTTTCATTAAATATATTTTAAAATTATGAGTATATGTGTGTGTGTGTGTGTACATGTGTGTGTAAGTGTGTGTGTACCTGTGTGTGTTATGTGTTTGTGTGTATGTGTGTGTGCATGTGTGTGAGTGTGTGTGTTTGTGTGTGTGTGTGCGTGTGTGTACATTTGTGTGCATATCAATACAAGGTACCCAAGAAGCCACAGGCATTGGGTAACCCTGGAGATGGAGTTACAGGTAGTTGTGAATCACCTGACATGAACACAGGGAATAAAACTTGGGTCTCGGGGCTGGGGATTTAGCTCAGTGGTAGAGCGCTTACCTAGGAAGCACAAGGCCCTGGGTTCGGTCCCCAGCTCCGAAAAAAAGAACCAAAAAAAAAAAAAACCAAAAAACAAAAAAAAAAAAAACTTGGGTCTCTGCACCTGCGCACCCTGGTACCAGTGTGACCTGGAACCTCTGCGTCCTTCAGAAATGGCTTGGTGTCACCAAGGAGTCTGTGTCTAAAAATCAGACCAGTTTGAGATGTGAGCCCTTGGCTCTTAGCCTCCTGCTCCAGCAGCCATGTCCGCTGTCTGCATGCCCACCATTATGGATGTAACTCTCTGGAAACAAGCCCAAAACAAGCAATAAGCACTTTCTTCTATAAAAGGCCTCGGTGCCTTATCACAGCGAGAGAAGTCCTAACTAAGATGGGCAGTGGCAGATGTCAAGGAGCTAGCGCCAGCAAACCCCTTAAGGCACAATTCAAGCAACTAGGGGACACAAGAGGTCAGGCTACCTGAAATCCATTCTGTGTATCTGTGAGTAATGTCCTAGCAACTCAAAAACTTGGGTCTCGTGCAAGAGCAGTATATGTTCTTTTTTTTTTTTTTTTGGTTCTTTTTTTCGGAGCTGGGGACCGAACCCAGGGCCTTGCGCTTCCTAGGCAAGCGCTCTACCACTGAGCTAAATCCCCAACCCCTCAGTATATGTTCTTAACTACTGAGCATCTCTCCAGCCCCAGGTTTTTTGTTTTCATCTTGGTTTATTTGTGGGGTTTTTGGGGGGATATATATATATGTATATGTATATATATATATATATATATATATATATATACACACACACACACACATATGTATGTATGTGTATATATATACCATTATATATGATATATACAATAATAATATTTATTCAATGTATGACATTTCTTATCAGTGGGATCCAAGCCTAAGCATGAAATTCATTTATATTTCATATATATTTTGTACACACAACCTGAAAGTGTGTGTGTGTAGTGTGTGTATATTTGCACATGTGTGTGCAAATCTGTGTGCATGCTCATGTGAAAGCCAGAAGTCCATACTAACTATCCTCCTCAATTGCTCTGTACCTTATTTTTGGGGTACAGCATCTCTCACTGAATCTGGAACTCAGAAATTCACCTAGGCTGACTGGCCAGTTTCCTCCAGAAATCTGCCTGCCCTCCCTCCGCTGCTGGATTTGCAAGCTCTCACTCCAAGCACAGTTTTGACCTGGATGCTGGGAACATAAACTCAAGTCCTGGGACCAGAGAACTGACTCAATGGTTAAGTGGACCCAAGTTCAGTTCCCAGCCTCCACACGGTGGCTCTATAACTATCTGTAGCTCTAGTTCTAAGAGACTCAACACCCTCTTCTGACCCACACAGGCACCAGGCACACGGAGGCACGCACATGGTGCCTACACTTACATTCAGGCACCCATCCACATAAAATCAATAAATCAATGAACTCAGTCCTTGCCCTTCCGCTGCTAACACACGACCAAGGGAGTCATCTCTTGGTCCCCAAAGATAGTGTTATACACTGCTCTATCTAATAACCACACATCAGAGAGAAAGTTCAGAGTGTGAAGCTTTCCTCTTGAGGTTTCATATTAGTGCTCAACATGTTTTGGATTTCAGAGAACTTTAGATTTGGGGTATTTAGAGTAGAGATGCTCAACCTATGTATTTACAATGTGATTGCTCTTTTTGTTTTCAGCTTCTTGCTTTAGAGAGGGTCTCCCTCTGGAGGAGAGCCTAGAACTTGTTGCATAACCCCAGGCTAAGCCTCGAACTCTCGTCAACTCTTCTTCCTCCTCCTTCTGAGCACTGAGATTACAGATGTGACCACTACCCAGGCTTGCAATTCTACACTGCTGCTACATGTTACTACCTACTACTGTTATGAGTCTCAGAAGCATAATGTTGAATTTAAAAAAAGGAAAACACGGGGTTGGGGATTTAGTTCAGTGGTAGAGCACTTGCCTAGCGAGCGCAAGGCCCTGGGTTCGGTCCCCAGCTCCGAAAAAAAGAAAAAAGAAAAAGAAGAAAAAGAAAAAAAAAGGAAAACACAAATGAATCTGTTTTAAGGCAGACTAAACTCACCCACGTGTGAGGAATATGGGTGTGGCTGTCTGTGGATAGTGGGTGACAAGAGTTTGCATTTGCTGGCCGTGTTCAATTTTTTGTTGTCAATGTTGTTGCCTGCCTTCCTTCCTTCCTTCCGTCCCTCCCTCCCTCTCTCCCTCCTTCCTCTCCCTCCCCTTTTCTCTCTTTATTCTAACAGCATTCACTGTGTAGTTGAAGCCAGTCTTACACTTCTTTTGATGCTCTTGCCTCAGTGTCCCCATGCTGCCACTGCAAGCACATGCAACCAAGCCTGACATGGCTCATATCTTAATCTGAGTGTGGTTACATGGATACATTCACCTTGTGAGAACACAGCGCTTTAACACTTCAGTGAATCACGCTCCAATTCAAAACCATTTACAGAAACAATTCCTACCTAATTCCGTAAGGTTTTGAGAGAAGACTGGGCCTGATGTTTGTCTCTGCTCAGAGTTCCTCAAGCTGTTCTTGTAGCAGATCTTGGTGTCCATGGAAACCAGACAGAGACAGTGTGGAAATAGGAAGGGATCAGAGCCTGAGAAGTATAGCATATGTAACAAAAACCAGACTCTCAAAAGACTTCCCCCTGGGTTCTGATCCCACCCAGCCTCAGCCAGATCCCTGCCCGTTAAACAGGACTCATCGCACACGGTTCACTTCTGTCTGTCAATGTTTATACCCCTAGACAAATTCCAGCCAGCTCCGTTACTGCCTCCCATTTTACCCAATCAAACAACATACCGATAGAAATCTGATATTAAAGAGGTCTTCTCTACCTGAAGGGTTTTCACACCTCACTAACTGGATGTGCTATGTTGGAACCTCGGCTCTAAAGGAGACGCTAAAAGCCTTAGAACAGCCATAGCGAATGTTCGGGGGCCACGTGTTAAGCACACACTGTTTTCTCAGGAGAGTTCTCCAGAGCTTACTAATTGCTATTTTAAACATACGTATAGCACCTTGTTATTAAATTTTTCTGGGTCTACCAAAAGATACGTCAGAAGTGGGTGGGTGAAATTCTCCCCTGAGGGTGCACGCTCGCCTGACTCTGCTGTGTTTGAGACGTGCCCTGGATGTGTCTGGGTGTGAATCTGTGTAGGCAAGCACACACTTGGCGTCCATGTATGGCACTGTGTTGGTTCTAACGAACGTGTGTAAAAGAGCTGTACACATTTGCGTCTTGTGCATCTGTCGGTTTTGTGTGTGTAGACTGTGTGGGTGGTATGTCAGGACATTTGTGAATGAGTCTGTCACTTTGTGAGTTTATATGTACGTGTGGGAAATGGGATGTAAAATATGCAAATGGGAACTTACGTGTTTGTGACTCTGGGGGAGATATGAGAGAGCATTTGTGGCCACTTCTGCAGTTATTTTTCTGAGCTAAACTGTAAACTTGCGTGTGGATTTATAGAGGGAAAGCTGGCTGCAGGCAACATTTTGAGGTCATATGGCTTAGCCGTATGGAATTGCCTTTCTGTGGGCTAAAAATGGTTAAATATTCGGTGACTTTTGCCTGAGTCAACCTCATCCGTGTGTGCACACATGCACACCTGGGTTCGAGTTAGCACGGCCTGTGTACCACATCAGTATCTTCATTCTCCGAACCGAGAAGATCGCGTGGTCGACCTAGGAGGCAGCTTAACGAGAGTCGTGAAGGAAAGAGAAGCCGCAGAGAGACAGACAGGTTGCTTCTGCAGCCCCTGGAACTTGTCCTCCGATGGAGTCGTCACACTGGAGTGGAACTGCTATTTCACTAGGCTGTCTCCTTCACTAGGCAGCAAACTCCTTGAGAGCAAACCCCCCCCCCCGTGTGTCTCTCGTTCATTCATATTCCAGACATAAGGCTACAACTCAGGATACAAACTCAGCTCGTATTTGCTGAGTTGAACCTGTAGGAGAGGATAAACCTCACCGAGGGACATTAAAGAATGCCTAAGTGAAGGGATAAACTCTGTTCATTGTAAAAACGACAAAAAAAATTTGAAATTACAGAAATGTCAGCATGTGGGGTTATGGAGTCAATCCCTAACGCGAAATCCTCAACGAATAAGTGAACAAACAAACATCACTTCCTCTTCATCTGCAAAGTCAATGCCATCCCAAGCACAATCCCAAAAGGGCGCTGACAAGATGACTCTATGTTTTGCATGAAGAGCAAAGTTTCGATAATAGGATATGTCTGAAAAAAAAAAAATAGCGTGCGGGGAAGCATGTCAAGTTATCACAACCTATTTTAACCCCTCCAAGGGTAGATAAGGATTCATCATCTGTGTAATCAGCCCCTGCACAGTCATGCTTCTCCTTGCCTGTCCTCTCTCAGTACCACTGCTCCTGATCACATAGATGTCCCCCATCTATGACATCTTCCCACACTGAGTCCTGGCTGTCGCCTCCATGGCCTTTGCTCTTTCTAGTTTCCTTGCCTTTAATTCACCAGCTCCAATCTTTACATCAGCTACTTAATATCACGGCCAACATATGACTGACACCTTCCTACCTTCCTCAAAACGTTTATGCCACTTCTTGCTGTATAGCCCAGGCTGTCCTTGAACTCCCAATATTCTTGGCCCAGACTGCTGAATGCTGTAAATTCAGGCCTGTGCCAGCCTGCCTGCCTGATCAATGCCATTTGTGTTGTTCTTGCTGCTACTGCTGCTGCTGCTAGTGGTGCTGCTTGTACCGTATGTTATCACCTATAGCATAGGAAAGGGAGGTAGACAGGAGTGATCAGAGTGAGTCACAGGGAGGCCACACCTCTCTTCAGACCCTGTAGCTCTCTTGAGAGTACTGTGAAGATCTAACAAGAAGCCTGCGAGGGCCGATCCGTGCTCACCCAGCTACCAAGAGGCCCTGACAAAACATTCCTTTTTTTTTTTTTTTTTTGAGCTGGGGACCGAACCCAGGGCCTTGCGCTTCCTAGGCAAGCATTCTACCACTGAGCTAAAACCCCAACCCACAAAACATTCCTGAACACGAGTTTGGTGATGGCCTTCAAGTTTCTGGTACGCAGGAGGTGCTTTGCTTCTCTTGGCCTGTTTAATCATTTGTCCCTGTAAACAAAAGACTGGCCGATGAGGAAACCTCCATGCCCGTCAGAAGAGGTTCGGATGGCTTTAGGGTACCACCTTGGACAGCTGGCAGAAGGAAAGGAAGCCACTCCACGTCATGGCTAAGGAGCTGTCTATCAGCTTTGGGATGGACAAAAGGAAAAAGCAAGGTTCAGAACCACATGTGTGACTTTTCTTCTTTATTCTAAGGATATGTATATTGTGGTTCTGAGCAAACGGAGGCTCCAAGACTGGTAAGATCTTCGAAGAGAATGACTAAGAGTGGGGTTGGGGATTTAGCTCAGTGGTAGAGTGCTTGCCTAGCAAGCGCAAGGCCCTGGGTTCGGTCCCCAGCTCCGAAAAAAAGAAAAAAAAAGGAAAAAAAAAAAAGAAAAAAAAAGAGAATGACTAAGAGCTTGGAGATAAAGGCATCAGATAACTGTGATCGACCCTTGGAAGGTTGAGTCAGGATTGGCACAAGTTCAAGAGGTAGAAGGAGGCAGGATGAGGTCAGATGTTCAAGGCCATCCTCAGCTGTATAGTGAGTTTGGGCCATCCTGGACTACAGTAGCCCTATATAGTGAGTTTGGGCCATCCTGGGCTACAATAGCCCTATCTCAACAAAACAAAACAGAAAATGCCTTAGAGAACTCATTGAGGATATACTTTTCATTGAACACAATTTTGGTTTTTTTATTTTGTTTTGTTTTTTAAGACAGAATTTCTCTGTGTAACAGCTCTGGCTGTCCTGGGTCTCCCTCTGTAGACCAAGCTGGCCTCAGACTCACAGCCTCTGCTTCCCAAGGGCTGAGATTGAAGCGATCTTGCACCGTGATTTTTTTTTTTTGTTTTGTTTTTAAAAAAAAACATCTAGTGTTTAAGAGAAAATAATGAGAAATAAAGATATTTTAAGCAAGCAGTAAGTCAGGACCACAAAGAGCAGAATTTTTATTTTCGTGCTGTGTCTTAAGGAGATCAATAGTAGGGGACAGACTGCTCCTCATTCAGGCAACAGTGAAGTGCAGTCCAGTTCAGACCTTCTTTCTACCAGGACCCAAAAGACATTGGGCTTCAGTGTGTGAAGCAGAAGAGACCAAGCCACCGTTGCAAAGCAAAAACCTCTGTAAAAGATGCCTAGGTCCAGTTTGCATTTGAGAGAGCAGATTGCTCAGCCCTGGCTATTACAGAAGGAGAACCAATCTAATAAACACATGAAACCAAGGAAACAAAACCGTCTCCTGGTGCTGTTGCAAACCAGACAGTAGGTTTTTTTGTTTTGTTTTGTTTTTGTTTCATTTTTGTTTGTTTGTTTGTTTGTTTGTTTGTTTGTTTTTTTACCTGCTTCTTCGAGAAGGGAGAGGAAGTCTGAGACCTCTGCTAGCTTAACTGTGGAGACCACATCAAGGGAGCACGAAACTGTTGCTTCAGGCTACTGGGCACCAGAAACTAGAGAGGTACATCAGAAGAACAAGGGCAAGGATTTTAGAAAAGTACTCGAATTCTGGTCAACACATGCCAAGATGTTGCTATAGGACCAGAAAGCCTTAGAGTAGTGGTTCTCAACCTGGATCCTTTGGGGTTGCCTCTCTGATATTTACATTATGGTTCATAAAAGTAGCAAAATTACAGTTATGGAGTAGCAACAAAAATAATTTTATTGTTAGAGTCGACACAACATGAAGAACTGTGAAAAAGTCATAGCATTAGGAAAGTTGAGAACCACTGCCTTAGAGGCTGGGAAATGTCCCCAAGCCAGCCAACAACCCGAGTTCCCCTACAAGGAGAGTCACAGGCTTCACAATAGAAAACATATTAGTTTGGTACGAAGCTTCTTCACGCTCAGGGGAATGTTCAAATGTCAAATTCATAACCGTGTGTTGTCAAGAAAAGAAAAATAGATTCAGTCATGTGTGGGGTGGGCTATTTCAAGGAATTTATGGAGCAGGCCTGAGAGACCAGGGGCACTTTGGTGAAAGTAATGTAAGAAGAATAAAAATTTTGACTAAAAGTATTTAATAACAGCATCACAACCTTGAGAGCCCCATTGAACTCTCATTACTAGTGTTTTGTTTTGTTTTTTTTTCAGGGCTATAGAAATGACAAAGAAACAAGATGGCCCTTAGGAAAAAGAAGACAGGTGGAGAAATATAGCTGAAGCAGAAGAAGAAAGAAAAAACAAAAAGGTGGCGTAGACAGATCTCTGCCCCTGAAGCTGAAACTGGATCTCTGAGCGATAGCTTCTAGCACACCAGCAGTCGTCCAGGAGTGCCCGTCAAGGAGTCCTGGGGGGTCAAGGAGGTTCCCATTAGAGATGCTGCACTGTGACTTGCATTCTGTGAATGTGTGGCCACTCCTTCCTTGGCACTTTTCTGGTTCCCGTTTATCAGCCCTGTCTGGGCATTTGGGGAAATGGCAGATGGCTTCACATTTAGTTTATTCATGGCCAAGAACCATCTAGTCAGTCAGAGCCTATAGACTTGAGGATGTCACCTAATGGATATACTCTTTCTTGTATGTGGCAAAACAACTCCTATAGCCTCCCCCATTGCTCAGGGCTAAGGGTTTCAGACACACACTAGAAACAGCTAAAGTCTGGTATTAGCCCTAGAGGTTTCCAAAGAGAACTGTACTCTCCAAGTTGTATAAATACATTGCTGTGTAACTGTAGAAGGACGGTGGATGGCCCACATTTTTTAAAAAAGATTTATTTATTATATTTGTACACTGTAGCTGTGTTCAGACACACCAGAGAGGGCATCAGATCTCATTACAGATGGTTGTGAGCCACCATGTGGTTACTGGGATTTGAACTCAGAAACTCTGGAAGAGCAGTGAGTGCTCTTAACCACTGAGCCATCTCTCCAGCCCGATAGCCCACATTTAAGTGTTTCCCTTTTGTCACAAATATTTGACAGGGTGGAAAGGGAAGATGTAGAAACAGGGAGAAGACATAGAATCAAGAGGGAAGGGTTGAATGTGGTGAAATTTGAATTTCTTTAAAAGGTTTGTTTTTCTTTTTCCTTTTTTTAAGATTTATTTATTCATTTATTATATATAAGTACACTGTAGCTGTCTTCAGATACACCAGAAGAGGGCATCGGATCTCTTTACAGATGGTTGTGAGCCACCATGTGGTTGCTGGGAATTGAACTCAGGACCTCTGGAAGAGCAGTCGGGTACTCTTAACCGCTGAGCCATCTCTCCAGCCCAAAGGTTTGTTTTTCTGACTTTATTTATTAGAGTGTGACTCCATACAAAGACTAGGTACCACGGAGCTCAAGTTCACCTTCAAGCCATACCAGGTCATTGGAAGCAGCAGGGATTAAAACCCAGATGCAGGGCTGGGGAGAGAAAGTTCAGTAGGACATGTACATACAAGCGTAAGGACCAGAGTTTGGGTCCCTATAAACCAAAGTCAGACTCAGTACCCTCTCAGAAATATGGGAGTTGGAACCAGGGGGATCCCCTGAAATTCATGGACCAGCTGGCCTGGTGCTTGCAATAGCAAGGAGAGAGAGACCCTTCCTCAAACAGCATAGGGAGTAGGGACCGATGCCTGGAAATGTCCTCTGACCTCCTCATGTACACCATGACCCACAAGCACTCTCACTGATAAACACACACAGCTCTTGTGTGCTCTTACGCATGCAAACACACACATGGAATCATACAACACACACCAGACATGTACATACACAGAATTCTTTTTAAGTTAGAAGCAAGATCTTAAAAATACTTGTTGAACGAATAAAGTATAAGCGAAACATTACTAAGAAGCAAGGGAGGAGAGGAAAACGGATGAGAAACAGGAAGCGAGTGGATTGAAAGAATAACTAGGGTTTTATAGCAGTGTAGTGCCAAGTGGGCAAGTGACGTCACCTGGAGAGGGAGAGATTGGAAAAGGGCTGAGATCAACAAGAAGAGCTGTTGAAAAGTAAGAAGCAACTTTATGCCCAGGCCAGCAAGTGTGTTAGCATGATACTCTCTGTAGGCTTAAGTCCATGTTGACAAAACAGCCTTCGGTTTTCACTCAGTCAATACCTACTTGGGAGGAACTATACTGGGTGCTAGAAATTAACTGTAAATTATGTACAGTCTGTGATGATGTGACCCCTAAGGCACGACAAAATGTGACTTTCTGGCCAAATCTACTGTTTTTATAAATAAAACTTTATTGAAAAATTGAAACACAAACATACCCATTCATGTATACATGTCTATGATTTTCAAATTTTGATTGATGGAGGTGTAACTCACATGCCATGGGTTCACTCGTTAGAGCTTGCAATTTGGGCGGGGTTTTCAGGGTAGGCAGAGTTCTGTAACCACCATTCCCATCTAATATTGTAATGTGTTTCCCAAAGAAAACCCTGTACCTATCTGTTATCTGTCAGAACATGGTCCAGGAATGGAATTGAGTGAGGACAATTTTGAGTGTTGTGAAAAGAAAAAAAAAAAAAAAAAAAACCTCCAAGAAAACAAGACACGAGTCTCGTGCCCTCAGCTTCTTCAGAACATAGACTTGTTCTTGGATTATGTGCTTGTGACCCCTTCCCAGGCATAGCAGATAAGAGTGAATTTACTGCAGGTTGCTCATAACAGCTGGCCGTTGTTATTTATTTATAGGCCTCCATGGGAAAACATGTTTTGCCAGGGCAGCGTACGGGTCTACGCTTTACTCATGTGACTCCGCTTAACGCTCAGAGTATATATTGGCTGATGCTCAGAATAAAGCTGGCTATCGAGTGAGACTTTAGCCTGCCTCATCCTCTACCTCCTCGAGAGCCGTAAACATCCACGAATGGTCATTCCCATGTTCTCCTACAGTTTCCCGGCCCGTGCAAAGCACCGCTGTGCCTCCTGTGTGTGCAGATTCACCTATTCCCAATGTCTCACAGGAGCAGAGCCCAGGCTGCGCACTTCTCAAGGTCCAACTTGGTGCGGCACACACCAGCGCTTCTTCTTGTGGTTCTACATCTTCTTTTGCGGTTTACTGCAACTGCATTGTAGTGACTGAAATATATAATGGGTGTTATTTTTAAACGCTTTGTGCTCCACAGTCTAAAGAGAAAACAAAGGACATTTTAGGGCCTCGAATTGGAGAAGAGTTTGCAGATAAGCGAATTCTCCATCTCCCTTAATCCTGGAATCGCCTCCTTAGCTTTCCTGCTGGAGCTTTGTCCTGCTGAGAGAAGACCGTCTAACCTCATCTAACCGCTTGGAAGACACTAAGAAAGGACACGTTACTGATGTGGAAGCGTTGAGACAGCAGGCATGGCAGCAAGAACAGGAAGCCGTGAGCTCCCATCTTTAACCAAAAGCACAAAGCAGAGAGTGTGAACTATTAGTCACGTGAGGTTTTTAGTTTTCATGCCCCGCACCTCTGGTGTGCTTCCTTCAGAAAGGCGGCACCACCTAAACCTCCCTCAGGCAGTGCCACCGACCGGGAACCAAGTGTTCAAATGTGGGAGCCTATGGGGGACTGTTTCATTCAGACCACTACAGGGGCATAGAACAAGCCCTTAGAGTTTAGAAAGCTAGTTCTAAAAAAAACAAAAAAACAAAACCAACAAAAACTTTGGTATGATGGTTAAAAATTCAAAAGGGAGACATGATAAGTAAAAGGGAAAACATCTCTGTGTTTGTGAGTTGTAAGACTTTAGTTAAGGCATTGTTACTATCCAAAATGATTGGCAGATTCAAGCAAAGTCTGTAGAAGTGTGTGTGTGTGTGTGTGTGTGTGTGTGTGTGTGTGTGTGTGTGAAATCTTAAAAGAGCAAAGTTGGGAGTCATGTTCTTAAATCAAAACGTATTGAAAGCCTCAGTAAACAAGAGTGTGCTATTGGCATAAGAACAGATATATAGACACAGAAAGGAACAGGGAGCCCATGTATATAGGCTCGTGCCAGCACACCCAGACTAAGCAACCTTTTAAATAAAGCTGCAGACCTAGAGCCATCACTCCCTCTGTTTGGGAAGGACTAGGGGATGTGGCTTGGCTAGAGGAGGTGTGTCATCGGAGGTGGCTTTGAGATTTTAAAACCCACACTATTCCTAATTCTCTCTCATATACATATATATATATATGACATGTATAGATATACATATGTATATATCTAATATACATATTGTATATGAGAAAGATATATGTATGTATGCATATATACACGTGCATATATGTGCATACATGTATATATAAATATGTATATAAACACATAGATATATATGTGTGTACACGTATACATATATATGTTACATATACTGCATCCAGAGCAAATCCCCTCTTCTAACACAGCTACAATAAACAGACATCAAATATAACAGATGTCCAGTGATAGCTCCCACAACATGACGCTCTCCTGTGCCAAGACAGAACTTAATTCTCAAAATATCCTCTCCAGACAGACTCAGATCCCTGACTGGGACTAAACCAGGACAGCGGGGGCACACAATCTCTTCTGTGGTAAAATGATGCCTTATTCCTTGGGAGTTCCCATGTGACAGAAATCTGAATTTGGATGTGTGGCATGCATGATACCATGTTGTCAATGACATGCCCTGTCATTGCAGCACCCTTTATAGCCGTGGTCCCCGCTCCCTTTCAAAGTAATATCAAATGGACCGATGGGCTGGTGGAGAAAGGCTGCAGAGCGGAGGCTGTGGAAGGGTCTTTACAGAGGCAAGGCACACACACTTTGGTCCCCTTGCTCTTTCCCCTTCCTTCTCAGGCTTCATTCTCCTCTCCCTCCCACTCTTTCTTCCCTTTGCTGTGTGTGCCTCCACAGTTTGAGTCACAGACTGCCTCCAGTCTTGAAGGCGTGATCATTAGTCAGGGATGTGGGCTCAGCCTTCCTCTGGCTGTCTGGGGACATCTGGGGAGCTCACAGGGAAAGAGCTCAGACAGCTGGCACAACCTGTGCACGTCGGAGTTGCAGAGACCACGGGCAGTGACGGCAGCGAGTGACAGCAGTGACCAAGCCAGAATCAGCACTGGCGGCTGATGCAGATGCAGATGCTGATGTGATGCAGATGCTGATGCAGAAGCTGTTGTAGATGCCGCTGTTGCTGCTGCTGCTGCTGCTGCTGGCTATGCAGGGAGGGAGGAGCAGCAGCCACCCGGAGACTCAGAATGTGCCTGCACTAGGCAATGGGGAAGAATGGAACAGCTGTGGGGTTAATAACATCCTCAGTGTGTTACCAGGGACAGGCAGGAATAAAGGGCAAATTCACCACCTGCAGCACCCGTACCAATCTTCATCTCGCCTCCTCTCTGTCTCAGTTCTCGGTGCCGAGCCAGCCCTGGTCAAGAAGCTCTCTGGCCCTTCTTAACATTCCAAGTGAGATTGTGCTCTGGAATCCCCTTCGCTCACATTGTATCAAGGAGGGGCTCAGAGGAGGCCGTCAGGACTGCTCCAAATCCAGTCGCCTTGCGGCAGAGTTTTGAATGGCCCGCCCCCTTTGTATCTTCTTCAACTTACAGTCCATGTCAGAACACAGAGTAAAGGGGACACAGGGCTGGGATTGGGGCTCGGTTGATAAAGTGTTTGTCTAGCACACAAGAGGCTCTGGGTTGGGCGTGGTGCGTGCAATCACAGCACTGAGGAAGCAGAGGGTGCAAGGCCATCCTCAGCTACACGGCAGGTTTGAGGCTAGTCCGAGTGGGCTACAAGAATCTTTATCTTTTTGTTAATGTTTGTTTTGTTGGGTTTTTTGTTTGTTTGTTTGTTTCCTGGCACAGGGTTGTTCTATGTTGCCTTGACTGTCCTAGAACTTGAACTGTAGACCAGGCTGATCTCAAATTCGGAGATTCCTCCCCTCCCCCGCCCCCAAACTTCTTGTTTTGAGGCAGAGTCTCACTATGTGGCTCTGGTTGTCCTGGGACTCATACAGACCCTGTCCTTGAACTCACAGAGATAGATCTGCCTGCCTCTGCCTTCAGAGTGCTGGGATTAAAGGTGTGTACCACTTTGCCCAATATGATACTATCCTTAAAAAAAAAAAAATGTGTGGTGGTTGTTGTGGTGATGATAGTGGTGGTCCTTTGGTGGTAGTAATGTCTGCAAGACCTGGAAAGGTGTGGCTTCCTACAGTTGCAGGCTAGAGCTGTAACTCCGGGAATAGTCTGAGGAAATAAATTCTCCTTATTTCCCTATGTCTGCATAGGGAGAGGGAAGAGGGAGGAGTTCTCCCTCTTCCTTAGGGATGAAAACCTGTGGCAACTGTTTGAAAAGTGGAGGTTCAAGCTTTTAGGACCTAGGGGAGGAAGGTGGGTGTGACCATCTCCCCACAACGTGCTTACAACGTGCTTCTTTGTATTTATGAAACGGACATTTGGGGACACTAGCCACTTCCCCTTCAGTGAAAATGCATAGTAACTGCAGTTATCAATAACTGTGGTCCCCCTTTTTCTGTGCGTGGTCCCCGTCTTTTTGCACTGGTTTCTTTGTCAGATTTACTTCTGCCCAGAGAAGACTGTGCTCCACACACTCCGTCTAGAGACAGCAGGCGGAGCACCAGACCTTGAGAGCGTGAGCGCATATCGTCAAATGCCTTCCTTGTCCTTCCATACTTCCCAACTTTGGTTCTCATGGGTTTTCCTCAGCTAGTAGCTAGGAGAAAAGTGTCTAATTACAGCCAGGAAAAACACTCTCCTTGAAGAGCTCAGCTCTTTCCCCTCCTAAAAACAAGTCGCCCTGCAGGATGCTCAGCTGGGCTAGCAGGACAGAGTCACGTCCTCCCCACTTCTCTCTCCGATGGGGTCTTGCTCTAGTGGGATTTGCTCTGGAACTCACTTGTAGCACATAGTCCACTCTTAGAATATCTTCCCGCCTCTGCCTCCAGAGTGCTGGGTGGCACTAAAGGCACCATCACAATCCACCAAATGTATTTTTTAAACCGTACATTAGCAAGACATGATACAGAACTGCAGGAGAAGTCTGGAAAATATCCTGAAGGTCACTTGACACTGTAAACTCAGGAGCTGTTGGACAGATGTCCCCTCTCCCTCCTCAGGATTCTCAATGCCCAGGAGCAGAGGCAGCCTGCTGTGGATCTCAGAAGGAAGCAGATGCGATGGCTATATGTGGTGAGGAGGGGCTTAATGGACCGCCAGAACAGACTCAAGTGACGATCCTGGCTGTTCCCCATTCCCAGAGTGCCACCTGAGTCTGTTTTGCTCCTTTGGAAGAGACACAGGAGGCATGAAGGTGAGCATGGGGCCCAAGTATGCCCTCCCCTCCTCCTGAAGCAGGTAGACACTGTCTTCCTGGCTGGCATGAGTTCTGGTAGAGGTGGGGAGTGCTGGAGATGAACTTGGGGGCTCCAGAGATGGTGTTGGTGCAAGCCTCTACATGGTTCTCGAGGGGCAGGAAAGAAGTCAGGTAAAGGTGTGACAGCACATGTCCTTAGTCCTAGAACTTGGGAGTCTGAGGCAGAAGGATCTTCAGATGGCGGTCAGCTTGGGCTCTAGGGTGAGACTAGAGGCCAGTCTGAGATATAAGGCAAAACTGTCTCAAAAGCTTAAACCTTTTAAAATGACATGAATGTATGTATGTACATATGTGGATGCATGTGAGCACACAGGCATGCTATAGAGGGCATGTAGACAACTTGGAAGCACCAGTTCAGTTCTCTCCCTTTACA
The DNA here is from genome assembly GCF_021556685.1 of Rattus norvegicus. Lineage (NCBI taxonomy): Eukaryota > Metazoa > Chordata > Mammalia > Rodentia > Muridae > Rattus > Rattus norvegicus. The sequence continues at coordinate 33,286,674 of NC_141539.1, read as the reverse complement.
ACATGAGTCCCAAATATCGAGCTCAGGTTGTCAGGCTTAGCAGCAAGTGCCTTTAGACATTGAGCCAGTTTGCTGGCCTCTCTCTCTCGCTCTCTCAACATATATATATATATATGTGTGTGTGTGTGTGTGTGTGTGTGTATAGATATAGATAGAAATAGATAAAGTTATACATGTAGATATATAGAGAGATAGATAGATATAGAGAGATATAGATTAGATATAGATGATTTAGAGATATATAGATCTGTGGGTTTCTCTGCCCTTAAGTGGGCTTCTTTCTCAGACAGGTTCTTACTAGGCTTTGGAGGTGATGTGTGAGCTGAAGCTTAAGGCCAGGAGAGGGTCGGATGAGGTTGGAAGGTGCACATACGGGGGTTGGTGGTGGAGAGACTTCAAGGCGTGCACAGAGAGATGAGCCTGAACTGGTAGGAAGGAACCAGACTGCAGAGTCCAGTGGCGGGCTTGTTGGTCCCAGTGCGCCCCTGAAGGGTCCAGATCTGCAATGGCACATGCTCACACTGGCCGCAGACTGAGTGTGGGGAACCCAAGTGGAGACGGGAAGAAGTCAGAAGTCTGCTGTGGGAGAGCGCACGAGGTGAGATTCGGACTCCTCAAAGACAATGCTTCCCCACATCAATCAGAGAGAATCATTTGCAGCCCCAGTCCAGGCAATGATGAAAACGACCAACAAAAGATACGCTCCTCACAGAGTCTGAGAGCTGCTCTGTGGAGAAACGCAAAGGAGAAACTTCATTCTTACAAAGGAAAGATCCAGGGGCCACCGCCCTGAGGAGGAAGGCAAACTCAGCAGCGTGTACAAGCGGATACCGGCTGCTTTCTGATGTGCCTCAAAAGAAAGACGCACGTGTGATCTCTCATGCACAGGCCTCTTTTCAGAGATCTCAGTCTAAGCATGCGGAGATAACCAGAAAAATCCAGAGGGCAAGGTGGTACGGGAGACAACTGGTTGAAATCCTTTAAAACTTCAGTGTCACAATGGACAAAAAAGAAAACAAAACGGAAGACGTGACTCTAAGTAAAAGGAATGGAGCCCGTTTCAAAATACAGAATGGTTGAGGAGATCCTTGACCAAGAATTGAAACAGCTCTCAGAGACATTCTGAGGTCAGCTGGAGAATGTGAACTTGATGCTATGTGCTGGTCTTCTCTTGTGTTTTTTTCAGCAATTAGCAGCTATTTGTGTGTGTGTGTGTGTGTGTGTGTGTGTGTGTGTGTGTGTGTGTGTGTGTGTGTATGGTGTGCGTGTGTGTTTGCATACATATGTATATGCTGGTACATGCATGTGTGCACCTGCATGCATGTGTGTGGAGGCCAGAGGTTGAAGCCTGTGTCTTTATCTAATCCTCTCCCCTTTAGTTTTTTGTATTTGTTTTATTTTCTATGTATGAATGTTTTGCTTTCATGGATGTCTGTGTACCACATGCATGCCTGGTGCCCACAGAAGTCAGAGGAAGATATTGGACTTCTGAAACCGGAATTACAGGTGGTTGTGAACTGCTGGGTTGCTTCTGGGAATCGAACTTGGGTCCTCTGTAAGAACAAGTGAGGCTGGGCATGCATCCCTGGGCATGGTGGAATGGCTCTTTAATCCCAGTACTTGGGGGGAGGGGGCAGAGACAAGAAGGTCTCTGTGAGTTCAAAGCCAGCCTGGACTACAGAGTGAGTGCTAGGACGGCCAGGGCTACACAGAGAAACCCTGTCTCAAACAAACAAACAAGCAACTCAGAGGCACCATATGTGTACATATGCATACATTAGACATTTTCCTGAAGCTCTAAAAGTAGATTGGCAATATCCCAACACTTTATTCCTTAAGTCTCTAATACTACCCAAGAATAAAGCCAACCTCGGGCTGTGGGAATGATCCAGGAGGTAGCATGCTTTCATCACAAGCATGAGGATTTGACTAAAAGGCTAGGAGTGGTGCTGGATGGTCCAGTGTTTAAGAGCATTTGTTGTTTGGCTGTCCTAGAACTTGCTCTGTAGACCAGGCTGGCCTCGAACTCACAGAGATCTACCTGCCTCCGCCTCCCGAGTGCTGGAATTAAAGATGTGTGCCACCACCATCCAGTGATCTGGACGCTTTTACAGGCCTATGAGTTGTGTGTATGACACATTGGACGGGTGAGAGCGATCAGATGCTGTCAATGTTTGCATTTGGGTAAACGACCCAGGAGTTTCTGAATGTCTTCAGAGTTCTTGTATGTTTAGGTGCTGAAAAAGAGTCTGGGAAGGAGAAGAATTCAATCAAAGCCAAACCCAAGACAGCAGCTTTATCAGTGGTCTCATTCTCGGCTGCTGCAACAGAACAGTAAGGCCTGGGGGCTCAAATGACAAAAGCTTTGCACAGAGCTCTGGAGGCTCAGGGTGAGGGTAGCCAGCAATGTCTGGGCTCTGTCAGGAGCCTCTTGTGTGTTGTAGATATTGTTGACTGTGCACAGTTGCTGTCTTCACATTGCAGAGAAATGACAAGAATTTTCTCTGAGGCTCCTTTACGGGGACACCAAGTCCACCAATCCTTTCTTACCTAATTTCCTCCTAACGCCACGCCACAGAGCAGAGCGGGATGTCAACACATGTGTTTTGGAGGGACATGGAAGGGAGGAAGGTTAGAGTCGAGAGAAATAAAGGGACATTTGCAGTCTGTCCCAATTTGAAATAGTGTTTGCTGAGCCACAATACCTGGCAAAAGCAAGTTAAGGCGAAGAAAGTTCATCTTGGCTTGGTTTGTTGGTATAAGGTGGGAAAGGCGTGGCAGTGGGAGCATGAGGCAGCCGCTCACATTGTGTGCAGACTCAGGAAGCTGAGAGACAAATGCCGATGCTGCCTGTCTCCTTTGTATTTAGTCTGAGATCCCAGCCCATGCAATGGCGCTGCCCAGTCAAGGTAGGCCTTCCCTCCCTAATTACCTTTATGTGGATAACTTCTCATGACACGATGTGATGTTTGTTTCCATGGTGATTTTATATTGTTTTCTTTTTCTTAAGGTATGAGTTGGGGTGCCCTCGGAGGTGCTAGGTCCCCTGAATCTAGACTTCCAGGCAGCTGTGAGCCACCCAGCATTGGTGCTGGGAACTGAACTCAGGTCCTTCATAAGAACAATGAGAGATCTTGACTGATGAGTAATCACTCTAGCCCAGTGGCAATTCCAAATCCAGTCGACAGTCTCAGGTAACCATCACTAATGTAAAAAATGATTATTAATATTCTGTATATATTAATTAATGCTGAAAATTAATACTGTGGCAGTTATTCCTTAACCAGCTAGTTACTTAACCACAGAGACCCTAAGTTACCCCAACCACCTAGCCCCTTCCAGTCACATGGCTAGTTATACCTTCCAGAACCATAGTCACATCTATCCTGATGTCTTCTGGTGAAAGGACCTTCCCCTTTCTTCTTCCCACAGTGCCTTTCTCCTTCCCAGGAAGCCCTGCCCATCTCTGTTGACTACCCAATCACAGGCTTTATCCTTTTATTGAACAATTAACTTGGGGAGCAAGGTTTGCACAACAGAAGCTGGTGTATGTGAGAATTCACTCTTGGGGCACCCAGATCTAGGGGTACAGAATTTAGCAGTTGAATACCCAGGACCCACCTGAAATGATAAAGATTGTATTTCACACTTTCATAATGTTCATCGTGGCAGAAATTTTTTTATTTTGACTTTTTTATCGGTTCTTTGTAAACCTCGCATCATGCACCCCAACCCCACTCCATCGCCCCCTCCCTCATACCTGTCCTTGCAACCTCCCTCCTAACAGAGAAAAAAAAAATGTCGTTGTGGAAGCTGTAGTGTGTCACAGTGTGTCTCACAGCACACCCTTTTGTCTAGACTTCTTTGCTTGCAAAGGTTCCTTGCAATGAGTCATTGGTCTGACACAAAGCCTTTGGCTTCTGTCACTCTATCAGTATTGGATCCTCACTGGGGCTCCTCTGGGATATCCTGTTGTAACCCCGTGTCATGGAGATCCCACAGCTTTGGATCTGCAGGACCGCCCCTTTATCCACTACAGCAGTTCATGGATGGGATAGATGTTGCGGTGGGCCAACTCAAAGCCCTGTCTGGGCCTAAGACCTATCTGAGCTGGTCAGCCTGCCAGATCTCCTGTATCAGAGCGAGCTTTCTTGTCCCCATCCTGGCTGGTATATCCAATGTAGCAGAAAAAAAATGTTTTAAAAGGCATTTATTTTATGTATATGAGTACTCCATACATGTCAGAAGAGGGTATCAGATCCCATTACAGATGGTTGTGAGCCACCATGTGGTTGCTGGGATTTGAACTCAGGACCTCGGGAAGAGCAGTCGGTGCTCTTAACCACTGAGCCATCTCTCCAGCTGAGGCAGGAATCTTAACAAGGCTGAATTGACCCCTCTGAGAGGCCAGGAGCTTCTCATGCCAAATCAGAACCTAAGGTGCTAGAGTTTGCTCCTGGCTCCATGTGGAGCAGCCAGAAGGAAGGGAGTCAGCACCCCTGGGGCTCTTCCTTGGAGACAAAGAGACTGGGCCAGGCATGCTCTGAGGAACCTTTTCTAGTCTTGTAGTCCTGGTCATCATCTCTCTTTACTAATGTCCCTGACAGTCACCTGAGCTAAGCGATAATGAGATTCGTCACGTCTGCCTTTCCAGCCTCTCAGGCTCAATTTCCTGTCCCATCTCTTCTTGGACAGTGTCTCTGAAGAGGCTGTTCCTGGCTCAGCAAGGCCCTCACTGGCTTTAGACGCTGCAGCTGTCTTGGTGCTGCCAGTTCCTGACCTGTCTGCCCTTGGCTTCCTGAGAGCTTCTTCCCAGACTCTTGGATATTACTTTCTATTAATAACTCTTCCAATTTTTCTGTTATAAAGCTAGCACAGTTTTTTTTTTGATGGTAGAAAAACTTGGAAACTATGTGGAAGAAAAAAATCTTTATCTTACAATTCTGTCATTTTATTAGCAGCCACCATTAACATTTCTCTGAATGGGTGTGGAGTTGTGTGTGTGCTGAACGGTGGACTCTCGCCATACACAGACTTTTGTATTATGATTATTTTTACTTAATGGCATAATTTAAGCACTCTTTTATGGAGTAATGGGACAGATTGCTCTTCTGTCGTGTGTGTGTGTGTGTGTGTGTGTGTGTGTATTTAATCCTGGAGATTGTACCTAGGGGCCTCACATATACTTACCCATGAGCCATGACTCCAACTGGTCAACTGATCATTTTTTTCCACAGAATTTTACAAGGTTTGGATGTCATTATGAAATTTATGTTTAACAGCCTTCAATATTTAAAACATATTAAACACTGGATTAACATTAAAATGAGGGAGACTGGAAAAATGGCTCAACATCTGCAAGCACTGGTTCTTCTTCCAGTGGGCCTGGGCCAGGTCGCTAGCATCCACGTGGTAACACCATATGTAACTCCAGTTCTGGGAGATCTTGCGCCCCCTTCTGGTCTTTGAGGCTCCTGCATGCATGTGGTGCACATAAAGTTATCCTAGCACAGACACATGCACATTAAAAATAAATCCAAATTGAAACTGAAACACAGAAATGTGTTTATCGCTATTTGTAGCTCTATATAATTGAAAAAAAATCAACATTTTTGTAGAAGAATTTTTCTAAATAACCGGGCAATACTTTGCCCACACTGTCATGATTTGATGGAGGACTGACCAGGTCCACTTTGTGGTGCTGGTGTGAGTGAGTAAGAGGACCATAAGAGAGAGCCAAGTGGAGAAAATGAACAAAACAAACAGTGCTTGGCCATATGTGACAACTCCTTTAGATCTTTAGAGCCTCCTTCTCTTCCTCCTCCTCCCTACTCCTCCTCCCCCTCCTCTTCTTCCTCCTCCTCCTAAAGCTAAGTAAGTCTGATTTTAATATTTTGTTCTAATAAAGGGGGAGTGGGGGGGAGAGAGAGAGAGAGAGAGAGAGAAAGAGAGAGAGAGAGAGAGAGAACAGGAAAGATAATCACTCAGGAGGGAGTAGTCCAGAACCTTTAAAAACAAAACAAAACCCAGCACTAATTATAACCGCTTTCCAGTGGCATTAAATTAATGCGGAAGCATAGTTAACACTTGACAGACGAGTATTTTTAAATACTTCCAAGATGAATCTCACCATCCGCTTATTCCAGCTTCTAATTTGATCCAAGAAAGTTCAAACCACTTAATTCACCCTCAGAGCTCCCCGGGAGGCAAAGAGAAAGACCCCCCCTTCCTCCTGTATATATGTCCACATGGTTATTTATGGACTCGACTTGACACAAAATGAATCTGCTTATTAGCTAACCAACCTCTATGAACTTGATTTTAACCCTTATTACTGGGTCTATCTTCGCTTGAAATTTCTGCTTATATACTCCTTGTTTGTCTACATTTTTTCCAGATATACACATTCCAACAATCATCACACTTATTCTCTTTTAAGCATGTTGTGTTTGTGTGTGTGTATGACTATATAGTAGTCATTCTATCATTATACCATAATTTACTTAATCATATTTTTATTTGAGAGCTCTGGACATTGCATTTAGGATATTTCAAATATTGTAAGTAATACCATGAATTCATTATTGTGCAAATACATTTTTTCCTCTTTACATCTATTATCTTTTTCTTAAAGATTTATTTATCTATTTTATGCATGTGAGTACACTGCAGCTGTCTTCAGACATACTAGAAGAGGGCATCAGATCCCATTACAGATGGTTGTGAGCCATCATGTGATTGCTGGGAACTGAGCTCAGGACCTCTGGAAGAGCAGTCAGTGCTCCTGACCACTGAGCTATCTCTCCAGCCCTGAAATCTATCTTCAACCCATTGATGCTGGCTTTCAGTTGCAGTATTTCAACTTCGGTTCATCTTCTAGGTCGATGATGGTCTAAGATGTTTGAATTCGCCTTCATCTGCTTTCACTGATGTGTATTCAGTCACATTTCATGTCCCTGGCCATTTGACAAACGGCCAAGGCTTGCCCTCATGAAATGTGGTGAACTCTATTTTGAAGGACTATAAGCCATCATCAGCTACATCTGTCATGAATAAATCACCTTCACTTTCATGTGCTCTTCATTCTTGGAATGATTGTGTTATTTTATCCGGCGTATCTTTAAATGTTCAGGACAGTAGCAGAACTCTCGTCTTGTGAACTCTTCCCAGTGAGTTCCACGGCCTCTGGAAACTTCCACCTCAGCTCTACAGTTCCTGCCACCTGAGTTTTTATTCTCAGGGTGAGAAGAAAACCTACGGTTTATGGTCAAGGTGGCACCTAAGATAGCCCTTTGGGAGCACCCTGGTTTTCTCCTTCCCCTTTTGCTTTAAAATAATCACAGGATCACCATAGTATCTCAGGATTAAGTCTCTGGTTGTTCCGTAAGCCATGTGGTTGGAGAGCAGGTTATCTTTATGGCTGGTGGTAAAGTGTGACTGACTGACTGACTGATGACTGACTGACTGACTGACTGACTGACTGACTGACTGACTCTGTGTGTGTGTGTGTGTGTGTGTGTGTGTGTTGTTTTGCAGGCACGCGCATGCGTGGGCATCTGTCTGTCTGTGTCTGTCTGTGTGTCTGTCTGTACATCCTTCTAGAAAGCACTGATTACACTTGGGAAGGATCCACACTTCCATAGTGCTTGCTGGAATCTGGAATCTGAGGTCTGGCTGAATGGTTTGTCTTAGCAGATGTGGTGGGGAGGACTGAGGCTGTGTCCGCTCCACTGAGCCGGGTGACTGCTCCTGGAACTGAGTTCTTTGCTCCAGTTCCACTCTGTCTGTTATGGAATGTGACCCGGGGTGAGAGCCACAGTGCTGATGAAGAGGCTGTGAGTTAGATCCTGTGGGACTGAGCAAGAGAGTGGGGAGAAAGTGAGGCGATCCAGCGACTCCACTGCCTGATGCTAGGCTTCACAGAAGGGACTCTCACGCTTTTAAAGATAAGGTTGGATGGTGTATGAGGAAGGGACTATATATTTTTTTAAGGCATGGTATTACTCTTTAGCTCAGGCTGGCCTCAAACTATAGCAATCCTTGTTTGTTTGTTTGTTTGTGGTTTTGTTTGCTTGTTACTTTTGTTTTTTGAAACAGGGTTTCTCTACATCTCTGGCTGTCCTAGAACTCACTCTGTAGACCAGGCTGGCCTCCCCAAGGATCTGCCTGCCTCTGACTCCCGAGTGCTGGGATTGATGGTGTGCTCCACCACCACCAGACACAATTCTTCCTCAGACTCCAGAGTGCTGAGATTCCAGGAGGGAGCCACCATGCCTGATTTGCAAATATAATTTTTTTAAATAAAAATGAAAACCAAATCACTACCACTAGGACCTCCAAGATTTATATGAGGCAGAAAACCACAAAAGTTGGTATTGAGGTGAGGAGGGAAAGCCGTTCACATACAGGCAGAGGAGAAATGGCAAGGAAAAGACAGAAGAGGACAAGGTTGGGCACGTGCTGCAGAGAAACAGTTGGAAGTGGCAGGAGAGTGGGGGGAAGTTACCTGCTGGGCAGAGAGGAAACTCTAATTCAGCTTCCCACCAGCCAATCTCCGAACACCACCACCAGATCAGCAGCAGCTTAGGATTTTTTTTATTTGACTTTGTTTTAAACACTCAAGTCTCAAGAGGCATCTGAAACAATACCACCTGGGAAATCAAGAGTCCACTATGGTAGCTCTATGTTTCTGTAACACACATTAAGACCAATGGGAGCTGAACAGTCCTGGTGCCTGTCCTTATTCCCAGCAGAGGCAGGGGGATCTCTATGATGGGAGCTGAGCAGTCCTGGTACCTGTCCTTATTCCCAGCAGAGGCAGGAGGATTTCTGTGAGCTTGAGACCAGCCTGGTCTACAAAGAGAGTTCCGAAACAGCTGGGGTTACACAGAGAAACTTTGTCTCTCAAAACAAACAAGCAAACAAATGAAGATAAATAGGAAATTAGCCAAGGCAGAGATCTAGGTCTATCTACCTGTGTATCTGTGACGTTCCTAAAGCAAACTCATCCTTCACCTCCTCCGAGTCTTACTGTTTGCTTTGCACTTTACCTGCCTTCCAGGTCAGGCCTTTCTCATGTCTGATGGATGAGTTTTGACTATCAGATTATATCTCAAACAATTCAGAGGCTAGAGAGACAGCCTTCTCTTCCCGGTAACCACATTCGGTGGCACATTAACTCCAGATATGGATTTAAGGGTGGGTTGGTGGGGGGCAAAGATCGAAATGCAGTCCCTCTTCTGGTCTCTTGGGGCACAGGTGCACATGTGACAGACAGAAACACACAAATACGACAACTTTTTAAAAAGTATCAGTATAATGAGCCAGGTGTGGTGGCCACATCTTCAGTGAGCTGGGGGCCAGCCTGGTCTGCATAACAAGTTCCAGGCCAGCCAGTGCTACATAGAGAGACCCTGTGTCGAAACCACGGCAATGTTCAGGGACATGGTGGGCAACTTCTGCTTAGCTCTTCTGTCTTCAGCCACGCCCCTTGCTTTTCTGCTTCTGGGTACCCAGGTTTTGAACCTTCCTAGGGTTCCGTGACCCGAACCTTCCCGCTCTCCTTAGCATCTTCAGTTCTCACGTTCAGGTTTCTTTGTTCTCCCATCTCTGTTCTACCTCATCCACTTTTCCCCCCATCTTTTTAAACCGTGTTGTCCGGGTCCTGTCTTCTCACCCAATCGTTTTCTCCCTGTAGGCTTTTACGATTTATTATTATATGATTTTGTTGCTGTTTTCAGTAAGAATGGAGGAGTAGAGCTAAGCATTTGGGCTTATTTCACTAGAAATCACTATCTGTCAATTTGTTAGCTACCCCTCCCCACGCACATGGTGCTGAGGATAAACCAGGGTCTTGGAGATTCCAGGCAAAAACTCTACCACTGAGCCTACTGTCTGTATTTTAGTTTTGTATTTATGGTAGTTTGAATATGTTTGGCCCAGGGAGCGGGAGGTGTGGCCTTGTTGGAATAGGTGTTACCTTGTTGGAGGAAGTGTGTCACTATGGGCTTGGGCTCTGAGACATTTCCTAGCTGCCTAGAAGCCCGTCTTTTCTTTGAAACAAGATGTAGAACTCTTAGCATCTCGAGTTACATAATGCAGAGGCCAGAGGACAGCTTGCAGGAGTTAATTATTTTCTTTAACCATGTGGTTCCTGGGGATTGTACAGGTCATCAGGCTTGGAGACAAGCAGTTTTGTTTTGTTTAAGATTTATTTATTTATTTATTTATTTATTTATTTATTTATTTATTTATTTATTTATTTCATGTATGTGAGTACACTGTAGCTGTCTTCAGACACACCAGAAGAGGACATCAGATCCCATTACAGGTGAATGTGAGCCACCATGTGGTTGCTGGGAATTGAACTCAGGACCTCTGGAAGAGCAATCAGTGCTCTAAACCTCTGAGCCATCTCTCCAGCCCATGGAAACAACCAGTTTGACTCAATGAGTCCCCTTACCGGCCCCCTAGCTGAGATTTTATCTTGAAATTTGGGGCTTTTGGTAGTGTGTGTGTGTGTGTGTGTGTGTGTGTGTGTGTGTGTGTGTGTGTCAGAGAGAGAGAGAAAGAGAGAGAGAGAACAAACAAGTGTGCATGGAATTAGCTAACTGGTTTATGTTATCTATACCGAGCCCCTTGACTGGTACACGGTCAATCATGAGGAGAATTTTGGAGAGGGGATCTGAAATTGGCGGTCACTGAGGAAACATGAAGAGTACATTTCTGTTCACACATAGGATGATGCCCTTCATGCTATATGACAGTAAAAAATAACAGGTAGGAATTACCTCTGACCCCTGCTCATGAAAGCCAGCTGTTTGTCCTTGAACTGTAGGAAAATGGAAGGTCTTTAGAGCCTTAGGTCATAATACAAGTTGATACAAGGGCTGGTTCCTTCCTTCCTTCCTTCCTTCCTTCCTTCCTTCCTTCCTTCCCCCCTTTCTTCTTTCTTCCTTTCTTTCTTCTTTCCTTCCTTCCTTTCTTTCTTTTTTCTTTTTAATCCCTTTCTGTGTCTTTCTCTGTCTCTCTGTGTCTGTGTCTGTCTCTGCCCTCCTCCCCAACTGAGACAAATTTCACTATGTGGCCCTGGCTGGCCTGGCACTTCCTATGTAGACCAAATGGGCCTGAACCATCTATGTAGAAGAAGACCCAACTTCCAATCTCCTGCCTCTGCCTCTGAATACTGGCATCATAGGTGAAAGCCACCATACCCACTAGATCGTTCTCTCTGGTTTTACTTTTGCAGCGCTGGTGATGGAACCCAGGATCTTGGACAAACTACACAAGCACCGTCTCACTGATCCACAACCCCAGCCTCTAAGCCACTTCCAGCGACAGTTCTAAAAGGAGTCTGATTCCACCTGAGCACAGTGGTGCACACCTGTGAACCCAGCACTGGAGAGGCCAAGGCAGGTGGATCTCTGAGGCAGAGGTCAGCCTGATCTACAGAGTGAAGTCCAGAAAAGCCAGGGTTACAAAGAGAATTTAAAAAAAAAAACTAATTTGTTAAAGAGGTGAGATAGAGATGAATGGAAGGCAGTTTATGAGTTGTTAAGTTACAATGTCAGCTGAGTCCATAGCTCACCCGGCCTCTGCAAAAATTAGGACGCTGGCCAGGAAAGCTTTTGTCTCTCTTTTTTTTTTTTTTTTTTAAAGATTTATTTATTTATTATATATAAGTACACTGTAGCTGTCTTCAGATACACCAGAAGAGGGCATCGGATCTCTTTACAGATGGTTGTGAGCCACCATGTGGTTGCTGGGAATTGAACTCATGACCTCTGAAAGAGCAGTCGGGTGCTCTTAACCGCTGAGCCATCTCTCCAGCCCAGCTTTTGTCTCTTGAGAGCTGGAATGATAACACACTAGTATTTGAAGAACCTGGGAAGCCCTGAACCAGCCACACCGACTCCACTGTCAGCCAAAACAAATCCTTGTCCGATGTCTAATGAGGCGACTGTTGTTGTCCATGAAGATGAACCTAGGAGACCTCATCTAGCTCCCTTGCAGGAGGAAGCCAATTATCTGCATCCTCCAATCCTCATTATCTCCGAGTGTGTGACTAGAATTAGGGCCCAGCATGCCCAGGGGGCCAATTATCAAGCATAACCCAAGAGGTAATGGCTAGCACACACTGTGGACAGGGGACACACTGAGAGAAAGAGAAGGAAAGAGAGACCAGCACAGACACACACGCACACACACACACACACACACACACACACGCACACACACACTTGACATATAGTATCTTTTCTAATTCAATGACAGCATCAGACTTAAGGCAACTTATAAAAGAAAGCATTAAGTTGGAGGTTTGCTGACAGCTTCAGAGGGTGAGCCCGTGACCATCGTGGCAGAGAGGGCATGGCAGCAGGCAGGCACGGCTCTGGAGCAATAGCTGGGAGCTTACATGTTGAGACAACCACAAAGCAGAGAGAGAAAGAGACAGAGACAGACAATTTGCGGATGCCAAGAAGTGCTTGCTGACAGGAGCCTGATATAGCTGTCTCCTGAGAGGCTCTGCCAGAGCCTGACAAATACAGAGGCAGATGCTCGCAGCCAACCATTGAACTGAGAACGGGGTCCCCAGTGGAGGAGTTAGAGAAAGGACTGAAGGAGCTGAAGGGGTTTGCAATCCCATAGGAAGAACAACAATATCAACCACAGACCCCCCGAGCTCCCAGGGACTAAACCACCATCCCAAAAGTACACAGGGTTGGACCTATGGCTCCAGTCACATATGTAACAGAGGATGGCTTTGTTGAGCATCAATGGAAGGAGAGGTCCTTGGTCCTGTCAAGGCTCGATGATGCCCCAGTGTAGGGGAATGTCAGGGCAGGGAGGTGGGAGAGGGTGGGTGGGTGGGAAGCACCCACGTAGAAGCAGGGGGGAGATAATGGGTTTCTGGAAGAGAAACGGGGAAAGGGAATAACATTTGAAATGTAAATTAAAAATATCCAATAAGGGGCTGGGGACTTAGCTCAGTGGTAGAGCGCTTGCCTAGGAAGCGCAAGGCCCTGGGTTCGGTCCCCAGCTCCGAAAAAAAGAACCAAAAAAAAAAAAAAAAAAAAAAAAGAAAAAAAAGAGAAAGAGACAGAAACACAGACAGAGGAGCTAACTGGGAATGGTGTGGGCTTTTGAAACCTCAATGGCCACCCCAGTGGCACACCTCCCCCAACAAAGCCACACCCCCAATCCTTCCCAAACAGTTCCACCAGCTAAGGAACGCACTCCAATAAGCAAGGCTATGTGAGCTGTTCTCATTCAAACCACCACATAGACTTGCACAGAGACAGAGACCAATGCAGACATATACACACGGACACACATTATTCTAGGTCGCTTTCTATTGCCGTGATAAAACACTGACTTAAAAAAAAACCACACACACACACAGAGAAAAGGGTTTATTTGCCTTACAGATCCCAATCACAGTCCATCGCTGAGGGAGGCGAAAGCAGGGCAGGAGCCTGGAGGCAGGGACTGCAGCAGAGCCCCTGGAAGAATGTTGTTTATGGGCTTTCTCTCCATGGCATTCTGCTAGTTTCTTATATGACTCAGGACTGCCAGCCCTGGGGTGGCACTGCATCCCATATCAAGCATTAATGAAAAAAAAAAATGTCCCACAGACTTGCTTACGGGCAGTGGAATGGGGGCATTCAGGATTCCCTCTTCCAAGTTAACAAAGAAATTAAGCAGCAAACATATATACAGACAGACAGACAGACAGACAGACAGACAGACACATATGCAAACACACACAGGACCCAATACAGGCAGACGTACGAACACTGCTAGCTACAATAAGAACCGGCCTGGCAAGGCGTGCCCACAGTGGCGCAAATGTTCTCTTAGAACAACCAACTGTTTTGCTGTTGGCTTTAAGGCCCACTCCATAAGTTGACAGTCATGCCTGGTGCTGTAAATCTGATCAGGCACCCATGGCTGAGGGCTCATAGGTCCCAGGGGTGAACCTACTATTCGTGTTTTGCAAAATGGGCACAGTATCAACATCTATAGGTAGAGAGAGTTCCTGCCTCTCTCTCTGCCTACAGATTGTGCAGCTCTCGGTTCTTATCAGAGAGGCTCTCTGTACAGCAAACGGTGGGTAATGCAGAAACGTACAACTGGTCCAAGTGCCGAGGATAAGTGTCTGTGGCGTGCTCAGCCACAAAGGGGACGTCTGTGTCTCGCTGCTTTACTCTAAGGTTCAGGAGGGCAGAAAGACTGTATGAGCCAGAGATAGGGGGAGGAGACTGGGACAAAGCGGTCAGTGTCTCTTGGACATTTTGGGAATGATAAAACTTACCCAGAAGTAATAAGAGACATGGGCGAGTGTATCTTATGGTTTATAATGAGTTTATCAAGTGGCCATGATGGTCTAATGCCTCCCACCGATCTTTCACTCGCTGGTTGAACTGAAGTCCCTAGGCCTGCTGGTCAGGCATGAACAGCTCTTGCAGAGTTGCTTACTGTAAAAGTTAGGGCTTCATTACCGTGAAGATACACTACGACTAAGGCAACTCTCATAAAGGAAAATATTTAATTGGCGCTGGCTTACGGTTTCAGAGATTCAGTCCATTATCATCATGGAGGGAAGCACAGTAGCATGCAGCAGACATGGTGCTGGAGACATGGTTCTTCTACATCTTAATCGGAAAGCAGCCAGGAAAGAGACAGTCTTCTCCAGGCAGCCAGGAGGGGACTGATTTCACACTGAGCTGAGCTTGAGGACTAGAAAACCTCAAGCCCACTCCCACAGTGACACACCTCCTCCAACAAGGCCACAACTATTCCAACAAGGCCACACCTCCTAATAGTGGTCCCCATGGTCCAACCATTCAAATACACGAGTCTGGGAGGGGAGAGGGTTTATTCAAACCACCACACAGTCCAACTATATATGATCTTTCCAAGATCTTGGGCAAGATTACATAGAAGGTGGGCAAGGTAGAGACCCCCAGTCTCTGGATAAGAAACCTCTTTGCTGAGCTAGGCAATCTAGAAGCCAGAAAGGCTCTCGCCCAGGGAGCTGGGAGCCAGAGGCAGCTCCACTGTGTCTGTCCTCTGTATCTCCTGAGCCTGATGGCTCCCTTCACACCCCTCTCCCTGGTTTTCTTTAGCACTCAGGAACACATTCTGAGGAAATGGATGTTCTCAGAGTTCCTCTGTGGATGCCGAAGTTGTCAACGGCTTAACTTTTAGTCACATACATACGCTGTTTTATTCAGCTAGGCTGCATAGCCTCAGCTTCTCATTAGAAAAACACCTGCCGCCCCCTTGCCTCCTCTGTTCCAGTATGCGCTCAGTCGTCTCTCCCCGACAGTGCTCCATCACCACCCCAACTAACCAACGGAAGCTCTCCAAACTGACCCTCTACTCCCCAGTGTTAGGCTCCTTCTCATCTGCCCACAGCTGCGACCGCCACCACCTTCTTCCTGGGGATGCCAGGCTTCCCCTTTCGTGGGTTGGGGTGGCCCCAAGAGCTTGCCTTTCAACAGAATCTCGTGGGTGCCGATCATTATCTTCCTCTCCCTCTGAAGGAACAGCTTAACCGAGTGTTATGGGGGCCGCTTAGATCCTACACAGCTCAAGCAGCAGGTTCGCACTGACGGCAAAACCTTATTGTAATCCAGCCACTTCTGCGCCATCAGGGTCACAGTTCAGCTTCTGAGCCTGTTCCGCGGCCCTGGTCGGTGAAGCGGCGTGATTACAATACATTTTTGTCATCTGCGTGGACCTGCTGTTTCAGTTGTGTTGGATCTAAGCAGACCCCGCAACAGGAGGAGGGTTTATTTTTGACTCCTGGTGTTAGAAAATTACAGTTCATCACGGCAGGGAGGTCAGGATGGTGGGTCTGGCGCCGTCCTTGGCAGGGAGACAGCTCCCACCTGGCTGGAGCTGGAAGCTGAGAGCAAGCTCGACAGAGGTGGGCCAGGCTATAACCACCAAGGGCTTATTCCCCAGTGACCCACTCCCACCAGCCAGGCCTGATAACCTCTACAACAAGCATCATAGCCTGGAGCCAACCAGGGACCATGCGTTCAAATACCTGAGGCTATGGGAGCCATTACAAATTCAAACTGTAACAGGTACAAGTGTGAGCAGAAAAGGAGACCTGTCTTCCACACCTACTATGTGCTAAGCCTGACATCCAGTAGGAAATAGCACATGTCAGTCCCTTCGCCTGCCTGTGCCTTCCATGGTCCTTACACACAAAGGTGTCCGACTGAGTTCTCTATCTCCATGGCTGGCTCTGTGCCCAGCTTAGTTCCCCCTGCCACTCTTAGATCCCTGAGATCCAAGAACTTTAGAACACATTGCAGATGAATCCCTCCTCCTCATCCGTGGTTAAGGTTTCTACCTCCAGTCTCTGAGTAAGAAACCTGTCTGCAGAGCCGGGCAGTGTGCAGAAGTCGGAGCAGCCTTTCTGTCTTGCTCAAGAATGTGAGCGCTAGACACAGCTCCGAATAGTGTGCCCCTCTCTGTCTCCTGAGCCTGACTCAGACCTCCAAAACCCAAGTAGCCTCGCATGTGGACATTGTGGTCCGTTTCTTGCCATGCTAAGAGCCTCCCCCTAAGGTAGGGTAAGGGAATGTACAGGAACGAAAGAGTCTTGCAATCCCTTCCCATTCTTTTCTGAAAAGATTCGGAAGGAAGAAAAGGTTCTGTACAACCCTGTTATGCATCTTCTTGTGTGTGTGTGTGTGTGTGTGTGTGTGTGTGTGTGTAACAAGGTTTTGCTTTGTAGCCTAGGCTGCCCTTAAACTCATGATCTCCCAACCCCTCACCTCCTTAGTGTTGGAGTTATAGCTGAGTGCCAATGTGTCCAGCTCCTAGAATTAATCTCTCTCTCTCTCTCTCTCTCTCTCTCTCTCTCTCTCTCTCTCTCCCTCCCTCCCTTCCTCCCTCCCCTCTCCTCCCCTCCCCCTCTCCCTCTGTCTCTGACAGAGGACCTCATGAGTCAGGGAGACATGTTTGGTCACCAAGTTCACATGGTCACAGCTGCCTAAGCACCTCCCTGTCTTCTCCTACTGCCTCTTCTCATATCTGGGTTCCACAGTTCTCTGTTGGTACCTCATTCTGTTTATAGCTGCTGGAAGAACGCTCCTCACTGAGTGAAGGTCGTATTCCTTTGCTTGAACCCAGGCCCTCAGGACCGGGTCAGAAGCCACCTTCCTTCCTGTATCTCTTTTTTTTTTTTTTTTTTTTTTTTGGTTCTTTTTTTTTTTCGAAGCTGGGGACCGAACCCAGGGCCTTGCGCTTCCTAGGTAAGCGCTCTACCACTGAGCTAAATCCCCAGCCCCCCTTCCTGTATCTCTTAGCTTATCCCTTTGGTTGGCGTAAGCTCTAAGCCAGGGAATCATCTGCCTTTCTGCAGAAGTAAAGGTGACTTCCCAACACCTGCCTTTGCTCCTTACGTTCTCTAGAGTGCACACTCCCACCTCTCCATAGCTCATTCCTTTCAGAAATCTCCACTCCTTACCACTCCAACCAGGCAGAGTCTCTTTTCTTGGCTTCTCCTAACTCTCCCTATATTTCTTTTCTTTTCCTTTCTTTTCTTTCCTTCCTTCCTTTCTTTCTCTTTTCTTTTCTTTTCTTTTTTTTTTTTTTTTTTTGGTTCTTTTTTTTTTCGGAGCTGGGGACCGAACCCAGGGCCTTGCGCTTCCTAGGTAAGCGTTCTACCACTGAGCTAAATCCCCAGCCCTTTTTTTTTTTTTTTTTTTGAGACAGGATCTCATTTATCCTAGGCTGGTCCCAAAATCATGTAGCTAAGGATGGCCCTGAACTCCTGATCCTCCAGGAGTGCTGAGATTAAAGGTGTGTACCACCATTCTTGATTCGTGCGGTGCTAGAGATCAAACCCAGGGTTTTGTAGATATCAGATGCCTTTGTTTCATTTATAAAGATGATCCCCCAGAGGCACCCACACAGGCCAACCTGATGTAGACAAACCCTCTTTGAGGCTCTCTTCCCAAGTGAGCCTAGACGGTCAAGTTGACAATTCGAATGACAACTGACAAAAAGGAGCGACCACCATACCAGACCACCATGCAACTGAACCGTGTCCCCTGCCCTCTTAGGACTCCATTTTCAACTTTCTTCTGACACATCCATTGCTCTGTGTTGACTTGCCTGCTCTGATAGACTGTGATCTTTCAGGATATCAAGGGATCTCTTATTTCTCTCTGTGTCCACCAGGAATACAAAGTACTCTCAGTAGAGGCACATTCCATAGTAAAAGTAAGTCCTACCTTTCAGACATCAGATGCTACAGGGCTTCAGGTTGACTCTGTAACCTGCATGTTGCTACACAAATAGATGACTTGGGAGACAGGGAGCTGGAATTTTGTTTGTTTGTTTGTTTGTTTTTGTTTTGTTTTGTTTTTTGTTTTTTTAATTTTATTATTTTTTTATTAACTTGAATATTTCTTATTTACATTTCGAATGTTATTCCCTTTCCCGGTTTCTGGGCAAACATCCCCCTAATCCCTCCCCCTCCCCTTCTTTATGGGTGTTCCCACCCCCACCCTTCCCCCATTGCCGCCCTCCCCCCAACAATCTAGTTCACTGGGGGTTCAGTCTTAGCAGGACCCAGGGCTTCCCCTTCCACTGGTGCTCTTACTAGGATATTCATTGCTACCTATGAGGTCAGAGTCCAGGGTCAGTCCATGTATAGTCTTTAGGTAGGGCTTAGTCCCTGGAAGCTCTAGTTGCTTGGCATTGTTGTTCATAAGGGGTCTCGAGCCCCTTCAAGCTCTTCCAGTTCTTTCTCTGATTCCTTCAATGGGGGTCCTATTCTCAGTTCAGTGGTTTGCTGCTGGCATTTACCTCTGTATTTGCTGTATTCTGGCTTGTCTCTCAGGAGAGATCTACATTCGGCTCCTGTCGGCCTGCACTTCTTTGCTTCATCCATCTTGTCTAATTGGGTGGCTGTATATGTATGGGCCACATGTGGGGCAGGCTCTGAATGGGTGTTCCTTCTGTCTCTGTTTTAATCTTTGCCTCTCTATTCCCTGCCAAGGGAATTCTTGTTCCCCCTTTTAAAGAAGGAGTGAAGCATTCACATTTTGATCATCCGTCTTGAGTTTCATGTGTTCTATGCATCTAGGGTAATTCAAGCATTTGGGCTAATAGCCACTTATCAATGACTGCATACCATGTGTGTTTTTCTGTGATTGGGTTACCTCACTCAGGATGATATTTTCCAGTTCCAACCATTTGCCTATGAATTTCATAAAGTCATTGTTTTTGATAGCTGAGTAATATTCCATTGTGTAGATGTACCACATTTTCTGTATCCATTCCTCTGTTGAAGGGCATCTGGGTTCTTTCCAGCTTCTGGCTATTATAAATAAGGCTGCTATGAACATAGTGGAGCACGTGTCTTTTTTATATGTTGGGGCATCTTTTGGGTGTATGCCCAAGAGAGGTATAGCTGGATCCTCAGGCAGTTCAATGTCCAATTTTCTGAGGAATCTCCAGACTGATTTCCAGAATGGTTTTACCAGTCTGCAATCCCACCAACAATGGAGGAGTGTTCCTCTTTCTCCACATCCTCGCCAGCATCTGTTGTCACCTGAGTTTTTGATCTTAGGGAGCTAGAATTTTTAAAAATCCACTTATATTTATTTTATGTGTATAGTTGTGCTGCCTGCATGTATGCCTCTGCACACAAGCATGCAGTGCCTCTGAAGGCCAAAAGAGGACATCAGATCTCTGGAACTGGAACTGTTTGGTCTTTCTTATGTTCCCCGGGTTCCCCAAAAATCACACAAATATTTATTTATTAATAAGTGCCTGGATCTTAAGCTAGGCTTGTTTCCCAACTAGTATTAGCTCAATTAACCTGTTTGTACTGTTACGTGTCTCTCTCTCTCTCTCTCTCTCTCTCTCTCTCTCTCTCTCTCTCCCTTCCCCCCTCCCCCAGATGTCCCACCTTCTAATCCTGACTCAACTTATTGGCTGTATTAGTCAGGGTTTCTATTGCTGTGAACAGACACCATGACCAAGGCAACTCTTTTTTTTTTTTTTTTTCCGGAGCTGGGGACCGAACCCAGGGCCTTGCGCTTCCTAGGTAAGCGCTCTACCACTGAGCTAAATCCCCAGCCCCCAAGGCAACTCTTATAAAGACATTTAATTGGAGGCTGGCTTACAGGTTCAGTTCATTATCATCAAGGTGGGAGCAAGGCAACATCCAGGCAGCCATGGCGTAGGAGGAGCTGAGAGTTCTACATCTTCATCTGAAGGCTGCCAGCAGAAGACTGGCTTCTAGGCAGCTAGGATGAGGGTCTTAAACCCCACCCCCAGAGTGACAACATCGTCCAACAAGGCCACACCTCCCAATAGTTCCACTCCTTGGGCCAAGCATATACAAACCATCACATTGGCTTTATATTAACAGGTAATGCTTTTACACGATGCACACAAGATTATACCTATGTGGAACTGGAGTTTCAGACGGTTGTGAATTGACATGTGGTTGCTGGGGATTGAATCCAGGTCCCGTGGAAGAGCAGCCAGTGCTCTGACCTGTTTGATGAACCAGTTCTCCAACACTGCTTGAACTTTGTTTTTAAGCATCCTCTTCTTTGGACTAGGTTGTATGACTGCCACCCATGAGCCAGTAAAGTGAGATTTAGGCTAAAGATTTAAAAGCTGATAACTGCAGTTGACTCTCAAAGCTGAGTCAGACCTGTGGCCAACTAGAGTCAGGGTAAGAGGCAGTACATGGCCAGGGTTGTCTAACTGTGGTTATCAAAGACTGAGCGTGTAAGTGTAAACATCAATATGCTATAGTGTGGAGGAAGGGTGATTTCTGAGTCCACGCCTAACCTGAGGCAACAAACACACAGGACCTGGGAAGCATGTTTAGGCTGGCTCAAAGTGGCTCAGGGCAACCCCTCTATGTTCTTGGAGCCATGTTTCTGGTTGATGGGCCCCTTGTGTTTGAGCCATCCTTCTGGTAGGATAGCCACCCTTCAGCTCAGCCCAGCGTCCTAACTATGGTAAGATTCAGGCTTCCTCTTCCTAGGCTTGAAGAAGCATAGCTGACTTTCTGAGCAGCAGCTGTTCCCTCCCCATTCCTTTTTCACTTGCAAGCCATGTCTATTAACAGTAAGATAGATATGACGTCATAGGCTTCCGGTTCTTCGGAGCATGGGTAAGCTTGGGTTTCCCAGTGGGATCAGATATTACATAGGCTGGACAGAGGGAACTGCGTGTGGAGAGAAGGTGCCTCCAGCCAGCTGGAAGCAAAGGAATGGGATTTCCCTGGTCTTTGTCTGAGCTGGGCAATGGGTTTTGCAATGCCTGTTTATAGGCTTGAGCTTTATGTGGTAACTGGGTCTCCAGGGACCAGAGGGAGTTGTAGCTAGAGAAGGGAGGACTGAGCCAGGTGTGGTAACACACGCCTTTAATTCCAGCACTGGGAACACAAAGGCTGTGAGTATCTGTGTGTGTGTGTATGTGTGAGTTTGAGAACAGCTTAGTCTACAGTCTTTCTGTACAGACAGCCAGGGTACTCTGTCTCAAAACCTCAAAACAAAACAACAACAAAACAAAATAAAACAAACAAAAGGCAGAGGAGAAGTGGGAGAGGGAAACATGGAGAAGCCTAAGGCAGGGAAGTCGTTAATCTCAAACTCTCCTCCACCATGGTCAAATCTGGTTCTAAAATCTGGTCTATGACAGATGCCTAGGCCTGCCTACCCACGTCTGCTGCATGCAGGCAGCTCTGCCTCCTGCGTCCTTCCTGCATGGTGACCAGAGCACAGCCTGCCCACCTGTCTGCTTAGCTATATTTGTGGGTCGTGGGGACCGTTCTTCAGCCCTTGGAGACCTCTACTCTTGTTCTTGGGCATTGCTTTTATAGACGGCTCTTTCCACATGGCCTTCGAAAAGTAGGTCAAGGTAGCTAACCTGCTTTAGGGACAAGTGCCAGGGTTCAAGACATCCAGCCTGGTGTCAGGACTCTTGAATTCTATTTTCAGCCTCACAGATAACAGCTGCACGGCAACCCTTCCAAGTGCATTCTCCCTTCTGGGTCTTTCTGAGCCTCACTTTAGGTCTCAGGATTTTTTTTCTCCCCTGAAGCTGCATCCCCTGAGGCTGTCTTTTCCTTCTCTCTTCCCTTCATCCGGTAGATAGTTCTTTAAAACTGGCCCCTGCTCACTGCTGGTGCCTGGAGCAAGCGCAGGGCTGAGAACTGCAGCGCACAGAGAGATTAAAGGCTTTGGGTGGACAAAGAGGAGTGATGGGGCCTGGTGAAGCGAGCTGTCAGAATGCTAGAGGACAGGCCTTGGGGATATTGCTGATGTCCTAGATGTGAGGGGAGGGAGGTTCCTGGGCTACGCATGATGGCTGTAGCTTGCCTTCTATCTCTATGCCTTCCTTCTGTGGAACACAGAGAAAGCCGGGCTCAGAAAATCTGGCAGAGGGGACTATTGGAGTTGTCACAGCCAAAGACACTGTTTCAGGGAAACCACATGGAGCACGGTGTGTTTTGGCTAAAGAATAATAATCTTGTCTTTGGCCTGAGCAAACCAGTCTTAAGAGCAACTAGCCTCCAGCCAACACTGCAGGGAGCTGGGACTGGCAGTCCTAGGACAGAGTGCAGATGAGAGGACCCACCATGGTCTGTTCAAGCAGATAAGGCAGGGGAGTTGATGCAGGTAAAGGGAGAGGGGTGGGCAGTGTATTCAACCTGCAAGGAACCCCACTTACAGTGCAGTCCTGTTATCGCAGTGAGCGCTGCAAAGCTTCACGCTAGCTGGTAAGGAATCATCTCGGGCAATGTTTTGAGCTTGAACCCCCTTCTCAGCTTCTTGCTGCAAAGCTGTCTAATCTCTCTGCACCTCAATCTTACTATAAGGTAGAAATGATAACAGAACTCCATGCCAACAATGGTGTTCCTGATAAAGTCATCGTAGGAGCTGCAGGGGATGCGACTCCAGCACTTGCTGCACTAGTGTGAGGACTAGCATCTGAGTCCAGGACACCCATGTAAATGCTGGGTGGGAATGTCAGCCTAGCTGTAATTCCAGCTCATGAGAAGAGGAGACAGCAAGCAGGCAGCCTAATGAACAAGCTCTGGGATCAAGGGAGAGACCCTGGCTCAACGAATAAGACAGAGAGCAACAGAAAAAGAAACATGTTATCAGCCTCTGGCCCTCACATGTATTTGCACACATACTTATGCGCGCTCGCATACACATACACACACACACACACACACACACACACACACACACACACCCTGCAAACATGTGCACACCTGTGAAGAAAACATTGTGAGTAGAAAGTTTACTTACTTCTGCCAACCTACATCATAGAATACAGTGCAATATAGGCTACTGCTTGCCTCCCTTAGTGAGCCAAGGGGTTGACAGAGCTGATGGCTCATTCTTGCTGCCCAGTAGCAAGAAAGAATACAGTGCTGTATATCACTAGGCAGAGAAAAGATAAAAATTTCCAAGTCCAGGAGTTGGGGATTTGGCTCAGTGGTAGAGCGCTTGCCTAGCAAGCGCAAGGCCCTGGGTTCGGTCCCCAGCTCCGAAAAAAAGAAAAGAAAAAAAAATTTCCAAGTCCAGTTTCTACTGAAGATGTATTTCTTTGCACAGTGTGAAGACTGGCCATCATAAGCCATGGGCGATCTGTACTGAGATCTATAAGAGCCTGGCGCAGACCCATTGTGGTGGGGCCATTCAGTAAATGCAATTTCTTTCCCCTTATCTTCTGTCCTTACTTGGAATTTCTGCAAGCAAAGAGGAACCTATCTAAGGTAGAAATCCCAACTCTGACTTCCCTCCAACCTAGAGTTTCCCCTAAGGAGCTGATTTTTTGTTCTGTCTCCTAACAGTCACCTGCCTTAGAGGATGGGACTCTTGAATTCAGCCCTTCGGTTTCACACTGTCTCTGTTGTGTTCTTTTTCCTGACAGCTTATGTCTGTTAAACCCAGAGAGAGAGAGGATATCAACAGACCGAAGAAACAATCCCATGCAAGGCTATCTTGATGGACCGAGGAGTTTGTTGGGGTCACATACAGGAGCATGAGGAATTAGGTATTTTTTTTTGCCATTGAAAGGCCCACTCTGCATAGTAAATAACTCTCAATGTTACATTACTGGTGCCCTGGTGCAGTACACCACTCTATATCACTCCAGTGATTGCTTACTGGCCGTGTAACTTTAGGGAAGAATCCTGTCTTAGTTCCTTTTTTATTGCTGGGATAAGACACCATAACCAAGGCAGTTTGTAAAAGGAAGCATTCAGTTTGGGGCTCACAATTCCAGAGGGTAGCAGGGACCACAGCCATCATGGTGGGGAGTGTGGCAGCAAGCAGGCAGGCCTGGCTGCGGATCAGAGCTTACATCTGGTCAGCAAGTGTGAGGCAGAGAGGAGGAGGGCCAACTGGACTAGTGTGGGCTTTTGAAACTTCGAAGGCTGTCTCCACTGACACACCTGTCCCACTAAGAACTTCCTAATCCTCTAAACAGTTCTACCAACTCGGGACCAGCATCCAAATATACAAGCCTTTGGGGACTCATTCATTCCATCCCAACGATGGACTGTGAAGATTAACATGACTAAACCCTTTTCTAGCCAAGTGATTTTTGGTCATTTTGTTTATCACGGCAACAGAAAGCATCAGATCAGGGGAGGTGCAGGTGGGTGGGTGGGTGTGTCTGGGGGAATGAAGCCAAAGGAAAATAGAAAATGCTGGTTTGGGATGCAGTGAGCACGGTCTCCAGATCCAGGGACTGGAATCTCTTTGGTTTGATCTTTGCTTTGAAAAAAAGGAAGGAAAGTAGGAAGGGAGAGAGAGAAAGAAAGAGAAAAACAGCTTGTGGTGCCCACTATTTACTGTAGGTCCCAGGGAATTTCTCAACATGAAGCAAGGCTCAAAGAGGGTAATGTACCGACAGAGAAACCCTGTATCAAAAAAGCAAAACAAAATAAAATAAAATGAAGGTCATTACATTATCTTTCAGTTCCTTCTTTAATTTCTACGGTCGGGAAGAAAACAAAAAGCCTCCACCAAGAGGCAAGAGGAGACATTAAGAAACAAGAGATAGAAAGGCTGGGGAAACAGAAGGCAGAGATCTCCAGGGCTTGGGGGCGTTGGCCTGTGGTTTCTGTCCCTTTGTGTCTCCTTCTCACTCTGTCAGGTCAGGTGAAAGAGACCGAATTCACATCCGCTCTGGGACATCGCTGGAGGGCATGCTGGCTGCAAAGCTTGCGGATTACATGAATAAATCTGGAGAGGAAAAATCTAGCAGACTTCCTGCAGCTTTGGAGGTTGGGAGTGTACTCTATCTCCTGCATACCTGGTCCAGGTAGCAAACACCTAGAGTTTGGGGAATCCACAGAAAGAAGAGGGTTAGGCCTCAATTTCTGCTCTTTAGCGTCCCTGGCTTAGTCTGAGCATCCTGAATGGAGGTGAAGGAGGGGCACACCTGCAGCCTCCAGAGCCCGGCTGACCTGGCGTGGGATGTGTGTGTGTGTGTCATCAGTTTGAAGGACACGTCAGCGACCCACGTAAGGGCTGAGCCAGGAGCTGGAATTCTGAGGGATGATCCACCGAGTGACAGAAGAACCCGGGCTCCCTGGGGGGTCAGGTAAGCATTAGGCTTGCCCCTTACTGGGGACGGGAGAGGGGCTGGGATGGAGGCGGGGCTCTTGAGGCAGCCCGCCAGTGGCCAAGGGGGAGGGGCGTGGCAGAACATAGCTCCGCCCCCCGCGCACCGCCTTGCTTGCAGACCAGAGCAGGAGGCGGCAGCCAACCTTGGCGCTGAATGGGCGGGTGGCGTCCTGCTCTGTCCCGCCCGCCGCCGGCCCCCCATCGCCTGCTCCCGCCGCGCCCGGGTCTCCGCCCGCAGCCGCCTGAGTCCGCTGGGCTGTGAATGAAAGGCAGGCGCGGCCCGGACTAGCTGCCAGCGACGCGGCGACGCCGGCCTCCCGGGAGACGCACTCCCCGCCGAGATGTACGGTAAGGAGGGCTTGGCGCCCCGGCTCGGGCCCGCAAACTTCCAGACGCGGACCTTTGTCCCCCGGAGTGGCCCCCGGCGCAAAAGCGAGAACGCCGACTCAGTGCCAGGCTGGGCTGTTTCAGTCGCCTGTGACCGTGCGTTTGTGCCGAGAGGACAAAGATGCCTCCGGCCGGGGGACTATCTGGTCCCCAGAGGTCCCTCGGGCAGGCGTTAGCAGGAGCTAGGGGCGGTGGTCCGTCGCCTGGTAGGGACTCTGATTGTCGAGATGCACCCGGCTTTGGGAAAAGCGAGTATCTCCGGAGCTGAACCAACGGAGTGTTGGTGGAGGTGATCGTGTGACAGTATTTGCAGAATTAACAAAGAGGCTTGTGCTTGGGAGTTTGATGCGCGAAAGTGGTCCAGGGTAGAGCGGAGCTGCTCACTGGCAGTCTGATGCCGGGCTCCTTGGATGTGGGAGGCGGCGCCGGCAGTGCAGAAGCTGGCGAACCGGCACTGGAGGTTCGTCTCTCAGCTGGGTGGACTTGGCCTCTACCTAACACTGCTGCTAGTGATATGCTAGTGATATGCAGGCTCCCCAACTTCCAGGTTGGCCCTGCGAAGGGCTGACGGGAAGCGATGCTGCTTCGAGGGTCTCTCCCAATTCCGCAGCCACCGCCCCCACGGATGTGTGGCAGCTCCAAGACCCTCACGGTGCACTGCTCTGCTTGCTTATTTACCAAGAATTCCTCTAGTTCTGCAAGGCAGTGTGGATGAGGAAAGCGCTCCTTGGGTCCCACTTTGCAGCTCAAAAGAGTGAACCAGTCTAGGAATGGGTTGCCTTGCAGAGCCTACCAGGGGTACAGTGTACGTGTATTTCTATGGACACAGTTTATGAGAACCCGTGTCTCCGGTAGTTTATTCTGGGGTCACAGAAGAATTGGAGCAGTGCTCTCCCTCCTACTGCAGGGTAGGGGCTCGGATGCACCTGAGGGGTGAGTGATCTAGAAGAGTGTGTTCCCAATTTAACCCATCTCTAAGGCTGCTGGCTGCCTCTGTGAACAGACCATGAGTCACAAAGTTTGTTAGCGCAGAGAGCAGGCAGAAAAGGCTCAGCGGTTGGTGGGCCTCCTATTTAGAAGACAAAGACTTAACTTTTGCCTTGCATCTCCTTCCCAGGCCAGTTGGATTACACAGCCACTATGATTCCTACAGAGGTGTCAGCAGGTCCTCACAGCAAATATTAATTCTCTTGGGTGGAGCAAATGGGGGTAGGGGAGATGTTCTCAGAGGCTGGACCCATAACCAGTGGGGACTTTCGAAGAAGGTGACTGGACTTGTGCTTTGCCTATTGTGAGGTAAAAGAGCCATATACCTTTTTATTCTATCTGTGCTCCCCCCCTCCCTTTTTCTGCAGAGGGAGCAGGCTGAAGCTGCAGATCACTTGACAAAAGCATGTGACTGCAGGGGCACCTGCAGTGGGGAAGGAGTTAGGACGGACTCATCAGTATGGGCCAGAATTAGCAGTCCTGGGTCAGTCACAGTATTACATCTAGTAGATAATGTGATAACTTACTTAGGGTGTCTGAGAATTAGGGGTGGGGGGGTGGGGGTGGTTCCTGGTCTGCTCCTGTTGGAAGAGCTAGCTAGTAGAGGATGTGGAGACAGTGTAACTGTGGGCTATTTTCAGATGCACCACGAAATTCCAATTCTCTTTAATAATGTTTTTATTTCCCCAGATGCAAATGGAGCAGGGCCAATCCTAAATAGAAAAGATTGTGATGAAGAGCTCCTCTGGGTAGTTACCTACAGCATAGGGAAGGCACATTCATGCTGGGTGGGAACCAGCCCCTTGCAGACTGGTCCCTGGAGTTGTCTCTGCCCTCAGGTGGGAGCCTCACTTGCCTGAGGCATTTTAGCGTAAGAGGCTGCAGAGCTGTTAGCATGCTCTCCCTAGACATCAGTGATGAAAAGAAATGCAGGAAGGGGACAGCCTGGGCTACATAGTGAGTTCCAGGTTAGCCAGTGCTGCATAGGAAGAGGCCATCTACCTAGGAAGGGTATCTAAAATAGAGAAAAGATGGCATTATGGACTTCCTACAGATTATTGTTCTTTCGCCTAATTTTCTAAGTGACCTGTCCAGGGTGACAGGTAGAATAAGACAAGGTGACACCGGGCCCCTTGGCTCAGAGCTAGCCCCTGTCTCCCTTCCCCAAATGTCTCAGGAGAATGTTTATCATTAGATGCCAGCAAGCATTTTATGAACTGATAGATAGTAAGGATATATAGAACCAGAAGCTGCCCAAGAGCTGTAGATAAAGGCGATCTTTGACCACCTACCTTGGTGATGCAATCTCTTATAAATGCAGATCCTTGAACTGTGCCCTGTCCTCAGACTGTGTCCTCCCCCCTCGACAGCTCCACATAGATCTTCATTTTTTTCCTCCTGTCAGTCTCTACCTTACCTTTGTCTTTCACGACTCAGTTATCTTGCTTGGCTCAGTCTGTCTCCTTCCTTTGCCCTATAAGAGACCAAATGTCTTTTGTCTTTCCTGAGGGCACAGTGGGATCCTAGACCTGGGGTCATGGGATACCAACCCAAGAGCCCTTCACAGCTTTGTGGCCTTAGACAGGTGGGCTCATGTCTCTGAGATCTATTGCTCTATAAAATGGTGAAGTACCCACCCACCTGCCAGGTCTGTTGTGCCTTTTAGAAGCCAAGCGACAGGGTCAAGAGCTTTATAAGAGGTTCTACACTTGCACAGCAGTGCACAGAAGAGTCTGTCCATTTCGCCCCTCGTGGAGCCTCTTCTTTCCCCTGCCTGTTTGCATCTCTTCTCACCACAGCCTACACAGGCATGTTACTTTGACCTTGCTAACCATGACGCACTAAACCGCTCTCCTCTTCCCGTTCTTCTCTTTTTGAGACAAGGGTCTCTCTATGCATCCCGAGTTAGCCTTGAACTCTTCTTCATACTCCTGCCTTTGCCTCTGGAGTGATGGCTTACACCGGGTGGGGATGGGGGAACCACACCTGAACAGCCTGAGCTGTTCTCTGACCCATCAAAGCTGTTACTATCATCCACTCAGCTATAAACCACAGTCACTTTCTTAAATGGCTCTCCAAAGCGACACAATTTACTTCCTAGACTGTTTGTTTGTTTGTTTGTTTGTTTGTTTGTTTGAGACAGGGCCTTCCTTGTAGCCCTGGCTGTCCTGGAACTCTGTGTAGCCCTGGCTGTTCTGGAACTCTCTGTAGACCAGGCTGACCTTGAACTCAAGAGATCTGCCCGCCTCTGCCTCTCGCTGGGACTAAAGGTGTGTGCCGCCACTTCCCTGCCCTATAATCTTGATTATATCCCTGAATGTGGAGTGACAAGAGTCTTGATGAAAAGTACTTTGTTCTGGAGAGGGACAGTTACCAGATGAGTTTTCTACAGAGGTGGGTCCCACTGTCTTTTGGTTAGGATTATATAATTAAGATTTAACCTATTCCTCTCACCAGGGCGAGAGGCATGAGAGTGTCCCACTTCCCCACTGAAGCCAGATCGAGCTTCCTGAGACAGCTGCCTCCAGAGACTGAGGGCAGCTGGCCAGGAAGCATAAAAAGACCGGAGAGGATTTCCCCACCACACTGTGGTCTGGGCTCGATGGTCCCACTGATGCCAAAGCTGCTCTGCCTAGTTCCTCCGTATCCTCCGGTTGTGCTCCCTCCCTGCTCTGTGATGACAGACAGCAGTGGGGTCCAGCTTTTGAAACTGTGCTCGGTGCATCCAGTATATTCTGCACAAATGTTACAAATGGAGCAGAGGAATTGTAGGGCCAGTATGTCTCTCCTTGAGGTGCAAAGACTCACCTTTGTAGAAATCTGCCTGTTGGCCTGCCTCCCTGTTTTTGTCTGTCTCCCTCTGTGTGTCTCTGTTTTAGTTTCTGTCTCCGTCTGCTTGTCTGTCTGTCTGTCTGTCTCTCTCTCTCTCTCTCTCTCTCACACACACACACACACACACACACACACACACACACACACTCAGTCATAGTGACCTCTCCCTGAAAATCTTGAGCCACCCTACTTGGTACCCACCCTACTTGGCCTCAGTTGCATAGCCTGCCCTTCCCCATCTATCCTCCCATTCTTTATTCTCTTTTGGAAGAGCACCCCCACCCCCTCTGGTTAGAGCCTGTTTTCTGTCTCTTGCTGCTCACAGTTCAGTGATTCAGGCTGTCACTGTGTTGTTCTTTCATACCAATTAAAAACAAGAAGTTAACATCACTTCACAGAAGATCTGGAGAAGAAAGAAGGCGGGCGGGGTGGGGGTGGGGAATCACCCCTTCCCTGCTTCCCATTCACACCCACCTTAGGGCTTGAGATTAGCTCTATGGTAAAGCCAAGACTTGATCTCTGGCACTATAAAACAAAACAAGCAAACAAACAAAACCCTTATCAACAAACTCTAGAGCTGGGCAGTGACCCACACCTTTAATCCCAGCCCAGAACTCAGGAGACAAAAGCAGATGGTTCTCTAAATTTGAGGCCAACCTGGTCTACAGAGTAAATTCCAGGACAACCAGCGCTACACAGAGAAACAATGTCTCAAAAAACAAACAGAAGAACAAGCCACTGGATAAAACCTGTCAAAGCTCCTGCTTTCTGTGTTACAGTTTCCCTGGATACTATGTTTTTGCCACCTGGTCAAATCCTTTGTCCTTTATCTTTTGCTTTCTTTCTGGATCTCTGCTGTTTGTCACTCTTGGCCAGTGACTGTGAAAGAGCACTGAGCACAGAGCACGGAGCACGGAGCATGGAGCACTGACTTGAGCAATGCCCTAGCCCAGTTCTGACCCCAGCTCTTCTCCTCAGGTAACCTTGAAATGGAGCTTTTCTTAACACTGGTGTACACATTCACGTGCTCTGAAAAGAATGCCCACCTCACCATCGAAATTAATTTGAATGAGAGTTGCCCCACTTTTCTCCTATCCTCAATTCTTCTCTGCTTCTTTATTTTGTTTGCGTGTATATGTATGTATGTATTTGTTTACATGTATATGTATATGTGTATGATATATGTGTTTATGGTGCGTATGGTGTGTTGGGGGCACCCACGCATGCCATGGCATGTATGTGGAGGTCAGAAGACAGTCTTTGCCTCCCACCTCACCTTGTTTGCTACAGCACTGTGTGTGCCAGGTCAGCTGGTCTGGGAGCTCTCAGGGTCTATATTATCTCTGACTCCCATCTCGCCCTAAGAATGCTGGGATTAGAGCTCTGTGCTGCCAGAACTGGCTGTATGTAGTAGATCTGGGGGACTTGAACTCAAGTCCTCCCCTTCTGTATGGCACAATACATTTTACCCTCGGAGCCTGGTCCCTCCCCCTTTGCCTCTTGACTTATGAAAAGAGGCAAAAAAAAAAAATCAAATAAACAAAAACCTATGCCTCATAGCTTAAGTACAGTGCTTGTTAATTCAAAGAAAGTTTAATTTTAAAAAATGACCTTTATTTTCCTTTACTGCTGCCAAGAGTAACGATCCTTCTAGAGACTCTGAAAATATAGCTAGCGATAACAAATATTGTCTTTGACACCTGTTCTATGCACTTGTTTACATGGCTGAAATTACTCACTTTACACAAGTCCCTGTCGTTCTTTCCCACATGGCATATGTACATCCTCCCAAACCTCAAGTTAATGAAACGTTACTTAAAATAGATATTTATTGGAGGCTGGGTTGCTGTAGCCCAGTGGTCAAGGATATATATACTTGGCAGGCCTGATGTCCTGCTTCAGTCTGTATGTTAGTTCTCTATTACTACATTAAAAATCAGTAATAAATTAACTCACAAGAGAAAAAATTTGTTGACTCACAAGTTCAGTGGTCTATGCCAGTGAGCCCCATTATTTTGGGGTCTGTAGTGACATGGCACAGTATGGTGGAAGGTGGTAAGGAAGCTGCTAGCTTCCTAGTGGCCAGGAAGCTAAGAGAGGTTAGAAGGCCAGAGCCCCAGTGTCTTCGAGGGAAGTCATGCCCCAGTGACCTGACCCTTCCATCATTTAGCCTCAGGGCTTGCACCATTTCCCAGTAGCACCAAGCTCAGAACCAGGCCTTCAGTTTATGGACCTTTGGAGAACATTCCATATCTAAACTATAGCAGATCCCAGCACTGTATGCCCATGCACACACATGAACATACATATGGGGACTCATGTGATATTTACCTATGTATTCATACATATATATGTGTATTATAGTGATTGAATCAGGCTAAGCCTATCCAGCTGCTCCAACATTTATTGTTCCTCTGTGATGAAAACGTTTAAAATCCTGTTGTCTTGCCAATACATACATACATACAGGGGCTGGAGAGATGGCTCAGAGCTTAAGAGCACTTGCTCTGGGGCTGGGGATTTAGCTCAGTGGTAGAGTGCTTACCTAGGAAGTGCAAGGCCCTGGGTTCGGTCCCCAGCTCCAGGGGGGGGGGGAGCACTTGCTCTACTTCCAGAGTCCTGAGTTCAAACCCCAGCACTCACATCAGGTGGCACACGACTGCCTATAACAGTGATTCTCAACCCGTGGGTCGAGACCCCTTTGGGAGTTGAACGACCTTTTCACAAGGGTAAGCATATCAAACATTTACATTAGGATTCCTAACAGAAGCAAAATAACAGTCATGAGGTAGCAATGGAAATGAGTGGTTGGGGGTCACCACAACATGAGGCACACGTCTGTGAAAGGGTGGCGGCCTTAGGAAGGTTGAGAACCACTGGCCTATTACTCCGGCTTCAGAGGACCCAACACCCTCTTCTGGCACCCTCTTCACAAGTGTGCACATTCATACACATAAGTGAAAATAATAAAAAACAATCCATTGTAATTAGTCCATCGTAATTATCGGTAGTCACTCAACAGCAGACAGCTGCCATTTAAATTGTTTTCGTATATTACTGTTGAGCGTGTGCACATGTGCGTGCTGTGGGGGAGGGGACGCATACCACAGTACACTTGAGAAGGTCTGAGAACAACTTCTGTGCAGTTTGCTTCCCTCCTTCCACCTTTGCACGGCTTCTGGGGATCAAACTCTGGCAGCCCTAGCTTTTTGTTTGTTGGTTTTAGCCCTGGCTGTCCTGGAGTCCATTCACTCTGTGGACCAGGCTGGGTTTGAACTCAGAGATCTGACTGCCTCTGCCTCTGCCTCCTGAGTGCTGGGATTAAAAGTGTGGCCCACCAATGCTCTGCTACCCTAGGCTTTTTTTTAAACAGGAACTCACTAGACTGACCTGGACCTCGGAGATCCTCCTGCTGAGTTTAAAGGCTCCCGCCACCTGGCCCTGCAGTGATTTTTAAAGGCTATGGTACGGTACACTGAATAAAGAAATACCTGGTGTCCAAAGCTTCTTTTGAACTCTGGAATTTTCCCTTAAGCCATAGTCAAGGAATCAATGTAAGTGCCTAAACACATTTTTAGAGTCTTGTTACTATGGTCAGAATTGTAGTTTTTCAGCTTTTGTAAGTAACACCTCTCTGAGCAATTATCAGAATGCCTATCTTCTGGTACCTTCTAAGGCAATACATACTAGGGATTAGTGGTCTGGCTTCAGTTAATCCTGGAGGTGAGGGCTGCAGTTAAGGCTCGGGTATGGTTGACGGAGCCCTTGCTCGGCATTCCCGAGGCCCACTTTCTCGAAAGTCTTTGTTAATCTGGGCAGGGCGTTCCTATCTTTCTAGCTTGCATTCTGGGTGTGCAGTCTGTGGAGGCAGTCGGTATGCACACGTGTGCACGTAGTGTGCAGAAGCCAGAGGTTGACATTGTTCTCCTGTATCACTCTCTGCCTTATTTCTCTCTGCCTTATTTCTGGAGACAAGGTCTCACGGGATCAGAAGTTCTTTGCTTTGGCTAGGCTGCCTGCCACTGACCTTGAAGGATCCCCTCCTGTCTCTGCCTCCCTAGAGATGGGGTTACAGCCATGTTCTACCACACCCAGCTTTTGTGTAGGTTCTGGGAGCCCTAACTCAGGTCTTCATGCTTCTGTAGCAAACACTTCCCCAACCGGACCATCTCCATAACCCCATAACTTGTATTTTATGACTAACACGTCTGTAGTTTTGAGCATTTACATTTCAGTGAATTGTAAGAATATGAGTGTTCTATTTCTTAAGGGTATTAGCCATTTGATTCTCGTTTGCTTGGTTTTATTTTGAATGGAAATAGACAAAACCCGCCAGTTATTTGTGGTATAGCAGCTAGGTATGAAATACCATAGGGCGTCCTGGAAGACACAAAAATATATAAAAGTCTTTTTATCAAGATTGTGACTTAAGGAGCCAATGAGATGGCTTAGTAGGTAAACCTGCATTCCACCATGACTGAAAACATAAATTCAATTCCCAAGACCAACATGGTAGAAGGACAAGACTAACCTCCACTATTTGTCTTCTGACTTCACACATACTAAATAAGTGTAACAAATAGCATCTTATTTTTTTATTTTTTGCATTTTTAAAAAATATTTATTTATTGTATACAAGTACACTGTAGCTGTCCTCAGACACACCAGAAGACGGCATCAGATCCCATTACAGATGGTTGTGAGCCACCATGTGGTTGCTGGGAATTGAACTCAGGACCTCTGGAAGAGCAGTCAGTGTTCTTAAGGGCTGAGCCATCTCTCCAGCCCTGTTTTTGGCAGGTTTTACAAGGATGTGCTCAGTACATGGCACAAAGTTTATTTAACTTCATCCAGCAATATCTTGACGTGGAAGAGACTTGTAAGGTGAGAGACACTATGTGCTACCTGACTTAATGTTGCCTGAATTCTATAAATTGAGGTTATCATTTCTATATTTGAAGTGAGAAAACCGGAGGCCTAGAAAGTCAAATAAACTTGCCCATGGCCATCTATTTTTGGGTAAGGATTTGAACTTGGACTTTCCGACTCCAAATGACATCACACCAAATCCAGACCATTTAAACCTTCCAGAGGATACAGGCCTCACTGCACCACACACCTCCAGACGCGCACGTGGTGAGCTGGGAAGAGCAGGAGAATAAGGTGACAGAGTTTTTGAAAGTGACACACCACTGTTCTATGGCTCCAGGCCACCTTGTGCATGGGGTCTGTTCTTGTCCTACCCTGTTATCCTTGTTTTGCTTTGTCAGAGAGAAAGGCTCCAGGAAGAACCATGAAGGACTAAGTAAGAGTAAGAAAACATGGAGACAGATGTGCAGTGGTGGAGAGAATGGAGATGGCACATGTGTTCCACAGACGGGCAGACGGACAGGCAGGCAGGCAGGCAGGCAGGCAGACAAAGCAGCGGGGCTGGCACCCCCAAGACTGTCATACAGCGTTAGGGTAGCTGTACCCTCAAAGAGGCCACCTATCCTGGGTGGTGCATGTCTGTAATCCCAGTACTCCAGGCAGAGGCAGAAAGATCAAGGAGTTCAAGGTCATCCCAGGCTGCACTGCAAGTTGGAAGTCACCTGGTCTGTGTGATACCCTGCTTTAAAAGACAAAAGTCTTGTGGCCAGTGTTTGGACTAGACAGAGAGCGTCTGGAACAAGAGGTGCTTCCTGTTTCCCTGAGAGTTTGCCTGTTAACGAGACCTTGCCATCCAACCTCAGGTCTAAGCAGACTCAGAGGTGAGTTTGGAGTAGGCTGTATAGAGCAGGCCTGACTCCTACGTGGATCTCATGCATAGACTGCGCGTGCACCCATGTCCTATGTGAGCCTGGCTGGGACCAGGGAAGGGACAACTGAGTATGCTTGTCAAGTCACAGGACTCTGGACACTTAATTCATGCTTCTAAGTTCCTGTTTATATGGTTTTGAGACAGAGTCTTGGGATGTAACCTTGGCTGATCCATTGCCAAACTGACCCTTAGCTTCCTGGGCGCCGAGATTCCAGGCAGGCACCACCATGCGTGGCCCACATTCTTCATTTATAATGTGTGTGAAGGATTATCCCTAAATTACAAGAACGCTTGTACAGACTCCGCCTTAAGATCTCTCAAAATGACATCATGCCTGCCAGCACCTCCTAGCTTCTCACAACCTGTGCATGAAAGAAACTTCTAGAATGGACGCATAGGAGAAGATACTGGGAAAATCCAGAGCTCTACCACAAGTTTCCTTGTGCTTTGGGATGCTTTGTCCTTTATTACTTTGGTTAACTATTCATCCCAGTGAATGCCAGCTATTTCCTTACCTCACAGATCTGTGAGCCTCTTAAGCACAGTCTCTACGGCACACACAGTCTTGATAATCCCTTTCTATTTTTTATGTGCACTGGTATTTTGCTTGCATGTATGTCTGTGTAAAAGAAGTGGACAGACAGCTATGAGCTGTCCCGTGGGTGCTGGGAATCGAACTCTGGTCCTCTAGAAGAGCAGCCAGTGCTCTTAACCACTGAGCCATCTCTCCAGTCCCTGGTGTGCACCGTCTCTTTCTTAGTGGGTGGGTTCTGTTTTCCCAGGTGGAGAACTTCTGCATGCAGTGAGAACT
This sequence comes from Rattus norvegicus, assembly GCF_021556685.1. Taxonomy (NCBI): domain Eukaryota; kingdom Metazoa; phylum Chordata; class Mammalia; order Rodentia; family Muridae; genus Rattus; species Rattus norvegicus. The sequence continues at coordinate 33,250,208 of NC_141539.1, read as the reverse complement.
CACAGGTTGGCACTGAACTTGAAAGCCATCACATGTATCATTCATATACACAAATAGGCCAAGCAGCCCATGAGACCATGCTTCCAGGGAATGAATATTGATGGGTTAGGAGTCTCACTGAGGCCTGGAACAAGGCTGAAATGATAGCAGCCGTGTACCGTCGTGCTGATTGTCCCTTCCCACTCTGGTGATAACTCATGTAGGAACAGACTGGTGTATAATCATCTGGCTTCCTCTTCTGGTTTGAGGTTTCAGTCTTGGGAAACAGCCCTGGGTTAGCTGTGAGAGGTGGCCCAGGAGGCCAGACCTTTGCAAGGATTTCCTCCTAGTTGTGTGGAGTGCAACATTAATGCCACAGTCTTCCTTTTCAAAAACAGAAGGTCATCTTGTGGTCTAAGTATGAGCAAATCTTTATTTTGATTTCCATTCCTGTCACTCGTATACCCTATCACAAACAAGATGGAAAGGCCCTTTGAGGCAAAGGCAGAAAATGTGTTTCTTGGCGCTTAGAAGTGCTGGCCCTGATGAGTGTTCCTGACAAACATGAAACCTATGCACCTTCAGTCTGGGAGGTGTGGAGAGTGCACCGTGTCGAATAACTGGGTCTTCTGTTGATATTGAACCCCTGAGAGTGTGTGACCTGGCCAGCAGGCCTGAGTCGACAGCTGGTAAAGACAGGAAACCCATCTGACTGCCGGAAGTTACTCATTAGGACTGCTACTAATGTCTTCTCCAGACAGCACTCTTGGAGAAGGGAGCTGAGTGTTCTGGAAAAGCGTGGGTGGTGCCGGGCATGGGCCACACTGTCCTTCTGCTTCATCAAGGACATTTCTGGAGTGTGTGGGGGGGAGTTGGCCATCAGAACGGATTCGGGCTCTGTTGCTGTGTGAATTTGGGCAGGATTCTCTACCTCCCTCTGCTTTAGTTTTTACCATCTGTAAATAGGAAGAGCTGGACTGGATGGTCTCCAAGGGTTTCCAAGCTCTTCAGCTCCTGAAGTGATTGGCAAGGCTAGTCTATCCCCTGACCCAGGCTTCTGAGCCGGTGGGCAAACAAAGCCAGGGAGGGTGGTGGGAGTGGACGGTGATATGGGGGTTGGGGGTGTGTGAACGAATCATCTTAGTGGAAACCAGTCCGCTCAGGTTCTTTCTATAGCCTGGCTAAGAATTAGCTTTCTCACCAGCAAGTCAGGAATAGGGATAACTATGTTCTGTACTCAGAGTCTGTCCTGGGAGGACCAATGGGATGGTCAGGCTGACAGGTATGCTAGGCCAAGGTACCCGGGGCCACCATTTTTGCTTTACATACATTCAAGTCTCATCCAAAATCCTGCTTGATGGGTGGGCCTTTCTTCATTCCTTCTCCCCGCTCTCAAGGATAATAAGGTCTTAGAAGTTAGAGGTCTTATGCAAAGTCACCCAGCTTACCTTGGTGGCACAGTTAAAAGGTAGCTTTTATCTCCTGTTGACCCATCTTCCGTGGGAATGCTTGAAAACACCATTTCCAACTGGGTTACTTCAAGATTGGAAACATTATGCCTCTGAGGGCATGACTGAGAGTGAGACAGGAGAGAATAACCATAGAAGAAGATACTAGCCGGTGATATATTAGACAAAGGACAAGTTACAGACTTTATAAGGAATGAAGGAAACCCAGCAAACATGGGGGAAAGAAACCCTTCATTTTAAGATGTACAAGAGACTTGACTAGGGAGCGCTGGTACAGGGCTTGCCTAGAATGTATGAGAGCCTGTGTTCAATTCCTTATACTGCAGAACAAACAAACAAACAACAACAAACCCACAAGGCTTCTCTCTCGAGGAGACGGTTAAGCCTTGTTAAGATTTCTGCCACTGCAGGGCAGTGGTGACACACACCATGAATCCCAGGCCTTGGTAGACAGGTAGGCAGATCTCATTCTGTTTCGTGAATGTATGTAGTTCGAGGCTAGCCTGGTCTACAAAGTGAGTTCTAGGAGAGCTAGGGCTACACAGAGAAACCCTGTGTCTCAAAAAAAAAAAAAAAAAAAAAAAAAAAAAAAAAAGAAAGAAAGACAGAAGAAAAGAAAAAGAAAATGGTTGGGGGGGATGTGTCTCAGTGGGTAAAGTGCTTGCCTGACCCTCATGTAAAAAGCAGGGTGATGGGCTAGACCAAGAGATGACTTCTGAAGAATTCCTAGAATGAGGATCTTGCTACTGGAAGAGGGAGATGTTCTTTTATAGCCTCGGAGGGGAAGAGGTTTGGTGTGTCCCGTAAGCCCTGGATGGACAAAGGACTCACTGCTTCCTTGCTGAGTAGTAAGTTTTAAAGCATCAGTTGCCTTTCTTGAGACTGCCTCTTTCTAGACTGCCTCGGGTCATCAGGGGTTCGGCTTCACGTGTTCGTAAGATATCTTAGGTGCTAGGGCCAGGCTCCAAGTGGCCATGGTCTGATTGATAAAGTATGGGGATATTGCTTTTAGTTTTGAACTTTTGCTTCTACAGACAAACGAATGGCTGGTCAAAATGTGGTGTTTACATATAATAGATGTTACTTAGTTCTGAAGAAGAAGGGCTGGGGATAGAGCTCAGGAATAGAGGGGGTATATGCCTGGCATTCATAAGGTCCTAGTTCAATCCCCAGAGTTGCAAAAAAAAAACCAACAATTTTTTTTAAAAAGGGAGGGGCTGGAGAGATGGCTCAGCTCAGAATACTGGCTGATCTTCCAGAGGACCTGGGTTCAATTTTTTTTTAAAAAAGAAGGGAACCCTCACATTCTACATGGATGAACCCAAGGACATTCTACAAAGGGACGGATGTTTTCACTAGTAAATCCTCATCGAAATACTGGAGCTGTTTAATCCATAAAGACAGAAAACAGAATGAATCCAGGGGCTGGGGAGCCAGCTCAGTCATTAAAGCTCTTCCCATGAAAGCGTGAAGGAGTGCCCGAGTTTGGTTCCCAGAGACCACGTACAGAGCTCGGAGCAGTGGTGCACACCGGTAACCGCGGTGCCCCCGGTGCCCCTGGTGCCGAGAAGTGGAGACTGGCGGGTCCCTGCAGCTCCAAAGTGAGAAATCTTGTTTCAAAAACTAGGTGGCCACCATGAGGGAGAGCAGGGAATGTTTCGTGGGTAGCAAGCATGAGAAAGTGTTTCATGCACAAAGGGTGCATTTTTAAATGGAAAGTAACTCAAGATGGCGGGAAAGCAGCACGGATGGATTTAGCACCTCGGACGGACGCTTGAAAAGAATTGAAATGGGACATTTTTGTATTCCCTAACTTAATCTTTTTCACGTGTGTTGGTATTTTGCCTGCAGCACGCATGTCTACGTGCCATGTGTATGCAGGCCTGCAGAGGACATAGGTCTTCTACTGGCATTATGATGACTGAGAGCCATAGTGTGGGTGATGGGAGTTGAACTTGGGTCCTTTGGAAGGGCGCCAGTGCTCTTAACAGTCACTGGGCCATCTCTTCATCCTCCCCCCACCCTCACGCCCCTCTTTTGAGGCAGGGTCATGCTAGTTGCCCAGGTTCATACACTTACAGCAGCAGCTACTTGGGGGTTGGGAGGAGCAGTAACCATTGTACTCAGCTTATATAAATTTTACCATAATTTTACAGAAGTTTTATACATGTATATTTGTATGTTTGTATATACACACATGCACACGTGTGTGCATACACACACACACACACACACACACACACACACACACTCAGATGGCAGCACCTTCAAATCTGCTTTGTACCCTTACTACTGGTCCTGCTGATGACCTCGCAACAACCACCTGTTATTTAGGGACATCTATAAATGGAGGCTCAGAAACAGACACCCTTATATTCTTTGATTTCTGCAAAATCCATCTCTAATTAAGACTGGCATTAAAGGGCCATTTTTTAAATGAAAATTTTACCTAAATCAGACTAATGGCCTGTCTGCTGCTGCTTTTTCTGCAGGTGGCTAGAGGGATGGTTGTTAGATTTAAGGTCTAGGCCACAGATGGGCTGCCTTAAAAGCAGATGCACTCTTCACTGGGGGCCGGCTATTACCCTCAGTGGTGAAGCTGCGATGCTATGAGAGGTCCACACGGCTGCTACTGCGAGGAGATCAGTATAAAGGAGGACCTCAGCTTCAACTGAGCCACAAGGGTTGGTCCTTGAATGATGGGTTGATTTTTGACTGAGCTACCTTGCAAGGGCAACTCTAGAGTGAAGTGAGCAGCAAGCTTGGAGGAGGAGGGAGAGCAGGAGGAGGAAGAAGAGGAGGAGGAGGAGGAGGAGGAAGAGGAGGAGGAGGAGGAGGAGGAGGGAAGAGGAGGAGGAGGGAAAACAGGAGGAGGAGGGAGGAGGGAGAAGGAAGAGCAGGAGGAGGAGGAAGAGGAAGAGGCAAGCAGGAGGAGGGAGAGAAGAGATGGTGAAGCTAATGCCCCACCCAGGAACTGTGGTAAATGCATGCATAGGTCCTATGCTTGACAGAAACACATTGGAGCTTCAGCAATGGCTAAGACGACCATGGATGGTTTTAATTTACTTAAACGCTTTTTTTCACATTTTGTATAATGAGCATTTTAATGTCAGGGCATAAATATAATTAAAAGTAGTTTTCATCACCAGCAGCCTTGTGGGTAGTTATCTAGAGTCTTCTAATTATGGTTAAGAAGTAATTTCACAAGGATTCATGCAAGAACAAATCTATGTTGATAGGATTAAGACCCCAGTTGGATATAGACATTGGCTGGAAAGGTGGACCTTTTAGGGGCTTGGAGAGGTCCTATATGTTGAGTGGTTGGTTACACCGTTGTAAAAATGCTTGTCAAATGCAAGACAAATTATATCACAATGAGCATGTAGGAGCCCCAGGAAGCAGAAAGTAGGCATGTAGACAATCACAAGGCTGTTCTGTGGTCCAGGCTGTGGGTGTGTTAGGAAATAGCCAAGGGTCTGTGCCAGCCTACACCATGACTTTTACCCGTAGCCCAAGATGATCCCTGGCACCCTGGTCAAAGGGCTCATTTAGAGCTGCTGGGCAGAGCCCACAATACAAGGCAACTTCCATGTCGAGCAGCAAGCAGAGGAAGCTGACCCCTGCAAATCCAGTCCACTGGCAGCTGGGAGGCTGATGGTGCCAGCAGGGTAAGTGGGCAGAGGGCCCACAAGCAGAGTCATCTGGGCAGAGGGTCGCCTTGGGAGAACTGAGATTGACACTGCTGCCTCTCAGGGGACCAGAAATGACAAGGCCTGGCTCTAATATGCCTTCAGCAATGTCTCGGCCTAACACAGGCGTGGCTGAGCAGGGCCAGCTTATGAGAAGGATTGATTTTTTCCATTTCGTCCTTGGGGCTTTTGTGATGGGCTCATCGCACAGTAATGTCATTCTAAGACTGCACAGCCGTTAATGGGTTTGCTGTTCGCCCAATGTCTTAATAATGGGCTGGGTGGTGACATCCCTGCACAGAGACCTATGTCTCCATGGTTAAGATGAATTTTTCTCTAATGGCACATTGGAAAGAATAAATGTCACTGTCTCCCTTTCAGACCATAGGATAAGTATAAAGACCCCTGGAGAGACACATAGCTTTGGGATTTAATTCAGCCACCCCTTTAGCACCTGGGTGTCTTTGAAAATGTTATCTGCTTCATGTCTTGTTTTCCTCATCTGTTAAATGGGACAACAAACTCCTCTCGATGGCATTGGGAGGGGTAAAGAAAAAGGTATTGAAACGGCACAACGGTTCCTGACACAAAGTACTTACTGTGATAATGAATGATAGATGGTGCTGATGTTAATAGAGAAGCCACTACACATTTCCCCATCAGCCATTCTGTTATGATGACAATGATGCACCTTGCTTAATGTAGCGCTTTCGAAGGAGAAGGAGCCGTTCTCCCACCTTGTCTGCCCTTCACTACCTGCCTTAGGCAGCATCTGTCGAAGGCTTCGTTCCTCAGCCAGGTGGAACAAAACGCCCATGCGCACCAGAGCCCTGCTTCATTGAAAATGGGTCTTGGTGCCGCCCCGGCCTCTGCTTACATGGCATTTTTAGTAGGACTCAACCTAGCATTTTGCATCCCCCCCCCCCCCGAATTCCCATTCAGTTTTGCATTTTAAACGTATCGCTTCTGAGATTTCCCTTTGGCACCGGGACCACCCTGAGCTCTTAGATTTTATCCTCCCTGGGCACATTGCCTGTTCTATGTTCTGGCAACCCCCACATGATACAACCGACTCTCTGGTTTTTATTTGGACATCTGAATAATTGATCTCAGATTCTTAGTCTGTAAGAGTCCGTGTCTCAAGTCTGTTACCCGTCTGTCTGTAGAATTAAATCACTTAGACTTGCCCCCAATCGACTTGGCGCCGTGACAGTGAGGCTTCCTCAGGTTTCTATATTTATGTGTGTTCATTTGGAAACTGGAGGTGAGTAACCCTGCTTTTTATAGGTCGCCTGTTGACCACAATAGGAAACTGGATGTATTTTAGGAAAGAGGAAAGCAGAAATGTGCTGTGCATTCCAAATCCCGATTTCTGGCTCCTAGCTCCTAACTTTAAACCAAATCACCAGTGACATTACTAGCACACTAGTGTTTGTCTGTGGTAGATTTTTGGTGCTGCGAGCTCTTTAAGAGCAGGAGTTATGGGGTTGGGGATTTATCTCAGTAGTAGAGCGCTTGCCTAGTAAGCGCAAGGCCCTGGGTTCTGTCCCCAGCTCCGAAAAAAAAAGAAAAAAAAAAGGAGCAGGAGTTATTTATTGGTACTTTTAACCTCATGGTTCACGTGAACTGGAAGAAACAAGTAGAGCATTGCTGAGTATCAAGGTATTCGGATGAATGATGCCCCACAAGAAGCTCGGACCCTTCTCACACAGAGCTAGCTAGACACACAAGTGTGGACTTTCTTAAACCTGAGCTCTCGTTTATTGGCATTCCTGGGGCTTAAGAAGCTCACAAAACACTTTCATAGATGTAACTGATAGACTGCCTGTCCTGGTAAATACTGTTTATGGAGTGAGTGCCTATTACCAATGCAATTATGGAGCAAAACGCCAGCTCTTGTGTGGCCATTGGATACACACGGCTGCAAGAGAAGCTTGGGGTCACAACGCTGTAAAAGTTGAAGCCAGAAGGTGTTGAGCCACCTCTCAAGTCCATTCTGCCAGGCAGGCTCCCAGAAGCCTTCATGGTTGCTTCTGCAGGCAACCTGCAGTCCTGGGAATTCACAACTGGCCAGTGAGCAGTGTGCCATGTGGAGACACGTGCCCTCCCTGGTCTGCAAAACTGTCCTTACCTCTGGGATTTGTGTGACATTTTAGGGAGCTCCTCGAACCACCAGTCACTGCAACTAAGATGACACTCTCTTCTCCTTTTCTGGTTGTTCTTTACTTTCTCTCTTTGAACTTCCAATGTCACTCCCTCCTAAGGGCCTCTCAAGGGTAGCCAGTGAGTGTCTGATAGCCAGGCCTTGCAGAGTCTTCTTCCCTATTCCCACTGTCTCTTTCCCAAGATGACTCAGTTAAGAGCAAGGACTGCTCTTCCAGAGGACCAAAGTTCAATTCCCAGCTCTCACATCCAGTGGGTCATGGTGACCTGTAAATTCCAGCTTCGGGGATGGGGGGTGGGGGGTGGGGGTGTTCCAACACCTCTGGTCTCTGCTGGGGCTTACATTCAAGTATGCATACACATGCACAGACATCAACACGTAATCTAAAATAATAGACATAAATATTTAAAGAATGATCTAGCCAGGCAGTGGTGGAGCACGCCTTTACTCCCAACAATCAGGAGGCAGAAGCAGGTGGATCTCTGGATTTGAGGCCAGCCTGGTCTACAGCGAGTTCCAGGGCTACACAGAAAAACCTTGTCTTGAAAAACAAAAAAAGAAAGAGAGAGAAAGAAAAGAAATATATTCACTTCCCCGCCTCACCTGTGTGGTTGTCGGCCTCTGCTTCTGCTTGGTGCAGATCTTCCAGAAGAGACCAGAGCAATGCTCTGAGGGTCTTTCTGCAATTTCCTGCCCTTCTCTGCCCCTAAATGGCTCCCCTGGAAGCCTAGTCCACTCCTCTCCATACAATGCTCCCTTTCCCCCTTTGGCTTGAATGTTACTGACTCGCCCCCACCCCATCTCCATGGGGAATGTCTAAGCTAAAGCCGGCTGCCTTTGGAAGTCCTGGTCTGCTCCCTGACACAATTGGCTCCTGCACGGCCCTTTGCTCCGACAGCTTATGTGCATGTTGTCACTCCAAAGCCACAGAACCCCTCCTCCTGTTTCCTTTCACCTCTTCATATCTGTGTACGCTATGCCTCTCAGGTGGCGTATGCCACCTGTGTACAGGAATAGATGAGATAACTTCTGTGTCACTAATCAGCTTCTTCCAATCAAAATTCCAGTAAGAGCAGAGCTGAGCAACTGCAGAAAAGAGTCTGTGTGTGTGTGTGTGTGTGTGTGTGTGTGTGTATCTGTGTAACTCTAGCAGTCCAAATCTTTGAACAGAATCAGATTTTCAATTTAACTTGAAGAGAAAATGTGAGATACATTAAGCAGCAGCTTCTTCTTCCCCTCCCTCTCTCCTCCCCTTCCCCTTCCTCCCCCTCCTTCTCTCCCCCTCCCTCTTCCTCCTCCTCCTCCTCCTTCTTCTAATTTGGGTGGATAATCTATAGAACATTTCCACTGGGGGAAGAAACACAACCGAAAACTAATGGTCCAAAATCAGAGATGTCTGAGGAAACCTACTAGAAAGACCCAAATGTCACATGTCTTTGCTGTTTAACACAGTAGCCACTGGCTATGGTTATGCATGGCTTTTTTTTTTTTTAGTTCAAAATACCCTTTTTAAATTTATTCTTTAATCAATTCATAAAGGTATGGGGTAGTGCATATAAATGGGGATCCATGTAATGTTTTCGATATAACTACACATAAGCACTGTATAATGTTTAAGTCAGGCTAAGCTAAACTATCAGTTAAAATATGTGTTATCCTTTGTTAAAATGTATGTATATGTGCGTGCCTGTGTCTTCTTGCCTATATGTACACCACAAGCATGCAGTACCCTCAGAAGCCAAAAGAGGGCTCTAGGTGCCCTGGAACTGGAGTTACAGTTGGTTTTAAGCCACTCAGTATGGGTTCTGGGAACCAAACTTGGGACCTGTGCAAGAGCATCAGAGGCTCTTAATCACTGAGCCATCTCTTCAACCCCCAAGTGTTTGTCATTTCTTTATGTAGAAATTAGGAAATGAGACCAAATATAATCTCACTGTATAGCTCTGGTAGCCTGGAACTCACTCTATAGATGAGGCTAGCCTCACAGTCACAGAGATCTGCCTGCCTCTGCTTATCCTCTGGGTCTACGACATACACACGTACATCACTGTTACCGCCTTGCTGCGGTACCACAACACGACCTTTTCCTCTGGTCTAACTGTAGCTTAGTACCAAGCAGTCCTTTCTTGTCTCTGGCTATTGAACAAAATGAAACCTTCGTATCTAAGGGGCAGAGTTTTTTTGTTTGTTTGTTTGTTTGTTTGTTTTTTGTTCTTTTTTTCGCAGCTGGGGACCGAACCCAGGGCCTTGCGCTTGCTAGGCAAGTGCTCTACCACTGAGCTAAATCCCCAACCCCAGGGGCAGAGTTTTTACTTCAGAAGCCACAAAGTCTGACAAGATGCTACTATCTTCCGGTACCACCATCTACTGTGGAATTGAGTCAGAGAGGTTGAAAGTTTGAGACCAGTGTGAGAAGCTTAGCAAGAAAAGTGAATGAATGAATGAATGAATGAATGAATGAATAAATAGTAAAATAAAACTTAAAAACCCAAGAGACTACCACACTGTGTGACCCACTCTAAGAGCCTCTTCTTGTCCCGTCATCAGTTGGCCACCCAGCTCCAGCCGTAGCCAATGTTGCCACTGTGCTTGGGTCCTTATGGGTCTTTCTATATTTGTAGCATATTTTACTCACACGTCTACATACACGCCAGGCTTGTTGCACACACACCAGTGATATCACGTCAAGTGTGTCTCACAGATTTCCTTTGAATTACCAAGACATTTGCAGAGCTGTAAATGGCAGTACCCACAGCTCAATGTCATTTGTCTTGACCGCTGCATGGATGTCCCCAGGTCAGGCAGCCTAGTCCCCTCCTTGGGAGCATTTCGTTGTTTCCAGACAAAGCCACCAAGGCCACTCCTGACCTGCTGCTTTGGCAGGTGAGCAGGGACAGATATGAAGACATGGGATTGCCTAGGTGTCCATACTGTGCCCTGGGTTCTCCCGTCCCGACATCCTGCCCAGGCAGAGTTCCAGAGCCTCGGTGGGGTTAGCCCTGCGTCTGAGACGCCACCACAGAGCCAGCATTGACTTGAAGGTAGGAAGCTGGCAGCCGAACCCTATTCTGATCTCTTGTCACTCCTCATGCTGAGAAGATTCTATCAAATGGAGGGTGACGAGGCCTGAAGACACAGGGACATTAATAACAAACCAAGATGGCGGCACAGACAGCACTGCTGAGGCTGAGCCAAGCGTAGACTCCGGGAAGATCAGAATGCTTATGAGTACCTTGTTTTGTTTTTGAGACTGAGTCTTCTTATGTAGTCCAGGTTGGCTCAAACTCACGGCAGTCCTCCTGCCTCAGCAACATGCATGCTGGGACTGCAGATGTACACACCGCCTTGTGTACTACCTTGCCTGACTGTACAGGGTCTTGTTTTTAAGTTAGATTTCTCAAGTTAACTCACTACACTTATTCTAGGGCACAGGCAAACAAAAAAAAAAAAAATTAGGTTAGAGGCTCGCATAGTGCAAACATTTGGGTGTTGGGTGCTGACCTGTGAATAAAACACAGATTCATCACATATTGTGTTTTAAATTTCCTGTTTTAAAATTCATCATAGTCTGATACTCTAGCAGTCGGCCTACTTCCCCTTTGAACATCCTCTGCCCAGATTCAGTAGTAGCCCAGGCCCTATGGTAGATACAGTTAAGTGTGGTAATGGTTTGGATATGAAGTGTCTCTGTTGCTCTTTTGAGAGGTTCTAGAAACTTAGGAAGTTGGGTCTACTTGGAGGATGTTTCTCATCATCCCAGGCTTTCCTCTCCTCCTCCTCTCCCCTCTCCTCTCCTCCCTCTCTCCTCCTCCTTCCCCCTCCTTCCTGGCTGCTGAGAAGTAAGGAGATCGCTACATTTTTCAGCCACCATAATGTTCTGCTTCATCATAGACCCAGAATCCACAGAGCCCATGGCTACGGTTTGGCCCCTCTGAAACCATAAGCCAAAATAAACCACCCCTTTACTAGGTGTTTTTTGTCAGCTGTTTTACCACAGCAATGAGAAAGTCCAATACTCCTCTTATACCAAGCACCACCCCTACTGGATATCTAAATCTATACATGATACTGGATTTTAAATAGCCTGTGTCTTACTCCTATAATATGTTTAGTTTTATAAAACAATAAGTTTGGTTTACAAATTAGGCACAGTAATTTATAAGCTTGTAAATTTGGTGAGAGATTAACGATGACAGGAAACTAAAACAGCTCAATGGGCTACAAGGGGGGGGTGGTTAAAGCATCTAAGAACCATTGTTACAAACAGGATTTGAAAAAAATTAAAGTTACAATAATCACATCTCGTGTAAGGTGCCAGCGTCACTGCCTTCGCACTATGGGTCCGTTTTCAAATAAAATAAGGTTTATCGGAACGCAAGCACTGAAGTATTGTAGCGGTCAGTCTGATAACCAGGATGTCTACCGTGTGAGTATCTGGATGATAGTGTATACGTCTTGGATACGCTGGGCAAAGAGGACGTTCACATTCTTGCCTGGGTGAACTGAGACTCCATGAGATTTCATTATGCTACTTTGAATCGCATGCAATGTAGAACTTAGGAGTTTTTATTTCTCAAGCTTTCCATTTAATCTCTTTGCACCACGATGGGCCTGGGATACCAAATTTCAGAAGGAGTTTGGTATAGACAGCCAACGACTGTTGTATACGGTCCTTTCTTATTAAACATCCCCATCCCTGGGAATTTCTCCACGGTGTCCCCTTGTCTTCAAAATGATGCCAGTGAAGTTTGCACTTAAATTATTTATTCAAACACATTTCAGCCATCTGGCCAAGTTTCACTGGGAATGCCTTTGTTGGCAGACATCACGGTGAAAGTATGTCATGTGCCTATGTTTAGTGGGAACCTGCAAAATAGATTACCGATGCCGGGAGGCTCTCTCCATTGTTCTCCCTGAAGAGTACTAGGTAGTTTCCAGACTCTGGCCCCAAATCACTTTGTGTCTCATGGCTGTTTCTCAAACCTCACGTGGCACTCTATTGATATGAGAGTATCCATATTGTCTTTCTGGGCTGTCGAGATGGCCGGGTGAGTAAAGGTACCTGCTATGTGTGCAAACCTTGGTGACTTTAGTTCAACTCCTAGGTGGAACATGGTGGAGGGAGAGAACTCACTTCCACGGCTGTTCTCTGACCTCCATGTGTGCCCCTGCTCACATGCACAATAGAAATGGATCTTTTAATACACACACACACACACTCCTCAGGGGTGGGATGAGTTCTAATCCAGCTCTCAAGACCAGTGTGGCTAACTCACCCTTGAAAATGGAGAGTCAACCATTTCTCTCAGTAGCCCCAAGATTTTGTCTTTTCCCTGCCTGTGCTGTCTGCAAAGTTCGGTCCTCTGGGCTTTCTGTCCTCTTCTCACCCAGGCTCTGACTTCTATCTGTAACAGTCTTCCTTCTATTTGCTCTAAACTTCAAATCCAACCACCCAGGTTTCTCCTCTGAGAGCCCACAAGTCACTTCCTTCAGCATCCCTCCAGGTTACCTTCTCCTTCCTTACCCCAGCAAGTGAAGCAGCTCTTGCTCCCACATCCTCTCCTGCTACAGTGGGGACCTGTCCTGCCCCTGAAGACCCAATTCAGACGCTTGAGCCTTATTCCTGCTTCTGCCTGTAGACTCTGAAAATCCAAACTCCGGGAGTGATCTAGAAAAGGGAGAATGACTGTAACATGCAAATGTTCTTCCCAACATTATTTTTTCTCCATTGTGTGGAAATGTAAACAAGGCAAAATGTCAAAGAATTGGGAAAAGATGCAGTAATTCTCGTGGGTCTCCCTGGAGTTTGAAGGACCCATTCAAGATGCTACCTTGACAACAGGAAAAATGTGTATGAGTTGGGATGAAGCCCACGTCTGGGGCTGAATTGTGGGAGTTAGTTTGAGCACCTCCTGCAGACAAGGATGCTAACAGAGGGGTTGAGCGATGCAGCTGACGGCACATAGACCCATCCTAGTTTGGTGAATTCCAGTGCATGTGTTTGCAGTGTGGTGCACTATTCTTAGATGATTATTTTGCCTTTGTTTTAGACAAGGTCTTACTAAGCAGCCTTGGCTGGCCTCAGACTCGGAGATCTGTTTACCTCGGCCTCTGAGATTAGAGATGTGCACAGTTATCTATCTATCCAATTCATATGAGCGTTTCGCCTACATGTGTGTATGTGTGCTATGTGTGTGCCTGATGCCTGCAAAGGCCAGACAAGAGTATGCGATGCCCCGGAACTGGAGTTAGAGGTGATCGTGAACCACGGTGTGGGTGCTAGGAATTAAACCTGGGTCCTCTGCAGGAGCAATTGGAACCCTTAACCTCTGAGTCACCTCTCTAGCCTGTATACCATTCTTCTATCTAGTGAAAAACCTAGAAGAAAGTGTTCTTTCCTTAATTCCCCCCTCCCTCCCTCCCTTCCTCTCCGAAAGACAGGATCCTTCAATGTAACCTATCAGCTTCTCACTATATAGTCTAGAGCAGCCTTGAGTTCAATACCGCCGCTGCCTGTCTCCAGTTTACTGGGACGAAATTGCATCACTATGCCTGGCTTGAAGATAATTCTTTAGAAATGGTCTTCTATGAATATCATTTAAGATTTTCAGACATCTTAGTGAGTGTTCGCTCTACACTGAGACCTTTGGACTGTGAATCTGCAAGGATTCCCAAGCAAGGTTTGTTCCTGCGACACTTGTCCGTGTGATCCTTTGCACAGCAACCTTTCTTGCCTGGATGACCCCTTTCTTTTCATTACTAGATCCATACCCTTCAAGGCTGTGCCTGACTTATGCCTCCCCTGAAAGTCACCCAGCTGGAGCGCTCACGCACTCTGAGGAACCTCTAACATGGGACACTTTCCCAGAGAGCATCAGTACACACCCACCACCATGTTTTATTTCTGATTGGATATAATAGTCACTGGGGGGAGGGAAGGAGGCACAAAGGCCTTTCCTGTGTATTGTTACCGAATCTTACCCCAAGTCACCCCGTCACTGCTGGAACCATGGTGACCTCGGCAAATGGACTTCCTCCCTCCACTAGTGGCTAACCTAGTGCAAGGCTGGTAGTCACTCAGAGGGGACGGCAGGTGTGGTGCCATGTGGGGTTGTGTTCTTGGGCCCCTGTGTGTGCACGAGGCTTCTATCTATATCCAGTCCCCTTGACAGCTCCCATCTCTGCCAGCGGAAACATCTTTGCCTTTATTACGTTAAATTAAAATTACTTAGAAATACAGGTTACTAAGTAGTTGCAAAGAAGCAAAGGAAAGCCCCATGTACCCTCCACACAGTGCCCTCTGATGATGCCATAATGTGACACTATGGTTCAGTATCAATACAAAGGGCATTGGTCCTGTCCACAAAACAGTTTTATCAATTATAGATAACTTGATCACTTATTTTTACTTATTTTTGAGGGGGGGTTTTCAAGACAGGGTTTCTCTATGTAGCCCCAGCTGTCTGGAACTCACTCTGTAGACTGGACTGTTCTCAAACTCACAGAGATCCCTCTGCCTCTGCCTCCCAAATGCTGGGATTAAAGGCGTGTACCACCACACCAGGCTCGGTTTACTTTGTACATTTATCTATTGTGTGTATGGGAGTCCGTGCATGGGTGGAAGCGTGCCACAAAAGGCAGTGTTATCAGAGGACAACTTATGGGAACTGGTTCTCTCCTTCCACTATGTGCGTTGTGGGAATCAAACTCAGGGAAGCGCCTTTACCCACTGAGCCATCTCGCCAGTCTTGGTGGGCAACGTTTTAAAAAACATGCCATCCCAGAATTTGACCTTTTCTACTTAAACACACTTTCTCCATGCTTGCCTGACATACTTTGTCCCTTCAGATTTTATATGAACAGTTGCTCTGAAGTTGTGAGCGATCCATAACCCCGCCCGCCCACGCACGCACGCACGCACGCACGCACGCACGCACGCACGCACGCACGCACGCACGCACGCACGCACGCACCCGATTCCTTGCTTGTGGGATCTTGGGCCAACGAATTAACCCTTCTGGACTTTGGTTTTCTCATTTGAAGAGTGGCAACAGCAACCTCATGGGGTTTTTGATTTTTAATGCAAAATGTTTAAGTTAAGCACATAAAACACTACACACTTAGGGACTGAAAAGAAGGCTTAGTGGTTAAACGTGCATTCTACTCTGTGCATTCTACTCTTGCGGAGGCCCCAAGTTCAGCTCCCAGCACTTACGGTGGGTGGCTCACACAGCCTGTAACTCCAGCTCTGAAAGATCTGAGTCCCTCTTCTGACCTCTGTGAACACTTGTGTTCATGAGCTCCTGCATGCGTGTGGGGACTCGGACACACATGCATATTCAGAATAAAAACATAAGAACATTCAGGAAATGTGGTTTTCTTCTACCCTCTCCTACATCGAATGCTGCCGTTTTCTCACAATACAGTGGATTTCTTCTCTTAAGCAACGTTCAAAATTACTCTACCCTGACACTTTCCCACCCCAGCGCGTCTCCTCAGCAACCCCGTCCATGTGTGCGTATCATTTAATGTGTATGAACCTGACTGTGTGTTTCTTACTCCTTTTGAATATATTCATATTTCTATTTTTTAACCTAGCAACAATATGAGGTATTTTCAGGAGAGTCCTCAAATCTTTCATTTCTACAAGTCAGCACGTTGGAGGAGAGCCATGCTTTGCCACCATCTGGAATATAAAGATAATTTTACCAACCTCAGGAACTATAAAGCTTCACTGAAGGAGAGCAGAGAGCAGAGTGCCCAGCACAGATGAGTTCAGAACTCCCCGGGGGCTGCTGCTGGTCATGGTCACCACCTTCCACTGGTGTTTCCCCACAGACCTCTGCCCTTGGACATCTGAGAGGGGATGGGTGTCTTCTGGGTCTGGGATAGACTTTCGTAACCGCTACGTGAGCTTCACGTGCTGTGCTGGTTGGTTTTATGTCAACTTGACACAGGCTGAAGTAATCTGAGAGAAGGGAACTTCAATTAAGAAAATAGATTGGGTTCTAGGCAAGCCTGTAGGACATTCTCTTAATTAGTGATTGATGGGGGAGGGCCCAGCCCCTTGTGGGTGGTGCCATCCCTGGGTTCTATAAGAAAGCAGGCTGAGCACCAAACTAGATAAGATAGATGGATGAAGCAAAGAAGTGCAGGCTGACAGGAACCGGATGCAGATCTCTCCTGAGAGACACAGCCAGAATATGGCAAACACAGAGGCGAATGCCAGCAGCAAACCACTGAGCTGAGAACGGGACCCCCATTGAAGGAATCAGAGAAAGGACTGAAAGAGCTGAAGGGGCTCGAGACCCCATATGAACAACAATGCCAACCAACCAGAGCTTCCAGGGACTAAGCCACTACCCAAAGACTATACATGGACTGACCCTGGGCTCCAACTGCATAGGTAGCAATGAATAGCCTAGTAAGGGCACCAGTGGAAGGGGAAGCCCTTGGTCCTGCCAAGACTGAACCCCCAGTGAACATGATTGTTGAGGGGAGGGCGGTAATGGGGGGAGGGTGGGGAGGGGAACACCCATATAGAAGGGGAGGGGGAGGGGTTGGGGGATGTTGGCCTGGAAACCAGGAAAGGGAATAACAATTGAAAATGTAAATAAGAAATACCCAAGTTAATAAAGATGGAGAAAAAGAAAAAAAGCAGGCTGAGCAAACCACAGGTAGCAAGCCAGTAAGTAGCACCACTCCACAGTGTCACATCAGCTCCTGCCTCCAGTTCCTGCCCTGGCTTCCTTTAATGATGAACAGTGATATGGAAGATAAACCCTTTCCTTTCCAACTTGCTTTTTGGTCATCACGGTAACCTTAATTAAGACACACCCCAAGCAAAAAATAGAGAGAGGCTAGAGAGATGGCTCAGTAGCTAAGAGCTCTTGTTGCTCTTTCAGAGGACCCAGGTTTGGTTCTCAGCACCCACGTAGTAGCTCACAATGATCCTAAGTTCAGTTTCAAGGGCTCCCATGCCCGCTTCTGACCTCCATAAGCACCAGGCACACCTTTTGTACACATACATACATGTAAACAAAACACTTGTGCACATAGAATAAATACATCATCTTCTTGTTTGAGACAGGGCTTCTCTGTGGGGCTCTGGCTGTCCTACCAGGAGCTCACTCTGTAGACCAGGCTGGCCTCAAACTCCCAGATCCACCTGCCTCTGCCTCCCCGGTGCTGGAATTAAAGGCATGGGCCACTATTTCCGTGGTGAATAAATACAAATTTACAAAGGAAGGAAGGAAGGAAGGAGAGAGAGAGAGAGAGAGAGAGAGAGAGAGAGAGAGAGAGAACTAAAGATAGAAATCTGTATTGGCCAGTTACGTTCTGCTATTTCATTTGCCCTCTATCCCGACATCTTCCAAGCGGGGAAAGAAACTGTGTTCACATGTGTGTGTACGTGCAGGTGGAGGCCAGATGTTGCTACTGGGTTTATTCTGAGATAGGGTCTCAGAACTGGTCCTCTCACTGATCCTGGAGTTCACCAGTGGGCCGTCTTGTCTGGGCAGCATGCTCCAGGGATCTGCCTATTCCTACCCTTTCTGCTCTGGGGTTACAGACATGGGATACAGCTCTCAGCTTTTGAGTTGTTGCAGGGGATCCAGAATCAGCACATGGCAAGCACTCAATTGACTGTGACTTCTCCCCAGTTCTAGAAATGTTAATAATAATTACTTGTGTTGGGCTCTGGGTGGAAGCTGAGAAAACTCACATTGGAGACAGAAGCCTAAAAATGAAAGCTTTATTTTCTTCTTGAACAGGAGGCTGCCAGTTCTGGATCTGAACCTCATCCCTGAAGGGCAATCACACAACATTTTTATAGGACGGGAACACAAAGCAAGGGGGAGCAGGATGGGCTATGGCATTGACCAATCATATTTTGACAGAAGGGGTTAAACAAGGAAGTTAACAATGGTGACTGAACCTTATCCAGGTCATCTGGTTTTGGGGTCCTTGAGTCAGCTTTTGCAGTCAGGTCTGCTCCTGGATTGTACTAGAATTTAGAATGATAACAGGACAAAGGGGTGGACCAGCTGCATGTAGCCAATTAAATCAATACATTTATCATATGTGTGCCTTGGTTTAGATAATGGGGTAACAGCATCTTCCCTTTTTACATCCTTCCCTAGTTAACACACAAACATGAGACATCTGCACGTATCAGGATAGAAGTTGCTTCCGGGGCCTGGGAACATGAACTCAGTTTTGACCCCGTCAGCAAGATGAAGGTTGTTCCTTCAGTGACTGGACTCAGGCAACTGTCCCCTAACACTTGAAGTTGACCGAATGCTTGCCTAGCATGCTTGGAGCCCATTTTATATATCCATGGCCCACTCATTCAGTACTGCATAAACCTTGCCTAGGATGGTGCATGCCTATAATCCAAGCACTTGGAAGGAAGAGGACCAGAAATTCAGAGCCATCCTTAACTACATGGGGAGTTCGAGGCCAGCCTGGGCTAGAGACTCTGCTGCTGATGGCGGTGGTGATGGTGACAGAAAAATGACTCGGTGACTAAGGGCACTTGTACTTACAAAGGGCCCAGTTTCAGTTCCTAGCACCCACTCAGTGGCCTCATAACCTTCTGCAGTTCCAGTTCCTAGGATTTTGGCCTCAGCAAGCACCAGGTACACATGTGTACACACAGGCAGAACACTCGAACACATAAATAAAAATAAATCTAAATAATAATCAGTTGTCACAGTGCCGCCTGGTCAGTGGTGCGGTGGTGGTGGTGGTGCCGGTGATTAAGGCTGTGGTAGACTGAGTGTTTATCTTGTGGCACAAACAATTAAGAACTTTGCTTGTTTTAGGTTAATCTCTGCTAAAGTCCCAAGAAACAGATTTCCTTGGTCCCATTTCACTGCTGCGCAGAAAGGCACACAGGCTTTGATACCTTGCCTCAGTCTGGATACCTTGTCAGAGCCGGGACTGGGGTTCAAAATCCAAGCTATCAGGCCCCTGGATACAGTGAGATAAATATTTCCTACTGTCTGTGGTCCCATGAGTCAGCCAACCGGAAGAGATTCTGTTTGGTTTTATTTGTTATCTGTTTGGACAGTGGTGCTAAAGCCCTCGGGGGAAGCCCACAGTAGTAAAGAATTGAAGTCCTGACACTAAATCAATCAGATGCATTTCTTTTCAACTTCCCATTCTCAATTAAGGTGGCAATCAGATTAGCCGAGAGAGAGGTTGGCTGGAAAGCGGTGAGCATCTTGGCGGCTCTGGAGCATGAAAGGTCAGCCTGCTCCTGCCAGCTCCTGGATCGTCTGCCTCCCTGGAGAGAATTCAGCTGCCACAGAATTCATTTTTCGGTGGGGACCATGTAGAAGCTAGTTCCCAACTCCTTCCCCGGGTCCATTTTCACCTGAATCTTCTCTTATTCTTATCCATCTAGAATCTTCCAGGGTGAGAAACAGATGGTAGCACACCAGCCGTTGTGTGGCCCCCACAACCATACACCTGTCCTGTAGCCACACGATAACATCAATGTCCTTCCAACCAAGCAGACCCAGGTTGTGCCTGTGTGACTCCCTGGCTTTAATTACCCAGGGCAAATGGCTGCCTCACTCTTAGCAATGAGAGATCAGGAACAAAAGGGAATGATTAAATAAATCGGCATCTGGTCCAAAGACTGAATAACATGGCTCATTAGCAGTCATTAAAGTCCAGGGGTTAGGGATATGTAGTGAGAAGGTCACAGCATTTCTGACACAAGAAGAAAGTGAACTTTGACAGTGCCCCGTAGGACCCGGATTTCATGTATGTATCTTAAACATATGTGAAAACATGGAAACAGAACAAACGCCATCACGATGTCCATCATCAAACAATGTGACTACAGTGTTTTACGTTATAAACGTGTCTCTGAGAGCATGGTGTCTTTTTAAAGTAGAAACAAGGGGCAGGGAACTATGGGTAAGGGAACTTGTTGGTTTCTCCTCCCTGCTCAGTACTCGAGTTTCCACTGCTCTGAGGAGCCAGTTTAAGCCTTGCCTCTTTAGTGCTTTCCTGGGTTTATCCAAATCTGATAACTTCAGCTTGGTGGACCCCCTTGGACTCCCTAGGACACGCCAGCAACTGTGGGGGGTGGGGGTTCTTCTCTAGCCCAACTGAAGAACCAGCTCCTTGACGGCCAGCAGCCTGTGTTTTTATTTAACTTCCTTCTCCGGGCCCCACAGCTCAGCCATCATGTAAGCAGTGTCCGTTGAACACCAGCTGGGTCCTCCTGGGAAGTACCACATGGGGGTGACCCGCCTTTCTCTCTGAACTTTGTCCCATTTCCTCCAATTCATCTAAAAGGGCCGTCTGTGCCATTAGCCCTGGGTTAGACTTTATTGTGAATTGTTTTTTTTTGTGTGTGTGTTTTTTTTTAATTCCATTTGCTTTGGTAGGGACAACCAAGTCTAGCCCTTGTTTTTACAGGGAGATTATAGAAGAAAATAAATATGGGCTATTTTGAGTGAAAAGGCTTTGTGTGAGCGTGTGTGTGTGTGTGTGTGTGTGTGTGTGTGTGTGTGTGTGAATGGGGATAATGGAACTGATGTTTTTAAGACAGAAAATGAGAGCGGAGAGGAGAGAACTTCCTTGGGTCTCAAGCTGATCAAAGGCAGACAAAGGCACAGGCACGTCAGTTGCCCCTCCCGGGGCTGCTGTGCTCAGGATACTGTACAGAGGTCAAGGTTGCAGGACACAAGACCCGGGCAACTTACAGTTTCTTTAGAGGAAGAAAAGATGAGTCACTGAAATAACAGCCTGAACTCTGCCTGGGAGACTCTGCAAAGAATGCGCTTGCACGGACAGAGAGGAAGGGATGGCTGCTGGCAGAGGCGTTAGGGATGGAGGTCCAGCCTGTGCCAGGCCCTGAGTCAGGGTGGTCCAGCCTGTGCCAGGCCCTGAGTCAGAGTGCTTATCGCTGCTGGTCACCACCCACACTAACTTGTACCCAAGATTCCCTGTCACCTCATTTGCTGCATGTTCCACCCTCTGTCCCTTTTAGGACTTCCTGTTATAGTAGGACGTCTGCTCTCTGTCATGAGCCCGAGCCTTCTGAGGCAGAGAAGTAAAGAAGTGTCTACGGTGGAGGATGCTGAGGGACAGGGTGACCCCCGCCTTGGATGAGCTTCCCTGGTCAAATGCCAAGTGTAAGCGTTGAGGTTTTCATGCGGAAATGGAGCCCCGCTAACTCATCAACTGGGAAGCAAACCAAACCAGAGTCACCTCAGTGCTCCATCAGAAATGGACATAAAGAAGACAGGACAGAGCCCAGCATCCAGGTTGCAGACCCAGTGTCAAAGGACAATATAGAAGAAGGCTGGGGAGTGGTTGACGATGCATTCCAGCTCTGGTGACGAGAGAATTAGGGAGCTTAATCTCTCAGATCCTGCCTCTCTATCTTACCAGGTCATGACAGGATCCCGGTGAAAGAGATAAAAACACTCGGGTTCAACCCAAAGCAGTCGGTAAGCCCTGGGGTTTGTCGGCTATTAAAGATGAGCCTACGGGAGCCAGAGGCAGCGAGGCAAGATGAGAAATCCAAAGGAGACTGACTGTCTTGTGTGAGGACCTACAGGTCATATGGGCTGGGAAGAAGGTGTCACCAGAGAAGACCTAGATTTTGAAAAGTTTGCGATGTTTAATATTGGGGACATTGTTTTCATCTTCCACTTGTCACTGGCAGCTCTGGCCAAAAGGACAGATTGGTCAAGAACACAGGGTGGGGGCAGGCAGGAGAAAAGGCTGCAGTGGGCAGGAGTTAGCAAGGCTGACAAAGCCAGCAGACCAGATGATGCTGCCAGGAACCCGGGCCGCTCGCCATCAGATCCAGAACAGCCAGAGCTGGGCCTGTGCTCTCACTGCGGCTGCACACCAGACCCTCCTTAATGGGAAAGGGTCATCTGATGAGATAGCTCGGGCCATGCAAAGGCCGGCAAGGCAGGGAGAAGGCCAGGGTATGTGGTGTGGGCCAGCAGGAGAACCCTGGCCTCCTGCTACCCGTCTCCAGAATGTCCACTTCATACCCTTGAGGAATGAGCTCAGTGCTCCCCCAAACCGCACCACACACCATGGGTGGGAAGAACATTCTATCAGGCGGAATCGTCTATGCACATGTCCCGTGAGGAGCCCTCGCATCTGGCCTAATGACTTCTAGGGGAGGAGGAATGAGAGGGGACGAGGGCAGTCTGCATGTTTAGTTTTCTAGTAGTTACTGAAGCCTTTTAACGGGATATTCTGTTAACTTTTTGTTAATTGTTTGGTTTTCGATTACCCAGGGATACTATAACAGGAAGTTGGCCAGGCCACTTTTCCTTAAAATAGGTATAAAACATTGTTAGGTGACTGAAAGTGTAGTGACTGAAGAGCATCTTTTGGAAAGTTACCTCTGGTGAATGGAGGTTGCATCTACCAGATACAGTCTCCAGAGAGTGAGAGATGACCCTGGGGGAGAGCAATTCTCTCCCAGAAATAAAATGCATCAGAATTAACGTTATAGACATGTTGAGAGTTAATCTCCACCTGCTTCTATGTGCAAACATTCAGAATCAGTGCTCTCAGGAGCAAGATTAAAGGAACATAGACAAGCCTATTGAATTCTCGTTCAGATGACTGTTTTCAGCTGCTTCTTAATGCTTTCTTTGGTTTTTCCCTGGCAGGGTTCTGTCTGGTAGAAAACTCAGTGCAATCTTCCTGGCACTTCCTGTAACTGACTGCTTTGGCTTCCAGAGGCCAGGCCTCAGCCCAGAATCCCCAGGTTTTTGCCTTCTCTCTGGATTGCACAGGAAGTATGGAAGCTATATAAGGCTTTCTGCTCTGTGGCTGAGACTCCAGAAAGACATCTCTCTAGTTTATGATTATGGTTGTTTGCTTCTAAAGGGAAGCAGATAATAAGATGCCGACCCATCTGGCCCTGGGCCTCGCATTCTGATGACGCCCCTGTTGGGCTGCACTGAGCTACACAGCTCTATAGTTATCAATACGGTGCACTACTTAAAACGGACAAAACTTTGACTTTTTCCTGAGCTTTTCCTCCCTCCTAAACCAGGTTGTTCATTTCATATCCCGTACCTTATGCTAAACCCTGCACAGGAAACAAACAAAACTCTAGCACCCAACAGAACAGAATGGGTTTCAGACACCTGTGAGCTCGTTTCTTCATGTAAACTCCCTGACGGACACCCAGACGTCTAGAAGGTTCTACAGCATGGGACTATTTCTTGCCTTTCGGTCTTTAAAGCAAAACAAAAACACACACAGTGCAGAAGACCGCTTCCTAGAGACCAACAGCTTTTGAATTGGTTAATTAGATTCTCTCAGATGAGATTTTAGTTTTCAAGGGTTGTTAATGAGACAGACCGGAGACCAGTGTTAGCTTCTGCCAAGGCTCCAGTGTCTGGGTTTGGAGGGCCTGAGGAAAGAGGCCAAGAAATAAGGAAGGAAAGAAAGGTGACACGCTTTATGGAAATCTGGTGAGGTCACAGACCCTGTCCTTTGCTTCTCCCTCCCCACCCCACTCCCACCCCCAGCAGCAGGACCACCTCCTGCAGTGCTGTGGTGCAGCCTCAGTGTCCCCCCCTCCCATGAACTTCAGCCCTAGCCTTTCTGTGTGCAGCCCATTCTAGACGCCACCCACCAGCCACCTCTGTTTTCTCCAGTTCTGTGAGGTACTGCTGCATTTGGGGTATTTGCTTGTATAAGGTAGGAACCCCATAGTCTTACAATATCCTCTTGCTTCTATGAGGTGCCCACGTCTTGCTGGGCCTGTGAGCCCCCCACCCCCATTCTGTCTGGACAAGTCCCTCAGCTCAGACCTTTGTCCCCACAGTCTGGTGTGGCTCACGCACAGCTCCCTGAAGACATCCCTCACGTCACCCTGCATCATTGTGGGTCTTGACTCTCACCCGCTGCTCAGATGACTCTCAAAGCTCCCTGGTAGCCTGTGTACAGCCTCCCTCAGTCAGGCCTTGCCTGGCCTTTGTGTCTTTTCTTCTAGGAGGTTGAAGAAAAAAGATGCAGTGTCTCTTGGGGTCCCCTAAGTGGGAACCATTACCATATGTCTATGAAGAATTGTGGATTTGGTTTAAATTAGTTATTCAAGGTCATACAGTATGAAACCATAAGAGCTGGGCTTCCAACCCAGGTCTCTCTGACTCGAGTCTAAATCACTTATCCACAATGCCCTGCCACTTTGCAGACTCCAAGAGTGGTTAATAACTGGAGCGTCAGTGACGGACAGATAAGCAGCATCTTGGGCTCCACCCCACGCTCACATACACACTCCTAATTGGGATCCCATCTCTTTGTGCCTTCCATTTCCACATGTGCTTTGAGTTTTCCTAGCTTGGTAACTATGTGACCCACCCAGCCCTAATACAGTGGTTAAGCCATGGTCTCTGAAGCTAGATTTTGAGGGACCAAATCCTGGTTGCTTGTATATTATCTCTGTGCATCTCTAGGCAAGTCTTCATGCCTCAGTTTCCTTATCTGTAAGGTGGGAATAAACTTAGTGCCCATTTACCCCATGGAGCTGTTCACCCCATGGAATTCGTTGTTCCAGAGATTTAACGAGTTGGTTTATATCTGTCTGGGACAGACAGATGACAGTGTAGCCCATAGCCTCAAACCCTGGACTTTGAGGGTCAAGAGGGGAAATGTGTCTAGTTGGGAGATATTCAATCATAAATAATCCTGGGTGCCAATAGGGTGCCCTAAATGCTTTCTCACAGAAAGAAGCAGCTTGGAGGAGCCAGGGGAAGCCAGGACAAATCCAGGAAATGTCTGGTGGCCAGAAGAGCCTGTGAGACTCACAGACCAGTCCCCTGGTACCCTGGCTGCCCTGCACTTACTTCTTCGGGTCCACATCTTTTCCCACATACTCAAATCAGCCCTGGAGCCAAACCCATGGCTGTCTCCTCCTCTTGGCTGGGTGCCACCCGACTGCCTGCCCAAGCTCCCTCACTGCTTCTCTGCTGGCCCCATTTAGAGCTCTTTGTGTGGTGAAGGAATTTCCACTAAAGCAATTCATTCTTTTCTCAGTGACCCCCTAATCTTCCCAGCGAACATTTGCATTTCAAGAAGAGGGCGTATACAAACAGAACTCTTCTGTAATTGGCGGATGAAGGGGGCGCTTAGTTTTCTTTTCGGGATGGACTTTCCCCAGGCTGATGGGCTCCTCTGTGAAAGCAACTACCACCCCCACCCCACCCCCGCCCACTTTCTACTCACTCCCCCCCACACCCCCAGCACAAAGGAGCTGGGATGCAGCAGAGGAATGTCCTGCCTGGGGAGAAGGCTAAAGAGGACAGTTTCCAGAAGTTTCTGTTTCCTTGATCCATTAAGTTTCTAATGCTGGACCTGGAGGTTTTGTTGTTTTTTCTTTTCTTTTTTTTTTTAACCAGTTTTATTGTTGACTTCCAAACACTTTCATTTCCTAGCCTCAGAGACCCTGAACAGAGTCATTTGGGGCTTCTTGATGACATAAATGTAGCTTTGTAAAACCCTGCTACATTGTTCTTAGTTTTTCCATTCCCCCACTGACTGACAAAAGCCCTTGGACCAGGAAAGGGCCTGGATGGAGTACTAGCCCAGTTCTCCAGTGCAGCTTCAAATACCACAGACAAGGACCTTAAAGAAGCACTTCCTGTTGATAGTTAATGACCCTGTTCATGTATCACAGCAAGAGGCCATTCTGAAGTGGAGTGGCACAGAAAAAGGAAATGTAGGAGCCAGTGACAGCAGGCAGAGCAGTCACCCTGAATGTGGCCATCATCGTCCCAGGACATTCTAGACCAGCAGTTCTCACCCCGTGGGTCATGACCCCTTAAGGGCCAAATGACCCTCTCATAGCCATCACATATCAGATATCCTACATATCAGAAATTTACATTATGGCTCATAACAGTAGCAAAATTTATGAAGTAGCAATGAAAATAATTTTATGGTTGGCGGTCATCACAACATGAACCGTATTAAAGGGTTACAGCGTCAGGAAGGTTGAGAACCACCGCTCTAGACTCATGGGCTGCAAGAGGAGGTTTTATAGTCCGATCTCTGAAAATCATGGGGTGGGTGTGGATGTAAGTGGTAGCGTGGTGGAAGTGCCTGGTCTCTACACGAGCTCCCCACCCATGAGGCCTGACCCTCCAAGTGTTCTTCTGAGGCCTGGTTTCTTCCCCCGAATGTCCCACTCTGCCCAATCCCTAAACTAGGCCAGTGTCTTGGCACACGGGATCATCTGGAGACCTCTACCCTGGGAAGGACAAGGCCCTGGCCCTTCGGCTGGTTTCTTTCCTCATAGGCCCTGTGTCCCTGGTCTTTGCAGCCTCATAACAAGGCTTTACACCTGGGTTGTTTTTCCCATTCTAGGTGTGTGTGGCTGCTGTGGCGCTCTTCGTCCCAGGTACAAGAGGCTGGTGGACAATATCTTCCCTGAAGATCCTGAGGTGGGTCCCATTAAGGGCTACGTGGGCTGCTGACTGGGGAAGGACTTTGGGCACTGACTCTTCCCGCCCCTGGGAAGGGTGAGAGGCTCTGTTAAGCATTTGGCCCTTCTGACATTTGACCCCTCTGAAGGCTGGATGTATAGGAGACTGTTTAGGGATGTGCCGGGCTGCTGCTATGCCGGTGACACATCTTTCTCACTCCTGCCTCAGCTGCTCGCCCTCCTGACGGAAATGTTTTCCTGACGTTTAGTGAAAACGTGCCCCTGTCTAGCATTTGGCTCTGGCTCTCCCTGGCATCTGGCAGGTGTCTGGCTGCGCATCGCACAGGAGGCCAGGATTCTTGGCTCCCAAGCTGTCACTCTGTGTCACGTTGTGTTATGCATTGAGGTCTGATGGTGTCAGAATTTGACTTAAAGATTTATTTATTTTATGTATATGAGCACGCTGTCTCTGTCTTCAGACACACCAGAAGAGGGCATCAGATCCCATTACGGATTGTTGTGAGCCACCATGTGGTTCCTGGGATTTGAACTCAGGATCTCTGGAAGAGCAGTCAGTGCTCTTAACTGCTGAGCCACTCCAGCCCCCTCTGAATTGCTTTTAATGATGCCTCACCCTTCATCCACACACCCGTGTATGTCTCTACACCCACACATGTATATATGCATGAATGCATATATACACATATATATGCACATGCATAAAACCCTATCTCTGTATGTGGTGTATGTGTGTGCATGCACGTGTGCACTTGCACTTGTCTGTGCATGTGTGTGTGGAGGCCAGAACTTGACTACTTTTGGTACCTTTCTCTATCACATTTTACCATGGTTTTTGAGACAAGTTTTTCAAGGAACCTAGAGTTTGCTGTTGTGTTAAACTAGGGTCAATGAGCCTCATGTGTGTTCAAGTTTTCCTAGCTTGGCAACTCTCTAACGCACCCAGCCCTGGTACAGTGGCTAAACCATGGTCTCCGAAGCTAGATTTTGAGGGACCAGTCGAATTGGTATTGGTTCCAGACTTGAGCTTTCCCATCAGTGATTGGAGTGGAGTCATGGTGATTTTGAGCTCTCTGTCTTCTACAGGATGGTCTGGTGAAAACCAACATGGAGAAACTGACCTTCTATGCCCTCTCGGCTCCAGAAAAGCTGGATCGAATTGGTGCCTACCTCTCAGAGAGGCTCATCCGAGATGTGGGTCGCCATAGATATGGGTAAGTCACATAGGGAAAGGCAAGATGACTTTTCAGAAATCACATTGTATTTTTAGGGTAAGACAGTGTAGTAACATTTCAAGGAAAAGGTATTGGGTATGCTATTCAACTAGACTGAGAAAAGTGAGACTGGGGCCAAACAGAGCAGGGTTCACGAGGTCCTCCTGACCATGGATTGTTCTGTGGAGATTTGGGAAGAGGGCTTGCTGGCCCCAGAGGAGTAGCTGTTTGGCATCCGTGGAGTTGCCGTGTGTCCACATAGAAGAATTTATACAGCCAGTCTGACTCGGAATGTGTGGATATTCTCTCCCCTTCCTGACTGAAAAAGTGAGACGGAGCCATCTGCGTTCTGAGAAGGCAAGGTGGAGTAGTTGGTCCACTAAAAACACACTTCAGAGAGGCTGGGAACTTGGCACAGTTGCTAGAAGAACCCTGGGTTAGATCTCTAAACCTCCACGGTGGGGCAGGCCTGTGATCCTAGCACTAGGAGTTGGAGGCCGGAAGGTCAAAGGTTGGAGGTTGTTCTCCATGATAGCAAGGCTAGGCCAGGAAAGGTGAGGTTCCATCTCAGAACGAGACAAACATTCGCTTTAAGACTTTAAATATCTTGCCATCGAAAGAGAAACCATCAGGATTTTAAAAGTGAACATCAAAGATCATCAACAAACAAGGCAAAGGATTCAAGCTAATTCACACACTAATAATATAGAATAAATGGTCTGGGGGAGTCAGGGGAGGGCAGCTGGGGAAAAGATTACAAAGGTCACCTGTATGGCATTCGCCAGACTTACAGGCCACGCCCAGACCACTGGACCATCCTATCACACTGGCTTGTCTCTAAAAGTAAATATTCAAGTATTAATCAGGAAATGGTGGCAGAAAGGGAGGCATGTTCCTGGAAAAAGAACAGACTGGTTGAAATTTTCCAGGTCAGTCTAGATCTTCAAAACCGCTCTTTGTCCCTTCTGTCCATTGCTTCTCAGGGAACCCCTTAATGCTCTAAATGCTCTACCTTGTCCACAGAGATTTTTTTTTTTGCAGTGTTTTCTGTTTGTTGGTTTGATTTTGCTTTTCTTTTCTTTTTTTTTTTTTTTTTTTTGAGACAGAGTCTCCAGTCACCCTGGCTGCCTTCAAACCTGTGAAGTGGCTGAGGGTAGCCTCGAACTCTCGAACCTCTTGCCCGCACCTCACAGCTACTGGAACACAAATGTGGGGCACCGTGCCCATTGCTGTAGTGAGCGCTTCTTGTAACCATGAAGCACTAGACGTGGCTTAAGCATCTGGCAAGAGAAAAACACAGGAGGTTATGATTTGCCTCATTGGATAAGATGATATTACGCAAGCAAAGTGGTGTTTATAAGGATCCCTATATAATGATACCAAAAATATAAAAACGTAGACTATAATGGCCACATATGAAATATTTAAGGTCAACTTAAAGAAAATAACTACAAATCTCAGTGGTTAGAAATAAAGTCCAATTGCCGATGTGTCCAGAGCATTCTCTCTGGGAGTGGCACGCCTGGAGGTGGGGCGCACTCGTTTGTGGATTTCACTGTGTTTTCTCTGTTCCCTAAATACCCACTGTTGAGCATGTGTTACTTGCACGACGCCAGAGTGGACCCCAGTGCATACTGTGCTTGCTGCTGTCCTCGTGCTGCAACCCGTAGGCTAAATAGCTCCTAACTCTGAGAACCACAGGCAGTGCTGTCACTAGGCAGAGGGCTGAGTACGTGATGGACGGCCACCGCCGCGCCTAATCCTGTGGGTGCTGCTCGATCGATCAGAGATTTCCCACTCTCCTCTGCTCCCTTCATTTCTCCTTCTTTTATTGGGGCTGGTGGTGAGAAGGGAGACAGCATCTCGTGCGTCCAAGGCTGACTCCCAAGTCACCACGCTAAGAATGAGCTTCTAGGCCCTCCCCGTGCTGGGGTGGGGGAGGTGAGAGATGTCCATCATAGCAGGATTTTGTGGTTCTGGAACTACATCCCCAGCTCTGTCCCTGCCTTTTAACTGTTAGATCAGATGACAACAGGGACTTGTCTTCCCACTGTCCTCTGTTTGGTTTTCCCAGGCTAACGCCGCCATTAGCCGTGCTCCTCAACTTAAAGTGTAGATGCTCCTTTAGAGCCACCTCCAGGCTCCTCAACCCCCAGGGCCTCCACACCCTCAACACTTACTGGATAGCCAACACGGGCAGACTGGCTGAACGGTCCTAAGGTTGAGAAATCAAGGACTGTCAGTAATGTTGGGCTGGGGGAGAAGGGTTAGGATGGAATCGAGGCTTTGTAAATACTAGGGATGTGCTCTACCCCGGATCTGGCAACTCATAAACCAGGCTACCCCCGATGTGAAAACAAAATGCAGACTGACACGTTTCCACGATCGCTCTCTGTACAGTAAAATTAGGTTGCCACTCATTAAGAGGAGGAGCACGAACGCTTTACGCACGGTGGTTATATAAAGAACCTTGACGTACTGTAAAGCATGTTCAGGCAAGTAAAAATGGTTTTATCCCTGACTGAACCAAACGCTAATGTGCCAGCGATAGCATTAAACATTTAATACCGATTCTGCCCTCGCTCTCTGCAGTGATGTTTCTTGTGATTAAATATGCCCATAGCCGACAGGGTCCCTTGGAATCCTTCCTCTGGCTGTGGAATGACAACTCAAAACTGGCATCATCCTGTTAAAAATAGCCCCTGCAGCATATAGGTATTTAAAGCCCGAGGGAGAGCTTTGATCATAACCATTTGGAGAAATGTCTGTTAGGATCTTCTTCTCTCCTGGCCCTCCTGTGTCTCCCTGCCCAACATGGCTGGCCTCTTCCTTGTCCTGGATGGAGGCCCTGGAAGAGAAACATTTTCACATCTCACAGTGAGAGGAGCTGTGTTTTCCTAGCATGATACGGGAGTCTCTATGGTTTGATCCTAGTGATGTGAACCATACGTATGGGTCCCCGTGGCAGAGCCACTCTCTCATGGCCACTGCCTTCCTGCATTGTCATAGCCATCTGGGGGTCCTGATTTGTGAGTGTCCGTTCCCACAAGGATGCCAGCCGTGAGCAAGGAGAGGATGGGGATATTTCGAGCATTGGCTAGAATGAGTGGTGAAGTGCCGAGAAGCAGAACCCTAGAATTTCTTATACTTCTCTCCTTCCCTCTCCAGATCAGCCCAACTCCCCTGAGCACTGGGCAGCAGGGGAGGGAATGACAGAGCTGAGACAGGCATCAGTCCACAATGAGCTCCGAGTGTGGGCCACATGTGCAGGATATCATATAAGACAGTATCGGGGTCCCCCATGTTTGAAGTTGCTCCAGCCTGGGATGAGAAGTGAGGACGGAGATGAGGAGGGTGGCCTACTCCAACCTGAGGACTCTGGCCCAGTTAATGCAGCATTGTTTCCTAGAAGGGCCTGAAGCTAGTGGAGAGTAGGTTGACCTTTCAGAAAAGTGAACTACAGACGCCTGCTCTTCCTTAGCTCTGGCCAAACCTTCTCCCTGCTCCTGGGCTCTTAAAAAAACTCAGAAAGTTCAGTTCAGGAATGGGCTGACCAAATATACCCAGAATTCCCAGCATAAGAGGCCCTTTGTCCAGAGTTCTGGCTGCCCTTTGAGGGATGGTCCAAGTCCCTGACTGGAGCTGGGTGGGGCTCCGAGGGAGGCTACTCCTCTCACTCTTCCCCTGACACTGCTGACCTTTCCTGGTTTCCCTGGCTACTTCTGACCTGGAACAAAGTGTCCAAGCAGAGCCAGCCACTTCAGGGACCCCACAGAGGGACTTCTTGCCTGACTCCTTGGAACCAGGAACCTGGGTATTTTGCTCTGTGGTTGTCGTTTGTGTGTGCTGGTCCCTGCGCCTGAGTTCTTCCATTTGTAATCTGCCCAGTGTCCTCGAGTTCTGTCCCCTTCACCTCTGGTATGTTTGGAGCTGATGTTTGCTGCTGCTGCTGCAGGCCGTACTACCCTCTCGGCCCAGCTCCATCCTAACCCACGCTGCTCCAAGCACCCAGGCAGGCCAGTTTGGACTCTCAGACTCACTATTACCTTGGACCCCTTGTAGAACTCAGATCCGATCCCTGATGGTGGTAATCCTGTTGACGGTCAGTATCCCCAGAGTTCCGTGCTCTGTCTAAGAGCGAGGTGTGACAGGCAGGACACATGGGGAAGCTGGTGATGACACAGGACAAATGCTGAGCTCATCACTTGGGTCTGAATTCAAGTTCATAATTAAAACCGTGACTCCTGACACTCCGTGACACTGGCATCAGAAATGGAGCATCAAGAGTACACGCTCAGGGAACTAAGTGTGTTGTAATTCCATTTCTATGTCAGTTCTACTGTAATCTTCACCTTATACCAAAATCTCTAGTCTTTTTTTTTTCCTAGTAGAATAATTTGGGGCTTGTTTGTTTGTTTGTTTGTTTCTTATCAGGATATTCTAGGTTTCTCCTTCTGCTAGAAAGCAAAGGCTGTAGTTTCTGCTCCAGGGTTTGGGAGGCCTTCCAGTCTCTCCTCTTCCCTAGTCCCACCCACTGCTCCCCCTCCTTTATTCCATCCATTTCAACTCTATTAAAAGTAAGATGTCAGTAGACAAGTGGTGGCATGACCCATAGAAAAACTGGAAGTTCTCGTTGCCTATCCTTAATTTATTACCGTGTTTGGTGACTTGACCATGTCCAGGCGTCCCTCCATGGAAGACCTGTCCCCCTTTGGCCTGTCCTCTCTGGCAGGGGTCCCAGTCAGTTTTCTTCTCCAGCTCGGCTGACTTGAACTCTGCGGAATGCAGGGCTGCAGAAGGTGTCCTCGCTCTGCCTCTGCCGGTCTGTGGAGGACAAGGTTATGGAGGGTCAAGCGCGTCTATCCTGTGAAGGAGGGGTGCCACGTCAGGGCTCCCACTCACCACATGAATTCTAAGAGCCAAAGCCACCACGGAGGACTGGGGGTTACTCAATGATACAAGTGTGTGCTAGGCCCGGCTTCCACCCTCGCCCCTCGAGAGAAGAAATAAGGATATTATAGATGAAAGGATGACTATTTTTGAGTATACACTACCACTTCCTTAATAGTCCTCAATAATAATTAAATTTAGTAAAATCCAAGTATTTAATAGTAGCTGTCTCAGCTCAGAGAGATTAAAGAAATAAATTTTATAAAAGTAGAAAAGATTCCAAAGTAGAGAGTTTTTTTTTTTTAAGATTTATTTATTCGTGTATTTTATACAAATGTTCTGTCTTCACACCAGAAGAGGGCATCAGATCCCATCACAGATGGTTATGAACCACCATGCTGTTGCTGGGAATTGAACTCAGGACCTCTGGAAGAGTAGTCAAATGCTTTTAATCTCTGAACCAACTCTCCAGCCTAAGACTTTTTTTAATGCCTGTTTTATACAGAAGTTAATGTCAGGGTGTTGAAGAACTGGTGGCTATGTTTAAGGACAGATTTAGGGGCTGGAGAAATGGCTTAGTAGGTAAAAGCAATGGATGTTCTTCCAAAGAACCCCAGTTTGAGCTCTGTCACCCACAGGGATGGTCACAATCATTTGTAATCGTGGTTCCATGAGGATTCAAAACCCTTGTCTAGCCTTCATAGGCACCAGACACACACATTTCGCACAGACATGCTCGTAGGCAAACACTCATGAATACATAAAATAATCATTAAACATAAATAAATAAATAAATGTATGTATGTATGTATGTATGTAAAAAAAAAAGACACCGAGGATTCTGCTAATTTATGTATGGATGCACAGAGGTATTTTGGGGCTCAAGTGGTTTGACTACAGTTTCTGTAGCTGGACAGCTTCCACAAGAAATATGGTTAGGGCCTATATCGGGCCAGGCAATCTTTTTATTCACCCAAACTTTTTTAAGACCCCAAAAGTGAAGAGTTTATAAATATGTCTTATGTTTAAAAATAGACTTGGTCTGTATTGATAAGGGAGAACCGATCTTTGGGCCCCTCCTTTATTGTGTATGGAGCACATGAACTTGACTGGGGAGCCTTAATATTTTTAAGCCCCCCTTGCAGCTCTATGTCGCCCTGGTTCTCCGTTCTGGGCTGGAGTGAACCCTTGTTAGTGGACACTGAAGGCCCGCAGCCATAGCTCCTTCCCCAGACTCTGCCCCAGCCAGGTAGGATGCCAGGAGAGAGCAAGACCAGGTGAAGCCATGACACCTCTGTCCTCAGGTATGTCTGTATCGCCATGGAGGCGCTGGACCAGCTGCTCATGGCCTGCCACTGCCAGAGCATCAACCTCTTCGTGGAAAGCTTCCTTAAAATGGTGGCCAAGCTGCTGGAGTCGGAGAAGCCGAACCTGCAGATCCTCGGTACCAACTCGGTAAGGGGTGGGCCTGCGGATGCGGACGCGGACGCGGGCGCAGACGCTGGTGCAGACGCGGATGCAGATGCGGACGCGGGCGCAGACGCGGATGCAGATGCGGATGCGGATGCGGGGTGGGATGGGTTAGACCACCTCTGGGTCCGGCCGCTCCATCCTCAGTTGCTGTCTGACTACCCTAACCCATTGGTTCTCAACCTTCCTAATGCTGTGACCTTTTAATACAGTTCCTCCTGTTATGGAAACTCCCAACCATAAAATTATTTTGTTGCTACTTCCTAACTGCAATTTTGCTAATATGAATCATAATGTCAATATTTCATATGCAGGACACCTGATATGCAACCCCTATGAAGGTCAAGACCCACAGGTTGAGAACCGATGCCCTAAGCTCTATACCTCTTGTTTTATTGTCTCTCTTTGTGTGAGCAAAAAGGTGTTTTGTGTTTTGAACTTCAGTAAATACACTATTTATGGAAACATATAAGAAAACATGTCCTAAAAATGAGATTTATCGGAGCTAGAGGAATGGCCCAGGAGTTAAGAGCATGTACTCTCTTACAGAGGATCCGGGTTTGATTCTCAGTACCTGTCTTGGGCTGTTCAGAGACAGCCAGAACTCTCGCTCTTGAGAGATCCGGCCATCTTTGGGTTCCGAGGGCACTCATTTGCACAGAACCACACATATACACACATACTTAAATATGATACAATACGTCTTTTCAAAAATAAAATAAAATCCATGGGCCGGGTGTGGTGGTGCACATCTTTATCCTAGTACTTGGGAGGAAAAGGCAGGCTGACCTCTGTGGGTTCAAGGCCAGCCAAGACTGCATAAGGAAGCCTACATCTACAAACAAATAAATAAATAAGGTTCTGCTCTTTAAACTGGTAACCTCTGATATATATTACCCCTAATGAATTGTCCCTGTAAATAATTTTCATTGAGGGCTGAAGAAATAAAAAAGAGGACAGAACTTGGGTCATTCTGATGAGAGTAGGATTGCCCGGGGCACTTGTGACTCATCTCTCCATGGGGCACCCTTTGAACGCTGGTCTCGGTCACATCCTTCAGAGAAAGACATGAACACACGATCAAGACCACAGAGGAGCGGGAAGACCGCAGGGAAGCAGCGAATGGCCATGGGTTTAGTTCTGTCCTTTCTGGGCTGGGTGATTTTCATGGGCTTTGGTGTTTCTACCAAAAATCTCGAGTGGGTTGAACTTGGACTCTGTGGGTCCCCTGGGCTCTGTTGCTGGTTACAGAATAAGTAGATGGACCGTGGCATGCTATGATTTATGAGAGAAGATATAATAGGGCTTGATGAGAAGTCCCACTATTGTGTTTATCTAAATGTTCACGGATGTTCTGGCTGCTTTCTTTAATCTCTTGCCTTTTGTCTTGGTTCCTCCCCTTAGTGCATACTTTAAGCTTAAATTTATATGCAACTAGTCTATAGCTTTAGTAAGTGTGTGTGTATGTGTGTGTGTGTGTCTGTGTCTGTGCGTGTCTGTGCGTGTCTGTGCGTATCTGTGCGTATGAGTGTGTGTGTGTGCGTGTGTGTGCATGGGCATAGACATTCCACAGTGAACATGTGGAAGTCAGAGGACAACTCACAAAAGTTAGTTCTCTTCTTAAGACCTTGTTGGTCCTGGGGGTTGAACTTGGGTCGTCAAGCTTAGCAGCAAGCCCCTGGACTTACTGAACCATCTTGCTCTAAATTTTTATCACACAGGTCAGGAATTTTCTTTCCTCCTGCTCTACGGAAGAGTTGCTTTAACAGAAGAAAGTCCTCTAAGTTTCCTTTGCAGGACCCAACGCCCTTCCCTTCCTTTTCCCTTTTCACCAGCTGCCTTTGACAAATTACATACACTGTAGCAAAGGGTGAAGCCCTTTGTCATGTTGCCCCGGCAACAGCTTCTCGGACTGCTTTAGTTGTCTTGTTTAAGATAACTACAGTCTGGGAAAGAGCATCTGCATGGAAAATAAACTAGACGCCCTGGATGCGTGGAGGCCGCAACTACAGAGGCAGGCGGTTGGCCGTTCTTGTCTCTCTCAATGCAAATCCTAGCTTAGGACAGGTATTCCTCGGAATTCCCAGTGATTTGTCACCTCTGACCAATGAAATGGTGGCTGTGCTATGACCATGAAGATTAGCAGGGTTGGCCACACTAAGTGAGACAGGTGCAGTGGGCGGGGATTCCTTCAGAGGCAGTCTGAGCACTGTCCTTCATCTGGATGTTCTGACCAGCTGCCAGGACCCTCAGAAGAGCTCTGCTTCACATCAGTTTAGACTGTAGACCATTTCAGACTGGGACCCTGGTGCCCACCTTGCTCTGCCTTGGGGTGGTTGGCCTGGGGGTGTCACGATGATCTTACAGGGATCTGAGGCTTTGTGGGAGCTAAGGAGTCTGGAGGGAGAGAAAGGAGAGGCTTCCAACTCCTTTTAACTATGTGTTTTAGGCACTGAATCGCTTTTAACTTAGTTAAGGTTTTGCTGTCAGGAGAAGAAAAGAGAAAGCAGATATGGTAGGATACGCTGTAGCCACAGCATTCAGTGGGTCATGGCCAGAGGATATTGAGTTTGAGGCCAGCCTAGGCTACATAGTAAAGACCTTATTGCAACAACAGCCATTAAAAAAAAAAAAAAAAAAAAAAAAAAGTAAGGAGAAGCAGACAGTATAAAAGTCAAAACAGCAATGGCTATGAGACCCTTCCTGTCACTTGACTGTCTTAGAGGGGCAGAAGTACTTCTTCCCCCCCCCCGGGGGGGGGTAGAGGCAGTGAAAAGACCTTCAGCCCCAAGGCTGCAAGAGAAGTGAGGTCCTGCCTCTGCCCCAAGTCCATCTACTGCCCTGTTTTTGACCATGGAAAGTTACCGAGGACCAGAGCCATCTGTAGAAGAGGGAAAAGCTGACTCTGCTTGGAGACACTTTGTTGGTGCCAGAGTGTACGCATCCAGGCTTTGTCCGGCCCTGGGAGAGCTGTTTGTGCAGAGTCACTATTTGGAGTAGGCTCCCTCTTTGTTTACCAAGCTCTTAATCACCCCCGGTTTTCTGCACATCTGTGAGAGGCATTGTGAGGGCTGGTGATCCACTCCAGCAAGCTTGGTGCCCTGTGTTACAGAGAAAGAGCTGGAACTTTGAACTTGAAGGGGTGGCCCTAGCGGTGTTCCTGGCCTTTGAAGTGTCCTGTGTTCCGAGCTGTCAGTTTGTTGTCATGGAAACCTTCTTCACCACTGCTTTATCAGAGAGAGAGAGAGAGAGAGAGAGAGAGAGAGAGAGAGAGAGAGAATCTCAGCTTCAACCAATGTCTGGTACCATAAATCTGCTCTAAAACCTATGTCTGGAGAGCGCACAGTCCCCAGGGGCAAACCTACTACTACTGTTTCCCTAACCAGACACAGTATCAAACTGCCCTCTAAATTCCTATCTCTCCACCCATTGTTAGCACAGCTCTCAGTCCTCCGCAGAGAGGCTTCTCTGTATGGTGGATGATGGTTGAGGTGCCCAACCACAAATGGAGATTCCGTATTACCCCCCTTTCCACCAAGGCTCAGGAACCATCTCAGAAGAGGGAGGAGAAAGATTGTAAGGGACATAGATAGGGAGGACCAGAACGAAACAGGACCAAAGGGCTCATCCACTCCCAGCAACTGTCCCTGTCTACTCAAGATCCGTACAAGAGCAAACCAGTCTACAGTCCGGCAGGGAGCGGGGAGAGGCCTAAAGAGCCCCAACCCTCGCTTAGGAACTATTGTTAGTTGGTGGCTTCTGGGAGAGGGAGATTCAGGTTTGGGTGGGGATGAGGGTTTGCTTCTTTCTTTGCTTTTTAATGGTGTGAGCTCTGGTAGGTTGACCATGCTCCAATGGATGGCCCCATACCCATGAGTATAGGAGCAGCACAATTGGAACTCAGTGAAGTTTTAGAAAACAGAGGACATGTTGGGATGCTGTGGGAGGCATGGAAGGCAGAACCGGGAAGAATCAGGGACGGGGGCAGGGCTGAATAAAAATGCTGTTTGCATGTACGAAATTCTCAAAAAATTAATAAAAAATTTAAAACTATAATAAATGAGATTCAAGGATGCTGTTAATTTGCACTTAGGGTAAAGTTAACTTTCAAGTAGTTAAACAGATACAGTTTGGCAATTAATACGAAAGTATATCAACTGGATACTTTGAGAAAAGTGTAAGTTTTGTTTGTTTGTTTGTTTGTGTTTTTTTGGGGGAGGGGACAGGGTTTTTCTGTATGTAGTCCAGGAACTCGCTCAGTAGACCAGGCTGACCTTGAACTCAGAGATCCACCTGCCTGTGCATCCTAAGAATTGGGATTAAAGGCGTGTGCCACCACTGCCTGGCTTCAATATGTATATTTTTTAAACTGTCCAATATTTAGGAAATTGTAAGATGTGCTGTAAATCTAAGCCCTCTTTTTGAGGTGGGATCTTATGCAGTCTCAAACTTGCTCTGTAGACTTCTCATCCTCCTGCCTCCACCTCCTGAGTGCTGGGATGACAGCCTGGGCTGCCACACTCAGTTTATCCGGCTCTGGGGGCGGAGCCCAGGGCTTATGCTGCTAAGTAAGCACTCTGTCCTCTGAGCTCTATCTCCAACCCATTAGTCTAATCTTCTTGTAGAGTTGTTTGGGGGATGCTAGCATTTATGTCATCAAACAAAATAAATTATATTAGGTTTTTTTTTTAGCAGCTTATTTTGTATGTAGCGCTTGCTTCTCTGGGGGGACTTGATTGAAATGGATTCCCTCTTTAGAGCTGGAAGCGTAAGGTGCAGTACAATCCAGCAGCTGAGATGAGATGAGAGCTAAAGCCAGGCACAGAGGCAAACACCTGTAATCCTAGCGACTGGGAGGTAAGGGGAGCAGGATCAAATTCAAGGCCAACATCTGCCACACGAAATCCTGTCTCAAAGAGAAAGAGATGAGGAGGGAGGGAGTCTACCAAAATGTGTTTGAACTCCAAGCACGCCAAACTCCAACTGTAAAATGTGCTTCCAGTTTTCATGTCATATGTTCAGATTTGCTCTCCTGTTCCAGATCTCGGTCAAGGAGGTGCTCTGTGCTTTGACCCAGCTCCCCCTCAAGTCCCCTCATGTGCCAGCTGCTCCCCAGATGTCTGGGTCTGTGGCTTTTTTTTTTTTTTTTTTTTTTTTGGTTCTTTTTTTCGGAGCTGGGGACCGAACCCAGGGCCTTGCGCTTCCTAGGTAAGCGCTCTACCACTGAGCTAAATCCCCAGCCCCCGGTCTGTGGCTTTTTTGTAGCAGGTGCTTGGGACACTCAGAACCACGGGGCAGCATGACTGCCTCTCATGTACCTTCTCTCCCTCTGTCCGGCAGTTTGTGAAGTTCGCCAACATTGAAGAGGACACCCCCTCCTATCATCGAAGCTATGACTTCTTTGTGTCCCGATTCAGTGAAATGTGCCACTCAAGCCACGATGACTTGGAAATCAAGACTAAGTGAGTACTGGGAGTCAAGGGGCCTCTGGAGTACCCAGTAGTCTCACCAAGGGCCTTGAAGGGCTTCAGCCCCAGATGACCAATCTGCCTTCCTTGACTCTCCTTCAGGCCGCTGCTGCCAGAGTGGGTGGCTGTCAATCAGAATTCCCAGCAGATGGGAAGGGGAGGAGACAGAAAACAGGGCA
Source organism: Rattus norvegicus (assembly GCF_021556685.1). NCBI lineage: Eukaryota > Metazoa > Chordata > Mammalia > Rodentia > Muridae > Rattus > Rattus norvegicus. The sequence goes on along the minus strand of NC_141539.1, from coordinate 33,210,236 downwards.
AAATTTAAGATAATGGTCTCCTGAGCTGAACTTGAGGGTCAAAAACAAAACTCACAAGTGTGTATGCACACACAAACCTGCCACTCATGCATTGAACACCTCAGAAGCAACCTGCTTCCCCATATCTACAGCCATCAGTACAGCCCAAGTCCTCATAGTGGTTCTTCCTCACTCCGTCCTCTGGGTCCTCCCACCCACTCTCCTTCAGCCATGCCTCCAAGGACACACGGCCCATTCCAGACCCAGAACTTTCACACAGTCCTTCCTCCGTGGATCTCACACCTCAGTGCTTCCCCTCTGCCATGGCTTTGCTCCCATGGGTGAAGCCTGCTTGGCTGCCCCCACACCCACTCCTTCCTTCTGTGCCCCCACCATCACATACCATGATTTTTCATTCCCCTCTTATGTCTCTGATCCCTGTCTGCCTCCACCCACTAGCTGATAGGCTACACAAGGACAAGGCTCATGTTGTTTATTAATGTATCCCAAACAGCTCAAAACGCACGAGGAGGAGCGAGCCTTCGTGGGCACTCAAGTCTCTAGATCTTGAGCTGAGCTCCTCTCCTGGCTGTAGAGATGCTCAGGGTGTGGACGTGATTCTCCTTACAGAATCCGGATGTCAGGCATCAAAGGCCTGCAGGGGGTAGTGAGGAAGACAGTGAATGATGAGCTGCAGGCCAACATCTGGGACCCACAGCACATGGACAAGATCGTCCCGTCGCTGCTTTTCAATCTGCAGCACGTGGAGGAGGCAGAGAGGTGAGTGGCGGTAGGGTTCGACTCTCCGTGAGGGCACTGCCCTCACACCCAGGCTCCTGGAACACGCCTGGCTTGGGCAGGAAGGTAAAAGGCAGCTACAAGGCCAGGAGTCTTGGCTTTGTGGCTTGTTCCCCCAGTGAGTGCGAGCCTGGGTGCTTGGATGCTTTGGTCTGTCTCCCGCCAGCTTCCGAGCCCCTTCAGTTCTTAAGAAAGCAAGCGCAGTATGGCTCAGGGCTGCCTGAGTGAGTGTACAGGTAAGCTGGTCAGCACACAAGGGGCTGAGAGAGGCTTAAAATGCCTTCTGTGGTTCTAAATGTTAAAGCCGTTCCCTTGGAACTTCCCCATCTTGCTATGTGATGCCAATTCAGATCTTAAAACATGACTGACCAAGTGACAGCCACTCAAGAACTGGAGACACTGGATTTTTAACCTTAGAGCCTCCAAAACTCCAGACTCATCCAGTCCCCCGACCCTTACATATCCTCTCCCTCTCCCCAAGCCCCCCCACCCCCAAGATGGAGAGAAAGGTTTCTGTTGCTGTCCTACCTTGCTTTCCTGCTTAGATGCTCAGTAAAAATGAACCAGCAGAGGAAAGTAAGTGTTGCCCCCTGGTGGCTATTTCTGACATAACAGCTCACTGATCGGCTGCTTTGCTCTCCTAGAAGGGGAGTTCTGTTCAGAGAAGGTTCACTCCGTGATTTGCGTACCATTAAGTCATGCCCTAGCCAATCACCACACCTTTATGCTTCTCTTTCACCCTTATCTGCCTCTCTTTCCTCTTTTCAGTTCTCACCCCTCTCTTTCCGAACCCTTAGATATATCTAGACCCTTGAGGTCTGTAGGGCTCCCAGAGGCAATCCTGGCTCCAAGCTGTGAACCCCATCCATTATATAAACCACATGGCTCTGTACCCACAGCCGGTCTCCCTCGCCCCTCCAAGCACCAGAGAAGGAAAAGGAGAACCCGGCAGAGCTGGCTGAAAGGTGCCTGAGAGAGCTGCTGGGCCGGGCAGCCTTCGGCAATATCAAGAACGCTATCAAGCCTGTCCTTATGTGAGTCCAGTGTTCCTCCCCACCCGGGAAATGCTCTACTCCCTGATGACTGTTTCAAGTCTCTTCTTGCCAATGGCCCCAGTCCCCTCTCTCTGCCATTGTGAGAAGAAAGGAGAGTTGGCCTTGCTGACATGTTATGGCCAAGCCAATCCCTTTTTGCTTCATACAGCTAGGCTATCACAGTGGCCACCTGTATGTAGTTTGTGCTGATTAAGAGGAGGGGTACCAAAAACTGTACAAAGGTGCCAACTTCATTGCTTGTGTCAAGCTATAGAGCCTGTATACTGCAAACCCCTCCTTGATTGGGAACTGCCAGGGGCTCTTGGGAGGTGTCCCTCCAAGTTCATCTCTACTCCCTACCTCACTGGAATTCTCCAGCCACCCATGTTTTCTCCCTCACAGCCACCTGGATAACCATTCTCTTTGGGAGCCCAAGGTGTTTGCCACCCGTTGCTTTAAAATCATCATGTACTCAATTCAGGTATGGTAATTTCCCAGCTCCAGCCATGTTACCCCATACGCAAGGGTATTTCATGGCACTGGACCATGCACAAGGCAGAAAGCCAGGTGGGCTCTGACTTCCCCCAGAGACCCCCTAGCTGCCACAGATCATGATGTATCATCTGGCTGGGAAGGAATTGCAAGGGGCTCTCTGTTTAGTGTTTGTTTAGTACGTCCTAGGCCAGCATTTTTATGAAATGCAAAGGAAAATAATTCCTAGAGAAAATTAACAAACAGCCTGCGTTCCCTGAGCGCCCCGATTACAGCGGGCTTACTTTCCTTCTGGCCTTCCTCTCAGGAGCAGTGTTATCAAGACAGATCTTGAATTGGCACTGGGCTCCCAGCCACACTTTGTTGAACCACGTGGCTTCTCATGAGCCTTGCCAGTAAGATCTGGGGACAGGGAGAAATGAAAGATGATATTTTGAAACGGATTGCTGGCCGCCTTTGAAGTAAAAGGAATCAGGAAAAATGTGCAAACGTAGATTCCCTGGGATTTGGCTCCGTGTTTGTGGGCTGGGCTGGGGGTTGGGGCGGGGCGGGTGCTGCAAGAAAGAGAGCGAGGTCTGAGTGCCACCTGCCATGTCCACTGGCTGTGGTTCACCCTCAGCCTCTGGGTGCCAGCAGAGGGCTACCGGGCCTTTGGGGTGGTTGTTTGGGGACCAGCACGTCTTCCTCCCCCACAGCCGCAGCACTCCCACCTGGTTATCCAGCAGCTCCTGAGCCACCTGGACGCCAACAGCCGCAGCGCGGCGACAGTGCGCGCCGGCATCGTGGAAGTCCTATCGGAAGCTGCAGTTATCGCTGCCACCGGCTCTGTCGGTAAGGGGGGGCCGGAGCAAAAGGCAAGGGGCGTGGGAGCGGGGAGAGGGCGGGGGGCGAGGTGCAGGCGTTGGATTTAGGACCAACTAGCTGCGCGGGGCTGGGCTTGCGGGAGAGTAGGAGGGATTCTTGTCATGATTTATGGGGCCCTCCCCCTTGGCGCTCAGGGCCCACGGTTCTGGAGATGTTCAATACCCTGCTGCGGCAGCTGCGACTCAGCATCGACTACGCGCTAACCGGGAGCTACGACGGCGCTGTGAGCCTGGGCACCAAGATCATCAAGGAGCATGAGGAGCGCATGTTCCAGGAGGCGGTCATCAAAACCATCGGTGGGGAAGCGGGTGGGGTCGGGAGGAACAATTGAGGCTTGGGGGCGGGCTCCAAGAGAGTTGGCAAGGATCTGGAGGCGGGGCTAAGGAAACAGACCCTGTGAACCAAGGCCTAGGATAGGGTGGTGGAGATCTGGGTGAGGCTTGGAAAGGGGCAGGAGTGTGGGGAAGGAGAGGGACCCTGTGAGGCTTGGGAAAGGGAGGGGCTCAGGGGGAGGAGCCTGATGAGACTTCAGAGGAATGAGGCCTTAAGGGAGAGGACCTAGGGCGATGCCTGAGACAGGATGGGCCTATGGGAAAATAAAAGACTAGGGCTGTGCTAAAAGGAGGGACCCCGGCAAAGCTTGGAGAGGGAAGAGCCCTAGGGGAGGAGTTAGACTGGGGTCTAGGAAAAGGAGCTAGAAAAGAAAGGGATCTTGGGAGGGTGGGGTAGGATCAGGACTAGATAGAGATGACCCTTGTGTGAGGACCAGGCCTCCACCATAGCATCTGCTATATGGCTGTCTAGCGTTGTTTTATTTAGGGACACGGGGGAAATGGAGCAGCTTATGACACATATGCCTGACTGGCCCTGAGCAAAGGCATCAGATCAGTCTGGGTTTCTCAGCCAGGCTTCCTACAAAGGCAGTCATGTGTTCTCGTCTTCATTCCGCATGCCTAGTGCATCCACTGTGGTACCACTGGAGGAGGTGGGGATTAAAGGGGAAAAAAGAGGAAAGGAAGAAGGCAATGGAGACTATTTGCTCCCTGGATGTGACGGAAATATGGAACCACAAGTACCAGGGACTCCTCCCTCTCAGAGGTCCATGTGCCTACGCCAAGGACTCATCACCCGAGAGTCAGGAGCGACAAAACCATTGAGCCGCCCTGCCCTGGGCCCTATCCCCCAGTAAAGGAGCCCAGATGACAGTAACAAGAGAAGGGCTGGCATCTGGAAGAGCCCTCTGGAGTCCTTCATGCTCCCTCCCCAGGAGGCGGTGTCACAGCAGCCTGCCAAGGCAGATCTCTCTGGGCCTACACACCCCCGCACCAGGGAGCCTCACTGTATCCATTCAGCTGATATATGCGGAACCTCTCATGATCTGTCCTCTTCCTCTCAGGCTCCTTTGCCAGCACACTGCCGACCTACCAGCGCTCAGAGGTGATCCTCTTCATCATGAGCAAAGTCCCGCTGCCTTCCCTGCATCACCCCGTAGAGACCGGACGGACAGGGTTAGTCCATTGCTTCCTTCCAGCCTACCCTCTCTGGCTCCTGGTTGTCCTCCCTGACTTATGTGGCTTAGCTCTCTTCTCTCTTGGCTCAAAAAAACCCCTTAGCAGAGGGGTCGTAGGTCCCGTGGCAATTTTTCAGGCTCCCTCCTATAAACGCCCCCACATTAGGGTAGTCATGGGTCCCTGGTTAGAAAACTGGTGAGGAAGGTGGGGCGTGGGGGGGAGGGGGGGACTCGCTGGCGAGCACTCTATCTCTATTACCATCGCGCTGAGACCGTGTCTCTGGCCTGCAGGGAGAACAGGAACCGGCTGACCCAGATCATGTTGCTGAAGTCCCTCCTTCAGGTGAGTCCCCACTAACCCGTCCCTGCTCTGCCTCTGTGGGACACAGCTTCTTTCAGGGAACCAAGGCGGTTACTTCCATGCTGCGCAGATATGCCCAGCCGTTGAAGGGGCAAGTGAAAGGCCGAAACCCAACCTGAGCCCCATTCAGTTGTTCAGAGCCAGGTGGAAACTCAATGCTTCTCTTTGTTAATAGTGATTCTGTGTGCCCACTGGTAGCCTTGTCACTAAAAACCTTGTGGGTCTTGAGGTAATTCCTCCCCATCTGCCTCCCTGGTGTCCTTCACCAAGCCCTGTACCTCTGTTTTCCCCATTTCTCCAACCTTCCAGACATCACCACCTCCTTCCTCCATGTTTCCTATATGTCCTAATGCATCTCGGCTTTCGTTGCTGGGGTCTAGTTCTGTTCTTCCCAAACACCATTCCCACGCCCACCTGGTTAAATATGCAGTTTCCCTAGGGGGCGTGAGTGGTCAGCCCCGGTGAGGTTCTGAAGTCTGTATTTGTGTGTATGTGATTTATTTAGGAGACACCCCCCCCCTCACCCCCGCAGCACTGGCTTGGCCTTGGATCTTAAATAGCTTATACTGGCATTGGACTCACGGTCCTCCTTCCTGCCTCAGTTAACCAAGTGCTGGCACTATGGGCATACCTGAACTGCCATGTGCAGCATTGAAATTTGCCTCTGTAACAAGCTCCCTGGCCCAGCCTAGACTTTGGACATCTCACAACTAGGTTATTGTCTTCAATGTTTCTAAGTCCACCTTCAAGGGTCATAAATACCAGAAGAACTTTCTGGGAATGCAGTTTCCTATTTTGCTCCTCATTTCAGAGAAGATCTCAGTTTCTAATATCAACATCTAAAATTCCGACTTTTTAGAGCAAAATTCCCAGGATCTTTCTCTCTATAGACCAGTGGTTCTCAATCTGTGGGTCCCGACCCCCAGAGCCATTAAATAACCCTGTCATGGGGGTTGCCTAAGACCATCTGGAAACACATTTTTACACTATGATTCGTTACAGTAGCAAAATTACAGTTATGAAATAACAACGAAAATAATTTTGTGGTAGGGGGGTACAGCATGAGGGGCTGTACTAAGGGGTCGCAGCATCAGGAAGGTTGAGAGCCGCCAATCTCATTGTTCTGTTTTTTGCACCACCCAGCTCCCAGCTCTGCTCCCAGCATGCCAGGGTATACAGATCCCGCACTCCATGCAGGCCTTCCCTCTCCTCTTCCCCTTCCCTCAGCCTTCTGCTCTGTTTGCTTGTTAGCGGCTTTGCTTTGGGGATTGAAACCAGGTCCTCACTCATAAGTAAATGCCCCACCACTGAGGGTACTCCAGCCCCACTCAGTGTCCGTCCGCAACGTCCTTGTTTTTATACTTCCCCCATCTAGCTGTCTGACCTCTCCATGGTCTCTGATCCTGTAGTCTTGCTGAGTTGGCCCTTGTTAATTTGCACCCCGTGTCGTATGGAGAACACCCATATCTTCCTTCAGAGAACCCTTGATGTTTTAGGGTTGGGCTGGGCTGGCACCATGGAACCTTGAGAGGTACCAGTCTGCAAAAATGGACTTAACAGGAAATACCCCTTGGGACCTGAGCATTTAGTATCATGTGTGATGTATCTGTTTATGCCGACTGATTTGGGTCAGAAGGTCCTATTGTCACAGGGCTGTGTCAGGTATGTAAGTGGAGTCTGCCAGGCAGCTGTGACTTCCTCTGCCCTCTAGTTCTTGGGACTCCAAGTCTTAACAAAGCATTGTACACATTGTGGACGTTCAGTTGTTCCCTGACTCTTTCCCTTCTCCGTTCTCATTCCTTTACTCACTTTTAACACTTACTGCCCCTGCGTGCTGTCCCCATACACCTACATGTCAACTGAACTGTACTAAGCAGACTTCCCAGGTGGCCCCTCAGAGCCCGTGAGAGGACAGGATGGAGGATGAACACTTTACACCAGAATCCTCCTGGCTGCTTCCCCAACTCACCTCTGCACCGAGAGAGACCGTGTTCCTAAGTACACCTTCCCCGGGCTTCCTCACAGGTATCCACGGGTTTCCAGTGCAACAACATGATGTCAGCCCTCCCCAGCAACTTCCTGGACCGCCTTCTCTCCACTGCCCTCATGGAGGATGCAGAAATCCGCCTCTTCGTCCTAGAGATCCTCATCAGTTTCATTGATCGTCATGGCAACCGCCACAAATTCTCTACCATCAGGTGAGCCCGAGTTCTTTCCTTCAGTAGATGTGTGATGGGGGCGTGGGGTGGGGGAGGCAATGAGACCTGTCTTCTTGGCCAGTCACCGCACGCCCAGGTGGAGGACAGTTTGAGTGCAATGAGATCCGCTAGGATGTATCCCTGACTTTGGCCAAGGAGAGGGGGGAGCCATAGTGTGCTTGTGCCTGCCCTGAGGGCTGGAGAGAGTACTGTGGGGATTTGAAGGTGGAATAAGAGGTACTAAGGGATATTGGATATTTCAGGTCTAGGGAAGAGGAGGGTGTAGGTCCATTGGCACTGAGGATTTGGAAGGAGTAAAGGGAAGAAGGGTGTAACCAGTCTTTACCTATGCCCAGTTCCTGAATAGTGACTCTGGGACTTATTTATTAATAAATGTCTAGGCCATAAGCTTGGGCTCATTCCCCGACTGGCTCATAATTATTATTATTTTTTTTTTTTGGTTCTTTTTTTCGGAGCTGGGGACCGAACCCAGGGCCTTGCGCTTCCTAGGCAAGCGCTCTACCACTGAGCTAAATCCCCAACCCCGCTCATAGTTTATATAACTTGTTTATTCCATGCTACGTGTGCCACGTGGCTGGTTACCCTTCCTCAGTCTCGCGTCTGTCTCCTCAGAGTCTGGGAGATGAGTCTCCCCACATTTCTCTCCCAGAGCTCTTGTCTTTCTACTGGAGCTCCCACCTCTTATCTCCCGCCTTTTGCTAACAGGCCACCAGCCCTTTATTGACAGGCGTTGCTTCCGCACAGTACACAGGAGATTCTCTCTACAGGAGAGAACAAACAGCATGAAGTTTGAGGGGGGTGGGGATGTGAGAACTCGGGAGGAAATGGAGAGTCGAGGCTGAGAATGAAGGGCGACCCACAGCCCTGGAGACCAAACTTAGTGACACCGTGAGAACTCAGGCTGGCCTCCCACGGAGGCTAACAGCTCCTCCATCCCTTCCTAGCACCCTTGGTGACATCTCAGTCCTGAAGCTGAAAGTGGACAAGTGCTCCCGGCAGGACACTGTCTTCATGAAGAAGGTGAGTGTCACCACAGAACACACAAGCCCCAGAGGAGGCCGGGCCTACTGCTCCCAACCTTCTAGTCTCTAAGTCACTGCTTGACCACTGGTTCCCGAGCCTGCGTCCTCCCTCCTTCAGTTGGCCCCAGTTGCTGAGAATTGAGATGGGGCTACTACCTCCCCTTCAGTGGGGCCTTCCTCCCCACTCTGCGCCCACCCACTGACCATGGCTGTCCTGTCCCCAGCACTCCCAGCAGCTATACAGACACATCTACCTGAGCTGTAAGGAGGAGACAAACATCCAGAAGCACTATGAGGCCCTCTACGGCTTGCTGGCCCTCATCAGCATTGAGCTGGCCAATGAGGAGGTGGTGGTGGACCTCATCCGACTGGTGCTGGCTGTTCAGGTAGGGCTGGATGTGGGGCTGGATGAGGATCATGGGGAAGGGCCTATAGCCAGGCACAGATAGGAAGACTCTGCAGCCATTACTTGACAGTTTCTTTGGTGTCCTGGGACTCTGGTTGGTTATGAAGACCCCAAACCATGATCTTGTCTGGGAAGCCCCAGAAACTAATTCATGGCTCTTGGTCATCTTTAAGTTCATCTGGAATCATCCCTGAGTCTCTAAAATTTCAAGTCCCTCATGGGGTCTGAATGCTAACCCCAGAAGTTCCTGAGAGAGCATTCAAAAGCCCTGAGCTATCCTGAAACAAATGTGTTCATTAAGAATCCTTTCACTCGGGGCTGGGGATTTAGCTCAGCGGTAGAGCGCTTACCTAGGAAGCGCAAGGCCCTGGGTTCGGTCCCCAGCTCCGAAAAAAAGAACCAAAAAAAAAAAAAAAAAAAAAAAAAAGAATCCTTTCACTCTTGGGCTGGAGAGATGGCTCAGCCATTAAAGGCTAGGCTCACAACCAAAAATATAAGAATCCTTTCACTCTCAGATTTACTTATTCAGAATTGAATTGCCGCTGGTGCTTGCTTAAAATACATATGGTGGCATACACCTTTCGTCCCAGAGACAGGCACATCTCTGAGTTCAAAGCCAAGCCTGGTCTACAGAGCTAGTTCCAGGATAGCCAGGCTCCTCAGAGAGACCCTGTCTTGGAAAACAAAAACAAAAAAAAAAAACAAACTAAAACAAATTGCCCAAACTAGAAAAGCCACACTGTCTCAAGCCTGGGACCCACATCTTTAACAAGTTTGCATTGTGATTCTTGGGCAGCCAGTCTGGTATTCAACAGGACCTGAAACCTTCAAGGTCTGCCCTGGTGGAAGTGCACTGCCTTCGAGGTGGGTCCTTCCAACCTCACAGGTTGCAGGACATCGGGGTCCTGAAGCCAAGTAGGTATCATGTTCTTGAACTTACTGACAGGTGTCTAGGTTATCTTTGTGACCATGCTAAATCCTGCAGGCCAACCTAGATGTTGCAGTTTCCTCTATTCACCCTAAGAGATGGAATTTTCAATTCTCTTGAGTCCCAATCTCCTGATGGTGCCCACAGTTTTTAGCATATGGATCCAGTTTAACAAGCCAAAAACCAACCAGCCCAGCTTCAGCTATGGTATGGTTAATGGTAATGAGTAGGGTTTGACAGTGGTGCTCACTACAGCTGGAACCACAGAGTAGGGAAATGCGACCATCACCTCTATGCTTAGTAGGGATTATTCAGGAGCCTCCAGACCATGAATTATCCCATTAACCATTTTCTCTAGCTTTTTAAGGAGGACCTCTGCCTCCCAAGGATGTGGGACAAAGACAGTCTAGAGAGATGAGGCATCTCTAAGAAGCCTGGGGAGAGGTCAGGTGGGAGCGTGTAGATTTTAAAGTGTCAGGGAAAAGCTCTGTAAGCCTTATCTGCATTACCACAGGATGTGGCCCAGGTCAACGAAGAGAATTTGCCTGCCTATAACCGCTGTGCTCTCTACGCTCTGGGTGCAGCCTACCTGAACCTCATCAGCCAGCTCACAACAGTGCCTGCCTTCTGTCAGCACATCCACGAGGTTGGTGTCATCAGGGGCCCAAGAGCCCAGTGGGCCCTTGAGCGTTGTCTTTGGAAGAAGTGTGGAAGGGCTAAAGATCCTCTGTCCTCGGCCTATGAGCACAGGGGTCTCATCCCTGCTCCCTCTGTCCTCAGGAAAGCATGTGACCTATGCTCCTGCAATCACTCGGAAGAAAGCAATTTCATAGGAGTTCGGGGGAGGAATGGGGATGTGATTCAGATGGTACCCAACTAGCGTTCATAAATCCCTGGGTTCAGTTCCCATCGCCGCATAAAACTGGGTATGGTGACATATGTCTCTAATTCTCAGCCCTCAATAAGTTTCAGTGGTAGAAAAACCTTGGTCTAGCAAGGTTAGGGCCATCCTGGGCTAATAAATAAAGTTTTGGGAAGCTAAGTGTGGTGATAGAGACTTGTAATCCCAGCCATTCAGGAGGCCAATAGTAGAGGATCTCCAGTTCAAGGCCATTCTGGACAACACTGAAACTGTCTCAGGATGAAAGCCCTCGCTTGACCCTGGAACTCATTTAAGAAATCCAAACATATGGGTACAAGCCTAAATCCCAGCATTCCTATAGCAAAATAGGGGTCCAAGACATAAGCTCATGGGCTAGTATATGGTACAGTGGCAAAAGCAAGAGAGACTCGGCCTCACCAATGTGGAAGGCAAGAACCAGCTCCCCAAACCTCCACAGGTAACCCTGACATGTGCATGCCCCTCCTCAGTTGTTGCATAAAGGTCTTTTAAAACTCTCTGAAGAGGGCTGGAGGGATGGCTCAGTGGTTAAGAGCACTGGCTGCTCTCGCAGAGGATCTGGGTTCAGTTCCCAGCACCTATGTAGTAGCTCACACCTGTCTGTAACCCCAGTCCCAGAGGATGTGATGCTCTCTTCTGGCCTTCACAGATACCATACACATGAAAAAATTCTGAATTATTTTGGGTGGAATCATATGATGTCTAGGATTAGGTTTAAAATTCCAGGTCTCTGCTGACCTACACTGGCTGGGGCATGAGGGAAGGTGCTGTGTCAGTGAATCAGAGACTTCCCAAGAGTGTCGGACTTTCCCAGGCTCTGAGCTGATATGGGAGTAAAGGAAGCCCTCTTCACTGGAAATGGTGGGGCTGGTTTCTGGTCACCCTTGCATAGCTGCACGCCATCTTTCCCTAGCTTCTCACTCCCTCAGTAACGTTCACATCTCTTCCCCCCAACACTTGCAAGGGCTCTCGAGGAAATCTCAAGCCATCCTTGTCCATCAGATGCAGACTCACCGCCTGCAATCTCTTTTCACTTGTGTCAATCAAAAGCACAGGCATAAGGCACAGTTGACAGAATCCCAGTCTCTTAGGGACGAGTGCCTTGTTCTTGGAGGACACTCGGCACCTGTGCGTCATCAGTGGCGACAGCCTTAGCAGCCACTTGTCTCCCCAGGCAGCTCTGACGATGGCTGGGGATCTGGATTCTCCCTGGAGAAGCTCTCTGCACTGAATCTCCAAGGAGGCTGAGGGGGAGGGGACTTGCAGCTCTTCCTGTCATCTGCTCTGAGGCACCTCGCCCAGTTGGACCTTCCTCTCATCCTTTGTTTCTTTCCAAACTCCAGGTAATAGAGACCAGGAAGAAAGAGGCACCATACATGCTTCCTGAGGATGTGTTTGTGGAAAAGCCGAGGTAAGGACAGTACCAGGCATGGCGGTATGAGGCCAGACAAAGCCAGGGGTTTAGGCATGTCCTGGGCAGAGTTCAGCTTCATCATTACTGTAGTCCTTCCATGGCTGCCATGCTGTCAAACCTCAAACAGGTCATTATGAGCCAGTTCAGGGTGTCACGCTGCATAGGAAGTAATGCAGCCTCCAGGAGCTTTGGTCCAACCCAGGGGCAGTGCATTCTAGAGGAGCCGTCTCTGACAGGACCCTGCCTTCAGATGGTGACGTGTCAGTGATGTCGGGAAAGATATTTTGGAACAAAAGGTGTCCAACCACAGGACTTAGCCTTCTAAACTGTGGCCTCTCCACACACTAACTGCAGGAGAGCAGTAATGCTGGGGTAGGGGATCTATGCAGTTCAGTGATAGAACACTTGCCTAACGCACATGCATCCTGGGTGGAATCCCACACAGAGCATCACAAAAGAAAAAGATTCAGAAAGTCCGTGATGCTTTGAAAGAATATTTAGTGTGAAGAATGGTTATCAAATAGTGGCAAGATAGATCAGTTGATAACGTGCTTGTTTCATACCATACATATGAAGCTTGATCCCCAGAAACCATGTTGTTACAAAAGAAATAGAAAAAAAAAGGTATGTGTTTGTCATCCAGTTCTGGGGCCGGGGAGACAGTCAGGTATCACTGGCCAGCCAGCCTAGCTTACTTGGTGAACTCAAGGCCAGTGAGAGACCCTGTCTCAAACAAAAAGTGAATGTTGCTTAAGTAGTGCACCCAACGTTGACCTGAGTGTGTACCACACATCTGAGTACACACGTATGCATGTGCACCTGTACACGCATGCACATGCCCAAAGTTAATCCCAGAACTGTATGTTAGGGAAGGGAACGTTCAACTGAAGGAAACTGATAAAGTAACAGTAGGTGTCTCTAGAGAAAGGACTGTTGGAATAGTCTTCTGTTTTGCTGCTGTTTTGTTTGCACACGGAATGTGTTGCAGTTCTGATAACGTCACCCGTCATCCGGAGACTGTTCCAGCTGCCCACAGTTTTACTCTGCCTCCTCTTTGTCTTCAGGCTGGCTCAGAATCTGGACGGTGTGGTGATCGAGTTTCTCTTCCGCCAGAGCAAAATCAGCGAAGTCCTCGGAGGCAGCGGCTACAATGCGGACAGGCTCTGCCTGCCCTACATCCCTCAGCTGACAGGTATGAGTTCTAGACAAGGCTTCCGGTCTGCCTCTGCTTTCCAGGCTTAGGAAGGGCAAGAGCCCTAGGGTAAGGGGGCGTGGCCTCCTGGACCACATTTCCTGCCAGGCGAGAGGCCTAGGGTAAGGGGGCGTGGCCTGCCTCCTGAACCTGTTTGTGGTGGCCTCTTAGATGTTGCGTAAGAGCTGAGCAGAATCTATGCTGAGATCCTGACTCCAGTGCACCTCCTGTTCAGTTTGGGATCTCAGAAAGCAGCTGGCCCATGAGATAACCCGGCTTGTGAAGGAAGGGCCGGTTCATAGTTCTAGAAAGAGCATGCATGGCCTTACAGAACCATTTCAAGATATCTGTGCTACTCCCCCCCCCCCCCTCCCCGAGCTGGGGACCGAACCCAGGGCCTTGCGCTCTCTAGGCAAGCGCTCTACCGCTGAGCTAAATCCCCAACCCTGTGCTACTTCCTCTTTAAAAAACACCTTTGGCAAGTCTCTGCAAACCCAGGTTACATGACTACAAAATTTCCTCATTAGAGGGGTTTATGTGGAGGTGTGTGGAGCAGATGCATTTAGGGAACATTGCATGCGTGACCATTACTGCTGCTGTGATTGGATGGAACAAACTTGCTAGTTGAGATATGTTCCGTAAATGGTTGCAAAAAATCCTAGCCCAAAGAAGCAACCTGAGCACCCTATGATGGGTGGAGAAGGCCCACAGCAGCTAGAAGCTTCTGGAAGCTCCAGGGGTAGCCTAAGTGTGTCCTGAGCCATTGAGGGCTGTGGGCCAAAGGCATAGTGGGTAGGACCAGTGGCTTAGCCCTGGCTTTGCAAGGACTAGGAGCCCCAGCTTCTGGGCTCCTCTTTTCCAGATGAAGATCGCTTGTCCAAGAGGAAGAGCATTGGAGAAACCATTTCCCTTCAGGTAGAGGTGGAATCCAGGAACAGCCCAGAGAAAGAGGAGGTAAGTGTTCTTGTCTGTACTCTGGGTGCTAAGTGCTCCCTGCCCTTTACATTGCATTAAAGGATCTGTGGAAATTAGTTTCTCATGTAAATCCATTTCCTTACTGACTCTCATTATGAGGACAGCTTTGATATTTCCAGCTGGAAAATGTATTACCATTCTTCTATCATGAGACTATCATTTTTTTAAAAAAAAAATCACTGTAGAAGGGCTTTCTGGTTTCCATTCCCTAATCGCACAAATTGGGGGACTGACAGGCACAAGCATAGTACAAGGTAGGGAGGGCCCACATCCGGGTGGGACAGGGACACGGTTATTCATGGGGATTATGAGGGCCGCTGTAGAAGGCGCTGAGTCTTTCCCCGGGAGTGATCAGAGCATAGAAAAGTCCCTGAAGGTTGGGACTAAGGATCCCTCTACCTTGGACCAAGTTCTACAGAGCTCATTCAGAACATTCCTATGGAGGTAGGAACCTCTAAGCCTAGCTAATTGAGTAAATAAGGTGAGGAAGCAGAAGGATCCTCAGAGGCCCTTGAGGCTGTGAAAGGCAGGACCCCTCTTGGGTTACAGCCTTGGAGTGAGCGGACTGCTTCCCCACACTGTAGAGGGGATTCTCCTGTCCTGGCTTCGGAAGCCTTCGATAGTTAGGGGAAGCTAAGGAGGAGAAATGCTCACCTAGCCTGTGCCCCTTACTCATGGGACACTCCTGGGACTCCTGGGACACTCATGTTGGTTCTTTCCCTCAGTCAAATTATCCCAGGGGTGTCCTGGTAACTGGTGCAGGGCTCTTCTCTCCTCATCTGTCCTGCTTCACATCTTCAGCCTCTGTTCAGGGTCCTGTGCCAGCCAGCCCCACTGTCTTCTTCGTTATCTGCAGCACCTTTCCTGAGGCCAAGCATCCACGGAAACCACATCTTTGGGTTTTACTATTTCTTGCCTCTTTTCTCTGCAGAAGTTGAGATCCTTTGCCTCTGGTCTTGGGACCAATCAGATCAGCAGAGGGCTCGTTGTTTCTAACCTTCACGGACTTACTGTATTAAAATCCATCACTTGGGGGTGCAATTGAATATCATAAGCCTTCAAAGTGTTATGAAGTTTCTGGAGTTCATATTGGAGATCACATTTCTCAGTTGCCTTCTTTACATCCTATTATTTCTCTGAGTTTTTTTTTTTTTAATTATGTGGTGGTTTCCTCCCATGTTGCTTGATGGGTAGGCTTAGGTAGGGAAAAGGGAATAGAATGCTCTTCCTAGGGAATCTGAGGAATTGGTCTTGTTTGCTTTTCTCCACACCTCTGGGAATGAGGGTGTTTTAGGGCCGTTCCCCTAAGAAGCAATGTTCACCTTTCTGAACGTTTCCGTCCTTTCTCCTTCAGCGAGTTCCTGCAGAAGAGATCACCTATGAGACACTGAAGAAGGCCATTGGTAAGACGGGTCCCCAAGAAACTCTGCTGAAAAGGGGAAGTCGGGGGTGACGTGGACCCGGTGGCAGAGGCTGGTAGCCTTTTGTAAACTCATCAGCCACCAGAGCTGCAGCTGGAAGTCCCCAGGGAGGTGGCTGGAGCTGCATACCAGGCAAGCCCTTTCTTTCCCGCTTACTAATGGCAGCTGCCTCTGAAAGCTGCCCCTTGTGGATTACAGCCAGGTGACTGGTTTGTGCAAATAAATGGAAACTGCTTATGTGTGGAAGATGACACAAAAGGACAAGATGACCAGCGAGAGGCACCGAGAAGAAATCGTATCTGTGTTCATTTAATAAGGGATCTGCAGGACTGGCTCATGAAGTGTTTCTGTGTAGAAGTTGTTTCTAACTGATGACAAATTAAGCCACTAAATGTCCTTTCCACGAAGCCCCTTCAGTATTTTGTTACAAATGTACTCAGTGGGGCAGCAGTGGTGCACACCTTTGATCCCAGAACTTTGGGAGGCAGAGGTAGGGAGATCTCATACCTGCCTGGCTGGAGCCAGCCTGATCTACATAGTGAACTCCAGAATAGCCAGGGCTATCTAGTGAAAGCCTGCCTGAAAAGAAATCAAGAAGTAATGAATGAACACACCACTGACCTGCCTAACCCACTCAAAATGGTCATTATTTGACCTCCAGACCCACTCCCTATTTTATTTGGTGCTAACTGACCTGGGATAGTAAGGGTGTGTAAAGCCTTAAGTGAAATTTTCTTAGACTGCTCTGCTGTAGTGCTTTGCTCTGACTCTCAGGGTCTCTCTGCCCTTTCTATTGTTCAGGTCCTTTTTAAAACTGCCCTGACAGGGGCTGGGGATTTAGCTCAGTGGTAGAGCGCTTACCTAGGAAGCGCAAGGCCCTGGGTTTGGTCCCCAGCTCCGGAAAAAAAGAACAAAAAAAAAAAAAAAAAAAAAAAAAAAACTGCCCTGACAGTACTAAAAGGGGCAGCTGAGATCATTCCTTTGAGAGTCCCAGCAGGGGTGCGGCCGCTTGGATCTTTAAATGCCGAGCTGCAGGCCCATTTAACTGTTTCTCAGAGGATGGAGCCTTGGGCAGAATCAGGGAAAGTCTGTGAGGACACATGAGGTTGCCACATCTTTCATGTCTCCGCCCCTCTCGTGTCCCCGCCCCACTTTCATCCCAAGGGTCCACCCTGTCCATCTTTTCAAGTTCCTTCCTCTATCCCTGGGGACGATCTGAACACTAACCCAGTTCTCTGTGTCACAGTGGACAGTGTGGCAGTTGAGGAACAGGAGCGTGAGCGACGGCGACAGGTGGTAGAGAAATTCCAGAAGGCACCCTTTGAGGAGATTGCAGCCCACTGTGGGGCCCGGGTGAGTGACACACCACAGCATACCTTCCTGACCAATCAGAAACCAGATTTGGGTTGAGGGCAGGACTGAGTTCAAACCTTGGCTCTTTGTACTGCAGAAATTAGGGGTTTTGTTCCAGCAGACAGAATGCTGCTGTTCACCCCAATACCTTCCCCTACATTGCTTTCCCTGAACCCAGTGACTAATCATTTAGCACTCACTGTCTTGGACCTTTAATCCTAGCACTTGGGAGGCAGAACTTACAGAGAGCTACATAGTGAGACCACAAAAGAAGACAGTGACATGTAGGGCCAGCCAGAGCTACATAGTGAGACCACAAAAGAAGACAGTGACATGTAGGGGCAGCATAGGAGGTGCCAGCTGGGTGTGGTGGCTCACACGTTGAATCCAGCACTAAGAAGTCAGAGGCAGTAGATCTCTGTGAGTTCAAGGCCAGGCTAATTTCCACAACTAATCCCAGGCCAACCCTGTCTCAACCAAATGAACAGAAACTTTTACTATTGTATTATAAACTTTGTTATGGTCCTGTGTGTATGATATGGGTGAAGATGCATATGTAAGTCAAAGGACAGCTTTTGGTCTCTCCTCCCGATTTTATGTGGGTTCCAAGGATAGAATCCAGGCCATCCAGCTTCTGTTATATAGGCTTTATCTGCTGAGCCCTCTCACCAGCCTGGTTCTTTTAAATGAGGGTCTTGCTGTCCGTCCTTTTTGAACGGCTTTGAACTCTACATCCCAGGCTTGCATCGGTCTTTCAACCGTCCCGCCTCAGCCTCCTGTAGGCATGTGGCTTATATTTTATATTTATATAAGATCTACATATTTTGTATCTATATAAAAGCCCATAACTTCCATGCCTGTGCTACCTACTGTAAGCTATTCACATCCCACTTTGAGATGTAGACTGCTCATCTCATGCTCTAGGAAGTACTAGACACATGTCAAGAAAGAGTAACGGCAGCTCCTTACCCCACGCCCAACAGACCCTGTTACCCCATATTGAAGAGCAGAAACCTGCCAAAACTTCTCCCTGGTTTTCCTGGCCTCCTCTCAGGTCACCAGCCAGCCTTTGCTGAGTGGTTGTCCCTGAGCTGAAAATTCAAGTCCAAGAGACAGGTGCCAGAGATAAGAACACACCCACTGGGTTACTCTCCTGCAGTTGTGACGATCAGAAACTTCCAGGTGTCCTTTGGACAGGCGGCCAGAGAGGTGGCAGCTGACACTCCTGGAATCCCAGGTTCACTTCCCTTCTGTTTGTGTTTAGGCCTCCTTACTGCAGAGCAAACTCAACCAGATCTTTGAAATCACCATCCGGTAAGTGATGGCATAGGCAGGGGACCCTAACTTTGTGGCCAGCATCAAGGGTCATGGCCATTGTCCTAAGCCCTCTCCTCATACCTGCTTGCTGCCAGCCCTCCCTCCACCCTCAACCTCTAATGCCAGCCCTAGACTCAGCTGGAGAGGGCACAAGACTGGCTTAGTGAGGCTTCGAAACAGCCAGGAATCTTAGCATCCTGGGCAAGTACTTAATCTTTAAAGTACCTGTGACATCAGAGAGCTGTGGTTCTCAACCTGTGGGCTGCAACTCCCTTTGGGGTTGCCCATCAGATGTTTACATTATGATTCATAACGGATGAAAATTACAGTTATGAAGAAGCAACAAAAATAGTTTTATGGTTGGGGGGGGGTCACCGCAATATAGGGAACTGTATGAAAGGGTGGCAGCGTTAGAAAGGTTGAGAACCACTGCCATGGAGCCTGCGGGGAATCTGGACTGAGCTGAGGATTATAGAACATCTTGAAAACCTGGGAACTCGCAGAGTGGCATGCATTTTAAAAAGAAGCCAAAACTGACTGCTGTGTTGAGGTGTACAAGGGTAGGACCCGACCCCCAGTTACTGCTTCATACCTCTCTCCTTCGTGTGTCCCCAGCCCCCCTCCAAGCCCTTCGGGAACCATCAGTGCAGCGTACGGCCAGCCGCAGAACCACTCCATCCCCGTCTATGAGATGAAGTTTCCCGACCTATGCGTATACTGAATTCCAAGAGACAGAACTCCTTAGAGGACACAGTCTGCAGGAGGACCGCCCTCCTGCTCACTCTCACCGTGTGGAAATCTAGCTGGGATAGCTAAGAACTCAACACCCTGGAAAATGAGCAAAGGTGGAGCCTCTGGTCCTCTGTGGCCCTCCTGCCTCCTCCTCGTCTTCTGTGAGGAGGATCCAGCCACCTGCCCTCTGGGCTAGCAAGCATCTCACCTGTTTTCTCTTGTATCAGCCAGGGACAGAGAAACACAAGGGTGTCTCCTGAGAAGCAGGAGACCTCCTGCTTCTGGGAAGCCTCCATTGGGGATGTGTCTTTGAGGGAGTGTCAGCCACTCCCAAAGAAAGGAGCCTGATATCAGCATGGTTGATCTGAGGAAAGCGTAGATGGCACTTGGGGAAACTGAGGCAATCCTCCCATCCCCCACTCCCCACATGAAGAAGTGACGGTGTGAGGGAGAGAGCTCGGAGGGGATGTCTGCTCTCACCTCTTAAGTCTTTAGGGGGTCTTACCCAGCATCCCATTTCCTCTCTAGTGTCTGTGTTTCCTTTTCTACTATTAATGAGTGCTGAGAGCTCACTTCGGGAGCTGGGGCCAGAGACCCTGGAGGCAGCATGGCTACCAGAAGAGCAACAGGCTGGGGATGTTGAGGGGCTGGGTCTCCCAGACAGGGTGGCAACATCAGCAAAGCACAAGTGTGGCAAGTCTGTCCTGGCTGCATAGCATCTCCTCACACTCTCTGTCTGAGGAAGCCTGTGGTGGATCTTCTCTGGTTCTCTATCTACTGGATGTTTCCTGGGTGGTTAAGTTTGGTCCCTGATGTCTTTGTTTCCACAGCCTCTGGGATGAGTGAAAGCTGAGCAAACTAGCTGGTTCTAGACGGCTGAAGAGAGGGAGGAAGCACCAGGGTCCTGCGGCCTGTCCACGTCACTTCCCACGGAAGATGCTGTCAGCGGTAGTTAGGGGTTGGGAGAGAGGCAGTTAAGCAAGTGGCACTTTAGAAAGATTTAACAGCTAGGATTGAAACAATATTTTCCCCTCTCTGGGCAAAGTCTGAGACACTGGGGACAATTAGCCTTGCTTGTAGCTGAGGTAGAGGTGGTAGGAATCACTTCGTCTTCCATTTTCTCTGTGGGCCACGTACCTGTCCCCATGTGACTCGTGTGTGCTGGGCGCAGCTGACCCAGGACTGTGCGGGTACAAAAATGTCTATTTGCTGTCCCCTTGGTTTGACCGTTTCCTGATGCCCCTCTTGGTGCCCCTCTGCCTCCCAGAATGCCTAGCAGTGGGAGTACTCCATGGTCCAGGATAGTCCTTTCTTTCCCTTCAAACTTCCCCAAAGTGTTCTGAGCTGCTTTTCTCTCAGGACCAACACTGCTCCAGAGATTTAACTTCTTAGAAAAGGCGGGGGGGGGGGGGGGGTGTGCTTCTGTTGACCTGCAGGAGCCATTTCCAGGGTATGGTTTTAGGTAGTGTGGCCTAGGGTCATAAAGGAGCTATTTCTGCTCAGGAGAGTTAGGCTTCTCAGGACCCTGCAGGGTGAGAGCCTGCTTGCTAGGACAGAGGGAACATTTTCCAGAATTAGGAGAACTGGAGTACGTGTACTTTCCGTTGCTTGTGTGGTAAATATCACAGACGGGGCCTGCCTGAGCCTTTCCCATGGTCCCTGCACTGAGCTATGGGTGCATGGCCTGCATGGACCACACCCCAACACCACCCACATGGCTTTGGGGCTGTGTGGCTGCTGCTCAACCCAACTTTATAAGCAAGGCCTTGGGTTTTTCCCTAATACCTTTTCACTAAGAAGGCAACTTAGACACGAAGGCAAGTTATCTTTTAGAGACTAAAGGAATCTAAGCCTTGCGCTTAAAAACTGTCTTTCTTCTCTTGCTGGCCACATCTTTTATCCCATGCTTGGCTTGAATAGGAGTCCGTTAGTTTCTTTATTGCTCCCCACTGACATCATCGCTGACCACCCCTGAGGTACCTTAATCCTAGTTGTGGATTGGGAGACACTTCCTTGGAGTCTTTTGAGAGCCAGCATCAGAACCAGATGCCGCTTGGATACGTCTGTCTCTCTCCCTGGGGACAGAAGAAAAAGCCAGAGTTCAATTCTGCAGACTCAATGGCTGCTCAGTCTTCTCTGCCTTTCTTTTTCCTCATACCATGGCTGTGTGGCAGGGACATGCTGCTTTTAGAGAGCCTGCCGCTTGTGTGCCCTCTTCTTGGTAGAATTGATTTAAATTTACATCCAGTAGGATAGTGGTTTGCCTGTTAACAGGAAATGGAATCTGATCTTGCCTCAGAGGCGGGAAGTTTAGATGGTGATTGCAGGAGAGTCTGTCCTTCCATCACAAGGCTGGGGAGAGAGGCAAAAGCACAGTGGGTGGGAGCTAGGGGAGGAGCCTAGTGTCCATTCTTGCCTTCTGAGCCTCTGGTGTCTGATAGCACTGTCTTAGCCTTGTTCTGTTCTCCTTCCCTGTTGTAAACCAGGATCAAAAGGAGCCAACAAACCTATTAAGGCCAACCAGTCCCCACCCCCACCATCAAAGCACCCAGGGCTCCAGCTTCATAGGCATGAGGGTGACACCCTGCTGACAGAATCCAGTAGGCAGGAATGTGTTTGTGGTTTAGAAGTTAACACATTGATCATAAAGAGTATAAAAAATGGATTAACAGAAAATACCTGATCCAGTAGCAGCTGCTGTTTACCCCGTGCCGAGCCTGTTTCTTGTTTTCTCCTTACCTCGAAGACTAAAATAAATGGTTTAAATGTCCTCATCGAAAAACCTAGACATGTCCCCTGTCTGGCTCCCACCTGCACACAAAGCCAGACAACATGGGCCTGGGACCAAGGACCCTGGTCAGAGCAGCCATAGCCTGTAGGCTGCCTGTGCACAGGCTGTTCCTGGTCCACACGATGCAGTTCCACTGGATTGGGATCTGAAAAAGCCCTAAGACTCTTGACTTCTTGAAAAGAAGCCCCAGACTTCTTGAGGGCCCCTGGGTCGCGGTGCCTGCCAGGTGTCCTTTGGCTGTCATAGGCCTGTTAACCCATTATAGAGAAAGCTTCAAAGCCCTGTGTGGCTTAGCTATGTTTGGGGCCTGGGGGAAAGGGAAGGCCTGAGCTGTGGGTCTTAACTTAGTGTTCAAAAGCAGACTCGGAGGTCAGGCAGGGGCATATTAGTCAGGCTGTACCTGCTTTCTTTGACCTTCTCTGGCAAGCAGACTGCATCAAAGCGAGGGTTCTGGCCTCTGAATCTGGAGTAAAGGTCAGGGAAAACGGTCAGGCTTCTATGACCCTATAACCCAAGCTGGGTCTAATCTAAAGACTGCAGAAGAGGAATCATGGGAGGCCCTGTTCTTGATTCTGGCTACTCGGAGAGTGATAAGGAAAAGTCGTGGGTAGCAGGAAAGACATCATGGCCCTGTTGACCGCCCTTTGGCACCAGCCTGGTTTCTTCAGAGAGCATGGGAATCTCGTGAGCCTAACACTTGCCCATTTTGAACTCTTACTGATTGGAGTCTGGCACATAGAGTATGGAAGTGCACAGCCATAGATGCTGCAGCCCACCTATCTCAGCGTGTCTGGGATTTTTTTAGACCTTCATGACCTGGCTGAGTGTGTGTGTGAGTGTGCGTGTGTGTCTATGTCCATGCATGTGTGTAATGTAGTTGTAGTTGCCAACACTGTGTATATAATGACTGATGTATTTATATGTGAGTACAGAATTGGCACCTGTGGCAGTTTTCTGTATTTTGAACTTGTTGGATCCAATTAGTTTTCCTTCCAGGGTATTGGAGGGACTATTCCAAAGTCATTCTTTAGAACTGACTTTTAGTGGATGATGCCCTTTTCAAATAAATGTTAATGTTGTCACCATATGGCTGTCTATTTGAATTCTTAAAAGAAAATAGCTTTTTTTTTTTCTTTTTTGGATAAAAACAGAAACTGAAAAATAGCAGTGGTGTACCATTGGCATTTCGACACCCCCCCCCCCACACCCTTGCTTTATACCCAACTCTAATGAAGAAGGGAGGGGGAGGACATTACAGATGTGGAAACCTGAAGGGAGGATTCCCAGCAAGGGATCATCCCCAGGAGGGCCCAGGCCATTCCTCCTTCCAGCTCATTTCCCACAACCCACATTAGTGAGAACTTAATCGGGTTTCTGACTCCCTTTCACAGCAGGACTTCCAGGGCTCACCGCGTCCTTGTAAACGCCTCTCAGATATAAGGGCTTTTGTATAAATACACAAGTACCAGGCTTTGCTGTGTGTGGCCCATGGATGTCTAATCAAAGGGTGTGTGTGCCTCCCCTGTAAACCTGACTGCAGAAGTGTGACACACACACACACACACACACCTCAGCACTGTGAAAACTCCACAAGGAGACAGAAGCAACACAACACAGGCCTGCAGAGCTTGGAGTTTCTCTTAGGTGAGGGGACAAAACAGACACACAGCAAATCACTTGTCCTCCTGGCCAGTGATGCCTTCCAGCACAGAGGGAGCGGACTACAGGAGCCCTGTGTATAAACAGGGCCACAGGTCGAGAGCATGACTGGCCTGGTAGAGGTGGTCTTGAACCTAGGTTTGCATTGAAAAAAAAAACAGCAAAGATTCTGAAGGTGACATTGGGGGTGGGGTCCAGGTATGAAGAACTGAAGAGTAGCAGTGAAACCAAGAGACATGAAGCAGGACCTTAATCCCAGGAAACATGAGCTAAAGGCCTGGTAGGAGAATGGACATGATTGACATGTTCATCTCTATATGTACATGTGTGTAGATTTACATATATAGTTTTCTATTCATGTTCATGCTCAATATACTTTGCCCCAAAAGCTTGCAACTGATGGGAAATTGGGATGTAGAGAAAACTGTTGTCGGGTGGGCCAAGGACCAAGGAACTAACAAGCTCTTTTTAAATACATGCAACAGTGAATAATTTGCATGGGCAGGAAATCAACTGGAGGCCAGTTGGTTAATGCACTGGAGTAGTGAGAATGAAGCACTGGGAGAGAGCTGGGAAGACACAGCAAGGTGGGAAACCAATGCCCTCAAGGTTTGGGCCTGAGGGACAGTGCGTTTATCTCTATGGTGGGTAAGAGCGTGTGTGTGGAGAGAATATATGAATAACCAAATCGGAACAGCTACTGACTCTCAGTTCTCACGTTTTCCTGATAAAATAATGGAATCTCTGTTTTCCTTTTATCCTCCAGGGAGCCCTTACACCAAGAATGAAGAGACAGATAACTAAATCATGGGAGGGTTCAGGGACCTGCCTGAGATTGGAGCAAAGACTCAACATAGCTAGGAGTGTCCCTGTGTCCTGGAACTTCCTGAGTGACTTCCCAGATATATTCCCAGTGTGGAATAGGCCCCAATAGTGCCACCTGGCTTCTAGTGCCTAGGGTCAGTCACTCTTGTAGGACTTGGCTTAAGGGCCAAGCTAAGCAGACATCCTAGAAGTGTTGGACAGAGAACCACCCTGAGCCATCCAAACTATCTAGTCCCCCACCAAGAGTATTTGCTGGGGGAAGGGGGTTGAGATGTTTTCTTGACACTCTTATCTGGTCACATGGCAGTGTAATTGGACGGTTGTGTATTTTGACTTTATTCACGCAGTTATATTGAAGATCAGAGCCGGCTGTGAAGTCTGAAAGGTTTTATTTCCTAACTACAGGTAACTCTAAGAGGCTGGAGGTCAGGTGCTCTCGCCCATGCAGGGAGGGGGCCTTGGAGTGAGAAGACCCCTGCACCCTCACTGGCCCTTCTTGTGCGCGTTCTTGATGATGGCGTTCTTGAAGAGCGTCACCAGGGGCGTCTGGCTCTTCTCGGAGGTCATGAAGCCGCCGTAGCGCTTGTCCTTGGGCGGGTTGCCCCAGCGGAAGTGCTCCACCCGATAGGGCCCGTCGGCCTTCTCGGTATCCGGCTCCAGGACGTGCTCCAAGCCATCAGGCTGCTCGCCTTCCAGCTCCCTCTTGAACTCTAGGGGAAAGGCCTCGGCCGACTCGTTCTCGGCGACATTGGGGTACACCTTCACAGGGCGCCGCTTCTTGCCCACCGGCTTGCCCCAGCGGAAGTGCTCCATGGAGTAGGAGCGCTTGCCCTCCCGTGGACTTGGCTCCGGACGGCCATCTCCCCCCGCCGTCTCTTCCTCCGCACGCCTCTGCGCTGAGCCGCCAGCACTGCTGCTGTTTCTGGGGCCGAAGCGGTCCCAGCGGAAGTGACCCATGACGTACTTCCGGGGATTTTCAGTCAAGGGCTGTTCATCTCCGTTGCCTGGAAACACGGGCGTCTCCGCCGAGAGGTCGAGTCTGCAGGCCCGGATGCAAGCCTGTAGGGAGGCCCAATGTGTGAGCCAAGCCAGCTCCTGTGGCCACCATCCCTGCCCTCTAGTGGTGCCAGTTTATGCCTCGAGGCCATCAGGCCCAGCAATGTGGACCCCCGAGGTCCTGCCAACATCCTGCACCAAGCTGCTATTGCATCCCAATCTACTTGCTTAGCTCTTACTAGCAAGGCCTTGCTGTCATATGCACCAAAAGGAGTGTTGTCAATGGGGTCAAGGAGTAGTTCTATTAAAGTCCAGGAGGGGCATGGGTCTGGGATTTGGGATAGGGACCTAGTAATAGGTTTCTGGCTTCTAGGAGCCTGGACTTTAACAATGATTCAATTTTACACCAGTAATGTACAAAGTTATGTGCCTACTCCAGCCCTCTACCCCTAGGTCTCTTGCCTCAAAACTTCCCAGCACCCACTAGGTCTTTTACTGTGTATCTTCTTGTATCATCTCAAGCAGAATTTTGAGACAAACTAGTTCATTTCCCTGCCACCTCATTCTAACTGGGAGAAAGGGTGAAAGGCAAGGGATAAATCCATCGTGAGTGGTCTGCTGGTGCGTCTACACCTTGAAGACTCACAACTGCGGTTGTGGTTATTTTTACATAAGCTGCAACCTTAAGGTTTTTTTTTTTTTGTTTTGTTTTGTTTTTTTTTTTTTTTTAGAACCTTGGAAATTGAGGAGGAGAAAATAGAAGGACCCCACCCACTCATCCGTTGAAGGTTTTTCTACAATTATAATGCTACCGAATGTTAACAGTGGGTGATAAAAGCAAAGTTATTTAAACGTAATGTAAATGAAATAGGGGACTCAGTGGTGTCAGAAGTGTGAGGTGTCACCCGAGGACTCTGACCTTGTTTATCTCCTACACCAACCCCTTTCCTGGTGAGATCTCAGGAGAGGCTATGCAAATCAACAGCCTTGGCAGTTTCTGAACTGGATCACCCAGGGTTCCTTGGGCCTTCTGAGTCTAAAGTACATGAACCTTGTTCTTATGTCTTGAGAAGGTCTCTTCCATCACCTAGCCTCAGCTGTCCGTTGATACATCGAACAGGATGTAGTAGCAGGCACCCGACACTTGTGTGCATGCATGTGCATGCACATGGTGATGTGTAAGGGGCCCTAGCCTGCCCCTGACAGCTTTACACGCTTCTGCAGGAAAGACTGGAAAAGAACTTGGCTGGAATCCTGCCTTCTAGAAGCAGTGTGAGATATTTGGCATCAGTTTTTTGGGTTTTTTTTCTTTGGGGGGGGGGACTTTGGTCTTTCCTTCTCCCTCTGGAGGTGTTATATGGAAATACCCGACTAGTAACTGGCTTTGTAACTGAGAGAAAATAAAGAGGGAAGAAATATGAAGTGCACTTGCAGGTTTCCACTATTTAAAGGGAGGTTGATTTGGGAGCCAAAGGGTTGAAATACGGGACCAACTAAAGGAGCACTCCTGGCTAATATGGCATTGTGTATACTCAGTTTCTGTGAGGATTCCTCACCAGAAACAGAATGAGTGGGTGAGAATAATGGAGCAGAAATTATGAACCAGACCCCTTTCTCTGAAGCCACCTCCTTCTCACCTTTGCCTAATTCCAACCTTACAGAAAGAGTTCTGTTGCTGCTCCGAGTCACTCCAATTAACGGAGATGAATTTCCCTGTCACCCCTTCCCACAGCCCTCTTCCTTTCCATCTGTTCTAATCCCGGTGCCATCTTCCACCCAAGCCACAGTGGTGTCCGTGGCCCACATACCAGCAGGTTGCTTTCCGTGGTGAGGTCCTGGCACTGGCTGCTCTCCAGGCACCAGCTCCACACGTCTATGGAGGTCTGAAGCAGGAGGGCCAGCAGCAGGGCCCCTGAGCGACTGTAGCAGAATCTCGGCATCTTCCAGGTGGCTGAGGCTCTGCAGAGGCAAACAAGATTGGAGGGACCCCTGCAAGGAGCAGAACAATGCTGGCCAGTGACCAGGAAAGGACTCTGAGCCAACACTAACAGCTCTCACCTTTACAGTCCAAGGCTTTCTGAGGACAGGAGCAGGGCTCAGAAGATGGGAGATGCGTGTGGCTGTCATAGGAGGGGTAGGAAAAGAGGGCTCAACACAAACTACAGGCAGTTTCCCTCTCTGTTTCCTGTTAAAATCAGACTTTTAAAAAAAATCAGAGGTGAGGCTATCTAGGATATCACTTGGTCCGGCCCCTCATTTGGGAGGTGGGAAAGCTGATGACCCCAAAAGATCATTTCTTTTGTGCTCATGATGCAGTAAAAGTAAGCTTCCCTGTATTCCCAGATGGCTTCTAAATTCACTGCCTGGAAAAAGCTGCAGTTAACACTCCATATCCAAAGGGTGGGAATAACTAAAGACAAAGGATTGAGAAAGTCCTGCCTTGGTTCCTCTCACCTAAAATTTGATCACTTCCGATGAAAGGTAGGTTTCAATACAGGCAAATAAAACCCTTCCACTTAATCAATATTTGATATTGTATACACAAATCTCCTGGTGATTGTTATTTCCCAGATCCTAGTAACTTTGGGAAGATTTCTTTCTAAGGCAGATTCCACTTCCTTTAAAACTTCCCTGTTTTCTAAACATACAGACCACACATGTAAGTCTTGTCTGAAATACATGACCTTGAAGAGGATGTCAATACTGAGGGCAGAGAGACGGGCAGAAGACCAGAAAGGAAGCTGCCTCCACAGTGAAGAAGCTGCCCCTGAAGTGAAGAGCCACTAAGATACTGTCAAGAAATGCAAAGCATCTCTGGGCAGATGTGGCACCAACAGGCAGAAGAGAGCAACCACGGTGCCTTGGCTCCCTGGCGTCCAGCATTTCCCTAGCACTGCTAGCTTCTTAGCTTGTTACACCTGTTCCCCATCACCCAAGGATCCCTAAAGTCACCATAGTCTGTAATCAGCTCCCCACCAACTCTACACTCATTCTGGGTTTCAGATTACCAGCCATTAGGAAGACCTTTAATTAGAAAAGTTAGTCAGAGTGAAATGTAAATACCCAGGCAGTGGTGGCTCATACCTTTAATCCCAGCACCCAGGAGGCAGAAGCGGGAGGATCTCTGAGTTCAAAGCCAGCCTGGCCTACAGAGAAAATTCCAGAACAGCTAAGTTTACACAGAAATACCCTGTCTTGAAAAAAAACAAAAAAACAAAAAAAATTTAAGAATTAAAAATATGTAAATGGCTTAATTGTCTGGTGAACATTTGCATTTTAAGAAGAATATGGCAGAAAATAAATCTCATTTAGAGAGACAGGAGAAAAGCCTTTATTTTTGAAAGGGAGGATTTGGAAATGAAAGCTTTCAAGAATCTCCCCTCTCTGCTCCACCCTGTGCCAGTCTTCAAGAGCTGGTTTTTCCTGCAAGCTTTGAGTGGTTTTTGTTTTTTGGTTTTTTTGTTTTGTTTTGTTTTGATTTGATTTGTTTTGTTTTGTTTTTCAGAACTACCATTAGTAGACGCTAGCAGTCATTTGAGCTGTGTGGGCCACACCTCAGACCAGAAGCAAACTTGTTGCCCTTGCTGGGGCTCAGGTTCAGACAAGCAGCCAATTAGCTCAAAATGCTGAGATCACAAAGTCCCCCCAGATAGGAAGGTGGGAAAAAATGGTAAATAGCATGAAAAACGTATTAGTAAAGAAAAATAAGATCATGCAAGTCTGATAGACTTCTCAACTAAGTTTCCATTGTCTTGAAAGCTGGGTACCATGGAATGAGGTCTATCTTTGAAGAAGAGACAGTCACGATTTCAGGCCCTCAAAATCGTGCCCTCTCTTCCTAGTCCACCTATTGTGTGCTGAAATTCTCATCCCCACTCCCAGAGCTCCCCAGCTTTTTATTTGTATGTCCCCCTTTTTTCCACAATGAAACAAACGCCTTATTTGTGTCAATTTTTTTTTTGAAAAATCAAAAGTATTGGGGGAAATGTCAAATGCTGTGCTTTTTATAGGTTAGAGAGTGCCGGGTTCCAGTCATTAACAGCTCTGGAAGACAGAAGATTACGATTTATTCATTTCGATAGAACTACACTTATTAGGGCCCCAGAAAATTCTCTGAACTCAGAAGAGCCTTATATTTTCTGCTCTCAAAGTGACTCCGATAACCTGTCTATAAAGCTCAGAGGCACAAAGATGCGATTTCATCCATACACGGTGCGTATGCTTCAATTTCCACAATACCACAGGAAACAAGGCGTTAGTCTGTGCATATTTCATAAACTGACAAACTTTTCTTCGTTTCACTCGACTCCTTCCAGCCATCCTGTGAGAGCTTCCCCTGGTTTACGCACGGAGAACTTGGGGGATCTTTCTCTCCATTTGAAATGTCCTCTGCCTGAGTCTGGGTCCTTACAACTTGCTGCACCGCCCCCACGGTTTTTTAAAGGTTTTCGAAACTAGATGGAGTGGTTCAGGACCTTGGACAGTTCCCGCCCCACACCCTGTTTTTAATCTGAGCTGGATTTTGGAAAGAAGAGCCCACTTACTTACCGTCCTTTCCTATAACCCACACAATTATCGCAACGCAACCACATCAGGTCTGCTAAGGTGCGCAGGGAGGCGAGGGTTTTGATCTCTACAGCAATAACAAGTGAACTCCACTATTAGGAGTTTATTGTGGCTCGCCCTTCTTTCCCGCTATCTTTCCAACGTGTGCTCAGTATATATGGTCTCTTGCCTTAAAGAAGATATATAAAAGTCCAAACAATAGGGAGGAGAAACCTAAGGGGGAACTCTCCCAAGATCTCCCCAGGGGCCAGTCGGAGTCTAAGACAATCCTAAGCCTCCCAGTGCTTCATTCCTCCATGCGGACCCTGGGACCCCGACGCTGGCGGTCTTTGGAATTGCCACAGACCTGCTCTCTGGAGCAATGCAGTCTGCCAACCCATCGTCCGGGCTCAGCTCTCTCACGTCTCAGAAAGTTTGCGAAGAGGTCAGGTCCGCTACAAGCCAGAACGCCAGTCTGCATTACCGCCTGCTGGGGATCCCAGGGTCCGGGGACAGAGCTCAGCGTAGGAGAGCCGTCAGGAGCCGAGACACCCTTACCTGTCGCGGAAAGGCAGCTCTCTGAGGACGAAGATGTTCAGTGGCCTCTCTTAGTCACTGCTCCTTAACCTCTTTTCTCCTCCGTCGCCTCCCGTTTGGTCCCTGTCACTCTTCTCTCTTCTTTTATACCTGCAGGGTTGGGTGGGTGAGCCTTGGACGTGACCTTCCTGGCAGCGCTTCTGCAACGCAACAAGCGAATCCCCGGCCACGCGAAGGGGGGCGGCGGGCCGCGGGAGGGGGGGCTTCCCGGTCGGGGCTGCGCGCACAGCAGATGTGCCTGGAAAGTGCGGAGGCTGGCGTTAGCACAGACCCGCTGAAGCGCACACCTGGCCCCGGTGGTCAGGAGGAACTTAATTAAGGATGCTGTTGGATCTCCACTCAGGACTGGACAGAGGCTTAGCATCCTGGTGTGAGGCAGGCCTAGTTCTGAGGTCTTACAGAATGGAGTGGAATTACCTGTGTGCGTCCATCTGCCTTCCTGGCATTTGGAGGTAAATATCACTAATGAGGAGGGGGTCTGTTACGCATCAGATTTCCCCAGTGTTGGGAAAGTATGGAGTCTTGTGAAATCAAGATCTCTGTTTCGTTTCGAGAAGGGAGACAACAGAGGCTGTCAAGAATCATGGCAGCCCAAGGCAGGCTACCTTTGGGAGTGTGTGCAAGTGAGTTTGTACAGTCTGTCTCCATCCCCAATACTTATTCCAAGACAGGTGCCCTTTGATGCCCAAACTCCAAGGGAAAGGTCCTGCCAGCCTCAGACTATTAACCAGGAGGTGCAGCACTCTGTGGAGGGAAGTGGAAGCCATTCTGGGGCTGAGTTGGCAGAATGGCCTGGGGATTGTCTGACAGCCTTCACCGTGTGGCCAGGCCCAGGCGTTCTGGCTTGGCTGGGAACTCACAGGGCAAAACAGAAGAAAGAACAGGCCTGTGTGCCAAAGAGCAAAGCCTGTGAAGAGAGCTGTGACTGGCAGGGGGACTAGGATTGGATCAGACCAGTCCCGGTGCCTGTTTAATCTACCAGTTGAAGGAACTTCACTCCCCAGTTAGACACTGTCTGTTTGTCTATTTGCTTTGTTTTGTTTGGGGGACTCCAGGGGGTCCCTTGAGAGTTCAGCTTTTCTGATTGGCAGTATCGACTTTGCTTCCAAAAATCTTTTCCTTTTGTGGCACCAGAGAATGCACCAAGCTCCCTAATGGTGAATAAGGATTGTGTCACATGGCTCTGACCTCTTTCTGGGATGATTACCTGCTGTCCAACTCATATCCTGGACGTCAGCTAACCCCAATGCTCATATTCCGTGAGTGCTTCTTTCTGCCTCTACCTCCCTGAGTGTTCCCTGGAAGCTGAGCACCCTGTGTCCCTCCGATGAGGTAACTCAGATCCCTATGACGGTCTAGCTCTCCAGTATCACCTGGCTCTTACTAAGCCACTTTGGGTTATTTCTACCAGGAGCCTTAGAAACGATCTCCTTTCTTCAGAGAACCCCTTTCCTGTCTCATCTGTACAGTAGCTTATTATACGTGAACTGATTCACTTCTGTCTCTGACCTCCCATCCACCTCTGCCCTAACCAGCACCAGGCTTGGCAGTGCTCTTTGTCTTGTCCATTGCTTTATGGATGTGACTTTAGGAGGCTGCTTGCATTGGAGTCAAACCAAGGTAGGTTTGGGTTGGCCTAACTATCATCTGGACTCCTAATTATACATAGGAGAACTTGCTTTGCCCAATATGAACTGAAAAGTTTGAAAAGCTGTTAAACCACATTAGGAAACACTGGTTGGGCTATAGGACATAAAGGTGGGGGAGGGCAGGAGACAAGGGTGGCTGGACCCATGGCCAAACTCAGTAAAGGAGAAAAGAAAACCAAGGCTTAGAGAGAGAGGGTTCAGTGGTTAAGAGCACTGGCTGTTCTTCCAAAGGTCCTGGGTTCAATTCTCAACACCTACATGGCAACTCATACCTGTCTAAACTCCAGATCCAAGGATTCGACATTCCCATACATTCACACATGTAGGCAAAACACCAATGGGCATAAAATAAAAATAAATATTTTTTAAAAAAATAAATAAAAGATTTTAAAAAGAAAAGAAAACCAGAGCAGAACCAGGGTCAAAAAGACACAGGAGATACTGTCACCACACAGGCATTGAACATGGGTGTCACCAGGAAAAGGTCTCCATTGCCTTTGTATCAACATCTTTGATAACCTGGAGTAGGTGCCTCTGAAAGCCTCAAACAATACAGTTTTCCTCATTTAGTGTAATACTGTAGCGAGTTCTTAGGACACTGCTGATTGCTTTCCCAACGTTTAACATACTGTGCTTTCAAAGAAGCACAATTTAACGATGATGAGTGTCTCTTATATAACTAGCATTTTAATTAAGACTTTTGCCTCTACTTTCATGAGTGTGGCCTCTAATTTTCCTTTTTATTTTTAAGCTCTTGTCAAATCTGGTATCAAATTTGCACTGTTCTCACAAGACAAACTGAAATCTCTCTCCTTGTTTTAACTCAGCCAAGGACAGTGCTATAATGTCTTCCTTGAATGTTAAAAGTGCTTCGCACATGAAGGCTTCCAGGCTTCTAAGATGTCTGCTTTGTTTATTGGAAAGATGTTTTTGGGAGGAAGGGGTGTTCTGAGACAGGGTTTCTCTGTGTAGCCCTGGTTGTTCTGAAACTCATTCTGTTGAGTAGGCTGTCCTTGAACTCACAGAGATCCACCTGCCTCTGACTCCAAAGTACTGAGATTAAAGGTATTTGCCTCCACCACCTGGCTTGCTGAACAGTTTTTATTTAGCAATTGAAGATTCAATTGCTTCCTTAATATTATTCCCGTTGTCTATTTCTTCTTGTTCCAATTTGAATAAGGTGTTTTTTTTTTCCAGGAATTTATTCACTTCACAAAAATTCTTTAAGTTTTTGGCTTAAAAAATGGCATGTTTCGGTCCCCAGCTCCGGAAAAAAAAAAATTGGCATGTTATAGCTTCCATTTCTGTTGTGTTTGTTTGGGGGAGTCTTTTGTTTTTTGTGGAACTAGGGGTTGAACCCAGGGCTTCACACATTTGAGATATATCCCTAGTCTAATTATAGCTTCTTATCAGGTCCTTAGCATCTGAAGACTCTGGTTGTGCGCCTCTTTCTTGTCTGGTATTAGTAATTTATATTCTCCTTTTCTTGGATGTTGTGATGGTTTGCATATGCTTGGCCCAGGGAGTGGCGCTATTAGAAGGTGTGGCCTTGTTGGAGGAAGTGTGTCACTGTGGGGGTGGGCTTGGAGACTCTCCTCCTAGCTGCCTGAGGATGCTCAGTCTGTTCCTGGCTTCCTTTGGGAGAAGATGTAGAACTCAGCTCCTCCTGCACCATGCTTATCTAGATGCTGCCATGTTCCCGCCTTGATGATAATGGACTGAACCTCTGAACCTGTAAGCCACCCCCAATTAAATGTTGTCCTTTATAAAACTTACATTGGTCATGGTGTCTGGTCACAGCAATAAGACCCTAACTAAGACAGATGTATATCAATTTTATAAGTTTATTTTTACAATAGTCATCTTTGGTATTGTTAATTCTGTCTACTGCATGTGTGTTGTTCAGAAGTATTTTTGAAATTTCTACTAATTGTTACTTCCTTCTACTTTCTACATGCTTGGTTAGCTAATCTTTCTCTACTCAAGTCGGACAGGAAGCAATTGTTTTTACTTATATCATTGACATTGAACCTCTATTTTTTTGCATATGTAGATATGGCCATAAATGTCTTTCTAAGAAGGTTCTTCTTAATTGCATCTTGCAATTCTTAGTATTTAAGTTTTAAAATTACCATTTAGTTCGAAATACCTTATTTTCAGCTAGGCAGTGGTGATGTGTGCCTTTAATCCCAGCACTCAGAAGCAGAGGCAGGCAGATCTCTAAGAGTTCAAGGCCAACCTGGCCTACAGAGTGCATTCCAGGACAGATAGGGCTACACGGGGAAACCCCATCTCAAAATATATATCTTATTTTCATCTTTGACCTGTGAACTGAGAACTGTTCTGTTATCTTCCCAGCCTTGGGGATTTTCTGATTCTGTTTTAGAAACCGTTTTTTAGCTTAATTTCCTTGTTGTCAGAGAGTGTGCTCTGTTTGATTTCAGTCCTAAGGAAATGTTTAAGACTTAATGGGTGAACATGTACCCCATTTTGAACAGCATTTCATGTTTGTTCCAAAAGAACACACCCTGTGGTTGCTCAGACACTCAATACTCTATTATCTGGATCTGTTCCGGTTATTTGGTATCCTGTTAGATTATCGAGAGAAGTGTGTCCGTTAAATGTCTCCTTTTGTAGACTTATCAGTTCCTCCCCTTTGATCCTAGCATAAAAACAAAGCAATTCTAGAAATCTAATGGCGAATGGAATTCATTAAGGGATTGAAGCTGAGAGACTAAACCTCCTCCATCTTGGGATGAGCCTCCTTTGTAAAGAAAAGAAAAGAAGCCTGAGAATCTGACTTGCAGCCAAACCAAGCTGCACCCACGTACCAGGAAGGAACCACGCACGGCTTGTCCTCGGCCAGAGTTACTCCTCGCTACTTCCTAGCAACAGTTATCGAAGATTAGTCTGTTTCAAAGGAATTTTCAGACCAGTCGTGATTGCATATGGTCTTGCTTCAGAGCACCCACCTATCGGCTCACAATAGATATTCCTTTAGATTCTTGCTAGGCTAGACCCCCCACCCCCTTCATTTACTTCTGCTTCCTATAAAACCTTGTCCTGCTGAGGGTTCTGGGCTACTCCACTTCCCCTTCCAGTCCTGCTGTGTCAAGGTTGGGTTGGAAGAGAGTCCAACCCAAGGTTGTAATAAAGAGACCCTAAGGTCATTACATCAGAAAGGACTCCTTGGTGGTCTATTGGGATTCACAAACCCTTCCAGCTCAATAAAGGTAACGCAGAATTGAGGATAATGACATTCATTGACAGTGGTGCATACCTGTAATCCCAGCGCCTAGGAAGCTGAGGCAGGGGAATCAAGAGTCCCAGGCCAGCCTGGAAAATATATAAAACCCCTTCTCAAAACGAAAGATAACAGAGGTCAGAACATACTGTTGCGGGAGACCCGGGAGTGAGTCAAAACTTATTGCTGCCAATGAGAAAAACAAAAAGTCTTTGTTTGGTTGTTTTTTTTTAAAAGGTTTCTCTGTGTGACAGCCCTAACTGTTCTGGAACTTGCTTTGTAGACCAGCCCGGCTTACAAACTCACAGAGATCCACCTGCCTCTGCCTCCCACCCCAAGCGCTGGGATTAAAGGCATGCGCCACCATGTCCAGCCAAATGCTCTAAGTCTTAAGCAGACCAGAGATGGGATCCAAAACTGAAGCTGATCCTTGAACTCAGCTGCAGTGGGGTGGAGAACTTCTGCTATAACAGGATGTGGGCCAAGCGGGAAGAAGAGGAGAAGATATGAGATTTAAATAGGCTAAACCAGAGGAGGCTGAATGGGTTTTCTCTATATCAAGTCTCCCAAGAAAGCTATCTAGCAATAAATTTTCTTCAAGACTTCATATATCTGTTATAGCGACAGTAAGATAAAGTCAACGCCAAGATACAGTTATGAGAATTATAGTGAAGTCATACAGTGAAATATTCTGTGACTGTTTATAACAACAGTAGGAACTGGAAAGATGGTCCTGTAGACAAGAGCACGTGCTGTTCTTGCTGGGACCGGAGTTAGACAGCACCATGTCAGGCAGTTCCCTTTAGCTCCACCTCCAAGGTATCCAAAGCTTCTGGTCTCCATAGACACCTGCACTCATGCGCACACACTCATACACACACACACACACACACACACACACACACACACACACTCAGATACACATACAATCAACATTATAAGAATAAATCTTAAGCTGGGGATTTAGCTCAGTGGTAGAGCACTTGCCTAGCAAGCGCAAGGCCCTGGGTTCGGTCCTCAGCTCCAGAAAAAAAAAAAAGAAAAAAGAAAAAAAATCTTAAAAAGATAATGTGGCCATTTATTCTCCAACATAAGCAGCCATTGTGTATTGTTAAGCAGGGAACATAAAAGATGTAAGTAGGGGGCTGGAGAGATGACTCAGCGGTTAAGAGCACTGACTGCTCTTCCAGAGGTCCTGAGTTAAAATCCCAGCAACCACATGGTGGCTCACAACCATCTGTAATGAGATCTGATGCCCTCTTCTGGTGTGTCTGAAGACAGCTACAGTGGACTCATAATAAATAAAGGTGGGGATAGAAACAGGAACAAAGATGAAAGTGTACCCAAGTGTTAAATGGTGGTTGCTCTGGTCATCTAGGTGAGTCACAGCCCGTTGTTAAGTGGTTTGTAGCAACAATGTATCTGCACTGTGAAGAAGGGTCAGGCATCGGGTCCCTGCTCTACCACCGGCAGCCTGAGGTCTGTAGCTCCTGAAGCTATTTCTTCACAGTTGTGGATTCTGGGCTGAGAATGCTCGAATTGTGAGAGACCGTGGCTGTGAGGGTACTTGGGATCCCCTCTTTCCATCTCTGTGGAACATTGGCGGGGATTCTTAGTATGTACTTCTGAAACTAAAGAACTATAACACTGAAGAGACAGTTTCCCTTCACCCAACACCCCGCACACATGAGGGATAAACAGAGACCAGCCTCCTCAGAAAGGGGGTTCAGCAGAGCTTCCAGGGACTAAGCCACTACCTAAAGACTATACATGGACTGACCCTGGACTCTGACCCCATAGGTAGCAATGAATATCCTAGTAAGAGCACCAGTGGAAGGGGAAGCCCTGGGTCCTGCTAAGACTGAACCCCCAGTGAACTAGACTGTGGGGGGGAGGACGGCAATGGGGGGAGGGTTGGGAGGGGAACACCCATAAGGAAGGGGAGGGGGGAGGGGGATGTTTGCCCGGAAACCGGGAAAGGGAATAACACTCGAAATGTATATAAGAAATACTCAAGTTAATAAAAAAAATAAATAAATAAATAAAAATAAAAAAAAGAAAGGGGGTTCAGGAACTACACGGGAGTTCCAGTCAGAGGAAATGCTGGGGTACGGCTTGGCCTGGGTTCCAGAACCATTGGTGCATTCTGGGGACTCCCAGCCTTTTCTGTATTAGCTTTCATTTCCCTAAACAACCTGGAGGACAGTCGACCCCTTTCCTTGCTTGCTCCTCCATGTGGTGTTTTGGAGGTTCACAAAGTTCTTTACCAGTTTGGTTCCACCGCTGCCTGCCACGTGAGAACTCAAAAAGTTCTCAGAGCAGGGCCTGGAACCAAGTGGGAAGCTCTGTTCCCGAGGTCACCGAAATGCAGACAGGAGGGCAGAGGGTGGAAGGAAGAAAGGAGAGATGGAGGGAGGAAGGGGAGGGGGAGAGGGAGAGATGGCCCAGAGGGGCTTCTGACTGACTCTTGTGACGCCTGCATGGTAAAGCCAGAGTTCTGCACCTGGCTGCAGTCATGCCAGGTGGCTGCGGGCACAGGGCTGGGGCTGCTCCCGTCAGTCCGGCTTTTCACCTGGGAGGGTTTAATTGGAAAAGAGATGTCACCAAGGTGTGAGTACGTTACAAAGGCAGGTGGAGAGATGACCTCCTTATGAGAGAAAAGGGCTAGCGGGGGTGGGGAGGGGGAATGGAAGGAAGACCAGATGGCAGAGAGCCCAACACCGGACACCCAACACCCCAGTACTAGGGGTCACCTCACCGGGAGAAAAGTCATTGGGATGAGACTGTAGCCCAACTCCGTTTGGGAGACCGGGCTCTCTGAGCCCTGAGGGTGAGAGCAAGCAAGTTCAGCTTGGCCCTGACCCCTGGTCTCCACGGAAATGTAGGAATAGCTGCCCTGAGGTAGAAGAAGCACATTGTGCCCTCCCAGGGCCCCTTGACAGAATAACAGCTTTCCATTGCTGTTTGAGGAAAGGCCCTCCAAAGGTTGGACTGGTGCCACTGTTGGCAAGGACACAGCAAGGGGCAATTTTTTTGTGAGAGAAGAAAGAGGAGACTAAGGGACCAGGAGTCCCCTTTTGCCTTCCCCTGGTAAGATCCTTTCTAGGCTGCTCTTGAGGACCAAAGAGCCTGGAGCAGAAGATGACTTTTCCCACCTCCTTCAGGTCCATCTGGGAGTTAACCCAGCACCTGTGCCTTCGTGTGTTGAGTTGTGATGCACTGGTGTTGGAGAGGAGAAGAGGAAAGCCCACGAGTAAGCATGGATGTGAGGTATAGAGTGTGTATCATGGGAAAGCAGGATGTGTACTGCCAAGCAGTCCCAGGGCCAGGGGTACACTCTGGGGCTCTGGATAAGAAAGGTCAGGAAAGGGCCTAAACTAGACGTTAGAATAAGCTGGATTCTGGGTGTGGGGGGGAGGATCTGGTCAGCTTCTAAGGGCAGAATTAGGACAGCAGGTGTGGTGGCACACACCTTAATCCCAGTACCTGGAAGGCAGAGGCAGATCTGTGGGTTGGAGGCTAGCCTGGTCTATGTGTCGAGTTCCAGGCCAACCTGAGTTACCCGAGATCCTGTTTGTTTTTTTTTTTTAAAGTTGAAGATGTTACACATGAGCTGGAGTCAAAGCCATTATTCTGAGAACTTCTTAGTCCCTGGATATGAAATATACTTATCTAGAGGTGATGGGGCCTGGGAGAATGGAGCCAATAAAACAAGGAGCACGAAAGTCTCGAGTAATGGCCAGCTTTAGTCAGAGAAGCAGCCGGTTCATACTCTGAGGGCTAAGAAGAGTCACATGAGGAACGTGCCCAATCACAAAGGCGAACGGGGCGAACGGCACATGGCAGGCACGCTGCATGCAGAGGGCAGGCACCAGGCGGTGGGCAAACTGCACTTGGAGGCCAAGCTGCGCATGGCAAACCATTTTTCCAAGGAGACATATCGCACCGATAATAATCAGTTAGAGTGAATAATCTGAAGTAAACTCACTCTTATCCAATACCCCTGAGAGGGGCCCACAAACACATTCTAAGAACAATTTTGTGTTTTGAAGAAAACTGAAACCACAAGAATCTTATCTTTTTCTCTTGGGGTTCTCTCACAAAAATTCTCTCTCTCTCTCTCTCTCTCTCTCTCTCTCTCTCTCTCTCTCTTTCTCACTAATGTTGGGAATCAAACCCAGGGTCTCACACACTAACCAGGTAGTCTGCCACTGAACCACACCCCAGACATGCTGGGTCCAAGCCAAAGACAAGATCCAGAAGGCATCCATGCGTGGCGCCTCTGGCCATTTTTGCAGAGCCACTCGAAGACTAAAGGTTCTGAAATTTCTCAGGATGCCCAGCAGCTGGCTGCACCACACTGGGATGTGGGAAAGGCTGAGGGGTGAAAGCATGAACCCAGTGAGCATGAGCAGTTACTTAACCTCTCTGAGCTTCTCAAAGGCCCACATCACCTCACTGGTGAGGGGTCAAGCAGATTGCAGAAGTTCCAATCGCTGTTAAGACTTCGCACGCACGCACACCTTTGATCCCAGCACTCCTGAGGCAGAGGCGGGTGAGTCTCTGAATTCTGTAGTGCAAATTCTAGAACAGCCAGGGCTACACAAAAAGATTACCAGTGCAAACACTGGGTCCACTTGCTATGCACAGTTCACGTCTGCCATCCCAGCACCCAGGATGCTGAGGCAAGGACCTCTCAAGGTTGAGGTTAGGCTGGGCAACTTAGTAAAAGGGCATTGGGCCTCCTTTGAGGACAGCCTGGTGGACTGAGGGAAGAATCCACAGATGGGTTCTGAAGCCATGAGCATGCTGAAGGAGAGTGTCCCTGGTGCCCCAGATGCTCTAGGGAAAGGGGAGGATCCACTGACCCTCGTCCCTGCCGAAACCCCAGGGGAAGCAATTTTTCAGGCTGTCCCATCCAGCTACAGCTGGGCCCCTTTATGGCATTCAGTGTGACCTCAAGGGCACAGAGGAATCAATTTGTGTGGAGAAGTGGAATGAAAGAGATTTCAATTGACCTTCGAATGGGGTTTTAATTTGCTTTATTACAGCCAAAGGGCCACGGTGAAGAGCCCCTTGAGACAGCTTTCATCCACTAATGCATGTATTAGCACAGCAGCCCACCACAGCCTACAAGGACTGCATGCCCTACAGAACAGAAGGGTCCAGGCTAGAGGCCCAAAGCTAGGGCATGGCCTCTCCCTGGGACAGGCTTTCAGTACCCTGAGGCCCAAGTAAAGTCAGAGTGTGGGAGGGAGAAGTGCGCGCAAGCAGGGTTCCATGCGTGGCTTTGATCCTTCCAGGCATTACATTCTATGGATTAAAATCAGCTCTAAAATGTGACTCTGAAGAAATGATGGTGGCTGAATGTGGTGGCTTCTGCCCGTAACGCCAACCCTTGAGAGAGGCTTGGGTAGGAGGACTGCTGTGAGTTCAAGGCTAATCTGAGCTACATAGCAAGACCTTACAGAAAAGGGGTGGAGGGGAGGGAGGGGGTGGGGGAAAAGGAGAGGGGGAAAGAGATGAGAAGAAACTGGGAGCATGGTCCAGTTGGCGTTTTTTACCTAGTACACAGAACTCTAGGTTCAGTCCTCAGCACTGCATGGAGCCAGGTGAGGTGGTCCACCTCTGAAACTCTAGGACTCTTGTAGTGATAATTCTGGAATTTTAGTTTCTTTTTAAAAAAGCACAGAAACATTATAGAAAAATGTTTTCATTTTAATCCCACATATGGAGATACAAGGACGTTTCGGATTGTTTGAAACAACTCACTAAGATTTGCCTCTTGCTCCAGCAGAGGTGTGGTTTTGCCAGCTACGATAGTTTCTGCCATTGTGTGACATTGAGAATTATGGGAACTTTTCAGAGGGTATGTAAGTGCTAGGGCCCCAAGAGAGAGGTGAGGTTGGTGGTTGTTTATGGAATTGGTTGTGGTTTGTTAGTAGCCGTGCTCAAAGAAGAAACAAAAGGGGTTGGGGATTTAGCTCAGTGGTAGAGCGTTTGCCTAGCAAGCGCAAG
This sequence comes from Rattus norvegicus, assembly GCF_021556685.1. NCBI lineage: Eukaryota > Metazoa > Chordata > Mammalia > Rodentia > Muridae > Rattus > Rattus norvegicus. The sequence goes on along the minus strand of NC_141539.1, from coordinate 33,168,994 downwards.
GCCCTAAGTTTGATCCTCAGCTCCGGAAAAAAAAAGAAGAAGAAACAAAAGGAAAGAAATTAGGTGGGGGATCTCATCCCCCCCCCATCCTTCTTTCTCTTCTATCTAGTGATAGGGGGTGAAACCTGGCAGGGAGGGAATTAAAGGTGGGAAAAAGAATCTACAAAGTTGGGCTGGAGAGATAGCTCAGGGGTTAAGAGCACTGACTGTTCTTCCAGAGTTCCTGAGTTCAAATCCCAGCAACCGGGGGTTGGGGATTTAGTTCAGTGGTAGAGGGTTTGCCTAGCAAGCGCAAGGCCCTGGGTTCGGTCCCCAGCTCCGAAAAAAAGAAAAAAGAAAAAGAAACAAACAAACAAACAAAAAAAAAATCCCAGCAACCACATGGTGGCTCACAACCATCTGTAATAAGATCAGATGACCTCTTCTGGTGTGTCCGAAGACAGCTACAGTGCACTTATATATAACAAATGAATAAATCTTTTTTAGAAAAAAAAAAAAGAACCCACAAAGTAGCAAAGACCAGCTTCAGGCTCTTGAAATGGGTACCGGAAGAGTGAAGAGTTCACAAATGTCTTCAACTATATAGTGACTTCAAGGTCATCTTGGCCTTGGCCTACATGAGATAGGAGGGAAGACAAAATATGGTCAATGGACACAACAAAGCTGTCTGAGCTCTGAGCCAAGGAGTTAGACATTTGTCCATCTGTCTCTGTTTTCCTTTGTATCTGCTAAAGTCTCCTCAAATGGGCTGGCCAACGATCTTTCTGCTTAATCCCAGAGAAAACTAGAACCAAGACAGACCTCTTGTTAAGTACCAAAACTTCTGGCAAAAGAATTTGGTGGATGGCCGGCCAGCCTGGGTCACAACCTCTGTCTGCATCACTCCTACACGCAGCGCCCATTGCATCATGATGGAATGGTGTGGTGCAAGGCCGTGTGACGCAGGGCCCTGCGTTAGAACATCACGCTCTTGTTCCCTGGCTCAAGGCGTAGGCGTGTTCTTCTGCAGAGCCTCTTGTGCCCTTTCCCAAGCTTGCCTTAGCTCAAACGCTCTTTTCAAAATGAGGGTTTGTTTCTGGGCAGTCAGAATGGACTTCCTGGAGGTGCAGTCTTTGCTGAAGATGTCCTGGATATTAGAGTCACACCAGACTCTCGCGGATGACGTCCCTGCAACCACTTACTCCAGACTGAGCTCGGGTGCCAGCAGTCACCAGTCTGACTCAGTGAGGACCACAATGGGCCCTTTGTGAGGCCCTCAGGCACTGACTGCTGCTCTTCCTCAGGAATGCAGAGTTCTCCAGCAGGGTCTAAGGAAAAGAGAGCAATGGAGGAAGGACACTGTTAATGCACATCCATTAGCGCAATGCATCATGGGAAGAGGCATTCAAAGCTCAGACTTGCCCACCTGCTGCTGGCCCCACAATGGGGCTTGAAGTGGCCTTTTTACAGGCACTCAGCTCAGTCCCTGTCTCTGTCCCAGCTGCCTAGGGTCCTCTGCTATTCTCATGCCTGCTGCTCAAAGGTACGGTGCAGCCTGGACTTCAAATCAAGCAGCCCAAACTGAGGTTCAGAGCTGCCTCCCTCCTGCTGTCCGGGGTGAATGACACTGGGCCCCAGCTGAGGCAGCTCAGTGTGACCTGCTCCACAACAGAACCAAGAGCCCAATGCTCTCTGCATGTACCAAAATCTTGAGAATTGATAGCATCTAGTCTGTAAGCCAGCTCCCGGGGGCAGCTGTTCTTGGTCCTTTAGCCCCTTATTTGAAAAAGCCAGTTGACTCCAAAGGTTTTGTTTGTTTGTTTGGCAAAGTATCAGTTATTCTTTTATTTTATAAATCAGCCCTGCAGGATTGCTTCTATCAGTATAGACACGATGCATTTCATTCCAACATAGCCAATAGATCAATAGTCAAGGATGGGGGCTGGGGATTTAGCTCAGTGGTAGAGCGCTTACCTAGGAAGCGCAAGGCCCTGGGTTCGGTCCCCAGCTCTGAAAAAAAGAACCAAAAAAAAAAAAAAATAGTCAAGGATGGGCATGGGGGCAAATAACTCTTGTCCCAGGTTGGACAACTGAAGTAGCCAGACTGGAACTCCAGTTGCAAAGGGCCTGATGCTCTCTTCTGGCCTCCACAGGAACCTATCCACACAGAGCATACATTCAATCAACACACAAATACAATCGCGTGTGTGTGTGTGTGTGTGTGTGTGTGTGCGCTCGCGCACACACACACACACACACACACACACACACACACACACACACTCAAACAAATAAATAAAAATAAGAGATTGTCAGAGAAAGAACTGGAAGAGCTTGAAGGGGCTCGAGACCCCATATGTACAACAATGCTAAGCAACCAGAGCTTCCAGGGACTAAACCACTACCTAAAGACTATACATGGACTGACCCTGGACTCTGACCTCATAGGTAGCAATGAATATCCTAGTAAGAGCACCAGTGGAGGGGCTGAGGATTTAGCTCAGTGGTAGAGTGCTTACCTAGGAAGCGCAAGGCCCTGGGTTCGGTCCCCAGCTCCGAAAAAAAAAGAACCAAAAAAAAAAAAAAAAGAGCACCAGTGGAAGGGGAAGCCCTGGGTCCTGCTAAGACTGAACCCCCAGTGAACTAGACTGTTGGGGGGAGGGCGGCAATGGGGGGAGGGTTGGGAGGGGAACACCCATAAGGAAGGGGAGGGGGGAGGGGGATGTTTGCCCGGATACCGGGAAAGGGAATAACACTCGAAATGTATATAAGAAATACTCAAGTTAATAAAAAAGAAAAAAAAAAGAAAAAAAAAGACTATAAAAAAATAAGAGATTGTTTGTTTGTTTGTTTGTTTGTTTGTTTGTTGAGACAGGGTTTCTCTTATAACAACCCTGGCTGTCCTAGAACTCACTTTGTAGACCAGGTCAATAGAGGACATCTTAATCATACACAATAGTAATAAATATTTTTAAAGGGCCAGCAGGATAACTTATGTGCTTAAGAGCACTTTTCCCTGGGGTTGGGGATTTAGCTCAGTGGTAGAGCACTTGTCTAGCAAGTGCAAGGCCCTGGGTTCGGTCCCCAGCTCCAAAAAAAAAAAAAAAAGAGCACTTTTCCCACAAGTCCAATGACCTCAATTCAATCCCTAGAACCTAAGGGAAGATTGGAGAGTACCAATTTGTTCTGGTTTTTTTGTTTTGTTTAAGATTTATTTATTTTATGTATGTAAATATATTGTAGCTGTCTTCAGACACACCAGATGAGGGCAACAGATACCATTACAGATAGTTGTGAGCCACCATGTTGCTGGGAATTGAACTCAGGACCTCTGGAAGCGCAGTCAGTGCTCCCAACCACTGGGTCATCTCTCCAGCCCCCTATAAAATTGGGTTTTGACCTCCACACATACACTGTGGTACATACTCAGGCTTGTGTGCACAGACTATAACAATAACTTTTAACTTTTTTTTTTTCAGCTGGAAAACATTTTATTTTCTACTTCATATAACATTGTTCAAGACCATATGACTTCAAAAGTCTCTTTCCTGTAACTTTTATGATTTAAAGGTACCACTTAAAAATATTTACTGATGCTATAAATATTATTTTTCCTATATATTAATGATTTTAATGAATGCCATACCCATTATATCTCTTGCTCCTTTGGTCAAAAAGAGAAACAGAAAACTTTAAAATAAAATGTCTAGACGTTCCAAACTGGTTTTTAAGAGAACATACACACAAACCGAATCTACACCAGCAACTATTAGTTAAAAAATTACACACAATTTACAAAGCAAATTTTAAGTTTTAAACAAAAAACAATGACCAAATTAAAGAAAATTTAAGCATCAGATTTAGTATCTTAAATTTTAGGCTATCCAGAAATATAGTTTGTGAATAAGAATTACTTCATAAGGGGTTGGGGATTTGGCTCAGTGGTAGAGCGCTTGCCTAGCAACCGCAAGGCCCTGGGTTCGGTCCCCAGCTCCGAAAAAAAAAAAAAAAGAAAAAAAAAAGAATTACTTCATAAATATATATGTATAAATATAAATAGGTATCTACAGGATATCTGTGGTGCCAGAGAAAATCCTTTAAAGAAAAAAATTGCACTTTTAGATTTTCAGGATGTTGTCAGATTTATCTTCAAGTGAAACACAGTTACCCATGCAGGTGCTTTTGGCACAAGTGTTCAGGTGAATATTGACACAATCTGAAAACACAACGCTTTTTATTTATTCGCGGAATATGAAGAACCAAACAGAATTCAGAATTCTGACCAAAAAAAAATCCCAGATAACTGCAATTACTTAAATACAAAAAAATATTGTTTAAAAAGACTTTAAGCCTGCCTCTCTATCTGGAATGTATAAAATTTTACTAGTAATTTTTTTTCCAATCCCTTCAGCAAGAATTCCCAGCTTAATACAAATGTAACACCATCTTTTTGATTCATGTACAACTTGGATCACACCCCAGTATATAAGGACAAAAAATAAATGTACAGTAAAAAGATCGGATAAATGAGCAGAGGCTTTTTGGTCTTGAATTCTTCACCTACGAGTAATGAAGCAGCACTGTAGGCAGCCCAAAACACGCCAAATAGTTTTATAAGTGTAGACACCATTTCAAAAGATCCAACCACTAAAAGTATAGGGGCTATTACAATGAGAGGAAGTAATGAATATCCTATAACTCCAAGAACTTGGCCATATGCAACTTCTCCACCAAGAACCCTAGCCAGTAAGAAAATTGTCAGTGAACCAAATATCCAAATGGTTATAATCCATGAGACCACCCTAAACTGTCCATATAATGATATCATGGAGAAGAACAGAACAACAGCCAGTGGACCCCAAAAGTCAGGATTGTCTCTCACCACTTGTCTATTAAAACCAAGCGATGGCATTGGCATCAAAACACAGCGGATTTTGTAGTAAATATCCTTTAGGTCAATGTCCAATTCTTCCAAAAGTGGCTTATTATCTTCAGGATCCTCATCTTCGACTTCCAAAAGCCAGCCGTAGCCTCTCTGTCTCAGAAATGTTGTTGCTGTAGATTCTTTGATGAAATCTCCACTTACACCGAGGTCTAATTTGACATCTGGAGCTGCTATAGAACCACTGAGATCTTCTGCGTCCCCCGAAGAGACAAAGGTGAAGTCCCCGTTGGCAGGCGCATAGGCCGGGGGCGGGCCCGGAGGCTGCATTCCGCTGGCCTGGGAGCCCGCGAAGGTGCTGGGGAGCGGCTGGGCCCGGGCCTCGGGGACGACCTGCTAAGGGGCGGCCTGCGAGCCAGGAGGCGCAGGCTGGGGCGAGGGTGGAGACGCGCGAGCCAGTCCACCCTGCAGCTCCTAACGAGGTCGCACCAGAGCCCAGCCGGTGGCGAGCACCCAAGCACCACCAACTTTTAACATTTTTAAGTAGAAATGTTCTTAAGGTAATACACAATGATGAAAAATGCTGAAAACTATTTTGTAATTCCTACAAAAATTATAAACTGTCAGGGCAGTGCATATCCGTAATCACAGCCCTGGTGGGGAGGGCTGAAAAGCTCTGAAGCTCATAGGCCGACAGCCTGCCTAACCAAGGGACTTCAGGTGCAGGGAAAGACTGTCTCGAAAAAATAAAGGAGAACAGTTGAAGAAAGCAATTGTCTCAACCTCTAGACACACACACACACACACACACACACACACACACACATACACACACACACACATTAGACAAAGTTATTGTATGACCCAATAATTCCATTCTTTTTTTTTTCTTTTCTTTTTTTTTTTTTTTTGGAGCTGGGGACCGAACCCAGGGCCTTGAGCTTGCTAGGCAAGCTCTCTACCACTGAGCTAAATCCCCAACCCCTAATAATTCCATTCTTGAGCACATACTCAAATATTTGTACAGGAAATTGTATAAAAAGTGTGTGCTTGCTATCTATTATTATTTATAGCAACATTGTACATAATAGACAAAAGGTAGAAACAACCGGAAATGTCAGGTCCTGGTAAGTGGGTAAATAACATGATAGACTCATACAATGGACTACTATTGGGCAATAAAAGGAGATGAATTGCCCAGACACTGCATAGACCAGTCTGTAAAACATGGCGCAAACTGGAAGCATCCATACACACAGCCATACACATTCCAGAAATTGGTGGACACAGGGTCTCATGTAGCCAAGTCTGGCCTTGTTTTCGATATGTAGGTGAGGGTGACTTTGAATTAATTTCTGATCGTCCTGCATTTGCCTCCCAAGTGCCGAGATGACAGTCATGCATCGCCATACCCAACCACATGGTTTTGATTGGACATGCGCAGAATAGGCTAACCATCCAGAGACAGGGCAGACAGGTGGATGGAGGGCTGGAGAGCTTGCTGGGTGACTACTAGAGTGACGGAATGTCCTTTGTGAGAGCTGAAACATTGTAGCAGTAACTGACTCAAACTGGGCACAGGGTCACTCACCTGCAAATCCAGTTACTTGAGAGCCTGATACAAGGAGACCATGGCTTTAACCTAGGCTAACACAGTGAGAACCCCCATCTCAAAGAAAAGCATGGAGTCTTGGGACGTGGAGACTGGACGGTCAAGGAGTTCAAGGTCACCCTTGGCTACATAGCAAGTTTGAGTTCAGCCTGGGCTACATGAGAGTCTGTCTCAAAACAAAAAAAAAAAAAATCAAAAATCAAAACAAAACCCAACAAATACAGAACGATGTATACACAGGCATACAGATGTATCCATGCTATATGTCTGATTGTCTGTCACTGCCTCACAAGCCACTCAAATCCAGTGGCATAAACCAACGACCAACTGTCTACATTCGCAAGTGTCTGGAGGTCGGGGGTTTGGACAGAACACAGCAGAAACTATGTTAGCTTTCAGAACTGTGGGTTCTGCTATGTATAGTGCATTTGCACAACAAGGAATCGTTTGAATGGGTGAGGGCTGGAGTAATCTTGAGGCCTGTGCACTTCTGTTAATGTCTAGGTTCAGTGACTCAAAGACCAGGTTTAGCTGGGCTGTGTTTATTCACTTACACACCTTGAGCATCTGAGGTATCTTCATGGCATGGTGGCCTCAGGTAGCTGTGCTTACTGTATAGAGCAGTGGCCCTCAGCCTCCCTAGTGCTACCATCCTTTAATACAGCCTCATGTTGTGGTGACCCCTGTCTTAGTTAGGGTTTTATTGCTGTGAACAGACACCATGACCAAGGCAAGTCTTATAAAGGACATTTAATTGGGGCTGGCTTACAGGTTCAGAGGTTCAGTCATTATCAAGGCAGGAGCATGGCAGCGTCACAGCATCCAGGCAGACATGGTGCAGGAGGAGCTGAGTTCTACATCTTCACCCAAAGGCAGCCAGTAACAGACTCACATCCTCTGGCAGCTAGGAGGAAGCTCTCCAGACCCACCCCTGACAGTGACACACTTCCTCCAACAAGGCCACACCTTCTAATAGTGCCACTCCCTGGGCCAAGCATATGCAAGCCATCACACACACCTCCAACCAAAAAATTATTTCATTGCTACTTCGTAACTGTAAAATTTTGCTACTGTTATGAATCATAATGTAAATAATTATCTGTGTTTTCTGATGGTCTCAGGGGGCCCCTGTGAAAGGGTCATTTGACCCCCAGGTTGAAGAGATGGGAAGGGAAGGGAAGGGAAGGGAAGGGAAGGGAAGGGAAGGGAAGGGAAGGGAAGGGAAGGGAAGGGAAGCGAAGGGAAGGGAAGGGAAGGGAAGCGAAGGGAAGGGAAGGGAAGGGAAGGGAAGGGAAGGGAAGGGAAGGGAAGGGAAGGGAAGGGAAGGGAAGGGAAGGGAAGGGAAGGGAAGGGAAGGGAAGGGAAGCGAAGGGAAGCGAAGGGAAGGGAAGGGAAGGGAAGGGAAGGGAAGCGAAGGGAAGGGAAGGGAAGGGAAGGGAAGCGAAGGGAAGGGAAGGGAAGCGAAGGGAAGGGAAGGGAAGGGAAGGGAAGGGAAGGGAAGCGAAGGGAAGGGAAGGGAAGGGAAGGGAAGGGAAGGGAAGGGAAGCGAAGAAAAAAATTTTCCATTAATGCAGAGGCTATAGAGCTCCAAGAACAGAGTTTCAGAAAGATCATGGGCGTTTGCCTGGAACATTGGCCTGGCCTCTGAAGTCACCGAGCGTCTCTTCTGTCACACTTGGTTGGTAAGGTGGCCACACTATATTTCTTTGTTACCTATTTTTGTCATGGGGTGGGGGATATCTGATGGAAGCAACTTAAAGAAGAATTGACTTTAGCCCACAGTTTCCGGGGATTTCAGGTCACCCTGGCAGTTGCCATGGCAACAGAAGCAGCTTAGCCTTTGTTGGATGGCGCATGGGGATGCTGGTCTCTTCATGGCAGCCAACCCAGAAATACTGAGCTCAAACTGGAACCAGCAGCAAATACGACCTTCAAGAGCAGCCCCTCCCCCGCCCCCGTGACCCATTTCTAATAATGGCGCCCCCCATTTCCCAAAGGTTCTACAACCTCCACCCACCGGCTGGGAACCCAGTATTGAAACAATAACCTCTGGGGGACATTTTACATTCCAACCACGGTGCTCTCCCCTCGCAGCCCCCACCCACTCATATCTACCTCATAATGTGAAATGCATTCAGTTCAGATTCAAAAGTCCCCAGCATCCTAACCGTCCAATGATCTTCTCTGAGACTTGAGGCAGTCTCTTAGCTGTGGGGCCCTGCGAAATAAAATAAATAATAATAATATTAATAAAACTAACTAAAGTTCATACTTCTGGTATCCAATGGCATAAACCTCCTTACTGCAAGAGGACTTGGGATCTAGTTCGACAGTCAGCAGGGAGAATCTCAAGTTTTATAACTCCATGTCCGGGCCTGGAAGCATCATCTAGGCTCCCATGGGCTAAATTGAACCACCCCCTGCAGCCTATAGAACAATACGACCTCTCTGATGAGTGTCCACACCGTTCCTCAGTAGATGACTGACATACCGTTCTTCAACATATTGGGCCTTCTAATGAACTTCAGGCTTCACCTTCACGGATTGGTTTCACTTCAGAGACTTCCACCCTGTAACGTGTTGCCTGGCCTCACCGGCTCTCCTCTACAACCTTGCCACAAGCCTTCCCACCACTCTTGCATTCTGCATGTGTGTAAAAGTAGTACCACCTAAGTGGGGTCATGTTCTGTTATCAGTCCATCCCAACCGCTGTTTGTGGTGACTGGTCCCCAAGGCTGCTTAGTAGCCTGACCCTTTGGGGTTACTCTGGCTCTTTAATAGTCATAGGGAGGAAACAATGTCATTGAGGAGTGCCTCCTTCAGCTGGCTCCCAGGAGAAGAAGCAGTTGGAAGCTGGCTGCATGGGGGTTTGGGGGGGAGCAGTCACATCTCCAGTTTCTTCCAACTTTCAGAAAGCTTGAGGCTGTGAGATGGGAAGCATTTTGCTGAAAGGCAGGTTTCTCTGATGGAGCTGGCAGGGAGCAGAGCTCAAGAGGGCCTCGCTCTCAGGAAAGTGCCCGTCCTGAGCATCAATGGGCAGGAGAGCCATTTAGCATTGTGTCCATGACCTTCAGCCCACTGCACTCCTAGGGAAGTGGATGCAAACAAAGGCCCGGGAGCTCAGTGACTCAGGTCTCAGGGATGTTTTAGACACTAATGAGGGCTGGAGTGAGGTAATGGATGGAAAGAGATTGGGGGAAGGGGAAAGGGGGGGAGGAGAGGGGAAGGGGAGAGGGTGAGGGAGGGGAGCAGAGGGGGGAAGGGGAGAGGAGGGGGAAGGGGGAGGCCAAGAACAGGGGCACTTCCAGAAGGTCTCAGAGGATCTGAGACTCCCTTCTATAACCAGCCTTCCATGCCGCCCACCCAGGGCCCAACTGGGCCATCTGAAAGAATAAACTTTGGTCACCAAGACACATATGTCCTCCAAAGTCAGAAAAGGGACAAGGGCACACACACAGAGTCCCCCATTCCTGAGTATGCCTTGAGCATGCACCCACACGTTAGCCAGGAGCATCCGTATGCAGCACCTACCTGGGGAGAATATGACAGGACATGTGGGGGAGAAGGGGCCGTCCATGGGGGCCAAAGGGCCTCCTTCCAACTGATTCCATTAGGCCCCTTCGGGTGACAGTAAACCCTGTGGTGTCAGGCAAAGATGTTCATGCTGTGGATGTTGTTATCCCAAACAGGTGGAAAACAGCCACCAAAACCATCATCCCACACTTACCTTCCAAAAGAACATACCTAAGACTATCAGAAAATTTGAAAAGCATGTGTGTGTCTCTTGTGACTAATTCCCATCCAGGAACTGTTGGACATTCCTGTGTTTTTCTTGGTCTCTATCCTCCTGCATGCCGGAGGCTGAGTCAACGGTTGCCTAGCCTCTTTGCTACTTTTCCTTTTGCTGCAATAAAGTGTCTTGACAAAAGCAATGTAAGGGGCTGGCAAGACAGCTCAGCAAGTGAGGGCAATTGAAGCCTGAAGATCTGAGTTCAATCCCTAGGACCCACACGGCAGAAGGAGAAAACCCCAGTTTCCATATACATTCCTGCAGGCATGAGAAACACGTGTGCGCGTGCACACACACACACACGCACACACACACATACAAACACACATACACACACTCACACATACACACACACATACAAACACACATACACACACTCACACATACACACACACATACAAACACACATACACGCATGCACACACACTAAATAAATAAAAAATATATAATATATAAATACATGTAAAGAATTAAAGTCACTTAAGGAAAAGACATCTATTACAGCTCAGTGTTCAAAGGTACAGCCTGTGATGGGGAAGTAAAGGCGGCAGGAACTTGAACTAGCTGCCACTCTGCATCTACGGTCAGGAAGCAGTGCGTGCACACTGCTGCTCAGCTCCCTCTCTCCACTTGCATAGCCCTGGTTCCCACCCAGGGAGTGGTCCAACCTACAATGGGTAGGTCTTTCCACCTCAGTGAGTGACACCAAGACCATCCCCACAGGCATGCCGTAGTGGTTTGAATAAGGGTCCTCATAGGCTCATTTATTTGAACACTTGGTCCCCAGTTAGTGGAACTGTTTGGGAAGGATTGGGGGTGTGGCTTTTGTTAGAGGAGGTGTGCCACTAGGGGTGGTCTTTGAGATTTCAAAAGCCCACACTATTCCAACTGGATCTTCCCTGACTCATGTTTGTGGATGAAAGGTAAAGTCTCACCTACTGTTACAGCCTTCCTGCTGCTATGCCTTCCTGCTGTTATGCCTTCCTGCTGCTATGCCTTCCTGCTGCTATGCCTTCCTGCTGCTATGCCTTCCTGCTGCTATGCTCCCTACCATGACGGTGTGGGCACTATTATCCTCTGGAACCATGAACCAATTAAATGTTTTCCTATGTAAGTTCCCTTGATGGTAGTGTTTTGTCTTGGCACTAGAAACAGAACTAAGACACATATGTCCAGAGCCCTAACTCCCAAGTGATTCTAGATTCCTCAGGTTAATCAATACCAGCCAACACACCTAGCAAGCACTCATCCTTGGTCTTCATTCCCAGCACCATTTACACAGAGTATGGTGGTGCATACCTATAGTCTCAGAACTCGGGATGTGGCTATGTGGAGAGTTCAAAGCCAGCTCAGACTGCATCAGAGCATGTCTCCTAAAAAGAAAAGAACCTACTGGGTTGCTCAGAAGGTAAAGTGCTCCCCACACAAGCTTGATGATCTAAGTTTGATTCCTGGAGCCCACACAAGTTAAATATTGTAGGGCTCGGCAGTTAAGAACACTTTACTGCTCTTGCAGAAGCCCCAGGTTCACATCCCAGGACCCTCATAATGGCTACAAATCATCTCAGAGAGTAGAAACAGCAAGATTAGGGGTTCAAGGCCAATCTTAGCTACACAGTGGGGTCTCAAAACCCAAAATGGGGTGCTGAAACAATAGCTCAGTCAGTAAAGTGCTTGTCACCCAAGCATGAGTTCAGTTCCTAGCTCCCAGGTTAAAAAAAAAAAAGTTGGGGATTTAGCTCAGTGGTAGAGCACTTGCCTAGCAAGCACAAGGCCCTGGGTTCGGTCCCCAGCTCTGGAAAAAAAAAAAACTGAGCGCAGTGGCACATGCTTTTAATTCTAGCACTGGGGAGGCAGAGACAGGAGGATACCTGTATTAGTCAAGTACCAGAGGTTATAGAGTTATTAGAATTATTAGAATGACTTACAGGCTGTGGCCCTGCTAACCCACCAATGGCTGCCTATGAATGGAAGGTCCAAGAATCCAGTGCCTATGAATGGAAGGTCCAAGAATCCAGTAGTTGCTCAATCCACAAGGCTGGATGTCTCAGCTGGCCTTCGGAATAAGCCTGAATGCACAAGAAGGAGGCTCTAACGCCAGTGAAGGAATGGACTTACTAGCAAAGAGCAAAAGCTTCCTACTTCCTTGCCCTTATATAGCTTCCAGTAGAAGGTGTGGCACAGATCAGCAGCCAGTCTTCCCATCTCAGAAGATCTGCATTAAACTGTTTGAGAGGACTTTTAGATACTAAGGTCATATAAATGAAAAATGTCTGCCATCGCACCAGCTAGTGCTTAACAATTTCATTCAAGTCCTAAGTATGTGGTGCCCTGCTGTTACTTTCTTTGTCAGTTGACCATTGAATTCAGACTTTTTACTTGGTTTTAAGTATAAGCTAAACAAGCAATAAAAGGGGGGAATGGGGCGTGCTAGCATCTCGTTATGCTCTCCCGAGGCTCTCTGTGCCTCTGTGCATTATTACTATTTAGATGCACGCAGTGCTAGCATGGCACTCTGGTCTTCACAAATACTGCAGTTTTTCTAGAACATACTCACAAACCAATAAATGTCACAGACAACAACAACAGAAGATCTGGATTGAAGGGGTGTCTTCCCACCTCACAGATCCACATTAGAAGTGAATCTTCCCATTTCAAATTAAGCAACAACCCCCCCACAGGTGTGCCCCATTTGGGAGTTTTAGTTCATTCCAGATTAACTAAGTCAGGTTGACAACAATAAAAATAGCCATTGCACTCTCTGTGGGCACTAGCCAGTCTTATTCCTAGTTGTCAAGCCCCATGTCCCATGTGTCGGACAAGGAGCAGGTGTCAGACGCTGGGAATATTCTGGAAAGAACAGTCTTTGCTCTAGAAGCTTAAGTTCCAACGAGTGACTGAGACAGACAAGAAAATAAATAACCAAATAAATGCACAGTTTGCAAAGCGTGAGAAGTACCATGGGAGAAAAAAAAACTCGCAAGAATCTCTAACACGGTGTAATACTGGAAAATTATCAGGATTATGATAATAATAATAAGCATTTCGGGAACGAAACAGGCAATTAGACGCTCTCAGAAGAGCAAAAGCTGTGGAAAGAAATATAATCAGTGTGGGAATGTGTCTTCCCCTGAACAATATTTACATAGCCATAATGATTTAACTAAATGTAAAATGTCAGTTTGGAAGTAACAGATTACCTATTACCTAGTGGGAGAGTCCAGGAAAGTCAGTAGAGGGGTTAAAATGCATAAAATACATTTTAAAAAACTGAGCTCCAGGTGCTGGGATAGGCGCCTGTAGTCCCAGCACTGGGGAGGCAGAGGGGATGGGAGGTGGGGGCGGGTGAGCAGTGGGTGTAGAGTAATAAAATTGTTGCTTTTCACTCCTTGTTTCTGCTGGTTTAATGCCACTTTGTTGCCAGGCCCTATCCCTGACACTGGAAACTCAGAAGTAAATGTAACAGCCCCAAAGGTACAATACCAAAATCCACACAATGTTGTAGAGTGGTAATCAATATGTAAAAAGCAGATTGGGGGGGCAGCATGGAGATCAAAACTTGCTCAGAGGTTACAGCTGCTTGCCACTAGACCCAGTAACCTGAGTTCAGCCTCTGGGACCCACATGGTGGAAGGAGAGAGCCAAGGCCTGCAAGTTGTCCTCTGCTCACACGAGTGCCATGGCACATGCTTCCCCACAGCAGGCATGCATGCCCGTGTGTGTGTGTGTGTGTGTGTGTGTGTGTGTGTGTGTGTGTGTGTGTGATATTTGACAGAGAGGAAGAAGAAGAATTTTGGTTTTTATTCATTGGTTTTAAGATTTGTTTAGTGTATCTGGATGTCCGAGTACCACATGCATGCTGGTACCCTCAAAGGTCAGAAGAGGGTTTTGGATCCCCTAGAACTGGAGTTACAAACAGTTATGAGTCCCGGGGTCTGAACCTGTCCTCTCTCTGCGACAGCAGCAAACGTTTAACCACCTTGTCATCGCTCCAGCTCTTCATCTTTTTTGAGATAGCCTCATGCAGTCCAGGCTGACCTTGAACCCTTGAAGTAACTAAAGTTAGCCTTGAACCTCTGATCCTTCTGTCTTCATCTCCCAAATACTAGAATTACGTGCCTGCCCCTCCATGTTGGGTTTACACTGTGCTGGATATGAACCCAGGATTTGGTGCACGCTAGGCAAGCACCCTAGCAATGGAGGTACAGCCACAGTGCCTCCATTCTTTTTAGTATCTGAATAAAACTTCATCACATGGCTTATTTTATTCATATATCTGAGCTGTTCCTCATTTAGCTGTCATAAGTAGTGCTGTTCTGAGCATTCATGTTGAGTTTTCTGTGTAAATGTTAATTGCTTCTCTTGGGTTTAAGCCCAGAAGTGCCATCGCAGAAGTGCCATCGCTCATGTGCCGACTTTAAGCTTTACTTTTTTCCCTCTGAAGATTTTGAAACATTATAAATTTTATTCTTATTTATGTGTGTATTAGAGGTCAGAAGTCACCAGATGCCCAGGAGCAGGAATCATAGGCAGTTGTGAGTCACCTGACCCGGAGCTGAGAACTGAACTCAGGTCCTCTGCAAGCATGCTGCTTACTCTTAACTGCTGAGCCCTCTCTTCAGCTCCCTCACCTCCTTCCCTTTTGTGGAGATGCCATCTTATTATATAGCCCTGGCTAATCTAGAACTCACTGTGTAAACCAGGCTGGCCTCCGCCTCTGCCTCTGCCTCCTAAAAGTTAGGGCTAAGGGTGTATGCAGCCACCACAGACACTAGTTGTTCTTCTTGTCCTTATTCCTCTTCCTCCTCTTCCTCTTCTTCAAGGTTTTTCTATAGGTGGACAAGTAGTGGTGGCTCACACCTTCAATTCCAGAACTCAGGAAGCAAAGGCAGGCATATATCTCTGAGTTTGAGGCCAGTCTGGTCTACAGAGCAAGTTCCAGGACATCCAGGACTCCCTAGCCAGAGAAACCCTATATAGAAAAATAA
Organism: Rattus norvegicus; assembly: GCF_021556685.1. NCBI lineage: Eukaryota > Metazoa > Chordata > Mammalia > Rodentia > Muridae > Rattus > Rattus norvegicus. The sequence goes on along the minus strand of NC_141539.1, from coordinate 33,153,743 downwards.
AACGAATTGCCTTAAAACATAATTGCTCAGTGTTGGAGAGATGAGTCAGTGGTTAAGAGCTCTTAATGCTCTTGTACAAGACCTGGGTTCAGTTCCCAGCACCAATGTCAGGTGGCTAGAAACCATCTGTAACTCCAGTTCCAGGTAATCCAATACCCTCTGGCCTCCTCGGGTGGCCCATGCCTACCCATGGTGTATGTAAACTCCTACAGGCACACATATATACATATAAGTGAGCCTACTGTTTTGCACTGTGAGCCCTGCATATGAATCTGCACAAACCGGGCACTGCTGCGGGTATGCTGCATCCTACAGCAGGATGCACTGGACCACAGGACATGGACACTTAGGATATCAACGGACATCCCATCAGCATCACATGCAAGCATGGATCTCAGCCAGTGACAGAGCCAGAGTTGGGGCCAATCTAGGGCCAGTAGGGCTAATTCCCACCACAAACCTCTGAGCACAAGGACCCCTCCCTTCCAGAAAAAAAAAAGCTGGTTTGGTTCCTGGAACAGCTACAAGCCAAACTGTCACACAAAACTACTTGTGGCTTCCAACTGAGCCCCCCTCCCCCATGGGAAAGTCTTGAATGGTACACTGAGTCCGATCTGAGTCGATTTGTTTCGATTCACCAAATGTACATAGTACTCTGCATAGTTAACATTGTGCAAATTCTGCTCCAATTGTTTGAATTCTGCCCCAGTTGTTTGCAAGATATATAACTCTCTGTTAAAGTCTGCTCAGGGTCGTCTCCCCTTGAAGTGGGAGGACCCTGGCATGCCGGAATTAAACTCCTCTTGCTTTTGCATCGATCACCGTCTCCCTGAGTCTTATTCAAGAGGTCCTGGAAGAGGTTCAATTCGGACCTCACACCAGCATCTATTTCTGACCTGAGTGGTGAGTGAGAGGATCAAGGAGCCTGCCAAGTGCTGAGAAACCAGAGCTGCCTCAGAGGCCCATGGAAGCAAGGCAGGGTATGGAGTTGTAAGTGGGTGCGGTAGAGCTGGCGTGCTGACTGGCAAGGCACTAGCAGACCTCTGCTGCCACCCAGGGGATGCCATTGGGACTACGGAAACAGTTGTAAGAGGCTGGAGAGGAAGCACAGCAGCCATAGTCGGGCGCGCTAGTAGAGCAAGCCTTCATTTTAGAATCCATGGGGTTGCTGCCACATGGCCTCAGATGAGGCACATCACTGCGGATCTGGAATTCATCATCATCCTGTGGGCATTTCTGGCTTTGAACTCCATGGTTCCTGACAGACAACAGGGCTCTCTTGTGAATTCCAATGTCCCCAAATGCAGACGGCTTTTCCTGTGGAGGTTTTTGCTTCTAGTGGAGGGGTCTCCCTCGTGCTCTGGAAAGGGCTGGGAGGTTCTGATTTCTACTGGTTTGAACTAAAAACAGCTCAGTCCAATCCGGCAAGCACTTCTTGAGAGTCCTGGGTGCAAATCCACCGTCCTCGTCCACATGGATAGTTTCAGCAGCCTCCTGATCAGGCTCCTGACCTCTGTGATCAATCCTCCATACAGTAACTCACCGAGCAAAAGAACGGAGAGGCAGAGACCGCTGGAGTCCTGTATCCCTGCAGGTTCTTTATCGCCAGTCCACAGATACATACCCCACACGCGCACTCTGTCGCCACAGGCCTTTGCACATTCTGGCCTAACTTCTCCCCCACGTGTTGTCGCTGTTGTTTAAGGAGCTTTGAATTTTACTTTAGGGTTCCGGAGATCTAGCCTAGGCTACATGCTAGCCAAGCACTTTATTGTTGCGGCCATGATATTAACCTTCACTTTAGTCTTGCCTAGTTAATTTCCTAGAGGTGTCTATTGAGAGTTAATCTCATCAGAGGTTTCCCTGACCTTTGTATAAAATAGCACTTGCAGGGGCTGGGGAGACCGTTCAGAGAAGTGCTTGTAACCATACTTTTTGGCTACTTATATTTACCTCCCTTTTAACCTTCTCCACTAGTCCCTCCCAACCCCCCAACACTTGGTAGGCTAGAAAGGTTAAGGGGAAAGGAGGTGTAGATCTCTTTAGACTACTTCCTGCTGACTAGGGGCATTGAGTTCCCAGGGGCAAGTCCAATTGGTGTCATCAGGATACTTCCAACCAGCAAACCAGCAAAGTGCAAACTCAGCAAACGCAACGACAGGAAGCAGCAGCAAAGGGAGCAGCAGCCCACACCTCTCTCAGGGCTCTGGCATCCTATACCTTCTCAAAAGTGCCCAGAATTCCAAAAGTAAACTATCTTTACCTGGCAGAATCACGCCCCTGCCAGAGCATGACACAAATCACAGTCAGTCACTGTGGACAGTCTGAAGCAGCCCCCTACCCCACACCTGGGATGAAAGCAAAAACATAGTCACATAACTGTTTTTTTTTTTTTTTAATTTTCACTACAAGGGCTTACAAGTGTGCATCTAGACCCCCAGCATCTAATGAAAAGCTGTATGCGACAGGTAGTAGATGCCTTTATTCCCTCGATCTGGACAGAGGCAAGCTGATTCCTGGTCAGCCAGTCTAGCCAAATTGGTGGGTTCCAGTTTCAATCAATCCCAGTCCTTCTCTCTCAGTCCCCTCGCCTACTCTATTTTCTTCACAATATTTATCACAGCCCTCACAAGATCTGTTTATTTATCTTTCATTCATCCATAAACACCACACCACACCACACACGAACACACACACCATACCACACACACATACACACAGCATAACACACACACACACACACACACACACACACACACACACACACACACACCATGAGCTTCAGGGAAGGAAGGACTGTTGTTCAAGGTCTGTTCAGATTGGGCATTTGAGCCTCCTAGGCAAGACGAACTTGTCTGCAGCAGTCTGGAGGCTAGCGAGCCTTAAGTTTTTTTTCTGGAGAACAGGTGGGGCTTTCCTGCTGAAGGTCTCCTGAAACAAGGCTCTCAGAGAATGGTGAGTTCAGAGAAGGTAATTGACTGGCTGTGCTTATCACACAAAAGGCAGAAAGACAGCTTGGGGTGGCTCAGGGTCCCAGTCTAGGGGTTGTAATTGGAGTGAGGGGAAAAAGGCTGATTCTTATTTCTGTGAAGATCTCCAAGCAGATAGTTCCTCAGGCTTTCAAAACTCTGCCTGGAACTTAGGTGGTGACTATATTTCCACAGTAGAACAACCCTGCCCTCTGGTGGCCACCTCAGGGGCAGAGGCGCCTTGGGACCATTTAGCCAAAAGGGAGAAAAATTCTCTCTACTTAACCTAGCTTCCATACAGATGTGTTAGAAGGCATAACATATGGAGCTTTGAAAAAAATCCAGTAGATGTTGGAATGCACAACTTTAATCCCAACACTAGAGAGGCTGAAGCAGGACAGCCAGGAGTTCAAGATAACTTGCCGAGGATACATAGTGAGTTCAAGGACAGCCTGGGCTACCTGAGACCCTGTCCTGAAAGGAAGAAGAGAAAGGGAACAATAGTTATAGAAATCTCTTTATCTGGCCATGGTGTACACAATCCTCAGAACTCAGAGGCAGAGGCAGGTTTGCAGCAGGCCGGATGCTGGTCTGATCTGATTGTGAGTTCCAGATCATACAAGGCTACATAGCAAGACCCAGTCTCAAAACAAGAGTAGGCATTGTGGCTCCGGCCTTTAATCCCAGAACTTGGGAGGCAGAGGCAGGTGGATCTCTGTGAATCTGGGGACAGTCTGGTCTACAGAGTGAGTTCTAGAATAGCCAGAGCTACATGATAGACAGACCCTATCTCAAAAATACCAATGTACAAACAAAGAAACAAGCAAACGCCACAGGGGCTGGGGAAATGGTTCAGTGGTGAATAGTGCTTGCTGCTCTTCCGCTGGACCTGAGTTCTGTCCCGAGCACCCACATGGTCCAGTGCCTATAACTCCGTCTCCTGGGGTTTAACACCGTGACCTTCTTGTCACACACACACACACACACACACACACACACACACACACACACACACACACATTAAAAACAACAAAAATCAAATCATCTTTTGAAGGTTTGTTTGAGGGCAAGCAGTCACGGGCATGAATGCTTTTCTGTGTTGTGTCGTCAGAGAACATGGACTTTCCGTTTCAGGTCTCCGCCTCCCATCTCACTGAGAAATCTGGGTAATACTAGACTTCAAGGGATAACACCACGTGGGGCTCAGGGGCAGGGAGCATCAGGCTCATGCAGATATGTAGACCCTCTGAGCCATCTCGCTGGTACTTTGATAGGTGGAGGGCAACTTCTTTCTTTCTTTCTCTCTTTCTTTCTTTCTCTCTTTCTTTCTTTCTTTCTTTCTTTCCCTCCCCCTCCTCCCTTTCTTTCCCTTTCCCTTTTTTCTTTTCTTTTTCTAAGACAGGATTTCTCCTTGTAACAGCCCTGGCTGTCCTGAAACTCACTCTGTAGACCACCAGGCTGGTCTTGAACACACAGAGATCCACCCGCCCCTGACTCCAGAGTGCTGTGATTAAAGACCACCCCATCTGACACCGCAGCCAGCCCTTACATCACCCCATCACAGTGGGCCCTGATCAGATCCTTTTTATACTCCTGGTGCTCCTGGAGTTTCCACTGTGCTTTGTTCCCAGTCAAGTATTTACAGGGCACCTACGACATTGCAGGCATTGGCCAGTGGTAGAATGAATAAGACTCTGTGTGCAGCTTCTTTCTGTTCTGGGTGTAATCATCTTGTGCTTTTCTGCCCTGAAATCTTCACTCTGTGTCACAACCTATATTGTCACACACTTGGCAGGAAATCATTGCTAATGGCCGCAGGCGGCCTCCGAGTGAATGCCCTCAGCCATTTGTCTGGTAAACAGCCTGGATAAGTGGCTGCTGCTTCAGATCAGAATGAGGCAGAGTGAGGGGTGTTTGGTCTCTGCAGGAGTGAGCTCAAGATGGTCATTACCAACAGCCTCCAGGTCCTCCGCCCCATGCCGCAGAGTTCCAGCAACAGTCCAGTCGTCAAAGCACCCAATATCCAGAATCCTTTCAGCAACAGCCACCTTCAGAGTCTGCACTAGAACGGATCAGTGACAGACATGGCTTAAACCAGGGGCCACTTCCCTGTTAGACGCTTGTAGTGAGAATTTTGGTTCCTTTAAAATACATAAATATAATAAGAATATGTTTTTGTTTTAATCCTAGGCCAGGACTATAGGGCTGCTTCAGACCATCCACAGCCGCTGACTATGATTTGCCTTGTGCTCTAGTGCCCCTGTAAATTTGCCAGCCGCAGATAGTTCCTGTAATTGTGTGACCTTTGGGATTCGAGGACTTTTCAGAGGATATATAAATGTTAGAGCCCGATGGTGGGGGCCGTTGGGTTGCTGTTAGTAGTCATGTGCAAAGAAAAAACAAGAAGAAATTGGATGCCCTGACATCTAAGATCAAGCTCACAGGAAGTATTCTACTGATGATAAGGTTGCTCTCTGTCCCCTCTGTCCTGTTTTACCTCCTATCAGGGAGTTCAGGGGTTAAAAGGAAGGGTTGAAAGGTGGGAGGAAAAGCTCACAAAAAGAGCCAAAGCCCGGCATTCATGTTCAAATGGCAATCCTACAAACTCAGGAAGCAGAGGCAGGAAGATCAGGAGTTCAAGGCTAGCCTCGGCATAGCAACCAACTTAGGCTACACGATACCCTGTTTAAAGCAAGCATTTTTTTTTTTTTAGATCCCTTGTAATAACCACTTAGAAAGGACGCTGGATGAAAAGAATGCATTCATACTGCCAACACAAGAAGAGCTGTTTAGAAATTCATTACTGAGAATCCTCTCTAAATGAAAGACGAGAACTTGAAAGATAGAAAAGGATTGCATAGGGGCTGGAGAGATGGCTCAGTGGTTAAAAGCACCTGACTGCTCTTCCAGAGGTCCTGAGTTCAATTCCCAGCAACCACATGATGGCTACAACCATCTGTAAAGAGATCCGATGCCCTCTTCTGGTGTATCTGAAGGCAGCTACAGTGTGCTTATATATAATAAATGAATAAATAAATTTAAAAAAGAAAAGGCTTGAATAAATACAAAGATACAAGTTGGGGGGTTGCTTTTTTCTTTTTTTTTTTTTTTTTTTTTTGTGCATGATGTTTTCAGATGCTGGTTTCTGTACGGAAGTCTGGTTGGGATCCAGATTTTTCTTTTTTCTTTTTTTTCTTTTTCTTTTTTTTCTTTCCGGAGCTGGGGACGAACCCAGGGCCTTGCGCTCGCTAGGCAAGTGCTCTACCACTGAGCTAAATCCCCAACCCCTGGGATCCAGATTTTGGTATTGTCATTGTGAAGCAGTTCCTGACTCAGCTTTTGTAAACCATTGTTCTCCATCATCTTCTGATTGGTCAATACTGGTCAGCCTATAGCTGGGCAGGAGAGGAAAAGGCAGGATTTCTAAGCCCAGAGAGCCAGGGAGAGGGTCTCTGCTGGACACTGGGAAGTTCCCACTGGGACACAGATGAAGAAGGCCAGGGCCAGACCAAGGTGGCAGGTAGTGGGCCACGTGACTGGGAAGTAGGCCACGCCAGCATAGGATGGTTAAAATGACTCAGTAGCTGCCCCGGTATCATGCCCTTTATATCACACTAAATATAAAGGGCTCTGTGTCGTTACTAGGGAACAAGGGAGGGCATAGAGAAAAACCATCCTTTTGTAAATACATTTTGTCTTGACTGAAAGAACCGTGTTGTGCCCAGGGCAAGTGTGTAATCCCAGTATTTTGGAGGTAGGTAAAGAATTGGGAGTTCATGGTCATCCTTGGCTACATAGAGAATTTGGAGGTTACACATGATCTATTTTAAATAATGGGTTTGGTATCTGGGCAGTGGTGGGGGTGCACAGCTTTAATCCCAGCACTGGGGAGTCATAGGGAGGTGGGTCTCTGTGAGTTCGAGGCCAGCCTGGTCTACAGAGCAAGTTCCAGGACAGCCAGGGTTACACAGAAAAACCCTGCCTCAAAAACAAAACAAAAAGGGTTGTGGATTTAGCTCAGTGGTAGAGCGCTTGCCTAGGGAGTGCAAGGCCCTGGGTTCAGTCCCCAGCTCCGAAAAAAGAAAAAGAAAAAGAAAAAGAAAACAAAACAAAACAAAAACAAAAACAAGCAAACAAAACCCACATACAAACACAAAAACAAAAAAATGAAAATTAAGGCCATGATGGTTTAGATAACGAAACCCTGTCTTGGAAACCCAAATAAATAAATAAATAAGCTTAATTAATTAAATTAAAGGTGGTCTGTGTATTTAATCCCAGAATCTGGAAGATGGAGTCCGGCAGATCACTTTGGGTTTGTTGGAGGCCAGTGTGGTCTACATAGTGAGATCCCAGTTAAAGGGGGGTGTGTGTGACGTGTGTGAGGAAATGGTTCCCTGAGTTAACCTATATATTTGACAGATATGTTTTATCATAGACAAAACCTTCTGTCCTGTCTTCCCCTTTCCCACGCAGGACTCCCCCTCTGCAGAACGGGGGCTGGTGCAATTATGTTGTATGTGATTTATGTTGCTCTCCCGTGAGGCCAAGAAAACAACGCTGGAAGTCATCTGGAAGATAAATAAGTGAAAAGTGGCAATAAACCTCTTACCAGGTGGCAAAAGTACAGTGCGAACCTGTGGCAAACTTGGCCAGAGCTCAAAAATAGGCAGAAAAATCAATAAGACACACCCGATCGGAAACAGATCCACTAAGTGCGGACATTTCACACTAAGTGGCTCAAAACCGTCAGGGAAACAGTCTATTCAGTAAACATCGCTGGAGACAGGTGATCATGCAGAGAGCAATTAAATGTGGACGCAAACCTCTTTTCCTTTACGTTAGAGTTGATAGAGGGCGGGTTCAAAATGGAACCTGCAAAAAACGGGAACGTAGAGCGTGTGGGGGAGAAAGCGGGGTACGCGTGTATTAATCTGAGTCTTTAAAATATGAAGGTCCTTGCGAAAACAACATGGCTAGGCAGTAGATGTATACTAATTTTCTTAACTACAAAGAAGGATTAGAAATCCATAAAGCAGACAGTGAACCTAGAAGACAGAGTGAAGAAATCGATGCAAGATAGCAGTGTGGAAAGCCCAGCTCAACTCCCTACTGGGATAGCTCAGTGGTTAAGAGCACTGACTGCTCTTCCAGAGGTCCTGAGTTCAATTCCCAGCAACCACATGGTGGCTCACAACCATCTGTAAAGAGACCCGATGCCCTCTTCTGGTGTGTCTGAAGACAGCTAATATATATATATATATATATATATATATATATATATATATATATATGTGTATATATATGTGTATATATATATATATACATATGTATATATATATGAGAACAAGGTTCTGAGACCTAGGTCGGTCTGCTGCATACAGATGCGTCCATGTAGCTATGCACAGACTTACAACAGTTCCAGAGAGAAGCATCCAGGTGCTTGAAAAATGTTGGATGGGGCTAGTATTGGATGGGGGTAGTAAAGTCAGTTGGCTCTAGGCAGTAGGCTACAGCCTGGGGGTGAGGGAGATGCCCTTCTGGGCTTTCATCTAATATGCCGTGGAGATGTCTTTTCCTTTTAAACATTCTCTAAACTCATTTTTACTTAGCTGAGTGGCGGTGGTGTACAATACTTAGGAGGTAGAGCCAGGCAGATCTCTGAGTTCAAGGCCTGCCTAGTTTACAGAGCGAGTTCCAGGACAGCCAGGGCTACACAGAGAAACCCTGTTTGAATTTTTTTTTTCTTTTTTAAATTTTAATCTGGGTGTGTGATCATGAGAAGAAGGCACTGGGTCCCCTAGAGCTGGAGTTACACGTGCTTGTAAGATGCCCAGCTCAGGTACTGGGATCTGAACTCAGGTCTCCTACAAGAACACAGATATTCTCCAGCTCCCCACACCTTTCCAAACTAAAAGATTTTTTATTTCATGCACCTGCACGTATGTGTTAGAAATGAGGTTAGGATCACAGAAAGACCACCACTTCAAACGAAGTAGACAGGGCAAAGTTTACTCTTGATCAAGAGGGTGTGCTGAAGCCGGGAGTAGCAGGGCTCACCTTTAATTCTAACACTGGGATGCAGAGGCATGTGGAGCTCTGGGTTCGAGGCCACTCTGGTTTACAGAGCGAGTTCCAGGACAGCCAGGACAAAGGTATGCTCAGAAAAGCAGACACACAGAGACAGGAAGTGGACTTTGTATTCTAACTCAGGGGGTAAATGAGTCTTTTCCCCTTTGGCTGGGGTCTAACCTCACAGTTTTACTGACTGAGACACCGGAAACAGGGGAGGGGAGGGGCAACTACCCGGGCCATTGGATTCTTGAAATGCAGCAGTGGCCCCTTATGCAAACAAGTATTTTGCTGCTGGTGGCAGTAAAACATTTGCATGAAAAGACACAAGGTGGGGGAGATAGCAGATCGGATTTCCAGTCCTAAACACAAGCTTTATAGTATTTAATAGAAGAGACTCATATTTAATATTCCTTAAATATGCAAGCTTACTGCATGCATGAAAATATAAACCGGGGCCCAAGTGGGACCACGTCGGGTGTTTTCTCCAGCTGGTCCTGGGTTGGTGTCATTGGGTCTTCTGTCTTCTCCCCCACCCCCATCCTCCTCCAGGCTTGCATAGCTCACCCTGGACTAGCCACAGAGGCTCCAGACACTCCGGCACGGGCCAACTAAACTTCACCAGCAGGAAGCCCGGCTTGTCCCCAGAACCTCTCATTCAAACCATCCTGTGCGCCTAAAACACGCTCCCCGTTCCCTGCGGTAGCACAGAGCACCGTCCCATTCTGCAGGTCCCTTCCTGTCCCTGCCACGTGGCTTTGCAGAGGAGAAGCCAGAGGCGCTAGTCTCACCCGGTGTGTCCCAGGAGACCCCGAAGGAGGGTGACAAGCGTGACAGCTCCTCCAAGTGCTCTGGGCTGCTTGTCATTCTGCCACTCACATTCCAGGCGTGACACTGTGTGGGTAGGAACAGGTGGGGGCTTCAAGATTCTTCCCCACAGAGGTGGATGCTAAGAGGCTGGCAGGGAATTTTTGGTGGCTGTGAGGAAAGCCAGTCCGTGTAGGAAAGGCAGGGTTACCCTGACATCAGCTGAAAATGCAAATCTAAAACCTGCAAAGGCCCAAAACTCTGCCTGGCAACTCGACATCCGGGCATTTACCATGAAACACGAGCTCCCAGGAACACATGTGGAGTGAGCGTGCGCCCCCAGAGGCCATGCTGGAAGCCTAGAGGCCGGAAAGCTGTTGTGCAGCTGCAGAAGGACCTTCCACTGCTGAAGTCTAACCTGATAAATGCTTTAAGTAATAGTACGAAGTTGACCAGTGTTCCTGCAGAAAACAGCAGTTTCACTCCCTCCCTCTTTTAAGGTGTGTGTGTGTGTGTGTGTGTGTGTGTGTGTGTGTGTGTGTGTGTGTGTGTGTACGCACTCGAGTGTGATCTCCCCAGCCTTACTTTTTTACTTTTACTTCGAAAGGGTATTTATGGTTTTTGTTGTTGTTATTGTTTTGTCTCCTGGGGGGATTTTCATGACAAGGTCTCAGGGAGCCCAGTGTGCCCCCCACCCCATCCTTGTTTCCCCAAACCCTAAATTATCAAATGACACCATGAAACAACAGGTTTTTGTTAATCAAATGGCAGGCAGCTCCTTGCCTTGAGTAAGCTCTCCCAACCCTGTCTTGGATGGCCCTTAAGTATTTAGGAATAGCTTTCAGAACCATGAGTGTCTTCCCGTCTTTCCTGAGCCTTGGCATCAGTCTTGGGAGATTGAGACTGGGTTGTCCCTATCTGTATGCTTCCAACAAAGAGGATTTGCAAAACCCTCCTGCTTCTACTTAGTGTCTACCTTCTTAAAAGAGTCTTGGGCTGGAGATGGTTCCTTGGAAAAACCTGCTTGCTGTGTAAGTATAAAGACCTGAGTTCAATCCCAAGAACCTATATAAAAAGCCAGGTTTCACACCTATAATCCCAGCACTGGGAGGGGGGGGTGGTGGTGGTGGTGGTGGTGGTGGTGGTGGTGGTGGTGGTAAGGGACTGAGGGCTAGTGGGTAGCGCAAGTCAAGTTGCTTTTATCACACCCAATTTTATGCTCTGACTTCTAGACATGAATGTAACATGTACACTTTCCCACTGGGATTAACACATGTGTGTTACAGGTTCAGTGTGGCTTGTCTTTCTCTGCATTTCTCGGTAGCAGCATTGGTGAGGCGGGCCTTTGAGGCTGGGGTTCTATATGAAGTTGGTATTAAAGTATCTCTTCTGCCTGTGTCTGTTGTGACAGACAGCATGAGGCCCTGGATCCTGGACCCAGCTTTCAGAACAGTGAGCCTGGCTTCCTTTCTAAATCAACTCAGCCCCAGGGAACTTGTGGTGCTGTGGAGAACAGGCAGAGGCACGGGTGGGGATGGCTCACTAAGGGCCCAGTTTGTTTCTTGCCAGACAGAATCTCTGAGCTGGAACTCAAAGCCTGCCTGCTGGTCTCGTTGAAGGAATCAGGCAGAAACCAAAATGTCCACTGTGACTTTCTCCAATTGGTCTCAGTTCTGGGAATCTATTTCAAGGGAAAAAAAATACAAAAAGGGGGAAGCCAAAACATAAAGATGTTTATTGAAGCTCTATTTATAGCGAAAATAAAATATATATAAACAAACATTCAACAAGAAAATACCATGCAGCCATTTGAAAGTAAGATTCCACATCAACATTGAAAAACATCGAGAAAAGAAGTAGAGTAAAAGCCAAATATACATTTACAACCTTGTCAAAGGGAAAAAAGCAAGAAAAAGTGCCCATGAGAAAACCTGTCTAGCCGAGCTTTCCCCATCTGCTCAAGGATCCCCACACAGTGTGTCTGCTATCCCAAACCCGCCCAAAAGCCTGGGGGAGGAGACAGCCTGAACAATCCTTAGGAGTGGAAACCCAGGCCAAGCCTACTGGCTACTCCCGGAGATATGGGGGACAGACAGACTCTGCATTCAGACTGACCTTCTAGAAAGGTGAGACAGAGACACCATGGGCAATAACACCTCAGGCCATAAGGCCCTGCCAGAGAGCCTACACTCAGACCAGCAGTAGCCTGTTGGCCACTGGCCCCAGCCCTTGGGTTACCTGTCACGTGTTGGCAAAGATTGCCTTTAAACCCGAGGTTCTTCTAGGGTTCCCCCAGGGCCCAGCTGTCTCCCTCCTTTCCTCACTTCTTCCTTCTGAGCCTGGCATCGGTAAGTCCCCACTGGTTCTCCTGCCACCTAACCAGGATGCTGATCTGCTTCCTGTTCTGGTCTCAAGACATCTGCTGTGTCTGGAAGTCAACCAGACAACTTCATCTTTGTCCGACTCTTTGATCTTGAGCCAAACTCCCTCTGCCCTTGGGTCCCAGCCCCTAGTTAACACCCACTCGAGAGCTGCGTTAGAAATCCATTCCCCAGACGCCCCCCAGATATTATGCACACCCACTTCAGCCCACTGGAGGACCGCGAGCTGTCACATCAGGGGAAAGGAGTCGCAGGACAAAAGGACATTATGACGGTGCTTTTCGTTTTCCATTTTTCTTTTTGCACAAAAACAGTCCATTTATTCAAGTGTTCTCCAGCACAAGTACATTAGAAAGGAGCTTTATTATATTCTTCTGGGCACAAAAAAAAAAAAAAAAAAAAGAAAAAGAAAAGTGATGAAAGCGGAACTGACGGACTGTCTACACCTGCTGTACGCATTGACCTTTTTAATTATTTCTTCAACAGCTATGTCACAAGCATCACGTACACAGAGATACAACGGGACACCGGATGGTGCGGCAAGCTGTGCGCAGCCCCCCACACCCCTCCTGGCTGCCCCAGAACCAGACTGTGAAATGTACAGTATTACTGTCAATAAATAGAGAAGCAACCCTAACAAAAAAATACAGTGGTAGAAGGAAGCTGGGACCAGGGAAAACAAACGACAATTTAAAAAGAAAAAATAGGAAAAGAGAGAGATAGGAAGAGGAACGGAAAGAGGACCGAGGGGGACTAGGGGAAGGTTCTGGAAGGTCCTGCACTTAGCTGCGTGGAATGTGGAGTAAAAGTGCTCTGCCACCGGGGTCAAAGCGAAATCGTCTGTAACAGTAAAAGTTATTACCAAACCAGCCACGGAGTTTATTTTGTAGTATGAATACATGATTTCCCACAAGTAAGCACCCGATACTTCGATGCCTCAGCTAAAACACGTGAAATCGTTCACTTAGTTTTCAAGTACAAAGTTAAAATGCCTTTTTAATAATAATATATCAGAGTAAAATAATAGTCTCTTTTAAACTCCACTACAAGAAAACAAAACAGAACATCATTGTCCAGACAGCAGACTTAATTTAACAATATATATTTTTAATAAAATGTGTTTAGCACCGTGTGAGTCATCCCCTCCCTCTGCATATTCTAAGGAATTTCAACTTTTCATTATTGTTGTTTCTATAGAATTCTAGGGCCGGACAATCAAATTAGTCTGTAAAATGGGACTAGGTGAGACTTTAGACCACTGCTCATGTCCTCAGGCTCGGGGACTGGGTGGAGTTAGGAGGCCGCTTTATGAGCCCACAAATGGGGTTCATCCCAATGGGAGAGCCAGTTACAGGAGTTCCTGGGGTCCCCTAGAGAAGCTGTGCCTTCCTACCAGCAACGGCCTTCCATACATCCCGATCTTGGCCTACCTCTTGGTCTCAATGCTGAAACTCCAGTGTCTGGCCTAGAGACTTGTCTCCAACCAAAGGCCAACCTTAGCTGTTGTCTTGGAAGCCTGAAAGGACAAGGCCTTTCCTCCCAAAGACCTCGGCTTTCTCCACACAAACATATGCGAGCTCACAATGACCCTGACCAACCCGAGTCCTTTCCTTGGGGGTTCTTCCGAACCAGCACTGCTCCTAGCATGGGTACCGACCGGATGGGACAGGACCAATCAGAAGGGCCACAAACTCCACACACCATCACAGGGTGACAGGCTTCGGCTGTTCTCTGCCAAGTGAACAAGTGAGCACGGCCACCTCATCACAAGTGCCAAGCTCAGATGCAAACAAACACAGGCCTGCTTGGAAACACAGCTGCAATGGTCACACCGTCCCAGCTCACAGCCAGGACCCCTACAGTGACCGGTTCTGAAGACCCTATAGTGTCACAGCAGCTTTGCACCAACCGGACAAGCCCGGGAATTTGCTTCTACTCTCTGGACAAACTGCGTAGTAAATAGAGAAACCAATAATCTGTATCTTCTTGTGAGCACATTTCTTCAAGGTGGCTCAGACTAATTCCTAAACCAGCATGTGATGACCACAGCATCTCCAGTACAGAGATGCTATTGGGGAAGGTATATGCTTTTGATGTTGGCCCGCAAGGGCCACCAACTCTACCTGTTGCTTCTGCATCCACACTTCTGGTCATTTGCCAAAAGCCACAGGGGTCTTTATGCCTGTGGTTCTACCTGTGGGACTTTGGCTTTCTAATGGGTGTTCACAGCAGGGATCAGCTTACTGCAGGCTCCCAGGCTTCTGGGTCCTGTGGAGAGGAATTAGCACCAGCTTGGGACCCCGCTAGCATGTGTGCCTCCTCAGGAGGCCTTGGTTCTGTGACCCTGGCACTAGCACCAGCTACATCCCCTGGCAAGGGCCACACACAGATCTTGGGTGTGAGACTTCACACAGCACCAGCAGAGGGGTGGCTGTCACTCAGTCCCCCAGCACCTTAGTTTCTAGGGGAAACAAGACTATTCTTTGGAAAGGAAAGCCCGCGGGGAACCTTTGGGGATCCTCCCATCCCATGACCTGACTCCAGCTTCAATTCCACCTACAGTGAACTAGCTCCTACATGCTCTGCCAACTCCCCACAGCCTCTGCTCAGCTACCACAGCATCCTAGGAGCTCTCCTTGGAGGTGACCCTAGAAGCCCCACTTGGGGTAGAGATGGATGAAGACCAAGCAGGCGCAGTCACAAAGACCTCCCCAAAAGATATTGGGGGCTAACTGGACTGGTGCCTACACACTATGGTAAGACTGGGCTGGAAGGAAAGCTAGTGAAGAGGCCCCATGGGAATCTATTAGGGAACTTGTCAAGTCAGTATCGGCCAGCCACCTGGGAGCCTCTACTCAGTCCCTTGAGAATGCCACATCCATTGACAGAGACCCCTCTTCCTGAGCCCTCACATTAACCCCAGGCATTGGGGAGCACCAGGCCCAGCTGGGGTGGCATGAGGCTCCTGGGGAAGGCTAGCTTCTTCACATAAGCAGTGGGCAGAGGTGGGAGGACCTTGAAGACAGTCCTGACAGGAGCTGGGAAGACCTTGCCATTGCTAGTTGGGGAGGGAGCACCTTAGACTGCCTAAAGCAGCCTTCCTCCCCTCCAGTCCTCCTGCATGGTGCTGGTGGACTCCAGGTCAGAATGGAGCCCTGCTGGAGCAGGGGAGCTATCACATTTAGTATAGGGACTCCAAGTGGGCAAGCATCCCCTCTCCTGGATGCCCCAGCCCCATAGTCACTACCTGCCACGGCAGGGAAAACTAGCTGTCATTTTAAAACTATCCAGAGAAAATGAGCAGAGGTGGGCAGGACCACACAGCCCAAGAGGTGTTACCAAGCCACCAGCTAAGCTTACTCCTGAGCAGTGAGCAAGGGGACAAAGCCTTTGTTTAGTTCTAACACTAATTAATGATTTGCTTTACTCCAAAAGTGAGGTACACTGTCCCATTTTAAATTTTTTTAATATTTTATGTTCCCAATGGAAGACCAATGGCCAAGACAGATTTCAGTTCGACTTTGGTTGGGGAGAATAGGTAGGGGGAGTCGAGGGCTGACTTGACTGGTGCCTAGAGTTGCAGGTCAGTAACCACAGGCTGCTAACAGAAGAATCTTTGACATCACCAGGGGCAAAGGGTATAGAACACAGACCTGCTAGAGGAAGCACCTGCTTGGATCAAACCTCCTCCTTTTCCTGACTTCAGCACCTAGCAACTTCTGGGATCGAGTCTACCTGTCATCAGGGCAACAGATGTGTGAGAGCTGCAGAGCGACTCCAGCATCCTGACCCTGGGGAGAAGTGTGCTGGGAGCTCCCTGGTGTGCATCCAGACAGAGAGAAGTCCCTGTGCATGTGTCAGACTGATATACTGTTTGTGGGGCTGTCTGCGGGAGGGACCCAGGCTCAACACAGAGCCTGCTCCCTCCAACCCCCACTGTGTAAATTTCTTATACACGACCCTATCTATGTATTTATACAGGGCCTATCACAGGCCCCATCTTTCTAGGGATGCGGTCTCGGGACCATGTGCTTGACAGCACACCTCCCAGCCTCTGCTGGTCTCAGGAGGTGCCGTCCCCCCTCCCATTATAAAATATATATCTCTATATGCCACATATCTACACTCCATCCATCCAGACAAGCCCTCACCCCGGGGCCAACAACACCTTCCCTTCCCACGGCCAATGCCAGGCTGCCCTGGGTAGGAAGCAGAACAAAGTGTGAGCGCACAGGCCCCAGGTGAAGCTGACTCAAGGTAAGAGCACAGCTATCGGACCAAACACTAGAAAAGAAACACACGCCACTCCAACCACGCACACAAGGAGAGAGGCTGCCCCGGCCTCCCTCCAGCCCTGACACACCGGACTCACGAGGAGGGAAGAAGAGAAGAATGACGGCCCGGAGGGCGGGCCTTGGAACTCCCTGGCTGCCTGGCTTGGTGCTGTACTGCCCAGTGGCCCACCTGGCCTGAGGGGTGGAAGCCAGGGCACCAGAGCCACTGGTCCTTAAAAAAAAAGAAAAGAAAAAAAAGCACCTGCCACCCCCCTGCACCTTGGTTTGAAACCTAAAGGGAAGGGTGTTGGGTTTTTGTTTTCTCAAAGAAAATCTTAAAATGAACAATTATAGCCAGAACCATAAGAATAATTATAATAAAGGTGTCATCAGCCTCCCAAGTATGAAACTGCAGTCTTTAGAGATGACCAAAAACATCACATTCCAGGACCGGAGCTGCCGTGTGCACAGGGGGTAGTGGGGGGCCTCATAAAAGAACACACAAAAGGCAACTTAGACAGAAAGCACCAGTACGTTTTGTATGTTTTTTTATTTGCTCCAGGTGGGGTTAATGGCGGATCACTTTCCCTCACTCTGGATTATTTCTTATCCCACAAGGGGGCCTTCAATGTGGCTGACAGATTCAAAATCAGGGACAACTTTTTTTTTTTTTAAGCCATTTTTCTGAGGCAGTCGTTTTAGATTCATATTCAAAGGTTATTGCACGCGAGTCTGGATAAATTCCACACTCCGCTTCCCCAGGTTCCGACCACCTCAGCTGAGCCCCACTTTTGGCAGGAGAAGCTAGGCATGGGGTGGGGTGGGGGTGGGGGCAATATGGTTCCTCCTTTGGTTTGTTAAAAACCAAGAGGGACAAAAAAAAAAAAAAAAAACGACACCCTCTAGCTGCTTCCCTCCCCCATCCTGGGCTGAAACCCTTTGCACAGAGGGCCAGGTGGAGGTTGATGTTTTTGCTCATCTCGCTGTTTTGAAAGCACCATTATGAAGTTGGGATGTACAGTAGTTAACAGTACCTTTTATATATATATCTCATATCTATCGTATATATATAAACTGTAAACAAGAGGTAACAGCGGCTTCTAGAAACTGGTTTTCTTCAAGGTTTCCTGTGTGGTAGGCACCTGAAATACTGTAGAAAAGTGTCTGGTGTGGTATTCTCAGCGCCCTGCTGCTAGTTGGGTTCTGTTCTGCATGACCAGGGATGGTGCTGTTGAGACCGCTCGGGGGCTGCGAGAGGAGACTCTGCCTCCGAGGGTCTCTATTCTGTTCCTGTTTGTGCTCCTATCTGATCAGGCTAGAGACAACCAAAGAGATATATAGAAAAGGAAAAAAAAAAAACAATATTTTAAGTTTTTATAGAATTTTCCCTCTCTCCCTTTCCTCTCCAAGGCATTACTTTTTGTTGTTACTGATTTTGCTGCAATTAACTCTCTTGTTTCAGTCACAGCAAGAAACAAAAACCCAAACAAACAGAAAACCCCTCTGAAAAAAAGAGTAGAAAACAAAAGGTTCGCCTCCTAGGACCGGAGGGGAGGAAGGGGAGGGGCCTATCCTGCGTTTTAGTTAGGACTGAAGATGAACATTGAAAACTCAAGAGATGATGTCCAACCCTTCTGCAAGGCCAAGCCCTCCGGCATTTCCTCCTCTGTGGTTTGCTTTAAATTCCTTTTTCTCTTCTGGGTGCTGAACTTCTCTCCGTCCTCTCGTTCTTGGTGTTTTATTGTGTTTTGTTTTTTTGTTTGTTTAACTTGGTTATCATCACTACTTCAGTTTGCCCCCATGTCCCTTACACACAAGCAAAATATTCCTTCAGCGGAGCGAAGAGGTGGCGGATGACTGGCACGCTCCACGATCGGCCCAGCAGTCTCTGCCTCGCCAAGCGGCTCATGTTGGAGACGTCTGTGTAGTGGACAGGGAAGCCAAACACCCTGTGGGAGGAAGGCAGAAAGGGCCCAGTGAGTGTGGGTGAGACGGTGGGTGTTAGTTTACTCTGAATTCCTATCATGGGCTGCCCTGTTCTTCATGGCAATTCAGTCATGGGCCAGGCTTCCTGTGGATTTGAAGATAGGTAGTATAATCCCAGCTTCAAGGGGTCACATTTACCAGAAACAAAGGCAGTACTTAAAACAAAACAAAACCAACAAAAAAAGCCCCAGATCTCTGAAATGCCTCCTCTGGATGTGTTCAACAGACTCCATGAGATCTGGAGGCGCAGGCAGCCAGAGTCTGAATACAGTCTGATTCATCCCTAAATAACCTCACTGTGAAGAGAGGGGTCTCAAAGAATGGGACGCTCCCCTGACTTGGTGAGTTCAGCGGTTCCCATTGCCCAGGTGTCTGTGAGAACAGCTTTTCCCCCGCCCCCCCCCCAGAACAGCCTTTGTCTAAATCCTACTCAAACCCAAGCAGAGCCCACCCAGCTGTGTGCCATCTGTGCAGTTCACAGCCATCTAGACTGGCTTTCAAAGCACACACGAAATACCTAGTATCCAAGCCCAGGAAGCCAGACTGTGTTGGGATGTTCTAGTGGGCTCTTTGGGTGACTCCAAGACCCTTTGGAATAGGAACCCAGCCACAGAATGTACAGGTCCTCTCCAGGAGCCTGGCATGCTGGGAAAGGTTTGTTAAAATTCACTCACAAGGAATTTGGGGGAAATGAGGATGTGGCAGCTGACGCAGAGTCTTCCTTCCAACCCAGCCCTGGCCAGACGCAAGCACCCAGCACGCTACCTTTCCATTTCAGTGCACCAGAGGATGTCTTCCTTCTCATTCATGAAGACAGGGAAATGCTGGTCTTTGCCCTGCTTTATGGAGTTTGACCTGGTGGTAATGGTCCTCACTTTGCTGAACTAGAAGATAAAGAGGCAGAGGACTAAGCGGCATCATAGTGAGCCAGCATCACTGGCTGGTCCCTGCTGCCCTTCCCACTCAGAGGGCACTTGGGCAATCTTGGTCTAATCAGGCTAACAGGACTAGAGGCAGCAGCTGTGGCTAGCCCCCCCACCCCAAGTCTTCCAAGCCTGTGGCTCTCTCAGGGGGAGCAACTTTCAGGCAGAAGGATGTCAATAACTCAGCTGCTCACAGGCCCATTGTAGAGACCTGCAGTCTAGAAAGCTAGACTGTATGGGCGGAGCCTAACATCTGAATGCTCGTGTGAGCATTCTCCAGAGAGAAACTACTTCAGAAGAGCCCTCCCTCCGTGCTGCAGGCTTGTAGGTCCTAGCCAAACACGAACAAAAGCATCTTTCTTTTTGAAGAACCATTTTATTAGTTGAAGAGAAAAACTCCAGAAAAGGCAAACTAAATCTCAGCAGCAGCCTGGAGGAAGATGAAGGAGAGGGGGAAATGCCATGCTGTGTAAGCAGGCATGGAGATCAGACACATGGTATAGACAAACAGCCAATGTCCAGGAGGCAGGATTTGGGGGGGGGGGGGGAGAGAAAGCCCAAAGTTTCAGAAAGGGCAGACTTAGGTTCTAGCCAGCAATCAAAAGCAAGAAGCACAGAAGACAGGGGAATCAGTACGTGGGGAGACCCAGACAACCCTCGTAGGGACTGCGCTGGCAAGTTGAGACCTGGGACACCCAACTTAAAAAGCTCTGAGGCTGGAGAGATGTCTCAGTGATTGAGAACACTGCTCCACTTCCCAGTACCCACATGGAGGCTTGCAACCATCTTTAACTCCAGTCTCAGGGGATTTCACAACCTTTTCTGGCCTCTCCAAGCAAGCATAGATACAGTGCAGAGAATATGCAGGCAGAACGCCCATACGCGTATACAAACAAAAGCCTCTGTACTTCCCAGAACCTTGTTAAAGACCCCACAGTGCCTACCCAGGGTGGGATGGACGAAACACATCAGGAGAGGCTAAGGGTCAGCATGCTTGGCTCAGTCCCTGGCCAACTGGCTCTATGCTCCCACACCATCCCAAGAGGTCAAATGGGTGGTGTGCAGCTCGGCCACGCCCTCCTTAGCCTGCTGTCCTAGCACCCACCACACTGCCCGGGTGCTGAGGCTCACCTTGGCTATTCTGCCGTGTTCCAGACACTCTTGCAACTCCAGCTTATCATTCACAGTGGATGCCAATGGCCTAGAAAGCAAGAGACACCATAGAAGCACAAAGCAGGAAAACCCTATCTAAGTACCACCCCCTGGCACAACACACACAGCATAACCGTCTGCATACCGTGCCTGCCCACAAGCAACCAAACAGGCCTTAATCCTTACAGGCAAATTTAAAGGGGGTTTCAAAAATACATACCAGGCAGCTAACACCTACCTGGGGACAAAAAGTACATAAGCCACCTGCATCTTGCTTTCTGGTGGTTTGTTTTAGGGGTGGGTATACTGGCTGAAACTGATTGGAACATAAACCTTAAAAAGGCACCCTTTATAAACAAACAAAACAAAACAAAAACTCCTGCAGGAAAGAGCAGCACCAGGGAGGTGTTTGAGGCTAGCCCAAGACAAAAGTTTTTCTCCATCCAAAAGCTAAGGGTCTGTGTTGCTGTGTAGTACCTCAGGGCAGAACGGGGGATGTGAGGCCCACTTTTGACATTGCCCTTTCCTAGGGTAAGAGATAGCTGGGTACCATCCCAACACTCAAGAAGGGAAAGAAGCGGGGTTGGGGATTTAGCTCAGTAGTGGAGCGCTTGCCTAGGAAGCACAAGGCCCTGGGTTCGGTCCCCAGCTCCGAAAAAAAAAAAAAAAAAAAAAAAGAAGGAAAAGAAGCATTGAGGAGCCCCACGTTTGAAGTCAGACTTAGACTATAGAGAACCTGTCCCAGACACCAGGCTGGGGTTGCAGCTCAGTGTCCACAGAAGACGCTAAATCTTCAGTATCCATTTTCCCAAGAAGGTATTTAAAAAACAAACAAACAAAAAAAGCACGTCAGAGCAGCAGCCTCAGCAAAGGCAATCCTGGCTGGACACTCAGTTTCCCTTGGGCCGTCTGTCCTGCCTGTAGCCCTGCAGCCCCTCCTCCCATATCCCCCATGCCAGGAACCATAACTAACCTGTTCATGCCAGGAAGGTTACCCCAGAAATAACGGGCCCTGTGTGCAGCAGACACTTCTTTGGCGTCGATCATCACGGGGTTAGACTGTAAAACAGGAGATTGTTTCAAGGCGACCAAAGAGGAAGTATTAATTAAATACTGCTGGGTAACCAGGCTGCCCAAGAGCCTCGACTCCCCAGAGGAACTTCTTTCTTAGGAAGTCATACGCTGTAATGACCTGAAGACCCAAGGTCAGAACATTCCCCATGCGATTGCTAGAACATTCGAGACAGACCAGCATGATCCAACGGAACTTTCTGTAATGCTAGGAACGGTTATTGTTCCAGTAGCACTATGGGTGACTCCTGTGTGCTTAAAATGAGGTTCACTCTTGGAAGAATGGCCACAAGGCTGGTGACTCTGTAAGACCTTAGCAGAGCAAGCCCGTTTGTGTACTATGCCCTCACATTCACCATCTGAGTTATCACTGAGCTTGGGCTGACAGGAGCGTAAGCTGAGAGCCCACCACAAGAATGCCTTGGGTAGCAGCAATCCCCTGTGTATGGCTTGTACTTGGCTCAGTGTCAAACTAGGGGCTCACATAACAGGAAATGAAAGCAAAGACAAGCAAGCCATGATTTTATCTCAGATATCACAAGACCCCCACGAGGGTGCCAGAGCGTGGCCATCGGCCATTCTGATCAGAGAAAACTGATTTTGCAGTTCTCTACAGAACCGAAGTCTCAGGACTGGCCCCAGCCCATGTGTTCTAGCACTGCTTCTTCTCTACACGGGAAGACTTCCTCAAGCTGCCCTTGCAAGGAGAAGCCACCAGTCCCCAGCTCCAATCCCCCAGCTCCGCAATGCAGACACGACAGGGATGAAGCAGCAGTCACAGGGAGAAGCCATTAGTGAGCTGGCCAAACCGAGGTTGCAGTCTATACCTCAAGAAATCTCGAGATGTCCCTCTTGTCACTAACGCCCATGGCCACCACATTCTCAAAAAGCCAGAAGAAGGGGCGATCATCTCCCTCCTTGGGCCGCGCGTCATGCAGGAGGCGGTAGAACTCAAAGAAGAGGCGGCCCGTGCCCTCTGAGAGGTTGGAAGAAAGAAACAGCCATTAGCTGGGGCTGTCTGCATCGCACAGTAGTGAGGCTGGGCACGGTCAGGGCGGAGGGAAAGGGGCCACCGGAGGAGCTGCCAGGGCAGAAATGTCCAAAGCAAACTCCTGAGACCTAAGTGCAGAAGGCACAGATCAGAAGGTAGAGGAGGAGGAGGAGGAAACCTACCGTAAAGTCCCTTGCGGGCAGGGTTGACGATGGAGAGGTCATTGCAGGGACTGCCCCCAATCACCAGATCGAATGGGCCCCACTCCTGGATCTGGGAGGACAAAGGTAATGTGATGGGCCTGCTGTGCACGGGCAGAGGTGGAGGGGGGACCACCTATGAGTCTAAGAGTCAGGAGAGCCTAGAGAACTTCTAGGCTTATCATCTCAGTGAGCAAACAGACCCAGCAAGGAGCCCAGGAGGTGCCAAGCCACCCCTCTAAATGGCAGCCTTCCCTGAGGTGGGGAGGAGTTAATTGTGATTAATCATGTGATTGTCCCCCTGGGATTGGATCAATGAAACTGCCAGCACTCCCTTAAGCCCCTGAAACTTCCCAGAAGCACTTAGATGACAGGAGGCCTTCTCCAATCCACAACATATTACCACAAACAGTCCTGACAGCACTGGGGGGGCAGCTGGAGCCCCGGAGAGCACTCCACCCCCGCCCACTACACAAGTTGGGCCTAAACAGAGTCTTCAGACCCTCTAGGCAAGAGTTCTATGTTCTACCTTTGGCTCTTAAATCCCCATTTCCAATCCGCTCATCGCCCAGAGAGGCCACAGAAGTAAAATGGAAAACGAGGAAGAAAGGCCGGAGGAGAAAAGGAATAAATGAGAGGAATGGAAGGAGTGGATGGCGGTGTCCCCAGAAGCCGAGGGCACTGGGGGGGAACAGACATCCCCGCGCACGGACATACATGCTTCTGTGTGACGCTGCGGACGTCCCCGACGTACATGATCTTTCCCTGGTGCCGCACCATGCCCACTGTGATGGAGTCCTCGCACACCTCGGAGGCGATGTAGCGGTCCACTTGGATGCCCAGGTCCTTCAGCACCAGGAGCCCTGTGCCAGCCAGCAGAGGGGAAGCACTGTCACCAGAGCCATCCACCTGATACCTGGTCTTAAGACTGATCTTGCCAGCGTACACGGGGTCACCTGTAGGCCCGAGTCTCACCTTGCCCACGTGACGATCCCAGTATCTTTTCTCAAACCAAAGCGGATCAGCACAGACAAGCACCGTGACTACACTTCAGCTTTGCCTCAGTGAAGGGTGGTCAAAGCCAGGAAAGACCAACCAAAACGGCAGGCGATTTCAGGTCCACAGAGGTGGCCTTTGCTTAGTGTCCATGTGTCACATGACACAGTAGCATGGTGCCTGCTGTAGCATGGTTCACTACTGGCCCAGCTCCCCCAGCAGTCCCCTAGAACCAGTTTTCTGTGGCCAGGCACCCGGCACTTCAACCTGTTTATTTATGGCTTTGGATTACCAAGGTCAAATCTGGGTCCCTTCACTTTTCTTTCTCTCAACTAGCTGTTTCAACTTCCTTACAAACCTCTGCTGCCTACTGATGCAGGGAAGCAGTACCATAGCCAGAGAGGGACAGTGACAGCATTCCGACTGCTCCCAACAGCTCCCCCAATAGCTCCCCAGGGAGCCTCTATAATCTTAGGTGTAACAGCATTGACTTTTAATATTTTGTGGACAGGGCCTCACTATGTAGCCTCAGCTGGCTAGATCTTACTATGTTGAGCAAGCTGGCTTTAAACTCAGAGATCTGCCTGCCTCTACCTTCTGAGTGCTGGGGTTAAAGGTATGCACACCATGTCTAGCTCTAACAAGCAATAATCAGTCATTTACTGTTTTATTTTTGAGACACAACCCTGGGAGGCCTTGAACTAGCTCTGTAGCCTAAGCGGAATGAACTTCTGACCTATTCTGTCCAAGTACTAGAACATGTATCATGCCTACTACTTTCTTTCCTTCTTTTTTTTTAGACAGTGTTTCATTGTATACCCCTAGTCATTCTAGAACTTGCTCTGTAGACCAGGCTAGCCTCAAACTTAGAGATCTACCTGCCTTTCCCTCACTCCCGAATGCTGGGATTAAAGGCGTGTGCCACCACTGCGGGGTTCATGCTTAGTTCTTAATCATTCAGTTTTATGGGCTACATAAACTTACTACTTCCACTATCGGAAGAGAAGCAGACCCTCAGGCCCCCTGCCACTCACCTGTAGCAATCCCATCAAAGAGAGATAGCACCCGGATGGGCTTCCTCTTCTCAGCTGGCACAGGTGGGTAAACCTTCGGGGGGTCCTAAGTGGTGAACACCATTGATCAGATCCATGCTGGGACTACCCCTATCTCCCCATTCTGTGTTAGCCCCTCCAGCTGAAGATGACAGGCCTTCCTTCGAGACAGAGCTCACACACACCTCAGTCCCTCTTGCAACCTGCCCAGGCCCCACTGCCTACTCAAGGGCTGTCACGGAGGACTAGTCTCAGAAAGGCATGAGTGAGACCACAGCCTAGCCCCAGCACTCACAAATTCCTGGTCGTGGTTATTGGCGAAGAACATCTGGAGTCGAGAAGGCCAGTCCTCCCGTCTCCGCAGCAGCCCATACGTGCCCTTGTGCCCACACATGTAGCAGTTCCAGGGGTCTTCCTTAATGGCTGCTTGGGCAGCCCCTGGCCCCACCAAGAGATCCACACACTCCACACAAAAGCACCTGGAAGAAAGCGCATCAAAGAGGGGACAGACTGTCAGGCCTGATCGGCCACGGTGCAGAAGGAAGCAGGAGTGCTGGTCCAGAGCACGCGGGTGGACAGGCAGTGAGGGCCCAGTGGGAAGCTCTGAGGAGACCTCACCTGCAGCAGTTGTTGTTCCCACACATGAGCACTTCGCGCCCCCCACAGCAGATGGTACAGTAGGACTGGTACCCATCGTCATCGTATTGGTAAGCACACTCCAAGAAGCAGTTCTAGGGAGGATGTGAAGGGTCAGTGTGGAGTGCAGCAGAGCCAAGTGAAGACAGGCTCCGAACCCAAGGACGGCTGAGAGGGGAACTACACAAGACCTCCATCCTGCAGCCGTCTACAGGTCTCCCACCTATCATCAGCTTGTCTGACCCGCCTCTACCACCCTCCCTTCACCCATTGCTCTAAGTCCCACTCCTGCCCACGTGAGGACAAGACTCAAGTATGAGGGGATCAGAACGAGCCCCAATCTTTGGAGCACGCGAGGGTCCACACCACATCCAGTCAGGTGCTGGTTTCCAATGCCACGAGGTGGGTGGGTTGTTTCCCTACCTTACAGTTCTGGCACATTCCACCAATGAAGAGTGGGTGCTCCAGGGTAACATTGAGGCTCCCACATGAGATACAAATGTCTGTAAAATAATGGGACGCCATGAGCATCCATTCCCTGGAGTTCCTGCCCACCTGGGGCCAGAGCCCAGCTAAAACAGGATCCACCAAAGTGGGTGTCAGAACAGCAGCCAACACTAAGAAGTCACTCCCATAATCTCAGCATCTGAGAGGCTGAGAAAAATCAAAGATCAGCGTGGACTACAGAGTGAGTCTAAGGCAGGCTCAGTCAGTGAGACTCTGCCCTAAGACAAAGCAAAAATCTGCAAAGAGCTGTGAAGAGCGATGGCTCGAGCCAGCATGAGAGTCCAAGTTCAGACCCCGCATCCACACCCAACAGCCAGGTATGCTGCACCAACTGGACTCAGCGGGTTATGGGGGTTGGCAGACAAAGGTAAGAAAGAAGCATGTTGCAGTAAGTCCAATGGAGAGGCTGAGGAAGGCACGATCAAGAGACGCTGAATACACATGAAAAATTTAAAGTTAAAAAGAAAAAAGGTGCTGGGTGGTGGTGTGGCCCATTAGTCTAATCCCAGGCAGGCGAATGTCCCTGTGAGTTTAAGGCCAGCCTGGTCTACAGAGTAAGTTCTAGGACAGCCAGGGTTACACAGGGACTATCTTACAAATCCGAGAAGGAGGAAGAGGAGGAAAAGAATGAGGAAGAGCAGGAAGAAGAGGAGGAGGAAGAGGAGGAGAGGGAGGGAGAGAAGGAGGAGGAGGAAGATGAAGAGGAGGGGGATGAAGAGGAAGAGGAGGAGGAGGAAGAGGAGGAGGAGAGGGAGGGGAAGGAAGAGGAGGAGGAGGAAGAGGAGGAAGAGGAGGAGAGGGAGGGGAAGGAAGAGGAGGAGGAGGAAGAGGAGGAAGAGGAGGAGAGGGAGGGGAAGGAAGAGGAGGGGGAAGAGGAGGAGAGGGAGGGGAAGGAAGAGGAGGAGGAGGAAGAAGAGGAGGAGAGGGAGGGGAAGGAAGAGGAGGAGGAGGAAGAGGAGGAGGAGAGGGAGGGGAAGGAAGAGGAGGAGGAGGAGGAGGAAGAAGAGGAGGAAAGGGAGGGGAAGGAAGTGGAGGAGGAGGAGGAAGAAGAGGAGGAGAGGGAGGGGAAGGAAGTGGAAGAGGAGGAGGAAGAAGAGGAGGAGAGGGAGGGGAAGGAAGAGGAGGAGGAGGAAGAAGAGGAGGAGAGGGAGGGGAAGGAAGAGGAGGAGGAGGAAGAGGAGGAAGAGGAGGAGAGGGAGGGGAAGGAAGAGGAGGAAGAGGAGAAAGAAGAGGAGGAGGAGGAAGAAGAGGAGGAGAGGGAGGGGAAGGAAGAGGAGGAGGAGGAAGAAGAGGAGGAGAGGGAGGGGAAGGAAGAGGAGGAGAGGGAGGGGAAGGAAGAGGAGGAGAGGGAGGGGAAGGAAGAGGAGGAGAGGGAGGGGAAGGAAGAGGAGGAGAGGGAGGGGAAGGAAGAGGAGGAGAGGGAGGGGAAGGAAGAGGAGGAGAGGGAGGGGAAGGAAGAGGAGGAGGAGACCATCAGGCATGACAGTATAAGCCTGCAATCCCAGTGCTGGGGAGGGAAGAGGATGGGTGAATTCTTAAGAGCTCATTGCCCATCCAGCTTAGTTAAAATTTCTGAACTTTAGATTCAGGTTTGTCTCACAAAATAAGGTGGAGAGCAATTGAGCAGGACCCCTGACATCAGTCTATGCCCTCCACAGACGCATGCACCCACACATCGTTCACAGGCCCCCCACATGTTTTTGAAGGCAGCAGTCGGTCCCCCATCCCCGAAGCTCTGCATCCTTCAGTTATTCTAGGCCTAGGGCACCATGAGGACAAAAGCCATTCACGAGAGCAGGGTTCTTTCTCGGTCCATCCAAGTTGCCCTGACGACCTCCAATGCTGTTCTTTCCTAATTCTTCTAGATCTCAAGACCCTGGAGTTAGCATTATCACTGGACCAGGGGAGACAGATCCTGCCTTTGAGAAGGTGAAGGCTGAAAGAGACAACTTCAGTCAAGGCCACAGGACCAACCTCCCCTGAAGGGTTTAAAACCCTGAAGGACTAGGACTAGAAGCATCGGACGGATGGAGGGGTGTGCAGACAGCCCGAGTCACAGCCTTCCCAAGAACCCATGCCAATGCCACTCTACACACTAAGCTGTGTGAGGAGCAGGCCCACCCAGTCCCACCAACACTTACCCTCGATGTTTCGGCACTTCTGGCGCACCTCATACACGAGCCGTTCTGCAGAGGATGCAAACCTACATTAGGGGGTTGCCCAGATGATGTCCACCCCTCAGAGCTCCCAATTCTCTCTCCAGAGCCAGGTTCTACCTCTTGTGCGTTCATCAATGATCTCCTTGACCTTGGGTTTCTCTGTTGTGCTCTTTCTGGGTTTCTTGGCTGGTGGGGGTGGGGCATAAGCAGCTGCCTCAGGCTCCACCCACATGTCGGTGTAAACTTCCTTGTAAGGATTCTTCTCCTCTGTACCAGGAAGGCAGCGGTCACATAGTTACAGGCTGATACTAGCAGAGTACTCACAGTGGGAACCATATTGCCTCAGTGGCTTCCCACACCCCAGTTCTGAGAGTCTGGTGAGCCAATGGATGACAGGGTACTTTGGACTCGCCCAGTAGCAGCAGCACACCCTTGGGGTGACGGAAGCCTCACATGCCATTTCTATTCTGCCCTACTGTGCGGGCTCTGTGACTCTCCAAGTGTGGCTTTCCCAGTGCCAGCTGCACCAGACCAGACCACATTTACCTTCTGGTGGCTCCAGGCCTTTGGGACCAGAGGGCTGGAAGCCGCCAAGGGCCCACTCAATCATCTGCTTGTTCTGCACCTCCACAGCCTTGCCAGTGTCACTTTCATCGCTGTCATGACATGCTGGGAACAGCTTCCCTGCACGGCTGCTGGCCACCTAGAAGGGAACAAATGTAGGGACAGGCTAGAAGTCAGGGGAAGTGTGACTCAGAGCAGCAGAGGTGGGCAGGCAGTGGGTAGGAGGACAGCAGGGAGCCAAGGGCCTCGGGCTTGGCTAACACAGCTCCGCTCCGACTTCCAGGGGTCCGGATAGTTAAGCTCCTTGGAGCCGCTCACCTGGAGGACTTCGTAGATGGCTTTGCGGTACATGGGCTGCTTGTTGTAGGTGGCCTGGTGGAACGCACTGCAGAAGGAGCTCAGGGGCATGAGCTTCTCGACACACACCTAGGGACCAAGCCACCCTTAGTTTGTTCCTTTCTTTTTTTTTTCTTTTTTCTTTTTTTCGGAGCTGGGGACCGAACTCAGGGCCTTGCGCTTGCTAGGCAAGCGCTCTACCACTGAGCTAAATCCCCAACCCCTAGTTTGTTCCTTTCATAGGACACAGTCTCCCCCACAGTCCTGCATGGCCTAGCATGCACTACGGAGCTCAGGTTAGTCTTGAACTTGTAACCCTCCAGCTTTAGCAGGGAATACTATACCCAGTTGTCCCCTATACAGTTAAGCCACGTGCCTTGTAATGGTTATGCATGAGGATCATTAAGAGTCACTGGACCCTTGGGGGACCAGAGACAAAAGTGACAAATGGTAACAGAAGAGCCGAGATCAAGAGTGGGAAAACGCCTATGTGAAGGGCTCCAGCAGCTGACAGACCAGCACGCTTTCTGCTCAGCTCAGTGATGGCTAGTTATGGCTTCTTCCACTAAAAGGAGGGCAAGCAGAGTGCATTTTTACTGCCTGTATTCCAGACGGCACCCAGCAGAAACCAGGCCACAAGACCAAGACCCCTAATTCTCTCCCCCGACCTCCTAACCACCAAGCCCGACTCACCACTGAGAATTTGCCATCTCCGAACCACATGACCCAGCGAGTGCCTTCGGCTGCTCGGCTCCGGCCTGTCATCCACCAAGACACAATTCGGCCTGGCCACCAGGAGAAGCCCCGGAGTTTCCCCCACACCAGCTCTCCAATGCCAAAGCCCCGGCCATCCTGGAGCCCCAAGGAGCAAAAGTCAATACACAGCAGTCCTAAGTGCCAGCCACCCTGAAACCTCCCAGAGCTCGACCCCAGTCCTGGGAATCTGAGGGAAGGCAGGGGCCCATGAAAACAGGTCACAAAGCCAATCCAGGAACTGATATTCTGGAAGCAGCCAGTAATAGCTGGCAGACCAGGAGAGAGCTGGTCAAGGCTGCTAGAGAACAAGCTGCTCACCTCATACTCGGGCTCGTCATCAGCTGCCTTGGTAGCATTCTTGTCCCCAGCATCAGCCCCTACTGGCTCAGGGGTGGTGGCCACAGTGGGAGATGCAGGGTCCGTGGGCTGCTGCACTGCAGGAGGGCTGGCCTCCTCCACCTTCTGGGACTCCCCAGAGGCCTGGCTTTCCTCCACAGCATTCATTACTGCAATCACCTTGGCTTTCTTCTCAGCCTGGGGAAATGGGGGCAGAAGTCATCTTGACCCCTCCCGGAATGAGCAAGGCTCCGTGAGACTCAGGGACCTTCAGCCCATCAGTGGTCTGGAGAGAGTGGCTTTACTCTAACAACCCAAGCAGCTCACCATGTGAATAAAAACAGCTGAAGCTGGAAGAAGGCCTACTCAGCTTTCCTTCCTGCCTCCGGGGAAACCTCCCTCTCGGCCCAGTGTCTATCCTCTGACCTTTGGAGGGCAAATCTCACATAGTCCAGGCTGGTCTCAAACTTGCTATGTCGCTGAAAATGATCCTGAACTCTCAGTCCTCCTGCCTCTATTTCTTTTCTTTTTTTAAGATTTACTTTATGTATATGAGTACACTGTAGTTGTACAGTGAAGACAGTACAGCTGTCTTCAGACACACCAGAAGAGGGCATCAGATCCCATTACAGATGGTTGTGAGTCACCATGTAGTTGCTGGGATTTGAACTCAGGACCTTGGAAGAACAGTCAGTGCTCTTAGCCGCTGAGCCATCTCTCCAGCCCCTGCCTCTACTTCTTAAATTCTAGGATTGCAGGTATATACCACAAGGGCTGACTTGTCATAGATTAATTGTACACCACTGTTCAGGCAAGGATCTAGGCTCCAACTCTTTCTGTCTTGCTTCCCAACTGAGAAAGTGCACCTTTCCGGTTTTCCCTTCAGTTTCTTTTTGACAATCAAATCCTTCCCACCCACCAGTTTCTAGGTGACTTAGAGTACATCTCTGACAGTGTGACATAAGGCTCTGTAAATGCCTGTTCCCATGCAGCCAGCAAACTGCTGTTTGTTACACGTGCTCGATCACTTGCTCAGGACACTGGATCAGGAACTGTCTCTGCCATGCTGCCAACAAGCCGAACCTCACCTATTCTCACGAAAAGATCCTGTCCCTCCCTCTATCTCAGACAAAGGACTGTGAGCTGAATTCCTTCTCAAAGCCAGGCACCCTGGTGCATGCCCTTAATCCCAGCACTTGGAAAGCAGGTGGATTTCTGTGAGTCTGAGGCCAGCCTGATCTATAGAGTGAGTTCCAAGATGGCTAGTTACAAAAGACAGACCTTGTCATTAAAAAACAAAAACAAACTTGGAGTTAGAGAAAGGATTAAAGGAGCTGAAGGGGTTTGCAACCCCATAAGAACAACAATACCAACCAACCAGAGCTGCCAGGGACTAAACCACCATCCAAAGAGTACACATGGACAGACCCATGGCTCCATCCACATATGTAGCAGAGGATGGCCTTGTTGGGCACCAATGGAAGCCCTTGGTCCTGTCAAGGCTGGACCCCCAGTGTAGGGGAATGTCAGGGTGGGAAGGGGTGGTTGGTTGGGTGGGGGAACACCCTCATAGGAGAAGGGGGAGGAGGGATGGGAGAGGGGGTTTGTGGATGGGAAACTGGGAAAGGAGATAACATTTGAAATGTAAATAAATGAAAAATATCCAATGAAAGAATAAATGTAAATAAAACATCCAATAAAACCAAACAGAAGTAAAACAAACCCCTGCTCAAGGATCCCTAGAAAGTGCAGGCTTGACACCAAGTTCTGGGGACCGTTACAGCTCACCTCCATTTAGGCACACTCTACCTAGGGCACGTGTCCTCCAAAACTCAAGGTTCTGCACTTATCTTCACTGTATCAGAAGGGACAGGGCAGGGAGAGGAACCATGACCCTTTGGGGTTTTGGCGACAGGATTTCTCTGTGTAGCCCTGGGTGTTCTGGGATTTAGTAGACCTGGTTGATCTCAAACCCAAGAGACCCGCCAGCGTCTGCCTCCCTCGGGATCGCAGGCGTGTATTTCAACTCGGCCCAACCTTTGAACCCGGAGCCTCGTGCATGCCGCCGCCATGTGCTCCACCAAAGCTCACTTTCTACCCTAGAACCCGGAGCAATGAAAGCTAACTCGCTCTTAAAGACTAAACATCCATGCCTCGGGATCGGGGAGCGCACTCAAGAGTCGTAAAGGCAACTTTTTAAAAATATTTTTTTTTTTTAGTGATCAGAAAACAACTCGCAGCCAAGTGTAGCATGCACACCTAGAATCCCCACACAGGCAGAACTGCTAATTGGGAGGCCAACCTGGGCTACCTTGAAATCCCTCTTGAAAAAAAAAAAAAAAAGAATGTAGTTGGGAGTTTTAGAACTGCCCTTACACGCATGGCAATTCAAAGGCAGCTGACTGGCCCAGCCTGTGAGTTGCTCCACCTCACGTCTCCACTGCAGGGTTTCTGGTCACTTTCCTGACCTGATTAAGAACCCGAGGACTCCAAGGCTGCTGGCCCCAGCTGTCAACGCACACCTGCCAGGCTGTGCGGAGCGGTTCACAGGGTCACCTTTTAGGTGAGTAATCTGGTACCATTTTGCTCCAGTCCTCATGTTCTTGCCTCGGGGCAACAACCCAACTTCCTGTGATCCCTAAAACGCAAGGGTGGTGATTTTAAGTGCTTACTATTGGTTCAACAAATCCGAATGGAATGATACAGCTGGGAAGTTAGCTCGGGCTAGGAAGGAATGCAGGGCAGTTACTCAACTTTCCCCAGCCCCACCCTCACCTGGCGGGCTTGCTTTCCCCTTCCTTGCAACAACTAGCTATCACCTCCCCCAAGGAGGTGCACCAAGGTTTGGCTTTGGAACCAGTCCTCCTTTTTCCTCTTCTGGATCCTCGGCAGATGTTACACACAGAGTTACACCCCTGCCCAGATGTTGCCTCTCTCCTCCCATCATGCCTTCTAGAACTTCTGACAACCACACCAGATCCAACTTAGGCAGCTGTCTCCAATGACCCAGAGACCCTGCATTGCAACGCCTCAGCCAGCCCGAGGCATGCGGCTTACAGAGGAAAGGGCCTGCCTGCAACCATTTCCACAGCAAGGAATAGCTTGTAGGCAAAGGCTCCTTCCCAGGCCACCAGGTCTCTAAGGGAGTCGTGCCTGCCACCACCCTCATTATTCCCCCACAGCTCCTTTGTCTTTCTCCTCACCCTTCACCACAGTTCGTAAAAATTCTTCTCCCACAACTTCCCCAGCTTGTCAGATGCCGCTGCTGATGGCTGTTACAGCATCCCCAACCCACCAGCACAGAACATGTGCCTAGCACAGCTTGGGCTAGCAAAGAGGAAAGGGGCCTCCACCAGGACCAGCGCGGTAGAGGGGGTTAGCAGCAGGAGGCCAGAGGAAAGGGGAAGAGGGGGCTGCGCGGCCGGTGGGGGAGGGGCTCATTAGAATAGTCAGCCTGGCAGTACAACCACCTTCCTTCCCACGTTCACTACCTCTACTCCCCAAGCAGACAATAGGAAAGGGAAGGGTTAACTAGGGGCTCTAGCATTTGGTCTCTAAGCCCTGGAACTGGGCAGCGTCCAAGAGGGGCACAACACCATCCCCCAATACCCATAGCTTAAGGAAGCCACTTGGCCTAGAGTTCCTCCGGCCCAAGAAGCCGCTGGTAACTCCAGCCTACAGCTTCTCTGTCCAGTTCCACCTCCTCAGGCAGTTGTACCCGCACTACCTCTCTCAGCGACTCCCATTCCAAAGGTCAGGAGGTCTGCCTCTGCCGCCAAACCCACGCGGCTTTGGGCTATCTTAGTGTCACAAAACACCAGGCTACCTCCAGAACCCTGAGGGTCGCACTAGTCCCTACCATAACTCACCACTCCTTTTCTGGTTGCTGGCCTAGTGATACAGGAATATTGGGGTGTACTATGGGAGGAAACTGTCTCTCTCCAGAGGCCTAGAGTTGGTAGGGCCTTGAGGCCAACATGGTCCCCCAAGAAAGCACACATCAGAAACTACCAGGAACCCATCAAGCCACCAGGACAGCCCAGGCTGCTTCCAACCTAACTCCAGTCCTTTACTGTCTTCAACCGGGACGTCTGCTCCCAGCCTGCAGTAACCGCTGTCCGGGCTGATCTTTCTGTGCCCTGAGCATGCCAGGTGACAATTGAGACCAGTGACGAGTGAGGCCTTGAAGCTCCTAAACTCGAGTGAGTGGGGCGACCCAAACCAGCAACCCCGGAACTCAGTTGGGCCGGAGGCTAACTTGACTCTTTGCAACACTAAGGGCTGCGGGGATCCTCCCACCGCCCCCACCACCTCCCCGCCCCCGGTATCCCCAGGACTCTGTCCAGGAACCTACCCATAAGGCCAGGTGCAGCCCCTCTGCAGTACAGCTCAGGTGTGAGCCCCGGCCCGAAGCTCTGTAAATAGCTGCCCGTCTGGGGGGAGGGGCAGGGGGCGTTGGGGCTGGGGGCGGAGGGGGCCAGAGGGAGGGGGAGGGGGCGCTGGGGGGGAGGGAGGGAACATTTTCTTTGTCTAGAACTCCAGGTCACGTGGGCCCCACTGGATTTCCTGGTTGGCTACGCGCGGGCCGGGGGAGGGGGCCGGCCTCCTACGCTGGCGCTGGGCCAGCCCCTCACCCCGGCCCGAGGGGCGCGGGGGGCCTGGGGGCGAGGCTGGCCAGTCCGTTCCCAGGGCTCCGCCCCTCCAGCCAGCGCTATCGGACGGGCCCGCTCTACCCCCTTCCCCCAACTCTAGGGTTGGGGGGGTCGGGTGGCATAGGGAAGGGGGACCCTGGGGGAGGCAGGGTGCGTGCCCGCCGCGAGGGACCCAGAGCAGCGGTGGTGGGATAGGAGCGCTGGCTTCAGGCAGCCTGAGAGTGCCGGGAGAAAGTTGCAGAAAGTGAGTTTCGCAGAAGCAAGAACAGAGGAAAAAAAAGAGCCGAGTGAGTGCGGGAGCGCGCAAGCGAGTTTACAGATTAGAGATGAGACTCGGAGTTCAGGGAAACGCGGAGTTTATGAAACGCAGTTTAGGGAAAGAACGTTGATGTTAAGTGGATAGAAGGTGTCCCACGCAGGTTGAGGGAGCCCCGGAACAATAACTGCTGGAGAGTTAAACCCCATCACTACATTACAGGTGAATGGGGGGGGGTGCTTTAAAAGCGTGGTTGACAAGTAGACTTTTGAAAACTTCTTCCCTCCCAGTCCCCCAGGTCACACTGTGTGCCTAGCTTGGTTGACTCATTTTTCTGTTCGTTAAGAGCAAGGCCTTCATTCACAGCCAAGGCATCAGCAGCTGTTAAAGCCCGTGGTGTGAAGTACACCTGTAATCTTAGGATGTGGGAGACCAGAAATCAGAAACTCAAGGTCATCCTCGACTAACACAAGTTCAAGGCCAGCCTGAACATCACAAAACTCTGTCTCAACAATTATGGAATAGACATACTCACACGCTCGTGCTGATGTCTCCTAGAACCACCAGGTGAAGCTGAGGCTATTTCATTCCTAAGCAAAGGTACACACACACACCATCCCCGCCCCTCCGTTAGAGGGCTGAAGCATCAGATACAGACATAGACACTTGTTCCTGCTCTCAGGAAGTTGATAGATTCCACTTGACTTGAGGAGATAGGAGAGAAAAATCACTGAAAAGCAAACTCTATGTGGGTAACTACCCAAACCACCAAGCACTTAACACAAGGCTGCATCAAATGGAGGACATGGGTGAGAGATAGGTAGGACAAGAGAGATCAGAAGATGAACAGGATTTGGAAGAAGCAAGCAGGTAGGAGGCAAGACCCACCCTCTCAGTTTTGACTACAGCTAAATGGCTGAGTAGTGAGAATGATGTTAATCACTGAGTGGAGATAGTCTGTAACAGGGCAGATGTTTTGGAAAAACAAGGTGAATGGGTATTTTACAAAGATTAGCCAGGAGTCAGTTTGCAATTAGAACAAAGAACTGAAGGAGAATGCCTCAGTGGGGGGCCGCTATCTGTCTGGAACGCTTGTGGAAGACCTGCTCCCACTGCCACGACCTTGACACAGACCACTTAACCCCAACATGTCTGTTTTCTCCTCTGCAAAACAGGGTGATGACATCAGCCTAAGAGCCTGGAAAACCAGCATCCTAAAGACAATGAGGTAACACCCCAGGTGCCTGGCTCCCAGCCAGTGAGCTAGAACATACCAGCTAGAACAGATGCAGGCGTAGGTAGAGGTGAAGGGATGAGCCAGGAAGGAGAACTCTCCAGCTCACCCTTCCGGAGACCATCAGAGCAGGTGGGCAACTGAAAAGGCTTTCCCCATGTCAAATTTAAGGGTCCAGGGCCAGGTCTCATGGTGCACTTTGTAATCCCATCCCCCCAACTCCTCCCCCATGGCTCCCACAGGAGACAGAGAGACTGGGAGATCACTTCTAGTAAGTCATTTCATGTTTGAGGCTAGCCTGGAACTCTGGCTCAAAAAAACAAAAACAAAAACAAAAACAAAAATCTTAGGAGTACAAAATTCCCCTAAAAAAGGAAGAGCCATTCCCTGCTCCCCCAGTGAGCCCCACTGCCCCAGTGCACCTTTCAACACTGTCATAGTGGTACCTGTTTAGGCCGCCCAAGCCGAGAGGAGAAGCCGAAAGGAGAAGCCGCGAGCTTGGGGCTGTGGTGTAGCTCCATGGCGGACCACATTCTCAAACCCTGGTTTGTTCCCTAGCACCTTCCCACCCCTGGAAGGGAAGGAAGTCCTGAATTGACTCCTCTTGCTGCCCTCTGACCTTTCAGAAATAAAGGACCATAAAAGACTTGCTCACTGCCATCTCCACAGGCCCAATCAACACCTCAGACCTCTCAAAAAAAAAAAAAAAAAAAAAGTTCCTGCTCCTTAGCTTGGCTGCAAGCCATGCTGACTTCTAACTCATTACGTAGCCAAGGCTAACCTTGAACTCATCTTCCTACCGGTGTGTACTGCTACATCTGGCCTTCAGGTATTCTTCAGACAAACTTCCTTTTATTAAGCGCCATGACCAGTATCGTGCTCCAAGTGGCAAAGAGTGTGTGTCCTTGACAAGTCAGGAAGCTTCCTTTCTCCTGTATGCTGCTTTCCTGGGACGTTAAAGCACTAAACAGGAGCTGGGAAAACTTGGTTTTCCAGCCGCACAGAGGTAAGGTGAGCCTCCGGGCCATATCATTAAGCAGAGAGCAGTACTGCCTGGACGTCAGTGGTGAAACGGGTCGCTTACACCAGCTTGACAAACCCTGGCTCTGAGCTCAGCATCTGTAGAATGCAGTGACCTAGGGAAGGAAGAGATTCTGTTGCTGCCTGGACTCTCAGGACAGGCACCACTGGGAAGTCCTACCTCTTCCCTTCCTTCTGCCCACGTGTACTCACTGTAGACACCAGACCTGGAGACATAGCAGAGGCTGTGAGGTCGGTGTGATGGGTATCTGCTCTGAACTTGCCCCTCGGTCCGCAGAAGCCTCGGTGTGAAGCAGCCAGCATGCCGAGTGATATTCAAGGCCCCCCACAACTTAGAGGTCTCCCTGATAACAGCTCCTGGCTCCACCCTGAACCCACCTGCTGCTGACTCCCACAGGGCCCTTCCCTTTCAGCCTCCGCCAGTGGAAACCCTGGCTAACTTTTAGGTGAGCTTACCCGCTTTCTCCACCAACAAAGTTCCTCTAACTCTGGGCTGTCCGTGTAAGTAGCAGCTAGCTGTGTGTAAGTTAAGTGAATTTTTTTTCTTTTTTCTTTTTTTTTTTTTTTTTCGGAGCTGGGGACCGAACCCAGGGCCTTCCGCTTGCTAGGCAAGCGCTCTACCACTGAGCTAAATCCCCAACCCCGTTAAGTGAATTAAAATTAAGAATTAAGCTGCAGTTCCTCAGTTGCATCAGCCTTGTTATACATGCTGAAGAACCACCATTCTGGATACATGCACAGAATACAGAACAAACCCATTATCACAGAAAGTTCTGGATAGGGCTTCTCAAACCCCCCTCCCCCCATAGCTCTCCCCACTGTGCCTTATCTCCCACTCCTATCTTGCTCCCTGCCATTGGCTTTGCCTCTTAGGAAGAGGGCTGGACTCATCATCTCCATAAGATTACAGCTCCCTAGAGGGCAGACACAGAACCTTCCTCTGCTTCTGTGGAAATTAGGGGCAGAGCGCCCTGCTAGCCACGGAGGAGGAGTAATGCAGCTGAATGCAACACTGCTTCAGGAGTGTCCTCTGTCTACATCCATCCCTGCGTTCCAGCTGCAGGCAGATCCTGTCCATAGCAGGCAGACATTCTAATGATTGCCAGGAGTCCTGGTTTAGGGCTCTCCAAAGCTGCCAGGAAATGTTCGTTTTCCTATTCCTGTGCAACCCATATGGAGGTGGCAAGCAAATGACCAGGACTGAGCTGCTGGCAGTGAAGCTAAAAATAGCCTCAGAGCCAACAGTGTGGAGTTAGCAGGACTTGTTGCTAAGGAGACAGCCACAGAGAGAGCAACCAAGCAGGAGAAAGTGTCAGACATTCACCAGGAGAGCAAAGGCTGGGCTGGGGGACACAAAGTTGACAGGGGGCCAAGACTCCCACCTGGAGATGGGCTGCCTTCTGGCAGCTTCTGACTACTGTTCAAGTGGGGTAAATATTCCCCTGTCCCTCAGTACCTCGTCTCCATGGCAACCACCAGGGCTGGGGTAAAGTACCAGCCCCTGGAAGGGAGGCCTCTGCCTGGAGCTAGTTGTTATGGCAACTTCTCCCCTTTCCAGTCATTCTCTCCCTCCCAGCTTCCCCTAAGGGATGAGGTGGGGGGTCAAGACTTGGCTTAAGCAATGGGACCAGGAAACACCTGCTAAGCAGCCAGGGGCTCCTGGGAGCCCAGGAAGGCCAGCAAGTCCACTGGGCTACATCTCTTGTCCCTTAGTCCTTCACAGGTGACCCTGCTAGAAAACGCCCACACTCGCTGGGGTTTAACCCCATCAAGATCACCAGCGAGGGAGTTAAAAATACAGATGGCCAGGCCCTGCCAACTGGGATCGGTAGGCTCGAATGGAGGCCAGGGCTCTTTTTAAAACCACTGTAGGTAATTCTAACATCAGCCAAGTGTGGGAGCTTCAGAAAGCTCAGGTTGTGGGCTGGTTATCAGGGAGTAACTGAGTCCTCGAGAGGACTGGGACCACCAGAAGGGTCAGAGTCACCAACTGAGGAGAAAGTGGTCTAGAAAAGAGGGACACTCATGCATCGAAATGCAGGGGTCGGGGCTGGGGATTTAGCTCAGTGGTAGAGCGCTTACCTAGGAAGCGCAAGGCCCTGGGTTCGGTCCCCAGCTCCGGAAAAAAAAAAAAAAAAAAAAAGAACCGAAATGCAGGGGTCCCAGGAGGGTCGCTGTACTCTGGCTACTGTCTGACTAGGCCCTGTGTTGAAATCAAAGCAATGAATAAGCTGTTCCCTGTGGTGGAGGGCAGAGGGTGGGGGCTGGGAAGCCTGCTTCCCATTGAGTGCAGAAAGGTAGCACAGATCACTCAAGCTAAAAGAGAAATCCATCTTCAAAGGTAGAGTGAAAGGGTCACCATGGCAACTATGGGGTGCCAGCCTGATTGATTCTACATAGCCAGCCTGGACCTGGGCCCTGCATTAGAACCTTGATCACAGCTCCTAAGAGTAGCATTTGGCCCCAACGTCACACACCCTGCCCCAGTAACCAGATCCATTTTCTGGAGCCAACTGTGAGTCTGTCTGAAACCCACCTACACCAAGACGGCTGAGTCTGGAGAGCCTGCAGTGGCCAGGCTGGGGAGGAGCCCTGGGGTGAGGGCTGGGAAAGAAGGTGGAAGGGATGAGCTGCGCTCCTGTCACTCACAGCCTAACTGTGTGTCCAGGACCCACCACACACAAACCACAGCCCTCATTCAAGACAGCATGCAATTAGGTGGTAAATTATGTGGTAGTGATGCTTCCTACATGTGCAGAGGGAAATCAGAGGCTGCCAGAGCCAGCAAAGGCAGGAGAATTCCAGGGATGTAAACCAGGAATAGACAGAACCTCCAAGCTTTTCGGGCAGGATGAGCAGATCTACAGCTCACCTGCAATGGCACTTTCTTCCTGGTAGTAAGCGGCTGGAGGAAGGGTGTGAGAAGCATGAGGTAAGCCAAATTCATTCGTCCTTAGAGACAGGCAGTGGCCTGGACCTGCTGGACTTGAGAGAATTCTCATGAGCAGCATCTAATGCAGAGCTAAAAGCCAGTCCTTCCTTCTTGCTGACTCCTTGACTCTGTCCATCCTGTGCATCTGACCCAAGCATTCCCCAGCCCTACCAAGCTCCCCGGATCCCGTCAGTCATTCCTATGCTTGGAAACCCCAATCCACCAGGTCTGCCTGTGGGCTCCTGCTACCTCTTCCTCCTGCCACCCTTACCAGCCATATTCTGCCCACCTCCCTGCAGCTCTGGAGCCAGGCCCCAGACCAGCCTCACTTTGACCTGCTGTGCCAGGGCTGCTAGGTCTGCACTGCTCCTCTGATGCCTACATCTGAGGGCCTGGGCAAGAGAGACCGAGGAGACTTCAGGGTGGGGGAGGCTATGCTGCACAGACCCAGGCCTCACCAGACAGTGATGACAGGATTCTAAGTGACTACCTAGCTTCTCTAACCAGTCTAATGGGTCTAGAGACAGCATCTACCCAATACAGACGGGATCTAAGGAAACAAGAAGGGCTAACACTTGGGCAGAGAGAACCGAAGGTAAGTTTGCTCAAGTGGACGTTGTGACCCTGGAGAAACCTGAGTCTACAGAGAGGTGCTAATCACCCCCCAGCAGGGAGAGTGTGCCAAGAGGAACGCAGTGTACTGCCCCTCCCCCACCCTTTCTCCAGAATCCAGGGGTCAGCGGAAGAGGCAGAGGGACCACCCTTCTGATTCAGGCATGCAGACTCTCCCAAGTTTCAGGGTCCAAAGACGATGGGAGGAGCCCAGAAGGCTAGCTTGGCTATTGCCGGAAAAACGACGGGGTGGCCTCCATCTCCATCCGGAAGAGGAAATTTAAATCAAAGCCGGGGTCCTTTCCGGCCTCTCCACCCCCCAGGCTTAGAAAGTGAGAGTTACAACCCCAGCAGCGGCGCCTTCCAATCACCTGAAGACCTGAGCTGCCACTCAGTCCCCAGTGTAATTAATCTGCCCCAGGCGGGTTAAACAAACAGCTCCTGGTGACCCTAGTGCTTAGCTAGGCCCTCTCCATGAAAGTGAGGCAGCCTTGGGGGCTCTGGGCTAGGTTCAGTGCTGTTCATTTCAGAGGCCTAGTGATTTCCCAAACATGAGTAAGCCCAGGCCCGTGGGCCAGGGCTGATACCCAGGCTGCTGAGGCACTGCCCAGAGACTGGTTTCCACCGCTCAGAACAGGTCTCTGGATGCCTGCCCAGGTGATGCAGAACAACACATACTCTTTCCATTGCTGCTGCTGCTACAGTTTTGTTAGAGTCCCGCTCCTGGCCTCAACTTCCAGGCTCAGGAGATCCTTCTACCTCAGGCTAGTGGGACAGACGGCACACCCAGCTGAGCACTGGCTTCTGTCCGCATCCTTGGGATGTAAAAAGTAAGTTCAACTAAATGTTTGCTGTTGAACTTTTGCTACCCCCCCACCCCCGACCCACCCAGTTCCCTTGCCAATGGCATCGGTTTTTAAACATACAGAGGAATGAATTGTTCTTTTTGTTCAGGCCGTCTGAGCTGGGATACGAACAGACACAGGCGCTGCCTCTCTGTTGATGGAGGCTGGGAAGAGTGGCAGTTATGTGGTAACATAGAGCATAGAGCGCTGTGGCGCTGCCAACAAGAATACTGCACTCCTTGCAGCTGCCGTGTGAAACCTGAAAGGCCGGAGCTGGGACAGCTGAGAAGGGTCCCCAGGCCCGGTGGGTGGTGGCTCACACCTGTAATGCCAGCACTTTAGAGACAGGGCAGGAAGATCAAGAGTTGGATGTTACCCTTGGCTTGTCAAGGCCAGCCTGAACTGACGACCTTAGACAGACCCTCCTCAAAAAGAGCAAAAACAAAAGGAGAATGTTCTGTGCTGGGGCTGGCCCAGCAGTTCCTCAGGAAGCCCACCTGTTGGTGAGCCAGAAACCTCTCCCTTCCTTGGTCTTGCTTTCCTTGCTTTGGGTCTGTTTTTCTGATTGTCCCCACAGTCACTCATGGTCTGTGACAGCTACTGGAAAAAGTAGCCTTCC
The DNA here is from genome assembly GCF_021556685.1 of Rattus norvegicus. NCBI lineage: Eukaryota > Metazoa > Chordata > Mammalia > Rodentia > Muridae > Rattus > Rattus norvegicus. The sequence goes on along the minus strand of NC_141539.1, from coordinate 33,111,384 downwards.
CCAAACCAAGCAAAAACAAAAAACAACAAAACAAACAAACAAAAACAACAACAACAACAAAAACCCAACCATGTCCTTACTTTGATGTATCAGGGTATTAACCTGTGGCCCCAGCTGTAGTTCTGCCCCTCCTAACTCACCCTCAGTGAAGGTTAAATGTAACGCCATCTTCACTTCCTCTGCTCCTGCACACCCCTCTCTGAGTCCCCTTAGATCACATTAAACCATGTTAAAATGCAGCCGGGTCCTCTCTGCTCACAGCTGCAGACTGAGCCCAAATTTCTCACCATGGCAGGGAGGTCCCTGTGATGTAACCAGCAGTTTTCTCTCTCCTCACATACCCTCCTAACCCTGTACCATGTCTCTTGCTGTCTCAAACACGTCAGCATGTCCCTCTCTCCTCTCTGCCCAAGGTAGTTCCAGTTCCGAATTGTCTCCAAGGAAGCCTCTTCCAGGATGTTTTTCTCAAGCAACCCTGCCCCTCCCCCAAGCTGTGGTCCTCTGCTCCACACAGCTCAGATCAGCTCTGCCTGTAATACAGCCTTGCTCAGAGCCTGGCAGCCACCTCTACCATACGGCATGTGTCTCTGGGACAGTCTGTGTCATTTGTCTCTTGGGCCACTAGCACAATAAGCTGCGTCTTTAGTCAATCCTGAGCTAAGCTTGTTAACTCTCTCTACTAAAACACAGAATTCTTTGTGGAGCTAAAGAATCGGAGGGCTCGCTCTCCCCAAGAGTAAACATCACTGGGACCTCCCCTGGGCAGTGGACAAAAAAAAAAAAAAAAAAAAAAATCATGTGGGTTTTGTTTTGTTTTCCTGGTTGCTTATTTTGTTTTTGTTTTTTTGAGAAAGTCTTACTTGGTGTAAAACTCAAAGTAGACCAGGCTGGCCTAGAACTTGCAATGCTTCTTTTGCCTCTGTCTCCTGAGTGCTGAGATTGCAGGTAAATGTGCATCACCATGCCCAAGTGTTTAGGACAGTGTTGTGTAGCTCTGGCTGGCCTTGAACTTCTGGTCCTCCTGCCTCTTCCCTCCTAAGTGATGGAATTCAAAGTGAGCACCACCACATTCAGTCTTTGCGGTACCGGGAATAGAACCCAGGGCTTCCTGCATGATGGGTAATCATTCTACCATCTGAGCCACAACCCCAGCCCTCTGTCGCTTCTGGGTGTTTTGCCTGTGTGTATGTCTGTGCATCATGTGCATGCGGTGACCATGGAAGCCAGACAGGGAGCCCCAGCCAGATCCCTTGGGAGTAGAGTTACAGGCAGTTGTGAGCTGCACTTGGATGGGTGCTGGGACTAGAACCTGCAGAGGCTGAGGCCGGCAGATCCCTTGGAACTGGAATAAGCCTTACAAACCTACGCATGTGGGAGCCAGAGACGGAAAGGTCTTCTGCAAGAGCAGTCAGCACTCCTAATGTCCAAGCCTCTCTCCACCCCTTAAATTACACTTGCAGATGTGCCAGCGGATGTGCCAGCGGATGTGCCAGCATGCCAGGGTGGTTTTAGTTTACGCATCTTCTGTTCTTGAGACAGGGTCTCCCTGTGACTGTGTAGCTCTGATGGGCCTGGGACTCACTATATAGACCAGGTTGGGCTCTAACACAGAGATCCATCTGCCCCTGCCTCCTGAGTACTGGGACTGTAGTCATGAGCCTCCATATTCAGCTCTGGGTCTTTAGGATCTGTCTAAAACAACAGAGAAGGGAGGGGCACAGCCATGAAGAAGGGAGAGCAAATGTAACCATTTTTATAACCCTTCTCCTGAGGGTGCTCCATCTGCACATCTCTAGGAGGTGCTGGGCTCTGAGGCTCGCTCAGAGGGAGCCGTGGATCCTGATTCCAGCCCTTCCCACCCCAGATAATAAATGTCTAGAATTCCTGTAATTGGGCAATCTATTTCTATCACACTAGAAATCAGGGAACTGAACTGATCAACTAATCTGGAGCAGAAGCTAAGACCAGGCTTCCGGAATCCCATCCCAACATTATCCTAATCCAATTTTTCAGCTTCAGACGTACAGTCCTGAGAAACAGCCAGTCAAGGGTGGGGCGAGGGCACAGGGAAGCAGGGCTGGGAGAAGCACTCAGCCTTTTGGTAAAGCTACTTTGTGTCTCAGCTGCAAATGCTCCTACCCAAGAGTGAGGAAAATGGGGTCGAGAAGCACCCACACCACTGGCTGCTCCTTTGCTGAGGAGATCACACCTACTACCCACCTCATCTTCCACAGCCTCTCACAGAAGGCGTCCTTCCCCAGGGTGCTACAGGGTAATTGCTTATTAAATGGCGTATGGCCCAGCAATAGGTGACCCTCTGGACACTCACCGGCTGTTCTTCCTGGGCAGACAGGAAGCGGTCTGTCACAAGCCCAGGTTGTAAAGCAAATGGAGTTCACATTTGTTAAAACCCCCAGAAGCAGAAGCTGCAGCACAAATGGTCGATAAACATATGAAAAGATAACCAAGGGTCTCTTACCCTCTGGGGTGTGACAATTAGAGTCATAATGAGATGCCCTGTCCCACCCACTCCATCAGCAGAACGCAGCCGCTAACTAACTGGCACCAAAGTTGAATTTCAGGCAGCTCTTTCTTAGCAACTTGTCGGATTTTGTAAAATGCAAAATGCACATTCCTCCTGCTTGGATTTCTTTTCCTAGGGGTATGTCTTACCGACAAACAGAAGCAGGAAGAAGCTGGCTACCGCTAGCGTGCAAGCAGACCCTGCTTCAATCCCTAGCACCCAACTAATAATCCAGGCACCTAGGAAGTAAAGGCAGAAAGGGCTGGAACTTAACAGGATATCCAACCACATACCAGGCTTGGGCCAGCCTGGGCTACCTAAGGCCTTGCTCACACACACCAAGGAAGGGTACTGCCCCAGCATGCCTGGATAGCAAAGGACTGTGGCATAAGTAAGAGTCTGGTTAAATAAAAGCATGACAATTCATACAGTGGAAATATTCTAGTAATTATGTGGCTAAACTGGCCAGTCTCATTGTAAGTGAAAAACCAAACTGTAAAATGAGACTACAGAATGGCTCCAGTCACAGAAGCACAAACCTGTGAGGCAGGCTTTGACCCACAGCCAGAAAACTGTGACGTGTATACAGCAAACAGTGTGTGTGTGTGTGTGTGTGTGTGTGTGTGTGAGAGAGAGAGAGTGTGTGTGTGAGAGAGTGTGTGAGAGTGTGTGTGTATGTGTGTGTGAGAGTGTGTGAGTGTGAGAGTGTTGAGAGTGTGTGAGAGTGTGAGAGTGTGTGTGAGAGTGTGAGAGTGTGTGTGTGAGAGTGTGAGAGTATGTGTGTGTGAGAGAGTGTGTGAGAGTGTGTGTGTGTGAGAGAGAGTGTGAGTGTGTGTGTGTGAGAGAGAGTGTGTGAGAGTGTGTGTGAGAGAGAATGTGTGTATGTGTGTGTGAGAGAGTGTGTGTGTGTGAGAGTGTGTGAGAGAGAATGTGTGTATGTGTGTGTGAGTGTGTGTGTGAGAGAGTGTGTGAGAGTGTGTGTGTATGTGTGTGTGAGTGTGTGAGTGTGAGAGTGTTGAGAGTGTGTGTGAGAGTGTGAGAGTGTGTGTGTGAGAGTGTGAGTGTGTATGTGTGTGTGAGTGTGAGAGAGTGTGTGAGAGTGTGAGAGTGTGTGTGAGAGTGTGAGAGTATGTGTGTGTGAGAGAGTGTGTGAGAGTGTGTGTGTGTGAGAGTGTGAGAGTGTGTGTGTGTGAGAGAGAGTGTGTGAGAGTGTGTGTGAGAGAGAATGTGTGTATGTGTGTGTGAGAGAGTGTGTGTGTGAGAGTGTGTGAGAGAGAATGTGTGTATGTGTGTGTGAGTGTGTGTGTGAGAGAATGTGTGTATGTGTGTGTGAGTGTGTGTGTGAGAGTGTGTGAGAGAGAATGTGTGTATGTGTGTGAGTGTGTGTGTGAGAGTGTGTGAGAGAGTGTGTGTGTGAGAGTGTGTGTGAGAGTGTGAGAGTATGTGTGTGTGAGAGAGTGTGTGAGAGAGTGTGTGTGTGAGAGTGTGAGAGTGTGTGTGTGAGAGTGTGTGTGTGAGAGTGTGAGAGTATGTGTGTGTGAGAGAGTGTGTGAGAGAGTGTGTGTGTGAGAGTGTGTGAGAGTGTGTGTGTGTGAGAGAGAGTGTGAGAGTATGTGTGTGTGTGAGAGAGTGTGTGAGAGAGTGTGTGTGAGAGAGTGTGTGAGAGAGTGTGTGTGTGAGAGTGTGTGAGAGTGTGTGTGTGTGAGAGAGAGTGTGAGAGTATGTGTGTGTGTGAGAGAGTGTGTGTGAGAGTGTGAGAGTATGTGTGTGTGAGAGAGAGTGTGTGTGAGAGAGTGTGTGTGAGAGAGAATGTATGTGTGTGTGTGAGAGGTGTGTGTGTGAGAGAGTGTGTGTGTGAGTGTGTGAGAGTGTGTGTGAGAGTGTGAGAGTATGTGTGTGTGAGAGAGTGTGTGAGAGAGTGTGTGTGAGTGTGTGAGAGTGTGAGAGTACGTGTGTGAGAGAGTGTGTGAGAGAGTGTGTGAGAGAGAGTGTGAGAGTGTGAGAGTATGTGTGTGTGAGAGAGTGTGTGTGAGAGAGTGTGTGTGTGAGAGAGTGTGTGTGTGAGAGAGTGTGAGAGTGTGTGTGTGAGAGTGTGAGAGTATGTGTGTGTGAGAGAGTGTGTGAGAGTGTGTGTGTGAGAGAGTGTGTGAGAGTATGTGTGTGTGAGAGAGAGTGTGTGTGAGTGTGAGAGAGAATGTGTGTATGTGTGTGTGTGAGAGAGTGTGTGTATGTGAGAGAGTGTGTGTGTGAGAGAGAGAGAGAGAGAGTGTGTGTGTGTGAGAGAGAGAGAGAGAGAGAGAGAGAGAGAGAGAGAGAGAGAGAGAGAGAGAGAATGTGTGTGTGTTTTGAGACAGTATCTCATTCTGTAGCCCAAGCTAGCCAGGACATCACTAGGCAACCCATTCTGGCTTTGAACCTGTGATCTAATCAGCTGGACACGGTAGCTCACCCCTAAAATCCCAACCCTGGGGAAGTAGGTTAGAGGGCTGGCAAGTTCAAGACAGCGTAGCCTGTTTTACAAACTCCTGTCTCAGAAACTAGTAGACATGAGGCCAGCAAGACAGCTCTTCCAGCTAGACCCAATGTAGGCAAGTCCGGGACGTGTGGAAGAAAGAAACAGACTCCACGAAGTAGTTCCCTGACCGCTACATGCACTCCGTGGCATACACAGGTACATACACACTAATAATCTGCCTGTGAGGTGGCACACGAGCACTTGGGAGTCAGAAGCAGGAGGATATCTGTGAGTTTAAAGCTAGACTGATCTACATAGAGAAACCTTATCTCATAATAATGACAGCAGCCAAGCTTCTGTTCATGCCAACTTGTCAAGGAACTTTAAAGTTTGCACGTTCTTTAAGCCACACATTTCTGTGTTTAGGATTCTTGCTCTACCTAGCCCACTGCAGGCATGCATGTCTGTCTGTCCACATGGAAGGTCCTCAGTTTGGTGCTTTAGTCTCAGACCCCAGAGGGGGTAATCGATGAAGTATCACTTGCAAAGTGCCCCCTAAGGTCTAGGAACAAAGCTCCCTCCCTCCCCTTCAGGAATGTGATAGTTCTATTCCAGGCTGGACAGCCTTGGGTGGAGGCAGGGTCTTAAGGCCACAGATTGTTACTCTCACTATGCAATATTATCTGATAAGTATAGAGACACTTGAGCCAGGGCCCATCCCTCAAGCTGGAGTCAGGGAAGATAACAGATATCCAAGAGACTGTCTGGAATATGGGACTCCTGCCCTAAAGTGACTTAGAATCTGGTCAGGGTGAAAGGATTAATGAGTGAGTCCTACCATCTACCATGGAGTCCTAATGCTAGGCTAATTTGGGAGGTCACAAGGTTGAAACCTTGGGAAATAGCCAGAATCTGTACACATGACTGGAGGCAGATAGGGGTTAGGGCATGAGGGAGCTGTAGTGGGTTCTGGAACAGGGCATGGTGTTTTATTATAGCAGAGCTGACCCAAGACAATAGCTTCCCCTCTCCAGGAAGAATTTCCAGTCAGAGATGAAGGAAATGGCCAGCTTTCCTTATCACCTATGTTAGTTCATTTTGTGCAACTTAAACTGTCATTTATTTACTTTTACAGACAGGTCTCACTTGCTATGTAGACCAGGGTTGGCCTTGAACTCAAAGACCCACCGGCCTTGACATCTTGAATGCTGGAATTAAAGGCATGCATCACCTTAGCAATCATGGACAGGTGAAAAGTATAGCTCTTACCCAATAGCTAAAATGTGAATGACGAGCTTGGAGGAAGGGGAAACTAGGTTGGGAAAGCAGCGTCTATCTGCATGTGGTGCTGTGGTGCCGAGACTGAAGCCAAGGCCTTGCTTGCTAGGCAAGTGCTCTCCCTCTGAGCTAAATCCCTGGGAAATCAGCTTGTGGGGTGAAAAAGATCTCCTAGGTAAGGCAGATGCAGAGTAGGGACTAATGGAGGCTTCTAGAAGGGCATACAAGCCCTTCAGACTTGAGCTTCACCCTGCCATCCAGGAAAGGCCTGGGGACTTCCCAAATAAAGCAATCTCTTTCTGAAATGCTCCCTCTACTCCCTGAAATCCTAGCTCACCCGCTAAGAACCCAAAGCTGCCTCTAGCTGATGAGTTAGTCTGAAGCCTGTTCCGAGCACTGTGTTCTCTGTAGGTCACTGAGCTAGCAGGGCTTCCAGCACAGGGCTCGATGATGTGCCTGAAGGAAGTTTTAAAGCTTGTGTGGGTGCCTCATTCCAAGGCTAGGAGACGCTGGCTGGCCTGGAAGCAGGTGCTGTAGGTGCTGAAGAATGGGGGAGGGGTATCAGGATTGGAGAGGGCAGGGGGTGTAGCCAGAAGTGGGGAGGGCAGGTAGTTAGACTTATGAAAGCTTTTCTTTTCTTTTTCTTTTTTTTTTTTTTTCCGGAGCTGGGGACCGAACCCAGGGCCTTGCGCTTCCTAGGCAAGCGCTCTACCACTGAGCTAAATCCCCAACCCCGAAAGCTTTTCTTGTAAATCTGTATATTGGGGAAATGAAGGTGGGTGGCAAAAGCACACACGGTGAAACCAACTTTGGAGGTAGAGGCCAGGTCAGTTCAGGTGAGCCTTAGTTACATAGGAAAACGAAAACGACAAACACTCAAACAAACAAAACCCAAAGTCAAAAGCTGCAGGTATGCGTCATGAGGATCAAGAGGAGGCGACCCAAGGGTTATCCTAGTTAAGAGACAAAATACATTGCTGAGAAATGTAGGGGCTGTGAGCTTCAGGGGCACCAGGCCAGCCCAGGGAAGCAACATCAGAAGAAAAGCTCAATTGAGCCTTAGAGCTGAGAAGCAGGCCTGGGGGCTGGAAAGTTAGCTCAGCACTTAACAAGCATTTGCTCTGCAGAAGGCCCAGGCTTAGTTCCCGGCACTGTGGTAGCTTAACTAACTATCCATAACTCTAATGCCAAGGAACCCAACATTCTCTTCTGACCTCTGTGGGCCCAGCGCACATGTGATACACAGACATATGCAGACAAAATAGTCAGATGCATTAAATTAAAAAAAAAAAAAGAAAAGAAAAGAAAAAGGAAGTGGGCTGATACCATCACGTTCCGCTCTGTAGTCCGCAAAGCTGCCTGTTTCACCAGCAGGGAGTTAGTCCTGCACGGTCCCTAGCTGGGTGTGGCATTTAGAGCCCAACTCCTTGAGATTAGGAAACCTAAACTCTAATCCAGTACTGGCCCCACTCCCCACAAGCCCTGGGGGCTTGTGGCCAATCAAGAATCAAGGGATGTGTAGTCACCATTTAAGATCTGTAGATCTGGGCTGGAGAGATGGCTCAGTGGTTAAGAGCACTGACTGCTCTTCCAGAGGTCCTGAGTTCAAATCCCAGCAACCACATGGTGGCTCACAACCATCTGTAAAGAGATTTGATGCCCTCTTCTGGTGTGTCTGAAGACAGCTACAGTGTACTTATATATAATAAATAAATAAATCTTAAAAAAAGACAAAAAAAAAAGATCTGTAGATCTGAAGAGGGTGGGAGGGACTTAGAGGAAGAGAGGAGGGGGAGGGGAAAAGAGGGGCAGGATTAGGTATGGGAGGAGATGGGGGAGATGTACAAAGGGTCAGGAAATTGAACAGAGGTGTATAGCAATGGGGGATGGGGAACTGGGGGTAGCCACCAGAAAGTCCCAGATGCCAGGAGAGCAAGAGTCTCCCAGGACCCCACGGTGATGACATTAGTTGAAATACCCCACAAAGGAGAGGGAGAACCTGTAGAGACCATGCCCATCTGAAATTTTAACCCAGAACTGCCCCTGTCTAAAGGAAATACAGGGTCAAAGAGTAGAGCAGAGACTGAAGGAAAGGCCATCCAGACACTGCCCTACCTGAGGATCCATGCCACATGCAGCCACCAAACCCAGTCACTACTGCTGATGCCAAGAAGTACTTACTGACAGGGGCCTGATATGGGTGTCCCCTGAGAGGCTTTGCCAGATCCTGACCAATACAGATGCAGATGCTCAAAGCCAACCTTCAGACCAATCACAGGGACCCCAATGGAGGAGTTAGGGGAAGGACTGAAGGAGCTGAAGGAGCCTTATCTGGCATCGATGGGAGGATGGGAGGAGAGGCCCTTGATCCTATGAAGGCTTGATGCTCCAGTGTAGAGGAATGGTAAGGTGGTGAGATAGGAGTGGGTGGGTGGGAGGGGGAGCACCCTCATAGAAGCAGAGTAAGGGGGGATGGGATGGAGGTTTGCAGAGGGGAAACCGGGAAAGGGTTTGAAATGTAAATAAATAAAATAATTGCATTGGAGATCACAAAGTTCATTTCACTGATAGAAAGTACATTTTGTTTTGAGGTTGCCACACTACAGGTCATAGGTTCCTCTAATAGTTCAAACTGAATCCATTTTTTTCTACTTTTCTGTTAACACCTAGAGGTCTTTGTGATGGTTAGGATGGCAAAGCAAAGCCCAAACCTAGCAGACTCACTAGAAAAGCATTTAATAATTGCTGAAGCGCGCGCGCGCGCGCGCGCGTGTGTGTATGTGTGTTCCTAAATTTTTTTTCTTCTGAAACAGGGTCTCACTATGTAGCCCTGGCTGTCCTGAACTCCCTAGGTAGATAAAGTTGGCCTTGAACTCAAAGAAATCAACTGGCCTTTCCCTCTTAAGTGCTGAGATTAAAAATATGCAGCACCAAGGGCTGGAGAGATGGCACAGACGTTAAAAGTGCTGGCTGTTCTTCCAGAGGTCCTGAGTTCAATTCCCAGCAACTACATGGTGGCTCATAACCATCTATTGTGAGACCTGGTGCCCTCTTCTGGCCTGCTGGCATACATGCAGGCAAACACTATATATAATAAGTAAATCAATCTTTAAAAACATGCACCACCACATCTGGCCAATGTTGCTAACTTACTTTTTTTAATTATTATTTTTGTTTTTTGGGGGGGATGGGGTCTTGCTGTGTAGTGGGAGAGGAGCTTGAACCATGTGGTGTCCTATAGACCAACCTGGCTTCAAACTTGTATCTTCCTTCTCCAGTCTCCCAAGATCACCTATCTTATATATTCTTACTTTAAATTTTTAAAATGTTGTTTACACTTATTTATTTGTTTATATGTGTGCTGCCTGTGATATTCTCTCTCTCTCTCTCTCTCTCTCTCTCTCTCTGTGTGTGTGTGTGTGTGTGTGTGTGTGTGTGTGTGTGTGTGTGTGTATAGAATTCTTTCCTGTGTGAGGCTCAGTGACAAGTGCACTTACTGGCTAGAGTCAACTTGACCACTCAAATCTTTTAAAATTTTAGCAAGAACCTAAATTTGATTTAAAAAACAAAAACAAAAACTTCATTTTCTGGGAGTGGGAAAAATGTTTCTTACTTTGGCTCTGGGTGGCCTCCATGTAATACTTGAGGGATACCAGGCCCAGGTCACTACCTCAGCACCTTTGTCTCAGGGCTCAAGAGCAGAGGCTCAAGAGAGGTGAAGCAGGGGCTGGGGATTTAGCTCAGTGGTAGAGCGCTTACCTAGGAAGCACAAGGCCCTGGGTTCGGTCCCCAGCTCCGAAAAAAAGAACCAAAAAAAAAAAAAAAAAAAAGAGAGAGAGAGGTGAAGCAGAGCTTCTCTGAGCCCCAGGGTCCCGGGAGGGGAGAGAACAGCCTAGATCTGAAGCCGTACTACACAGTCTTAGTGCTTCGGTTACAGGCATCTGCCCCTCTCAGACCTCAGCCAGGCTGCCCTTTCTCCAGACTTTCAGAAGGATGATTTCAGCCTTCCTGGATCCCAAAGGAACTAGAAACAATAAGGCAGCCATGTCCCCTTCCCTTGTTTGGAACTTTCTCTAGGACCAGCAAGCACATACTGTCATATAACCTGAGGTCAAGACCCTGCTTCCTTTCCCTCCCTGTGGGAGTGGTGCCTACCACCCTCCCTTCCCGCAGCTGATCTCAGAGGACTAATGGCTGCCTAGGTCTTTCTGTGGCTTTCCACTCCCTTGCCCTTTCACAGCTCTGGGTGGCTGCCAGCTCCCTCAAGCTTGTCCATTGTGGGGCATGCTCCCAGGTCGAGGCTACTGATGGGGAAACCAGCTCTCCTGGACACACCTCTCCCAGTCTCCTGGGGCAACACCCAAGCCCACAGCTGTAGCCCTGCCTTTCTCATTGCCCCAAAACGCTCGCATCTCTGGGCACGAAATTCGGAGACTCTGTCTCTCTGTCCTCTACTGAGGAAATCTGAGGCTCTGCATCTCTGCCCTCTACTGAGTAGGCTCCACAGACCCCATCTTCTTGGTGTCTGCAGCCCTGGGCCCAGCCTCCAGCTCCTTGGCACCTCACACTGAACTCTCCATCCCACCAGCCAGTCCTCCTATCAGAACAAACAGTACAATGCTTGCCTGTGCCCACGCCAGACCTGACAGTGTCCACCACAGCTGTAGCAATTCACTGACCTGTTGTCAAAATGCCCTTGATCCCCCGTTGCTACGGCTGTCACCCGTACCTGAGTCATTTCACTGTCCATGCTTCTCTAGACACTCAAAGAGTGCAAATGCCACCTCTTCCAAGAGCCCTGCCTTGCCCTTGCGCTGCAGGTCTCACCCTCAGAACATCAAGTCCATCCCCAGGTACCAGAGCGCTGCATGCACACAGTTTACTTATGTGCACGTACTACCTCATATCCATAAACACGATGAAGGACAACCGAACTTCATACTGCCTAGTGGTAGTTTCCTGGAAACACTGGGAGTTAACCCTAGGGGGAAACAGTCTCAGCTGTGGCCTGACAGAAGTCCCCCTGACTTTTGGTTTGCCAGTTCCACACTAGGCACCAGGGATAGAAGGCGTCTCACCTCCCTTTTCCAACGTGCCAGCCACTCATCCCGCTTCCGTTTGCTGATGTAGTAGGGGTCCCCTGCCTGGAAGGTGAGTCTTGGCATGGGCCGCTGACGGAGGCTGGACTCCCACCCCAAGCCACCACGCAGTCGGCCCCGGGAGCCCTAGGACAGAGAGACAGACAGGTATTAAGGTGGGCACAGAGAGCCTATAGGGCTCTCTCCTCCTGGAGGGGAAACTGAGAGGGGTCACTCATCCCAAACAGAGTATAGAAATTCTGGTTCCTGGCCAGAGGGGTTGACCAGGAGGAGGGAGGGACGCATGAACAAGGCAGTGAGGGGAAGTGCTTGAACCCTGGAGGGGGGGTGGGGATGAGCTGGCTGCCTCACTAGGGGACTTCCAACCTCCACCCCCACTTCCTCTCCCTCTCACAGGGGACAACCAAAGATGGGGCAGGGACCCACCCTCGGGCCCCCTCACACACACTCGCCACAGTCCGTCAGAGAGGTGGCTTTCTTCTAGAATCAGGATCCACAGAGCCCCTGGGGGTGAGGAAAACACTTGCCTCCATTTTCATGGATTCGATGTTGGTCTGCTTCTGTTCTTTGCCTGTGGAAAGGGAAGAACAATACGACTGTGACTTGAGTCACAGGGGTGGCTCAGAGGAGCCTGGGGGCCTCCAAAGGGTCAGGGTCCTCCTAGCGTTTACTTGTGCCTGTGTCATCCACGCTGGCCATACCGTATGCCAGGCTGGCTCCAAGGACTCAGAGCAAGACCTGGAGCAGAGATCCCCGTCCAGGTTCCAAGCCCAAGAACACGGGAATCAGAAAAAAGTCAGGGCCATGGTTTCTGGCCCTGGACCCTGGTCACAAGTACACAAACCAGGCTTCAAAGTGGCCACCACCTTCTGCTCACCCCCAGCCCTCACTCAGAGTGAGGAGCAGGAGGGTGGAGGGGCAGCGCAGGGGTTGAACTGAAGAAGCCAGACTGTCTTCACTTCTTTGTGTGGTACACAGACAATGGGCCAGCAGGAATAGACCCCAGGAAACAGCTCCATCTTTTTGGAGTCTGTCTCTTCACTACACATAGTTCTAAAAGGTATGGCCCTGTTATCAACAAGGAAACTGTCTACTCCTGGCTCCTTTTCAGGTTAAGATAAGAATTTGGGGCGCGGTTTTCTATGTAGCCCTGGCTGTCCTGGAATTTGCTCTGTAGACAAGGCTGGCCTCGAACCCACAAAGATCTGTCTCTCTTAGGTGCTGGAATTAAAGGTGTGTGCCACCCAGCTCAGGCCGGATTCTAACCACCTCGAAATGACCCCCTAACCTCTGCTATTTCCTCACATGTTCTAAGGATTGGTGTGGGCAATGAGTGCATGAAACAGGGCTGGGCGTACGGTAGGTACACGTCAACATGTCTCCGTTCTCTAAGGGACTCCCTGAGGCATATGCTTCTCTCTCTGTTCTCTTGGCTTTTCTCAAAGTTCCCTGACTGGCCACTGCTTCCGGTTCCTGGGAGGGACATCTGGGCTGGGAACAGCAGTCTCCACAGCGCCATCTTTAGGAAGGACTCTGTGCTTGTCTCGGCCCGACATGAAGGCAGCTACATCTTCCTGCCATTTCTGCACGCTTGCCAAGGCTCCTCTCCCAGGCAGCCCCGCGGCAGCTAGCTGTATGGCCTTTCCTATTAAGTAGGGAAAATTCGGACCTTTCTTCACCTGGATGCCTGAATTCTTCTTTGAGACTGAGAAAATACAGGGCTAAGGCCTAGAGCAGGAAGGTCACTAAGTTTGGCTCACGTAGCTTGGTGTGCATGGGGGTGAGGGGTTGAGGGTGGGTGGGTGAAAAAACAAAGAGCCCCAAACGGAAAAAACAGCCCCTGTTACATCTCCCAGCTCAGGAGCGGAAACCACCCGCAGCATTTATGGCTCCAAATCTTTAGCCTGGACGTTTCCCCCACTGTCACCAGACAGGACCTGAGGTTCCTCTCTGCACCTGCCCAGAGTGCTTTAAACAGCCACGCGTGCTGGGCTCCATCTACAGGGGATGAAGGGGGGGGAGGGAGGGAGGGCAGAGCCCCTGCTGGTTACCCTGCGGGCTGTGGACCCCGTGGTAGGCAGGCATGTCGCTGGGCCTCGTGGAGGCAGTGCGTGGGAGGAACGTGGTGGCTGTCACCCATGTGTGGTTGGGGGAGTGTGCCCTCCCAGTACAGGGTACATGGTTGGCCTTTTAAGGCATGTCTCACCCACCACGTCTCTTTCTCCCTGCTTCCTCCATGTCCTCTCTCCCACAAGTCGGCTTCCTACTTCCCACAGGGTTCCCCCTCAAGCCTGCCCGGGGCCTCCCACCTCTAGGGCAAGCCCCTCCCTCAGACCTCAGTGCTCAGCCTGTAACCCAGGCTGCCAGGAAGGGGTGCCTGTCTGGATCACGGGTTCTACTCCTGCTGAGGCTGCAACAGCTGCAGCAGAAACCATGCAGCAGTCAGCTGAGGGTGGTGAGCAAGGATGCCAAGCTGGCCCAGGCTATTAGACTGCATATGGGACCTCCCAAATACAGCTCCCTCCTACCCCAGTGGCTTTTGACTACGTTTACCAGGAGTGATTTATTCATTAGACTGTAAGAAATTTTGTCCTGAAAAGAAGACATGGTTGAGTATGCTGAATATTTCACAAGAGGCATCTGAGGCCGGGTGAGCCGTGCTGTAATCAGATTTCAGGGCTTCTGACTCTTTAGAGGACTACCACCATTATAACTTGTTTCCTTTGCCAGGCCTCCAGCCCTGAAGTCTCCCAAATGGAGACTTCTTGAAAAAGTTTCCAACTGGCTTCTTTCTGGAATTTTTTCCCTGACAGACTGCTAGTGCCTACGTGAGCTTTCTCACTGTCAGCCACACACACGCACACATGCACACACACACGCACACAAACAGGCACGCACACTCTTTCCCTCTCCAGCCTGGCCAGTAGACCACAAACTGGCTGTCTCTGAGCACCAGGGCTCTCACTCCCATATGCTCTGGACTCAGAGTCAGGGTCCCTGGGCTAGGTGCCTGTGTGCCTTCCAGAGTGGCGCTGGAGGATAGGAGCATGACGCCAAGGTACCTCAGGTCCTGGGAACAGGGGAGGGCAGGGGCTTCAAGCAGTTAACCTGTTGGCCAGAGCCTATCCAGTAAAGACTACCCCGAGTTCTCCTTACATCGAGACATTGTCCAGGTGAAGGGCAGGGCTAGATTTAAGGCAAGCATGGTCCCTTGTGCATTTGTGCTCTGCTCAGTCTGAGCAGAGCGGCCTTTTGCTGAATGACTCCCCCCATTCCTGTTACCAGGTTTTATGTATTCTGGTCTGGACTCAAAAGCTATCAGAAGCCAAGAGTGACCTTGAACTTCTGATCCTTGTGCCTCCACCTACCAAGTTCTGAGACCACGAGTGTGAGCTACCACACCTAGCTTCCCTACTTTCTTCCAAAGCAGAGACAGTCATGTCTTCCTCATATGGCCCAAGGCTGAAGTGAGAGAAGAGGGTCCTCAGGAAGCATGAGGAGCTCTGAGGTAGAGCTACAGATTCTGCACCATGGCTTCCCAGGTACTCCGGACAACAGCTGGCTGGAGGACCCTGAGCTGAGAGGGGAGAGCACATTGTGCAGCAGAGGCAGGCACAGTGGGCTTCCAGGGAGGATGGATGAAACTCTGAAAATAGTCTTGAAATGAGGGGAACTATGTCTTCCTCATCTGAAGTCCTCAGCTGAGATGCAGTCATAGTCAGCTGACTGCTGGAGCTGTGGCCAGACCCCATACACCAACACACAGGCCAGAGCCTCCAAGAGGCCACTCTTCACCTCTCTTGGATGTTCAGGGTCACCCAGGAGTGAAACTCCCCCTTCCCCAGGGTCAACTGGAAGTTGAGACTCGGAGTGTGCCTATCATGCCTCCTCTGAGTCCCCAGACCAGGTCATCACCTTTTCTTGAACATTTCTTTACCTCTCAGATCCCTGACATTTGGGTGCTTCCCTCCATCTGTGCAGATCTGTTTTGCTTCCTCCCCACATCTGCAGTGGCTTCCCAACCTCTCATCCCACCTCCCAGACCTTCCGAGCCACTGGGGAATCTAGATGGAAAGTTATCTTTTCCAATCACAGCCTGTCAGGTCAGCCGTGAGATGGCAGCCAGAAAGCCTAGTTTGGCCATCTGCCACCCACTGCCTGCCACATCCTTCCCCCTGGCTCTCTCCACTCCAGTCTGGTGACTTCTGTCAGGTCCCTGATACCATTCTCACTTTGGAACCAGTCTGTTCTCATTGTCTTCTTCTCCCACAGCTCCTGTGGTGGGCTTCAGCACATCCCTTGATTATGGCAGGAGAGCCAGGGCCAGCTTAAGTTCTGAAGTCTAGCTGCTTGTGCCTCTGTGTCTCTCCCCTTGCCCCAGGAGCACTGTCCTTCAAGCACAGCAGCACATTTGGTTCTGTTGTCATTGTTTGTGTTGTTTGGGAGGGAGGAGGCTGACCTAAAAATTGATAGGCAGAGGATGATCTTGAACTCCTAACTTTCTGTCCTTCTCCCAAATCCTGAGATCTGGGCACCATAGCAGTTCCTCAGTGCTGGGGTCTAACCCAGGGCTACTTGTCTAGTCGTAAGGACACGTTTAAAAGCACACAGTCTCTAGCCAACTGTGAGGTCCTTGAGGACGAGAGCCAGGTTCTGTTCAGGATGGTTTCCACAGATCAGCACAGGACCTGGCACACTCCAAACGTGTTTAATGAACACTTACTTGTTGGCTGACTAAGTACCTAAGAACTAGGATGCAGACAGGGAAGCCCTGAAGTTAAACACATCCTCAAGGTCAAAGAACAGCCCTGTAGCTTTGGCTCCATCCTCCCCAGGTGAGGTGAAGGGCACAGTATCTGGCTAGGAAGGGCACTGAGCTCTCCGGCACAGGCGCCATTGTGAGCTGCAGGGGGGTATCTCTGCTTCCTGTTCCGTCTCTGCTCACGTTCTCTCACACTCCTAGAGGCCTGGGTAGCCACACAGTACTGAGCACAGAGCAGAGCAGAGAGGCTCAAGAGCAAAGGCTAGCCCGTCCTGGGTTGGTACAGTGCTTTGCCCAGCATAAATAAAGTCCTGGCTTCAATACCCTGAGCCTAAGCCTGAGAACCGCATAAAAACAGAGATGGGCAGCCAAGATGACTCAGGAGGTAAAGGTGCTTGCTGTCAGAACTCACAGTCTGAGTTTGAACACCATCCCAGGGCTTTACGTGATGGAAGGAGAGAGAGAACAGACTCCAAGCTGCTCTCTGACCTCTTCATGTATGCTGTGGCATGCTCAAGTGACCAAGTGACAGACAGTCAGACAGACAGACAGACAGACAGACAGACAGACAGACACACACACACACACACACACACACACACACACACACACACACACACACAGAGTAAAATCTGCGTTGTGGAGCCTGATTGTGCAATCCCAGAACTCAGGAGGAGGAGGAAGAAGTATCAGAAGTTCGAGGTCCGGGCTAGGCATTGATAGTGCATGCCTGAGCCCCAGTACTCAGGAAGCAGAGACAGGCCAGTGTCTGAGTTGGAAACCTGGTCTACACAGTGAGTTCCTCCAGGCCAGCCAAGGCTACACAGTGAGAACCTTAAACAAAACAAAACAAAACAACAACAACAAAAATCCACAAACAAAAAGTTAAGTATTGGAAGCCAGAGGCCAGGCCTGGAGGCCATGAACAAGTCACTCCCTAAGTTGTACTTTCTTCCTGGACTTAAGATGGGGCTCACCAGACCTCGTGAACAAGATCATCCGGAAGAGGAAACAGAACAAATGCTCAGTGCCTCAGAGCGTGCTGAAATGTTTGCTGAATAATGAATGAAAGATATTTCAAAATAAGTTTGGAAACCTCTTTTCTGGAAATGTTCCCTCTTCTGCATTAATATTAGGCTTGGATTCATGCAAATACGTTATGCCACTTAATCAATTTACTCATCCCATCATACGCACTTGGAAGGAAGACTTTTTGAAATTAAAATGCACATATGCAAAACACCCTGGCAGGGCCCCTGGGATCAAATGTGATAATGGAGGAGGAGGTGCTGTGTAAACTGTGAAGCCGGTACAAATGCAGGCTGTCCTCAGTACTCACTTGTTTACAGCTTGCTTGGCCCTGAAAGCTCTGGCTTAACCTGAAAGAGAAAAGTGGGCGACTTTCCAAAATTCCAGGGCTAGGCCATAAAGTCCCCAGATGGGAAGGTCTGAGCAGGGCTGAGGGCTGAGGGCCTCCTCCAGCCCTCCCCTCGGCATCCACTGTCACAGCCACGCTTTCTATGGAGTCAACCAAACTACAGTGTCTGGCAAGATCTCTGCACTGGGATAGGTAAACTCAGCACCTGTGGTCCTCAGGAGCCAAGGCAGGTCAAGTGTAAAAGTAAGTGGGCCAGGGCTGGAGAGATAGCTCAGTGGTTAAAGCACTGTCTGCTCTTCCAGAGGTCCTGAGTTCAATTCCTAGCAACCACATGGTGGCTCACAACCATCTGTAATGGAATCTGACACTGTCTTCTGTCATATTGGCATGCATGTAAATTAAACACTCATATATGTAGATAATTTTTTTTAAAAAAAGTAAGTGGGCCAGCTGGCAGTGGAAGGAAACTGAGGCACGAGACCAGTACAGGAAGAAGGGGGGCACCTATTACCTCTATCTAGCATCCCTCTGCATTGTGCAAACAACCCCACTGTTGCCTGTTGCGAGAGCCAGCTCCCCCCACTCCACGAAGAGCCAAAACTCCAGATTTTCATTTGGAATTTCTTGATTTTTAAATACTGGCAACTAATTTCTAAATAACCGTTTAGCACATTAGGTGGGCCAAGTAAACATTATGGGCACATGCTGTATTGATCTAGTAGCTTCTAGACCACTGCCATGGCCCCGCCCACTTTGCTCATCATCCTGAAACCTGCCATAGACTCGTCTGTGACTCTTGGGAGCCCAGAGGACCTGGAAGAGGATCCCTCAGGCTGAGACTCACCCTCTCCCGCAGAGGCTCCACGGCCTTCCTTGGTTACGCAGCAGCCATTCTCCACTGCTCTGGAGGCTTCTGGTGGGGTCTCAGTTCCCTCTCCTTCAGCTGGGGCCCCACCCTTCTGCCCTGCAGCTGGGCTCCCCTCCTCAGGTTGGGGTTCACTCCGCTTCTCCAAGTCTCCATTGGGTAGCAGATCTGAGGGCCCAGAGTCCTGGGCTGTGGGCTGAGACTTGGTGGTCACCGCTGGGTCCTTGGGGGTGTCACTGCTTTCCACCTGGAAAGATGAAGAAGGGCAAACATAAGGACCAGACCTTTGAACGTTTAGGGGATCAAACAGGTGGGCCAGCCTGATCCCACCACCCCAGGATACCCCACTGCATTCCATCTCACTAGAACCAGGACTGGACTTCCCACTTCTAAACAGATGATCCTGCAGCTGTGTATGCAGCCCAGTTGGCAGAGTGCTTGTCTAGCAACACGAAGCCCTAGGTTCAGTAGTCAAGTACTGTGGACAGCAGGCCAAGCGTATACACCTGTGATCCTAGCACTCACCATGCAGAAGCAGGAGGATCAGAATTCAAGGTCATTCTCATCCCACATTGAGTGTGAGGGCGGCCAGGGCTACATGAGATCCTGGGGCTGGCAAGATGGTTCCATAGGAAAAGGTACCTGCTATGCTAGCTGGGTTGCCTGAGTTCAATTCCCACACCAAAGAGAACCTACTCTGCAATAACGGTCCTTTGACTGCCAACGCACTCATTGTGTACGTGCCTATACACAGATGAACATAACAAATAAAAACATAGCAAGAAACTAAGACTAAACAAAAATGTCCCTCATGCTCCGCCATTGAAACTGGACTCTTCCTCAGAAAATTCAAATGCCACTCAACCAATTCCAGCTACCTGAGGCTGGCCTGACTTCAGCTCTCATAGTCTTCCTTCTATGCTCTCATGGTGTGTGTGTGTGTGTGTGTGTGTGTGTGAACATGGTCCTCCATAAGAAGCATCCTCTGGGGGTTGGAGAGATGGCTCAGAGTTTAAGAGCAACATCTGCTCTTCCAGAGGTCCTGAGTTCAATTCCCAGCAACCACATGGTGCTCACATCTGATCTGATGCCCTCTTCTGGTGTGTCTGAAGACAGCTACAGTGTACTCATATACATAAAGCAAATAAATAAATCGAAGAAGTATTATATTATTATCATTATTATTATTATATATTATATCATCATCATCATCATCGTTATCTGGATCTGATCTAGCTTCATAGCTTTCTGTCCCCCAACTCAGGCCCCCAAGAGGTTCTCAGACCAAGGCTACCCAAGGCCCCAAGCATAGGCCTGCCTGGAAAAACAACAGGCAGCTTCCTCCCCTGGTGCCTGAGATCCAAAGCTGCTAAGGTTCCCACTGGTAGAAACCAAATCACTCTGGCTGTCTTCACATTGTCCTGGGACCCCAGTTCCCTTTCAGTATCTCTCAGCTTCTCAGGGAAACAAGACGAGATGCCACAGTGTGTGTGAACCCGTGCTCTGTGTCCCCTCATCCCTGTGTGTGTGTGTGTGTGTGTGTGTGTGTGTGTGTGTGTGTGTGTGTGTGTGTACGCGCTGTTCTTGCTCCTCTGGAAGCAAGTGGTCGGAACATCTTGGAAGACGGCAGGTGACTGACTGGTTCAGGGTCTGCCGGCTCGCAGGCTCTAGGGTGTGCTCAGTAATCCTACACTTACAAAATGCTCCCGGGTACAAAGGGCAGAACTGGCTCAGCAGGCTCCAGGGAGACCTGAGCCAGGTGTGGTGGCACATGCTAGGCATCCCAGATTTCAAAGGCAGAGACAAAAGGATCAGAAGCTCAAGGTCACTCTTACCTACATAGGGTCTGAGGCCGACCCAGCTACCTGAGACCCTGTCTCAAAAACCAGCTCAAACCAACAAAACAAGGCTCCCTTCTCTTTGATTCCTTTTTTTTTTTTTTTTTTTTCCGGAGCTGGGGACTGAACCCAGGGCCTTGTGCTTCCTAGGCAAGGGCTCTACCACGGAGCTAAATCCCCAACCCCCTCCCTTCTCTTTGAAAGGTGAGGTGACAGTGCTTAATCAACAGGTACTTGGCCTGACTCTTTTGTTGTTCTCTGTTTCACAGGGTCCTGGCCCTGGACTCATTATATAGATAAAGATGATCCTGACCCTCTGTCTTTGCTTCCTGAGCGGTGTCCTCAGACAAACAGCACGTTATCACCTTGCCCAGACTCCTTTCTCTATTGTAACAGTGATGGGCCAGGTGTGGTGGAACAGAGGCAGAGGCAGCAGATTTCTTTGAGTGCTAGGTCATCCAGGACAATATACTAAGAGTCTGTCTCAACAAAAATACACAAATTTTAATTAGTAATTAAAAAAAACAAAACAGACATACGGGGCTGGAGAGATGGCTCCTCAGTTAAGAGCACTGGCTGTTCCTCCAGAGGTCCTGAGTTCAGTTCCCAGAAACTACATGGCGGTTCACAAGCATCTATAGAGGGATCTATCTGATGGCCTCTTCTGTCTGATGCATACATGCAAACACAGTGCTCATATATATACATAAATAAGTCTTTTTAAAATAATCAGACATACATGATATATTTTTGTGTGACACAGGCCTCAAACTCACTATGTAGCTAAGGATCACCTTAAACTCCTGAACCTCCTGCCTCTGCCTCCTGAGTGCTGGGATTACTGGCACACAGCAACGCACCCAGTTTATGCGGGGTTTGGAATTATACCCATTTCTAGGCAAGTGCTCTACCCACTAAGCCAAATCCACCGCTCCATAAAAAATCTGAATTGCACAAACCACAACTAAGTTGACGAGATGGCTCAGCAGGGAGAGGCGCTTGCTGCCAAGCCTGAGGACCTGAGTCTGATGACCAGGACCCACAGCTGGAAGGAGAGAACCAGCTCCTGCAAGCTGTCCTCTGACCTCCTCCATGAAAGTATCTGTCTGTCTGTCTGTCTGTCTGTCTGTCTGTCTCTCTCTCTCTCTCTCTCTCACACACACACACACCAAATAAAGGTAAAAAAAAAAACCTTTTAAAGAAAATAATTGTTTTAAAGGTTAAGTCCCTATATTAACACCCCCCAAATTATTTTCTCCCTGAAAATCATTAGCAACTTGATAAACATCGTTTCCAGCCCTCATCTTTGCCCCCCAAACAGGGTCCCAGCATGTGGTCCTGGCTGATCTGGACCTCAAGGAGCTCTGTCTGTGCTCCAGAGCGCTAGAATGAAAGACGTGGAACCATACACCATCCTTTTAGACTATTGTTCCATCTCAGGCTAGAGAGATGGCTCATGGTTAATGGCTCTTGCAGAGGACCTAGGTTCAATTCCTAGCAACCACATGGTGGCTTACAACCAGAACTCCAGTCTGAGGAGGGTCCAATGCTCTCTTCTGACATCCACAAGTACCAGCATGGCAATCATAGTCACATGCTGGGAAAACATTCATATACACAATTAAAAAGCAAAGTAAAGGGGCTGGGGATTTAGCTCAGTGGCAGAGCGCTTGCCTAGGAAGCGCAAGGCCCTGGGTTCGGTCCCCAGCTCCGGAAAAAAAAAAAAAAAAAAAAAAAAAAGCAAAGTAAAACAAGGTTTCATGCAGTCTAGGCTGGCTTCAAACAAACTGTATATCTGCGCCTGGCCTTGACTCTTCATCCTTCTCCTTTGTGTGTCAAGCGTCGGGGCAGCAGGCGTGTGCTGAAGGGCTAGGTTTCCCTTTTAGACTTTTCACAGTCACACGGAAGTTACGAGTCACACACACAACGGGATCCAAGATCATGCTTTGTCATGATACCCAGAAGGTTCTAGAGCTCACCTCTCCCCTGACAAATACAATGGCACCTCTCCACACCCGCACATATGGCTCTCCCTCCTGCTCAGTGGATGCTCCGTGACTCGAGCCAACTGTGGGTACTGGGGCTGAGCCTCTTCCTGCTGTGTCGAGCCCTGTGACTTCCAGTTCCCTATAGCTAAGTATATCTGTAGGGCAGTCCCAGGGGACTATGTCTAGAGAGAAATGCTAAGCCCGCTGCTTCAGAAAGGCCCAGCACACAGCTTGAGAGGCACAAGCGACTGGCCCCTCACCTCACAGCCTCCATTCCGTGTCTGGGATGGGGACTGTGAGCTCACTGCTATGGGTGAGGAACTGGGAGAGGTGGAAAATCCAGAGTCTTCGGACTGCCGCCTCCTGAGGGCCAGCAGTTGGCCTGGTTGATCCAGCAGTCTATACTTTGAGCTCTCATCTGGGAAAGAGAAACTGCTGAAGAGCTGCATTACTGCATGCCTCAGCAGCTGGGGCTTCCCGGAGGCTGCAGCACAAAGAGGAAGTGCCAGTGGGAGGGAGAAAGCCTCCACAGGCCGTGCCAGGCTGCTGGGCAGCTGCATGCGGAGAAGAGGAGCAAACAGATGACCACCCACTTCCTTTAGTCCCCAGCTCCATGCCTTGTGTCTGAACCACCTCAGGGCAGAAACTGTACCTCCCTGTGTCCATCTGTTACTCTGCAAGGTTGAGGTGAGTCACACATGAGAGAAGGCCTTGCCTCACTGTCCTGGTGGACACTTCCCAGGGACCAGTGGTACCACAAAGCCAACATGTACTACAGGGAGGGAGGCATAGGTTGCCCTTGGACAGAAGCAATCTTTCATGGCTGCTCTCTCTTAGCCACTTGCTGCCCCTACAGAGCTGCTTAAGATCACCCTAGAGGCTTACTTCTTGTCTGAGGATCACATGGCCTCCTCACCTAAGGACTCACTTCCTGTGATACCAATCCCATAGCCCAGGGAGCCAGGAGTGCTAGCTCTCGGTCTGGCCACAGTCTTTCCATCACACTGCATAGGTGCTTCCCCACCAGCCCTGCCAGGAGGACCCCTCTGCAGTAGCATCTGATACACACGGAAGTGGGAGCTGGTACACAGGTGGATGAAGGGATGGGAATCCGCCACACAGCTGTAAACCTGGGATCAGCTCAACGGCTGAAAGGCCCGACCCTTCCCACTGGCCCACACCACCACTACCTCCATGCCCCATGTTGGTGCTGGGAATTAAACCCAGAGCCTTTCTTGCCTGTATTATGCAAATGTCATCAGTGAGCTTGATCCCAGCCCCACCATCACCAAGCTCTCTTCCCAACACCCCGACCCACTCCTGCTTAACTCTGGTTCCTATTTTGTTTTGTTTCTTTGAGAGTGGGTCTCACCTAATCCAGGCTAGCCTCCTGCAGCCCAGGTTAGCCTCCTGCAGCCCAGGCTAGCCTTAAATTCCTGATCCTTATCTCCCCACCACTTGTCCTCCTGAGTGCTAGAATTACAAGTGTGAGCTACCACACTAGGTTTATACAATGCTGGGGGTGGAACCCTGGCTTCACTTGTGCAAGGCAAGCACTCTACACATTGAATTACATCTCTAGTCCACCATTCCACTTCCTTCCACTGACCTGGGGTTCAAGTGAATTCATGACCCCTACACCATAGCTGTCGCCCGCTTCTCCTTACTCTCCAGAACCCTAGACTAAGCATGACCTCTCCCTAGGACTCTTGGGACCTGGGCAACAGGGCAGAGTAAATCTGCCTACAGAAACTACCCAGAGGAAGGAATCCAGACTGCAAAGTAGTCTTCCAGTTTCTGTTGGGGGAGCTAGGGGCTCACTAAAAGGGGCATTTCAGAAACTGGAGAGATGGCTCAGAGGTTAGGAGCACTGACTGCTCTTCCGGAGGTCCTGAGTTCAATGCCCAGCAACCACATGGTGGTTCACAACCATCTGTAATGGGATCTGATGCCCTATTCTGGTGTGTCTGAAGACATCTACTGTCTATATATAAAATAAAATATATATATATTTTTAAAAAAGGCTGGGGTTGCATTTTGAGCAGCCAGACCTTCGAGTCTACCTTGAGTGCCCTTCCCTCCCCTGTCCCTATCAGCTCCTAGACTCCTGGAGCACAGGGACTTGGTTTAAGTCAGTTGGATGTATCATAGAGCAGGCCCATAACAACACTCCATAAATATTCCCAATGGCTCCATTAGTGACAAAGACTGGGTTAAAAGTTCAAACACCCAGCTCATGAGCCCAGAGGGAGCTCTGGCCCTGCGGCCATGTCAGAGTGTCACACCAGCTGTTTCTGTTTGCTTTACTTTGACAGTGCCTCTGAAGGAGACAGCACAGCCCTGAGACAGACATTCCACTGGTCACTGCTGGCCATCTTAGGAGGCACCAAGCACAGCTGCAGGGGACAGCATCAGAGAGGCAAGAGCAGCAGTGAGTACCTTCTCCTCTGCAGAACAAGGGGCAGGAGGACGCTCTGGAGATTGTGACACTAACATCCCAGAATTCAGTCAAGCCTGGTCCCTTTGCCATTGTCTGCCTCCCCTGCCCATGCATCATTCTGGGTCTGTAAGCCCTGCTGACAGCCTATGCCCAGCTCTCAAAGCCCTCATCACATAGATGGCAGGTGTGGACAGCTGCTGGGTCCAACCTCAGCCCGAGGACCAGTAGAGTCCACTGTGGCACTTACTCCCAGAAGTTGTCACAGTTTGCTGACCTTTGTCCCTGCCAGTAACCATCCTACCTTGTCTCTACACAACTTTCCCCTACTTCCCTGCTGCCCAGCACCCTCCTCAGCCTCTGCTTCATGCCACACATTCTGAGCAGAGTTCATGGGTGGTTCCTTCTAGGGAAACACCACGACTCCCCCTCGGGACATTTGGCAATGCGGTTGGAGACTGGTTTGGTGTCACGTGTCACACGCTGGCAGCTAGTGGATACAGGTCAAGGACTCTGTTACACACCCTAACATCTACCATGTCGAACCTTAAGTAATACATAAAAAAACAAAAATCTAACAAAAATAATTCCGCGGTAGCTGGCTGTGGTGGCCCAGACCTGGTAATTCCAGCGCTTGAGAGACTAACTATAAGAAGATTGCTACAAGTTCAAGGTCAGGTCTGGGCTATGTAGGAAGACCCTATCTCAAAAAGTAAAGATAAACAAAATAATCCCCCAAATCCATGTTGAATTATATACAAAAATTTGTCATTTTAACCATTTGGAAATATACATAGACTACACTCATGTTCTGTGACCAACACCTCACACAGAAGTTCTGCACCCCTGAAGCAGTAACCCTCGGTCTATGCCTCGCTCCCACAGCCCTCGATAGATGACAGATGTGGACAGCTGCTGGACCCAGCCTCCTCCAGAGGACTGGTAGTGTCTACTGTGGCATTCCCTCCCCCTCTGCCACAGCAGGCCACACTGTTTACAGAGCTCCACTCTCTTCTCCCAGCATTCGCCAGGCTGAAGTAATGGCTTCTTTACAGTGTGCCTCCCTTCTAGGCTGTGTGCTCTGCCTTTCCTTTCTCTACCCCAGCCTCCTAGCACCCGGCAAAGAACCTGGCATCCATTCTTTAATAAAATCAATAAACTTAATTATCTCAAGGCTCCTGAGGCAATATGTGGAGTCCTAGCTCATCTGAGGAAGATGGCTCCCAGGCTGGCCTCGGCTCACACACATCTCTCATACTCTTCAGCAAAGTTCTCAGGGTGACCCAAGTACAGGACAGCCATCTGAAGGACAGTCCCCTCCCTGGTGGAGTCCTCCTCACAGGAAAGTAAGGTTTAACAGTTAAAAGGTCAGCCTCCAGTTCAAGGGGGAACTAGGGGTGAGTCAAGGAGCCCTCTGCAGGGCCTGGCTAGATGTGTACCAGTTTGAAGCTCCTGCCACCCACCCCACACTGCAGCCAACCTTGCTGCAGTGAAACTCTGACCCATCCTGCCCCAGGTGAGGCCATGCCTCTCAAAGCCAAGGCAAGGGTCACACTCCCCAGGGGGATTAAAAGTACTATGCTCATTCTACCCCACGGTCCAGTCCGTGTCACTCCAGAGCCTTTGCCACTCTTTGGAGAGCCACAGCCTATTTAACCTGTCCCTGCTTAGCATTGTGTCCCCACACTTGGTAATTCACGGCCATTCCCCGGCTTCCCAGATGATGTTTTCCTGAGATGGAAAGAACTGCTGTGTGTTGCATCTGTTAATTTTCTTAATGAAAACAAAACAAACAAATGAACCGCCACCACCACCACCACCACCACCACCACCACCACCACCACCACCACCACAACAACAACAACAAAAGAAACATCTGACGAAAGCAACCCACGGAAGGCAAGGTTCATCCCAGGATGCTGCCCATCACAGCCTCGGGAGCTGGAGGCAGCTGGTCACATCCATCACAGCCAGGAAGCAGAGAGGAGTGCTGGCTCTCTCTGGTTTTATCCACTTCAGGATCTCAGTACATGTAATGGTGCCTCCCGCATTCTGGTTGTGTCTTCCAAAGTCAGTGAACCCAAACTAGCATCTCTCACAGACACACCCAGAGGTTTGTCTCTTAGAGGATCCTCAGTCCTGTCATGCTGGCAGCCAGTGTAAAGCATCACACGTACACAATGTCCAGGTGAGCGTGAGGAGAGGGAGCCAGGGTCAGCTCTCCTAGGGTAACATGTACTGGCCAGTGCTGCATGCCTGAAGAGAGGCTGGTGTGACTGGACCCCGAGGAGGAGGTCACAGCAGCTGACACCAATGCATCTGAGATAGTTGTTAGCAGTGGCCCTAAATGGTGTGGCTCTGGCAAGAAGTCAAGATAGGGCAGATATCAAGGTGGGTTTTTGTTGCTCTTTTAATTCATTGGACTAGGTCCCCCAGTACTACCAGCTATCTGTTTCCCCCTCCAGTGTTGGTGGGGATCCCAGCATGCTTGACAAGTCTCTAATGATCCCCACCAACTCTATCTCAGAAGGCTTGGTCTCTGACAACAGCCCTGACATTGTCCCTGTGGAGTCATTGCTGGGGCCTGTGGCTTCTCCACACCCTACCAGGTCAGGATTTCCTTCTTTTGCCCCATACCCTCTATGTGCATTTCTTAAAGGACACAGAGCAAGAACACAGGAGGGATGGTGCATACCTACCGAGAGGCTGGGTACAGAGACACAGGCCTTTGATCTCTACACTCAGAAGGCAGAGGAGGTCATCTCTGAGTTTGAGGCTAGCCTGGTCTACATTGTGAGTTTCAGGACACCCTATCCCAAAAAATAAAATAAGATAAAATAAAATAAAATAAAAAGAGTAAAACTCCTCAGGTCTCTTGCACACTAGCTTTCTAGGTAAGACCCGTTTTTAATGGAACCTTGGTCCACATGTCAGGCTGGTATGCTCAGGGCCTGCCTCTCAACCCCTGTACCATGCCCGCCCTACCTTGCTCAGCAAGGCCTCAGCAGGATCTGTCACATTCCCCTTGGTTCCTGCCCTCCTTTAAGGGCCAGGCAAGCCCCACATTTCCCAGTAGATTTTTCCTGGCTTCCTTGACCCTCAAGGTCAACACCTGGTGGCACCCCACCCCCACCACTGGCCTCCTTCAGCCATCCCAGCTCTATCTTCCTCAGACTTTCTAGAAGGCCACTGCTGGGGTATGACTAGGAGCAGCCGCCCAGGACTAAGAGAGACTAAAATCAAGGGAATCAGCCATCAAGTCTCCATTTAAAGAGCTAGTCTGATCTGGAAACAAGGAGGGGGTTTAGTTCTGTTGGAGAAGAATCAAATGTCTCTTAGACTGGAAAAGTAACCCACACTACAAAGCCCTGGGAGCAGTAAAACTGCCCGGGCAGCTGGGGCTCAGCCCAGCACTGCCTGGCTTCCCCTGGCTTCTGCCCTTCTGCCCTGCAGCACTGCCCTCTGGAACCCACTCCCTCCTGGCTGTTCAAGACGCTGTGTGGAGTAAGAAGCCCAGCCTGGCTCAGCTGAGCTCGGCGCCAGCTCCCACCCACTCCTCCTCCCGCCCTTGACGGGTTATTCTTAGCAAGAGTGACCTCAGAATGCTCCCTCCAAGCAAAAATAACCCTGGAGGAAGTTGGTGGGTATAAATCCCCACTGATGTGCGTGCAGCTAGCAAACAGGGTAGACCTTGCAGGACCTGTCACCCCTACCACCTAACCTGGAGGTCTGGTGGGCCAAGGCAGAAACTGTCCCTCTGATGCCCCAGCTGGAACCACCCACAAAGAACAAAGACTTCTGCAGAGCTGTCTGGGCTTGTGACCATGCAGGAACCAGTCTTGCACAGCTCCACTTGTCACAGTGCAAGGTCTTCAGGAGCTGGTGAACAACGGGGAAACGGTCCTTTCTTTCTTTGCACTGAGACCCGCACACACAGGTCTGATTTCACATGCCGGCCTCCTCTCCAGCCTGGGCACGGGCCAGGCCACAGGCCCTGGCCCAGGTGCCAGCTCCCTTCCTAAGCCCCTCCTAGCCCAGCAGCTGGCTTCCTGTTTCCTGTTGCCGGCAATATCTTGGCTTTCACCAATGCATGCTGCCAGCACAGCAGGCCACTGCCTACTCTGAAGCAGGCTCTTGTCCCAGCCCTTGGACCACTCCAGCTTCCCCAATTACACCTGGGTTCCTGGGATTTGTGTCAAATTCCTCCCTCAGTTATATTTTCTTTTATTCTTTATTTTTGAGACAGGGTCTCACCGGGCCAAGGCTAGCCTTGAATTGGATGCTGGCTAAGGATGACCTTGAACTCCACATCTCAGGTCCTGGCATTATAGGCACGTTTATGTGGTGCTGAGAATCAAAACCAGGGCCTGGTACATGCATAGCAACCACGATACCAACTGAGCGACACACCCAGATCTCAGCTTTCTCTGTACACTTTTTTGGGAACATAGCGCATGTTTTCCTTTCTTTTTTTTTTTTTTGGTTCTTTTTTTTTTCCGGAGCTGGGGACCGAACCCAGGGCCTTGCACTTCCTAGGTAAGCGCTCTACCACTGAGCTAAATCCCCAGACCCGCATGTTTTCAAACAGCCCTGCATTCATATACTAACTTTAAAAAGGCTTTGGGGACCCAGGCTCCGAGGGAGAAAAAAAGCACACGTCTTCACAGTAGGGGGAGGGTGATCCAAGAAGTGAATCTTTTCATGAATCATTATTATTGGGGTGTGTATGTGTGTGAGCATGCGCACTTGTGTGCGTGTGTACATATGTGTATGTGTAACACACAAACGTGTTCATGCCATTGGCACTCTTTTGAAGGTCGGAGGGCAATTCTTGAGAGCTGGTTTTCTCCATCCCCCACAGATTCTTCAGGTTTTTACCTACTAAGTCATCTCACTAGCCTGAGGTAAGTCTTTGAACCAGTCTTTGTGGGTGACAAAGTGCTGTGCTATCTGCCTTTTTATTCTTGGTCTAGGCCCTTGACTATAGCTTAGGAAATAAGTTCAATGGATTGTGGCAAGTTCAAGGATAGCCTGGGCTACAAAGTGTCTGTCTCAAAAACTAACCAACCAGTGGAGGAACAAACTTTACTTATCCAGGGTTAAACGCAAATGAGGTTGTGGGTTTGGGGGTGGGGGCTAAGAGCCCAGGGAGCTGTGGTGGGGCTGGATTCTAACTTCTCTATTTTCGAAGAAAGCATATCATTGTGAGAAAAATGAAAATAGGCACATGAACACGGAGAGTAATATAACTCTGTTAAAGAAGGGCTGGGAGGAGGAGGGAGGGGGAGGGGAGGTTTCCAGGGCTGGAGGTGGGGCTCAGGGACCCAGCGCTTGGCTGAAGATGTGTAAACTAGGTTTGAGTACCACTCTGGGAGCTAGTATGTAAATAAGTTAAAAAAAAAAAAAAACGAGACTGCAGTTTAGAAACCTCGAGCTCCCAGACACTGACTGAGAGCTCTGCAGACAAGCAACAACCATGCCTCCGGTAGTGAGGTGTGCAGACCACTGCCATGCAAACCTGTAGCTCACAGCTCCTCTGGTTTCTTAGTACTTCACTGGGATTGATTTCACAAGCAGGTCGAGGGGGACTTACCATCGAGAGAGGCCAGACTGGGCTTTATTATATTCCTCAGTGTGTGTGTGTGTGTGTGTGTCTGTCTGTCTGTCTGTCTGTCTGTCTGTGTGTCTGTGTGTGTATCCATGTATGTGTGTGTATCCGTGTGTGTGTGTATCTGTGTATTTGTGTGTGTATGTGTGTATCTGTGTGTGTGTGTCTATATCTGTGTGTGTGTGTGTGTGTGTGTGTGTGTGTGTGTGTGTTATATGGAGGTAGTGCCTATACCATAGCAGCGGCGTGGAAATTCCAGGACAACTTTGTGAAGCCAGTCCTCTTCCCCCCGCTTCTCATGGGTTCTAGGGTCGGAATTCAGGTGCCAGCTATGTGCAGACGTGCAAACCTTTGCTTGCTGAACCCCCACCCTGGCCCTGGGCTTCATTTTCAACCAAGGTTTGATGTGGTGTGGCTCCAAGGAAAGAGGCAAGCAGGGCTATCAAACTGCACAAGTAGTGAGACTGAACCTGGCGTATCCTGTGGGACAGCAAGAATACAAGATTCTTCTGTCCATGACAGGTTAAGTGTTGGGCACTGGTGTGGAGAGGGCAGGGAAAGGGGAGGAGCCGGAAGTCAGGGGCAGTGTTCTGGACTTGTTTTTTTTTTTTTTTTAAGGTTTGTGCATTTATGTGTAAGTAATCTGTCTTTGTGCACACCAGAAGGCATCCGATCCCATTACAGATGGTTGTGAGTCATTGTGTGGTTGCTAGGAATTGAACTCAGGACCTTTGGGAAAGCAGCCAGTGCTCTTAACCTAGGAGCCATCTTAACCTCTCCAGTGCTGGATCTTGTCTTAAAAGAAATGGAGTCCATGAGCCAGCTGAGGTGGCACATGCCCCTGGGAGGCAGAGGCAGATAGATGGATCTCTGTGAGTTTGAGGCCAGTCTGGTCTACAAAGCAAGTTTCAGGACTGCCAGGGCTATTACAGAGAGAAACCCTGTCTTGGAAAACCAAAAATGAAAAGAAGGGAGGGAAGGAGGGAGGGAGGGAGGGAGGGAGGGAGGAAGAGAAGGAGGGAGGGAGGAAGAGAGGGAAGGAGGGAGGGAGTCCTAGGGCTGGAGAGATGGCTCAACCATTAACGTTGCTACTCTTCCAGAGGACCCAGGTCTCAGATTCCCAAAACCCACATGACAGCTCACAACCATTTGTAACTACAGTTCCAAGGGATCCAACACCCTCCTCTGCTCCTCTCGCCTCTGTGGGCACTGGGTATACACATGACACTTGCATGACGTACTTGCAGGAAAACACCCATGCCGATAAAAATAAATAAAATAGAAAGAAATGGACACACCACACACCTTGAATCCCAGTACTCCAGAAGGTCAGCCTGGTTAATATAGAGTGAGTTCCAGGCTAGCCAGGGCTACATAGTCTCTCTCTCTCTCTCTCTCTCTCTCTCTCTCTCTCTCTCTCTCTGTGTGTGTGTCAACACACACACACACACACACACACACACACACACACACACAGGGGGGGAGGGGAAGGGGGAGGGAGAGAAAGAGTCTAGACTCTCAAGAACAGCAGTATATTACTGGGACTGTGCCTTTCTTTTCTAGTACACTAGATTGGAAGGCAAGTCGGCAAGAAACAGTAGGGGCTTCTGGGAGGTGAGCTAGCCTGGGCAATCCTAGCTAGGAACTAACAAAGCAGCACCCAAGGACAGACGTCTGAGGATGTTGAAGTTGCACAGGCTTGGGGACAAATAGAGGAGGAGCCAAGAGTGCTTAATCTGGGGACTGGGGAGAACTTGAACCTCTGCCCAGGGCTGCAGGTAAAGCTGGCATGAAAGAATCTGTCCTCCTGGCCACACCTTCCCTCCATTACCTCTCTGCCCTCTACACTTGCCTGGGAGACACACAGGGCTGCTCTAGTGCTCCTAGGGAGTCTAGTCCCAGGGCTGCAGCAGATCCCAGAGGAGCCTCCTGAGCTCCCGCTGCAAAGGAGAGAATAATACCAGGAAAGAAGAGCAAACCTGGGCTGTGCAGAAGAGCTAGGAACCCAGATTGAGGCCATCTAGCCTTCAGGGACAGGAGCCATCCCCAGGTGGCCTGCAACAGTTTCTAAGCTGACTTTCTGCTCCCTCCAACATATGAGGTGTCTTTTAAAAGATATATATATATATATATATCTTTATATATCTATATCTATATATATTTAATATGTGAGAGTTTTGCCTGCTTGTAGGTCTGTGTTCCATTCCTGCCTGGTACTCTTGGAAGTCAGAAAGAGCATCCAATCCCCTGAACCTGGAGTTCCTTATGATTGTGAGCCACTGTGTAGGTGCTGGAAGTCAAACCCGAGGTCCTCTGCAGGAGCAGTAAGTGAACCTGTCAAGTCCACTCTCCAGTCCCTTACAAAAAATTTTTTTTAATTTAATTTAACCTTTTAGACAGGGTCTCACAGCCAAGGCTGGCCTCAAACTAACTATTTAGCTGAGGATTACCTTGAACTTTTATCATTATTATTTTGTTTTGTCTTTTCGAGGCAGGGTTTCTCTGTGTAGCCCTGGCTATCCTGCAACTCACTCTGTGGTTGGCCTCAAATTCACAGAGATCTGCCTGCCTCTGCCTCCCAAGTGCTGGGACTAAAGGCGTGCACCACTACTGCCTGGCTGACTTTGAACTTCTAATCCTCTGCCCCACACCCAAGTGCCGTCATGCTTTGCTCAATATTATACAGACCTGGGATCCAGCAGAGTGATTCGTGCATGCGAGGCAAGCACTCTACCAACCAAGCCACGTTCCCAGACCACAAAGTCTCCTTTATCTCATGTCCCAGACTCCTCAGTCTTTCCTAGGGGCTCTCTCCAAAGGCCTCTCCTCCAGTACAGGTGGCTGCAGTATCACCCAGGGCACCGGCTGGACCACACCCACATCCGCTTGATGCTTTGTGTGATGTTCATTGAGAGGTCAGTGCTGGTCTCCACCCCAAAGGCCCACAAGGTTACACGGCTTGGAAGCAGCAAACATGGCATTCTTTCTCCTGTCAGACTGTGATTGCCACGGTGCCAGGCAGGGACGAGCTTAGCCCTTGCTCTGGACCACACTGAGGTCATCTCAGGCACTCTAGAAGGAATACATCCTGCCTGCGGGTCTGGCTGTGACAACTCTTTCAAGCTCATAAAGGCGGTGGATTGTGAAGCTGGTGTTTGAACCCAGGTCCACTGGTCTCCAAAGGCAGTGTTTTTCTTTCTGCACTGAAGCCCGATCCAGGCAAGGGCTGAATGACTCCCGCCCAGTCCTTGCTCTGCCGTTATTTCCTCGTACCCCCTGACCCCAGACTTTCACCCCCTCCCTGTGCTGCGCCTGCCTTTTGACTCCAGACCGACAAATTGGAGTCAAAGGGTCACTGGCTCTTTATTTGTTACAGGTGGTGGCTCTGGGTCCTCAGCGACCAGAGTGCAGAAATGTGCTCTGCAGATTACAGGCTGAGGTGCCACAGGGGGGTAAGGACAGGCCCACAGTCGGATGGAGCCAGCTGCTCCCTCACACACCTTCACCCCCCAAGGTGCTCTTGGGTGAAAGAGTGGGGCAGAAGCATGGGGGAATCTGCCTGCGCAGCCGCCTCAGACTGGAAGTTCTTCCAACTCTCATTTCATTCTTCCATTGTCAGGTGAATTTTTCATTACAGGCTATAAAATATCCATGTGTGCTTTATTATTAAGATGTCCTAAATTACTCACCAGCTAGTTACCTAACTTCCGCCTTTCCCTCTACATCGCGCAGAATTGGCTGTGGTTCCCATCAGCTCCCAACAGTTTCCCAGAGCCTCTGGCCTCTCTGGAGCCATCTCCCTAACTGGATGTGTGAAAACCGCTACTCCCTGTTGTCCCGCTGCCCCAAGGACTGTTACCAATCTGGAGCTGCTGCTCCCCTTCATTCTCCTGCTCCAAGTTTACCGTTCTCTGCTAGTGGAGCTAAGGGAAAAGAACCAGCTGGCCTCGTGCTGGGGAATAATTATCCACCCTTAGGCAGGAGGGAGGCAGCTCTTCCAGCCCAGAGCTTCGCCACCCCCACCCCCCAGCTCTCTCCATCTTGAGCAGCCCCAGAGCTCCCCTGGACCTCAGCAGCATGGCTCCCTGGAGCAGGAGCTTGTGGGCCAGCTGCACCACCGCCAGCCGCCCTGCAGGCCTTCAGCAGTGCCTGGGGCCTCTCTTGCAGAAGCTCAGCCTCATGTCTTCCTTTCTCCGGCCTCAGGTCCTCCTGGGTGCAGAGGACCATGGCTAGTGTACGTCTCTGTGGCAGGGGTCTACGTGGCCAGATTCAGAGGCTCTTAGTCCCGCTGGAGAATGTGGCAGGCTTTCTTGGTACCCTTCCATGGGAAGCCAGGGGTCAGAGCCTGGTTAAAATCTCAGCTCCTACACCCACAGACAAGGTCCCTGGCCTCTAGTTCAAAACTGGAGAAAATAGGGGAAGGACAGACAGGTTCAAAGAACGGAAGGAGTAACAAAACCCCACAGCTGGCCTTAATGTCCCCAAGGCCTTGCATTGTCGATGCTGCTGTCCATAGCACAGGCATGGTCACATGAGAGAGGACACTCACCGGTGGGTGCTTGCGCTTCCGGCCAGGCCTCCCCACTTTCCGGGCCGTGGCGCTGGGCTCCTGACGCTCTTCCTTACCACGGTTCTCCTCCTGTTCCTCTCCTTCCTGTGGACACAGACACACCCTGTAAGGCAGAGCTGACCCAAGACTCACTGTGTTCAGGCTATCCGGACTGGCACTGGCCTCCTGAGCTGTCTCCACAACATTCCCATCTCCAGCACTGTGCCATGCTGTCTCCAACCCTCCTGTATGGTAAGGTTGACCCCATCCCAGGACCTCCAGAGGGAGGCTGGGGTGCAGCTTCCGTGGCAGAATGTTTGCCTACCGTGCACAACTCCTTAGGTTCCGTCCCAGGCACTGGCCAAATAAAATAGTTGGGTAGTCAAACCATAGAGGGACCCCAGGGACCTCCAGTGGGTGTTACTCCTTCTGATGACTGCTCTGTGTGTTTTGACTTTTTTTTTTTTTTAAAGATAGGGTCTCACTATATAACTCTAGCTGGCCTTGAACTCACTATGTAGACTAGGCCTCAAAAGAGACCATCTGCTTCTGCCTCCTGAGTTCCAGGATTAAAAGTATATGTCCTGGGGCTGACGAGATGGCTTAGTGATTAAGAGCACTGACTGCTCTTCCAAAGGTCCTGAGTTCAAATCCCAGCACCCACATGGTGGCTCACAACCATCTGTAAAGAGATCTGATACCCTCTTCTGGTGTCTGAAGACAGCTACAGTGTACTCACATACATGAAATAAATAAATCTTTTTTAAAAAAGTATATGTCCAGTGTACAACTTCTTTTTTAAAAAAACTATACGATGATGATGATGATGATGATGATGATGATTATTATTGCGGGTTTTTTGTTTGTTTCTTTTCTTTTTCTCTTTTTTTCTGAGACAGGTTTCTCTGTGTAGCCCTGGCTGTCCTGGAACTCACTCTGTAGACCAGGCTGACCTCAAACTTGGAGATCCACTGCCTCTGCCTCCACTGCCCGTCTTCTAAGACAGGATCGCATCTGGCTCCGACTAGGCTCAAACTCCCGAGGTAGCCAACCTTGAGCTACTGTCTCCATCTCTGAGTGTGCATGTGCCACCACAGCTGGCTGTAACCACACAAAGAGTGCGTGTATGTGGACATGTGGGGGTGGAGCCAGTCTCGGGTGTCTTCCTCAGCTGCTCTCCACCTTTAAAAAAATATAATTTCTATAAGCCACGCCTTTAGTCCCAGTACTCGAGAGGCAGAAACAAGTGGATCTCTGAATTTGAGGCCATCTTGGCCACAATC
The DNA here is from genome assembly GCF_021556685.1 of Rattus norvegicus. Taxonomy (NCBI): domain Eukaryota; kingdom Metazoa; phylum Chordata; class Mammalia; order Rodentia; family Muridae; genus Rattus; species Rattus norvegicus. Next base: position 33,075,320 of record NC_141539.1, on the reverse strand, counting down.
AAGTTTCAGGATAGCCAGGGCTACTTTTTTTCAGAGAAACTTTGTCTCAGAAAAACAAAAACAAACAAATAAAAAATAATGTCCTCGAGAATTATTACATACATTATGTGTAAGTGTGTGTACACACATGCAGCACAAGTAGACACGTGACAGACAGAGAACTCTCAGGAGTTCATTCTCTCTACCGTGGGGTATTGGGAGTTGAACTCAGGTGGTCAGGCTTTGTGCTAAGTGACTTCACCCACTGAACTACATCACCAACCCTAACCCTTGCAGGGTCTTCCCACTGGTCTGACTGCTAAGCATCATGGGTCTTCCTGTCTATCTCCCCAGCACTGAGGTTATAGGTGAGTGCCACATCCCAGGGTTTATGTGGGTGCTGGGGATCTGGCTTAAGCAGCAAACACTTTACCCACCGAGCCATCTCTCCAACTCCCATAGTTTCCTAGTTATAAGATCATAACATGGCCAGGCAGTGGTGGCACATGCCTGTTAGCCCAGGACTCAGGAGGCAGAGGCAGGCAGATCTCTGAGTTCCAGGCTAGCCTGGTCTACAGAGAGAGTTCCAGAACAGCCAGGACCATGCAAAGAAACCCTGCCTTGAGAGAAACCTTGTCTTGAAAAACAAAAAGCAAACAAATGAATGAAGGAACAAAAGATCATAACACGAGGCTCTGGGTGTGTTTGGTTTGGATGCTAGGGACTGAACCCAGGGATTCATATTTGCTACATAAGGGCTCTACCACTGAGCCATATGCCCAGACCACAGTTGATTTATTTCTATGAAAGGGGAAAAAAAGCTCGCATGGTTATAGACACTCGACCAGCAAGCTATTTAATGATTTTTTTAAAATTCATTTATTTATTTTATGTATATGAGCACACTGTAGCTGTCTTCAGACACATCAGAAGAGGACATCAGATTCCATTGCAGATGGTTGTGAGCCACCATGTGGTTGCTGGGATTTGAACTCAGGACCTCTGGAAGAGCAGTCAGTGCTCTTAACCACTGAGCCATCTCTCCAGCCCTATTTAATGATTTTTATTGAAAACAAAATATCATAAAATGATCAATTTAGTGACATTGTTTAAAATGCATGCAATACTTGTCTCTGTGCAGAAAGTAGGAATTTCATTCAGGCTGTAAACACCCCTGTCCCAGAGTCTGGTCCATGTGGCCCTGGCACTGATGTCACCACGCCACAGATGTGTCTTGGAGACCATGACACCTCTTGATCCTTCTCACTAAATTCTGTTTGCTTTGCTCCTACTCATCAAAACCTTCTCAGGGCTGAGACCTCTGGGCTTATCTTCTGGGGCAGAGTTGCGTACCTAGAAAGTCCTGCCTCACTGCTCCAGCTTGGCCACAAACCACCCACAAGCCCCTTTTGACTCAGCAGGCTCCAACATGACTAACCACTGGTAGAAACAATGTTGGGGAAGGGGAGAGAGCCCTTGACCAAGGGCAGCAGGCTGCTCCCCAAGCCCTACCTGAAATTAGCTGCTGAAAATGGCATTGCAGATCTCACTGCAGAAGCCAAGCCACAGAGACACTGGTACCATGGACAGAGAAGGCAAGGGCGCCCATGCTTCCTGGAGATTCGCAATGGTCCTCCACATCCCACTCAACTTTCATTTTCTGTGATTTCAAAATAGTGTGTGGTTCACCACATCCATTTTCAGGTATTGGGAGGGCATGTAATCAAGACCTACAGTGACCAATCACGGGCATCTCACACACGGTGATAGCAATGCTGACCCATCTGTCTGTCTGCCCATCCGTCCATCTACTCATGGAATGTCTAGGAAGCAGACAATCACAGCTCAAGTCCTAACAGGCCTCTGGAGAGAGGAGTGGAGGTGACAGACAGGCATACCTCAGCACCTACTGGCGGGGACTGTCCAGCGGGGACTGTCCAGCTTACAAAGGAGACAGAATAGACAGACAGAAGAGGTCTCCAGTGCACTGTAGAAGGAAGGAAAAGCTAGCAGGCAGGAGACCCGATAAGATGATGTCAAGGAGGTCTGGCTTTGGAGGGCACTGCCACTGGGCAAGGCACAAGGACATGAGGCATGGCAAGGGGTTGGAGAGGCACTGGAAGGGACCATGTAAGGGTCCAGCCATAAATGGTCTCCAGAGGGAGCCAGCAAGCAGAGGCTCCAGTGTGGAGCGAGAGGTTGCCTCCAGGACCACTGACCTCTGGCTGTTCCTTTTAGGAGAGGCTGACAAAGAGGTGAGGCTAGAAGGCTCCAGGAAGACAGGCAGCAGAAGGGGCCCTGCCACAGGTAGCCCAAGGACACACGTGAACGAGAAGCCAGGCTGTTGGTTCTGTCCAGTTGTTGTTCTGTTGAGTTGTGTCCCAAGGTCCTAAGGACACCTCTTCAAGAAACTAGTGGGGACACGCAGATCAAATCTGACACACAGCTCAGAGTGTGTGGGTTACTTTGGTATGACAACTTCGGGAGCAGGACATCGCTTTTGGTTTGGTACTACCACAGTTTGTGACTGTTTTTCTAGGAAATATCAGGGGAAGGGTGAGGTCATAGAGGCGACTAAAGCAGGTCTGCAGCTCCTGGGTCTGCATCATGGATCCTCCCACCCTGAGCTCAGCTTCCTCAGTCACAGGATAGGGTAAGAACACAGCTGCCTGCCTTTGGTTTCTAAAGTGAACAAATACCAGGTCTGTTGTCTGCTCTGTTCACTGTTTCTCCCTCAGAGCCTAGGTGGATCCTAGAGCTACCACTGCCCAGAAATTCTGGGGTTTGAACTAGTATTTCTTTAGCAAACTACATTTATTACAGTGTTTGGGATTTGTTTGACTTTCTAGATTTTGTCTGAAAAAAAACAAAAACAAAAAAACAAAGAGTGAAGGCCAGTCTAGGTCATTAATCAGGAAAAAAGAAAAAAAAAAAGGCCACCATACAGCAATGACCAAAAACCAAAGCCATTTGGGCTAGATTGGTAGATTGCTTGGCTAGTGTGCTTGAAACCGAGGCCTGGATTCTGAGCGCTGCCTACACCAGGTGTGGCGATCTATGCCTGCAACGCCAGCACTTGGGAGGTAGATGTGGACGATCATGTGTTACGGTTAGCCTTGGCTATATGGAGTGTTCAAAAACCATCTTCAGCTGTTACAAAAACAAAACAAAACAAAACAAAAAACAGAAATCAAGCCAAACTGAAGACACTTGACCTTCTGGTAACAGACAAACCTCTGTTCTCATGACTTCGTGGGAAAGGCCTCTAGGGTCTTTAACAGTAAACCCTATGCCATGTGGTCCCTCCATGTGCTGCTCATATGTTTTACCCCATACAAACTGTCCAGGCACGCTACATACAGTCAGCACATGTTTGCTCCTGCTGGGTTCGATTCAGGCTAACCCAGCCTAGGAAGAAGGAGCCACCTTTGCAGAAAGCAAGTTAGCAACACGGCATTCTAAAATGGAGGGTGTGCTTTCCGCCGAGCCCGCCTGTGGTTCCTACCACCGGGCAGGGGGGGCTGACACACTGAGTGGGTGGGCAGATGGCCTGCTGCCCTCGGTGACCCCAGGAAGGTCTATCAGAGCATCTGTCAGAGGCCTGTTTTATGCAGTGTCAGTGCTGACAGGTTAAGCAAAGGAATGTGGGCTACGCTTCTCAAATCTGCAAGCAGCACCAAAGGAAGGGGTGTCTCTCATATTGAAATGCAAGAACCCGAGCTCTAGTAACCTGAGCAGTTGGAAAGAGCAGCACATTTAGTGGGAACAGATTTGAGCCCAGGCTGGTCTGCTCATCTGTCAGGGTGGGAGTCTCAATTAGCCCCTTCAAGAACTGTAGCGGGGGTGGGGGTGGGTGAAATTATAGACAAGGGGTTTGCAAAGAGCAGGGCTGGGCTGAACGGGGACGTACACTGTGCCCTTTACCAGCCACCTCAACCTTAGGTCTCTGCAGCCTCTTTCCTTATCACAGAATGGAAATCATGCTTGCTTCACAGCTGTAGCATGAGAAATAAGTAAGGCGATAGAGGGACACGGGCACGTGACAGTCACTGGGGACCGGCTTACTTCCTCCTGCCTCCATACAGCCTGACTAGAATGTTTCACACAGGCCAGCATTCCCAGCCCGCCAGCAGAGGCCCCCTCCTGGCCTCCAGCAAATCCCAGCTCTTTCCCCTCCATGTGCAGCCATCACTCACAAGCAGACAGATCCCAACATCTGGCTGCTGCCCGTTGCTATGGTGAGCTATGCGGATGCTGGGGCAGCCGACTTTTCCAAATTGCAAGGTGGATTATGTCATTCTACAGAGCTTTAACCCTCTCTGAGGGGGACTCCAGGGGCCTGCAGGATCAAGCCCAGCTCCTAGTCCTTGCAAAGGTCCCTGGGCTCTTGCTGAACTGCCTGTGTCTCTTTTCCATCCCAGGGCCCCAACATAGGCAGCAGGTGCAAAAGCAGCTGCTTCCTCAGGCATCTAAGCATAGCTATTCCTTCTGCCTAGACCATCTTCCCTGAAGGCTTCCTGGGCTTGCTTCCCCTACCCAGACGGAATGAATAGGTCCTGAGAGCCGCCTGCCCCTGTAATGCTATGAGCTCCTTGAATCGAGTAACCAGAGCTGTTGTGTTTGGTTTTGGAGGCAGAGCCTCCCCAGGAATTTCAGGCTGACCTCAGACTTGTAATCCTCCTGCCTCCAGTGCTAGGATTATGGCTTGCACTAACGTGCTTAGCCAGTAGGGACTTCTTGAGAGGTGGAGGCAGGAGGATCAGAAGTTCTAGGCCAGCCTAGAGTACTTGAGTTTCTGTTCTAAAAACCAACAACATCAGAGAGAGAGAAAAAGCCTAACCTGACAGACAGCACAAGACACACTGGACAACCCTTAGAGGAGTGACTGTCACATAGCAGATACTCAGTGAAGAAGAGGGTCCACATGCACAAAGGAGACACACATGCAAACCTGTGCAATATACAGTGCACAGGGCACAGAATCACATAGATGTCTCCACAGTTACAAACAGGGTTTAAACATGGGCTTAGCCCAGTCGGGTCTAAAACTCATTGTGCAGCGTAAGCTGCCCTCAAACGTACAGCAGTCCTCCTGACTTCCCCTCAGGGGCTGCTAATAGGCAGGAGCCATCAGACCTGTTTGGTTTCCCGTTTGTGTGTTGAGGGAGGCCCTCACTGTGTAACTCAGAATGTCCATGAGTTCAGGATCCTCAACACCCAACCTAAATAGATCATTCATCCCTTAAACGTTAATTGTCACTGTCCTTTTCTGGAAGTCTTTACAGCTTTGGGGACCCTTCAGCTAGGGTGGCCTGTTAGATTAGGTGGTTCCCACCAGCCTCTCTCTAAAATTCTGAGGCTATGACTTGACCTACATTTCAGCACAGCTCACTGGATGGAATATTTTAAGCTGCACACATCTTTGCCTTCTGACAAGCTGGGCTATGCCAACAATAATCGCTCGCATTTGTACAACACAGCGAAATCAACCAAGCATTTCCATATAGTCTTTCTTGTCGTTGGGTTTTGAAACAGGCTCCCATGTGCTGGAGCCGGCCTGGAACTGGATAGGTAGCTGAGACTGCCTTGATCCTCTTGATACCTCCCGAGCACCGGGATTACGGGCCTGCGCTGCCATGCCCGGCTCTACTGCATTTTATTTTTACGATTGGCAGAAGTCACAGTGGGTGTCATGTTCTCCCATCCACCGGTGGCAAACCAAAGCTCAGAGAGATTATGAGATTTGTAGAAGGCAGAGGCAGGAGAGGAAGCCTTCAGAACCAACAGCTCCCATCTTCAGTTTCCAGCCTGTGGGTCTTTCGAATGTAGCCTGCCTCTCTATCCGCCTATCCGCCTATGCCATGCTCTATGCGCACACGGTGAAAACACACACAGTGCACACTGACAGCACACCTCCCGTTCACTGGCATGCAAACACTCGCGCTTGCCTCTCTAGCTCCAGACATCATTCCTTGTCCCCCAAAAGAGATATTTCGCCTGAAGCCCTTTTCCAGAGAGACATCCAAGCTCCCGTTAGTGCTTAGAGCAGAAGCCACTGACCCAGAATCTGCTGAGCAGATGCCTCAAGTTGGTTTTTCAGTCAAGGGGATGAACTTGCCAGATCTAGCCAGCTACTTGCCTAGGCCTCCCAGGACAATAAGCATGCACAGCCTTTGCCAGCTGGCTGACCTCCCAGGAACTGTCTGTGGCCGTGGAATTTGATGAAAGAATTGTCTTCTGCAGGAGGCAAAGCCCTGTCCTGGGCTGCCTGAGCACCCTGCTACAGGAGCCCCAGCAGGGCATCACAGACCTGCACAAAACACGCACAGCTCTTACATGCACACGCTCACATGCGACATGCCTCATCCCCCTATGCAGGTGGTTCTTGTTCCACAGCACGGGACAGAGGTGGCACACATCATTAATCCCAGGACTGGGGAGGCAGAGGCAGGTAGATCTCTGAGTTCAAGGCCAGCATGGTCTACAAAGCCAGTTCCAGGACAGCCAGGGCTACACAGAGAAAAACCTGTCTAGAAAAACAAAACTAAAAACTAAACAAAAAAAGAAGTAGTTTGCCCGCCAGGACCTCCTCCATCCTGCCCCTACAAACTACTCACTTCAGCTGTTTCTGGAACAAACACACAGAAGGCTGGATCTCATCCTCCACCCTTAGGCCAGGCAACACTGAAATTAGCCACTGAATACCTACTGTGCACTGAATACAAATGAAACTCGGTCTTGAGCTCCCAAGTAAAATACCCACTGTTCTGCTTGCAGCCAGCCCCATGGACACCAAGCACATTCATGCCTGCTCCTTCCGTAGCCTACCATGTCTGGATGCACCCCCCTGCCCCCGATGTACAGAAGCAGCTAGTCTAGATGAAAGAACTTTGCAGCCACCTGGCCTTTGCCAGGTTCCCTGGCTTCTCCTGGCTCCCCACCTGTGGGATGGGGACAAAAGCAGCAGGTGCTTCCCAGGTGACTATGAACAGTAGCAGTGACTGCTGGGTAAAGGAGAGGCCTGGCTAACTTGCCATACCCTACCTACAGCGAAGTAAAATGCTGGTGGCTGACACCTTAACTGTCCTGTGGCTCTACAAAGGAAGCAACAGGCACAGCCAGGCCTTCTGGGCCCAGGCCAGAGGGGATACCTGTGAAGGCCAGTTCTCCATGTCCTTCTACATGGCTGACTCCAGTCTTCCCCACACTTACCCTAGGGGACCTGCTTCCCTAACAGGGTTGGGTTCCAGACCTCCCCTTATCATTTAAGACTTGAAGGACCAATGCGACTGTAAGCCTGTGGTCCCTGCTCAGACTCCTGGAGCTAACCACAGCAGGCAGCAGCTCTCCCGGTCTTCACTTGCCATGGCTTCCCTTCTGTTCCATGAATGAAGAGGCCTCAGGCATTTTGTGCCTGCAGACAGGGAGAAAGGAACTTCCTTTCTATGCTGGGCTCATAGAGGCCATACTCCACACACCCCCATCATGGCTCCCTTCCCTCACAGCCCAGAGAGAGGCAGGCAGGCAGGCAGGCAGGCAGGCAGGCAGGCAGGCAGGCAGGCAGGCAGGCAGGGTGCTGGCTCTGCGGCTGAGTCATGCAGGAAGCCCCGATGCAAATCCAGGTCTGTATCTAGGGCCTGGCTGACCACACCTGAGGCCTTGCTGAGAGCACACTTGCCGGGTCATAGCACCTAACTTTAGAGAAGTTTAGACAATATAAGACAATCCTGGGCTCTGGTCAGCTCTAGTGGGCCATGTACATCACAAGCCTACCCCAGTGCCAAGCATTCAGTTACTCCATTAGGTAGAGATGTACATGTCATCATGATGTGGAAAGAAAAAAAATCAGTTTTTCTCTATTTGAGAGGTGGCTAGGTGGTTAAAAGTGTGTATCCGGGGGTTGGGGATTTAACTCAGTGGTAGAGCACTTGCCTAGCAAGCGCAAGGCCCTGGGTTCGGTCCCCAGCTCCGAAAAAAAAGAAAAAAGAAAAAAAAAGTGTGTATCGGCTCTTTCAGAGGGCCTGAGTTCTATTCCCAGCACCCACAGCAGGCAACTCACAATGGGCTACAACTCCAGTTCCAGGGGGTCCAAACCTCTAGTCTCCGCAGGCACCCAGAAACACGTAGCACACATGCTCACACACACACACACACACACACACACACACACACACACACACACACACACAGCAGAGCCCCTACATACAACACTGCACTCCTGCAGACCTGTGGAGCTGGCAAGGACCTCACCAAGGATGCCCTTGAGCTGTATGTCACACAGAGGAAGAGTCAGTGCCAAGGGAAACCTGCACTTGCCAGGTCTCTGGGCTGCACTTGGAGGAGGGAAGAAAGAGCCTGAGCCTTTGCCCCACGAGCACATGTACACACATGCACATGCACGCACACACACACACATACTTTGAGCTCTCCAGCACAAATCTGCACCCCTGCAGCCTCCTCTACCCCACACCAGGAAAGGCAGAAGGGGCCACCTGCCTGAGTGACTGTGGCATGGCCTCACCATCTCGTAGTTCCCACCCCTGTTGTTCAGGAGTCCTCCAGGACCATCCATTTCATCCTGCAGACTTATGGAACTGAGCTGTGTGTGAGGCCCTCAGAGAGGTAAGGGAGTCTGACAAAATACAGGGATGGAGTGAGGGAGGAAAGGAACAGTATCTCCAAAGAGTGGGGGAGGGGGAGCAGTTGGATGCTCACAGCAATGTCTCCAATGAAGGAAAGTGCGCGCTCTCTCTCTCTCTCTCTCTCTCTGGATGGGCCTTCACATCCACACATGAAGAGCTACGCAGGTTGGGGATTTGGCTCAGTGGTAGAGCGCTTGCCTAGGAAGCACAAGGCCCTGGGTTCGGTCCCCAGCTCCGAAAAACAGAACCAAAAAAAAAAAAAAAAAAAAAAGAGCTATGCAGACTCTAAATAAACACCCTTGACCTCAGAGAGGAGGAGCCCACGCAACACTGCAGAGCAGCACATCTGGAAGCCGCTGCTCACTCCACTCCACCTCGCAGGACCCTGAACAGCAAACCGGGAGACCTGTGACTTAGCATCTCCAAGCTTCAATTCAGTCCCTACCAAGAGAGACTCGTGAAAATATCAGTGCCTTCTGGGGCAATGGTAAGAATTAACATAACTCATCTAGTGTGTCTCAAGCAATGCTCAGCGCATCTCGGCCACAAGGTTTCTGAAGCCAGAGAAAAGGGAAGCATGGAGGTCTCGGTTGGACATAGCCCAGTCACAGAGATAGCCCGGTCACAGGGATAGCCCTCCTCGTCTCCCCACACCAGCCCTCTGCTCTCGGCTTCCACAAGCAACAGCTGCTCCCCAGCTCATTGATGGCAGGGTGCAGGGAGGGAGTTCACTTCCACAAATCCCTGTGTATTCTCAGAGACAAGCACAGCCCTTTTGTCTGTCACCCCACTCTGCACCCCATCTGCCTGGCCCTGGGCTCCCTGGTGGGGGTGATGCGTTTGGCTCCCATCCATGGCATTCCTCCTACTTCAAGCCACTGCAGACCCTGGGAATCACTAAGAGAGGGATGTCACTCCTGGGCCATGAGTGACAAGACTCCCAGGGTCCTAACTCCAGAGCTCTCAACTCTGTAGGACCAGCAGGGGCTTGCACCTTGCAACTCCCTTATGTTTGCAGTGATGCTGAAATGGATGTATTGGGAGTCACGGCTGAGAATGATTGGTCTGCAAACTGTAATCTAAGAGACTACAGCCAGGGCTTTCCCAGAGAGGGAACTGAGCAAGGGAGTAGCTAGCAGGAGAAGTAAGGCAAAAGCAAAGGCCTGAAAATCCAGGAAGGGCATAGATGGTATCTGGAGGCTGCAGGTAGAAGGCTAGATAGGCAGGTGGGGCTGCTAAATGGAAAGGGCCAGCGGGAGCCTCACCCCTCCCCTCAGGCGCAGCAGATGGTTCTATTGTGCCAGGTGTCTGTGTTGGCTCTGTAGACTCTTGGGCTGTAGAGCAAGTCCATGTCGCCCTTATACAACTACACAATGTCCCTGTCCCAGGCTGGCTTTTAAGGACCCTTATGACAACTGTCAGTGTCTCTACCTGCCTTTACCAGGTGGCTCTGCTGGAGCCAGCCCATGGGTGCCAGGTGAACCAGGATGTGTGCTGTGGGTGTAGGTGGTTTGAAAGGAGGCCCAGCTCTAGCCTTTGTCTCTCCAGATTGCTGTCATCTTTTGGCATAATGGCCCCTGCCAGAATGTGAATATGCTCACTCTATCAGCCCCAGGATCTAGGGCTGGGCGTGTGTTTGTTGCCACCAGAGCCAGAGCAGTTACTATGGGTAGATAATAATAGCATTCGTAATCCCTCATAATTGGACCAGACTTTGCTGTCTGCAGGGCACTTCCCTGCCCGTGACCTCATCTGACTTCCACAGGCACCCTGTAAGACGGGCAAAGCTAGAGTTACTATCCCCACTTTTCCAGCTGAGCAAACACAGCCCAGATGGCCTGCAGTCGCATCTCCCGAAGGTGGCATCCCCAGCGTTGGGGCCTGGGACTTCTGACTTCTTGTTCAGCGTTTCTTCCTCTGCTTTGGAGTGAGCTATCATGGCACAGGGAGCTCGTGACTCGCTGCTGTGCAAGCTGGGGTTCACAGTCTGATGACAGGAGTCTGTCCCAGCTGTGGGGCTGTCTGGAGTATGTGAAGGTCTATCAGCATCCATAGAACATGGAGCAGAAGAGGTTACCCAGCCGAGCAGAGAGAGAAAGCCAGGCCCAAGGAAAGGAGGGAATTAGCTTCACCACCACTGCCACTGCAGTGCTCAGGAGACTGTAGGTATCGCCACCATTATGGCCAGGGACTGTGCACTCCTTGAGTAGAGAGCAAGAGGAGTTCAGAAGGCCCACAGGGAACTTAGATTGTCTAGTCGTTTCCCGTGAGATCACAAAGGAGAGGCTAGAGGCTAGGGATGTAGCCCCAGGAGTAGAGTCTTTGTCTTGCACACACTAGGCTGGGTTTGAACACTGTATAAACCAGCCAGGGTGGCACAAGCCAGGAAGTGGAGAGCAGGAACAGAACTTCAAGGTCATCCTTTATTACACCGAGCATCTAAGACCAGTTTGGACTGCATGAGACCATGTCTAAAGGGGAGGAGCTGCGGAACTAAGAACTTCCAAGGGTCCCTGTCACAGTGATTCCCATCTTGTCAGTACATATGTCAGTACATATGACCACACATGCACACACACGGCACTGTGCAGGGTTGTAGGCTGGGCCCCCGGACCTTTTGTGTGCACACCTATGTATATGTGTGTATACTGGGGGTAGGGTCCTTGTCTACATCAGGGCTATGGGTGGTTATGGTAAGGTAAGATCCAGGAGGCAAGAGAGCGGATCCCATCTGGGCTCACCGATGACTGAGCTCAGCATCCCCTTCTGTAAACCTGGCCATTTGTTGCACCTCAGTTGTTTCAAGGGTTGCCATCAAGACAACAGGAGCAATGGGTGGATAATAGAGAGAACACAGAAATACACTCTAAGGATGAACAAGGCAGAAAAGGGCTGAGTGTGAATGTGACAGCCCCCAGCCGCTGGCCCTGGCCTGTGTGGACAACCCTGTCAGAACAAACCTCACACACCTCTCCCAGAGCCCCAGAGAAGCAGGACAGTAAGGCTGACAGACTGACAGAGGGGCCGCAGAGTCCAGTTAGTGGCCACAGCTCCAAGGCAACTTTTTGTGGCCCCTTCAGAGGGATTCCCACCCATCTGATGAAATCCCTTTTGACTGACTTGATCCCAACCTAGAGTTCAGCAGTAGGGTGATGAGGTCACCTCTCACGGGACTCTGAAAACACAGAAGTCACTAGTTCCATGCCGGAGCCACATCAAAGGTTACCCAGTGACTCCCACTTGCAGCCTTGGTGGGTGGGACATCATTATCTCCAAAGGTCGATGACGTCACTTGCTCCTGAGCATCTGAGCAAAGCCACAGGCTAGAATATCTGTGTGGGCTGATCACCTCATGTCTACAGTGCCCCCAGAAAGCGACTAAATACGGGGCGGGGGGGGGGGGCTCTAACAGGGGCACAGTGATGCCGGAGGTCTTACAGCTAGTATAGTGCAGATCCAGAAAGAAATGCAGGTGTTTGGACACCCCCTTCCCTGCAAGGATGACCCCTCAAAGCTGCACAGACCTATAGTTTGGGCCTGTGGATCCTTAAAGTTAAGCCTCAGAGACCACAGTGGTTATAGGTATGGTGGTGCAACCAGAATGCCTGGGTTCAGATTGGTGCCTCAGCTTAGAATTTACCCTCTCTAAGCTTCAGTGTCCCAGCACCTATTTGGCAGAAATAATCAGTATATGTGACCCCATGACCCATCACCACAGCAGGTCAGCATCCCTAAGCTGTCACTATGTGGGGACAGGACCCTTTCCTTTCCTGGGCACCAGCCACAGGGTGCCCTAAAGAACCAAGAGGGTTGCTCACCTTTCGATCATCCTCCCGCTCCAGAGAGGAGATGCTGGTGTCCCCGGGGCCGCTGGAGGGCATTGCGGGCAGCTGGGCAGTAGGAGGCAGGCTGGGGCTTCGAGGGCGCTGTGGGACTGCGAGGGCTTCAGAGAAGGTATTATCGTGGTCTTTGTGAGCAAGAGCTAAAACTTAAACATAGGTCCTGATGTCAAGCCCTCGGAAAGTGATGCCTCAGCGCTGGGTGGCTCTGCCTGCGGGGAAGAGAATTTGGTCAGCAGGGCACAGACACTCCCAGGATTAGCCTCCAGCCCAGGGCCAGCCTGGCCTCTGACCTCTCTTCTCCCAGTCTCACCAACACCTCAAAGTGTGAGAAACTGAGGCAGCCTCTACCTCCTCTAAGAGCCCGGAGGCTGTGACAGTCCCTTTCAGAAACTCGAAGGTGTAGCGTGTCCCACTGTTGGGACTTTCAGAGGCCTACTGCTCCTCCCCTCTCAGCTTTTCTTCCCTCTGAACACTTCCGAAACCCTCCCTCCCACCCCAGCCAGTCCCTGGGAAACCCCAGCCACCACCAGAGGCCCCCAGCCCAGCTACATTTTCCTTCTAATCTGTCCTCACCCGACCCCCCCACCCCCACACTGCTGCTCCTCGAGTGGAGGAGGAAGTGAGCAGCAGCCACAGGATGTAGTGAAATGAATGTCATTTTGCTCAGCCTGCCCAGGACCGGCACCTCACTGACAAAGCGGAGGCCTGAACCCAGGCTGTTCTGGGATGCTGGGTTTGCTGCACTCTTTGGGTGCCTAGGGGTGAGCGGAACAGGCACGCAAGCCGCCCTCTCCAAGCTCCTCTCGCGGCCCCATTTGCTGTCAGAACCGGTGGGCTTGAGCTCTACACAGCTGTATTTTAGGGGTTTTTCTTCCTCCCTCCTCCAGGTGTGGGCCGCAAGCCAGTGAAATAACAAAGCTTGAGCCTCAGGCCACAGCTCAGGGTGGGTGTGTTACTGCCACAAATCAACCCCCTTCACTCCCGGAGACACACAACGGTTCCTGCTCCCCCACCCCGACCCCCTCCCAGAGACAGCGCCAAGTCCCTGCCTTGAGTGTGTGCCTGCCGGGGAGGGGATTGGCAGGAGTGGGAGAGTAGGAGGTAGGCTGGATCCAAGCCCACCCACACCCTTCCCCTTCCAGTTCCCTGTTCTGCTTCCCAGCTCCCCTCCCTGTTGAGCCTTTCTTCCCAGCCCCCTCTGCCAGGGCTCCCTGGAAAACCAGGAACGGGAGACTGCCCGAGCTTGGGTTTCCCACGGGCCGGGTCCCTTCCCCAGAGATGTGATAGCCTGGGAGGTGGGTGCCCCAGTTCGGTCTCTGCACTGGCAGCGATGGGAAGAAGCTGGAGCTGGGAGGGGACATTGCAGAGCCAGGAGAAAGGGACTTAGAAGTTAAAAACCAAGCACTGCTGGAGAGGCTATGCCCAAGGGCTGTACTCTGTCTAGGGCAGCTCCAGGAAGGAGACACCTTACTCCCTACAACATTTAGCTTGTCTGGGCACTGGGTTCAAGGTTGGCTGTCCAAATCCTGGAGAGAGTGGCTGTCAACAAAGAGAGTGGCTCTGCGTAGTGACACCATATCTCATTTGGCAAGCTCCAAGTGCTTCCCTAGTTTATTGCTAAGGCTAAGGTTCAAACATTTGGGACATGTGTAAGGAGTGAGCCAGGTCTCATGACTGAACTCTGAGGGCCTGAGTGCTCTTGGAAGCTCCACCCCCATCCCCAACTCCACAGCCTCGAAAGAAAACCCAGTCCTCAAGAGGCCTCCCTCCTGCCATTGGCCAGTGACCTCACACAAATCCCAGCATCCCCTTTGTGGCTATAGATGTTACCAATCACTGCGCATCACAACCTTGACAAGTGGGTGACAGCCCAGAGACTCAGTCAGTGAAACAGAATGCTGGACTCACAGCTAGTGGATGAGGTCCCCCTGGGTTAGCAGACCCCCAAGGTGTCATCCAGCTCCCACCTGCCAGGCTGTTGGAACCTCATGGGCAACAGGAGCCCTGCCCACAGGCTGGGCATCAAGTACCCACAGTGGGGACAGAACAGGCACAAAGCAAGCTGGGAACAGTCTGCTTCACAATCCAGAGAGATACAGGGGTACCTGTACTGGAGTACGGAGAGGAGCCTCTGACTACAGAGGGGGAAAGAAGGGAGTTGTCAGGGAAGGCAGAACAGTAGAGGGCACCGACCACCAGGGCAGACACCCAGGAAAGAGTGGAAAGGAAGGAAATATCTCAGGCCACCCACATCCCTGATACCTGAGCTTCGTGAGAGGTCAGTACAGAAAACAGTGGTCCTGGGGCCAACCTAGGTCCCTTTGTGTTTCTCCAGAGACCTCAAAAAGCCCTCAGCATCATCAGTGTGCAGCCAGGGAGTGCACATTTAGTGGCCAAGCACTGTTCACCTAAACTTTTTTTTTTTTTTTTTGGTTCTTTTTTTCGGAGCTGGGGACCGAACCCAGGGCCTTGCGCTTCCTAGGTAAGCGCTCTACCACTGAGCTAAATCCCCAACCCCTCACCTAAACTTAATAGCCACATTTTCAAGCTAACCTGGCTACAGGGAGCAGTGGGCTCTGGGACTCACTGTCCCAAACTAGCAGCAAACTCCTGCAGCTGACAGCACCTACAGCATCCTTCTCTCTGAGTCCAAGGCTGCACCACAGAAATCCTCACCATGAGCCCAGCCATCACCACCAGCAGTTTTTTTTTTTAATCTTCTCCTCAATAATTCATGTCCATCGTGACCCTGAATAATGTTTATAACAACAACAGCATAAAAGTGCTTATCCTTGGGGCTGGAGAGATGGCTCAGTGGTTAAGAGTGCTTGCTGCTCTTCCAGAGGACCCTGGTTTCTAGCCCAGCACCCACACCAGCTGCCTCAAAACAGCCTTAACTCTAGCTCCAGGAGATGACATCTTCAGACCTCCACAGATGCTGGTACACACATTGCAGGTGTACACACACACACACACACACACACACACACACACACACACACACCGATCTTCAGGGGGCAAATGCTCATTCCTGAACTCCTGATCCTCCTGCCTCCACCTCCCACAAGCTAGGGCAGACCAGTAAGTCCTACTAACTGAGCCACCCTCACAGCCCATTTGGTTGTACTTTTGTTTTCTGAGAGGGTCTAACAGCCCAGATTGCCCTCAAACTTACTATGCAGCTGAGAACTTGAATTCCTGATCCTCCTGCCTCCCCCCACCCGAGTGCTGGGATTACAGGCATGTGTCACCATGTCTGGAGAGGACTGCAGTACCAGCTAGACTCCGTATCTTACAACCTTCTTCAACCTAGCAGACTTTTTTTTTTTTTTTTTTTTTTTTTTTTAAGATGTGAAATGACAAGAACAAGGGAAAGGCTTAACAAGGGAAAAGACATTACCAACAAAATTCAAGATTGGGAAAGCAACTTAAGAGCCAAATCTGAGACAGGCATGTAAAAGCGGATTTTCAATGTGCAGTTCTTAACAGATCCTTGTCGCCATAGCACCAGGCACCTGTGGGACTAAACTGAAGAGGATGCATGTGTGAAAACAGAGGGGCTGGAGCAAGAACCATCCTGACACCTGCATCCCCTGAAGCTGCAACTTCCGATTCTCTGGAGGGCAAAATGGTGGGGGTAGAGGTGACATCCCAGCTAGCTGAAGTAAGTTCATTTAAATACTGAGTTCTTAGCCCCTTAGGGACTAAGGGACAGGACAACAGTGGCAGCAGACCCTGCCAGGGCAGAAGAATCCCATCAATACCACAGGAATACCACAGGACTGCCTGTTCATTCACCACTGAGGATCTGAAAGTTGACAAGTCTTCGGGCCCAGAGCTTCCAATAAACTTCTCTGGGTTCGCTGGTCTCAGTTTTTTGGTTTTTTAATTAATTTTTATGTATATGAGTACACCGTAGCTATCTTCAGACACACCAGAAGAGGGCACCAAATCTCACTATAGATGGTTGTGAGCCACCATGTGGTTGCTGGGAATTGAACTCAGGACCTCTGGAAGAGCAGTCAGTGCTCTTAACCACTGAGCCATCTCTCCAGCCCCCATTCATTTTAGCTTTGAGACAGGATTTCTCTATAGAGCTCGGACTGGCCTGAAACTCTCTGTATAACCCTGGATGGCCTTAAACTAGAGATTTTCCTGCCTCTATCACCTGAGTGGTGATTTCAGGTCTGAATCATCACATCCAGCTACTTCCCTGCCCTTCTGTCCGTCCATCCGTCCTTCCGTCCGTCCTTCCTTCCTTCCTTCCTTCTTTCTTCCCTCCCTCCCTCCCTCCCTTCCTTCCTTCCTTCCTTCCTTCCTTCCTTCCTTCCTTCCTTCAGAGAAAGGGTCTCACTATGTAGCCCTAGTTAGCCTTGAACTTGCTACACAGACTAGGTTGGCCTAGAATTCAGAGAGCTCTGCCTGCCTCTTCCTCCTGCAATTCTTTTTTTTTTTTTTTTATAACCTTGAATATTTCTTATATACATTTCGAGTGTTATTCCCTTTCCCAGTTTCCGGGCAAACATCCCCCTCCCCCCTCCCCTTCTTTCTGGGCGTTCCCCTCCCCATCCTCCCTCCCTTGCCGCCCTCCCCCCAACAATCTAGTTCACTGGGGGTTCAGTCTTAGCAGGACCCAGGGCTTCCCCTTCCACTGGTGCTCTTACTAGGATATTCATTGCTACCTATGAGGACAGAGTCCAGGGTCAGTCTATGTTTAGTCTTTAGGTAGTGGCTTAGTCCCTGGAAGCTCTGGTTGGTTGGCATTGTTGTACCTATGGGGTCTCGAGCCCCTTCAAGCTCTTCCAGTTCTTTCTCTGATTCCTTCAATGGGGGTCCTATTCTCAATTCAGTGGTTTGCTGCTGGCATACGCCTCTGTGTTTGCTGTATTCTGGCTGTGTCTCTCAGGAGAGATCTACATCCGGTTCCTGCACTTCTTTGCTTCATCCATCTTGTCTAATTGGATGGCTGTATATGCATGGGCCACATGTGGGGCAGACTCTGAATGGGTGTTCCTTCTGTGTCTGTTTTAATCTTTGCCTCTCTATTCCCTGCCAAGGGTATTCTTGTTCCCCTTTTAAAGAAGGAGTGAAGCATTCACATTTTGATCATCCGTCTTGAGTTTCATTTGTTCTAGGCATCTAGGGTAATTCAAGCATTTGGGCTAATAGCCACTTATCAATGAGTGCATACCATGTGTGTTTTTCTGTGATTGGGTTACCTCACTCAGGATGATATTTTCCAGTTCCGACCATTTGCCTACGAATTTCATAAAGTCATTGTTTTTGATAGCTGAGTAATATTCCATTGTGTAGATGTACCACATTTTCTGTATCCATTCCTCTGTTGAAGGGCATCTGGGTTCTTTCCAGCTTCTGGCTATTATAAATAAGGCTGCGATGAACATAGTGGAGCACGTGTCTTTTTTATATGTTGGGGCATCTTTTGGGTATATGCCCAAGAGAGGTATAGCTGGATCCTCAGGCAGTTCAATGTTCAATTTTCTGAGGAACCTCCAGACTGATTTCCAGAATGGTTGTACCAGTCTGCAATCCCACCAACAATGGAGGAGTGTTCCTCTTTCTCCACATCCTCACCAGCATCTGCTGTCACCTGAGTTTTTGATCTTAGCCATTCTCACTGGTGTGAGGTGAAATCTCAGGGTTGTTTTGATTTGCATTTCCCTTATGACTAAAGATGTTGAACATTTCTTTAGGTGTTTCTCAGCCATTCGGCATTCCTCAGCTGTGAATTCTTTGTTTAGCTCTGAACCCCATTTTTTAATAGGGTTATTTGTCTCCCTGCGGTCTAACTTCTTGAGTTCTTTGTATATTTTGGATATAAGGCCTCTATCTGTTGTAGGATTGGTAAAGATCTTTTCCCAATCTGTTGGTTGCCGTTTTGTCCTAACCACAGTGTCCTTTGCCTTACAGAAGCTTTGCAGTTTTATGAGATCCCATTTGTCGATTCTTGATCTTAGAGCATAAGCCATTGGTGTTTTGTTCAGGAAATTTTTTTCCAGTGCCCATGTGTTCCAGATGCTTCCCTAGTTTTTCTTCTATTAGTTTGAGTGTATCTGGTTTGATGAGGAGGTCCTGGAAAGAATAGGAATTCAAGGCCCATACCTAAACATAGTAAAAGCCATATACAGCAAACCAGTTGCTAACATTAAACTAAATGGAGAGAAACTTGAAGCAATCCCACTAAAATCAGGGACTAGACAAGGCTGCCCACTCTCTCCCTACTTATTCAATATAGTTCTTGAAGTTCTAGCCAGAGCAATCAGACAACAAAAGGTCAAGGGGATACAGATCGGAAAAGAAGAAGTCAAAATATCAGTATTTGCAGATGATATGATATTATATTTAAGTGATCCCAAAAGTTCCACCAGAGAACTACTAAAGCTGATAAACAACTTCAGCAGAGTGGCTGGGTATAAAATTAACTCAAATAAATCAGTAGCCTTCCTCTACACAAAAGAGAAACAAGTCGAGAAAGAAATTAGGGAAACGACACCCTTCATAATAGACCCAAATAATATAAAGTACCTCGGTGTGACTTTAACCAAGCAAGTAAAAGATTTGTACAATAAGAACTTCAAGACTCTGAAGAAAGAAATTGAAAAAGTCCTCAGAAGATGGAAAGATCTCCCATGCTCATGGATTGGCAGGATTAATATAGTAAAAATGGCCATTTTACCAAAAGCGATCTACAGATTCAATGCAATCCCCATCAAAATACCAATCCAATTCTTCAAAGAGTTAGACAGAACAATTTGCAAATTCATCTGGAATAACAAAAAATCCAGGATAGCGAAAACTATCCTCAACAATAAAAGGACTTCAGGGGGAATCACTATCCCTGAACTCAAGCAGTATTACAGAGCAATAGTGATAAAAACTGCATGGTATTGGTACAGAGACAGACAGATAGACCAATGGAACAGAATTGAAGACCCAGAAATGAACTCACACACCTATGGGCACTTGATTTTTGACAAAGGAGCCAAAACCATCCAATGGAAAAAAGATAGCATTTTCAGCAAATGGTGCTGGTTCAACTGGAGGTCAACATGTAGAAGAATGCAGATCGATCCATGCTTATCACCCTGTACAAAGCTTAAGTCCAAGGTCAACCAAGGGCCAATAGATATTTTAGGAGAGCCTCTGACTTGGAAGATAGGAATCAGAATAAAACCAAACCAACTGCAGCAAAACACATCACATTTCTATAGCCACAAAACAAGAATTCGATGTTACTGAAAAAGAAGAGATCAGGAAAGCACTTCCAGGGGCTGGAGAGATGGCACAGCTCTTAAAGAGGGCAGAGTTCAGATCCCAGAACGCTTATCAACTGGATGGCGACCGCCCACAGCACCTGGGCATGTGACATCCCTGGCTTCTTTGGGTATCCACACTCACACACACAGACGCGGCCACATACACAAACACACTGTTAAAAATAAATGCATCTTTTAAGAAAAGGAACCTCTACAAATAGAAGCATTGTGGTAGTAGAAATAAAACTGTGGCCAACTGGAAATAAAATGATTTAGCCTGTGATCCAGGACCCTACCAGCCCACCACCATAACTACAGGAATCCAAAAGGGTGAACGATGTCAGAGAGTCACCTGCACTTCTGTTTGCAAGAGGGATCAACTAGGCATCCGCCAATGGATGACCAAATAAAGGGAATGTGGGAGGTATGCCCAGCTGAGTATCGTTCAGTTACAAAACAATAACACTGTCACCTGCAGGCAGCCCTGTGCGGGCACATTAGATCAATAACACTAGTCAGGCATGGAAGGCCAAACACCCCATAGTATCGTTTGCATGTAAAAGTCTGGCCAGGCCGGGTGCTGCGTGCCTTTAGTCCCAGTGCTTGGGAGGCAGAGACAAGTGGGTCTCTATGAGTTTAAAGACCATCTGGTCTACACAGCAAGTTCCAAACCTGCCAGAGCTACACAGCGAGACCCTGCCTCAGGGAGGAAGAGGAGGAGGAGAAAGCTTTGTACGCTGTGTCTCAAAGAAATAAGGTACAGACATGCAGGTAAGGGAGGAGGGGGAGAAAGGGCTGAAAGAAAGAATGGAGAAGACATGGTTAATGGTACAGGGGTATATCTGGATACAAGTAAAGAAACCTTTTTTTTTGTTTGTTTTTGTTTTTGTTCCCAAGAAAGGGTTTCTCTGTATAGCTCTGGCCGTCCTTGCATTCACTCTGTAGACCAGGCTGTCTGCCTCTGCCTGCCACCAGAGCACTGGGATTAAAGGCATGCGCCACCACCACTGGCTAAAGTACTAACTTTTTTAAAAAGTTAGTTTTTAATTTATGTGAACGTGACTATGTATGGCACATGTATATGGGTGCCCTCAGAGGCCAGAACGGGGTGTTGTTTCTCTAAGAAATAGATTCCATTGTATAGGGGGCGGGGGGGGGGCAGAATCCAGGCCCTCTTCAAAAGCAGCAAGCACTCCTAACTGCCAAGCCATCTCTCCAGCTCCACAAAGGAATAACTTTCAATGCTCTGTGGCACAGGAGAGCAACTGAGGCCAATACCAATTAATTGTAAATTTCAAAACAGCTGATAAGAAGAGTTTGACTGACACACACAAAAAAATGCTTGGTGTTTGATCAGTGTTGGAGGTGATGGCTATGCCAAAGCCCTGATCTGATTGGACCATTATACACACATACCACAGTGTAGGCAGGAGAGGTGGCTTTGTGGGTGAGGTGATTGCTACACAGTCATGACAAGGACTTCAGATCCCAAGAATCTATGCAAAAGCTAAGCAGAGGCAGAGCACACACGTCTGTAATCCCAGCACACTTCTGTGATTCTGTCTTCCCAGAAGACAGAAGTAGAGACAGGAGAACCACTAGAAGTTTGCTGGTCAAATGGGTCAAACACTGTTACATACGAACACATGCATGCATGCATGCATACATACATGCATACACACACACACACACACACACACACACACACACACACACACACCACGCCAAAATATCTGACAATGTGCCCCAAGACTATTTGCCTCATGTTTTGCTTTGTTTTGTTTTTCAAGACAGAGTTTCTCTTTGGGTAGCCTTGGCTGTCCTGAGACCTGTAGACCAGGTTGGCCTCAACTCAAGAGATCTCTGCCTGCCCCTGCCTCCTGAGTGCTGAGATTAAAGGTGTGTACCACCACTGTTCATCATTTAATAGAAGTGGTTTGTTAAAAAGAAAAAAATGATGGACATAATTGTGCATAACTGTCATCCCAGATACTTGGGAGGCTGTAACAGGAGGTTTGCTATGAGTTTAAGGCCAACTTGGTCTATATAGCAAGTTTCAAGCCGGCCAAGGCTACCTAGTAAGATACTTACTGGGGTAAAGGGGAAGAAAAGAAATAAATCTGACCTTTTCTGGTAGAGTTCTTTACCCTGCAGTTTCATCATTTAAGTATGAGAACAGAATAGACACTTTCAGCCGTACAAGGCCTCATACTCTAGTCAGAAGAGGCTGGGAAAAGAGCCTACAATACAGGAGAACCAGCACATGAGGTGAGGGAAAGGATTCTTTGCTGTGAAGCTGAAGAGAGAGTACGCAGCAACCACCTGACGCGTGACTCGAAATATAGGCCTGCCAGGCATCGCCATCTCCATGCATCCCTATTCAACCAGACAAGTGGCAGGGGCATCTTCTAGGCCTACTCTACAACCAGAACCCAGGCACTGACTGTATTTGGATACTCAGTCACCCGTCCTAGAGGACAATCACAGGAATGAACCGAACAAGAGGAAGGCAGAAAAACAGTCACAACCAATGGGTAGAATGACTTCCAAGGATGACCACAGAGGAACATCATGAACGTTAGCAATCACAGCCTTGTGCCTAGAGAAGAGTGGACCAGGACAAGAGAGTAAAGACCTCAAAATGTGGACAGAAGAATTTTAAACCCACTGTTACAGAAGGAATTAGCAACAGGCACAAAGAAGTTTAAAAACAAAACAAAACAAAACAAAACCAAAAAATCCAAGGCAACTACTAACTACAGGAAAAAAAAAAAAACAAAAAGGAAAGAAACTTGTTAGGCTTGACTGAGAATAACAGTTACATTAACACAATAATGTAATTATGTTGATTTAACAAAGGCACTTACACACACACATACACACACACACACACACACACACACACACACACACACAGTACAAATGTTTTCTGTAACACAAAATTCACGGCTTAAAAGAACGGATTTCTTGGGTTGGGGATTTAGCTCAGTGGTAGAGCGCTTGCCTAGCAAGCACAAGGCCCTGGGTTCGGTCCTTAGCTCCGAAAAAAAAAAAAAAAAAAAAAAAAAAAGAACGGATTTCTTACCTGACTTCTCTGCACATTAGAAATCACAGCAGTTTTCCTAAGGCTAAGGCCAGAGTGCTGGCAGGGCTGCATTCTTCCCTATGGATGCTGGAGATGCTAGGGAGAATCCACTTTTCCATCTGTCCTGCCTTCTAGAGGTTGACTCCCT
This sequence comes from Rattus norvegicus, assembly GCF_021556685.1. Classification (NCBI taxonomy): domain Eukaryota; kingdom Metazoa; phylum Chordata; class Mammalia; order Rodentia; family Muridae; genus Rattus; species Rattus norvegicus. The sequence continues at coordinate 33,052,347 of NC_141539.1, read as the reverse complement.
TCCTTGGCTCACAGCCCCTTCCATCGCCAAAGCTAGCAATGGTCATCAGTTTCCTTCACTCTCATCCCTTCCCTGCCACCCTGCCTGCCTTCTTCTCTCATTTCTAAGGACCCTGTGGTTACAATGATGCATTCAGAAAACCCAGGATAATCTCTCTCTCTCTCTCTCTCTCTCTCTCTCTCTCTCTCTCTCTCTCTCTCTCTTTCTCTCTCTCTCTCTCTTTCTCTCTCATACACACACACACACACACAAATAAGATGTAAAGATTTTTCAAAAGGTCTATTAAAAAGGAAATCAATTAAAATGTCTATATAAAGGGATCAAGAAAGTGTTGTATGCAGAAGGGGCCGTAGGAATATAAGATAAGATCACTGGAGGAAACATCTGGGAGGATTAGACGTGGCAGCCTCTGAGACTGCAAGGGATCGGCAAGCTCCGTACTGTCTCTAGAGGCTACTGCTTCCTAGACCTTTGATTGTGAGGAGAGGTGAAGTTTCCCAGGAGGGACCAGCACTGAGAAAAGGCCTTCACTCCACTGTGAGCACTGGGGAAGGCCTTCACTCCGCTGTGAGCACTGGGGAAGGCCTTCACTCCGCTGTGAGCACTGGGGAAGGCCTTCACTCCACTGTGAGCACTGGGGAAGGCCTTCACTCCGCTGTGAGCACTGGGGAAGGCCTTCACTCCGCTGTGAGCACTGGGGAAGGCCTTCACTCTGCTGTGAGCACTGGGGAAGGCCTTCACTCCACTGTGAGCACTGGGGAAGGCCTTCACTCCGCTGTGAGCACTGGGGAAGGCCTTCACTCCGCTGTGAGCACTGAGAAAAGGCCTTCACTCCACTGTGAGCACTGGGGAAGGCCTTCACTCCGCTGTGAGCACTGGGGAAGGCCTTCACTCCGCTGTGAGCACTGGGGAAGGCCTTCACTCCGCTGTGAGCACTGAGAAAAGGCCTTCACTCTGCTGTGAGCACTGGGGAGGGCCTTCACTCCGCTGTGAGCACTGGGGAAGGCCTTCACTCCACTGTGAGCACTGCTGGAGTGTGGTCTCCCTCTCTCCTCCAGAAACAGGAGGAGCTGCAGCTATTCTTCCTCCTCTGCTCTTCTGTGAAATCAAGTCCCTCAGAACAAACAACGCCAGCTCTTTGCACCCACACAGTTCCATCACCAGCTACCTCCCTCCCTGTCCCTCATGGAGTACCCAGTCCTCCCAACGCATTACCTCCCAGTCCAGCCCATGACAGCACCTCATTCTCACCACTCCCAAACTGGGGGTGTCAATGCTAAACACATCCAGTCACAGCCTCCCTCATCCGGCCTCCTGCTGGGGCCTCCTGCTGGGACCATACACCATCCCCAACACCATCTCCTCCTTCTTCTCCAGGCTCAACCTCCTCAACACCTCAGAACTGATGCCTCAGGTCTCTGCTCTCCCTTGCGCCCACTTCAGCTAGGGTGTATCACTCTGAATCAAAATAAACCCGTCAGCGCCCACAGGCCTCAATCCTTGTTCCATCCAAACGGGGCCAAAGTCAGAGCCCAGCGGCCCCTCCCTCCCCACCTCCAGTCTTCTGGGGATTTCTGAAGGTTTTGCTTGTTCTTACATTCTTGCCCCAATATCCACCCTGGTGCACAGTGGACATGTGATCTGACAGAGCCTATCAGAGGCCTTACCTGGGACTTTACTTTTTTTTTTAACTGAGACTACAGAAGGATGAAAGGAACCAGGAGTAGTCAGGGGCTGCCAGCCACTGTTTTGGGGCCACGTGGGACAGTAGGGCCAGGACAAAGAGCCAAGAGATGAAGAGAAGGAATCAAAGATGGCAGTTGTCTGTGAAGGGCACCGGCCCACCTGACCTGAGGGAACTTCCTGTGTGCACTGTGTGAGCGAGTCTGAGGAGGCTGACAGGAGCCTGATTCAGGAGCTAGTATCAAGCTCTCGGAAGTCCTCCAGGGAGCCAGGCTGGTTCAAACCTCAACCTTTTTTTCTTTGAATCATGTTGGCTTGATACGGAACCGAGCCTCAGGTTCCTCAGCTGTAAAACAGAGGGGGAAACAGGACTTGCCTCACAGAACCATGGAGAGACTGAAAAAGTAATGAATTAAAAATGCTTCCTAGAGTGCCTGGCACTGAGAAAACATCGATAAATCTTCACGATTATTAGAGTCTGACTCATCCACCCACAGATTTCTCTCCTCTCTCAAAATCCCTGGAGTGCCACAAGTGGACGTCGCTCAACCAGAAGCTGTGTGTTCCTATGCCACACCACACCACACCACGCTTGTGAATAGAGCTTTATGATGTCAACATTTCATTCATTCTCACCCCCCACCATCTAAAGCGAGTACTATTTTTATCCCCATTTTCCAGATGAGGAAAGTGAGGTTCCCAAACTGCTCAAGGTTGTAATTAGCAAGAGGAACAAGATCCAAAGGCTGTCCTGCTCATCACAATCTCTTTAATTAGCTCAGGACTTTTATAGCTATGTTCATTTTGGGCATAGACAGGTCAGAAAACAATTTCCTGTCTTACCTGCCTGTCTCAGATTGGGTGGTTTTTCTCTCTGTAGCCCTGGCTGTCCTGGAACTTGCTCTATAAACTGGGCTGGCCTCGAACTCGTGGAGATCGGACTGCCTCTGCCTCCCCAGTGCTGGGGTTAAAGGCATGTGTTACTATGACTACCATGGAGGGTTTAACCACAGCCTCCTAATGTAGTGATTTACCCAATGAAGGAGTTCATTTATTCATTCAACTCTTTGCCTGCAACGTGACAAGCACTGTGCTTTGAGGGTGTGTTGGTCGTTGCATTCAGTACTTAAAACAAATCCAAGAAGCAGGTTCTTCTTAAACATGTCATCCATGTCTTTAAAGAAAGAAGGGAGGGTCCTAAGGAGCACAGCTGTGCCATCCCAGCACAGGATCATGGATCCAGGTACACTCCACAGCCCTCAAGTAGGGCGGCATCCAGCAGAGCAGAGTCAGCATAGGTCCCCATGCCCAGGCCAGCAGCCCTGAGAGAGCTCCTGCATAACGGCCACATGGCCGAGTTTCCTACTTGAGCTGGGAATGAGGTAGGAGTGACTCCTGCGGGTAATGGGCTTATCCCCCACATCACCCCACCATCCTCAAAGGTGGTCGAAGCAGAAAGCTGAGTGGCACATCAGGGTTTTCCCCACCTCCTACCAGAGTGTCTCTGGGTCACAAGGCTGCGGCTGGGTAGAGGGGCCAGGGGGAGGTCTTGCTTTCACTTTTGGGTGAGATGACATCATCAACCCATTTGCTCCCACTTTCAGAAGTGTCGCTTGCACCCAACCCACCAGCTGCCCACAGAATCCCAAAAGCCTCTGGTGACAGGCCAGCAGCCCTGTCATCCTGTCCCCACTTCAGAGCCTGACTCAGGAGTCATCACGAAAGGATCTCATGCTCCCTCCTGGAAAGCACACCATCAGACGCAATGAGCAAGCCACACCTCCCGCCACTATGGCAGCCGCGGGGGAGGGGGTGAGTCTGCATCACGGACTCCTTTGCTTGCGCTAATGGTTACCATGGCACAGCCCCTAACGCAGAGAGAATAAAAGGTTTATGCCCAAAATAGACGCTGTGAGAGAGCTGCAGTTGTTCTTAGGAGTCAACAGGAGCCACCACAGACTTCATAAAGGAGCGCCTGTTGCTGGGTGTGGGCCACCGAGGCTCCTGCCTCAGGCTATGTGTTATGGCAAACCAAACCGGCTTCCCGTGGTCTGCGTGCGAGTGAGGACTACGAGGTTTCCAAGCATGAATGCACACGTGAGAGTCAGCATGTTGTCCCTGGGGAGTTCTGTGGCAGTGTCTACCCTCCTAAGGAGGTGGCTCCTGGACCACACAGCAAAGTGTTTCTCCCAAGAATGGGCCACACTTGCCAACTGTAGGGTCTCTTCACTCACTCTCCCCAGACCCCTTCACCTGGCTCCTGCTCCCCTCCCCCTCCTTTCAGCTCACTGGAGACTCAATCCTGAAAAAAGGGAGGGGTGCTCATTGGGAGGCCTCAAAACTGGTCCGTGAGAAGGTGAGACACATTTGCCTGGCTTTTTGGGGCCCCTGGGGCCATTGACTCAACTGTGTGAAAAACATCGGCTTACTTCAGTGTCTGGAGTGACTGGTCCTTCATTAGTAAGCATTGCTGGTACACAACAGAGTCATCTTCTAGAAAGAACAGCAATTGCTCTCAACTGCTGGGCCACCTCTCCAGCCTGATCTTGAATTCTCTTGCCTCTCCCTCTCAAATGCGGAGGTTTCAGGTCCGTGCCACCGTGACCGGCTAGGATTAGAACTCTGAACAGGAAGATGCCCTGCTGTTGTGTGGGAGGTCAGAAGGATAGGAAAGATGCACCTGAGAGCCACGTAGCCAAAGTACTAACTAGATTGTGCCAATGCTAGTACCCTTCGCTGCCTTCCCTGTAAAAGTATGTATGGGCCCTTTAAATCTCTCTCCACTGCTGGCTCGCACAATGTAAAACTTAGCAGACAGGGGTTGGGGATTTAGCTCAGTGGTAGAGCGCTTGCCTAGCAAGCGCAAGGCCCTGGGTTCGGTCCCCAGCTCCGGAAAAAAAGAAAAGGAAAAAAAAAAAAAAACTTAGCAGATACTGGAGAGCTGGGCAGTGGTAGTGCACACTTTTGATCCCAACACCTGGGGATGGGGGTGGAGACAGAGACCAGTGGATCTCTGTGAGTTCAAGGCCAGCCTGATCTACGGAGTGAATAGGGCAGCCAGGGATACACAGAAAAACCCTGTCTCAAAAAACACAAAAAATGGAGGATGGTGGAGGGAGGAGGAAGAGGATGAAGAGAAGGAGGAGGTGGCAGTACTAGAGAGATATTCAAGGAGCAGGCTGCCCTTCCTGGATCCAGTGTGCTGTCATAAAGGTTCCTCTGTCTCACCCAAATCTCACAGCCTGGATACTCTCTAGCACCAAGCTCTCCTAGGAGACCAAACTTCCCGGCACTCAGCTCTTACATTGTGGCTGCTTCTCTAGCATCTGGCTGCAGCAGGGCAGGAAAGCAGCAGCCAGAATCTCCCCCAGCACTCCCTTAGGGAGATAATCAGTGTACCTCAAGGAGCATGCCCCCTTTAGACTCAAAGGTCCAGAATGCAGATGTTCACTAAGATTCATCCACATGACACCAGTGACTCCTCTGCCGTCTAGGGCGCCACAGCCACACCCTCTCCCACAAGGGATGGCTCTCAGCCCCAGGGCAGCCTCCTCCCTGGGCACTCTAGCAATCCCAGGAGTAGTAGCTGTTCTCATGCCTGCTACTTGTGTATCCACTGGAGTGCATTCGCTCTGGCTGACCAAGCCTTACTACCCCAGTCCTGTTGCAGTTAATAGTTCTTTGCATTCAACTTGAACACCCTGTGGTTTGTCTGCTGATGGACCCAGGTTGACACAGCCACTCATGTCCCCAAGGGTTTGTCCTTCCTGTCATCTTTGGCTTGTTGGCAACCTGCCAGCTAACCACCCCCCCACTTCAAGCACTCATCAATACTCATGTAGGGAACACCACAGTTGAGCAGGGCTGCAGAGTACAAGAACCCCTGCTTCTGGAAGCTCACAGCCCAAGGATTGTCTGCCACCCTGGTCTCTGCTGCCCTGGCCTCTGTATTATGGCAGAGCCTAGTGAGGAGGCAGCCCTGACATCTGCAATGCCCTCCACCTGCAAGGCTCTGTCCGTCTTTATTTTCTGCCTGCCCATCTAGATGCACAGGTCAAATTCTGCTTTAGAGAACCAGGTCCCTAGAGCTAGCTGGCTCTATTTCCCAGCTTCTTCTCTCTGTGTAGAAATGGCAGTTTTCTCTTAGTCCCATGACCCAATCCTCCAGAGTCTCTTACCCTTCACTTCACTCTGGGAACCTTGTGTCACTGGACAATAACCTTGGTGACTACAAAGCACTGGGTAGGCCTGCTTGGTCCCTTCCTCCAGCCCACCCTGTCAGCAGAATATCCACACACGATTCCCTCAACCAAAACAACTGACTCTGGTGATGGACACAGTCCTGGAGGGTATTAGAGACAGTCACATGTACACTTACAAGGGTGAATCATACAGAATGCAAATATATCTTGATAAAGCTGACTTCCCCCAACTGTGAGGTACCAACGATTTTCACACACTGGTCAGATCTTTCACTGACAGCTGGCTCTGACCTCACCTCTCCCAGCTGACCCCTTGTTTCCACAATCTGTTCACACCATTTCCCTCCGAAGCCCCCTGAGAGCCTTTGCCCCATCCCTCAGGTTCACATATCTCCTTCCTTCATCCCTCTCTGACTACCTACCTACCAAGGGGCTCTAATAGTGTCTGTGGGTGGTCATGCAACACCACAAACGTATACAGATGTGTCTAATTTCCCAATCACATGAGGTCAAGGTTCATGTCTTGTTCTTTCCCATCCAGGCAGCACAGCCCACAGTAGGGGCTGGCCTCTGTCCTGTTCTAATTGACCCTTGAGGCAGAGAGGACCGTGCAAAGTCACTCCCTTGCAGCTGCAACATTCCCAGCACAGTGCTGCAGTGACTAGAGTGACCCCCCCATACTCCTCATTCTGGGGGTTGCTTGGCAAAGCTCCAAGGCATGGAAAGGCCACGTGGAGCTGAGGCTCTGGACCACCATCTGCAGGACAAATCTGACACCTGCCCTGGATTTTCCAGGTATTCCTGCCCCCAGACACCCATCATAAGGCTCCCAGGAAGGGCCTGGCCTCCCACCCCTTGGGAAGCTGGCTTGCCTGCAACTACAGTGTCCACTGTCACCCTCTTTCTCTACAGAGCATGCCAATAACGATGGAACTGACCACTCCTAGGTCAAAACTGGGAAGTCCCTCGGGTCTTCAGGACCAGGATATATGGGTGGATCTCTTCCTCAGATAGCAGGGCAGAAGCAATCAGTCCTTAGAATTCTCCATGGGTCCTGGTCTGTCTCTCTACTCTCCGCAATGACCCAAACCAAGCTGTTGGTGGGAAGAGTTGATATTTAGAGGTGTGGGGTTCAGTGTCCTAATCTGTGAAGTGAGGTGAACGAGAATCATCATCTTACAAGTCCACCTCAAGATATGAGAATGGGACTTGAATGTTTAGCTCAGTGCCTGGTTACATGGTAGATGTTCATCAGATGTCCATTTTAAAAATTATTCTGTGATTCAGGATAAAAGGCTAGGTCATCTAGACTGCGTCCTAAGCTAGCTCACACTCCTGGGTCTGCTGCAGCCTGACTCAGGGTAGCAGCTTTTCCTCTAGGGATAGGCTTAGAAATCTCTGTAAGTCACACAGACCCAGATGTGTGTACACCAACAAGCACAGATACACACACACACACACACACACACACACACACACACACAGCGAGAGAGAGAGAGAGAGAGAGAGAGAGAGAGAGAGAGAGAGAGAGAGAGAGGAGGCATGCACTGGACCACATAGAGACATGATGTATATACATAGATTCACACACAGTCATACAAATACATACCAATCAACACAGATCCACATACAGAGGCATAAAGACATAGAGACAGTAACACAAACACAAAAGACAAACACAGACACATGCACACACAGCACAGATGGATGCACAGAGTCATACAAACACAGTCACAGATGAAAAACAGACACAGGAAAACACGCACACACACACACACACACAGAAGAAGGCTCACATGGTAGCCCAGGAGCACTTGCAGACTCTGGGGGACACCTGTAACAGGGAACCCGCAGTCACCTCCACACAGACGGGAGTCTGCACATTTCACCTACTGTGTGGGCCAACGAGGCATTTGGAAACCAGCTTGGGAAGCTCATAACCATTCATAACATTGTTCTGCAAGAAAATACAAAACCGCCCTAGAAGCAAACATTTGCAATAGAGCCCTCCGAAAGCTGGGAATTGTCCCCACCAGAAAAGTAACAGTGCAAGAAGGGGGGAAAAAAAAAACCGCATAAACTTGGTTCGCCTCTGCAAAATTAATACAAATTACAAAAACATTTATGTGAACTGCTTACCATTTACACCTAATTACCATGCAGAACAATTATGCATATCGTTAAGAGCATACAGGATTAATTATGCTCTATGCTTCATGTGATTACACCTCCACACCCTGAGTTCACAGAGACCCAGCTTCCCCAGGGCCAGTCCAGGGTTAAGGCCCTTGCAAGGTTCTGCAGCAGATTCACAGCAAGCCACACCCAGCTTACACTGCTGCCCAGGGACAGCCTAAGCAACACCATCTGCATACACACCCCTAACGAGAAGCCATCTTTGGTCAAAGCCTCACAGAGGATCTTCATATGTCTACCAACGGGCATATCGAGGGTCACAGGGTCACCACAGGGCACAGCTAAATGGCCCCATGGGAACCTGGGCTCACCAGCTCCAGAGGTCTGGCTCTGTAAAGACAGCCCATCCAGGTCCAGACCTCATCACCTTCAAGCTCACATATGGCCGTGACCATCACATCTACACTCCCTCTCTGATCCCCCTCAGTGCTCACTCACCCTCAATAACCTCTCAAGTGTGCCGGGGTGACCCAGGCTGGTGGCAAAGACCTGAGCACAAGGACCTGTTAGAGACCATCATAGACAGCTGCAAAGACCAGGAGCTGCCATTCAGCCGTTCTGCTCACAAGACAGGGAAGGGGAAGCAGGCATCTTCGGGCACGCCTGCTCTGTGCCAAACCAAGAACACACATGGTTGGATTTAAATCCTCAAACACCTGTGAAGCCGACCGCCTAAGGATTCTTTCAAAAGACGGTGAGAAAAAACAGCCAGGCTTCGTGCACGGAGCCCATATCCAGCAAACAAACAAACAACAGTCCTAAGAGCCTCTGAGAGGATATCCACTCTGCAGATGGCAACGGCAAGGTGGACAGAGGCTGGGTGACCCCCTGAAGGACGGACACCAGTCAAGGAAGCAGCAGAGCCAAGGTCAAACCCCACCTACCCAGTGCCAGGTCTGGTGGCTTTGGCACACTGCCACACTGCCTCTGCCTGAAGTAAGCAATACCAACGTGGTTCATGTCCTTATCCCAAAAAGACTTTGGGAGCAGTCTTTTGATTCTACTTCATGAAACACTAAAGTCTCCTTTCTCTCCAAAAGTTTGTGTATCTTTTCTATTCACTTACCAAAAAGGCTGGTCCTAGATTGTTCCCTCCTCTTTTGGCAGACTTGGCCCTGACGGAGAGGGGCGGCTTTGCTCAAGTCCAAGGACACTCTGAGAAGGTGACAGTGATGCTTACCCAAATGGAGCAGCCTGGGAGTGGAGGGCTAGGCCTGAAAGTTCATTTTGGGAAGAATCACCAAGCAGCAGACATCCCGGTTCAAATCCCCAAACACCAAGAACAATGACTGCCTGATGCCTGTGACACAAGCCCAGTGAAGTCACCACCGCCTCCCTCACACATCTGCAGGGCTGCCTAGCCAGCACCGAGGAAAGCAACGGCCCTTCCTCACCCATCCCACAGACGCCCCCCTCAGGCCTTCTGACGCAGGCTCTCGCCGCCTTCTGCAAGCCTGGCCCAGGCCCAGCTCCAGTGTCTCCCAGGAAGCAACACCCCAGAGCCCTCAGGACTCCGCAGAAAGCGGAGTCACCATCACCTCCCCTCCCTCCCTTTGGAGCATAGCCCTTCGTGCAGACCCTCCTCAACCACCCACCTGACCTCTACATTTCTACGCTGGCTTCTGACTTCCTCCTTCTGGGTGCCCCAGAATGACCTTCCTTGGATGTCACTGGGGGCTGAGGACTCTCACCCTCATCTGTGGACATTGCAGCTTCCCCAGCCTGGCCGGACCCAGCCCTCCAGCCTTCTGGAGCTGAATCTGCCCTTGACCATCTAACTCCATGCCCTTCACCTCAGCTTAGGCGTCACATCCATCAAAAATCCCTTCACGGCATTCCCTGCCTGTGACCAGGCTTCCCTATCCAGCCCCAGTAAGCCCCCTTCCTGTTTTTTTCAAGCTGACCACAGCTGGCAATTCGTTGCCCATCCTCCACCTGAAGTGCAGGGAGAGTCCTTGGGTTTCATCTGTATGGTCAGCAGCGAGTGGCCTCCAGGAGGCCTTTCAGCGATGAACAGAGACACTATGCATCTGGAGCAAGGGACCTCCAGACTGGGTTTAAGATGCCAAGCGGTTGGGAGGGTGTTGACCGGAGGAAATGCAGAGGCCCTGCCCAGCCTCACTGGGCTTTTAAGATGAGCCTCCAGTACCAAGCAGGGCCCTCAGACTACCACCAGCCAGGCTGAGAACCACAGGCCTCTGAGTGGATAGCAACAAGTACACTGTTTATGGCAATAAAACCATTAGAGGACATTGCAATGCCAGTTGCCAAACTGGTCTAGACCCTCCCATGCTCTAGACTATGGGCAAAGTCAGTAGGGCCAGCAGGACCACAACCCATAAGACATTGGGAGTTGGGGGTGGGGGTGGGCTGTACAGCCAATTCCTGGTTTTTCACAGTAGTAACAGAGAGACCATCAAGGTAGTTCAGGAATTGATGATTTCTGTTGCGAAACCTGACAACTTGAGTTTGATGTCAAGGACACATATGGTGGACAGAGAGAACAGATATCCCACAGGTTGTCCTGGTGTGCGCCCCCCTATATAAACTGATATATAGTTATCAAAATGATCTGCTCCCCTTCATCTTAAGGGTGTCAAGAATAGTTGTTTTATAGGCTCTCACAGCACAAGGCCTTCCTGAGAGTTCCCCTTATTCACAGACCATTGTATAATGAACCCCACTTTATGAAAAGGGGCAATTCCTTCCTGGGCACCTCCTATGAGTGGCTGTAAAATGAGAATCATTTGGTTTACAGAAAAAGCATGCAACTCAAAACTGCTTAGGGCTAGGCACTAGCGAATGTCAGCAGCTGAAGGTGCTAACCCCGGGGGGCTGCCTGACTCCCTACTTCCCCTTTTGTCCTGCGCAAGCCTGGAACTGTGGGTCCGGTCAGCAGAGGGACAAGCCCCAGGCTTCCTTCCATGCTGGGTTCTTTTCTTTGCCGGGTCTTAGCCCTTCTAGTTTTATCTCCAAGTGACCAGGAAAAGGAATCTTTGTTTCTTTCCTTATATTTTTGGTTGTGAGCCTAGCCTTTAATGGCTGAGCCATCTCTCCAACCTCTTTGTTTCTTTCCTTAACGCCCCCTCTCCGTTGTCACCCAGCTCGCTGCTACCCACTTCCTCAGGAGCTCCTGGATCAGAGCTGGAGCCCACAGACAGGGCAAGTTCCACAGATCCTTCTATGTCTGTGGCAGGACCTTCTGATGGCAAACTCATCCTTGAGTGTGGCTTCTCCAGGTGATCTCAGAGATTTGGGCTAAGAGACCTGCCCTCCACCCCTGGCTGGATCTTTAGTTATGCCTTTAACACCCAGGGGACAATCTGGGTGACTAACCATTGCAGTGATGCCTTTCAGCAGGATTTTCCGAGTGATTTTCCCCATCCTGGTTCGAGATTTGTCTACCGTCCCTGGGAACTAAGTACAAGCAAGACCCCTCTGCTCTCAACCCTTCCCCGCATCCAGGCTTCTTCCTGCATAGACTGAGTCATCTAGCCCTCAGTCTTTAAGTCAGTTCTATTTTTTAATGCCTTACCATTTATTTGTTTGGAATTTTGTTTTATTTGAAACAGTCTATGCAGAGTTGGTTGGCCTTAAACTTACAGAGATCCTCCTACCTATTTCCTAAGTACTAGGATGCACATGCGCGCGCGCGCGCGCGCGCGCACACACACACACACACACACACACACACACACACACACACACACACAGGCACAGGCACGTGCACATGCATACAACACCTGTGGGTTCCTGGGGATTGAACTCCGATCTCCAGGTTTGTGTGCATCCACTAAGCTCTCTCTCTCTCTCTGGCTGTCTTGTGTTTCCATATTTTTTATCCACAAGCTTTCCAAAGGTATGATTTTTTCTGTGTTAGCAGATCTCTCCCAAAATCTCATCCAATATCTGTTCTCAGTGCCTGCCCCAATCACCCTGCCCTGCCTACGTTAGGACTTCTCTTAAACCTGCACGCAACTGCCCCATGTCTGAGGTTTCCTTTCAGGGACCTTCCTTCAACAGAAGTAGCCCTGGCTGCCCTCAAACTCACTAGGTACACAGAGGATGCCATTGAACTCATGATCCTCGTGCTTCTACCGCCCAAATGTGTGTGCTACAAAGTCCAGCTTTTTGTTTTGAGGTAGTGTCTCACTCTGTAGCCCAGGCTGGCCTTAGACTCTCGGCAGTTTTCCTGCTTCAGCCTCAAGAATGCTGTGGTCACACAGTCTTGAGCTCCACACTTGGTTTCTGCTGGTTATTTTTCCTCATAAGCAGCCAGGCTCCTAGGCCTGGATTCCCATTGGTCCCAGCTATTGAGGATGAAGCCCTCCACACTGTGACTCTCTCTCTACTGCGAGAGTTCCTGGATAAAATATGGTTCTACCTCATCCCCCTTTACGCCACGTCTTTATGTTTTGTTGTTGCCACTACAAACAAAGTCACATTTTTCAGAGAATACAGGTCGGTGTGTATCCTTAGAGGGAAATCTTTTATATGCATTCATTAACCTATAAATGGAATTCTTTTTTTTTTTCTTCTTTGAGACATGCTGTCACTATGTAGTCCTGGCTGTCCTGGAACTCACTGTGTGGACTAGACTGGCCCTGAACTCAAAAGAGACTTGCCTGCCTCTGTCAGTCAGTCAGTCTGTCTCCCTCCCTCTCTCCCTTCTTTCCTTCTTTTCTTTCTTTTTTTATTTCCCAAAACAAGGTTTCTCTCTGTTGCTCTTGCTGTTCTGGAATTCTGTAAACCAGGCTGGCCTCAAAATTCAGAGGTGCAACTGCCTCTGCTTCCTGAGTCCTGGGATAAAAGGTATGCACCACCACCTAACTTTTTTTAATTAAATTTAACCCACATAGTGGAAGTCTCCCACAGGTGTCCTTCTGACTCCTACATGCTTGTCATGCATGTGTGTAACATACACACACACCAAACATAATAAAATTTAAACAGTTTTTTAAATGAGTTCTACCTCCAGCACTTGAAAAGCAGAGAATTCAAGGCTAGCCTAGTCTATAAAAGGTAAGAGATTACAGAAAGTACATTGCAATTTTGGGTGACTCAACACCTCAAGGACACTCAAGCAATCAGAATAGACCCCTCACCGCCTTATTTATTTGTAAGCTCACCTTTTCAGACTCTGTATTAATCACACGGGGCCCATCCCATCAGGAGGCTGCCTCTCCATAGCTTCTGCCACCTGAGGTGTCAGATGCCTCTGGCTGGCATGGGCAGGTTACACTGTCTGGCACCTCCCAGAGTCTTTGGGGAAACAGAAAAGGCATGCTTCAGGGTCATGGCCACTTAGACAATCTCAATGAAGCAGCCCATACTCAGCCAACAGTTAAAACCACAAGTGTGACCTCTCAACACCGCAGTCACCAGCCTAAGTTTCTAGTATCATTTCTCAGAACGGAAGTGTCTTCTGCACTAGTGTCCACTTCCAGGGTAAGACCAGCATAGGGGCCATGTATAGAAGTTCACATTTGTAATCTCAGAAGGTTAAAGGAAAGGTGCCATGAAAATGGAGCTAGCCTCCGCTAAAGTGAGACACTCTCAAAACTCCAAACCACCAAACCAAAACCAAACCAAAACCAAAAAACCCGCTGGGCTAGAAGCAGGAGACCCGGATCTTACTCCCATCACTGGCCGTAAGACAGCCACCTGTCCATTCCATCTGCATTACCCAGACAGGACGGCTAAAAGGCTCAGAACGGAAAATGACCTTGACATTTGAAACAGAGCGGAAGGATCAATAGGAATGACCATAGGAAAAAGAAAATGGGAAGCTGGCCCTGTATCTGAATAAGGTCGGGAAGCCTGAGGAGTCAGAGGGGTCCACAGAAAGACAGCGGGCAGTGCAGAGTAACAGTCACTATTGAAAAATAATCCCACCATAGTAGGATTCAGCAGGAAAGCCCTAGGTTAGGCTTGGGAGGGCCCTGTGTCTCCTTCCTGTGGTGCAGCACCCACATCTGTCACCTGTCAGTGTGGGGTAGCCCTCTAGGCATCTCCCTGGTACTGGGGAGGACGAGGAAGGCAAGACAGAGCTGTCAAGGCAAGGACCTATCATTCCACCACAGCCTTCCCTTCAATCCCCTGTGAGGTTGTTCTGGATGCTGGAGGGTCTCTGCCCGGGAGCTTGGACAACAGGGGATGTGGGGACCTCCCAGAGACCAGGACAACAGAGACTCCGCTTGCAATCCACATTGGCGTTGCTATCGGCAGCAGCACTGGAGGACCTTGGCTCTGCCTTCCCCTGGTTGCCAAGACCCCCTGGGGCTCCACAGCCAAACCCATGCTTTCCTGTCCCAAGTCTGAGCTCTTAAGCCCTAGACTACAGACTGAAGAATCAAGATCCTGCACCACCTGGGCTCAGCTGGCCAAGCCTGCTTTCCCTCCACTGCCCTGCAGGGAGACTCAGGCATTTCTCCGTGAGCACACACGGGAGTCACTAAGTACAAGGACCCAGTCCTCAAACTACTGGGGAGCCTTAGCCAAGACTCCAGCACCTCCCAGGCCCCCTCCACCTTCCCAGGTGTCCGGCATGGGTGAGCATTCTCACATGGCAGCTGGCCCAGACGATGCTCTTCCCCAACTCCACTCCCAGGCTCTGAGGCCCTCGATACTGCCCCTTCCTCCTAGAAGCCTGCCCTGACCTCTCGGTTGGCAGTGACCTCCCTCTCCAGCACCCTGAATTATTAATTAGTTGGGTACTTCTCAACATGGGCACTGGGCCCTGCTCACAGGAAATGCCCAACAAATAAAATCTCAGACAAGCGGAAGCAAAGGTGGGGGAAAATTCTACGGAGGAGTTCAAGGCAGAGTAAGAGTAAAAAGCTGGAACAAACTCGAGGGACTGAAGGTGCTCGCACAACCTGTTGACAAAGCCATTTGTGAGAATGGAAGCTCACTGCCAAGATTTCCAAGCACTGTCAGCAACGTCCTTACAAAAACCAAGGCTTTATAAGAGAGACCGAAACATGGGTGGGGCTTTTCCAAACTTCAAAATGCCCCATGTGCCCCAAATAGGGACAGCAGGGACAGCAATCCACACATTCACTGACCCTTGGCTAAGATGGTGACCAGCTGCTCCATACATCCCAGGAGCCAGCAGTTAAGTCCTACAGCTAGGCCTTATCGACAGACACTTCCTCCTAACTCCAGGACCCTTGCTTACAACGCGCTGACCCTGGCTCATGCAAAGCAAGCTGGGTGTCCATGTCTGCACAAATACGCAGACACACAGCGTGGACCCCATCTTGCCCACATCACTAGCCAAATGGAGGTAATTCGGACACAACACACAGATCTCAGGGAGAGACTTGTCTTAATGGAACTCACTTGGCTCATTTTTTAGGGAAAAAAACCACTATAATCAACAAGACAAACGGAGCCAGATGCATGTCCCCCTAGATACAAGAGAGGCTAAAGAAAGCTGAGGAAGGGCTGGAGAGATGGCTCAGCGGTTAAGAGCACCCGACTGCTCTTCCAGAGGTCATGAGTTCAATTCCCAGCAACCACATGGTTGCTCACAACCATCTGTAATGAGATCTGATGCCCTCTTCTGGTGTATCTGAAGACAGCTACAGTGTACTTATATATAATAAATGAATAAAAAAAAAAAAGAAATAAAAAAAAAAAAAAAGTAAGAAAGCTGAGGAAGGGTTGAGACCAGTCTGGGCAGCCGTGATTTCAAAAGAAAGAGACAAATGGCCCCAAATAAACCCTTAGAGTTTACACAAACTTCCTTATAATGCAGCACTTGGGAGGCGACGGCTGAAAACTCAGTTGAAGGCCAGACTGACTACAGAGCAGGACCCTACCTCAAGGGTGGGAGGGGACAGGAGGGGAGGGGAAAGGGACGCCTCTGATTTACTACTAAAGCCCTGGTGGGGAGCAGCAGAGTCCCAGCCTTGCTGAGAAAGCAGATGGCTTCTAACATGGAGCTGGAGCCAACTGCCCCTAGGACCCCACTCCAGCTCTGACTTCTACCAGCCAGACCTGCTCAATCATCAGCAGGGAGGAGGTGGTAAGGAGACCTCAGGCCAGCGGCTGGAGGTGGCAGTAAGTGTTCATGAGGCAAAGCGCCCCAGCAACCCTCCTGCCTCAGGCCCTGGGAGGCAGAGCCAACCACAGAAGGAACTGGCTTGGCCTCTCCCACAGAGCCAGCTCTTAAAGCTCCCGGAGCTCCCAGCTCCCTTCCTAAGGGCTGCAGCAGTCATGGTGACATCTCAGAAGAGGATCTACACATCTGAAAGGCAAGGCTGTGCCAAGACTCCCTTTCTATCTTGTTCCCCGAAACAGAAATCTTGAGGGAATCTGGGAAAGAATTTGGGCCTGGGGGCACAGGGGTGGGAAGCAGAACTCTCCAGGTGCACAGGTAGTGGCCACTGGAGCAATGCGGGCAATAATATAACCACTGGAGTAACCACCAACAGAACCGGTAAGAGAGCCACATCCTGGGAGAGAGCAGGGAGCCTCATCAAGCAACCTTCCTCATGGGAGCCCACTAAATGTTGTCGAACAGAACATCCAGGACTCCCCAGAAGGCAGATCACCTTCACTTCCTCCCACCCAGAGAGGCTGGACAAGGCTGGACAAGGATCCTTTGGTCCATCTTGTCCCTTGCTGGCTTGTGGGAAAGAAGGGTGGATGGGGTATGGAAGTGACGGTCAACTACCCTCAGGGACTGAGGGACTTAATACAGATTGGACTGAGGGTGACCCTTGCAAATTACACACACACACACACACACACACACACACACACACACACACACACACACCCCTCTTCAGGAAAGCACCAAGCAGAGAGGCTGCATGGAAGCTGTGTTTTATGTCCTCTGCAGTCAGACCTGACAGACAAACACATCATCCCTCCCCTCTCTGCCAAAGCCCACCTCCTGGCAGCCCCCACCTTCTCCATTACCACTACCCTGGAGCGAAAACAGACCACTCTAGCCCTGTTCTGGGTCTGACATTCCACCAGGAAAGTCAGAGCCATAGAATCTCAAAGTTGGAATGGGACTGCAAGCTTCATCCAACCCCCACCCCACAGAGGAATCCTGCCTGCAGACACCCTGACAGATGGCCATTGGCGGCTCCTGTAGGCTTCTCCACTGTGGAAGGCAGGCCTTGCACTGGGGATGTTCATTCCCTGAGTCTAAAGGGATACACCTTTCCTCAGGTTAGGCTCCTGGCGAACACTAGACAGCCTGGGCCAAGTAACAC
Source organism: Rattus norvegicus (assembly GCF_021556685.1). Classification (NCBI taxonomy): domain Eukaryota; kingdom Metazoa; phylum Chordata; class Mammalia; order Rodentia; family Muridae; genus Rattus; species Rattus norvegicus. Next base: position 33,035,033 of record NC_141539.1, on the reverse strand, counting down.
GGAAAAGTTTGGGCCATCGTGAGCCCAGAAATGGGGAGCTGCAGATTTGATGGGGAGGGTTGCAAAGATAGAGTCCAGGAGGAGGGCTCTGAGAGGCAACAGGGCCCAGAGAAAGGGGACACAAGGAGGGAGGAGGTGGATGTCAAACCTATGACACAAGTTGGCCTGGGGACTCTACCTAGCATCCTAGCATCTTTGTCTCTCTGTCTCTGTCTGTCTGCCTCCCTCTCTCTCTCTCTCTCTCTCTCTCTCTCTCTCTCTCTCTCTCTCTCTCACACACACACACACACACACACACACACACACGTAGACAGAATAACCTGTCAACAGCTCCACCAGGGTCTTAATGGGTCCCAGAAGCAGAGAGGACAAGTAAGCTTGCCCACCAAAGCCCACAGGAACTTCTACAACCCAACTATCCAAAGGCAAGGACTGCTCTAACTACCTGCAAACGGCCCCTGCCAGCACAGAAGATAGCCCAAAGACGGTCTGCCAGGCAGCTGGGCTTCCCAAATCCCACAGGCCGGCCCCAACACCCCAGCAAAGCAAGAATAGCTCCCCAGGCTGCAGCTGTCACATCTGCCTGGGAGGGAGGGAGGAGGCACGGTGGAGCAGCACCTGATCCCAGAATCCCAGCGCAGCCTGCCCAGGAGGAGGTTCAGCCGCTGGCAGCTCAGGGTGAAACATGAAGACTGAACTGTCCCCGGGGATGCTGATGGCAGTCTCTGGGCACGGCAGTGAGGGGCAAGCTGGGTCACTCGGCCGAAGATACTCCTCCCTGAAGGCTACTGTCCCCTCTAGTTTGAGAGGGGGGCAGTTGTGCAGTCCCTAGTCCGCCCTTCCTCCCCAGCCCTACGCAGGCCAGAACTGCCCAGCTGGGTGCAAGACGCCATCTTAGGTCAAGGTGCAGTCACAGAAAGCTCCCCTTGGGAGCCCAGGAAGGGAGCAGTGAGACCCAGTGGGAACCTACTCCCACCCAGGGTGCCCACACCTAGTCAGCTGGCCTTGCAGGGAAAAAGGAGAGGAGGGGATGCAGAGACAGGGGGAGAGCAACTGAGTGGGGAGCGAAGGGAGAGGGTGCCCCCAAGAAGGCAAGCTCCAGGAAAGCAAAATGAAGTTTGGCAGCCATAGGGCTGCGGGCCTCGAGAAGAGGGGTTGGGGGAGGCCGGGGGCGGGCCCTGGACGCAAGCCAGCTCGGTCCGCGCCAACGAGGGAGGGCATGACGGCGTGGAGTGGGGAGCCCGGGTGAGGGCGGGACACGGACCGCGGCTTGCGGAGGCTCGGGGGTCTCCTGAGGTGCGGGCAACATGGGGACTGAGACCCCCGGATCCGCAGCCTCCGCGAGGCCTCGTCCTTCACTGTGCAGATGCGAAGCTTTCAAGGACACGTCTACACCGACCCGGCGGGGGTGCGTGTGAGTGTGTGCAGGGGGAGTCTGCTGCAGGGGGCGACCCCGGCATCCCCACCAGAGTCGTTTCCAGCCTTGCCGCTCCCGCCCCCGCACCTTCTAGTCCTCGGCGGCCGGGCCCGGGGATCCTCGCCCACTCCCGCCCCGCCCCCACACTGCGGCGGCGCCGCCACCGCCGCCCCGCTCCCACGGCCCGCAGCGGGGGCAGGGAGGAGCCGGGCGCGACGCCCCCCCACGCCGTTCCGCCTGGCCTCCGCGGGAGCGTGCGCCCCCCGAGCGGGCACGCTCCCCACGCGCGCGCCCCTCCCAGGCCCGCCGGCGCCCCGCACCCCCAAGCCACAGGTGGCCGCGGGAAGATCGCGACGCCGCGCTCCCCGGCGCGGGCCCCGGCCGCCCCTGGGCCCTGCCGGGGGCCTCCAGGGTCCCCCCGCCGCGCGGAGCCTCCAGGCCCGGGGGAGGGGCGGGGCGGGGAGCGGGGCCCGGGTCGTGCCAGGCTGCCATTTTCTGCCGTGGCCACGGCGCTCCCCGGCCGCCCGCCCCCCTCCCCCGCCCCTCCCCCTCCCGCCGCCCGATTCCGGGTCGGGTCCGCACCCCGCAGCGCACGGCCGCAGGCCCCGGCCGGGCCCCCGGGCGGGGGCAGAGCCCGGAAGGCGGAGGCGGCGGGGCCCTGCGGCAGCGCGCGTCGGGCGGCGCGCAGGCCGGCGGAGGCCCCCCGCGGCATTGTACGGACTTGAACTTGAGCCCGGGCCGGGCGGGGGCGCCGAGGGGCGTCCGCGGCTGAGGAGGCGCGCAGGAGAGGATCGGCGGGCGAGCTGCGGGGACATAAACAAACCCTCGGCCCGGGCCGTCCGCTCCCGCAGCCCCGTGCGCCACGCACCGAGTTGCGGGGTCCGAGCCGCGCTCCCCACCGCCTTGCTGCGCCCTCCCGCCCGCCCGCCCTCCCAGCTCCGGAGCCGTAGGCCGTGCTGGTTACCGTGTGGCCCGGCGGGTCGGGCGGCCCCGCTCGCCCTGCTGCCGCGGCGCCGCGTCCCGGCTCGTCCTCTGCTCGCGCCGCCGCCCGCGCCGCCTCCCGGCCCGCCCGCTGCCTGCCGCGCTCCCTCCCTCCGTCGCTGTCGCGCTCCCTCTCTCCGCCTCCTCCGCCGGGTCCCCCCCGCCCGCCCCTTCTCTCCGCCTTCCTCCTTCCCTCCCTCCGGCCGCCCGCCGCCCAGGCCTCCGCCCGCCGCTCGCCCCCCGTGGCCGCGCTGGCTCCGGCCCCGGCGCTGCGGAGCCGCCCGGGAGGCAACACCGGGGGCCCCGGGGCGCCGCGGCGGGAGCGACCGGAGCTGCGGGCGGTCCTAGCGCCCCCGGCGGGAGGAGCGGGTTCGGGACCCCGCCGCGCCCCGGCTGCAGCGCTCGGGGCCGGGCACTCCGCCGGACCCGCGCTCCCGGGCGCCCCGTATCCCTCGGGTGGTCCCCGGGCCGCAACCTCCCCACCTTGCGGCGCCCCTCTACCTGGCGCGGATTCTGTGCGGGGTCCCCGCATCCAGCACTGGCCGTAGGGACAGCTGCCCCTCCTCTCCCGGGCCGGTGTCAAGTGCCTCCCCCCGCCGCCCGCGGAGCCCCCGGCGGCCTTCGCCCTGCAGTTCTCCCGACCTCCACCAGAGCCCACTGCGCTCTGCGCGCCTCAGCACTGGGGCTGGGGACAGCAGCGCCTGCCCAGCCGCGTCGCCACCCTCAGCCAGGTGCCGCGGTGGCCAAACGGCTGCACACGGCCAAGGTCGCAGCGCCTGGTGCCTCGAGGCCATCCTAGGGGCTCGAGCACGGTCGTGGAGTGAGCTCCCTAAACGGCAGTAAGCGTCCTGTACCTTGGGGTGTCCAAAAAGAGTTGGATGCCCTCAGGTGGGCTCTGGAAAGATCTGAAGAGGTGGGAGGTTGAACTAAATGACATTGAAGGCCTGCCTCTTCTTCCAGCTGCAAGATCCTCCGCAGACCTGCACTAGACCTGGCTCCCTCAGGGTGGGGGTGCTCTCAGGGCTCCGGGTCTGTAGTGCTCACCTCTCCAGCTACCATCGGTGGAGCTTGGCACTGGATCCCCGACTCCCAGCCTCCTTGTCAGGCTCCTCCCTCCCGCCACTGGACAGCACCAGCCAGCCAGCCCTTCAGTGCCCGTGTCCTGAGGTGCATCTCTCACAGCCACGTCACACTTATTTGCAGACCCTCAATTTTGAAGCAGCACCCCACCTGGTATGCTACACCCCATTGAGAGCCCCAGGGACAGTTGCCTAATTCGCAGAACTGTAGAACCATTTCATATTGCAGGGCACTTTTACCCTTCAGTTTTCCCCACCCCGAAGCAACTCTCTTGACCCTTCCTGTCACCCACCTCAAAGCTCTCCCGGCCCCCATCGCTACTGGTGTTCATTTCTGCCATAGTCTTTCACCTGGCCAGTTCTTAAGACTAGTCATGACCTGTGAGGACGAGGACACCGTTTGCCTTCCGTACAGCTCAGCACCTGTACATGCTACGTCCTCATAAATGTTGGTTGCATGACCGTATGAACTGCAGGCTTCCTGTATCCAAATCCACAGCCCCTCCAAATGATGTTCCCACCTTGACTAAGGACAAGATCGTATTAGAGAAAGACCTCAACTTCAAGAGCTAGATGGCACTACATCCGAAGAGCAGCCACCCGCCGCCAAACACGACCCTTTCGTCTTGTTGAGGGACCTCTGCTGCCCCTACTTTCCAGTGAAGAAACCATGCTTGGACTGGGGGTGGAACTTGGTGGGAAAGCATTTGCCTAATAATCTCCATGTCTTTGGGTTCAGTCTTCAACACAACAAACAAAAAGCCCACTATGAGGCTGGGGAGACGGTTCAGCAGTCCAAAGACACTGGCTGCTATTCCAGAGGACCTGGGTTCAAGTCTCAGCACCCACATGCCAGTTCACCACTGTTTAATAACTTTAGTTCCAGGGGATCTGTCAGAGCATACCCTGGTACACAGACATAGGTGCAAGTAAAACACGCTTGTGTGCATGATTTTTTAAAGCTGTCAAGGCTTAACTCTCTGAGTTGGGAAGTGGCAGAGGAAGAGTTAAGTCCAGGTTCATCTGACTCGAATCAGCATATTACAGTGAGAAGAAGCCAAAACTGACCAAGAGGACCAAATGGAAGTCTGTATTCACTACTGATGGTGCTGTCATCGGGAGTCCTGAAGGCATGCGACTTTGGATGTCTGTGTTGCTAGTGTAATGAGTCCCACAGTAACCATGTTAGGGGAGTTTTGACCAGCATGCAACAGTTGCAGGGTTCCACCATTGGCTCTAGACACCACATTGAGTCTTTTGTCCAGAGAGGTAGCACATCAATGCTGGATGACCCTCTTCACATTGTGCTGGGTTCTGCTGAGAGAGGCTTAGCCTTTAGGCTCTGTCACAGTTTGAAGCATTCCTCTCTACAGGCTGGCACATTAAAAGGCTGGCCCTTTAAAGGGCTGGCCCTCTGCAGGTGGTGGGGCTTTGTTGTTGATTTGTGGGTTTTGGTTTTGTTGTTACTGTTTGGTTATTTTTGAGACAGAGTCTCTATTATGTAGCCTGGACTGTCTCTAGACTCATTATGTAGACCAGGCTGGTCTCAAACTCAGAAAGATCCACCTGTCTCTCCCTCTGAGTCCTGGGACCAAAGGTATAGTGCTGTTTTGGGAGGTTCTGGAAGCTGCAGGAAGTGGGGACTGGTTGGGGTACCTAGGTCACTAAGAACATTTCCTTGGGGGTTATCCCTTGCCCCTCTCTGTCTCTTGCCCTGCTTCCCAGCTGCTCTTCCAGCCACCACCTCCACCATCTGTATCTGCCACCATAGTGTTCTGCCCACTGTTGTCCCCAGGTGCATGGACTAACCCACAGAAACTATGAGTCAAAGGACATCTTTCCCTGTTTAGGCTGGTTTTGTGACATATTTTGCCACAAAAAGGAAATCAGTGACTATAGGCTCCAACACCCGAAGATGCAGGATTCATTCCAATAGAAAAGGTTATCCCGATGGTACCACACACCTCCACATCTCAGTGGCTGAAAATCACCAAGTTCTAGGGTGGCTTGGTGACTCTTTAAAAAGCTAAATGCAGTACCACCAGGTGACTCTGAAATACCCCCCTTAGGTGTACATCCAAAAGGACAGAGCGCAAACCAGGTGTGGAGGCACACATCTATAATCCCAGTTCTCAGGAGGCGGAGGCAGGAGGATGACTGACAAAGCCACCTTGGTCTGCATAATGAGATTCAAGGTAGCAGGAGCTACATAGGCAGACCCTGCCTCAAACAAACAGGATAAAAAGCAGGGGCTTGCAGTGTTTGTGCAACAATATTTCTAACTATTTGCAGTGGCCACAAAATGGGAGCAAACTGAATGCCCGCCCACCAACAGATGGATCACTATGATGTCACATACGCAATGGCATGGTATGGAGGCTTGAAAGGGAAGTTCTGACGCGGGCTGCAACATGGATGAGCCTTGAGGGCATCACCCCAAGTACATTAAGGCAGTCATAGACACAAAGGTCACATGGTTCTGTTTACACACAGTCCCTAGAGTAGTCAAATCTGTGAACACAAAATAGAATCCTGGCTACCTCGGTCTGGACGAAGGGCATAGCAAAGTGTTTCACCGCTAGAGTGTCATCCTGAAAATGAAATGCGGTATGTGCTAATGCAGCTAAAAACAGTATAAAGTCATTGTTAGTGTCATGGATCCTTTGTGGGTTTGCAGGGTGGGACTGAGGGCTGTGCCCATGGAGTATCTAGAGCTTCTCATCTACAGAAAGAGCTACCGTCTAAGGGGAAGCACCAGAGGTTGTCACCTTGTCGATGGGCATGTCCCTTGAAGGATAAAACCAGACATACAGCTCCATTCAACTACAAAATCTGGGGACCAAAAGCAACAGAGGGCCTCAAAGACCAGACACGTTAGGCTGAGGATGTAATGCTGCTCACCTATCGTGCACCAGAGCCTTAAAAACTGGCATGGTACACACCTGTCATTCTAACGTGTAATAGGTAGAAGCAGGAGGATCATTAAATTCAAAGTCATCACAAGTTTGAGACCAGCCTGAGCTAACTGAATCCCTGTTGTTCGTTTTAAGTTATTAGCTGCAGAAGTCACCACGGGAGCTTTTTGGATCCTCTCACTGGCAACATGATCCCCTGGCATTGTCTACACAGGGACCTTAGCTGAAAACAGCCCTCATCTGCTGCTTCTGAGAGGGCAGTAGGGCTACCCCAGCATACCCACACCACCAACCCTGTGTCTGTCCATACTGTCAGCTCCTCTAGTGTCCCATGCCTCCCTTCTCACATCCCTGACCTCCACACTGCACTCACGAGCCTCCCTGCTTAGTGAAGTCACCCTACCCCACCTCATCCCCAGCGACTCACCATTCCAGTTGTCCTCAAGTCACACCAGGCAAGAGAAAAGCATCTTCAGCCACTGTGGATGTTGGCTTCCACCTGCCTTCCAGGGAGAGTTGCTGTGCTGGTCGCAACTCTCCCGTTGCAAGAGATAACATTCCAGCCAAATTGAACATGGGGCACAGGAAGCTCAAGGATGGGGATTTGGGGACAGGTAAGTCCAGAGTTCACATGCAGCTCCAGGGTGGAAACTCACCCTTGACCTACCCGATCATGCACAGTTCCTTCCTTCCCACCACTTGTCCATCTTTCCCTCCTACAGTTGAAGAAGAAGAGATGGTTGGCAATGGAGAAAAGGTGCTCGGGAACAGAGGAGCGACTGTTGTAGTAGGCAATTAAAGCTACTCAGATGACCCTGGTTGTGTCTGCAGCGCGAATTCCTCACTACCCCCCAACACCCCCAATGTTCTGGGTTCCTGAATGAAAGACTCTCTCTCTCTCTCTCTCTCTCTCTCTCTCTCTCTCTCTCTCTCTCTCACACACACACACACACACACACACACACACACACACACACACACACACACAGCCTTATATTTAACATGCCTCAATCAGCTTAATGGTTGCTAATGCCTCCTTTCTGATACTCCCGAGTTATTTCTAAAATCTATATTCCATTTCTGCTACACCCAATTACTGGGGCTCCTCTTTTCCTGCTCTTACATGATCGAGGCTCTGTCTTCTGCACCTCTCAAGCCTGCATCTTATTCCTCCCCCAGCATGGTGATTCTGCCTTTTCTCCTGGTTCCCTTGCCTGTGAATTCTAAAGTCCCACTTCTGTCTCCCTGCCCAGCCATTGGCGACTGGCAACTTTATTTACCAATCAGAACCAACTGGGGGCAGGGTTCCACAGCATCTTACATATAGGATTCTCATGTAATTTTGGAGGCCCAAGTAACATAGTACAAGCATTAAACCAAACCTACAACATTTCCCCTTTTTTGTTCTTTAAAAACGCTTTTTCTCTGAGATATACATGAACATAGTTATAATCGTTATGTAAACTATAAGGAACGCTATGCACTAATTAATGTCCAATCCATGAATTTTGTCAATTTAGGTATATTACTCTAATATCTATTCTAACTTAAAGAGTTTACAGTTCAGGGGCTGGAGAGACGGCTCAGAGGTTAAGACCACTGACTGCTCTTCTAGAGGTCCTGAGTTCAAATCCCAGCAACCACATGGTGGCTCACAACCATCTGTAATGGGATCTGATGCCCTCTTTTGGTGTGTCTAAAGACAGCTACAGTGTACTTATATATAATAAGTAAATAAATCTTTTTAAAAAATTTTTTAAAAAGTTTACAGTTCTATACCTGAATTACATTTTGATTTTAATTTGCATTACCATCTGAAAAACCATCCTTTCAAATCTACATCATCTTCCTCAATACTAAACATCTTAAGTTTGATTATGAGACTATAACTAGTCTTCAATCTCATTCAGAGATCTGAAAATGAGTTAAATATTACACAAATATATAAGAAGCACAAAAACATAGCTTCCAAAACTTAAACAATTTGCAGAGACAGCTGACTACCTGGATAGCCCCTATTTCTCAAAATGTTGGAGCATCTGTCTTCAGTCTTCTGGCCCAGAACCATCTGACAGACATTAAGTGAAGCAGGAACTGCGAAAGACTAGCTTACCCTGTCTTGGCAGAGCTAAGCTGCCTATCCCACTTTGTGTGTCCTTTCCTGGACAGTATTTTTGTCTATAGATGAATTAGGACAACTTTTTCCCAGTGGCTACCTTGCTACAACTGGAGCAACCCTTTATGGAGGTTATGATGCTCCGTCTTCTTTGAACCATGAAGGGGGTACTGTCAGGAGCAGCCATATCTCTTAATCAAAAAATCTACTAATAGTGAAATGACTACAATTGCCATTTTCTGTGGGTTTCTGATGCTTTTGAAGACTATCTATGTAAAGTATATCTGGACTGTTAAATCTTAACTACTCTCAGTTATTTCTACTTGAATAATATTGAAAACACTTTATTATAATTAAATCAGAATGTAATATAGCCATGAGCTCTCTATTTGACCCTTAACCATCCTAAACAGTTTGTAATAGCAGTTATAGAGGGACGGGGTCTAAGCCTTATATTCTTTTTTTTTTCTTTTTTCTTTTTTTCAGAGCTGGGGACCGAACCCAGGGCCTTGCACTTGCTAGGCAAGTGCTCTACCACTGAGCTAAATCCCCAACCCCTAAGCCTTGTATTCTTAAATGAATTGTATAGGCAGAATGTCTACCTACAAGTAACAATATTTGATATATTTATAAAAAGATAAAATAGGATATGTCCTGGGTTTCAGCACGTTTTGTGTTTATAAAAGATAGAGAGGGGGGTATATGTTCTATGGAAGTCTAGGGAAAGGGGATGCCTCAGTGGTCCATGTTGAGGCATCCCTTCCCGCTGAGGGACCAGCCACATGACAGTATAGTATAGAATAGAGTTTATTCGGGGCATGGGAGGGGAGTTAAGAGGGTAGTAGGGCAGAGAGAGAGAGAGAGAGAGAGAGAGAGAGAGAGAGAGAGAGAGAGAAAGTAGAGGAATGGAAGAGTAGAGGAGTAGAGTAGAGGGTGGTCATGAGCACGTGGAGAGTAGGGGGGAGGGGAATGGGGAGAGAAGGGACAAAGGAGCAAGAGCAAGAGAGAGAGGAGGGGGTACACAGCCCCTTTTATAGTGAGTCAGGCATACCTGGCTGTTGCCAGGTAATTGTGGGTGGAGCCTAGAAGGAATGCTAACAATATTAACTTCAAATTTTATGTCAATATAAAAATGTATACCAATGAAAACCTTAAATTTGTGTCAATATATAAATTCTATCCGATGTAAGAAATTATAACTTCAATTTTGTATTAATTATAAAGATTTCTACCAATGTAAGTTATGGCTATACAATGCTTTGTTTAAGAATAAATTTAGTAATCCATCCCATATATCTAATTTCTTTTAAAGATTTATTTATTTGTTATATGTAACTACACTGTAACTGTCTTCAGACACCAGAAGACGGCATCAGATCTCATTACAGATGGTTGTGAGCTGGGTTGCTGGGATTTGAACTCAGGACCTCTGGAAGAGCAGTCAGTGCTCTTAACCACTGAGCCATCTCTCTAGCCCTATCTAATTTCTTATAATAATACCTTATCTCCCATTTCCCTTCAACCCCCTTCCTTTTACTTTCCAAAACTTCTTCCTGCTGAATTGGGGTGACAGTTATTTTTTAAGGGGTAGGGAAGAGTAGGAAAAATTTTAAAAATTAGTTATATTTAAGAAAGCTAGATCTAGCATTTGTTATCCAGTCTCTGCATATTTAGGAGGTTCAGGACTTGTCTGAAGTTCTGACTGGATCTGTTTGAAAGGGTGGAGGAACCAAGGCCATTGGGAATCAGATATTCTTGAAGCAAGTCTCTGGAAACAGCTTCAGGAAGCAGGGAGCTGGAACAGCAGGTCATTTCAGCATCGCCGAGGATGAATCTTGCCAGAACTATACATTTTGCAACATATGAATCTTACAACCAAAATTTTAGTACTATAAAGATATTCGTATGGATTGTGCAATGTGCCCAATCAGTAAAGGATGAATTTTTGCTCCTTGTTTGAGCAGGTGGAAGACAAATGTCTTGTTATGAGTTAGTCTGATCAATAACCAAAGATTGTAATCGATCTTTGTTCATGCCATGTGAAGGATGGCATGATGAATCTTAAAGATTCTGTAACCAACAAGATTTATTGCCTAATTTTAGCTGAAGTTTTAGCTAGAGGCATTTTTATATCTAAGCCCATTTTAGGGCTATTCCCATGTGGAGGGATTAGCAAATCATTTTACCTGCCCTGCTTGGTCTTGAATTTTTCTCTCCTGTCTGTAGTCAAGATCTTCAGGGGGTCTTCCCCCATCACATCTGATCCATATCACTCTGGAAGGGGTCCAAAGCCTTTTCTTCTTCCCCATTAACACAAACACAGAACCTCTCTCCCAAAATAGCATGTCCTTGATCCAGCAACCCGAAATCATCAAAGGTATAGATTGATTCAGTCTACCAGTCTCCTCTCTCTTCAGACCTGTTCTATTCTGACCTCCCTCCCACAGGATTTTTAATATCGTAACCATCAAACTTATAACCACAAACATTTCATAATTAGAACAATTTAGAGCAATTAACACAATCTAAACAATTATTATCAGCCATGAGACAGTGTACCTTCACTATGCCCTGCCTTTTTCTTACATGGTTAATTTTTGATAGTGAGATCAAGGCCTACATTTATTCATTCATCTATGTATACCCAAATTCTCCCATCTATGGAGCGGAGTGAATGAAGACCAAGGCCTCACCATTAGCAAGGCTGAAGACAGCTGGATGTGCATCTGTTTTCTAGTGCTGCCCAGCAAGCTGGCCCAACCCCACGGGCTTGCATTCTTTTCTTAAATATAAATTTTAAACCATTTTAAAAATGTATTTATTCTTTTATGAGTACGCTGTAGCTGTCTTCAGATATACCAGAAGAGGGCATCAGATCCCATTACAGATGGTTGTGAGCTACCATGTGGTTGCTGGGAATTGAACTCATGACCTCTGGAAGAGCAGTCGGTGCTCTTAACCGCTGAGCCATCTCTCCAGCCCCCTCTTTTTTTTTTTTTTTTAAAGACAGGATTACTCTGTGTAGCCCTGGCTCTTCTGGAGCTTGCCCTATAGACCAGGCAGGTCTTGAACTCACTGTGATCTGCCTGCCTCTGCCTCCCAAGTGTTGGGATCAAATGTGTGTGTTACCACCACCTGTTCACATTTTCCCCCTCACAGTTTCATTGTGTCAGAAATCTGGGAGTGGTGGGATCGTCTGGCTCAGGGTCTATCTCAGGCTACATTCAAGGTGTCTTCTGGCTGCCATTTCAAGGATTAATGGGAAAGGAACCCTTTCCAAGTTCCTTAAATGCTGGGGATGGACAAACCTAAGTCTCTCTAAGATTATTGGATGGCAGCTTCATTCCGACAGAGGCTGTTGACCAATGGGCCCCCCTGGTATACTTCCTGGCCATTTTGGTCTCTCCACAGAGGATTCACAATGGCAGCTAGCTTAACCTACATGAGGAAACAGGTAAGAGCGAGAGGGAGGGTTCAGCAAATGAGAAAGACCTCCGTAATCCAATCTTGGAAGCTCTGCTTTGCTTCTCTGTCAGAAGCATATCCCTCAGAAGGGAGAGTGTGATGCCAGATCTGAGAGCCGGCTCGGTAGCTGTTCATTGCTGGGAGAAGAGAGCTGCGTCTGCATTTGATCTCAGACTATCTGGAGCAACTGGGCAAAGATGGCGTCTGGAGAATTGGGAGGGGCAAAAGACAGAGCAGACAGAGCAAGGAGTAATGCCTAGGTACCCCGGCACCTCAGAGAGACACAGGCACACTCAGGGTTCCCAGAGGACCCTAATCTCATCATCTAAGTTCTCTCCCTACTCAACCCCCAACCCAAAGAGCCAGGAACAAAAGAAATAATAAACACTGCAGGGGCTGACGGTGTGGCTCAGTGATAGAGTACTTGCCAAGTTACAGGGCTGTCTAGTTCAGAGATCATAGATGGGACAGACAGGGATGGGGAAGCACTAAGAAGGTGCTGGCACCCCAGAGGACACCCCCACCAAATATTCAGATGTAGTGAGCCATATTGGATTTGGGCCTGGCCGCTTTGTAACTGTATGGCCACAGTTAGAGTCATGGGATTGTTGGACCGAGGTCTCTCCCATGTATTTACGGCACAGGAAGAAAAGACCGAGTAGTAAACACCACTGCATGGCCTCTGCTGAGCCCGGCTGATGCGTGTGGAACTGACATACCTGGACCACACCTGGGTGGTGGTCAATTTACTTCTGCCTTTTGCTTCCTCAGCCTTTATCCTTGAGATTTAGGCTGGTCTTCTCAGATTTCTCCCTAATTAATTCAGGTCTCTTAGTCGGTCTTTTGTTAGCCAGGGTTTCCCACTGTGCTTCCCAGATATTTTCTACCTGGAGAACTTGGGTATATAAGTGGTGAATAAAGCTACAGGAGTCTCTCACTCTTCTTCCGCTCTTCCTCTCTTCTGCTCCTCTCTCTCTCTCTCTCTCTCTCTCTCTCTCTCTCTCTCTCTCTCTCTTTCTCTCCCTCTCTTCCTCTCTTCCTCTCCTGGCTTGACACGATAACCTGTGTGTGTGTGTGTGTGTGTGTGTGTGTGTGTGTGTGTGTTTCTTTCATCCCGCAGGCTTTCGCCCGATTCTTGGTACCGTGTCATTCAGAGGCAGGACGGAAGGGTCTGGATACAGACTTTCTTTCAGGGAGGCTCCCAGGTGAGGGTAAGCACAAAGCTTAACTCACACACTGGGTACAAAAGACACAGCAGTTTGGGAAGTCACCTCTAGGACAAGGGGGAGCAGACCAAGCAGAATGGTGCTCCTGTTGGGTTTCAGACCCTGGACAAGCATCTGAGGTGCCTATTTAATATATCAAAGTGGACCTGTCCTCCAGGTTTTCCCAGCATCCCTCAGTATTCGCTACATGTTGCACGGCATAGCTGATATACCCACCCCATCCTCTCCCCTGAAACTTTCTAGGTGCTGGGATTCCCCTCCCCCAGAGACACTTCTCTATATAATCTAGACCTCTGTGTGTGTGTGTGTGTGTGTGTGTGTGTGTGTGTGTGTGTGTGTGTGTCTTTCTGCATTTCTCTCTCCCTATGTGTGTTGCCCTATATGTGTGTCATTCTATGTGTGCCACGCCTGTGCTCTCTCTCTCCCCAACCCCTCTGTTTCCCAGTCTGCATGGTGATTTTCCTGGCCCCATTTCTTGTGACCAGTGAACTTGCCCAAAAGCTGCCAACAAATAAACGGGTGTTTTGGGTTTTTTTTTTTTTCCTTTTAATTTGGCTTGAATTGGCTTATTATGTCGTTGGAGAAAACCTATTTGTCCCTAATTGCTGAAAATTGTGAAGATGTTGGGTCACCTGCTGGGGGATTGAAGCTGAGGGTCATTGTTTTGTTTTGAGACAGAATCTCATTCTATAGCCCAGCTTGGCCTTGAGACTCTCTAGATTTCTCAGGCTAACCTTGAACTTGTGTTAATGCTACTCAGCCTCCCATGTTCTCAGACTGTAGGCGTAAGCCACTGTGCTTGACTTTAGGTTTAGGACAGTGAAGACTGTGGATCTGCAGACCTTTGGGTGAAGAGGAGCCTGTGATGCCTGTAGTCGTGGGGTCCTAGGTACAGAACTGGAGAGAGTGCAGCTGCTGTGATCCTTAGCATCTGGCTTTAAAGGAGGGAGCACGAGCCAAGAAATTTGGACATGGAAGTCCAAGAATGTGGGCATGAAAGGTTAGAGAATTTAACTAAATTTCCCAGGCCCACACAGAAGCTGGACAGAGTAATAAACATGGACTGGACTTCAGGTCATTTTTCCCCACCCCAGAGTTCTCCCCAGAGTTGTCTCAGGGTGGCCTAGACTCAAGGGCAGGCTTTTGCTTTAGGCAGATATGCACTTTCCTGAGGACTTGGTTTTCACTAGCTGTAGTGATCTTGATAATGATGCTATTGGGAGTGATGGCCTTGCCTACTTGGGGCTGCTGGAATTAAATAAAGATGCCTAGTGCCTGGGACTGTGCTCGCCTTGTAGTCTGCCTTCCACATATGCTACCAAACACTGCCTGGATTCGTGGAAACACACTTTCTTTTTGCCCTGTCTCATAGAGGGCCAGAGGGATGGGGAGCCCTGACCCATCCCTGTCACATTAGCAGGCAGGCAGCAGGCAGCAGGCAGGCAAGCAGGCAGCAGGCAGCAGACAGCAGGCAGGCAGGCAAGCACTCAGGCAGCAGGCAGGCAGCAGGCAGGCAAGCAACTGTGATGTCCACTCTAGGGATGATACTAAAGCCCAGGGAGTTCTTGGAGGCCAGTCAGTGACAGAGCCAGGACCAGACCTCTTCCACTGTGCCTTTGTCTACAGGGAATTCCCAGAGGGCTCCAGATGGCTTTGGGCTCACAGCTCTGTTCCTTCTTGGGAAAGTCTTAACCTAGTCTTCCCTTTCTGTATCTTTTTTTTTTCTTTTCTTTTTTTCGGAGCTGGGGATCGAACCCAGGGCCTTGCGCTTGCTAGGCAAGCGCTCTACCTCTGAACTAAATCCCCAACCCCTCCCTTCCTGTATCTTTATCCCTGTGGTATTCCAGGCACTTGGAATCTGACCAGCACCTGGAAAAACGACCTGCCCTGGGCACCCAGGGGCTCACTGGAGGCAAAAGCATTCCACAGATGTAGAGTCAGAAACCAGGAACTAAGGTTCCTGCAGCCCTAGGGAAAGAAGGAACCAGGAACAGGCAGGTGAGAGGTGACACAGGAACTGGAGGGAAATCAAGGCTGAGTATTGAGTAACACCCGGCTAGGAACTAGTAGCTTTCCATTCTTCCCAGGACCTGATCCAATGTTACCCCAGCACAGGCCTCCAGGGTTCAGAATCTGGAGACTTTGAGCCTTTGGCCCAAGAAGTGATGGAGGTGGAAGGTAGGTGTCATGGATCCTACAATTTCTGCTGGTTCTACCAGGGCTAACTTGGGTACTCCAGGGGAGAAGCCTCTGTGGACCCTAGAACTACTCCCAGTAGCCTTGGGGAATGGTTTGCCACTGTCACCTGAGCTCCTACACAGTGGGAATCTTGGAGCCTTGGCTGACATAATTAAGGTAGGCCCTAAACCCCTAAACTGGGACTATTCGCTCCATGGCTTCTCCCCATGGCCAGGCAGGTGTCCCTGGAGTTTCCAATGCAGATGCCACACCTACAGGAAGAGAAAGGCCTGGCTAGAGTTCTGTAAACGCTGGCCTGGCGGACGAAGGCCTCCTCCCACCTCTCAAATCGCATGCCTCTGGCTTTCTCTCCTACTCCAGGGACATCCATCTATCCCCACCCCCCTTCTCTCCTCTGACAAGAAAAGCAGACCTACACCATTGGAAGAGAGTCTAAAGGAGTGTTTTCCGTTGTGCAAAACTGATGTACAATATTCCACAGCTAAAACGATTGGGGTTCTGGGCGGCGGTTATTCCAACAAGGAACCTAGGATTCGTTGCTCTTTGTAGGTACTCAATAGGAGCACCTTTTCTGGCACGCTCCCACCACGCGGAGGTACACTCCGTCACACCTGGACTGTGCAAAGCTGGGGTGGAGGTTACTCTCCTGACGGTCGCTGAGTTACTCAAAGGAAACATCCAAATCTCTGGAACCTCCATTTACATTAAGAACCTGGAGCAAAGTAAACCCTGGCTATGTCAGTTCTGGGCTTGATGTAGTTCAAGGGTCTCCAGTCAGTCTCTCCAGGGGAGGAGCTGACGATGTCTTGGCTGTCCCGTCAGGGAAAAAGGCTGCCACTCTACCCGACTCAGGCATCTATCATGAGCAGCAAATGTTGAGACTGCAAGCTTGTGCCACCACATCTTGCCTCAGGAGTTATTTTAAATGCTCCATCCCTCCCACCGACATGATGAACGCTGCAAGTTAGAGGCCAGCCTATTTAACACAGTGAATAAATGGCCAGGAAAAAAGAATTAACAACGCTTTCTGGTCACTTTTCTGAGCCAATTTTCCCTTAGCAAATCCTTAGGGGGAAAAAAACCCAAAAACAAAACCAAAAAATCCAGAGGGGATAGAGTATAATTTACGATAAAACTAGCTGAGCATCGAGGCTGAAGGCGCTGTGATAGTTTCTGGAGGCTCCGCCTTGCAGCAAGCCACAGTGCTGACCCGCACGGATCCACTTGGGCCAAGTGCCCTCTGCGCAGACGCCGTACCTGAGCTCCTCAGCCTCCAGGTGGCGCTGGTGGAGGGGCGGAGCCTACGTTTGCGGGTCACGGAGGAGGCGGGACAACAGAAAAGCTGGCTTCTAATTGGCTGGGCTCGTGCTAGTGAGGGGACAAGCACAGAGGACCTGTGGTAGGAGATGCAGTCATACGGAAGAGCTGGCTAAGTGAAGAGAACGTTTGTGGTGTGTTCACTCCTCGAGGACAATCCTATTTTTTTTTTAAATAATGACAATTTGTTAAGACTATAATTAATCACGTTTCCCATTTGTCATACATTTATAAAAAGCCTCATAAACTGACATACGAAGGAAATCCCTGGTGGGACCTGCTTAACAGAGATGCACTGTTTGTTTATTTTTTGTGTAATATTTATTTTTACTCATTTATTTTGGAGGCAGGCAATCCTTCTGCCTCAGTTTTCTCAGTGCTGAGATGACAGGTGGGAGCCACCATGCCTGGCTGTTGACTTTTTTTTGTAAGACAACTCAGGTTTAGGGGTGGGTCCCAGGCCTTTCCCTTTCCATCTTTCTCTCAGTCTCCGACCGTGTGTGAAGCCAGGGAAGGTGTATTCATGGGTGCTTTTCCACGGCTGGTGGTTAAGTGTTCACATTCTGACAATGTGAGGGAGACTGACTGAAGTATGCTGATTGGTGCAGATCCGGCCCTGCTAGTCCTGGAGGAGCTCAGAGACAGTGTGGTCAGTGTGGTGGGGCAGAGTCCCAACTGAGACAGAACTGGGGGAGGAAGGGGATGCAACGGGTGTCTGGGAAGTGTGGGGTTCCACTTCGTTTACACAGCCTCTTCTCTGGAGCACTGGGCCTAGGTTAGACTTAGGCCAGCGTAGATGGGGCTGAGGTTAGACCCAGGACAATATAGGTGACCCAGGGGTCTGGATTGGGAGTAGAGGGGCCAGAGGCACACATAGAGGAGAGGGTATGGGTGTGCTCCAGGAAGTTGGGGAAATTGTCTATGTCTAATTGCCTGACAAGGTATAACTTCCAGGATATCTTTTCCTTGTTCCAGCTAGAAAGCCAGCTCTGAGTTAGAAGTGACGGGGAATTGAGAACGTGTCACTGGAGAAAGTGACCATGAAGGATAGGAAAATCCAAACTAGCAGTCACCAAAGCTCCAGTGCAAGCTGCAAAGGCCTGCTGTCCAGATCCAGGGGGAGTCAGGAAGGAGAGGAATGGGGAGGAGGGGGCATGCTGCCCAGAGAGCATTCCCAGTGGGCCACCAGGGTGAGGCGTGACCTGGACTGCCATGCACTGTCCTGAAACTAGAGGCAGGTCAGACAATTTCTGCCAAGAGGATTGTGTGTTTTCTTTGTTCATCTAAAAAAGTAGCTGGTTACGTACACCAGCGGTGCACAGAGCACAGATGAGAGCTCCTCCCTCTCGCCCACAGGCTTTTGTTGCCACAAATGCTTCTTACTGCTTGACAGGATAGTTACTTACTGTCCCTCCCAAAGAGTCTAATGTGTCCTAAAGGTGGACCTGGTCTTGTTGCCCAGAGCCTAGACTACTCCTGGAACATAGTAGGTACTCAAAACTGTGAAGGCAGGGTACCACAGTAGCACATGTCTGGAGTCTGAGCATTCTGGGAGCTGAGGCAGGAGGATCACTTCAAGCAAGTCTGAGACAAGCCTGGTCTACACAGTGAGTTCCAGGCCAGCCAGAGCTACTCTTTCTGAGAGAGGGGAGGGGAAAAGGGAGGAGGAGGAAGAGGAGGAGGAGGAGGAGGAGGAAGAGGAGGAGGAGGAGGAGAGTGGGAGAGGAAGAGAGAAAGGGAGAAAAAGAGAGGGAGGGACAGAGGAAGAGGAGAGAGGGGAGAGAAAGAAAGAGGGAGAGGGCAGAGGGAAAGAGGAAAAGGGAGAGAGGAGGGGCCAAAAGGGAAAGAGAGGTAATCGGGGAGAGGAGAGAGAAAGTGGGAGGAGGATAAGGAAAAGGAGGGGAAGAGGAAGGAGGGAGATGAGAAGTGAGGAGGAGAAAGAAGGAGATGGGGGTCTGTTCAGGGCTAGGGAGATAGCTCAGCAAGTAAAACACAAGACGGAGGACCTGAGTTCAGATCCTCAGCCAGGGCCTGAGTGGGTGAGCTCAGCCCCACAGACACATACACACAAGTGTCTGTTCAGTGGTAAGCTGATGACACTGTCCCCTCCTCTGTGCCTAGGGAATGCAGCATCCGCCATCCTTGGTGAACGGGAAAGTGTTCATAGCAGGTTGTCTCCAGTCTGGCAAACAGCCCTTTGTCCTGTGAAAAGGTTGAGACAGGACCTTGGTGTTTGGAGTCTTGTAAAACAAAAAACCAAACAAAACCCACCACCATCAACAAAAACACTCTCTACATACTGAGGGAGCTGTCAGGCCCTGAGGAGTGTGTGCAGATACCAAGAGACGGGGGGAGGTCTGTGTGAAGCCCTGACCTGGCACTCCTACACCAGCACCTATCTCCTCAGACAGTCTCTCCTGCTGTGTGAAGACTGCAGTGAGCAGAAGTATGGATTGGCACGTGGGACCACACCCCTAGCCTCTGAAGGCAGTCCCTGCTGGGGGGATATGAACCAGCTCTCGTAGCCTGACCATGCTTTTCAGCCTGGGCAGTGGACTCTTCAATGGTGACTCTCAGCCACTTGGCCCTCGCATGGCTCCAGCAGTGTCCATATGTCATCACTGCAGTCTCCTGGCCTGGCCAGGGCTCAGTGTCCTTGGCTGTCCAAAGCACGTGGGTGGCGCAGACACTAGCGAGAGGGAGGGCTGATTGCCATAACTGTAGTCATTTACCCCATTTTGCAGCACCACTCCATGTCTTGGGCATTTAACATGAGCCTATACGACTGTCCAGGCTGGGATTCCCTTCATTTTACACGCAGATGTAAAGCATTCTTGAAAGCAACAGCGTCAGGATTCAGGAGCAAGCATGGAGCCAGTGTGCTTGAGAGACCGAGGTAGGAAGTTCAAGGCCAGCCTGGACTACCTTAGACTGTCTCAGAAAACAAAACCAAGGGGTTGGGGATTTAGCTCAGTGGTAGAGCGCTTGCCTAGCAAGCACAAGGCCCTGGGTTCGGTCCCCAGCTCCGGAAAAAAAAGAAAATAAAATAAAAAAAAAAAGAAGAAGAAGAAGAATGAGAGAAAACAAAACCAAATGGGTTGGAGACATGGTAGTTAAGAGCATTTTGCAGAGGACTCAAGGTTAGTTCATTGCACCCATGCCAGGGCCTTCACAACTACCTGTAACTCTAGCTCTGGGAGATGTCATTTCCTCTAATGGTCTCCATGGATACTGCATGCATGTGGTACACATACACTGTGACAGATACACACACACACACACACACACACACACACACACACACACTAAAAATAAATAATCTCTTTTAAAGAAAAGAACAATAATAAAAACAAAGTCAGGTGTGGTAGCACATGACTGTAATCCTAGCACTGTAAGTGGAGGCAGGAGGATCAGGAGTTCAAGGCGGGCCTGGGCTACATGAGACACTGTCTCAAAAAAAGAATTAACACCCACCCTCCCTACCCCCAATACACCAACCCTTGCAACAAATAAACCAAACAAACAAACAACCCAGGAGGTGAGTCTGCCCTCAGAGTTCCCGTTTTCCCATTTCTTGCCTAGAAGTCAGGGGCCAAAGTCCCAGCCAGTCCTGGAGAGAGGGTGATTGACCCCAGGGAAGAAGTTAGGGCTGACACTGGCAAAGTCACATGTGAGTAAAGACAGGGGAAGGACCAGGACTCTAACATGGGGCCTGTGGGGGACACTCCGGGGGGCGGGGCAGTTAGTTTAGGAGGAAAATCAAGGAGTCTCCCGGAGGGACAAGTGGTCTGAACTTCCCACTATAGTAACACTGGGTGACTTGGGGACCATGGTTGGGACAGGGGCAGGAGCTGCACATGTAAAGAGCCAGGACAGGGGGTCTGCAGGGTATACTGTGGGGGCAGGGGGTTGACAGGGTATGCTGTGGGCATTAGACACACAGAGCTGACATGGGAAAGAGCAGAGGCCAAGCAAGAGAGCGGCAGGTTCCGGGTAAAACCACAGGAAGCAGATCTTTCCTGGTAGCTAGGTGGGCAGAGAACTCCACGTGGTCAAGCCTGGGTTCCTATTTGGGCTTTGTGTGACCTCCTCACACACCCAGCCTCTCAGGATTTTTTTTTTCCTACAGAGAGAGATATTCCTTTGCCTTGTTCTAAACCACATACCCAGTAACCACAGGCTTTGATCCCCAATGGTTGGACCACTATGCAGTCATCAGTTTCTAATTCTAGCTTGCTTTCTAAGGCTAGCACATCTGCTGGGTTACTCTACACGAGTCACTCTCGTATTCAGAAGCACTGAACAGTCACGCTCCAAGTCATTTTTCGTGTTTCAACTGTGGGCATGTGTAGGAGCACCTGTACCTCTTTTGGGTAGTCTCAGGTGGGAACGTCCTCTGTGACGGTCGAAAAGTCCAGCATGGGCTCAGTTGCTGGAGTCATTCCCCTAGGTTCAACCCACAACACTGCATAAACTGGGGGCACAGGATGGCAGGTGCCTGTAATCCTAGAACTAGGGAGAAGGAGGCAAGAGGCTCAGCTGTATAGCAACTGTGTAGCAGGTTTCAGGATAGCCTGGAATACAGGAGACACTACTTCAAATGAAAAAACAACATGGGTAGCTTGGTGATAGGCCGGTCTCTCATCCACTGTTAAGAGCTGGTAGGCAGGAGTTGGTACCACAGCATCCTTCAGTGCTGGGCTCCTTTGCATGGAGTAGGAAGCTATGGTTCAGGTTTGCATGGGCTGGGGCATTGTTCTGAGATGGTTGATGACACATCTGTGTGTGTGTGTGTGTGTGTGTGTGTGTGTGTGTGTGTGTGTGTAATGAATGTCATGTATGTGTACATGCGTATGCTGGAGGGTGTACATGCTGCTCATGGAGGTCAGAGAAGATCGTCAGGTGTTTTTCATCACTCCCCTTCATTCCTTTACCAAGGTGTCATACCGAATCTGGAGCTAGGCTGGCAGCAATCTTCCCATCTCTGTTCCCCACAGCACGGGAGTTACCGGCCAGGTGAAGATTACACTCAGCTCTTCTTCGTAGGCTCAGTGATCCAAACTCAGGTCTTCATGCTTATACAGCAAGGCCTATCTCCCACTGAGTCACCTCTTCACCTCTGAATTTACTTATTTAAAAAAAAATCCTTGAGACAGGGTTTCTCTGTATAGCCCTGGCTGTCCTGGAACTCAGCTCTAGAGATCAGGCTGGCCTGGAACTCAGAGATCGGCTTGCCTCTGCCTCTGGAGTGCTGGGATTAAAGGCGTCTCACCACTGCTGGATTGTCAGATACTAATCATTTCATGAGTGCTCGCAGGTACAAGTTTAATCTGCTTTATATGTATGTAAGTTATAGACATTATAAATGTAATATGAAGAATCCCTAGCATGTCCTGGGAAGTTTGCTGGCTTCTAGAAGCCAGAGGAACTCAGTACAAAGCCCCAGGGTCCAGGTGACCTGCAAGGGTGTGCTGAGAACAAAGCCAGACTCATGCGCTAACCAGGAGGGCCAAGCCAGGAGGACCAAACCAGGATGGCTGTTGGGCTCCTGATTATGACGTCTCATCCACATCCCTTCTTTAGTTTTTTTGTTTTGAGATGGTCTCGATACCGTAGTCCAGGCTAGCCCAAAATTCACTCTGTAGCTCAGGATGGCCAACAACTCTGGGTAATCCTTCTGCCTCAACCTTCCTAGTATGGGTATTACAAGCATCTTCAACTCTAACCCCTGCCCCTTGCCTCTCCCTCCCTCCCTCTTCTGGCTGAGCCACCCCAATGGGTCATCCCAGGATTGCGGCCTGCCATCACCACAGGAGAGTAAAGCCCACATCTTCCATGATCACCACCCTCTGACCTATGCGGATCTTACACTAAGCAGAATTGCATGATCTGCATGTTGATTAAGGGTATGAGACTTTTGCCACTGGATCTCCCCAGCCTTAGCAATGACAACAGAAGGCATACTGATGGCAGACAACAGGAGCAGCTGACCCAGGCAGTGATGCCTGTGGGTATAGATGTTTCCTGGTGAACTGATGTGGTCAGTTGGCTTCTCAGTGGGTGGCTGGCCACCTCTGGCTGCTGTCTGGGGATGGCGAGGGGGGTTTCTGTGTTGGAGGTCTTGGAGGATGCAGCATGCCAATGGAGCACCTTGAACATCTGTCCCAGGACACATGGCCAACAAGGTATGTTTACGAGGCGTGTATGGGGAAATCCAGAAACAGCAAGGTGGTCTCCATGTGAACTGAAGGGGCAGCAGTGCTAGATAGTGTGATGTTTCCAGAAGAAAACTGTAAGTCTGCATCGTGTAAAGTCTCCTGACAGTTCACCATCTGCAGCCTGTTGTTTTCAGAAAGACCCTCCAAGAGGGTCCGGCCTCTTCATATTCTACTTTCCAATGTAGACTCCAGTCACAAAGCAGACACTTCCTTAGCCTAACATTACTCCGGGAGCTATGTTCTAGGCATTCCTCCCAGCAGCAGACAGCAGCAAGGAGATACCAACAATATGGGGGCATTAGCACCCCACTATCTGAGGGTTCACCATAGCCTTTCCTAGCCTCTGCCACCCACTTCTGTAGGCCATGTGCCCTTCCTAGTTTGTACAACCAGTGGTCAGGTAAAGGCAGGCAGGCACAGGTGGGGCAGTTTTTACTTTTGACAGCCTCTAATGCTGGGCGACCCCAAAGCCAGGCTCTGTTTTGCTGCCAATTCTTGGCCCCCTACTTTGGAGGAGTTGAAACAGAACTCTATCCTTCTCTCCTAGAACTCAAGCTGAGCCACATGCTGCCTCTTGCTACACACTTGCAGTTTTTAAAGGGAATCTGAGAAGAGATGTATTTATTTGCTTAGTATGTGTTGTGGTTGAGTTGATTTTGTTTTGACACATTGGTTCAAAATAAGATTGACCCTTTGGAAAATCAACTCGCTAAAGCCATTTGCTCTTCAGCTCAAGGGGCTTAATTGAAAGCAGCTGGGGTATGCTGACATCACCACAGGCCTTCAGACTGAAAGGGACCTTAGAGCCTCGCCAGTGAGGGTAGTGACAGCAAATCTTCAAAGGCAGGAGCCAGGGAAGCCAAGTTTTTCCCTAGGAGAAATTTTCTACTTCAAAAATGTAGAAAAAAAAATTTTTTTTTCGGAGCTGGGGACCGAACCCAGGGCCTTTCGGTTGCTAGGCAAGCGCTCTACCACTGAGCCAAATCCCCAACCCCTTCTTTTTTTTTTTTTTTTTTTTTAAATAAAGATAATAAAGGACCTGACCAGGGTATCATGGAATGAGGTAGCACGCCTGTGCTCTCTCAGATGTTGCCACTGTTTTATTTACTCCAAGTTGGATTTTTCTTCCCTGGCATTTTTCTATGTCCTGGCTTGGCAATGAGCAGGTGTCACTTTCTCTGATCGCCTTTTACAGCCCCGCCTCACAGTTGCCTCAGTCCCAGAGGGCTGCACTATTACACTCAGCTGGTCTCTAGGACCCAGCATCCCCACTGTGGGAGGCATTGTAATAGACCCTGCTTGTTCACCTAATCTAGGAGACTTCAAGTAAGCACAGAGGAGGGGGATCCTTTTGTTTGCTCAGCTAAGTTCAGACTACTCACTGGACAGGACGTTTCTAGGATACTTGTCATCTTCTGGGGACCTGTGACTATGAATGTCAACCTCTGTCACCTGGAAGCAACTCTCGTGAGTCAGGTGGAGAAGGCAAGGACCAAGGGCTGTTGCTCATGCAGCCTCGGGCTGGGTATAGAGTGGTCTGGAGGAGTGTCCCTATCACCCTGTTCCTGCCCGGGATTCTCACCTACATCAGGACTAGTTGCCATGGTGCATGCTGACAGGAGTTTGGAAGGCATCAATGGCCCCTTTGGGAGCTCCTCCAACTCCCTCTCTGGG
The DNA here is from genome assembly GCF_021556685.1 of Rattus norvegicus. Classification (NCBI taxonomy): domain Eukaryota; kingdom Metazoa; phylum Chordata; class Mammalia; order Rodentia; family Muridae; genus Rattus; species Rattus norvegicus. The sequence goes on along the minus strand of NC_141539.1, from coordinate 33,010,426 downwards.
TGGCCCTGGCCTATGTGAAGCCTTGGCTTCAGTTTCCTGAGCTGTCAGGATGCTCTCATCTGCCTTACATCTCACATGGCAGTGGGAATGTCACAGCCTCTCGGTAGTGCTGGTTACACTTGGGAGATCCCCTTACAGAGTCAGGCACGGCTCCTCCGTGTAAGGAGGGCCTGCTCAGGACAGGGTGGGTAGCCCCTCAGGGAACCTTAAGACTTCACATTCTGCCCTGAAAACTCCAGTGCAGAATGGGGTCCTGAGATGTTAATACAGATCTACTGGTTCCCTGAAGCAGTGTGACCCTAGTGAGAAACCACATGGTTTACACAGAGACTGATAATCTCTGCCTCTTTCTGTTTAGGGAAAATATAGGGAAGGAACTCGGAGTCCTGCATATCCACATCTGTTGGGCATCAAGGCTCTTTACAGTTGGAACATGCCCTGCCTCCTCTCAAACACATTCAAACTTGGTCACTGAGAGGTGCTGGACCTTTAAGAGGTGATTAGATTGCTAAGAGGGATTAGTGGGCTCTCGGGGAGGGGACCAGGATTAGTTCCAGCAAGAGTGGGTTGTTAGAAAGCAAGGCTGCCCCTCGTGGTTTGCTCTTTAACACATGCCATCCTGCTTTTCTACCAAGATACAAAATAACAGGAGGCCCCGGCCAGTTGCTGCCTGATCTTGGAGCCTTGCGATGGACAGTCACCCAGTCTGCTAGCCATGTTATGATGGACTAAAGGCAGTTCCTCCTGGGGTAGATGTTTCTGGAGACAGCTTTGAGAGACACGTGGTCACCCCTTGGTCCTCAGAAGATAATGGTATTTTCAGTGCCTATTGAGACACTGTGGTACTCATTCTAAACACTGCCAACATATATCCTGAATGGCTCCAGGAAAGCGGTTGTTTCCGTCTTCCCTTCTTGCTGGGTTAGCGTCACAGGGTCCGTATCTAGGGAAAGTGAACAAAGTTGTCTGTGGCAGGTCCATGTTAGGTTTAAATGCACTGGAAGGCACCAAAGGGTATGTCTGAAGTTGGCATTAGGAATTAAGACATCCATTTTGAGGCTTAAAAACTTAAGCAAAGTAAATCTGAGTAGCTATTCCTCCACTGTTATCTTTCAGCCTTCTCTCAATCTTTATGTGTATATGTATTTTGTTGGCATGTACACATGTGCCTGGTGCCCAGAGCATCAGATCCCCTGGAATAAGAGTTGCAGATGTTTGTGAGCCATGGTGGCAGGAATCCAGCTTAGGTCCTCTGCAAGAGCAGCCAGTGCTCTTAAATGACTAAGTCATCTCTCTAGACCTGCCTTTGTCTAGGGGGAGGGGCAGTCTCACTATGTGGTTCAAGTGACTCTCAGATTCATTGTATAACTCAGGCTGGCCCTGAACTTGCAACCCTCCTACCTCAGATCCCAAAGTGTTGGGAGTTCAAGCATATAGTATGAAGCCCAGCTTCCTTTTCTTTTTCCTTTTTGGTGGCAGGGTCTTTTGTAGCTCACACTAGTCTCAAAAGTCACTACATAGGCAAGATGTTGGCCCTCCTGCCTCCATTTCCCCACTCTGGGAATATAGATGTGTATCATCACGCCCAGTCTTTGCTTCCTTGCATATTAGGTAAACACTGTACCAACTGGTCTACGTTCCCAGCTCCCATTGTGGCTTGTGAGGTGGGCAAACCAGACTCCAGTTAAGCCAACTGATGGGACATTGCATATCCTCCCCTGAGCCACTTCTTTGTTCCTTTAACTGAACTTGGAACATTCATTTTCCTTGAAACTGTGCACAGACTTTACCACATTAGCAGTCTGAGGTCACGGGAGCATCGGTCAGACATACAGGTGGGGCTCGTTACTTTCTGTGTGATCTCAGGGGAGACACTTGACCTCTCTGAGCCTCGTAGCTCTAAGAATGGATAAACCTAACATGGCAGTTTTGTGAGCAGACAGCATTAAACAAGATTACATACATAAACACACCTGGTGCACGGCAGACACGAAATGTATACGAGTTCCTTTTCTTTTAGAGAAGGCTCCTTGAAGAATCCCACCTGCTCTGTACAGTCAGTGATACCAATCAGCAGAGACAACACACATTCCTCTTATACTGTAACTGTGTAATTCTTGTTTGTCATTGTTGCTACTTTAGGAGATAAGGTCTCACTACATAGATCCTTGGCTGGCAGTGAACTTACTGTAATTCCGGTCCCTGTGAGAGTGCTGGGAATGTACGTGTGAGCCCCTATACCCAGATTCAGTTTTCCCTTCCCAGATTGGTACTGGGGGTTGAACCCATAGCCTGGTGTACTCTAGGCAAGCACTGGGCCAGTGAGCGATACCAATCTCTAAATGTCTCAGCAGCCCTATGCTCTGGTTCCGTTTACCCTGTCCAGCCCTATCTGTACTCTCTGAACATGGGGCTTAGCTTGGAAAAGCTCTGACAGTAGAGTTCCTATGCAGGGTGTGCCTGGGTGTGCCAAATGGAAGGCCTTTCCTGAGGGGAGCTGTGTGTGCACAACATAGCCCTGGAGACCTTGTCATAGAGCTGTCTCTTCTCAACAGAACAGGAGTGGATTAAGACCCAAGTCATAAAGTGGGGGGCAGGGAAAGACCAGCGAGCACCAGGTGGGGCTCTGGGCTGCCCAGGGTAGGGGCCTCAGCAAACAACTGTTAAACCAGGGCCCCTCCCCATTGCACTAGCTTTAAACCCCAGTGTACGAAGTTTGGCCCGAGGCCTCTGGATGACCCCAATCTAATTCCCACTCTCTATGGATGGCTGAAGGCACAAAGATAAGCGGCCTCCTTGAAGCATGTAGCCCCCAGGAAATCCTGCAGGAGCTAGGCTGGGAAAGGTACAGTGTGTGAAGGGGAGAGGCAGATAAGGGTCTCTGGGACAGGAAGCAGCACCTGTGCTTGGGGACCTACTGAAGAACTATGAAGTTAGGTCCTCAAAGCAAGCTAGGGCATAGTAGGGTAAAATCCCAGGCCTAGTGAGTGCTTCTGGACACAGAAAGCTATCATCTGAGCCTAGGGCAGGAAGCTGCCCTATGCCACCCTCCAGCGTGAGCACTGCTCTCCCATATGCAGCTCCACATCTATTCCTGTTCCTTGGCCCTTTGTCCTCATGGAAGCAAGGATCTGGGTTTCTGTGGCCTGCTTGGCTCTGAACTGTTGCCTAGGCAACGAAGAAAGTAGGCCCTACAACTGGCAGCCAAGAGGAAAAGGGCAGAAGGGAGAGGCCCCATCAGAGCCTCTCACAGCCATCATCTGTGCCTGGCTCCTATCCCTGGGCCCCAAGCTTCTCCTGTCACTTGTGGCTTGCAACTTACAGTGTGACTTCATTCCCAGCAGCTCAAGGTGCAGAGCTCCTTCAGACATCCCACCCAACAAGGAGTTGCAGAGAGGTGACATTAGGAAGGCAGTGGCCAAAGGGTGGCTCCTCTCCAGAGGCTACCTGGAAGTAGGAGGTCGCATTGTCCCCTGAGGTCATTGGGAGAAGGGCCTGCCTCAGAGGTGACAGTGGAAGTAAAAGACTGGGTCCTTTGGGACTCTTGGGCTGGGGATTTTTGGAGCTATGGGGAGGACTCTTATTGCCCTCACACCCAGGACCCACACTGATTCTCTACTGAATTAGGGTTTGATGTCTGGTATGTGATGTCACATTTCCCACTAGTGACTGAAGGATGTCTTTAGGCTGAGTGAAAAGACCGGTGTCTAGAGGTGGCCTTTAGCCCAGCTAGGTAGATGCCCCTTCAGTTACAGGTCAGGGGCTACATCTAAGGTTCTGCTTCCTGTGGGGAAACCATAGTACCCACTGGAAGTTCGAGGGTGTGGGCACACATGACCCTTTCTGATGTATCAGGGCTGTGAGCATCAACCTGCCCAGAGTTCCACGACACTAGCAACCCAATGAGAGGGTGGTCACGGCTATAGATCAACACCGGGACAGGAGTTTCTGCCACCTGGGTAAGGACTCTCCCTGGGCTAAGGGAGATTTAAGTCATGGTTGATTATGTATAATTAAGGATTTCTTAGCAAACATGAGCCATTTCTCCAGGCCCTCTGTTTATTGATTATTAAAAATATGAGAGAGGGGAAAGAGAAGAAGAGAGAGAGATGATTGATTGATGATTGATTGAGTCTAACAGGCTCAAAAGATGGCTCTGCAGTTAGGAATAGCACTGCTTTTGCAAAGGACCCATGTTTGTTTTATATCACAACTACCTACAACTCCAGCTCTAAAGAAACCAACACCTTCTTCTGAATTCTGTGAGTGCGAGCGCACGTGCATACATGCATGCACGCGCGCGCGCACACACACACACAGACACACACACACACAGACACACACACACACAGACACACACACACACAATTAAAAATAAACCTACAGAAGGAAGGCAGATAGATGAAGTATAGGGGTCACCAGGCCAATGCACATTACCTTCTTCCAGCCCCCAGGGAAACAGTAGGATTTCTGAGGCTCCCTCTATCTCTTCTTCCTCTAGAGCAGACAACAGACTCTGGGCCATTCTACCTGACTGAAAAGCAGTTTGGTTTCCTCTTCTTAGAAGCTCAAAGTGGTTTTGACAATTAGGCTCCAGGCTGAGTACCGAGATGACCTGGGACTTGCAGAGCTCTGGCTCCAGCCCAGAGCAACTGGCTCAAAAGCTCTGGAGGCATTAGCAAGGGTCTCGGTAGAGTCAGATGCATGCTCAGTTTGAGAAATGCTGAAATAGGGTGTTGCCCGAGAACCCACTTCTGAAAGCCCGTGAGGGTGTGGGTGCTTTGCCGCTACAGGGTCTTCCAGAAGCAGGTAGACCACCCACCTCCCACACTCCAGTTGTAACCAAACGCCTGACCCCTGAAGAGTACAGTGGCTGAGGCTGGGCTTGAGGCCCACCAACCAGCTCTTCATGAGCCCTTCTCTTCCAGACACTGCTGCAGGAATTCAGATGACTCAGTATTGCCATGGCAACGGCACCTCTCTAATGCTGATGGGCATCAGGAACAGGGAGCCGGCAATGCAGGAAAGGAATCTACCAGTAAATAAAGAATGGCCAGTGAGAACAGTTCAGTATAGCTGTACCCATGCACCAGAGCTGCGAGGGCAGCGGCTTCCTAGGATGGCCAGGTTGGTGGCACACATCATCTGAAATATCACCCACCATTCAAGACGTAGAGGCAGGAAGATTGCGAGTTCCAGCTAGGGTCTCAATCTTCCCCTCAACATTTACAAAAGATGGCCCTGGGAGCATCTGACTCTTCCTTGGCACACAAAGCAGCAATTTAGACCAGGGTGCTGTGGAGCGGCCCAACGGTCCAGGCCAGGGCATTGCCAGTGCACGTCTTCCACAGATCATCTGCCTAAATTAAATCAGTCTCCTGAATTGCTATGGAGATTAACAAGAAAGTGCCCGCCACAGAATGGCCTTATGTGTTCCAGGTCACGGAGGCAAGATCCTGGTACAGAACGTTGAAAGCGGATACCAAACGGAAGGGGCCTTACATAACAATAATGGGCATTCCAGCTCTAAAAGAAACCAAGAACTGATGTTAACAAAGGGAGACATCATGTCTCCAATGCTGGCATCAGAGGAATGAAGGCAGCCCTCTCCTGGGCCATCAGACCTCACTCTGGTCAGGGGTGAGGTGAACATCACCCCTTCCAGAGACAGGCGGAGAGCACAGCTTGGCCCTGCAGCCCTGGGTACTTGCGTTGTTTTGTCTCTTGCTGCTTTACAGGAGACAAGCCCATGTGAGGAGTCAGGAGGTAGGAGTCTGCCTTGTATCTGGACACGGAGTGGGATGAGCAAGGCTGGGGAAAGGATAGCACCGCACAGCGCTGTGAGGTTACCCTTACAGTGCAGTTCACCATTGGGGTTTGTAGTGTATCCCCAGAACTTTCTACATGGAGTTGTTCATCATTCCCCTCTGGCCACCCATTAGCCTGAATCCCCTTTCCCTGAGTGTGGGCAACCTTAAGCCCCTGACGGCCAGGAAGCCAAGTGTTTTTCCAACAGCTGAGCGGAGGCCAGCACCCCAACTCTTATTTTTCTTTTTGCCCTCACAGTGGTAGTGATCCATGGTGCACCTGTCCTTCATATTAAGTACCCAGGACACTGAGGACCTTGGCCCAGCAAGGTTCCTATCACTTTTCCTACCCTTGAGTTACTCCAGCTAGAAACGGGAGTATGGCAGACAGATGGGGCCAGAAAGCAACAGTATCCAATCCTTGAGACTCTCATGGGACCTCACCCATGTGTGGCCATGGGTTTAGCCCGTGGCTCTGCACACACCTCAGAATTAGGGAGGGGTCTGCAGAGGTGGGTAGGGAATGCTGCAATGCCAGCTGTGGGCCTTCTCACATCATTCCAGTCACTGCCCTTTATAAATATTTATAGTAGCTCTTCTACTAAAAATAACATCCTGGAGCTCAGGGAGCAGGAAAAAAAAAAAAAGGAAAATCAATGTGAATGGGACTTGGTGATCACATGTTCCACAGGACCCCCTTCAAATTAAGGGAGAGGATGCACCAGCAGCACCCAGGCAGTGCGCCCCCTGGCTGCCAGTCCTAGTTTGGCGCATAGAACAGGGCTGCTTCCCCATTGACTGGACCACAAAGTTCTCCGCCTTCCTCCTGGCTACAGAGTAACAGCATCGCACAGCACTGTGCAGGCGGAAGCCTCACCAGTTCAAAGAGGAAGGGGGGGGCACTATTTTTAGCACCGAGGCCAGGGTGTAAATGTCTGTAGAGCTGAACAAGGCCTGCAGCTTTCTTTGCATAGATAGAAAGTGTTGTTTTTAAAGGTCAAAGGTAGGAAAGAAATGCATGTGCCTGCACTAGGGAGTACCCTGTGCTGGCCAGATGCCAAAAGGAACCCCAGTCGGTCAGGAACACACACGGGCTCAGCGCTTTTTCTTTTCTTTTCCATCTCCTGGTAAATTCCTGATGCAGAGATGAGACCATGCCCTGAGGGAGGAATGCAGATGCTAGTACATGCAGGAGGCCCACCAGCTGCAGCCTCAGGCAGTCCCTCCCCACTTCCCATAGGCTTGGCTCTTCTCTCTGGAGGTTGAATGAGTCTGGCAGCCTGCAAGCCTGGTCCAGGTGTGCAGCAGAAAGACGGATAGGAATGTGCCTCTGGGGGAAGACCTTCCCTTGTCTTGTCGGTGCCAGCTTGCTCCTCCGCCTCTGCGCCTGTACAAGACAGACTGTTAGTCACAAGCACACCGGGGGCTCAGGACAAAGCTGCCAACAGCTGTGAACCAGCAGACCTGCATGGAGGCGGGGATGTTGGGTCTCTCGGCTCTTCAACTGTGCATGGAGTTGTTTTTTGTCTTTCAGAGGGACCGGGTTGGGGTGTGGTGAGAGTGTGTCTTCTGAGGTCATTGCTTGTGTCACAGGGGTAGGAAGTTCTTCAACTGAATCAAAAACTGGGTTCATGGTGGCAGGTTTGGAAGGGGAGGAAGCCCAGCCTTCGGCAGCAGACAGAAGGCTGCAGTGTGGGGCATTTTCATCTACCTCATAGGCCCTGACACGGGTCAGAGGCAGAGGCGCCAGCTGACTCAAACCAGGTTCATGAGTGTGGGCTTAGGCTTCCCTGTGTTTACGGAGGGAGCAGGCTCGATGGTGCTCACATTAACTCCTTTCCATGCTGTCCCTCTGGCCCTAGGGACGGAGGGGACCTGGCAGGCTCCTGAAGGAGTCAGTTCCCACCCTCATCAACAGTGCACAGCAGCCTGGGCTTGCCACAGGAAGGGCCTGGTCTGTGTATACTGAGTAGCAGCACCCTGGTGCTGCCCACCTGCAACCAGCTCTGCAAACCAAGGGTGCAGGCTGACCTTTCAGGGAGGGCGGGGACTAGCCCAGAGACAGCTCTGAGATGACAGTACTGAGAAGGCTGTCTGAGGAGTTCCTTTGCTGGCTGGTGGTGCCACGGCCTTGGATTTTCTACCCTGAAGATTTGTAACTGAGAAAAAGATGTCATATTTAAAAAAAAAAAAAAAAGGTAAATAGAGACGAGGTGTGTCGGTGCATCCTTTTAGTCCCAGCACTCAGGATGCTGAGGCAGTTTAATCTATTTTAGTGCAAGGATACCCTGGTCTACATGATGAATTCCATGACAGCTAAGGCTACATAGTGGTACCCTGTCCTGAGAAAAAGAAGTGAACTTGGAAGCTGCAGTAGCTCACAGTAGCTTAGCTGGCATCAGAACACAGATTAAAAAAGGGACACTCGTTCTTTAAGACTGGTTTCTTAAGGCTAGAGAGTGTCTGTCCTTTGGCTCACTGGCTCTTTGTGGTCAGTGTCACTGGGTAGGACCACATTAGGAGGCAGTGCTGAGTGACAGAATCCCAGGGCAATTCTTGCTGTGGGTCAGACAGTGGCTACATAGGACAGGAGCAGAGGCAGGGGCAGCCCAGGGAGGTGGTTACAATCAGCCGTTGCTCTGCAACCTGCTTCAGTCAGTGCTATCGGTGACAAGGGGCCATGACGAGCTGACACAAGACAGGCCACTGCCTAGACACCCGGTAACGGGGCAGTGGAGGCTGTTGTGGGGCACTAGGAAAGGGTGCTGCTGGGTCCTCTCAAGAACATCTTAATTGCAAGTGAGGCTTTCTCTGCCTTGGGATCTGTGATGGAAGGAAGGGTAGAGGAAGGGGAGGACACACTACTCACCTGAGCTTCCTGTGTCCCGGCCGCTCCTGGGCTAACCTGTGGCAGCAGAGGCAGAAACAACACAGATCACACTCAGGCCTTCCCCAACCCTCTGGACTTCTCTCAGGGGGCTTTCCTGACTCACCCGGCCCAGGGGATAGCCCCATATTTGTCTTTCGTTGAGCTTTCCTGGCAGGGATAAAGGGGTAGAGGCAGATTACCTACAACCCACACCTCAACTGACACGGAGTATTGTGAAGATAAAGATCAACGAACGGGAGCAGAGCCTAATTCTAAGGAGCAGTTATAGTGGGATCAGAGCCTGTTTGGTTCTGAAAGGAAACAAGGTGTGAACAGTTTTCATGAGGACACTGCTCCTCTGTGTTCCGGAACACCATTGCTATCCTGCTCCCCTGGGATGTTCTAGAGTCTATGTCTCTCCTCAGGGCCACTGCTGGTCACATATGCACCAGGGTGCCTCAGTGTTTAAAGTAGACTGCTAGGGGCCATTCTGAAGGACCCAGATGCTCTGGAGTGATTCAGATACATATGGACGATCTGGGGCAACCAGTGGAGGTAACAGCCTGTGCCTCATTCTGTGGTCTTCTCTTACACTTGGCATGAGGGGATGCTCAGTAGGAAGGGTACCACTGCATAGCAGCATCCTTTTCTGGGATTCGGACAGCCAGGATAGAGCAGACAGAGGTGAAAGCTAGGGAGAATCTGGCAGGGAAGCCTGCTTTGGTCAGAGGTCTTCATAAGTACCCATCTGGTGCTTGTGACCCCGTATGCTAAACAGACCCCGTGTGCCAGACAGGGAGATGACTGGGCTGTGTTTATGTCACATGAAACTGACCTCACTCCAAAGAAAATCAACCTCTCTCTGTGAAATCAGTAGTTATTGATCTTAACTGTCTCCACCATATCTGCAAGGACCTACATAATGCTGAGATCTTCATCTCGTACCTCAACTCTTTACCCTCTTGCCCTTAAGATAGCACCTAAAAGCCATAAAAGCTCAGGTATTCTCACAGAAAGCCTTCACACAGACATGAGGACCCAGATGCGTGGACTTAGAGGGATAAGGAGAAGCTAAGGGCAAGTATCACAGTCAGACAGAAAAGTACGGACAGGGTCGGCCAGGGACAGAGAGAAAGGGCCCTGAGCCAGGTCTGACCACTCCAGCTCCTATGAGTGACGGAGGGCTGACGTCCACAGCCAAGGCAATAGTGAAGCAGCAGTAGGGTTGTAGGCTTGCTTTGGGGAAGGAGAGGGAAGTGGAGGAGGAACCTAGAGCAGGAAGGCACAGAGGAAGGGAGGCCAAGGCAGCAGCTGCTATGTCTTTAGTCTAAAATGTTCCACAGCAATGCTAGGGTCTGGTTGGGGTCTGGGCATATGCTTGGGGGTGGGTGGGCAATTACGAGTGGGCATGTCTGTTCCTCCTACCCCATAGCCCTTCTTATCTGGTCCTGGACCTCTGAATGGCTGTTCTCTTCTAATGGCCTGAAGTGTGGTCAGGCCAGGAATTCACCCCCAACTCGTGCCAAGTGGCCCAGTTCTCCCAGGCCTCTCTCATTCATCCCATCCCTGAGGGATAAACAGCACTACAAAGCCACCGTTCTGAGGGGTTCCCACCTGTCTCCCCTGACTGCCTTCCACCGTGCACAGCGGCTTTTCCAGTTCTCTTAGACTATTTGTTCTGTTTAGATTAAAGCACTGAGCTTGGGGTTGGAGACTACTGGGGTGAATCCAGGCCCTGCCACTTATTAACCTGCCCAGTTAATAAGTCTCGGAGCCTTGTCTAGAATTCTTCCTGTCTGGGGCTGTGAAGCCGGATGAAGATGGCCGAATTACAGACCTACCTACAGGCCTAGGAAGTATCGAGGACCAGTCCTGCTCTCTCCTCACCTTTCCTGCTTTCTCCCTTCACCTGCTGGGGCTGGTCATCTTTCTCACTTAATGCTATCATGTCACCCGTTCACAGCCTGAGACGGGTCCATTCACTGGCATTCCTAGAAGACAGGCACCGTTCCAGACACTGGGAATACATCACCAACAACACAGGCCAAAATCTCTGCCTCGGGAAGGTTATGTTCTGGAGGAATCCAGAAAACAACATCTTGATATATGGTAGACATAACTCGAGACTCTGAAGCGTCTCTAGAGGATTTTGTTATCTGTTTAATGTTTGATTCAAAGATGACGTCAAGAGCATGACGTTTGGAGTCAGGAAGACCCACTCCAAGCCCACTCAGAGGCTACGTGAGCAGACGCCCCTAGTCTGTTTCCCTTTGACTAAAATGGGAATATGATCGTCTGTGTGGCTCAGGGCTAAGGATCGTGTGAGATTTCCCGTGGGACCACTTAGTGCAGCTCTCTTCCCATATAACAAGTACATAAATACTTCCTTTGCACAGGAGATGAGGAAGGCATTACTGTCCTTTGCCAGCACCTTCCTTCCTTGGTTTTATTCTTCCTATTGATTGATACAAGTCTCTTCCTTCCCAGAAACTCCTGGTATCACTTATTATACACTTAATGGTGTGTTTGGTTGGTTGGTTGGTTGGTTTTGGTTTTGAGGCAAGGTTTCAGGTAGCCCACACTGGCTTCAAGTTCACTTTGCAGCAGAGGATGAGTCTGACTTTCTGACATGCTTATCTCCACCTGCTCAGCGGTGAAATTACAGGTATGGCGTGGGTCACCGCTCCTGTGGTTTGTGTGGTGCTAGGTTTTACCCTGGGCTAGGTGAGCACTCCTAGCTGCTCCATTGAGCTGCTTCCGCAGCCAACATTCAATACTTTCTGATCAAGCCTTCCTGCTTTGCCCCACCCCAATACTTCTTCTGTATAGCTCGGTTGTGCTTCTCCAATTAGACCATCGACCCCAGGAGGGTGGCGGGAGATGCTCTGTGACTTGCTCGTATCCCACAGTATGAGTAAGTCACCTGACCTTACTACCTGTGGGCACACCTCTGAGGCAGCTGGGAGAACAGGCAGGAGGAACTGTGGGGACGCTGCAGGCTTGGGGAGGGCGTGGTAGGAGAGAGGTCAGAAACAAAGGGGAAGGAACTTCGCATCCACTGCTCTAAAGCTTGGGTTCCCAAATTAGGGAACTGGCCTTTACCTCTGTCTTTCTCATCCTGCATCTTCTTCTTCCTCTGTACCTTTCTCTGCTGTAGAAACGAGTCCAAGGAGGCCAGTGACCCTTTGGTCCAGCACCATGATGGGAGGCAATGAGGGTGGCACTGTGGGGGGCCTGAGGCAGGGACCTAAGGCAGCAGCAGCCTCAGGTGTATGAATGTCCCTTGTCCGTGCCCAACAGCTCCACACTCTGACACTATCTGATTGGAACCTTGCATACCCATGAGGCAGAGGGCATGGTGACAGATTTGATGGTCAGGGTTGGAGTGCCAGCTACTAGAGTTACGCCTAATATTCTGTTCAAGCTCAAGAAAACAACTGTAGAAGTGTATGGTTAACATGGGTGGGTTGCTCCCTCTGAATCGGGATCCTGGAAACCAGGCCACATCTCATAAGGTATGGCCAAACAGGACAACCATGTCATATTTGAGGTGTTAGAGGGACTGGGTAGAGTCTCCTAAAAATGAGAAAACTTGGGAGTGGCCACGTTACCTCCCATCGAACACTGGAAAGGTGAGCTATAGAGGAAGACAGATTTAGGGCAGAAAGGGAGATTTTAGCTCCCTAATTAGGAAGAAATCTCCAGTGATTAGAGCTGGGTATCGCTGAGCCCCCTGTAAATATTCAAACTGGAGGCTTTTAGATTAACGGGAAGTTCAATTAAATAGTCTTAAGACCCTTTTGACCTCTAGGACTCAATTACTTAACATTATTTTTGAAAGGTGTGGAAGACAAGCCATATAGATGTGTCCTGTACATGCTGACAGGTGTATGTGAGAAGACAGCCTGGATATCCATCAAGGAAGGAGTCAACACCAGCTCTACTGGGCAGGGCTCTCCCTTCCCCTGAAGAATTGGATTTAGCTTCTATATCAACCTACATGCTCCTGTGTTTGAGGCCTCATAGAATGGGCTTGTTGTCTGTCCTGGGTGGGTTCAGAGCCCAGGCTTCTTGTTTTTCTACATCCAAGCTCTAGAACGAGTTTTGCCTCGGGACTCTGTGAGATCTCAAGCATATCACTTTTTCTGAAAAGTTGCTTACCACATTTCTAAAATTAGGGGTTGCTAATATACTTTGGAAATGACACACTAATGCCTCCTACCCCCACCACAAAGCCCAGGTGCGCTGTGAGTAAGCCTCCCTGACTCAGTTCCTGTCAGTCACACTGCACGCTCACTCTTGAGTACTGAGATTGTGAGCCACTTGGCCACAAGCACAACTGTCCTTTATTTACATGGCTTAAAAATCCCTAAGAAATTCCCTCGGAAACTGTAAGTGAAGTCTACTAGGGAACTGTGTTAGAGAAAAGGCCTTCTAATCAGCTGTAAGGTCATCCTGAAGGACACACACACACACACACACACACACACACACACACACACACACACACACACACGGTGAGGGGGTGGGCTTCAGTGTGGTCATGAGAGATGGGATGAGACAGGGTAAGAACACCATCTCCTGCAGAACTGCAGAACGGGCAACTGACCTTAGCTGGGAAAGCCAATCAGGACACATGTGTGATCTCTCCTGCAGGAAAACAGATGGACTTGAGGGTAAGTGTGGTAAAAACAACAGTCCTAGAGCGGAGGCTTCCCTCTGCTGAAAAATACCCTGGGCGGGCGTGTGTCCATGCAGTGTCTGGACGATCCATGGGATGCTGCTCTAACTTCTACTCAGCAGTCCTTACAAGCACTGCATTGGGTAATAAAGGACAGCGGTGGGTCCCTGGTGTGATGCCGCAGCGCTCAGGACGGTAGCCCTCATAAGGATGCCATGGCTGGAAAATGATTCCTAAGCATGAGCTTATCACGGATGGTGCCTGGGGGTACTAGAGGTATGGTGGTCTTTTCTCCTCTTTCTTTCCTAGGTTTCATGTATGGGTTGGGAGGAAAGGCTGTGAAGCAGAGAACTCCAGGAAGCCACGGCAGTGGCTGAGTCATGGAGAGACGGAAAAAGAAGTCAGATAGGACCCAACATGGAGGACGGAGGGACCTGCTGCTGGGGTCTTCAGGTGAGATCAGAGCCTGCTCACAGACAAGAGGAGAAGACAGTTTCAAAACAGAATCAAGCAGGAGAGCCAAAGGGCGGCTGGAACGGAGAGAGGTGGCTTGGTGCTGACTGTGGCCACATCCAGGATAGTTTCAGAATGAAGCGGTGGCCAGCCTAGGGAAAGATGTAGGCAGAGAAGAGGAAGTAAAGAGGGGTCTGGCTGCGCTGAGAGCAAGGTTTCCTTCCATCTGGAACTGTGTCTCCTCCATCAGACTGTTCCTAATATAAACTGACCATGTGGGAAGGAGGCACTGGGTGAAGATCCCGTGTATTCCTAGAAGGGAAAGTGGCATGGAAAGAAGGGCTGTGTGTGGGGATGGTGGGGCAGGGCAGGGGGCATGAAGGGGAGGAGGAGACCAGCGGAAAGCGCTGGGTTTCACCTGAATGGAGCTCCTTCACCAGGGATGACATGGTGTTGGTAATGGAGTCAGCAGCCACCAGCAGGTCATTGCGGAGGTTTCTCCTCGTACCTGAGGGTCAGGGCAGATCAGGGTGACTGGGGATGCCCCGGCCAGTGAAGCCCTGGACTGGCGCAGAGACGCTGGGGGAAAGGCAGCAGCTCTGCCCACCAGGAGCCCACAGTTCCAACTCCATCTTCTCTACTGGGAGTGCGGAGCCCGTCACGCCCATGCTTTGTGGGTGCCACAGTAGAGAGCAGGGGTTTCAGGTGAGTTTTGCCCAGGGTATTCCTCGGTCTTGGGGTGAGGGGTTTAACTCTCCAACACCACCGCCTCCCATCACTGTCTCCCACTTCCTTGTCTCTACTCCCTTCCCTCGTGACTCCACTGTCCATCATTGAAGATGACAGGTCCCTGGTTCCTTGGGTGGCCGTGGCAAGTGCAGGCTTACCGACCTTTGGCTAGGTCCTATGGAGATTACCCCTCTTCCTGTTCTTGCTTGTTCTAGGGACTTTATAGGGCAAACGTGTCATTTGAGTTTATTCTATCCAATTCCTCTGGAGGAGGCAAAGCTCAAAGGGCAAGGCATTTCCTTCAGTCCAGAGCTCAGACCCAGGAGAACAGTCATCTTCACACATGTGCCTGTGACCTCCCATGGAAGACCAGCCCATCACGGAGAAGGAGCCAGCACATAACTTATTTACACTGTAAATCTGATTACGAAGGCACACTATCTGATCATCCAAAGCCAAGAGCACTAAAGGGAAGTAACTGGAGAATCCTGGCAGGAGGCCTGTATGTGCTTTCAGACCCCACCCCCGCCCCCCGCACCCCTCAGCTCTCCACAGACTCCTGGAAACTCACCTTGTGCAAAGGCCTCCTGCACATCTCCCCCAACTCCACTCAGTGAATCCTGCGGGCCGTGGGTCGGGGTGGAGCCAGCAGATGTGGAACGCACGGGCATGGGCATAGAGCGGCCACCTCCGTGAGTGGGTGATGTATGTGGTGACCCTGTGGCTTGAGCCTGGGGGATCAGAGAGAAAAACACATCACTTTGGGGGTTTAATCTCTCCAGGGAGAGGGGAAAGTGCTACCCAGGGACATGCAGAAAAAAAAAGAGTCAGGAATCAGCTGAGGAAGGAAGGAAAGAGTGGAAAGGGGGCAGGGTAGGAGGAAGAGTGCGGTAAGAGCAGGCTGAGACTAGCACTTAGGCAGGAGAATGGCTGAGAATTCAAAGGCAGCCTGGGCTACACAGTAAGTTCAAAGCTGCAGAGTGAGAACCTGTTTTAGACAAACAAAATATAAAGAACAGGTTGAGAAAGGTCAGGAAGACGGGCAGAGGCCATGTAGTGGACATGCTGGTCAGAAGAGTAGGTATAACCAGGAGGTTATAACCAAGAGGGGTAAAAAACCCCCACAAACATCTTCATGTATGAATGACAACATTTTGCACCCACTCTTATCTGATTCCCAGGGAATCTGTGAGTAGAAAGTGGCTGACTTTTAATATAACTTTAATAGATGAAAATAGCAAGAGCATGTGAGAGACGAGTGTCTTGAGTATGTGGGAGGAAGTACAGCTTGGCAGAGGAAGACATCAGAACAAACACCTTCCACTCTGAGGGCAGCCCTCCTCACACTCAAATTCCACCTCAGGCAGCTGTGCTCCTGAGGACAGCTCAGGAGGCTCTGCTGCAGGCTGCTTCTGCAGGGTCTGGTTAGCAAAATGGCTGCATTGTATCTGCCACACCCTTGGGAGGTCTATTTGGTTTGGGTAGCCATGAGAGTAATGGGAGTAGGTGAGAGTAGCCACCTGCTCATCAGAGGGGGAGCTTTCCCCAGGAAAGCCTAGTATAGGTGTTTCCCTCCTTTCCCTAAGGTCTGATCATTAATATTTATTTACTTATTTGTTTGTTTGTTTGTTTAGACAGGGTCTCTCTACCTAGCCCTGCTCTCCAGGAACTATGTAGACCAGGCTGGCTTCAATCAAACTCTTAGAGATCTGCCTGCCTCTGTCTCCTGAGTGCTGGGATTAAAGGCGTGAGCCACCACGTCCTGGCTGTTCACCGTTCTTAAAGATTTGTTGTTGACTGGACTCAAGACTTATAAGCAAAGCTCTTGGCGAGGATGGCCTATGGCTCTTATTTTCTTGGTTCAGGGGCTTTCTGACATGGTGGAAATCATCCTCTTAAGAGAAACTGAAATACTTTCAGATTCGCCCACGATGCACTCTGTATAGATTTGCACTTCCCCTTTTCAATTCTCCCTGGTCTATAACAGGAACACCCCTTACTTGACAACAGGAGCACGCTGCGATGGGCCAACACAGCTTGCTCATGGGAAAACCTCGTTTGTTGTTCCCACCACTCATTCAGACTGCACAACCCCTTCACCCAGAGCACCAGCAGCTACTTCTGTGGCCATGAGCTTCTCACAGAAACTTTGAAGCTTGCATTCATTGTCTACCTCAACAAGTTTCTGACAGCCCATGGCCGGAAAGGAGGTGTTCAGCTTCGTCTTGACAGGACTGATCCTCCAAGAGGAGCCATGAGAGAGGCCTGGTATAGCTTTAAAGGTAGCTTGGAACTATGAGGTGTGACTGCCGGAGGAATTAAACCAATCAGAGGCAGATCGCCAAGCTGGGGGTGGGGGGGGGTCATATAGGAGGATTTTGTGGGAGAAAACTGGGAGAATGGAAGTGACCATGAGAATGAGTTCCTGTGAACCGCTTAGGGAGGGATCTAGTTCAGAAACACCACACACACAAAGAATATGCAGCCTCCAAGTAGGTTGCCAGGAGGTGTGCACAATGGCTGCCCTCACTGCTGAAGCTGTGTCCGTGATGAATGGAATATTTTGTCCTCTAGGATCCCCATTCTCTAGGCTTGTTTTCTGAGACATGGCCTCAACCTAGAGATGCTCCTGTGGCAGTCACATGCTGGGATGTCAGGAGCATGCCACTCTGCCCTGCTCTGTGTGATTCTTGCTTGACCTTTGTGTGTGTGTGTGTGTGTGTGTGTGTGTGTGTACATGTGTGAGGGTGTGCATGTGTGTGTATGTGAGAGTGTGTGTAAGTGTGTGTGAGTGTGTGTGTGTGAGTGTATGAGTATGTGTGTGAAAGAGTATGTATATGAGTGTGTGTGAGTGTGTGTGAGTGTGTGTGAGTGTATGTGTGTGTGAGTGTATGTGTGTGTGAGTGTATGTGTGAAAGAGTATGTGTATATGAGTGTGTGAGTGTGTGTATGAAAGAGTATGTGTAAATGAGTGTGTGAGTGTGTGTGTGTGAAAGAGTATGTGTATATGAGTGTGTGTGAGTGTATGTGTGTAAGTGTGTGAGTGTGTGTGAGTGTGTGTGAGTGTATGTGTGTGTGAGTGTATGTGTGAAAGAGTATGTGTATATGAGTGTGTGAGTGTATGAAAGAGTATGTGTAAATGAGTGTGTGTGTGTGTGAAAGAGTATGTGTATGAGTATGTGTGTGAGTGTATGTGTGTGAGTGTACATGTGTGAGGGTGTGTGTGTATGAGAGTGTGTATGAGAGTGTGTAAGTGTGTGAGTGTGTGTAAGTGTGTGTGTGAGTGTATGTGTGTGAGTGTGTGTGTGAAAGAGTATGTGTATATGAGTGTGTGAGTGTGTGTGTGAAAGAGTATGTATATATGAGTGTGTGTGTGAGTGTATGTGTGTGTGTGAGTGTGTGTGAGTGTACATGTGTGAGGGTGTACATGTGTGTGTGTGTATGAGAGTGTGTGTGTGTGAGTGTGTTATTTATTTTTTTAAATAGGGTCTCGTGTATCCCTGGCTAGCCTTGAACTTGAGGATAGCCTTGGACTCCTGCTCCTCTTGCTTCTACCTCCCAAGCACTGGGATTACAGGCATACCAAAACTGGTAAGCTCTTTGTGTATTTTAATTTAAGAAACGTAAAAGCTCAGAAAATAATCAAGTACAATATGATAAAGCCACCCCAAATGAATAATTATGTACAATTTATTTTCATCTAAAAACAGTACAGATCAACTTGAAGACACTTTTACCACCAAATCTTCACAGGCTCAGTGCTTTTATCTTTTCTCTTTGGAAACTTCAGTTTTTCTTACCAGAGATTTTGGTGTAGATTTTTTTTAACCTATGTGTACATATATAAACCTATAAATGATATATAATATTTTCATGCCTTCAAATTCTGTATGAATGGTACTGAACTACTGAACTATTAAATTTATTTTATCACTTAGCATAAACCCAGAGAGTGATGAATGATACCAATAAATGTGAATTTAGATCCATATTTCACATCGCATTAAAAAACAAACCGCTGGGGGGCTGGGGATTTAGCTCAGTGGTAGAGCGCTTACCTAGGAAGCGCAAGGCCCTGGGTTCGGTCCCCAGCTCCGAAAAAAAGAACCAAAAAAAAAAAAAAAAAAAAAAACAAACCGCTGGGCAGTGTTGGCACATGCCTTTAATCCCAGCATCCAGAAGGTTGAGGCAGATCTCTGAGTCTGAAGCTATGTTGGTCTACAGGGTGAGGTCAAGCACAGTCAGGAATACACAAAGGTGTCCTGTCTCAAAAAACCCAAATGAACAGAAGAACCTAAAAAATGGAGCATAATTATTAGACTTAAAACTGCACAATTTCTCAAAAAAAAAAGTATAGAAAAAACTTGTGCCCAGGACTTCTTGGATCAACCACAAACCATGATATGTAAAAGGAAAACTTCCTTCTTTATCATGTGTGTTTGTGTGGAAAGTCTAGAAATGAGCATTAGGTCCTTCTACAATCGCTCCCCATGTAATCTTTTTAAGGAATTATTTATTTTATTTTATGTGTATGGTGTTTTCCCTGTCAGTGTGTGGGTCCATGTACCACATGTGTGCCTGGAGGATCAGTCAGATCTCCTGGAACCGAGGTACAGAGGGTTGTGAGTTGCCATGTGGGTGTTTGGATTTGAACCTAGGTCCTCTGGAGAAACAGCTAGTGGTCTTTGTCTTTGTCTTTTTTGATACAGGGTCTCACTGTATAGCCCTGGCTATCCTGGAACTCACTATGTAGACCTGGCTAGCCTTGACGTCACAGAGACCCACCAGCCTCTACTTCTCAAGTGCTGGATCACAGGTGTATGCGCCACGACACCCAGCATGGCATGGCTCCTAATCGCTGAGCCCTCTCTCCAGCCTCTCACCAAAACTGGAGCTCACTGATTACTTTGGCTAGCTGGCCAGCAAACTCCAGAGATATTCTTACTTCTGCATCCTCAGTCCTAGAATTATAAGTGCACGCCACCATGACCTTATTCTTACATGCCAAGTGCTTTACCAACAAGCTATCTTTCCCAGCCCATGATAAATATTGTTTACTAAACATTTTTGACAAAATATTAAGAAGATTTTTGACTGCTCTTATCACAAGAAGTTACTTGTTTATAACGATGGCTCTAGTTAGCCAATACAGTGTGTGTGTGTGTGTGTGTGTGTGTGTGTGTGTATGTGTGTGTGTGTGTGTGTGTGTGTGTGTGTATGTGTGTGTGTATTAGATTGGATTCTTTGCAAAGAGATGCAAAATTATCATCTTTTGGCTTAAAAAAAATAACCCAAACCAAACAAGCACATTTTGTTCTTCAAAATAAGTCATTAGACTCCATATGGGCAGATAAATTCAAAACTGGATCAATCTAAAGAAATGGAACTAGGGCACTACTGGGGAGGCAGAGGCAGGCAGATCTCTGAGTTAGAGGACAGCCTGATTTACACAATGAGTTCCAGGACAGCCAGGGCTATGTAAGAATGACCCTGCCTCAAAAAAGGGTAGGGGGTTGGGGACTGGGTATGCCAAGGAAGGAGAGGCAGAAGGATCTGGGGGTTGGAGACCAGCCTCAGTTCTACAAGCAGCTTCTATAAAAGACATCTACATGCATGACAACCTATTTCAATAACAACCTAGGACTCCTGTACCCATGTCAGGTAGCTTCAAGGGAACCAATACCAACAATAAATAATAAAATAATAAAAATTCAAGTAAACGACAACAAAGGAAAGTGAAAGGATGACACACGCAGAAAGAAAAGGACATATCTAACAAGGGACCTGTACCTAGCACATGCAAATAACTCTCCCAATTCAGTGGGGAAAGGACAGTCTAATTTTAAAATGGGAGAAAGATCAAACACGCCACTGTCTAAAGATACAAAAGAGTCCAAGAGGCATGAAACGGACCCTAATCAGACATTAGGGAAAGGCATGAAGGGCACAATGAGAGAACACTTCACGCCCGGTAGGATGAACACTGCGAAGACATAACAAAGTGTGCCGGCAAGAATGTAGAGAAACTGGAATCCTCGGGCACTGCCAGCAGAATGTAAGATGGTGCAGCTGCTTTGCACAACAGCCTGGCAGCTCCTCAAAGGGCAGAGTACCATAAGCCATGGCAATTTCACTCTCAGGTACATACCCACCCAAGAGAAATGAAAACATGTCTGAACAAAAACTGGTGTCCAGATGTTCACAGGAACATCAACTAACACAGCCAAAGAGTGGAACCAACTCAGATGCTCACTGATGAACACCTTAAATAAAATGTGTTACCTGTACAATGGAATACTACTAGGCAACAAAAAGGAATGGAGGACTGATAACATCTGTGGTAGTTAGGATTTCATTGCTCTGAAGAGACACCATGATGAAGGCAGCCCTAATAAAGGACAACATTTAATTGGGGCTGGCTTACAGTTTTAGAGATCTAGTCCATTATTGTCATGGCGGGAAACATGGCTGCTTGTAGGCAGACATGGTGCTGGAGAAGGTGCTGAAAGTTCTATATCTTCATTTGCAGGCAAGCAGGAGACTTTGCCACTCTGGGTGTAGCTTGAGCATAAGAGACCTCAAAGCCTGCTCCCACAGTGACACACTTCCTCCAACAAGGCCACACCTCCTAATAATGCCACTCTCTATGGGCCAAGCATATTCAAACACATGAGTCTATGGGGGCCCTACCATAGATGTCCTACAACATTTTGAGAACATTTTGTTAAGTAAAGGAAGCCATTCACAAACAACATGAGTTCTAAAAATTCCATTTATGTGAAATTCCCAGAATAAGAAAATCATAGACAAACTAATGGTTAGCTAGGCAGGGTGGGGGTTGGGAAGGATGAAGAATGGTAAGGCTTCTTTTTGAGACCGATGAAGTTTCTAAAACAGAAGGTAATGACGGCAATACTACTCTGTGAATATTGTTAAAAAAACACTGAATTTTACAGTTAAAAATAGTGAATTTATGTTGGATGTGAGCCAGGAAGAAGGCACAGACTGAAGGAAAACATCCACAAGCTGTATCTGAAGCAGAACAGGGCCTGGAACATACAAAGAATTCTCCTAATTCAGTAATGTGATAAACAATACAACCACATGCCAGGTCCCAAGCGAGAGGGGCACTGCACACACAGTGCAATACACTCTGCTCAGAAACAGTTACAGCTCAAAGGACTGTCAAGGGTGTGTGGACACTCCCCCAACTGCTGCTGAGCCTGAGAAGTTGCAATTTCTTAGACTCTTAAACATAGCCTAACCATCTAACCCAGCAAATTCCACTCCTGAGTACTCTTGAGAAGCAGGAAAACATAAGCCCACCTAAAACAAATGTTCACTGGCAACAATGTAACAGTCCCAAGGGGAAACAACCTCCAAAGTCCACTAACCTCAATTAATAAAACGTGACATGACTAAATATTTACAAGTATTTGTGAAATACTCATTTTTGCCAGTTATTAAACATTTTATCATTTCTTACCTTTTTTCAGGGTATGCATCCTTTCTTCCCAGTTACAAGTGAATCCTATTATGGCCAACTAATTTTTTTCTTTTTTTCTTTTTTTTTTTTCTTTTTTTCGGAGCTGGGGACCGAACCCAGGGCCTTGCGCTTGCTAGGCAAGTGCTCTACTGCTGAGCTAAATCCCCAACCCCATTTTTTTCTTTTTTTAAATTGAGTGTTTCAGGCTGGAGAGATGGCTCAGTAGTTAAAAGCACTGATTGCTCTTCCAGAGGTCCTGAGTTCAGTTCCCAGCAACCACCTGATGGTTCACAACCATCTGTAATGGGATCCGATGCCCTCTTCTGGTGTGTCTGAAGACAGCTACAGTGTACTGACATACATAAAATAAATAAATAATTCATCAGATCCTATTACAGATGGTTGTGAGTCACCGTGTGGTTGCTGGGATTTGAACTCAGGACATCAGTGCTCTTAACCACTGAACCATCTCTCCAGCTCCAATAAATATTTCTTAAAGAAATAAATTGAGTATTTAATAAATGCATATAATGTGTTTTGATCAAATCCACTCCTGATCCTTTTCCTCCGAACTTTCCCCCAGCTCACCCCATCGACAATTCCTCCAAATTTCATGTGCTTAAAAAAAGTCCATAATCCACCTTGTGGGTATTGGACTATCTACTGGAGCACAGGTAGTTTTTCAGAGGTGGCATCCCTGAGGAGAACTTTCTCTCTTCATCCCAGTACCCATCAATTTTGGCTATTTAATATTTGTAAATTAAAAGTGTTGGGGCAGGGAGTTGAAGAGATGGCCTCAGTGGTTAAGGTCCCTGGCTGTTCTTCTAAAGGATGGGGGTTCTATTTCCAGCATCCATGTGTGGCTCACAATCACCTATAACTCTAGTTCCAGATCAAAGAGGATCAAACCACCTCTTCAGGCACCAAGAGCACATGGCCCACATACATTCATGCACACACACACAATTGAAAAAAAGAAATCTTAAAAATGTTGGGACAGAGCTGGCAGGGGGCCCCGCTGAACCCATGTTTGGGTAGAGTATGAGCGCTTTGACATCCTGGGCAAGTAAGAGACAATGTATGGCTCGTAGATTTACTTGCTTCAGTCCTGCCTGAGAAGGACTGTTCTTGGCTATGGAATGCCATTGGTCTAGGGATGCTAAGGGACACTTACTCTGTAAGGGTCTAACACAACAACACATAAGTGTGCTGGCAATGTTGCACTGTGTTGACAGGATTGTGCCCTCCCTTGCCAACAGGCTGCACACTCGCACACTGCCTTCTCTTCTCAGGGGCACAATTCCCCTCTGTCCCATGTGACTCCTGACCCATGAATGTCTGCTGGATCCTTGTGGCTGAAAGTCCTCCTGAGACCTGGAGCATGGCTCTTACGTGTCCTCATGCACTCCATCCCTACACCACTGTGCTGGCACGGGTTCTTAGTTCCCCACACTGCCTTCTGTAGGAAAATAGCCAGGGCAGACAACAACCCCCACTGAGTAATAAATCCATCCGTCATTGGAAAGCCTTTGCGTGAAATTCTCTAACTAGCTAACTAAATGTGGTAGCCAGACCTCAGACGGCCCAAAGTGACCTGCCACCTACATCCCAGAATCATCTCTGGTTCTGGAATGTTGTCTGGGCAAGTGACTCGCTTCTAATGAATCAGACAAATGGCACATAGGCCGATTTTGAGGTCATGTTATAAAAGATGGTGGCTGTAGCCTGGGTGACCTTTGGCTGGAGCCTTGTTGGAGCCTCTGCAGGTTCCTGTCCATAGTGGTTGTGGTATGAGTGGTGTTATTTCCTCTCCTCTGCTTTTCTCCTTTCTGCTTTTCTAAGACAGTCTGACATGGCACAGGCCGGAGGGATTACAGGCACCATCACACCTGGTGACATGTTTTTATAAGCCAGTTTTATAAGACAGTTTTGGGATGATACTGTGTGGCAATAAATAATCCATGCACCAAACTTACTGTGGCTCTGTTTTTGTTTTTGAAGAAACTACTTTAATAGAGTAATCACAGTTGGAATTTGGTTGACAAAGTGAGCAGATGGATTGGGGGGGGGGGAGACTAGAACCAGCGGCCCCAAAAACAGGCTGAGGGACCCCAGAAAGAGGTCATTGAGAGGGAAGAGGGCAAGAAAAGGTAACCAGGAAAATATCTCCCTAATGTGAGAAACAGAGAACCCTGAGTCCAATAGCCGGTTACTAGCACCCTGTAGCATGGCTCTACACCCAAAGAAGGGAAGTTGAGAGGCACTCCCTGGGTTGGGGATTTAGCTCAGTGGTAGAGCGCTTGCCTAGGAAGCGCAAGGCCCTGGGTTCAGTCCCCAGCTCCGGGGAAAAAAAAAGAACCAAAAAAAAAAAAAAAAAAAGAAAGAAAGAAAGGCAGAGGGAGGCAGAGTGGGTCAATGACAAGGATTGGAAATAAAAGTTAGATCTTTACCTAAGCACTGCATCTTGGCCAAGTAGCCCTTGCTCACCTTAAGTAGAAACCCTTGTCAGAGAAGAATGTGCTCCTCTATAACCATCCCTGTCTCAAGGCCAACTGATGACATGTTTTGTTCACAGCTAATGTTCCTCACACATCCAGCCAATACCAGAGATGTTATGTACAGAGGTCCTGAAGAAGCGAAGCACAGAGAACAGACTGCCCTGCATGGTACAGGACTGGCTTTGGAAAGGTAGTCGGAGGAAAGGGCCTTCTGATCATGTGCATGCACACTGGGTGCGTGGTGCACAGTGGGACAGTGAGTGACCCCCTCGACCTGCTGTATAGCACTCTCCTTGCAGGTACTAGCAGGCTGAAGCCA
Organism: Rattus norvegicus; assembly: GCF_021556685.1. Lineage (NCBI taxonomy): Eukaryota > Metazoa > Chordata > Mammalia > Rodentia > Muridae > Rattus > Rattus norvegicus. The sequence continues at coordinate 32,985,584 of NC_141539.1, read as the reverse complement.
GGAGAACCCAGCTGTGGGACTGCAGTACAGTATCCTAGCACCTTGTCTCAGCAGCAGGACATGGTCAAGGAAATTCCTCTCCACAGGGACTGCCTGCCTCTCCGTTAAGAGCAACTGGTCCAGAGTCAGCAGCAGCACAGTGGGTAGCTGGAGGCACCGGGGAATCCGAGAGCAAAGCAAAAATCCTCAGAAAAAGTAGAAGAGTTAGTGGGATCTTATTACCACAGTCCTGAGGTCAGAAGGAACGTGACTCAGTCAAGCCTTCACGGGACTGAAGCTAACTTTGGTTTCCCCTGGTTCCCTTTCGTAGGAGTGGAATCTAGGCCCCCTACCATTGTGCCAAAATCTCGGCCAGTACTGTGATTTTTGTATAGGAGAATCAATTTCATTTCCAGCAGGCACAAGGAATGTAAGGAGAGGAGAATGCAGATGATGACTTAGCCCCTTATCTAGAACACAGATCAAACACTGGAGCCAAAACAGGTACAGAGAATGCCAGACAAGGTGAGCTGAGGACAGCAATCCCTCCCCAGAGCAAAGAGAACTCAGACAGAGGCAGACAGACGGGCCAGAAGACCAGCTGCAGAGAGAAAAGAGCACTGTCTTTAGTTAAAACTACCAGGGCAAGCTCTTGGCTGTCTTTAGGCATCCCCAGTGTGGTGCTGGCACACAGTAGGGACTCCATAAATAGCACTTCTTTTTATCTCTTCCATATGGAACAGGTAAGATTTTTTTTTTAAATCTTTTTGGTACATATCAAGTAGTCAAGTCCAAAGAGGTCTGTGGTAGAAAGTGTAATGTTGACAGCAAGCCCTGCCTCCCCACATCCCCCACCTCCCTGCCAGGCTGTTATCATGGCAACAGGACGGAGGACATTTCAGTCTCCATCTCTTTCCTGACTCATGGATACCTGCCAGGCAGCAGATGGCCTGTGTGGACGATTACCTTCACTTTGCCGCAGTGTATTTAAATTAAACAAACTGGCCTCTTTGCTGCCGGTTGTCAGGTGCCTTGTCAGAAAAACAAAAACAAAATCCAGGGAGAAAGGAGCTGTAAGTCTGAAATGTAGGCAAGGCAGCTGTAGTTGTATGGAGACTGGGCCCGGATCATTCCCCCTCAGAGACAGGTAAAAACATCGCAAGCCCTTCTGAGCTGGTGCTGGCGCTGTGCGGGGAGGCTGCAGCTGCGCCACTAACCACTAACCAAGGAGAGAGGGTGGGCCCTGCCGCAGGAGGAGAAAATAACCACCTCATCTGGGAGTCAGGGCTGGGCAAGGGAGCCACACTGCATGCATAACAAGGGAGAGGGGCGAGGAAGGACCAGCCTCAGTAGGAGAGGCAGCTGGAGAGACTCCCCCTGGGCTGAACTGAAGCAGGGAAGGAGACGCAGGAACGCCCTGCTTCAGCAAGCGTCCATTTGCAAAAACAGGCCCTCATGACCTTCAAAAGACAAACCTGGCTCCCAGACACCTAGAGTACTGAGACTTTCTATGATGTTGCTCTGCTCTGAGAAGATGTATCTATCTATGCATATCCGATGGAAGGATAACGCTCCCAACAGGTCTGCATGTGGTCCCTCTGCAGAGAACTGACCCCTGTCTGTTCCTGCGCCATGATGGGAATGGAAACTCAGAACTGGTATATGACCAGTCTCTCACTACGAAGGCTGGTGGGGTCTTCTGGGACTGCCGATATTCTGTAAGTGAATCAATAGTGTTGGCAGGCGGTAATAGTGCGTATTTGGCTTTCAATCATCACGATTTTGTCTCTGTCTGAATCACACCCTGGTTCGTAGAAGCTAGGACTGACTTCTGGATTCAAAAGGGTAGAAGGCAAGGTGTTTACTTAACTTTCTTGGTGGACGGAAGAAAGCATATTGAGTTTCTGGAACAAAGCACAAACTTACTATGACTTACAATAAACTCAAAGAACAAAAGATATTTAAATTGGTATTTAAATTTTTAGTTGAGAAAGTTCATGCATTCATTCTAAGGCTAGAATTCCTCCAGTCTTTCCCTGGGTTGGCTACCCCTATGTAAGATGGTCTCTCTACTGGGTCCCCCAGTGTAGGATTTCAAAACCAATTCTCAGAAAAATGGTCAGAAACCTCACTAAGAGAAAACTGTCCTGTGGACAGTACCAGATCCTCAAGTTGCACACAAGAAGCAAAACTGGATAGGACTGGAGGACGTGGTTGTATTGCAAAGCTAGGTCAGTGAGAGGGTGGGTGGGAGCTCAGGCTTACTGACCATACTCTAGACTGAGATTCCATTTGGAAGACAATACCTTGTTCAATAACCCTCCTCCTGCGGGATGAAGAATGACTTTGTGGCTGAGAGCATACGCCCTTCTTCTGTCTTCTGGGGGACCAGAGCACGGTGCTCTCTGCACCTTAGAGCCGGTGGTAATTCCACATCCAAGTTTACCTGGATAGCCCAGCTTTCCCACTGGAGTTTTAGTTGCACACAGTTCTAGGTACCTAGTAGGTCTTTGACTGCTTGGTTAGTGACATGAAAAAGAACATGACAACCAGATTACACCTAATACTCTGTCTCCACTGTTCTCTTGGCAGGGACCTTTATTTTTCCCAGTCTCTGGGGTTCTAAACCTAGAAGCCATGGCTCACTCTGCCTTTAGATTTTTAAAAATGACATCTGGATGGTAGGTAGCATTCTGGAGAGAGTGTGCCCTAGAATTCAACGCTCTTCCCACGGAGGTAGGGAGGACTTCTCTAGTCTGGCTTGTGAAGAGTTTCCTGGAGAGCCTGGGGGACAGTTTTCATATCACATACAATACGGTCGGGAGGACAAAATACAGAAATACAGGCTAGGATGGAAATAAGATAGAAGAAAGCCTCTTAGCTTGTCTCTTATGGAGTGATGAAAACAAGGGAACGCCCCTCAGGTCCAAGAACTATTTCTCCTTCCTAATCACTCTCACCGAAAACTTCTTGCTGGTGTTCAAGCAGCTCTATGAGAACATAATTATATTTCCTCTTTTTACGAAATGAAACCAAAACCAAAACAAGGAACTGCCGTGGGTCCTGCAGTGGGTATGGGAGCAAGACTGATAAGCACCCTGGGTAGACTTCCACACGCCATCTGCAGGCCACTGGATCCAGCCGACAGTCTGTGCATGTGTGCAGCGGCTGGGACCCAGGGTAAAGGCTGTGGGTTGTCTTGAAGTACATCAACTCATCAATTCACCAAAAGCTATGCCTTTGCAGACTTAGGAGGGCAGGAGTGTAGTTAAGGCTCAGGATGACAACGATCTGGCTTGTATTTCCATATTTTAGGCATTGTGTCAAACAAAGTTACATTCCTATTAACCAGAGAATGACGTCCTTACTATTTGAGAATGGAATTTGTGTTGGCTTCTTTTTTATCCTCTCAGAGACTGAGCCCATCACCTCTGCTGCGGGCAGCAGAGCTCTGTGAGTCAGTGTAACTCCTGGCTGTGTTGGAAGTAGAGCCAGGTTTCTGTTATGGGGAGAGAAACATGGGAGCTGTATGAGCGGAGCATAGAAATCCTTCATGGACAGCTGGACCCCTGGTCATGGACAGCTTATCTTATTGAGCCTTACGAGACCCATAAGTGATAGGATGTGATATGCTGAGTCAGTGGGGGGGGGTGGGGGGGGGGAAGAAACGCAGGTCTGAGATGTCTCCTAAGGGAACTGAGATGTTAAGTCTTTCCAGACTAGGAATGATCTGGACTGTGGCAGTTCTGGAGTCAAGTGTCTAGGTGAACATAGTCACTGCTATCTATCTATCTATCTATCTATCTATCTATCTATCTATCTATCTATCCATCCACCCACCCTTCATCCATCCATCTATCTATCCACCTACCTATCTGTCTATTTATAGAGTCTCTCTATATACTCCTGGGTGTCCTGAAACTTGCTCTGTAGACCAGGCTGGCCTCTAACTCATGGAGCTCCACCTGCCTCTGCCTCCTGAGTGCTGGGATTAAAGGTGTGTGTCACCACACAAAGCTGAAATTCGTTTTTCTGATTCCTTGTTGTAAAGAGGATTTCTGAGTCACAACTTAGTCTCCTGAATGGATCTGCCTATTACTTGAGAGTGGCTGGACCAGAGAGTAGCTGCTACAGGCACTTGAACTGGTCATGTTCCTCACAATTAATACAATGATTAACTTGTGCAGTCTTCTGGTTAATGGTGGTTTTCCCTCAGCAAATATTTATTGAGTATCTGCAGTGCAGCAGGCTGGGCCAGAGCCTGGAAATACAACAGTGATGAGAGCTGGCAAGGTCCTTTAATTACAGACTCATGGTGATTCTGGGCACGATTAACCCTAAATTGGCCGACCCAGCCAAATGAGCTTCTTAAACTACAGGGTAAACCGTAGGGTGAGCAGTCTGATCTGAAGAAGCCTTGCGGTTCTCCCTTAATTAGAACCTTTGTATCTGAGGAAAGAGAAGGAGAGGGAGTTGGGCACGAGAGACAGAGAACTCTTAGGGACGATCAGTCAAGGTGCTGAGAAGAGTGGCTGAGGCTGAGGCAAGACCTAGCCTCAGCGAGATGTGCATATCCATTTACTCACTTATTTTCAGTGCTTGGAATGGAACACAAGGCCTCATATATGTTAAGGATGGCCACACCTCTGACCTCCCACATAAAAAGTTGGAAATAACAGTACTACTACCCATTACTCTCAAGTTCTTGAAAAGTCAAAATAACTATAATACTGTGATATAACAAGGATGAGTTTGGTCTTCTGTCCTAGGTTCAGTCACAGGACCTTCTAAAAACCTTTAGACTCACCAGAAAATTAAGAGTATATGTATGCTAAGGCTGCTTTCAGAAAAGGAGCTGTTTGCCAGAAAGCCCATGGCATGATTCAGTGTTAGGCCGCACTGCCCTCTCCAGACCTCTGAGGAACAGGAATAGAGATGAAGTTAATTACCAATGGCCAGTGACTGGATCAATTGTCCCTGTGAAGCAGTACCTAATCATCCTGAATGGAGCGGTGAGTGAACACATTTATGTGCTGGAGGCGGGGGAGGGGGCGGTGTCCCCAGTGCAGGGAGAGAACTCCTGTACGGGGCACCTTCTAGAGCTTGTCTTACGCACCTCTTCATCTACCCATACGTTTGCATCTTTTACGACATCCTTCAGATTAAATTGGTAAGAACGGGGCTGGAGAGATGGCTCAGTGGTTAGAGCACCGACTGCTATTCCTGAGGTCCTGAGTTCAAATCCCAGCAACCACATGGTGGCTCACAACCATCTGTAATGGGATCTGATGCCCTCTTCTGGTGTGTCTGAAGACAGCTACAGTGTACTTAGATATAATAAATAAAAAAAAAATTTAAATTGGTAAGAACGAAGAAGAGGTTCTCTCAGTGGTGCAAGCCATTATTGCAAATGATCAAACTTGAGGAAGATGAAATAATTTTCAGTCAAATTAGACAGAAGTGCCGGCAACTGGAACCCTAGTACTTACAATTGGTATCTTAAGTCAGGGTCAGTCTTGTGAGGTGAGCCCTTAACCCAAGCTTTGGTGTTACATCCAGTTAGTGTCATAAACAGTTAAATGTCAGCACCTGGTGTCTGGAGTGAACTGCAAAACTGTTTGGGGCAAACCCCCACATATTTAGTGTCTGGAGTGTTCTCTGAGCAGAATCTTAATAGTAGTTACATTAACCCTTGTAGGGGTTAGAGAGATGGCTCAGTGGTTAAGAGCTGTTCTTCCAGAGGACACATCGGGTGGGTCACAACTAACCTGTGACTCCAGTTCCGGGGACCTGACATCTTTTGGCCTCTCTGTCCCACCGCTCACCCCAAAGTAACTGTTCATTTGAAAGGTTCTGTCTTCATCTCAACACTGGCACGGGCTACAGAAGGTTTGGGTCTAAGGACTTACAATCTTGCAATCTTTTCATCTTACAAATGTGACCGTGGGCGAGTCCAGCGTAACCCTGTGGGGTGGACAGGAGGTTTCCCCATCTAGATAGACACAATCCTGTCAGACTGTAAGGACCAGGACGTGTGCTCAGGCCGCTGGCCGTGGAAAATTCATTTTTCGATCTCAAGAGATGGTGATCTCACATAGAATGAAAGGTCACTGGCCAAGTAAGTTGTGCTTGAGTCATGTCTGCTCAAGGATAGCTGTTTATTCAGACAGTTAAGTGTTTGAGCCAGCATCTCATATAGCCCATGCTGTCCTTGAACTTTCCACTTAACCTAGGATGACCTCGAACTCCTGATCTTTCTTCTTCTACTTCCCAAGTGGTAGAGTCATGTCCACCACAGCTAGGACAGCATTGAATTAGTCTCATAGGCTGGCAGTTCCTATTTCACAGATTTCATGTTATTTCATAACATTTGAAGAGAATGTAACATTCACATAAGTTCTGCTGCTGCCCTCTGCCCTCTTCCCTGCCAGGGAGGAGGGTCCCTCCAAATCATGGATCCCAGCCACACTCAGAGACATCAGCAAGTGCTAGTGAGGAGGCTTAGGACTGAACTCCTAGAAAGTGCTGTCACTCTGCGGTGAGCTTCCGGGAACAGGAACGCAGAGGAGGAGGGCACTGGCGGTCAGTGGTGCCTACAGATGAAATGACACCTGTCTCAGTAGCTGGCCACGATGCATGACGGAAAGAGACTGTCAGAGATGTGGGTAGGAACCCAGTCACTCACTCTTCCTCTTTCAGTCAACTGTGGCCATACGACTCGCTTTGATCAATGAAGGGAATGGAAGTGACTAAGTTGTCACTTCCTGGTAAAAATGTTTTGAGAGCTGGGTTTGATTTTCCGTCTTCCTGTTTTGCTCAGGTAAATGTGCCTAAGATGGGGAAGTGACATTCAATTAAAAAAAAAAAAACTCTCTATGAGTCAGGGAAACAGGCCAACCAAACAAAGCAAGAACAAACCCAAGCACACTTCCTACATTACAGTCCATGTGACTCCCAGGCTGTTAGCCAGGCTTCTTCTCCCACCGACAGTCTCTCAGCATTGCTTTTGCCTCTGCCGCTCAGTACTGGTGCTCTCCCAGCTGAAGCTCTTCATATTATAAAATCTTTAACACCTTAATTTTATTAATTAAGTCATCAATAAAATCTAATACATTAATCCATATTTCTGAGAAAGGTGGGTAAATGTTTCTAATGCTTTATGCATATAGGCGTATACAGCCCGCATGTGTGTGCTCCATGTGCATGCAGTACTCTGGGTAGCCAGAGGGCATTGGAATCCCCGGGACTGGGGTTACAAACTGATGAGGGCGCTATGTGCATGTCAGGGATCAAACCTCAGTCCTCGGGAAGAGTGGCCAGTGTTCTTAACTGCTGAGCTATTTCTCTAGGCCCAAAGACGAGTCATTTTTAAATTAAAGGTTTTATACGTCCTTATAAAATTGGCATTTTATATTTCTCTCTCTTTTTTTTTTTTTTTTGGTTCTTTTTTTCAGAGCTGGGGACCGAACCCAGGGCCTTGCGCTTTCTAGGCAAGCGCTCTACCACTGAGCTAAATCCCCAACCCCTATATTTCTCTCTTGAACTTAGTTTACCCAAGGTTATTATTAAGGACAAGTCTTTGATTTTCTTATGTAGGCAAACAGCTATGAAGCAAAACAAACACTAAGTGTCCCTAAACATCATTAATTAACTAATACGCACGCCATTCAAAACACCCTGAGGCACCTGCTTTCCAAGCCCCCAAGGGCTCGGAACAGAGAAAAATCACTAATTTTGTCAGGAAGGGTGGTGGAGACAGAGTCTGTTCGATACCATAGGATATCTACAGTTATCCAAGGAACTCTCCGCTTTCATGCAAAGTCATTCAGAACACATTACTTGGACCTGAGGTCACCCCCACCACCTAGAAAGTTGTTTCAGGCAATTAAGGTCACTTAAGACACAAAACCAGGAGAAAATAAAAGAACATGAAAATGCAATGATAGTCTGGCTAATCATGCATATTTAAACAAGCAAAGATTTAAAAAAAAGAAAAAAGCTTGGGTTTACAGTCAGAACATGCTCCCCGAGGTAAACAGGACCCAGACTTGGGCCACTGCACCCTGCCACGGAGGGACACTTCTGAGGGTTTTACTCATAACCAACTCCTCAGGGGTCAGTAGTGATGGGGGAAGGAAGGGGAGGGGAGGGGAGGGCAGGGGAGGCAACATCTAGCGGAGCAGAGGAGCATGCAGAGGTTGGGGGGGGGGCAGTCAGGGAGGCTGATGTCCACTTACTGCCTGTTTTTGTTCTTCCTCCTAGAGGTGTGCAGATGGGAAGAGGCAGAAGAGAAAAAGACATTAGTGTCCGTCACCACATACACTGGGAAGAGAGGACAGGAGAAAGCGGGCAAACCTGGCCAAGCATAGGTCTGGAGATCAATGAGCTGATTCTCCAGAAGAGACCCAGTGGATACAGTAAATGGCAGTCCTCGGTCCCAACCACATATTGACATACTGATGACTTCCAGAGAACCTTAGAGACCATTTAGTTCATCTTCTACTTCTTCAATATAGGTCAAGAGGCTTGCCTGGAGGGCCTGCCCAGCCTACCGCTACTTAAGGTAAACCAAAAGAGAAAGCTTAACCAAACCCGAATTATCATTCTAGCTCGTTCCCAGTATTCCCGTATGTTTAGGTCTGTATTCCTATGGCAGCTGTTCCTGAGGTGTGGAATGTGGACCATCAAATCAACATCAGTATCACCTGGCAACTTGTCAGTGCTGGACATTTTAGGCCCCACCTGAAATCCACATTTCAACGCTTTGGTGGGAGTGGGGACACCCAAAATGCATCCCAAGGGGTCTGTTTGAGACCCACTGTTTTAGCATCCTAATGGCTCCGCCTGCCCACGGTGCTTTTCTTCTTTCCGGTCTCTTTCACCAGTAACCAAGCTGACGCCACCCCAGTCCACTTGCTTTCAAGCTGCTTGTGGTTTCCTTCAGGGCTGCACATACATGCCCTTTCCTCAGGGAACCGGAAATCACTTCAGGACCTGAGGCCTTTCAGAAAAGAACTCCAGGGGCCGGGATATAAATTGGTTGGCAGGGTGCTTGCCTCGTTGCGTGAAGCCCTTGGTTTGATCTCCTGCATGACATACAGCAGGCATGGTAGCTCATGACTGTAATTCTGGCACTAGGGAGATTGAGACTGGAGGACAAGGAGTTCAAGGCTATCTTGGCCATACAGTGAGTTAAATGACAGACTGGGATACATGAGATCATGTCACAACAAAAACAAATATAAAACATAAACCCCAAGGTGGAGGAGGGGAAAGAACTTTAGAGCTAGGCGCTGTGGCACATCCAAGTAAACCTAGCGCTAGGACGGCAGAGGCGAGAGGACGCCTCACATCAAGCTGCATTCTAACGACGGCTTGGGTACAGGACGAGGCCCTGTCTGAGGGAAGGAGAGAATAGAATCCTCATGATCAGTCTTTCTATAGTATTCTGACACAGGACTATTTAGTAGTTCTTATGGATAAGGCACTGGAAAGAAAGACAGGCTTCCCTTTTGTAACCTTACAGTAAGGCTAGGTAGGCAGACCATGCCAACTGTAGTTGACGGAAGAACATAGTACCAAGCACAGTAGAAAAAGATGAAGTAAAGATAAACCTTTTGAGTTTCTCCTGTCTTGGTCCTGTGCCTGTCTTTCTGATCTCTTTGCTTTTACTTTCTGTGCCTCACCATAGGTAACTGTGGTCAAGAAGCCTCCATAGTGCCCAGTGTGTGTGTGTGTATATCAATGTATGTCTGTGACAGCTCTGCCTATGTATGCTCTTAAGGGGTCTGAGGTCTATGTGTGAGGACAGAGTGATCTGCAAAGGAACTACACAAAGGAGATGGGGAAATCTAGAGAATAGTTTTTATTCCTGCAAGGGAGGGAGGGAGGGAGGGAGGGAGAGGGAGAGGGGGAGAGAGAGAGAGAGAGAGAGAGAGAGAGAGAGAGAGAGAGAGAGAGAAAGAGAAAGACTCGAAACTCAATGAGCACCAAGAAATCCCTTGAGGCCCCAGTTTAACCAAAGAAGGAGTTCTTTTTGCTGAAAGCCAGTTGCTAGCACTGGGACTTACCTGCCCCGACCCTATCCCACCCACCCCCTGAAGTAGCCAGACAGAGGCCCTGAGCACTGTCTGGGCCACTTGGGAAGTCAGAGATTTCCTGTCACACCTGCAGCACGGAGGACTAAGCTGCAGCTTGGAAGGATGCTTCTCTGAGACAAGCACACCGCCAACTCTCCCTGGGCAAGGACACTGCCACAAGGGACATACAGTGCGATTTTAAAATACATACAGTGTCACTCCTTGCTGAAATAGAAAGTGAGACTGGCTGAGCACCAGGGGGGGAGGGGGAGGAGGAGCTTTGTTAACTAAGCTCAAGACTAGCAGGGTCTATATGGTGAAGGCCTGGCGAGCTCCAGGACAGCCCTGTTTACACAGTGAGACTGGGTGGGCGGGGCGGGGCAATCCTCACAGGCGAAATCCTGGCTGTACTGAGAATCTAAGTATTACCTTGTACCTCACGTTGGGTATTGAAGATAGCAGGGCTCTGGCTTAACAGGACGGGAAGCTGCTGTTGCTCACACTTGTATTCTCAGTGCTTGAGAGGCTCAGGTAAGAGGGCCATCTCAAGGTCAGGCTTGAGAGAAAATAAATAGAATGAAGCATGGGACTTTCAGAAACAGAATTTCAAGACCACACCGTGTTCACTCTGCTGTGTATCTTGTCCCATCACATGACACCATTATGACTTGTCATGGAAACATGGGTCAGGCTAGAATAGGTTCTCAGGACTGAGGAGGCCTCCTAGTTGAGAGAGTTCAGATTTGGGCAAAGTGTTCCCTAGGTTGGGTGTTGTACAAACTCACAAAAGCTAATCACATAGAGCCTTTAAGGCTCTGTCAGCACAGAAAAAGGTCAGAAAAAGGTCTGAGAACATTTTGCATCAGTCGGCTAAGGCTGGTCAGCATGCACTGATGACGAGAGATAGTACTAATCTGATTTAAAGGGGCCAAAACATCTCAGTTATGAGGCACAAATCTAGACGGATTAGGGTCCCTAATATCACACGAGTCCCTTCTGTACGGTGGAAACAGTAATGGCCCAGTTACTGCAATCATCTACAAAGAGACCGACCGGAGCGGACAGGAGCGGGTGATGCCTGCAACCCTAGAACTCTGAGATGCCAAGGCCGAAGGATCATGAGTTCAAGGCCAGCCTGGAGACACAGGTAAGTTCTATGGCAGTCTGTGTGAAAATCCAATGCAGAAGCAATATCAGGAAAAAATTAAAATAAGGTAAAAATGTTGGAAGAAGAGTTAGAAACCAAAATGCTGACATATGATTACTCATAGGTTAAAGAAGTAGATTGGGACAGAGGTTAGTATTGAGAAATCAAGAAAAACTATAAAGAAAGTATGTAGAGAAACATAGTTCAAGACTAGCAGAGTCTACATGGTGAAGTGTCAGATGACGTATCATTAAAAGAAAAAAACGAGAAGATTGCTGACACTCCTAGGTGACAGGGACTGGGTCTAGTCATTATTCATCAAATATTTAGCATGACATTTAGAAACCTGAAAATAGGGGTTGGGGATTTAGCTCAGTGGTAGAGCGCTTGCCTAGCAAGCGCAAGGCCCTGGGTTTGGTCCTCAGCTCCGGAAAAAAAAAAAAAAAGAAACCTGAAAATATATGTAAATAGGATAATATTTATTATAATTTATATTAATAATATTGTATTAATTTAATAATCTTTATTATTTTGAGAAAAGGTCTCACTATGTAGACCAGGTTGGCTTTGAACTCATGGAGATTCCCAGCCTCTGCCTCCCAAGTACTGGGATTAAAGGCAAGTGTCACCACATCTGGCCTATGATTGATTTTTTATTTATGTATATGTGTGTGCACTTGCTTGTCTTACATGCACCATGTACATACAGGTGTCCCCAGAGAGCCAGAAGAGAGCATGGTGGTGGACAATAACCCCAGCACTGAGAGGCAAAGGCAGCAGATCTCTTATGAGTTCAAAGCTAGCTAAGGTACACAGTAAGACGCTGCCTCAAAAATAAAACAAAGTGTGGTAGCCTGAATAAACTTAGCCCAAGGAAAGTGCTACTATTAGGAGGTGTGGCCTTGTTGAAGTAGGCGTGGCCTTGTTGGAGGAAGTACAGCACTGTGGGGGTGGGCTTTGAGGGTCTATGTTCAAGCTCTGCCCAGTGTGGAAGATGCTTTCCTGCTGGCTGCCCTGGCAAGCCAGTTTCCTCCTGGTTGCCTTAGGCACAAAAAGTAGAACTCCTGGCTCATCCAGCACCATGTGTGGCAGCATGCTGTCATGTTTCTGGCCATGATGATAATGGATTGAACCTTTGAAACTGTAAGCCAGCCCCAATTAAGTAAGTGTTGTCTTGGTCATGATGTCTCTCCACAGCAATGGAAACCCTAACTAAAAATCAAAGTAAACTAAAAATCACGGTAGTTTCCCATTCATACCTGGCTAACATCTGGGAGCCCTTCCCTGAAAGCGGCTGACACAGGCAAGGGGAGGGCATGCCCACATCATCTCCCGGCCTACCAGTGTGCCAATTCCACATGGTGGAGCTTTCAACACCTCGCAAGGCACAAAGTATCACAGGAGACGAGTGTTTGTGTGCACAGCTGCTGTTGTGAGCAGGGGGTGGGGCCACCGAGTGGAATATCTAACAACCACTCAGGGGAGCTGGACCGACTAGGTTTCTGTATAAAGTTTTCTTGAAATTAGACTCACCTGCACATAAAATAGTTCTGAGAGGAAATCTGTAATAAGGTCTATGCAGAAACACGTCTGTCCATGTAAAATAAACCAAAAAGCAGGACCAAGCAAGGGGAAAAAAAACTCAGCCCAAGATTAAAAGAAATAATTGGTTGAGGAAGTAAAGCATCAGTTTCCAACATAAATATGAAACTTCTGCCAGGCGCCAGGACCCACTGGCTTTATTATTACCAAGGGGCGGGCTCAGAATGTGGACACTGAGATGCCTCAGCTACTGCTTTCCTGAGTTGCCACTCCCAGTGGACCCTGGTCACCTAAGGCCTGGCTGATCGATTACATAGGTCTTCTACTATTACCCTTTAGTTTCTTGCTCCTCGAAACTGCCCAGTATTGTCTCAAACTTGAGTTTTAAAAACTCTAGTACCTCCTCTTTGTTAGTTTACTCTCTTCTGTGCACTCTGGCTATTGTGCCTGAACGGTGTGGTGAGGTACAGCCTGGACAGGAAGGACCTTAAACACCAACTCACTGGCAACTATCCTTGAATGTCTGCTCCACAATCCACTGAGCGTTTCTGTTCACTGCTAATGCACCTTCCAGGTGAGGACGTTTGCTGCCAACTATTGCCTGTTTTTGATCTGTGGTAAGGGGCTGTAATATATTTTTCAGTAAGCAGAAAAAGCAAAAATATTTAATCCCTCCCCCTATACACTGACCCTAGAGCGGATGTTCTGACTTTTTCCCTGTTGCAGTTACTATCCAGAATCACGGTAAGTAAGCTGGCTTACATGATGTCACCTATGTGTCCACCTGGCTAGGTTAAGGGACACCCACAGAAATGGTTACACCATCCCAGGCATGTGATACTGAAAAGAGCTCAGTCCTGGAACCAGCAGACCAAGGACAGAAGATCTACTTTACTAACAGGGAAAGATATCATCCAGACCACAGAGGAACTGGATAAAACCAGAAGGGAAGGAAAACAAGTGTGCTCTCTCTTAGGAGGAGTGGTGTTTATCTACCCTGGAGCTCCCCTGGCTTTGGTCCCTCAGACTCTAGGACTTAGGTCAACGACCTAACACCTATTCCTTACAAACAGCCTCGGGACTGGGGTGATACAGTCAGTATCGCAGGTTCTCAGGCTTTGAGGACACTGACTTTCCTGTGTCCCCCCAGTAGATCCCTCTGCCTCTATGATAGAGCAAGCTCTTTCCATAATAAATCCCCCTCATATAGCTATAAATATTGTGCTGGTATTGTTTCTCTATAAATATCCAAATTCTGTTTACTACTATACTTCTTATTAAAAAGAGGACACTTGATATTTGTCAAATATTTGAAAAGAAACTGTGGCTGGGTGGAGGTGGTGCAGACCTTTAATCCCAGTGCTCAGGAGACAGAGGCAGGCAGATCTCTGATTTGGAGGCCAGCCTGGTCTACAGAGTGAGTTCCAGAATAGTCAGGGCTAAACAGAGAAGCCCTGTCTCAAAAACAACAACAACAAGAACAACAGCCCTGATGTAGTTGAGAAATATTTGGCACTCACACACAGTTAGTTCCTGATTTACAAACATCCTTATTTGTAATTATTTTGTATGTATGGTGTTTTCCCCATATTTATGTATGTGCACCACTCACTTGTATGCCTGGTGCTCACAGAGGTCAGAAGAGGGTGTCAGATCTCCAGGAACTGGAGTTACAAATGGTTGTGAGGTACATGTGGATGCTAGAAATATAAAGTGAGTCTCATGGGAGAGCGGCCAGTGAGCCACTCAAACACTGAGCCAAAGAACATTACTCTTTTTTAATACTATTATTTTATTTTTTCACATTTATTGATTGTGTGTATGTGTGCACATGTGAGGACACAGAAGTCAGAGGATAATTTGCAGGGGTCAGTCCTGCAGGTCCTGGGGTTTGAACTCAAGTACTCAGGCTTGCCAGCACTTGCCTTTACCTGCTAAGGCATCTTACAGGCTCTATGCTCATTTCGGACTGACATCCAATCAGGCTATACCTCAGCAAATGTCCTTGAAGACTGTTCCTAGTCCCAGTAGTGCCCTGCGGTTGGTGAGAGATTCAGTGAGGGGAGCACACAGGTCCAGCTCTTACCTTTAGCAGCTTCATCAGCCCCTCCAGCTGCACCATCAGCTCCCGCCTACTCTCCTGCAGCGCCGACATCCTCTGCTCCAGCTCATCTTTCCTTTGCCTGCCCCAGAGGAGGTTGGCACTCATCAGAAATGGAACTTTGTGACTGGCAGGTCCTAAACTCATACATTATAGGTCAAAATCTAAAGGACGTGAAACAAACAGATCCTGCCTTTTATACTACACTTGATAAACAGAGGCTGTTTTGTTTGATACAATGCCTCTTTTATCTCATGCTGACCTTAAACCATGTAGCTGAGGGTAACCTTGAACTTGTCTTCTTGCCTCCCCAAATGCTGGGATTACAGGCATGCACCACACCATGCTTGGTGTATGCTGTGCTGGGGTTGAACTCAGGGTTTTGTGTGTGCTAGGCAAGCACTCTACCCACTGAGCTACATCCTCAGCTCATCCTTTTTTTTTTTTTTTTTATTTACATTTCAAATGTTATTCCCTTTCCTGGTTTCCTGGCCCTTCTGTTCCTATGATCAATTCGGATAATGTTAGCAATTCTGAGCAACTGTTTCCTATTCCAAAACCCTAAAGGAATTCTTTTGTTTTCTCCCAGAAGCTTGCAAGTTATATCTATTTAATTCATCTGCTATTGGCTTTACTGTGTGCCCACATGTAGAGATGACTGGCCTAGCTCAGGGGTCAAACATCCCTCCTTGCCTTGTGCTGCAGAGCTGTTTCTGAGTTCTCAAGCAACAGATCCCCTTGGACTTAGACTCCCGCTTCTTGCTCCTTTGCATGGCATGGCCTCAGCCTGTGCTGACTGAATTTGCAAGACTCTTCAGGACCTTACACTATCACCAGACATTTTAGGTGACTGCAG
Source organism: Rattus norvegicus (assembly GCF_021556685.1). Classification (NCBI taxonomy): domain Eukaryota; kingdom Metazoa; phylum Chordata; class Mammalia; order Rodentia; family Muridae; genus Rattus; species Rattus norvegicus. The sequence goes on along the minus strand of NC_141539.1, from coordinate 32,969,880 downwards.
TTCTGCAACAGATTCCAGAATGGCAGTTTCTGCTTTTCTAGATATAAAAACAGTCACCTGTACCTCAGCCGAGCACATGGAGGGATACAGGTGTGCCTTAAGCTGACAGCTGCCTCTTTTCCTCTGCTGGGTCAGCATTTGCTTCCTCTGCCTTTCTTAGTCAAGAATTTACCACGTGACCATCCCAAAAGTGTGACAGTGAACAGTGGGCCACCAACTAAATCCCAGGCTGGAGTGAAGCTTCTGCCTTCTTTCTGAGAGAGGGTTTTACTTTGCAGCCATGGCTGGCCTGGGACTAATAGAAATCCTCCTGCCTTCGCTTCTAGTGCTAGGATTAAAGGTGTGCACTGATGTGTTCATCCTGAAATGAAGCTTTGGGAGAAAAGGGCACTCTGATCTGGCTAACTGTACTCATCTGCATGGTTTAAATTCTTTATGCTCTGTTTATTGATGATTAAAATCTAAATGACAGGATACAAGTAGAAAACCAGTAATTATTGTTCCCCACTGAAAAGAAATCATGGTTAAGGTCCCAAAGAAAGCATTAAAAACTGCTCTTCAGCTATGCTATCCCAGATAATAGCACTTTCATAATTAAGAGCGAGACAGCCAAGGTGGTGCAGGTTTATAAACCGAGCCCCAGGGAGGCTGACGAAGGAAGATTGCCACAAGTTCAAAGCCAGCCTGTACTATGTAAAACTAAAAGTTCTAGGCCAGCCTGGGCTACAGAATGAGATCTTCTCCCCCAAATCAAATGTAAAAATTTAAATGCTACAAAAGAAACAGAAAGGCACACTATTCAAGAGTCTAGAGCTGGGTAAGAACTAAGGTACTGGATTTGGTTTCCATAATGTCTTCATTCATGGGAACACACATGTGGCACAGAGGGCAAAAGGCTCTCATCACAGATCTGGTGATTATATACCGTGTCCTCCAGAGAAGAGTTCCCCATCCTCTCACAGAGAATGCAAACAGGGAGCCAAGATTGCTCTGCTCTATACTGACTCTAGAGCCTTACATTCTCAGCTCTGGAGTCACTGTACACTGAGAGGGAGGCGAGACAGCATCACAGTGAAGGTGCAAGGCGTTCGTTCACTCTTAGCTTTCTGTCTCAGAGCTTGTGCACAGGCAACATGCTGCCCTAGGCCTGCCTGTCTGAAGTTCCAGGAGCCTCTAAAGCAGAGCTTACAGGAGAAATGGAGCTGTAACATTAACTGTAACACGAGTGTTGCCCCCTAACTCCCCAACCCCCACCCCCAGTGCAGGAAATCATAGCTGTCTTTTAAAAACAACCCCTGGATGACAAACACCATCCACTAATTAGCATTGGATTTGAGGGGGACCAGTTCTCACCTAGCTTTGTAATGATGACTGAGGACCCCTGCCCCCCAGAGTGGTTGATGGGTCTCGCAGGCAGCCTGCTCTGACATGTCAGGTTCTACTGACTCCCTGTCAGATTCTGCCTCACTGGTTTGGTTTCCCAATACAGATTCCCACCACAGGCTGCAGTCAGGCGGGTGCGTCAGTACCTCAGCAGGCGCAGCTCTGCGAGCAGCGTGGGGTTCTGCTGGGCCTTCTCAGGAGTGGGCTGCGAAGCCTGTTCATGCTCCAGCCGCAGGCGCTGGATCTCCTGCAGGATCTCTCTGAGGATGGAGGATGGTGAGAAGCACTGTTAGTGTTTGATGGTTCTTTTTTTCCACCGTGAGCTATTTTTACTCCCTCAGTGCTTCCCCCTACACTCTGAGGCTTCTGAAGGACCAGGTGTGAAATGGATACCTTCACCTCATGGCTCCTCAGGTGCTCTACCACAGGGGAGTTCTTTTCAAGAACTTGAACCTACTCCAGGAAGGGGGAACGACAACTGGAATATTTTACTTGCCCTGCTCCTCACCAGGGGAAGAGAACGTTTGCAACCAACCTCCCAACATAGGTCTTGTGTGGACTTCCCAACTCTTCCTCCATTTCCCCCTTCCCTAACTCCTGGCTACTGACTCCTGGGGAGGTTGTTGCTATCTCCTTGCTCTGGATCCACCTTCCACTGCACAGTGGTACAGGCCTTTTAGCAGTATTTAAAATGGCTTTTTAAAATAAAATGAGGCTGGTTTCCTGTAGTGTAAAAGGCCAGGATGAGCTGCTAGGACAGAGCAAAATTCCATGAGGAGGGAGTGAGGGACACACTGTGGGTGAAAGGACTCCACTCTCTAGTGGTGGCAGAGCACAGCTTAGAAGATGGAGCCAACAGCGTACAGTGTTATCTCCTGGTCCCCTGCTTGCTGAAGAGCCATACCGGTGGGTGGAGGCAGGAGGATGAAGAGATCAAAGTCAGCCTCTGCTACACGGTGAGTTGGAGGCCAGCCTTGGCCACCATCTCGGAGATGCAGAAGAGAGCACACAAGCCAAGCAGGCTGTGAGGTGAAGAGGACGGCCCAGGAGTCGGTCCTGGCTGCTGGACCCAGGTCAGAAAGTCTCATTCTTACCTGTTCTTGTTTTCCAGTTCTGCGATGAGCTGTCGCTGTTGTTTGTTGGCATCAAAGTTGAAGCTGGCATCAGTGGGAGGACGAGTCTAAGGTGGGGAAAGGTTTTTTTTTTGTTTTGTTTTGTTCTTTTCTAAATTCATGTATCCACAGTCTGAGACTGACTGCTGATTTATCAAAAAAAAACAAAAAACAAAAAAAAAACAAAAAACAAAAACAAAACAAACAAACAAACAAAACAACCCAATTTTGGAGGTTTCTTTTATATACCATAAAACCTATTCAATCCTATAATCCTAGTAAATTTAAGCATTTTTGTAACCAACCACCACAATCCAGTTTTGGAACATTTTCCATCGCCATAAAATAATCCCTTAGTGGTAGAGCGCTTGCCTAGGAAGCGCAAGGCCCTGGGTTCGGTCCCCAGCTCCGGAAAAAAAAAAAAAAAAAAAGAACCAAAAAAAAAAAAATAATCCCTTAGGATAGTTTGTTTTCAGTTGCTACCACCAATGCAGAGTGAGCTCAGGCAATGTGGGCACTGACAGCCTTTCTACCTGGCTTCGCCTTCCTAGAAACTTGACCCAACAGAACGATCCTGTGGGTAGTTCTTCTACTGTGCAGGACGTTTTGATGTTCACGAATGTTTGCTACTGAGTATTCTTGCTTTTAGCAACTATAGGTGAAGCAGGGGCAACTTTTGCTTATGGGTCTTTATATCAACATACACTTTGTGTCTTATTTTGCATGTATGTGCATAGCATGCCACACTGTGACATAAGAGGACAGGCAGGCATGAGCTGTCTCTCTCCCACGTGAGTTCCAGGACTGCACTCAGGAGTCGCCACTCAGTAACCTCGCAGGCCCTGATGTATGTCTTTCTATGCGATCTGGGACTGCTGAGCTGCAAGCTAACACTATGAACAAGGTCTGAGAAACTTCTGCACTGTTCCAAAGCGGACAGTACTACCTTATCCTCGTGTTCCACTCCTTAAGTTCTACTTTCTATATTTATCATAGCAGTATGTTGCTGCAGGTCTGTCTGTGGACTATCTGCATGCCTGGTGCTGCAGAGACCTCCTGGAACTGGAGTAAAGCATGGTTGCTAGCCACCATGTGGATGCTGGGAATCGAACCAGGGTCCTACAGCAGAGCAGCCAGTGCTCTTAACCTCCAAGCCGCAGTCCCAATTTCATAGTATTCTCACTGAAACCTGTTAAAATCCTTTTTGCTTTAACATCCTCACTGTAAAGGCTGTAACTGTGAGGTTTTCCTTGGTAAAGTAGAAGTGAGTTTTCATTTCATAAATTTACCCCCTTCCCTTTTTGTTTTTGTTTTTTTTTTTAAAGACAGGAGCTTGGCCTGGCCAAGAATATTATGTAGCCAAGGATGACCTCAAACTTCAGAATCTCCCTCCTCCAACCACCCAAATACTTACAGGTGTCTCACACCACTCCTGGTTTATGCAGTGCTGGGATTGAACCCAGGGCTTTGTGCCTGCTGGCCAAGCACTCTACTAAAGCAAATCCCAGTCCCTGACCCTTTAAACTGTACCATTTAGTCACTTGTAGTGTGTTCATGAGATGGTGCAACCATCGCCACCGCCTATGTCCAGCGGATTTTTACTATTCCCTTTTCCCAGGCCCATTGGCAATCATAATCTATTTCTGCCTGCCCCGAGAGCCGCTATGCTGCCTCTGTAGCTTCACCGAGTCTGTATACGACACATAAACCAAGCTGTAGCCTTTGCATCTGACTTCTTCAGCTTAGCAAAATGCTCTCAGGCTTCTCTCCTGTTATACCACAAACCAGTATTCCTTTGTTATGGATGAATAATATTCCACAATATAAGTATAGCACATTTTTTCTATCTCACAACTGATTTACGTCTGGGCTGTTTCTACTTTTGGGCTATTTCGAACGATGTTATGAATATTCATGTAGAAATATGTTCTTCCTCTTCATTATCCGTCTAGGTGTAAAACTGCTGAGCCACACTGCCTTTGGAGACTGTTTTCCCAAAGTGGTTGGGCTACTTTCCACGACACTGTAGAACACTGCCATTTTCCTTCATGTGTTTGCCAACACTTGTCCATCTTTTGAGGAGTCATCCTTGTGGGTGTGAGGTGGTATTTCACTGTGCATTCCTTTCCTTAGGAACTGTAATGTTGGCCGAGCTCTGACTTGTGTCATCCTTGGAGAGACCATGTGGGTGTAATTTGTACCTTTGTTAGCTCCTTCAAGACTACGGTAGAAAACAATGAACACTTAGGAACACCATACACACACTGCAGAGAGTGGGTTGGGGGCTGGGGGTGCAACTCAGCTGAGACAGTGCTTGCCCTGCATACTCGAAACTGTAGCTTTGATCTCCAATACCCTAACCTCACATAAAAACAGGTGTGGTGACACATACTTGTAATCTTCTCAGGTAGAGGCGGGAGGATCAAGAGTTCAAGGTCAATCTCAGTTACTCGGCCATGTACCATACTGTTCCCAAAAGTGGCTGAACTACCTTATCCTCGGGTTCCAATTTCTTTTTAAGGTTTCCTTTATATGTGAGACTCTATCTAGATCTGCCCACACCTCCCCCTCAACAGTATATGTATTAGCCAAGGAACGCAGAAAGGAAAAAGGGATAATGAGGTGCTGTTTCCCTTTCTCTCAGCAACTGGAATGGAAGCTCTGGGCCGGGCTCTCTGCCAGCCATGCTCACTCTGCACCTTCTCCGCTTTGCCTCAAGCACCACCTACAAGAAGCAGGAAGCTAATCTCCTGCCCAGAGCTGGAAGAGTCAAAAAAAAGACTTTTCATATGATGTTTTCTAAATAATTGGGTAAACCACCACAGTCAATCTGGTTCTTACCAGATCACCTAATATTTTTCTTAAAAAAAAAAAAAAAAAAGAAGACTTCCTTTTCCCTTCGAAGTATGTAGCAGCAGCCAGCTGAGCAACCCTCATGCTGTATTTGGAGTCCTGTAAGAGCCTGAGTTGAGCCTCACAAGTGGCTTGAGAATGAACTGGATATGAATGATTGACTTCTAACTTTCAAAGAAGTGGAATTAGAAGTTGAAGGTCTCTGTGAGGGTGAGAGCAGGGGAATTACAGGTGTAGGAAGGACATGAGTTGTGTGAGAACAAGCATGCTTGGTGGTGTTCACTGGAAACACTTAAATAACCTTCGATGCTTTTCGGTCTGACTGCAAGCTTGGTGTCTTCTATAGTGGAGGTAGAGAAGCCCCAGAAGCACTGTTTCTCAAACAGAAGTGGAGAAGCAACAGTTCCTGCAGACAGAATGGGTCTGGGCTTTTCCACCTGCCAGAACTTATAGGAGAACCCCCAACCCAACCTCAGTGCCCAGGGGCTTGTCTCCTTTGATCAAAATGTAAATATAAGTGGTGCAAAAGCCTTCAATCCCAGCACTTGAGGCAGAGGGGCAGAGGGAGAGGGACAGAGGGGCAGAGGGGCAGAGGCAGGAAGATCTCTTTAAGTTCCTGGCCAGATGGGGCTGGGGATTTAGTTCAGTGGTAGAGCGCTTGCCTAGCAAGCGCAAGGCCCTGGGTTTGGTCCCCAGCTCCGAAAAAAAAAAAGAAAAAAAAAAAAAAAAAAGAAAAAAGAAAAAAAAAGTTCCTGGCCAGCCCACTCTACAATGCGAGCCAAAAGTACACGGTGAGACCAAGTCTCCAAAAACCAAGTCAGTATAAATATAGCCAAGGTGCTCTTCTCTGAGTGTGCCCTACAGCTTCATGTGTTAGACTGCAGTCCTCACTGTGAGGTAGCAAAGAGGGTTGGAAGCTTCAGGGACTATGGTGTTTGGGGACAGACTTCTGGGAGGTAATTAGGCTTGAATGAGGTCTTTAGGATGGAGAGTCCATGACTTGATCTTGGTCCCCAAGACTGAGTTCTGTAAGACACACAAACACACACACACACACACACACACACACACACACACACACACACACACACACGGTCTCTGTCTCTTGCCATATGATGCTCTCTGGGCTGCATCAGGACCCTTCCCCAAGAAGACTGCCACCGGATGCTGGCTGGCCCTTGGCCTTGGCCTACCAGAACAGTGAGCCTAAGTAAACCCTTTTTTCTTTGCCTTAGGTATTATAGCAGTGGACAATAGACTCGTATGTATTATATATTGTACAGCAGAGACATTTAGTATTTAACTTATTTGATATCTTAAACATTATGGGGCTCCATAGTGACAATAGTAATAATATAAAACAAAGGCAAGTCTCTCTTCCTCAAGTACTTTCTGGACTCTAAAGAGGTTAAGACAGAAACAGAATGGTTAGTTCACAGGAAACATTGTCTAGAAGAGACCTTAGATAATTTCTTTCAAGAACAAAATCAATTTATTCATTTCCTGGCTCCTCTGTGCCAGACACACTATTCAAGCAACTAGTGATGCCCTGGTGAAAGGCAAAAAACTTCATCTCACGGAGCTGACATTATAGCGGGGGAGATAAGAAGGAAAAAAATAAGTAAAGAAACACGCACATCAGCAGTAACAGGCATGAGGAAGCCGTGACTGAAGAGAGAGTCCCCTCGTGAGAGGCTTCTGAGTGGGCCCAGCAAGCCAGAAGGCTGGGAAGAGCATGCACAGTGGAGAGAAGGGCAGGGCCAGGGGCAGTTGGCCTTGCTGAAATAGCTGAAGGGAGGCAGCCCAGGGCTCGAGGGTGATGAAGAAAAATTTGGTAGTCAGGAGTTTGTGAGTTCCCATGTAGTCGTTTCAGCACAGACCCGAGAAGGGAAGCTAGAAGAACGCTTCACGCAAAGGAAACAGCTGGGGTGTAGAAGACCTCATGAAAACAGGCTTGAGTGTACACACAGTGCTGAGACATTCTGACCCCAGCCCTTGTTCCCTATCTTAACTTACCCTAAAAAAATGACCATTTTAAGCAGACAATAGGAAAATAGGTTATTTCCATAAGTTCACACTAATTTGTTATGGGGATTCTGCCCCAGTTACTTCCTGTAGGCTACATTTTCTTTCCTGAGGCGGATGTATCATTTTGCAAATGCTTGTCATACTTCATACTTCAGCAAACATCTCTTTAAATATTTAAAGCCAACCTTTGATCAGCTGGGCCACCTCTCGTTTGTTCATGAGAGTGCTTCAACGACACAGCAAATCCCTTAACCAGATCATGACCTCTCCCCATTCCTTCCTTCTCCCTGGAAGGCCTCTGGGTGAGGAGACTGGCTAGATCTGGGGCTGCTTGGAAGGGGGCCCGAGAAGCTCCCATTCCATAGTAACTTCTGAAAATCCCATTTAACAGTGACTTCACAAAAATCTCTATCTTTCATCCTTAAGATAAACTGCTCTGGATAAAAACCATCGTTCTCTGGACTTTCTGAGTGCAGAGCCAGCCTAAGTGTACTGCAGAAATCCTGAGGCAACTTGGAATATTGAACTAGGCCCACTGCAAAACCCCAGCAGGGGTCATAGTTAAAAAAATTATTCTATTTTATTTATTGGGGGTGGGGTGGGTTTGAGACAGGGTTTCTCTGTGTATCCCTGGCTGTCCTGGAGCTTCCTCAGTAGACCAGGCTGGCCTTGAACTCACAGAGATCCACCTGCCTCTGCCTCTCAAGTGCTGGGATAAAGGCTTGTGGCACCACCACCTACCTCCCAATGGGGACCATTTCCAGATCAGCTGAGAACCGTTGGGATGGATCCACAGTCTGCAGATGACAGCAAAGTGCCATTCCTTATGGGTCATCGAATCTACTTGTTCCTAGATACTTTTATTTAAGATCTCCAAATTGTCTTTAACTCAGTAACACTTTAAAACATGTTTTACTTATCATGACTCTTTTGGAGGCGAAGGACAGTCTCGCTATGTTGCTCGGGTTGGCCGTGATGTCCTGGATTAAATCTCTGGCTCTTTCCTTGGCCTCCGATACCTGGGACTGACAGAAACCCACCACCCACCTGGACCATTATTATCGTGTTCTAATTCTCAATATTGTTTTAGGCTAGCGGCTCCACTGTTATAAAACTATGCTCACAGCTTTAGCAAAGCAATGTGTGCAATGAATGGGTTTTCTCAGGTGACCAATGAGGCGACTGCACACACTCTTATATGCTGGAGCAGAGGGGAATCAAAAAGTCTGTGAGGAGCCAAACCGTTCCACCCTATGTAAGTACAAGTTTCATAGGTGGGTGTGGTGGCACAGCCTTACAATGCTAGCATTTAGAAGTAGAGGCAGGAGAACCAGGAGTTTGAGTTTATCCTTAGCTATACAGTGAGTTCAAGCCAGCCTTCAAGAATGTCTGTCTTAAAAAAAAAAACAAATAAAAACAAACAAGCAAAACAAAGCAAAACTTCATTAAGCCCAGTGTAGTGGCTCACACCAGTAATCTCAGTACTTGAGAGGCTGACACAGGATGATTACCACGGTGCAAAGCTAACAACTACACAGTGAGTTTCAGACGTGTGTGTGTGTGTGTGTGTGTGTGTGTGTGTGTGTGTGTGTGTATGTGTGTGAAATTATTGCCTTTTGTCAATTTAAAAGATGTCTATATATGTTTCTATTTTTTTTTCAGGACACTACATACATACATACATACACACATATACACACATATATATGTCAGATGTCCTGAAACACACACACACACACACAGACACACAGACACACACACACAGACACACAGACACACAGACACACACACACACACACACACACACACACACACACACACCCCAACCCTTCTAATCCTAGGAAAGATTAAAGTTAAGGTCTCAGAGCTATACCACCTTCGTGGAGGTGGAGACACAGCTGGCAGATATAGGGTAAGAGACAATATTCCTTTAGTTGAACTGGGTAAGCATTACACACCCAAGACAAGTGAACAGTCAGCCAGATGTCGCCCAGTATGCACTTCTGCAGCTTCCTGAAAGAGAGACCAGTGGCTTTGACCTTTATGAACCTGACAGGATGAGTCCAGAGAGAGGCCCCTGAGAGCCACTACACGGTCTGTATCCCTGGGCAGTCTGCCCACAATCTAACCTCTGAGAGGATAAGTGGAGGCTATGGGTTATTAACCTCTCCCCAGAATCCAATAATACTGTTTAAGACGGTGCTTCCCAGGCTGGCTGTAAATCAGAAGACTGTGAATTTTCTTCCTTTGTTTTTTCCTTCAGTAAAGACAGATGGGCCCTAAACCCAGAGGTTCTGGTTCAGCAGGTCAGAGGCAAAGCCTACACATTTTAAAGTGCTTCATGTATGATCACATTGTACTGCTGGGTTTTGCAGTCAATATTTTAGTGGGGCCTACAGTTCCTACATGTATGCAAAACCCAGTTGAGATATGGTTGGCCCCTAAAGCCATGAGGATGTTCCTGAGAGAGAGTGCCTCAATCAACCATGACGACAAGGCTATGAAGGTTGGGTTACGGTTGTGGAGTCAGCCTCTCAGAAATGTCTAAACGTGAGGCAGACTGACAAAGGCAGTGTAGCCCCCACCCCCTCCAAACTGTTTCAAGTTTTTGTTTTTCATGAGAAATCCTTAAAAGAAAACGTCAGGTTACAGCCAGTGCTGGTTAAGGCTCGAGAACTAAGAATCTGCCATCACTGTTATGATTCACCACACACTGCAGGGTTTTCCGCTTCCTTTTTAAAAAAAAAAAAAAGAAAGAAAGAAAGAAAGAAAGAAAGAAAGAAAGAAAGAAAGAAAGAAAGAAAGAAAGAAAGAAACGTAGGCACTCTAGGAAAACAAATGAGTCCTGGCACATCTGTGAAACCCACAGTGCCTTTCTTCAAGTGTCAGCCTGAGGCTCTGCCTGGTCTGCTGTGCACCAAGGGGTGAAGCTGCCTGGTGTCTGCTGGAGAGGCCCTCTGCAGGGCGTGTGTGCTGCTGGCACAAATGATTGAATGGCTTCTCTTTGTGGAAGAAGGTCTCTGAGAAAAATCAATTCCAAGCCTATCTAGTGGTCTATAAATAAGCTGGGATGGCTGCCCCCACTTTATGCAAAGCACTTGTCTCAGGGTGAGATTAGAGGATTAGGCACTTGTGTTAGGCAGAAGAGGGGCCTGATATTTAGAAGATAGCCATACTTGGCAAAGTAAACTAGGATGAAAGGAACCCTTTCTGAGCTGCCATCACTTTCAAGACAATTCGGTGTCAGGCAGTGGTGACCAGCAGATGCAAACATCCTTATCTGGGCTCATGGCTGAGGAGACCAGGACCTCAGGGTGAAAAGGCTTTGCCTCTTGTTTACAGAGTTTTGAAAGGCCGTGTAAGGTCAATGGGCTATCTCAGAGCATTAAGCGCACTTATTAGAACTCAGCCGCAGTGCGGCCCATCTCAACTCACTGACTCATGCATCTGAATTTCTAAAATTACTTGACCAGTTACGACCAGCGGAGGGCATGTGTAAGATTTAACCGGTTCTCCCACACTGCTCTGGGTTTTTCCTAGACCACTGTCCGTGCTATTCCATTCCACAACATTTAGAGTTGCGATCTCTGAGCCACATGTATGACCTCATGTTAGATTGCTTTGGGGGAGAAGCAGCACATCAAGAGTTGTCAGCAGCAGCCGTGGCAAGCACGCATAACTCTCCACAAACGAGACCCAACTGTCAAGTCTGACACACTGCTTCTGCCAGGCCTCGCTCCGCTCCAGCACGAGCCTCCAAGCCCTGCCCCTTAGAGGAGCTGACATAGTCTTGGGAAGACCTGGCTCTTCGTCCCTGGTCATCGTCTGAGTGTCTGTGGTTTTGGTTCCAGGTCATCTTTCCTTTCATTTTATTCTCTGCTTTCGCTTTTTGTTCATTTCTTTCCTCCAGAACCTTTAATGGTTAAAATTATCAGTGCTTGAGAGATAAAAAGGGCACCCCTCATCCCAGCTGGGCCACTGAAAGACTGCCTTGGGTGGCTCTCTCTCTCAGGCCACAGGAACCAGGGCTGTTGTGAATAATCAATTAGCTAAGATATGCAAAGCACTTAGAATAATGGCCTCCACCCAGTGCAGTCAGTAAGTGTGAACCATTAGTACTACTCTTAACACCATCATACTGTGACCTTTCCAGGCTTGGAGGAGTTTCCTCCTTTTCCTCTTAACATTTTAACTAGTTCTTTTCAGTGCAGTGATGACACTCAGCTGTTTTTCCCTTTAAGGAATATTCTCAAGTTTTGTCAAAAACACCGGCAACACTGGATGTACTCAGACACTTTATCTGTCGTTTGTAAAGCTTTTCCCACAAAAATACCCATCGTTGCTGTGGAGAAACCCCGTAAAGAACAGTTTCCCTCTCTCACTCTGGAGGTACTGGGGACTGTTCCTGGTAGGAAAGCACTCTAAACAGAGCCACAGCTCCTACCCCCTTCCTTGACTCCTGATAGCAGCTAAGTCCTCTGCTTGGGCCTCCCAGGGAGCTGTGCCCCATGGCTTTTAGGGAAGCTATTTTTCTCTTTTTGGAGACTGATTATGATATTCCCACCCGAGAATTCTTGTCTTATATCAACTCTGGAAAAAAATTAACCATTTGTTCTTCACCCTAATGCTGAAGTGTTTAGATTGTAATTATATGGCTGTCTGTACTCTACACTCCATCTCTAATGTATCGGTTCGGATTTTCCAAGTCTATGCCGTGTTTTGGAGATTTTTCTTTTCCTCTTTTGACTGAGGGTCTCATGTAGCCCAGACTACAAACTCCCAGTGTAGGTGAAGCCAACCCTGACTTCAGATTTTCCTGTTTAGGGAATTTTGCATTGTACTAGACATCCCAGGATGGCCTGAAATTCATTACGTAGCTCAGGCTGACCTTGAACTTGCAGCAGGGGTTGCAGCGTAAGCCACCCTGTCTCCGGTTTTGGAAATTTTTCTCACACGCATTTTCCAGGTAACAAATTTTATTTTTACTTGTGTCTGATATTTTATTAATATGCCTGCTGCTTTTAATTTAAAAATTATTATTTTTGATTGTGTGTGTGCATGTGTATTCTGTGTGTGGATTTGTGCACATACATACAGGTGCCTGTGGAGGCCAGAAATGGACACCGGATCCCCTGAGCTGGAGTTGCAGGTGTTGTGAGCTGTCTGATGTGGATGCTGGGACCTGAGCTCCGGCTCTCAGCAGTGCTCCTAACTGTGAGAACTCTTCCAGCTCCCACCCCACCCACCCCACCTTGAGTTCTCAGTATCGGTAACTTATAAAAGTAGTCTGGACGCTGCAGGGATGCCTCAGCAGTGAAGAGCATTGGTTGCTCTGCAAAAGGACCTGGGGTCTAGTTCACAAGATCTACATCTACAACACCGGATCCAGAGGATCCGAACGCTTTCTTCTGGCTTTCTCCCACACTGTCAGAACACGGTCTAAACACAAAGCTATGTGAGGAGAATTCTGAGTGTAAGAAAACTTCAACAAAGCGAGGTAAGAGTCTTAAGAACTCAGTTTCTTCAAAAACACAAAACTGCTCTTAGACTGTGCGTTCGCAGCCCTCCCCAGGTGTGGCGGATAGGCGTGAGTTCAGCGAGATTAGCCATTACAGCTCACTATCATTATTCATGCCTCTATGGAAAAACATGTTTTAGCCACATGTGTGTGCGGCTTGCCTGTCACATGTGGCTTGCCCTCGTGATTGCACACTTTACTCACGTGACTCCTCTTGACCCGCAGAGTATAAACTGCCTGACGGCCTGGGTACAACTGGCTTTTGCATAGAACTTCAGTATTTCTTCTTGTTTATTGGTTCCATTCTCCCAGGTCAATAGTACACAGATGTATATGCAGGAGAAACCCCATATACATAGAACAAAAATAAAGCTTCAGTGTTTTCCCTTCCTGACGGAGCTGCTTCTGCACTGCTGCTGGGAGTCTATTTTATGGATACTCTACCCCGTTCCCTTGGTTTATCCGTCCATCTTGTCACTTAACCTCAGTTCGTTCGTTTGTTTGTTTGTCTGTTTTTTTGAGACGCAGAATTCACTCTGTAGACCAAGGTAGCCCCTGGAACGCACAGAGATCCTCCTGCCTCAGCCTCCCAAGTGCTAGAATTGAGGGGGTGTGCTGTCACGCCTGGACAGGCCTCACTTTTCTCAATTACTAGAGCTTTATAGTAGGCCTTGGTTTTACCAAGGTGACATTTACTAGGGTGACATCGGCCAACTCTGTTCTTTTTCAAGACTGTTTATAGTTTAACAATAAACAGAAGCCCATTGAGCGTGGCACAGAAGCAAATGCCTATAATCCTGGCACTGGGGAGGCAGAGGCAGGAGGAGCCCCCAAAGCTCTAGGCTAGACTAGTCTACACGGAGAGTGAGAGGCCAGCTAGGGTTACACAGTTAGATTCCTAAACCCCAACCCAGCCCAAACCAAGTTTCTGTTGGGCTTCTGACCGGTACTGTCTGTAAGTCAGTTTGAAGATACATCCTTGTGTGAACACCAAGTCTTTCAGGTAATAACATGGCACACCTCTCACTTTACACAGGCTCGCCATCCGTCTCTTACCAGGGTTTTGTAGCTTCCTGTCTTAAATCCTTTCATTTTTGTCATGGGCGTTCGTGTGGGTGGTTCTGGAGACTGAGTTTAGGGCTAGGCAGCCATGCTAGCACTGGGCTGTGCATGGCTCCCCGTGCTCTCCATGCTTACATCTCGTAGCACTGCTGCCTGGCATGCTCTACGAGTGTTTGCACAGGTTCTACAGCGCTCTGCAGAGCAGATCATGCTCCTCTCAAAGACCGGTTTGCTGCTTAGTATTTATGCCTCGTGTTGCTGACGAGGTCTTCTAATGTGACTGCAAATAGAGGTGTTCAAAGTAGACTTGGAGGATGAATAGGGAGGATTCCAGGGTTCAGTCTTCAACGTCCACACTAGCCGGCAGTTTGTAGGTATTGTTCAGGGAGAGGAAGTCTGCCCTGTTTTTATTCCTGGAACATGTAGGAAGTTTTTCCCAAATGGCACTGTTCTCTGTCAAGTGCCGCTTCTGCATCTACTAATATGATCTTACAAACTTCTTTTTTTTTCTTTTCTTTTTTTCGGAGCTGGGAACCGAACCCAGGGCCTTGTGCTTGCTAGGCAAGCGCTCTACCACTGAGCTAAATCCCCAACCCCCTTACAAACTTCTTTAAATTGTTAATTACACTGATTCATTTAATGCACTGCTTGGATAAACCAAACTGATCCGGAGTACTAGCCTTTTTACATTTATTTCTTTTTACCTCCTGTAAACATGACAGATTCAACAGTAAAGCCATCAGGACATGGTGTTTCTTGGTGGGAAATTAATTATGAATTCGATTTCTATAACAACCATTTAACTGATTTTTTTTTTTTTTTTTTGGCTAACTTGTGTGTCAATTTTTTTTGGTGTCTTTCAAGATATATGCATATTGCATCTGGGTTAACCTTTTTGTTTTTCATTTTTGAGACAGGGTTATACTCTGTAACTGTGATTGCCCTGGAATTTGCTTTGCAGACCAGGCTGGCTTCCACCTCACAGAGATCCTGCTTCCTGAGTGCTGGGATTAAAGGCATTCACTAACATACCTGGCTGGGTCATTAAATTTGGGGGGGGATTATTAATTTTATTGAATGTAATATTTCATCTCATACCTTCAATTTCTGTAAAAAACCGGTAGTGATGCCCCTTCTTTTATCCCTGACATTGGTGATTCCCACTGTCTCTCCTTTGTCCTTGTTAGGAGTTTACACTAAATGTATTGATATTTTTAAAGAACTAAATTGTTTGATTTTTCTCTTCTTGATTTGTGTTTCAAAGAGAACATTGCAGATAAAATTAAAGGCTCCTTCATTTTCTTCCTTGCACATACCCTACCTTCTTCTATTCCCCAGCAACCCCCTCGCCTCGGGGTTATAGTTACTATTCAACTATGTGATATGCATATGCAAGTAATGCTACTCTGTGACACTCTCCTGAGGTCCTTCATTCACTTACCATGTTTCCTGCCTCTGCAGCTAGCCGGGCAGCATAGCGGGCTATAAGCCGGTGTTCCTCATCCAGTCGGCTAGGACTGTCCAGGACACTGTCAAGGAGATAAAATTCAACACAGGTGTCTATCAGACATCTCTAATTCTTGTCTATTCCTCAAGGAGAAAGGCTTGTAACCAAGAATGCTAAGAACACCACGTAGAGGCCTGAGTCACAGACATAGTCTTCTGAGACAGGAGGATTTAAGGACACACCGAGGCTGCACACACCATCCCCATGCGCCCACATCAGCAAAGGCACTTTATAGTGCTAGGTCTTGAACTAAAAGAAGACTTAAAAAAATTATGGGATCATGAAAATCAGAAGGCTAAGAAAAAGTATACTAAACACTGGCTGAAAGAAATGGGGAATCCTGGCCAGCGTTGGCCAAGCAAAACTCTTGAGCTCCCAATTCTCCTGCCTTAGTCTTTCCAGGACAGAGATTATAAGTGAGAGCCATTATGTGCTGCTTTACTCATTATTGTAAACATGTAAGGATTCATGCAGATGAGGTACCAGATAAAATGGAACCCAACAAGAGGAGATCAGCTCCACAAATATAGCTGGTTTTATGATTTTTTTATTTTTTTGAGTCAGGCTCTCACTCTGCAGCCCACACTAGTATTGAATGCACAGTAAACCTCCTTGCCTCTGCCTCCCAAGTGCTAGGATTACAGACAGGAGCCACCATGGCCACTAAGAAGCTCTAGGGAGACAGGGACAATGATGACTTGGCCAGTATGTGAGAGGCTAAG
Source organism: Rattus norvegicus (assembly GCF_021556685.1). NCBI lineage: Eukaryota > Metazoa > Chordata > Mammalia > Rodentia > Muridae > Rattus > Rattus norvegicus. Next base: position 32,953,695 of record NC_141539.1, on the reverse strand, counting down.
TCAAGAGGATCATAAGTTCGAGGTGTGCCTGGATCCCAAGAGTTCAAGGGCAGCTTGGGCAATTTGTTTAAAAATAAAAAGTAAAGTGAGGCCTAGGGATACTGCTCAGAGGCAATGTTGTTGTTTAGTATGTTTGAAGCCCTCAGATTAGTGCCACAGAATAAAACAACAACGATAACAACAACAACAACAACAACAACAACAACAACAACAATTTATTGGTTTCTTATTCGTCTGTCCCAGTTATCTGACAGTTTTAGAATCAGCCAAGAAATTTCTGATCCCCTCAAGGCAGTATGGGGCTTGTTTCCTTAGACTGTAGACCACAGAGGCTCTGAGCCAACGGTCACCAGCCCTTGCTCAGTAAACCTACCATTAAACTCACTGGTGATTCCAGCAACCCGTGCAGTGCTCTGCTGCTGGTTTACATGGGAAGCTTTCTAGGACCCTGCGATGCAACTGCCTTTGCTGATAGAAAGTTGCTTACCCCGACCTAGAAAAACACTTCTGTTCTCAGAGACTGAGAGGCTGGGACAAGTACACAGATGCCATCTGTTGCACAGGGAGGCTCCCTGACAGAGTTTGCAATTATCAATTCCTTTCTCCTTCCCACAGGAGAAGCCCATCAAACCCACCCAGGAGTCTGTAGGATCTGACTGCTTCCCCAAGACTTCAGGGAGAGGGAAATGCCCCTAAATAATGCTGCTGCTCACTCGGACCGGCAAACCTGCTGGGAACAGTACGAAATGCAACAGTTAAGCAGTCCCTTCCGTTCGTGCTTTCATTTTTACTTGTGTGTGGTGTGTGTGTGTGTGCACGCGTGCTGGCAGGTCACAACGGCAGGCCAGTGGAGGTCAGAGGGCAACTTTCAGGACTACTTCTTCCCTTCTACCACCCGGCTTGTCCTGCTCTTCTCCGAGGGCCCTTGCTCGCTGGCCCCGGTCCTTTTCATGTGGACATTTTCCTCAATGGCAACTGCTGAGGACATAAAACCATGTCCACTCCGAGCACGTTCCAGCCTTGGAACTTCCGGCTTCTCAGGGGTGTACGGACTCCTCTGTAGTAACCGGCAGGGATTGTACCTTTCTTCTAAGACTGTCTAATTCCGTGCTGAGGTGAGTGCCAGGCTTGGCCAAGCTCCTTCTCTTGTGGAAGCCAATGCTTTGGCAATTAACTCTGCCAATCATGGCTGGCAGCGGTTCAAATACACCACACAAGCAGAACTTCTCCTGCTGGCAACCCCGGGAACCAGATCTCACCCCCTCCCTCAGAGCAGCCTTGGCTGCGCTCCCGGTGCTGCTGCTCTACCAACTAACCGTGTGCAGTGTTGCAGACGGGCCACATAGGAGGCTATCAGTGCATGCTCATCAGCCAAGAGATTGGGCATGTCCTGGCCATACTGTAACCTGGGAACGATGAAAGCAAGACAGCAAGCGCAACACAAGAATAGAAGAAGAAATGAACATGGATTAAAATCAGCAAACTTAAAAGTAAAACAAACAAGTCATAATAAAGAAAAGGGAAAACCACAATGCATAATGGAATATGGTGTTAGGTCATGGAGATCTGCCTCACTGACACACAGCAGTCTTTTCTCTCTTTGGTTGACGGAAGCCTGTCCTGAAGGGAGAACCCTGTTCACCAGTTCTGCCCAGGTTGGGTGCTCTAACTAGTTTTCAGGAAAAGCCCTCTGGCAGAGGAAAAAAAAAAAAAAAAAGCAAGCACAGTCAATCTATTTATTACTGAGTGACACCCTAATGGTATGCATTTATGGGTTCTTTCTACACTTACTACACACTACCTGCCAGGTAAATATCTCTACTTCTACTGAGATGCAAGTTCTCATAGATCCAGCCCTTGGATGAACTCATTAAAAGTGCATCTAACAGTAAGGCAGAACAGCGAGGCTCTCTCTTACAGGTGTGTGGAAGACCCATAGCCTACGAGCCTAAAAACAACCACAGTAACAACAACCGTTTGCTCTGGAAATGATAAGATTACCATCATCTGGTGACCAAACCTCACGGCCTAGTCATGCTTGTTTAAGGCAGCTTCCCTCTCCCAACTTTATTGTTATTTATTTCTTAAAGATTTATTTATTTACTATGTATAAGTAGACTCTAGCTGTCTTCAGACACACCAGAAGAGGGCATCAGATCCCATTACAGATGGTTGTGAGCCACCATGTGGTTGCTGGGATTTGAACTCAGGACCTCTGGAAGAGCAGTCAGTGCTCTTAAGCCATCTCTTCAGGCCCAACTTCATTTTTTTATAATCACATTCATTGAGAGAGAGAGAGAGAGAGAGAGAGAGAGTGTGTGTGTGTGTGTGTGTGTGTGTGTGTATTTATTGAGACATCTTACTATGTAGCCCTAGAACTCAAGAGATCTACATGCTCCTGCCTCTGGGATTACAGGCATGTGCTATCACACCTGGATTTTTCTAGCATTTATAAAAATATTTTATTTTTATTTTCAACTATACGTAAGTGTATGTGTAGATATGGGTTTGTGCATGTCAGTGTGGTACCTCAGAAGGCCAAAAGAGGGTACTGAACTTCCTAGAGCCAGAGTTACAGGCAGTTGTTGGCTAACCACCATGGGCTAGTTGGTCCACAGCTTCCAGGGGGCTCTTCTGTCTCTGACAGTGCAGCAAGCGTGTTAGGATTACACATATGTACCATTCTCCTACCCAAGATGCGTGTGCAGCAAGTGCTTCTGCCCAGTGAGCTGTCTTCTTGGCCCTGAATTTCTTCTTTTTAAAAGGCTTGAAAGAGAAATGTCCCCTACGGTCTCAGCCATTTGAACACTTGGTGCCCAATTGGTGGTGATGTTTGGTGAGGTTTAGGTGGTGCAGCTGAAGAAAGTGTGTTACCAGGGATAGGCCTCAGGATTAAAAGCCTCCTACCACTTCCATTCTGTTCTCTATGTTCCATGCCTGCATCTGAAAACAGGAGTCCTCAACTTCTCCTGCCTCCATGCCTGCTGCTTGCTGCTCTGTCTCCCTATCACAATGGATTCCTTTTTTTTAAACATTTATTTATTTATTATGTATACATCATATAGCTTTCTGCCTGCATGTATGCCTGCAGGCCAGAAGAGGGCACTAGACCTGATTATAGATGTTTGTGAGCCACTGTGTGGTTGCTGGGAATTGAACTCAGGACCTCTGGAAGAGCAGTCAGTGCTCCTAACCACTGAGCCATCTCTCCAGCCCCGGTTATGGTATTTTAATCACAATAACCGCAAAGTAACTAATACAGTGTACCTGTAGATTTGTGTAGATGTGTGTGGGAGCACACACACCATGGCATGGGGTAAGGTCAGAGGACAACCTGCATGGGTTGGTTCTCTCCTTCCGACATGTGGGTCCCAGAGATGAAACTGAATATCAGGCTTGGTGGCCTGAGCCTTGACCTGCTGAGCCACCTCGAACTCAGAGATCAGCCTCCCTCTGACTCCCAGTGCTAGCGTTAAAGGTGTTCATCACCTTGCCATGCAGGTGCTGAACCCTCAATCATCCCAAATGCCAAGATTACAAGCGTGTGCCAATATATTCTGCCACAATTGCTTCTTTAGACCTAATTTATAACTGATAGCAACTAAACCGGCTTCTATTCTAATGGAGGAGATGAAGAGTAATCATCTTCAAAATTTAATTGTTTTTTGCATGCACACACACACACACACGTGGAGGCACAAGTGTGCCATAGCGTGTATAGAGGTCCGAGGTCAACTCCATGGCTCTGGTTCTCTCCTCTAACCATGCGGGTTCTGAGGATGGAACTCAAGTCCTCAGGCTTGGCAGCAAGCACCCTCACCACTGAGCCCTCTCACCAGCCCGAGAGTGATAATTTTACAATACAGTCTAATAATAATGATGAATACTGTGCAGAAAAACTTAGAATATGAAATGGATGGAAAGGTTTAGATTTTTAGATTTGATGGCGGCATTACCACAGAATTTAAGACAATGATGTCTTTCAACTCCTTAATTTCCATTCAACATGCTAGATATTTAGGGGACTGGCCTCCAATGAAGGCCAAAAGCACCGAGTGACTTCTGATTTACCGGTGGGAAACTATTCACGAGTACTCTCTGCCTCAGAAGCAGTCCTCCCACTTACGAAGGGCCAGCTGCTGGGATCCCAGTGTCCGGTGTCCCCCACTCCGAGGCAGCTCAGACACTCAGCCATGTTCATCTCCCCTCACTCAGCCCACGGGCGTGCTGAAGTGAAGCTGCGAGAGATTTGGGTTTTGTGCCTTTGTTTTTTCCCCCTGCCAGAGTCAGAAGATACTATTAACAAAATGGATGTGAAGGCCTCCGTAACCTGCTGTAGGAGAGGTCACTGTCTCCCGGGTTGAGCTCAATAACGAGCTACCACAGACTGATTTCCAAAGGACTGTTTCTTGGCTAGGATATTCCAGGGTTTAATAAGGGTAGTTTGTCTTCCAAAATGCAACTTATCAGTTTAGCCTCCTTATTCTAAATTCATTAAGTTAAAACGCCTGCCTCAGAAGGCAGAGAGTGAATGTTTTCGGCTCTGGAGCCCAGGGGATTTCTGCTGTAACTGCTCAGTTGCCATTTTAGAGGCAGCAGCCATAGCCAGCATTGCAGCCAAATGGGCATGGCTGTATGGTAATAAAACTTTATTTACAAAACGAGGCTGTTACCTGCAGGGTGCAGTTTGCAGATGATTGGTAGCTGAAATATAGCCTGAGGCTAGCACAGCTCACGCAGTCTGCCTACATCTCTGTAGGGCTTGGGAGTCTTTGTTATATTTTCAAATCTGGGTAAATATGAAGCACTGAGGAAGCACAGAGCAGCACTGACTACCTTGACTCCAAATATGTTCCAGAGTCCTCAGATGAATTTAGATGTCCCCAGGATGCACTGTGACCATGGTGAGAGCCTAAGAGGGTACACTCTTCCACGGTGACACAATCCAGGGACAAGAAGCTCTGAAAGTAGCCTGCTCTATTTCCTGGTAACCCTCTCCAGCCAAGATCAATGGGCGAGATGCTCCAAATCTAGCAGGGCCATTCCAGGGTGCAGCATGCTAGCTTGTGTTGTCCCTGCCAGACAGGCTGCACAAGTCTCAGGTGCTCTTCAGTCTGGTCTAAGTTTGAAGGGACTGTGGGTAAAATCCACCAGACAAGGCCATGCAAAATGGATGAAGGCCAATGCACAAGACTAGAACATAGAGCCCCATGGAGTGCCTGATTAAACCATAGGTCAGAAGGAGAACGAGAGAGCCAATATTAGGAAACAAGGCAGTAATAACAAGTAAATCGCAAGTCAAATGCAGACTGGGGAGGTGGCTCGGAAGGAGAAGGCCCTTGCTGCCAAGCCTAATATACTACAATTTGATCCCTGTGATCCTGGACAGGAAGAGGGGACAAGGCACATGCCTCCTTCTCCCGAATATGTGAAAACATACTACAAATTATTGGTTTTGCGGGGCTTGAGACAAGGTCTCTTTATATATAGTCCTGGCTGCCTTAGAACTCCGTATGTAGACCAGACTGGCCTCAAACCCATAGGGACCCACCGGCTTCTGCCTGGGATTAAAGTGCTGGGGTTAAAGGTGTGCACCTCTACACATACAGCTCCCTCAGTATGCCAACCTCTCTGTAGGGTTCGGGATGGTTTTTTAAAATATTTTAAAATTTGGGTCAATATTAGGCACTAAAGAAGCATAGATAACACTGACCAGTTTGTTAAACTTATGTTAAAACACAATACAAAATTTAAATATATATTATATTTATATACTTAAATACATACATATTATATATATTATATATTATATATATAGGCGAAGAGAAGGGGAGAGGAAGAGAGAGAGGAGGGAGGGAGGGAAGGGGGAGAGAGAGACAGAGAGAGAGAGAGAGAGAGAGATTGACTCACTACATAGCTCTGGTTACCCTGCAACTCACTGTGTAGACCAGGCTGGCCTCAAACTCACAGAGATCCGCCTGCCTCTGCCTCCTGAGTGCTGGGATTAAAGGCTCCCAGCTTCCAATAAATAATTTTTAAAAAGCAGTTACTGGTATATAGATTTAGCTGGTGAATTTAATTACATATAAATTATAACTCAATAAAGATCAAAGCAGTGACTTGGTGGCTGCTCACCACAGCGGGAGGGAGCCAGCACGTGCAGCCCTTCACTGAGATGAGGTGAACAGGTGAGAGGGAAGGTACGTTCAGTTACACACGGAGGGAGCTGAGGCACCAGAAGCAACCCCAGTGCTTCTGGGTGGGACTCAGGAAACGGATGTGGTTGGGGATTGAATTTGGAGTCACTAACAGAAGGCTCAAATCAGAGACCTGAAGAAACGCAGCACACAGAGGATCACGGAGCTAGGAACTTAGAGCCTGGGGAAGGTGGAAAGAGATCAAAACTTAGCTACCCCAGAACCTAGAGTACAGCAAACAATTCAGTTCCTAGGACTTTCAGTAGTTTTCCTTTTTCCTCTTCTAAACACAAGACTGGGAAGGTGAAACGCTATGAAGCACTCCAGGGAAGATGAGGCAGCTGCTGTACCACAGTACTAACAAGCTCAGAGAGCTTCTCAGTGTCCTCACACTCACCAGCAGCAGGGAGAACCAGGCCTCCCCAACAGCAGATCAGAAGCCGGTTCTCTGGCTCCGGAAAGCCCTTGAGTTCAGAGAAATGTTAGTGTTTTAGTCTAGCAGGAGAAATCTGGCCCTGTCAAAGGGGCTGGAGGACATCGTGGGAGAGAAAAAGCAAATGCCCAGGGGCTGGCCGATGACTCAGGTTCAGGTCCTAGCACCCACATGATGTCACAGCTGTCTGGAACGCCAATTCCAGAGAACCTGACACCATCTTCTGGTGTCTGTAGGCACCAGGCATGGATGTGGTTTACATACATGCAAGCAAAACACTCCTATATGTAAAATAAAATGTAAGAATCCGAAACAAAATGAAACAAACAAACAAAAAAAACCCATACAAAATATCCCGAGTAGCCAGTGACTTCAATAGAACGCCTTTCTGGAAACGGGATGGGATGGGGACACACTGAGAGCAGTGGTTCGATCTGGTAGAAGGTAGTAGCTGTGGATCGCCCTTGGTCAAGGTAGATCCCTCTATGGTAAAATGAGCACATTCATCAGTGTGTGGCCAACAGTCATCTCAAATACTGAGACTCCAAGCTCTATAGGGCAAAAATAAATAAATAAATAAAAAATGGCTACAGGTCTCATCCCTGACACTGTAAGCGGCCCTGTGGCCCAATCAAACCTTTTTTCCTATCACAAAAAGAAACACAATGTCAATGTGTCACTGTAGGGGAGATGGTTGGCAGAATGTCCTCATCTGGATTCTCATTCATTCTCATTCATTCTCATTCTCTCTCTCTCTCTCTCTCTCTCTCTCTCTCTCTCTCTCTCTCAAATTTATTTCTACCTTGTGCAGGGACAGTGTATAAGATACATGTGCATGTGTGTGTGTGTGGAGGTCAGAGGAAGATGTCTGGTATCCTGCTCTGTTATTTTCTGCCTTATTCCTTTGAGACAGGGTCTCGTTCAGTTGGTAGCCAGCAAGCCTAAGATCTTCCTGTATCCATGGGAGCCCCCAACAATACTGGAGGTACACACACAACCACATGTGGATCTTTAACAAGGCTGTTGGGGTCGTAACACCCAGGTCCTCATGAATAAAGAGCAAGCGCTATTACATGCCAAGTCACCTCCCCAACCCGGATTTTTCTTAAAGGACCCAAACATTCACAAAGGCAAAAGGAGTTAGAGAAAGACAGCTCTTTGATTCTGGACCCTTACTACAATATAAGGTAATGAGGAGAAAAGATGCTGTCCAGGGATAACCTGTGGAGAAAGACAAACGGATCAAATGACCGGTCTGCACCGGCCAGGCTACAGAGGGACTTCTCAGGGCCCTGTCAGCACCACCCACGTCACTGATGAAGGTGCTCTCACCTCAGTCACTAAGTGACACCTACCTCACTCACACTGACCACGGCAAACACTATCACAAATGAAAATCACAACGAAGCCAAAAAAAAAAAAGTCTTTCTTTTCCTCGTGGACCAGCCACATGCAGCTGTTTTTAAATGCTAATCAATTAAACTGAAATAAAAGTCATCTCCCATGTCATATTAACCATTCTAAGTTGTTAACAGCCAAGCGACTAGTGGCTCCCTGCCGTACAGTGAGCATGAAGACAGGAGGATGGCTAGCGTGGGAATGATGTCATCACAAACCAGAGAAAACTTGCCACTGCAAGGTTCTTTTCAGGATGGCATCACCATCAGACTTGAATTTCAAAAAAAAAAAAAAAATCCTCTGATTGCAAAGAAAGACTAAGCTGGGGTTGAGGTGGGGACAGAAGCTCCCTGAAAAGATAAAAGGGGCCGAGGCTCTGACTGACTGAATATGCTTCACTGGGTAGAGCAAGCTGGAATGTTTTGATAGCTGGCTATTAAAAACGGTGACGCATCCCTGGTCAGGCACGGTGGAAGCCGGATAAGAGGGATTCAGCACCTCTACAGGACCCACCTTTGGTGTGCAAGGTTGATTCCCAGCACAGGCACTTGAGAGCTGCAGCCCAGAGACAGCTCCTCAGGAAGAGACAGAGAAAAGTCAATGAAGGGCTATAGAGCATATGGAAATTGTGGGAAGTGTGTGGGGGTGGGGTGGGGTGGGAATGTAGCAGGTTGCAGAGCACTCACATTGATGTATAAGAAGTCCTGGGTTCATAGCTTAGCACTGAATAAACTAGACGTGGAGGTGCATAGCAATAATCTCAGCACTTGGGTGGTGGAGGCAGGAGAAACAGAAGTTCAAATCATCCTTAGCTATGTGTGGTTTGAGGCCAGCTTGGGCTACATGAGACCATCTCAAGAAAAACCAAACCAACCAACGAGTAAAAAAGAAACCAGAGTTGGGTGAGGAGGGAAGGAGGGAGGTAAGTAGGGAGGCAGGGAAGGAGGCAGGAAGGGAGGGAGAGATTCTGCCTGTATTAGAGAAAGCAAATGCCTGGTAAGAAAGGGAGGAGCAAGGAGGAAGTGTGTGTAGCGTCCACTGGAAGTTTGTTAGATTGAAGTATTTGCATATCCTTTGCTGGTATATGGAAGATTTGGGTATTAAGAACACTAGCGTGTCCCACAAGCACCTCCAACTCAGCATAAACTTGCTGGCTTCTTGCCCAAGTTTTCCTCCTGTGTTTGACCAAAATTACCATAATGAAAGCCAGGAAGGAACCCAGAACATTATCTTTCCTTCTCCTCAGCTGACCAACATACAAAATCTCCAGAGCTTGCCATCCACGCCCACCATCCCATAGCCTCTTGTTTGGATTTAACAATGAACAGTATTCCACACCTGTTCCTTCCACACTGAGAGGCCACAACCTGTTCAGACATGATGTCCGCCTCAGTCCAACCAGAGGAGGACCTGTTACTATGCTGTGAGCTGCAACTTTTCAGATTTATGTTTGCAAGTATCTGTCTGGAACTACTGGAATTGTCTGCTTGCACCAGTGTGAGTTAGAATCAGTAAAAAGTCCACCTTAAATCTTAAATGGAAATGGAATCTAATCCTAGCCCAGAAGAGGCTGAAAACTGGCAGACTGCCAAGGCCCAGGATGGCTTTGGGTACCTGCCAACACTGAGGGCCCTGCAGTTTCTTCTGATAATGTGTTAATTTTTAATTACTATGCTTTTCTGTCTTTCAAAAGAAGACTGAAGAAAAACCATAATTCCTGTGTTGACTTGGAGGGCTTTTCATGAAGAATGTAACCAGCCAGTTGTTTTCTGAAACCCTCACCAGTTCTCGCCTGCCTGCCTTTCTTTCTTTCCTTCCTTCCTTCCTTCCTTCCTTCCTTCCTTCCTTCCTTGTTTGTTTGTTTTATGGTTTTTTTTAAGACAGGGTTTCTCTGTATAGCCCTGGCTGCCCTGGAACTCACTCTGTAGACCAGGCTGGCCTCAAACTCAGAGATCTGCCTGCCTCTGCCTCCTAAGTGCTGGGATTAAAGGCATATTTTAAGGGTTTTTGTTTGTTTGTTTTTTGAGACTGGGTCTCATATAAAGATTGGCCTTGAATTTCCAGCCCTCTGCCCCTGCCTGCTGAGTGCTGGGATAATAGGATTGTAGTGTAGCATCACACTAAATCTAACTGCAGACCTTAAAATGCATCATTTGGAGAAAAAACTTAAAATGCATATTGGAGAGGAGAAGAAAGGGTATATTATTTAGTACACAGGTTAAAGGATTGAAGGGTCACCAAAAGACACTCAGACTGATGTGGACGAATGGATTCACCCTGAATAGCCTAAACCTGGCACTTTCCACAGGAGGCAGAAAGGGCCCAGGAAAGAAAGGTTCGAGGGCACCCAGAGTTGCACAGAGAGTTACCTTATGGGAAAAGGCCTGGTAACAGAAACAAGTCTTGGAAGGTGTGTGGGTGTGTGTGTGTGTGTGTGTGTGTGTGTGTGTGTGTGTGTGTGTGTGTGTGTGTGTGTGTATGCACACGCATACACATGTGCACACACATGAACATAGCTATGTGTATAGTAGCAACCTTTATTGCTTTTCTGTCCCAAGACCTTGTCCTTTCTTGTCAATATGGTCTTATTATTTTTAAAGGAATGCTCCTATCCTTGCTTTGATGACACAAATATCAGGGCCATGGCCCTTGATGGGCAGTGAACATCTAGGCCCCAAGAATCCTTCCTTGGATGTTTCACAAATCACAGGGTAGAAAAGCCTGGGCCCTGGGGGGCTGGGGCTCTGGTATGCACAGGACTATGTTCCAATGGCGTATGTGTGTCTATCTGCCAACAGGAATAGGAAAGTGTTGACAGCCTATGAGAGAAGGAGTAAGTGATAGGTGGTGTCCTCTGCCACGATCAGTGTGTGGCCAGCCCTCCCTCTCTCCTCTGCCTGGGCTTTGTGGAATTGTACCTATTACAGTTAGGGTTAAATGCCTGAAACCTGCTGAGCCTGTGGTGTGACGCCTGTGATCCCAGCACGTGGGAGACAGAGACAGGAGATGTTGAGCTTGGAGGCTAACCTGGACGATAGGGCGGTCAAGGCCAGCAAGGACTACAGTGTGAGCCTGTTTCAACAAACCAAAACAAAACAGTAAGCAGTAAAACCCTTGAAATATAAGAAATGATGGGTGGGGATCAAGCTCAGTGGTAGAGTGCTTGCCTAGCAAGCGCAAGCCCCTTTCTTTGTTGCTGTACAGTCACATGAACTTTCCACAGAACTGTAAGCTCTGAACTGTTCGCAAATAATTAAAGCTAAAAATTTAAAAGACATCTGAGATAAAATACTAACTTCATGTCCCATATCTGTGTGGGTACAAGGTAAGTGAGGATAGGGCAAGAATAGGGCAAACACCAGTTCAATCTGCACTGTGAGCCTTGGGGAAAAGGCAGGCCAGGGAGGAGAGTATGCAGTGAAGAGGGACACCAAACTTCCTGCTGTTGTTTTGTTTTTATCTTTTTAAGTTTTCAAATTTGCAAACTGTTTTAAAATAGTTTAAAACTGTTATTCTAGTGAATACAATGAAAACGAATGGAAAGAAGCTGTTTAGTTGAAGACAAAGTTTCTTTTTAGCTGTAGAAATACCCAGAGATTTTTCCTTTAAAGCTGATTTACTGTGTGTCTGTGTGCACTAAGTGTACATGTGTCTTGTGTGCATTTAAGAGCAAGGGTGCAGAGCTGGAGAAATTGCTTAGTGGTTAGGAGCATTGCCTACTCCTCCAGAGGACCTGGGTTCAATTCCCAGCACCCACCTGGCAGCTCACAACCGTCTGTAACTACAGTTTCGTGGGATCCGTGGCACCAGGCATGCATGTGGTGCACATATTTATGCATGCAGGAAAAATACTTACACACACAAAATAAATAAATCTTTAAAAAAAAAGAGCAAGTGTGTGTGCAAGCTCATATACATGTGTGTGCATCCGTGTGCATGTGTGCTCTTGAGCAGTGGCCAGTGCACCCAGAGTTCTCCATCATGCTCTACCTATCCCTCTGAGACATAGGCTCTTCCCTGAACCTGCAGTTTAGTTTTCTGAGCTAGCCTAGAAGACAGCAAACCCCACTGGTCCTTATGTCTCTACCCTTCAGTATTTGAGGCCTGTAAGGAGGTGCTGGGACCCAAGCTCTGGTCTTCATGATTTTGAAGTAGGCATTCTTAACCACTGAGCTATCTCTCTAGCTGCCCTATTTGGTGATATTACAAAGAGCAAATCCACTGAGGATAAATATCCAGGAATATAATTTCTAGCATCTCACAAAATGGAAAATAGATATTTTCCATTTAAAAAGTCACCTGTATCTTTTCCTTTGGCTAATACAGCATTATTTTCGACAACTCTAGTCAAAACCATTCATATTCGCATTGCCTAGTACAAAAGGTTGATAAGGCTGTAGCTCAGTTGGAAGTGTACCTGCCCGGCATGCGTGAGGCCCTGGCTTTGCTCTCCAGAACCACAAAGCAGGTAGTATAGTGAAGGCACTCAACAGGCAGATCAAGGCCTGGGATACATGAAACTTTACCACAAAAAAGTAAATTGATTAATTAAAAAAGAAAAGACAGAAACTGAATTGCTTAAAATGTTATCCATGCCCCCCCCCCTTTTTAAACCACAGTACACATTTCTAGTGGGATCTTGTCTGTGATTTACACTTCCTGCTACATCCTGAAACTGCTTTTTTTAGAGAGTAGCACTATCCCTTTCAGGACCCCTGCCTCAGTAGCACCAGACTCCAGGTTGGGAAGACAAACTGGACACCTGGATTTCACGGATTGGAAATATTAGTCTGATTAGAGCAGGGGTGCAGTTATTTCTGCTGAGCCTTGCAAAAGTAAACAGACTATCTGCAATTTAGACTCCTTGGTTACTGGAACCATGAAAAGTCACATGTACAAACTATTACTGTCGCTGTGACATCTCACAGTCTCCTGCTAGACATACATGAAATCTCCTAGGATTGATTCTCTGGACCCAGGGTAGAATGTCAGCTTCTCTTGAGCTGTGCTTCTCCAAGCTGGATAGCCCTGTTAGTTGCCATGGATACACTGTGATGTCTGCTCTAGGACTAATTTCACACAGACCAAGATGCCAGCTGACATGCTGACTTTAAAATAAAGTCTTAATCTGGAATATATTCTACTGTCTGATCTAGCTCTAAAAAATGCCAGTCATAATTTTAAGGCTGCCACTGGTTAACTGTATCTTGGGTGTAATACAGAAGCCTACGGTTTGTCTGTGAAAATGTCTGTGGTTAATGTAGGTCCAGATTCCCTTCTGTTCATCTTCCGAAGCAATAAAACGCTGTCAGGAAGACAGTCTCTGATGGCTTCCTCCAGCTGACTCACCTGGGACTACTGAATGCCTAGCAACTTATCCTGGTGCCCCCTGACACTTTGAGCTCTCAGGCACTCTGGTGATGCAGAGGGGCAAAACTAGTAAACTATGAGGCATAAGGCTTAACCCCTGCTTAGCAGGTGATGTTACTAAAGCTAACAGACACTTCCAAGCTCAATTCTTTCAATAACCTTCCCTGTCATCTAGTTTTGAAGTAAGAATATTCTCAATGGAGAACACAGGATTTAAATATTATGGCCTTTAATATTTAAAGGTGGTTGTTCTGGGTCCTTGGGGACATAATTCTAACCCATTCTCTGTCTTTCTCACTGGGTCTCTTACTCCAGTTGCCTCCAAAATAGAGTCCTCGTGTAAACCTCACAAGGTGGATGTCATCATAGCCCCGTAGATTAAAGAACTAAAGAAACATGTCTAAAGTCAGGTGAGAGCCAGGTCCAAACTCGGTGCCTCACCTACTCCCCTTCCTACTTGGCTCTGGCTTCCAGAGAATGGCTGCTCCCTGCTAGAAGTGCTCTCAGGAGTCAGCAGGCATTGTCTTACCTGGTCCAGGTCCTGGGTCTCCACACCGACAGCTGTCTCCCCAGGTCATTGATTTATTCAGTCTCTATTCCCCTTTCTGAGAGAGCCTGGTAACCAGCTCCCCTGCTTCCTGCTAATGCTATCCCCCAAATTGGTTTGATGACAAAAATCACCCAGAGAACTTGTTAAACACATAGCCTCTCCCAATCCTGTTCTTGGAGATTCTGATTCATTGAGTCTGACATGGTCCCAGAAATGTGTATTTTTAACAAGTGCCCCGGGGAGTCTTCGCTTCTGCAGGTTTGGGAAATGCTTCTCTGGGAGTTTTTAGCCCATGAGTTTTCAGCCTTCGGGATCATGTACTGAGTCAAATCATTACCAGGACAGTTGCACTGATAGAAAGCGCTCAGCACATACCGCACAGAGCGGTCCTGGTTTTTTCCAGGGAGGATGGATGGGATGTCGTGCTGGGTGAATTGGAATGTCTGTGATTTTTTTTTTTTTAACTCCTTTTCAAGTGATGACTGTTGAAAGAATTCTTTAATGGTTGTGCCCGTGAGGGAGTTTCTGTATTGCTCTGGTCATAGAACAGCTTAAATCAAATAGAAAGTATGCCATTCAACAGAGTTCTTTTAAGTCTGCCTATGAGAATTTTGAACAAGAGAAAAATTAAAATAAAAAAAGAAGTCTTCATTCCTTAAAGAACCCTAAAGCAAATTCTCTGTATAACTGAGACTGAGGGACTTGGGCTTTCTACTTAAGTGCTTATAAACCATATACAGAACGACTCAGAATATCTTATAAGAGATTAATTATCAGTTTATAAACTATAATCAGAAGCAGAAATTATCTTTTAAATTAAAAAGTCAAATGCAAAATTGTTGAAACTTATGATTATTAAATTGTGCTTAATGTTAGTAAAGATCTCAAATATGAGCCTAATCTATGCTCACACTGCTGCTTGTCACCACAGCACTTCCACTAGTCAGAGCTGAATGTCAACAGCTGTATTAGAGTCAGAAGGGGGACAGGGAGTAAAAACAGAAAATAAATTTAAGAGACCATCAGTGGGGTTAAGAGTGTCAGCCTTCCTGACCAGCGGAGCACTCAGCCCAAGTCTGGTTTCCGAGAGCGCAATCCCAGAGGTGGCCGAAGTCTGTTCCCTGCTTTGAGGTACAAGATATACCTACCTCTTGGTGGGAGTGGGCACTCCAGAGGACATGTGGCTAACCATGGTGTCATTCATATTGGTCAGAGGGCGAGGAGGACTGAAAGAAAAGACATTTACATTACATTAGTAATTATCAGGACTGGAGGAAGCCAAGGAAGAATGCAGACAAAGGACCAGCTATGGTCTCTGATGTGTGCAGGACATGATGGTGGTGGGCTCAGATATGGAGTTTTCAAATGAAATAAACTTCACAAGAAGGAGTTCTCACTCACAAGGCCACAGTGCCACAGAGCTTTGGGATAGCGGGAGGCGGCAGATTATAAAGACATTACTTTAGGGTGGACTGCATATCCTAGGATTCCAAGACTCAGAAAGCTGCATTTCAGACCAGTCTGGGTCGTATTGAGTGGACTACCCTACACCCCCACCCCACCATCCCCCCCCCCCCACACACTCATGAAGAAGCCTGTTTTGAGATAGAACTTCGCTCTCCTTTATAGTTTAGTACAAGAGAATACAAATTATTAACTTGCCTACTGTGCCTCTTCTTTCGATGGTGGTGGTATGGTGCTGGCCCACAACCCTATGCCTTGTACATCCTAGGCAAGTGCGTTACCGATGAGCTACAATCCCATCCTGACTTCTTGTTTGCTTGTTAGATAAGCCAGTCTCCTTATGGAGCTCAGGCTGGCCTCAAAATGAGAATCCTTCTACCTTGGCAGCAGGAGGGGCTGGCATATGCCATCAAACCCAGCTTGTACCACTTTTTTTTTTAAAAATCTGGCTTTACTCCCCCTTTAAAAATTGTATGTGTGTGTGGTGAGGCTGGAGAGATGGCTCAGTGGTTAAGAGCACTGACTGCTCTTCCAAATGTTCTGAGTTCAATTCCCAGCAACTACATGGTGGCTCACAACCATCTGTAATGGGATCCGATGCCCTCTTTTGGTGTCTGAAGACAGCTACGGTGTACTCATACATGAAATAAATAAATAAATCTTAAAAAAAAAAAAGGTGTGTGTGTGGGTATGGGTGTGTGTGTGTGTCTGAGCTCCTGCTCCTACCCACTAGTCTCTTTTTCAAGATATTACGGGCAGTTAATGGCTGTTGGTGGCAGGGGTGTCATTGTCTAGAGTGGTATATCCACTGATAAGTTGTCCAAGCTCCAGTGAGAAACACTCATCTAGCTCTTGGGTCCTCCTTGCCGCTGAGAGTGACTTGCACAGAACAGTTTGAAGACGTTACGTCAGCACTGCCTGGGGACAGACTGCGCAGGCTGCGCAGTGCACTCACGTAAAGGCTCTGGGGAATTAGTTCCGGGAGTTCCAGAGGGGCCAGAGGGAAAGAAAAGTTTCTTTCTCCATTTACCCATCTACCTTCCACTCTCATCAAACTACTTTCATTTCTGAGTAGGGACCCTTTAAAAAACGATTTCCCGTTTAAAGGAGGAAATCCAAAACGGAAAGTGAAATGTAAGGAGCAGACTTGGGGCAGATTTGGGCCTCTGGATTTTTTTTTCTTTTTTTTAAGGCATAAAGGCAGGGTCACAGTGGACAGTCCAAATTAGCCCCCAGCTTCCCCCTTCCAAGTGCTGTGATAAAAGGCCTGAGCCACAGTGCTTGGCTTGACACTGCTTGTTAACAGAAATGTGCCTTGCTAGGCCAAATTCCAACTCTAAGCTGTTCATCTGACTTCCTGTCTCCAGACAAACATCTAACCCTTCAAGCCGCCTAATGCTAATGGCTGCACCACGTTATAATCAATTAATCAATTGCTTTAGGTTGACTAAATTTATACGTTAGTCCTAAATTTATACTTTGGCCTCTGGGTCTTTTAAAAATCAATTGTTCTGCTTAAAACAAGGAGAAAATTCCTATGGAGGAACAGAATCCAAGGTAGCTGTTCACCCGCTGAGGGCTCCACCCACTTCCAAAATAATGGCATCCATGTTGCTCTCAGGGCTGATGTAGTCGTCTGCTTACCCCAGGGTTAGAGAAACCACTGCACTCACTTTTCTGTTGACACTCTCAGGTGAAACAAACACAGGAGAAAAATTAACTTCTTGAACATGGGTACAAGTGATCAAAAATGTCATGATCTGTAGCATTTTGTTTAAGGCCACCGACGTATTCCTATCTCTTGCAGATATCACGACCAACTACTCATTCCCTTTTCACACACAGAGAAGCCTCTTCTCTAATGTGGAAAGCCAAACACTCATAGTTACACTGTATTCTAGAAACTTTTCATACCACATCCTTCCTAGATTCCTGCCTTGTTACTAACGAGAAAACATGGCTTTACTGACCAATGAAATTAGCACTTGCAAGTCTCAAGAAGGTCCTCAGGACGGGATTGCCACCAGAGCTGCAGGCCACCAGGAAAGCTAACAGCACTAAAGCATTCTCAGAAAATGCCTTTCTGGGCCCGGTGAGATGCCTCCGTGGTGCAGAGCCCTGGATGCTCTTTCAGACGTCCTGGGTTTGATTTCTAGCACACGGTGGCTTACAGTTGCCCGTAACTCCAGTTTCTAAGGATTTCCTGGCATCTGCAGGCACCAGGCATAGACACAGGCAAAACATCCACACACATACCTTAAAAAAATAATAAAGTTGCCTTTTGCCAATAAGATACAGATGGAAGCAGGTGGTACAGGTAGAAGAGAGAAAATAACCTGCTATTCAGAAGAGCGATTTAAAAAAATATTGTCGGGCTGGAGAGGTGGCTCAGCGGTTAAGAACACCCGGCTGTTCTTCCAGAGGTCATGAGTTCAATCCCAGCAACCACATGGTGGCTCACAACCATCTGTAAAGGAATCCCATGCCCTCTTCTGGTGTGTCTGAAGACAGCTACAGCGTACTTATATATAATAAATAAAATAAATTAAAAAAAATATTTTCAGTCTCTCTGTGAGGGAAGTGGCAGTAAGGAAGAAATGCCTCTCTCTATATGTATATACATGTATATATGTATATATGTATGTATATATCTATATATGAGTATGTGTACATGTGTGTGTAGGCGTGCACATATGCAGGTGACAGATAATGCTGGATGTCCTGCTCTACCGTATCCCACCTTATTCCTTTGAGACGGGGTCTTGTACTGAACTTGGAGCTAGGCTCTAAGTAGCCTCATGGATGGATCCTCCTGTTTCCATCAAATCACTGGGGTTACAGGAGAATGTATCCCTACAGGTCTGGCTTTCTGTGTTCAAACACAGGCCTCAGACTTGTGCAGCAAGCTTCTTACCCACGGTGTCATCTCTCAAACCCTGAGAGTTTTTTTTTTTTTTCTTAATTTGGACTTTTGTTTGTTTTGAGACAGAGTCTTGCTATATAGCCCAGGCTGACCTCAGAACCCTCCTGAATCATCTTCCTATGTGCTAGGGATTTTCGGTGGACCCTGGTATACTAGGCAAGAGCTCTGTCACTGAACTACTTCTATTACAGCTGTGGGCCACACAGGGATTTTGCTTTTGCCTCCTGCCCCCCAAACCAAGACAGAGTTTCTCTGTGTAGCCTTGGCTGTCCTGGAACTCATTCTGAGGACCAGGCTGCCCTCAAACACAGAGATCCACCTGCCCACCTGCCTCTCCCTCCTGAGTGCTGGGATTAAAGGTGTGTGCCATCATCACCCAGCAAGAACACACACAGAAACACACACACACACACACACACACACACACACACACACACACACACACACACACACAGAGCCCACGGTTGGTATTTTTATCATTATCTTTCAAGTGCCAAGCACAGTACTCAGTAAGTATTTGTTGGTCGTGAGTCAGCACCATGTTGTGAACATGGCACAGTACAGAGTGCACTGAATGTGTGAGTTTAGCTTTAGTGAAACTCTCGGTGTTATATTTGGGAGATACACTTGTAGCTAGGGTAGGATTCCCATCCTTGTACTGGAAACGGGTATCTTTCCTGGGACCTCATCTAATGTGTGATTCAGTGAGAGAGCCAACCAGCGTGCAGTGTGTCTAACAGCAGCCATACTTACTGAGAGTTGAGCATGCTCCAGTCTCAGGGCAGACATCTTCCAGGATTCACATTCAAACCTTACATTTAAGAATGAAGGCACACAGCGCTGCAATGTTTTTACTTATTTATGCATTTATCTATTTTGACACAGAGTCTCTCTTTATAGCCTGGGTGTCTTGGAACTCTAAGAAGCTAAGGCTGCGCCACACGCCTGGCTAGGGCTATAATGTTCTTGAGGTTACGAAGCCAAATTGTGAGACATCCTAGACTGTGAACCAAGGCAGCATGACTCTTGCTGACTTCAGTCCTGGTGGTCTGGTGCCTTTGATTGCTGTACTTTTGGCAGGATGCCGGGAAAGAAAAAAAAGACTAGGGCTAGTCTCTTTTTAGCGGTTAAATCAAAACCAATCATGTGGGGTGGGAAAGAGAACTTATCAATCAGGAGTACTTGCTGCTCTTATAAAGGACTGGAGTTCAGTTCCCGTCTGCCATGAGGCAGCTCACAACACCTCTAATTACAGCTCTGGGGGATCCTGTTCTTGCCTCCTTGGGCACCTGCATGTATAAACACTCAGAGACACATTTAAAATAAAATAAACATTAGCTTTTAATAATAAAACATCGTTCTTGGAGCCTTTTCAAAGGAGCAAGAGGGATGATGGTCCCACAGTGTGGCTCTCCATGACAACATTGTAACACTGCATTGTAAGTGCCCACCCACACACAATCTTTGCTTTCCCTTCTTTTCTTTTGAGTCAGGTCTTACTATGCCTCGTAATCTGGCTAGGAACTCCGTATCCCAGCGTTCCAACCTCCAGAGAGAGGTGGGATTACTAGCTTGTGGCACCATTCCCAGCTGAACTTCTACTCTGTTACAAAGAAAACCTACATAAAACAGAATAACTTACTTCTTTCGAAAATGTATCTCTAATTTATTTAGAATGACTTAAAGGTCTCATCATAATTTCAAAGCTCATCTAGGTCTCTAGTTTCAGTAACAACATAAATTTAATGAGCCAATTATCTGCCAGATTGCTGACTTTAAAAAAACAGCAAATATTTAACAATGGACACATGACCACTATTGAGAGTTATGGCTTGCTCTTTGTTATTTTAAGACCTGGTTTTTGCTAAGCCACTACCCAAAGACTATGCACGGACTGAGCCTGGACTCCAACTGCATACATAGCAATGAATAGCCTAGTAAGAGCACCAGTGGAAGGGGAAGCCCTGGGTCCTGCCAAGACTGAACCCCCAGTGAGTGTGATTGTTGGGGGGAGGGTGGTAATGGGGGGAGGATGGGGAGGGGAAGCACATATAGAAGGGGAGGGGGAGGGGTTAGGGGGATGTTGGTCCAGAAACCGGGAAGGGGAATAACAATTGAAATGTAAATAAGAAATACTCAAGTTAATAAAGATGAAAAAAAAGAACCTGGTTTTTGTTTTATGTATATGAGTGTTTGCTCTGTATATGTACTATTTGCATGCAGTGCCCATGAGGGTTAGAAGAAGACATGGGATCCCTGGATCAGGAGTTACAGAGGACTGCAAGCCAACAAATCAGTGGTAGGAAACAATCCTGGGTCCTCGAGAGCAGTAGGAACTCTTAACTGCTGGGCCATCCCCCTCGCCACATGCTTTGGCCTTCTGAATTCATTTAGATACAAGTTCTGTCTGTGTAGGTGAGGCTCCCCAACCAAGGACATGGCTGCCACAGACAGGTGAAAGGATAAAGGCTTAAAGCTGACTCCAAAACTTGGTGGAAGAGAAAGCCTGTCTGTCAGGGCTGCCCCTTCTATAGGACCCTAGACCCTTAGCCCTGCTTTGATTTTCACAGTTTGTGTGTGGAATGTGTTCCCCGCCCCCAGAGTGGTTTATATTTACAGACATCGAGCTCACAACTCTCCAACTCTCCACCTAGGCCGCCAGCTTCCAGTCATGCACTTGGGCATCTTTAAAAGATTTTCTGGTCTGTTTGTTCCCGTTAATGCGAAAGGGAATCCAAACTCAGGTCTTAATATTTGCACAGCAAACAACCCATTGAGTCATCAGCCCAAGGCCCAGCCCAAGATCTGTCTCTTTCCACTTAGTCATTAGCCTCACAGATTTATAAGCCTATTCCTTAATCTCACAAGCGGAAATAATACATTGTCTGAAAAGAAAACTAGCTATCGTTATGGCAAAGGGAATTAATTCCATTGCCCTGGTGAGATATTAAGACAGGCAGAGCCTAACGTTCATCTTTTTGAAGACTATTATGGAGAGCATTATTCTCGCACAGAGTGCTGTGTACCTGTAGGCAATCGTTACGGTAAGTGCGGCCCATCGCGTCCTCCTTGAGGTTCTATGATAATCTGCTAAAGCAAAGAAGTCCAACACTAAACCAGGCACAATGGCTCGTGCCTTTAATCTAAGCATTTGAGATGTTATGTAAGAAGAATGCTGTGAATTTGATGCCAGCCTGGGTTACAGTAAGTTCCAGAACAGCTTATGCTTATCTCAAAAACCTTATCTCAAAAAGGTAAAACCAAAGCATAACAACAATAAACAAAATTAGCCCTTTGAAAGTCATAAGGTTAAAAATAGGGGCTGGAGAGATGGCTCAGCAGTTAAGGACACTGGCAGGTCTTCCAGAGGACCTGGGTTCAATTCCCAGCACTCACAGGGCGGCTCACAACTGTCTGTAACTCTAGTACCAGGGAATCTAACACCCTCATACAGATATACATGCAGGTAAAACATCAATACATATAAAACTAAACAAATCTTTGAAAAAAATATTATCAGTGTGGTATTATAGTGTAGCAAAAATATTGTGCATATTTACCACTGGTGAAGCTTCTCGGACTTCCAGGAAGTACATTTTAATAGTCATTCAAAATGAATAACACATAGGAGATATGTGTAATTTCCAAATCAACTTCTAATTTAAATAGACTGTAATTAATCTGTTAATCAATGAGTAATTATGCCTCAATTGCTATCTCTAGTAGTTCAACATAACCATTTGTGATATAGATCTTATTTAATTAGATATCTTTCAGGAAGGAAAGATTTAGCATATTAATTCTTTTTTTAAACTACATTTGTTTCCTTGAGGGGGGGCACAGCATAGCACATGCATAGATATCAGATGACAATTTGCAGGAGGACTCTCCTTCCATCATGTGGACACCACGGATTAAACCCAGGTTTTTCGTTTTGGAGGCAAGTACCTTTACCAGGTGAGCCAAGGTTGGGACAGGGTATTGCTTTGAGCCATAGCTGGCTGGACCTCACTATGTACACCAGGCTGGCCTCAAACTCAAGAGATTTGCGTGCCTCTGCCTTCCAAGTGCTGGGATTAAAGGTGTGCGCCACCCCATATTATTTCTTATATGTTTACCATTACACACTATATCCAGAGACATGGAGAGGAGCCTAGCTGTCTCTACACTCAGTGGTTCTCAACCTTCCTAATGCAGCTCCTTGTGTTGTGGTGACCACCAACAATAAAATTATTTTCATTGCTATGTCATAACTTTAATTTTGCTACTGTTATGAATTACAATGTCAATATCCGATATGCAAGATATCTGATATGTGACTCCTAAGAAAAGGCCATTTGGGGTTGGGGATTTGACTCAGTGGTAGAGCGCTTGCCTAGCAAGCGCAAGGCCCTGGGTTCGGTCCCCAGCTCCAAAAAAAAAAGAAAAGGACATTTGGCTTCCAAAGGGGTCACAACCCACATGCTAAGAAAGATTGCTCTAACTCTGGAAAGGGGTCAAGTTGTGAAATGAAACAATTAACCAATTAAGTCTGCAACAGCAGTTCCTGTGTGTATGTGGTTTATCTTTGAGACAAGAATCTCACTTGGTCGGCCATGCTGGCCTTAGACTATTACAACTGATTTAACTCTAGCCTTCTCAGTGCTGGGATTACATGAGCAGGCCAACATATCTAACATGACTTATACTGAGAAAGTAGTGCAGACCATCAAATACACAGAGACATACCATTTTACTTTAGAAACCTTTGCATGGTGATTATCTTCTTTATTAAAATTAAGAGGAAGTTTATTATTACTGTGTAGAAATGGAAATATCAAAAATTTCATCACTGAGAGAGGGTCTCACTATGCAGCCCTGGCTGGCCTTGAACTCGTTGAGATATGCCTGACTAGGTTTCCCCAGCGCTGGGATTAAAAGTGTGTGCCACCATATCTACTGAAATACCAACTTTCCTATTTAAAAACACGTGGTCCAGCATGGTGGCTCTTACCTGCAATCCCACCATTCAGGGGGCAGAGGCAGGAGAAACAGTTCCAGGCCAGATAGGGCTGTATAGTGAGTTCCAAGCCAGCCAAAATACCTTATATTCCACCCCCAAAACAACAACTACACATGTGCACACGCAATTTGAGAAAGTATAAATGCCACTTCTGCGAGCTCCTGCTCAGTGCAGTGCTGTGATGTCATGAGGTGATGTCATCTCTGACCTGCTCACATGGTCGATACCGACATTTGTTTTTGAAAACAGACGCAAATACCCTGTGTGATTCTACTGGATTGAAAAGATACAGTGGGCAGCCCTTTGATATCAGCTTTGAGGACTGCTAGATCTCTAACCTTCCAGGGTTCTAACATCTTGCCAAAAGTAAAGACAACCACATCAGGCAGCTACAGGCAAGGGAAAGTTTCTGCCCTCTGCACTGGGCAGATGTTGCTCCTTTCTCTATAGTCTGATAAAGCACAGGGTGGCCCTATAGCAGAAAGCCCTAAGGCAGTCAAAGACCACTGACACCGGTAGGCAGCACGCTGTGAAAGCTGAGAAATGAACATACTCACCTTAATTAGAATCCAAGTCTCACTGCAAATCAGTAACCCAGTTGACCCCGGGCAAGGACTCTATCCCAGCAGGGACCTCAAAAGTACCCTCTCTGCCCCAGGACCTCCCCTTCTTCATGCCAACTACTAGTCAGGAAAGTAGCCTGCAGCCCTGTGCCTGTGGAGCCATTTACAGAGCTACTGGTGAAAGTGAGGGGTGGGAGGTCTGCTTGATGAAGTTTATGGGGTGCAAAGGTGTAAAGACAGGCCAACAGCATCTGTGCACACCTTTAATGTAAAGACTTCCTTGAAGTGTCAAGACAGCTCTTCAGAGGGCAGCTGCACTGAAGGGCCAAACCCTGAGAGTCGCTGAGCAGGCCTTGAGAGCACATGCGACAGAAGGACCACACAATAAAAATGTCTCTGACATAGTCATTAAAGAGCCTCTTATTTCAGGGTCAGTAGTTATTAAGTCCCCATTCTTGGTCTCCACCTTGGCTTGTTGAGTCTTACTTGAATAGTGGTGCCCAGACAACCTTGTACTATTACTAATGCTCATTTGATTTCCTACGATATTATTCTCCCATACACAGCTCGCCCAGACCATCACTCTGCCCCAGGCCATCAGTTCTCATAGTATGGCCTTGGCCTCCGAGATACCTCAATTTTCACTACATATTTGATATGATATGCTACTGTACTCAAATAAAGATGCTGAACTTTCTGACAGAATAAAATGAAAGTGAAACAAAATAATAAAAGGTATGTAAGAACTTATAATAAAAATAGAGCAAGCTGAGATGGATTCCAGACTAAGAACCTAAGTACCCAACAGAGTCCTCCACTGTTTGTTTAAATAACAAAACGACAGATGGATAGCTTCTCTGACTGTTAAAATAAATGCTGACATGAAAAGTAACCCCCAAAATGGATTTGCATGGCCAAGGAGACAGTTCAGTGTGCAATGTTCAACTAATGACTTGAGTTTGATCTCAGTAGCCCACACGGAAAAGCTGGATCCAGTGATGCAGTCTCTAACACAGCGGTTACAGTGGGAAGCGGAAACAGAACTACTCAGCTAGGCCTTGCACACAGTGCACCAGCTAATGAGAAAGCTCGCCTCCACAAGGGGAAGGTGAGAACACGCGTGTAAAAAGACCAACCCAAGCACCCCTGGAACTGTGTAGTTTCAAAACAGAAGTGCATCAGAAAGGAAGTAGGGGGCACGGAAAACTACAGTGTAGGGGGCTGGGTCCCAGTTCCAGTTTGGGAACTAAGAAGATGATGGGACAGTGACTCTCTGTGTGGAACAGCTGGTTGCCTCTGGGATCTGCCCCTAACTCCATTCAGTAATACAGACCACCCCTGCTTCATTGAAAGCTTCAGACACATGACATATTCTATAAAAACCCTAACAACTCTTTTCCTAACTGCGAAATTTAAATGAGAAGTTTCTGTTGCATTCTCTCTTAGTATCCAGATGTTTCTTTTTCAATACTTACTAGTATATGCAGTTACATATAACTAGTGTCTTGTTTTGTTTATTGACTGTTTTCACTCCAGAGTTTGTAAACCTTGTTATACTTGTTTGTGTGGCTTTAGTGTGTGTCCACTAGCATACACCGTGGCACGTGGATAGGGGGAGGTGTAACTTGTTGGAGTCGGTTCTCACCTACCGACACTGTGGGCCCCAGGGATTGAATTTGGGTCACCAGCCTCGGAGGCTGGAACCTTTACACACTGAGTCATCTGGCTGGCTTGTGAGGACAGCACCCACAGGGCTCACCTCGGTATCTATCTCATTCACACTGCATACTTAAAACCATGACTATAACATGGCAGATGCTCTAGAAATATCCACGCAGCCGGGCAGGGAGAAGCACACCTGCAATTCTGAAAGTCAGAAGGTGGAAGCAGAAGGACGAACCAGAAGCTCAAGTCGTCCTTGGCTACAGAGAGGTTTAAAGGCCCAGCTCATGTTACAAGAGCCCCTGCCTCAAACTTCAGCAGCAGCAGCAGCAACAGCAGCAGCAGCAACAACAATAACAACAACATCTATGAAATAATGAGTCTCTTTTACATCTGATATTTTTGTGATTCTAGTTATCATTCTGACTTCAAACAACATCTCAGCTAAAACTCTGAAATGCCAAGAAGTGAAAGGCTCACCTGAACTGAATTTTAATGAGAGAAGTGTCTAGACAGGGGACTAGAAGGGTATCAGGCAGGCCACTTTGAGGGCAAAAATTCCAGAGTGGGAGAAGTCACGATGATTGAATAAAACTTTCTGAGAACACCTGAACCCCTGGAACCAGCAGCACCGTGAGTGTATGCCAATCATAGCAGGCCAACTACGCTTGCTAAACCATTCTTGTGGCTGGGTGCAGCGCTACACATCCATGTTGTGGGACTTTTCCATGAGAAATACACAGAAAACGCTTACTCACCCTAGTCAGGTGACCAAAGAAAGGATTCTGCACATGTCCAGGTGAATATGAAGTTATGGGGAAAATGAACTTATGCAAAAGCATGGGTGACTCTTAGGAAACTGCATTCCTAAAGCCTGACCCCAGCAGACTCCAGCACTCCCCAAAACTGCTATGCAGCTGGGGTCGGAATATATGAAATGAGATGGGGTGAGCAGCTGGAATCTCAGGTGAGGGTCTGGTGTCACCAGTCTTCTCCTAGGAAGGTAGCAGGTTTCATCTTTCGGGAGGTCTCAAGAAGTAAGCACATCTACTCTAATTTCAAGATGATAAAGGCATGTCACACCCGGAAGACAGAGCTCCACAGCTGTAATTCCAGAACGCAGGAGGCCGTTGCAGGAGGATCGTGGGTTTGAGATCAGCCTGGGATACACAGTGTGAACCTATCTTAAAAGCAAAGACTTACAAACCCACACAGCTGCACATACAACTGGATAAGGAAAAGAAATAAGACGTGTGGAGTATGAAGAAGTAAAGCCATTTAAGATGAACATGATCTCACATGTAGAAAACCCTCAAGAACTCACACAAAAGGACTACAGAGCTGAGTTCAGCGCAGCTGCAGGACGCAAGATCAATGAACAAAACATTGATTGTATTTCTAAATATTAACAGTGAACAATCTGAAAATAAAATTTAGAAAAACGAGTTCATTTATAATAGCAACAAAATGATAAAAATCCCATGATAAACCGAAGTGTAATACTTGCATTCTTAAACCTATAAAACACGCTGTGGGAATTAAAGAGAGTCTAAATAAATGGAAAGATGCCTCTTGTTCATGAGTTAGAAAACTCCAAAGCTGTAAGGTGGAAGCCACCCTCAAGTGACCTGTGCATGAAATGTGCCCCTTATCAATGCCAGAGCAGCCCTTTTCTGCAGAGCTTGGAGAATGGATCCCAACAGAAAGGAGAAACCAGGAAAAGCTAACCTTACATCAAAGTGTCAAAGCTGGATGACCCATCAGGAAGGCATGATTTCAGATTAAATTTACTTCAGGAAGGCCATTTTGATATCTGTTCTAACGTTCTCTTGATTCTTAGTACCATAAAACACGACAAATGTTCAGAGCTCCCTCCACCCCTGCCAGAGGTCAGAGTTCAGGCACACACATTCGTGTTGTTACCTACAGGACCCAGATTAGAGTTCGTCTAAGAGCAGTGCTACACTCAAGGTCTTCACTGTCTCTGTTTGTCTTCTCTCATTGGGGAAAATACACAGACACACTTACAGGAAGCCAAAGGGCACTGCAGTGTGCAGAGAGGGGAAGTTCACGGTGCGTTTTTCCTTTCAAGACAGTAAATTTGTGCCCATATCTTTTCCTGTGGATTTGCTTCACTGCCCACCTCAGCTAGAAATCTGACCTGAGGCTTTCAGTCAAGTTACTCTTCTCACTGGCCTGGTATTCATGAGAAGCCAGTGAACCTCAGGGATCTGATTGGCCCTATCTCCCCAGGGCTAGGATTATAAGCACATGCTACAAAGTCTGGCTATTTTAGGTGGGTTCTTGGAACCAAACTCAAGTCTTTGCACTTGTTGCGTACCAAGTGATTTACTGATGGATCCATCTCCCCAACCCCAAAACTGTGTGTGTTCCTACATAGGTGGACACGTGTGTGAGGGTGCATGTGTGTGTACTCACAGGGTAGCCAAAGGCTGACTTGAAGTCTCATTCTTCAGAGGCTACTGCCTTGATTTTGGAGAAGAGTCTCTCACAGACTCAGAACTTATCAGTTAAGCCAGCCTGGCTGCCCAGCAAGCCCCGGGAATCTGCCTGGCTTTGACTCATCAGCACTGCAATCACAAGTGTGAACTGCTATGCCAGCATCTCTACAGGAATCCTGAAGATGAAACTTTTATCTTCAAACTTGCTGGGCTGCCTACTTTTCTCTCTTCACTCCATGCCAAGTACAAGTCTTTAAAAAGTTTATTATTTATTTGTGTGTGTGTGTGTGTGTGTGTGTGTGTGTATGTGTGTGTGTGTGTATAAATGCATATAGATACCCACAGAAGCCTGAAGAGGTCATGGAATTTTCCTAATATATACATATAAATGTGTGTGTATATATGTATATATATGTAAATGTATTTATGTATGACAGGCTGGAGAGAAGTCTCAGTGGTTAAGGCATTCACTGGGCAGGCTCGGTGACTCAATTTTGCATCCCCAGAACCCACGTAAAGAAGCTGGAAGCAGCAGCACAAATATCTGTGATACCAGGGTAGGCCTACCATGGGTTGAGAGGTGGAGACAGGAGAATATCTGGAAGCTCAGAAGCCAGTGAGCCTGGCATACGTAGTGCTGAACTACACAGAATCCCTGGTTGTTAAACATGGTGAAGGCAAGGACTAACACCCGGGGTTGTCCTGACCTCCACATGTAGGTTGTGCACTCACATACATAATGGTTGTCTGCACACACATGCAGGGGCGCGCGCGCACACACACACACACACACACACACACACACACACACACACACACACACGCGCACATACAAATTAAGAGAACTTTACCTTGTTAATAAAAAAGGAAAAGCTTATCAACACTCATCTATGTCTCCGTTCTCTCCTTCCTTGCTTCCATGTCAGTCACAAACGTTGAAGATCCGTCCTGACTCGGTTTTATCCGGTCCTCACATCCCTGATATCTGTGCCTTTGTTGTCATTTCAGGTTCTCTGCGTCAGCAGATAATTATCCAGAAGGTGTCATCTTTGATTCTGCACAGACTGGATAAAAGCTGCCCTTCTGCATCTAACGTCCCCAACAGACACTTTTTTTTTCTTTTTTTCGGAGCTGGGGACTGAACCCAGGGCCTTGCGCTTGCTAGGCAAGCGCTCTACCACTCAGCTAAACCCCCAGCCCCCCCAACAGACACTTTACAGTCGCCTCCTGCACAACCCCATGTCAGCTGACACACTCCTACAGCCATCCAATGTGGTCTTAAGTGTAAACACTGAATTTACTCATTTCTGCACCCGAAAAGCAGGCTTGATATCATGGTAATGTAGAGCTCCTCCTTAACAAGGTGAAAATATCTTTAAACTCACAAAACTATTAAGAAAAATTGTTGTAGCCAGGTGTAGTGGTGCAAATCTTTAATCACAGAACTTGGGAGGCAGGGGATCTTTGGGATCTGGTCTACACAGTGAGTTCTAGGACAACCAGAGAAGAAAGCTCATTTCTATTAATAAATCCTTATCATACGGAGTATTACCTTTGACCAAGTTTGGGTGTGAAGAGAGCACCCCAAAATACAAAGTCTCAGATATTTGGAAATTAAAAATTGCCTTCATGTTACATCTTAGGAAAAAACTACAAAAAAATTTATTAGCCATATAAGAAAGTAATAAACTGGTAACCGTTTTTGATCTCTGTGTTCTAAATATCTGTACTAATTATCATCTCTAAGTTGCTACTTCCCTAATTTGTATTTCCAAATTTCAAACACTCTCACCAAACCCTGAGCCTATGAGGCAAGAAGAGGGCACCACATTTCCCCGGAACTGCTGAGTCAACTCCTTTGATTTTGAAGATAGGGTCTTGCTACATAGCCAAGGATGGTCTTGACTACCCAGTAATCCTCTTGCCCTGCCTCTTTAAAGCTGAAGTTACACTTACATTCTTGAGAGGAACTCTACAGTATGCCCAGCCTTTCTTTGGAAACAACCACTGGACTTTGTTGAGATTTGACATTGTTTTGGCTCTAAGTTTATTTTGTGCTTCTAGAAGGCTAATTTTCTTTTTTTCTTTTCTTTTTTTTTTTTTTTTTTTGGTTTTTTTTTTTTTTTGGAGCTGGGAACCGAACCCAGGGCCTTGTGCTTCCTAG
Organism: Rattus norvegicus; assembly: GCF_021556685.1. Lineage (NCBI taxonomy): Eukaryota > Metazoa > Chordata > Mammalia > Rodentia > Muridae > Rattus > Rattus norvegicus. Next base: position 32,923,507 of record NC_141539.1, on the reverse strand, counting down.
GCAAGTGCTCTACCACTGAGCTAAATCCCCAAGCCCAGAAGGCTAATTTTCAACTGACTTTCTTTAACCTGGATACCAGAATTTCATCTTTGTCTTCACCTCTTAGCATTCTATATTTAATATTCCAGATTTATCTTTCAGTAATTTTCTTCCTGTCCGGATTAGATGTTTAATCTGATATTTATTTTTTTCTCCTTGAGGTTTCTGGTTCTTCTTCAGTTCATAGAAGTCTGATTTGCTCTTTTCTCTTTACATTTTCTGCTACTTTCTATGTTGTTTATGTTTTTAAAAAAAATCATTATAACATTTCCATTTTTAACTACTCCTGCTGTTATAAAATGAAGGTAATATGTATGTATACACATTTTCTATTTGACAACCAAGACTCTCTGAGGGAGTCCACCATATTTTTCTTTTACTTCTTATTCACGCCAGTTTGCGATATTTTCTGGTTAGCGGGGAGCTGGGGTTCCGTGGAACTCTACTGAGAGGATTGTTTGAGGCTAAGGTTTTTAAGGTTTTCTTTCTAGAAGACTCGGGTTTCTGACAAACTAAACAATACCCAAAAAAGAACAGTTCTTTTAATATATTTTAAATTTCTAATTAAAAAATGTTCCCGGCTGAAGAGATGGTTAAGCTGGTACAGCACTTGCTGTGCAAATTTGACAACTTTAGTTTTATTCCCAGAAATCATGCAACTGTGAAGGGACACAAGCAACTGTGCAGATATCCCCTGCCTGCACTGACAACATCATATAAAGATTTAAAAAACAAAAACTTGAATTATTCGTCCGTACAGGTATATATTGTATGTTGAACATGCCTCCCCCCACACCCCATTTTCCTCCCCATATTTCTCTCTCCTAAAAAGAATCAAGGACTAGACAAGGGTGCCCACTCTCTCCCTACCTATTTAATATATTACTCGAAGTCCTAGACAGAGCAATCAGACAACAAAGGGAGGTCAAAGGGATACGAATTGGAAAGGAAGAAGTCAAAATATCACCATTTGCAGATGCTATGATAGTAAACTTAAGTGACCCCAAAAATTCCACCGGAGAACTCCTAAACCTGATAAGCAACTTCAGCAAAGTGGCTGGATATGAAATTAACTCAAACAATTAGTAGTCTTCCTCTACTCAGAGGATAAATAGATTGAGAAAGAAATTAGGAAAATGACGCCCTTCACAATAGTCACAAGTAATATAAAATACCTTGGTGTGACTCTGACCAAGCTAGTGAAAGATCTGTATGATAAGAACTTCAAGTCTCTGAAGAAAGCAATTGAAGAAGAGCTAGAAGATGGAAAGATCTCCCATGCTCATTGATTGGCAGGATCAATATAGTAAAAATGGCCATTTTGCCAAAAGCAATCTACAGATTCAATGCAATCCCCATCAAAATTCCAACTCAATTCTTCATAGAGTTAGAAAGAGCAATTTCCAAATTCATTTGGCATAACAAAAAACACAGGATAGCAAAAACTATTCTTAACAACTCTTCTGGGGGAAATCATCATTTCTGACCTCAATCTATATTACAGAGCAATCGTGATAAAAACTGCATAGTATTAGTACAGAGATAGATAGATCAATGGAGTAGAACTGAAGACCAAGAAATGAACCCACACACCTATGGTTGTTTTCTGTGAGCGTGAGTTTATGAGGTGTGTGTGCGTGCATGCGTGCTTGCGTGTGTGTGTGTGTGTGTGTGTGTGTGTGTGTGTGTGTGTGTGTGTATGAGTATGTTCACTACAGCATGAACTAAGCTAGCTGGCCTACAATCTTCCAGCCATGACTCCAGGACTCCATCCGTCTCTTGGTCAGGGTGTGATGGGAGTTCAGACGGACACCTCTGGTACTGTCTGTAAGTTTTTATTTGGGTTCTGAGAACCCAATCCTGGTTTTCAGGTTTGCCAGCAGTGCTTTACCCACCGAGCTATCTCCCAAGTCCTTAAGTATACACACAAGCATACATGTTAAATGTATACTCACACATACATACGGACATGCACTCATGCATGCACAGGTACACACACATACAAGTGCTTCAGCACGACTGCAGCTGCTGACACCCACTGGGGGACTTAGATGCTTCCCTAGTGGGTGAGAGGAACCACTGCAGACTGGTGGTTGCCTTGGGGCTGGTGGTAGTTTGATCGAGAACGGCTCCGTAGGCTCGTATGTTTGAATGCTTGGGTCCCAGCTGGTGGGACTGTTTGGGAAGGAGTAAGAGATGTGACCTTCCTGGAAGAGATGTGCCACTTGGGGTGGGCTTTGAAACCTCATAGCCCAGCTAGCCTCTGCCTCTCTCTGCTGTGCGCTTGTATATGAGGTGTGAGCTCTCAGCGACTGCTCCAGCCTTATGTCTTCTTTGTCTGTCTTCTGCCATGATGGCATGGACTCTAATCCGCATGAATTGTAAACCCTAGTAAGCTATTTCTTCCATAAGTTTCCTTGCTTATGGTATCTCTTTGGAGCAATAGAAAAGTAACTAAGGGGGTTGGGGATTTAGCTCAGTGGTAGAGCGCTTGCCTAGGAAGTGCAAGGCCCTGGGTTCGGTCCCCAGCTCCGAAAAATAGAAAAATAGAACCAAAAAAGAAAAAAAAAAAGAAAAGTAACTAAGACAGGGCTGGAGCTGTGGGATCCAATCTATAAGAAAGATAGAAACTTCTTTGGATGATGGAAATGAATAAAACCAGATGGTAATGATGGTTTAAAAATACCACAAATTTAGTAAAAGTAATGTACCGTGCCACAATGAACAATTTTATGGTATGCAAATATTATTGATTTATGATATATATATTTCAACTTTGTTAAGATAATAACTTTTATATGTTTTTAAAATACCTTTTTTATTTTTTGTGTATGGATGCTTGCCTGCATGTGTCCGTGCACCATGGGTGCCAAAAGAAGGCTTTGGATCCCCTGAGAGAGACAGTCATGAGACTCCATGCGTGTGCTGGGAATAAACTCAGGTTCCCTGGAAGAGCAACCAGTTCTCTTAACTACTTGGCCGGCAATCTCCCTAGTCTAATTTTATGTGTTTTAAAATATAATTTTAAAAGAAGGAGAAAGAGGAGGAGGATGAGGAAGAGGAGGAAGAGGAAGAAGAAGAGGAGAAGTGGAGAGAACTAGGGAAATGACTTAGCTGGTAAAGTGCTTGCTCTGCAAACATGAGGAACTTTGTGCAGATTCCCAGCCCTCATGTAAAAGCTGAGCATGACACACAGCACTTCTGTAACCCTAGTGCTGGGGATGGACAGAAAGACAGGCAGACCCCGGAGTTCACTGGTCAAACAGTCTAGCTGGACCAATGAGCTCCAAGTTCAATTACAACCTGGTCTCAAACAGAAGCGGGGGGAGGGTGGGAGGGAGACAGACAGACAGGGGACACAGCTGTGTTGCTGAGTGCTTGCCCAGGATAGAGGATGCACTAGGTGTGATTCTCAGCACTGCATACACTAGGCAGAGTGGTCCGTGCCTACAATCCCAGTACTCAACAGGTAAAGACTGTATGATCAGAGGCTCAGGAAGATCATGGGGCTAGGGAGATGGCTGGTTATGAAAAGTACTCGCCATGTAAGCCTGAGGGCTAGAGTTAAGTCCCCCAGAACTCACATAAAAACCAGGCAGGTATGTGATGGTTCTCCTGTAATCCCGGTGTTTGGAAGGTGAAGGCAGTGCATCCTGGGATAAGCTGGCAAGCTCAGCAACCAGAATCGGAAAGTTCCTTCTGTTTGTTTGTTTTTTTTTCCCCAGAGCTGAGAACTGAACCCAGGGCCTTGCGCTTGCTAGGCAAGCGCTCTACCACTGAGCTAAATCCCCAACCCGCAGAATGGGAAAGTTCCTGGTTCAGCAAGAGACCTTGCCTCAGAAACAGAGGGGAGAACAGCTGAGGAAGACGCCCAACAGCAGCCTGACTCCCGCATGTCTGCCTGCCTCATTACAGCCTACCTGGCCAGAATGGTTTCAGTCACTGAGCAATCCTCCCGGCTTAGGCTCCACAGTGCTTGGATTACAGGCATGGGCTACTACTGTCCATGCCTTGTTACTAAAACTTATCTTTATTTTATAAGTAATATAATAAAATTCTATTTTATCGAAATTTAATTAATCTAAACTACGGCTTATCATTAAGGGCTTGCGAGATGGCTCAGTCAGCACAACAGCTGCTGAATCCATGTAAACAGCCGTGGGTGGAGGGGCACAAATGTCTGGGAGGCAGAGACAGGAGGATCCCCAAACCTTGCTGGTTAAATTAGCATGCTCCAGGGTCAGTGAGCAACCTTGTCTCAAAAGATAAGTGGAAGGCCTGTGAGAAGCTCCAGTGGGTGAAGACACTGGTGCCAAGCTCGATGAGCTGTTTGATAACCAGTACCCACACAGTAGGGAGAACCGGCTCTCATGAGTCTTCCTCTGACCCCCAAAGACCCTCTGTGGCTAGCACGTATGCACACGCACACTCCCCCTACGCACAAAATAAATAAATGTAATAAGAAAGAATAGTAGAGAGTAATTAAAAACACATACCTGGCCCTGACCTCTCGCCTTCATGTGCATGTTCATGGGTACATATATTACATCCTCCCAATTATCTTTAATGATTTAAAATCAGGTCAGTCCTAGACAGTGGGCCCTCGGCTGGCTTCTGACTGAGGGCTGCGGTGTGGCAGCTCTGCTACAAACTCAGTGACTCCAGCAGAAGGACACGGCCCTTTGCTTCCTGTCAGAATGTGCAAGTTATACAGACACGGAGCAGCGGCAGTTAGTTTTGCTTTCTGTCAGAAATAAATAGCCACAGACTGAAGTGAAACTGTAAGTAACCTCTAATTAAAGAAATCAGGTTTAAGGATACTGTGGTTAGATAATTAGACCCTTAGCAAGAACAAATTGCCTGAACTGCAACAGTAGGTTTATCAACGACATCGAGAGCTGCAAGCCGTATGGAACTGTTTTGACCGAAAGACAGATGATTTTTTTTCAGAGACTTAGAAAAAAAGACGCTAGAGTGCTGATAGATAAATTAATTAGCTTTGTTTTGAATACAGCCCCGAGATTCTCAAAACCTTGTTTACTTGATAGTCTCAACCTCCCCTAAAAGGACATAAGGAATTGTGGCTGCCATCTAGTGGAGGCTTTTGGAAGGCACAGGGACAAGGAGAATGGAGACATTAAGTCTGAAAGAGTCCACACGGAATGACCCATTGCTCCAGCCGCATATGTAGCAGGGGATGCCATTGTCTGATATCAATGGGAGGAGAAGCCCTTTGGTCTTGTGAAGGGTCTGTTCTCCAGTGTAGGGGAGTGCCAGGGTGACTAGGTGTGAGTGAGAGCATCCTCATAGGAACAAGGGGATGGGGGGAGGGGGAATGGGAGGGGGGAGGGGATAACATTTGAAATGTAAATGTATAAAATATCCAATAAAAATAAAATTTAAAAAAAAGGCTAAGGAGAAAACAAAAACATAAAAGGATATATACTGTGTCATTCATTCATTTATCCTCCAATACACTTAAGTGCTCCCACACTCTTGACACACTTTGAATTCAGCAGAGAGTAAGCAGCCTTTTGGGGCACATATTTTTGTGAGATAATACAACTTCTTTGAAGAAAGGACTTGAAGGTTCTAAGTGACTTATGGAATCCTAACTGCTTAGAAGCTGTTTCATATACACCGTCCTTAAAGAATACGCTGAGGTAACTGGGTGACTGATTACCACCAACTTCAATCAAGTCACAAAGATCCCCCTGGGTTCTGAAACTTGCCCTTGGTTCATGATATGCTTTAATTGTCCACTGTCTCGGCCCCCAAGGGTGCTCAGCACTACAGGAAGCAGGAGATGGAAAGAAGACTGGGAAGATGTGGGATCTGGACGCAAGCCCCAACACCCTGGCTTTTGTTCCTGCCTTTCGGCCTCACCGAGACTGTACTTGGCTTCTCAATGGGCTGGTGAGAGATGTGCCATAAGGGTTTCTGTGAAGGTTAAATAACAAAACACTAGACCACTGGCAGTCCCCAGTATCAGCCTCTGACCTTCAAGTCTGTGGACCTGAACAAATCCCCTTTCTATGCAAACAATGAAACAGTCAAGTATACCTTATTTCATCATTAGCTTAAATTTCTACCCAAAATTCCTACCAAAGCTTTTAAATTTTGCTTGTTTATTTTTGAGACAGAGTCATACGTCGCCTTGGCTGGCTAAGGCTACATGAAAGTGCTGATCCGCCAGTCTTTTTACTTCCTAAGTGCTGGGATTTCAGACGTGTGCCACTACACTTGGGTTGCAGTTTTCATTTTATTTCTTCTTATGCAACAGTGGTAAAACATAAGATTGTATATGCTTGTTGTGTATGCAGTGCGGGTATATCTGTGTGTGTGTGTGTGTGTGTGTGTGTGTGTGTGTGTGTGTGTGTGTGTGTGCGTTCCTGCATGGGGGTAGGGCAGAGGTTGACAGCAGCTGTCTTTCCTTGACAATTTTCTACTTTTTAATGTTTTGAGAGAATCCACACCACACACTTATTTTGTTTGTTCAGGTTTTTGTGCTTTGTTTTGTTTTTTAAAGACAAGAATTCTCTGTGTAACAGACCCTGGCTGTCCTGGAACTTGCTCAGTAGAGCCAGGCTGGCCTCCAACTCACAAAAATCCACCTGCCTCTGCCTCCTGAGTGCTGGGACAAAAGGTGTGCGCCACCACCAATGACTACTACTATGACTACCATTTCTTCTTCCTCTTCCTCCTCCTCTCTTTCCCTCTCATCTTCTTCTTTAAAGACAGGGTTGGTCCTCACTAGGTAACCCTGACTGACTTGGGACTCACTGTGTACATCAGGCTGAGCTTGAACTCTCAGGATTTTTCTGCTTCTACCTCTCCACTGAGCCTTACGTACACCTCTTAAAAGACAAACTCTATAACCAAATTGCCCCGGAACTTACAGCAGTCCTCTTGCCTCAACCTTCTAAGTGCTAGGATTACAGGCGTGAGCTACCATACCAACCTTGGACAATTTTTTGTTTTGTTTATTTTTATTTTATTTTGTTGGGGGGGGCAGGTGGCACAGCACGAGGCACAGAGTGAAGGTTAGAAGACACTTGGAAGGAGAACTTCTACCACGTGGGTTCTGAATACCAAACTTAGCTTATCAAGGTTGGCATCAAATGCCCCACCAATGATCCAGCTCCACCTCTTCAGTCTCTTTGTTTGTTTTTGTGGGAATTAATTTATCGTGTATGAATACATATATATATGTATATATATATATATATATATATATATATATATATATATAGAGAGAGAGAGAGAGAGAGAGAGAGAGAGGGAGGGAGGGAGGGAGGGAAGGAAAGGGAGAAGGAGAGGGAGAGGGAACAGAAGATAACTTTACGTTCAGTTCTCCCCTTCCACTATGTTGGTTCTGAGAACCAAATTCAAGTCATCAGGGGCTTGGTGGCAAGCATATTTCCGGCCTGAGAGAGCACTGGTCCTCACCCTTGGAGTTTTAATTTTATTTCTTGCTCTGTAAATTGGTAAGTTTAGGGTTTGGTTTTGCTTTGTCTTGTTTTAACAGAGTCTCACTCTATGGCTCAGGCTGGTCTGGAATTCACAGCAACCATTCAGTCAGACTCAAAGTGCTGTGGTTGAAGGCGTGATTCACCATATCCAACTAAATGTATTTATTTGAGCACATGTGCATATGTTTGCATGTGTTTGCGTGTGTGTGTGTGTGTGTGTGTGTGTGTGTGTGTGTGTGTGTAGCCCCAACAGTGACGTCAGCTATCTTCTCTGGTCACTGTCCTCGTTACTTGTTGAGACATGGCCTCTTGCTGAACTGAGAACTCACCAATCCCAGCTGGTCTAGGTAGCTACCTTGCCTTGGGCATCCTGGATGCTGGGATTATAGGCAGCTGCTACGCCTGCCTGGCTTTTATGTGGGACCTGGGGATCTGGACTCTGGTCACTGAATCATCTTCCCAGCCTTAAACTTAAGGTGTCTACTGTCTTTATAGCATCGACCTCCATGATCACAACAGCGCATAACACTACGGCTGGCTTCTCGCCTGGTGCACGTGTCTGGCTGGCCTCTCCTCTTCCAGTCCAGTCCTGCTTCTTATCTCAGCAGGGCAGACAGTGGGGCTTTTGTTTTTTATCTTTAAATTTTTTAACAGAAAGCTTGATAAGGCTTCCTATCTACAAATCTACAATTCAGGATAATGCCCATCAACGTGCAGCAGCCCATGCCTCTCTGGCAGCCCACCCTGGAGCATCAGGGCTCTGGTCCTAATGCCATTTTTGCCAGGACACCCCACCCTCCACAGTAGTCCTAGTCATCTTTGGCTTCACTGTAAATGTCATTTTTCATGAGTGCGTTTCCTAGCTTGGCACCGAGATGAGGACAGACCATAAGGTAAAGACATCTTGTTACAGAATTAGTTTGCACATTAGGACAAATGTGAAACATTATTTTCCAACGGTTCAAAGTAAATAGGATGGTTACTCTGAATACAATGGAACAACTGTGAAACTGATCAGAAACTGCAGAACTGGTTCATCAAGAGATTCTCAGGAGACTTAAAGAAATCTCTAAGCCCCTTGGTATTTAGTTCAAAGAATGCCAAAGGCGCATGGCTGAAGAATACTTAACACAAGGATGCTATTCTTTCAAGTACCATTTCAGACATCTTTAAAAGGCATTTATGTAGCTGGTGAGATGGCCTGCCCTGGAAGCAAATGGCCAAAGGAAAGAAGTGACTCCCAAAAGTTATCCTCTGATCTCCACATGGCCTAAGAACAGCGTGTGCTCACACACACACACACACACCCTCTACATACAATAAGTGAGTAAATAAATAAATAGGGCACTGATCTGACACCAGGAAGATGGTACAAAATAAAAATTCAATTATGAAGTGACACATCGAATTAGGCCAAGGGTACTTTCCTTTGGCTCCCTGAAGGGGAGGCACTAAACGTCTGCCTGCTGCCTGCCTCCTGCACATGCTTTATGTGTTCATACGGTTCACACAGTTTTGAGGTTTGGATAAACAGTCATGATATACTCGTCCTTCTGCAAGAGTTCTACTATAATCAGAGATTCTAGGCAAAAGCCGGAGTTCTGGCAGCCCCCAACAGACTAGGCATGACTGCCTGTCAGAATAAATCAATATAAGGGACAAATGGTGGTGAAAATGGAGAAGAGAGATGAATTCAAACGGCCATATTAGGGAGAGAACAGAGTTCAGTGTCCATGGCTGGAGAAATAGCTCAGAGGGTGAGAGCACTTGGTGCTCTTGCAGAGGACCAGGGTTTGACCAGTACCGGCATGGTGGCTCACGAGTCTCTGTAACTCTAGTTTCAGGGGCACTCAAGAGGGTGACGAGAACCTTGGTCTTTGAACCCAAGAAAGAAGTTGAGATAATGATAAACAAAACGGGAAAAGGACAGGAAATGCCGACTTTAGTCACTGCCTGACAGAGATGACTCAGGGAATGTTTGAGAAGGACAGAAGGAAACCCTGAAAGCTTTCCTGCTGTAATGATGAGGACCTCTGGAAGTTTCCACTCATAAACATGAAGGGCATCAGCGAGAATGCAGCTGATGAGCTACCACAAACAGAGATGAGGCTGGCGGGGACGGAGGGACCGACATTATGAAAAAGACAGACCGACCTCACACAGTGCTCAGCGTTTCCAATCGACTGCACACACTCGTGACTGGACTTAGCGTCTGCGAAATCTGACTTCCAAGAACACAAATCCACTTCAGCCACGACTGTCGATCTCTGTTAGCCTTTTTGAAGTTTTCTTTGATATTACCGTTCTTTGTAAAACCTTCTACTAATTAATTCTAGGAAGCTAAACAAGAGAGCATTAGAATGAACAGAAGAGGTCATTTGTCGTTTTGTTTTGTGTTGTGCTTTCAAGACAGCGCTTATCTGTGTAGCTGGAACTCACTCGCTCGAAGAGCCACCCGCCTCTGCCTCCTGGGTGCCAGGATCAAAGCTGTGAGCCACTGCTGGCCCAGACAGAAGAGGCCTTAAAGTCTACCTGTGAAATATTCTTATATCATATTTGTCCTCAGAAGTGCAGACACAAAATGACCTGTTTATTTACAAATGGGGGTGGGGAGTAGGGAAGGAAATGAGAGAGAGGCGTGTGTGCAGGTCATATATGTGGAGGGCAAAGGGCCTGTAAGACCTGGTTCTCTGCTTCCACCATGCTGCAGTCAGGAATCAATCTCAGGCTGTCATGTTTAGCGGCAAGTACCTTCACCTGTGAGCTACTTTGGTTGTTCTTCAATAGCTCCTGCTTTTAGTTGACATCTGAGTAATTCTTTTAAAATTGTTACTGAAATTATTATTTTGGTGTATGTTTGTGTATGTGTGTTTATGTTCATGGAGAGGCCAAAGGTCAATGCTGGGTATTGTCTTTTGTTGAGGCAGAGTCTCTCAATAGGACCTGGAGCTTGCCAATTAGGCTAGTCGGGCTGGTTAGCCTGTCTTGATGGCTCTAGCACAGGATTTCATGTGTGTGGTGCCACATTCAATGATTGACATGGTTTCTGGAACTCAGACTCAGGTCCATGCTTGCAGAATAACACATCACCAACTGAGCCATCCTTCCAGCTCCATTTTTCTCTTACAAAACACATCAGGGACAAAGGAAATGGCCCCATTGGTAAATTACTCACCATGGACACATGAGAACCTGAGTTTGGACCCCCAGTACTCATGTAAAAACCTTGGTGTGGCAGCCTACATTTTAATTCTAGTGGTGATGGAGACAGGGGGAGATAGGGGGATCACTGAAGCTCATTGGCTAGTTAGTCTAGCTAAATGGATGCACTGCAGGGTGGGAGACCTCGTTTTAAAACTTAATAATAATGTGGAAATTGACTGAGAAAGACATTCAACACGGACCTCCACTTTCCATATTCGTATGTGCGTGTGTCCCCACCCATACACACACACATGCACACTGATAAGACACACACAGAGACTGCTTTAAAATAAGCACACACTCTGAAATTTGGCTATATAGTAATGCTGTTTTGTCTAAAAGCCTTTCTTACTTATTAAAAAAGAGAGAGAGAAAAAAATAAACGAATAAAATTTAAATCCAGATTCACTCATAAACACGGCCAAACCCTAACAAAATATTACCAGGCAAAATCTAACTGTGCTTTGGATAACCAAGTTAGGTTTGTTCCAGGAAGGAAAGAGTGTGTTAAAAATAGGCTGGGAATGTGGAGCCCTTGCCTCGCATGTGGGAGGCTCTGGATTTAATCCCTAGCATCGTAAACACACAGATAACCCCAATATAATTCACTACACCAATTAATGAGGAAAAAGAAAATCATACAATCATCTCAAAATATAAAAATCAGATAAAACTCTGCATCTGTTCATTACCAAAATAAAGCACTCTTTGAAAATAGAAATAAAAAGGAAGTTGATTAACTCGATTAAATCTATAAAACCAAACTCATCTCTACTACATGACAGCTATAAGTACTCTCTTTGAGATTACTAGAATACAAGAGTGCCTGTTACATGCCTTCTACTCAGTACTGTACGAGGGATTCTAGTCATCATAGTAAAACCCTTTGCTCCCCCAAAAGCACAATTAATTCTGAAAAGCTGAAAGGTAGAAAGAAACAAAGTCACCATTATTTGTATATTATAAAATTATTTATAGAAAACTCTAAAAAATTGAATACAAATCATTAGAAGCAATGAGCATGTGAAGAAAGGCAAGTACACTACAGTGCAAAAGCCAACAATATTTCCATACACTACAACCAACAGCTAAGAAACATAGTTCAAAAAAGAGCTCACTGGCATGATAAGCCATTTCCAAAATTCACAGGAATTATACACTTAAAGCAGGAGGATGTTATGGAATACTAAATATGTCTTGAGAATTTTGTAGGAAGGAAGTCAGCATTTGTAACTGCAATGAAGTCCGTCGATTCCACAGGAATCAATCTGGTCAAGTGTACACTCCAATCCCTGCGCTCAGAGGCTAAGGCTAGCCTGGGCCAAGAGAGAGCTTAAGGTCAAGCTGGACTATATAGTGAGATGCTGTCTCATCAAACAAGATAAGACACGAAACAAAGAAACTAATCTAACAAATGTAACACCCTTTCCAGCTCCAAACTATAAACTTTATTTAAAGACATAAAAAGGCATTTTAAGAGAATGTGAAGAGACTATGTTTGTGAAGTGGAAAATTTAAGATTATAAAAATGTCAGTTCTCTCTAATTTGATCTTTGAGTTCAAGAAATCAGTAAAAAAAAAAAAAAAAGCCCAAAATTTTCATGAATCCAATGAGTTGATTCCAGAATTTGTAAGAGACAGGAAAGAATAAGAAAGAGAAGACACTCCTGAAAAATATCACTAAATCTCTATGGTAACTGAGAGAGGCGATTTTGGCAAAGGATAGCCAATTTGGCCGCAGAACATAATAAAGATCCCAGAAATCAGCCTGTGTACATTTGGAAGCAATGTTTCCCGATTTATGCAGTATCAGAGGTTGAACCCAGAGCACTGAACTCTGGGAATATTAATTCTGACAACGATAGCACAAATAATAGGGCCATAGGGAAATGATGTATTAACCCCCCTAAAGGAATTTGGAAACAAGTTATTGTTCAAATGTAGACTGGTGTGTGTGTGTGTGAGTGAGTGTGTGTGTGTGTGTGTGTGTGTGTGTGTGTGTGTGTGTGTGTGTGATTTGACATCTCACCATACAATAAAAATCCACTTCATATGAACTGGGACATATAGAAGAAACAGCTCACAGCTTGAAGAGACGTCAGTACACTAAAGAGCCATCAAGAGCTGTTGCACTGCACTGCCTTTTGTCATTTTGTGCCCTTAAATTTGAACAGATAAACTCCAGTATATTTTCATTCCCATGCCACGTGAATATCTAAGTTAAGTCCCTGGGTATTTCATTGCCAGAGAAGACATGGCAGCTACAGTGAAGGAATGGAAGGGCACACGAACAGTGGCAGATGTCCCAACTCCATGCCACCATGACCATTCTTTGGGGTACTCGTGTGGTATTTTGGCTTGAGGAATGCAGAGCAGTGCACACAGATATTTATGATGGTCGAGAGCAATCAGCACTGAGGTTAAGAGTTCCCACCAGAAAGCCGCATACAGCACAGCCCATGCAGGTATATACTTACACGATATGTGCAAGGTCAAGTGGTTTCTCTGGTTGCTCAGGAAAAACAGGATGTGGGGGTTCTCTGGAGGGTACACATCCCAAAGATTTACTAATTGCATGGCTCAGCTTCTTTGCAGGGGATTTCTGTGTCAAAGGAGAAAATAAGGAAATGAGACCTTTCAGAAGAGCTCGGTGACAAGAGGTGGGAAATAGCTTTTCAAGCACCAATCAGATTTCACCGTGGTCAGTGTTACCAGGCCTTGCAGAAAGGAACCAACATTGCTCTCGATGCCTTCTGTGGTTTCTTCGTCCCTACGGTTCCTCCCTTCCTTTGACCATAAGGCCATAACATCTAGTTATGGGGCTAAAGAGACATGTTCAACTTCCTCTGGATATCTCTACTTATTGGGGATTCCCTTTTCATAGGCTTCTGGGTCATTTCTGGTAGGATATTAGGTGATTCCCTACTGGAATTTTTTCGATGGGTACAATACAAAAAGGCTGAAGCAGATTATGTATGCAGGCAAATCAACTGCCTAAGCTATACTCCTTTATTTTCTTAAGATTTATTTATTTATTATATATAGGTACACTGTAGCTGTCTTCAGACTCATCAGTAGAGCCATCAGATCTCATTACAGATGGCTGTGAGCCACCATGTGGTTGCTGGGATTTGAACTCAGGACCTCTGGAAGAACAGTCAGTACTCTTAATCACTGAGCCATTTCTCCAGCCCCTAAGCTGTACTCCTAAATGCTAGAATAGTCCCAAGGCAGACAAGGCATTGTGGTGCAAGCCTGTAATCCCAGCACTTAGGAAGTAAAGGCAGCAGGATCGAGAGTTCAAGGTCATCTATAACTACCCAGTGAATTTGATGCCAGCCTGGGCTACATACGTCCCTGCCTTGAAACAAGGGGGGAAGAATATCTGGCAGTAAGAGTCTATGAATAAATATAAGCCCATATATAAGCAGCATTAGACCTGTCAGTATAAACGATGATTACAAGGTTCTCCAGGAAGGTAAGCAGCTCCTTTACCACATTTAAACCATGTCCACACTGAGTGAAGCCACAGTTATAGGGACCACAGCCCCTACTCTACAGCCCCAGTCAGCCTGCCTCCTGCATTTCTTTTTTAAAAAAGCTGGCAAGTAAACCCGGGGTTTCATGCTTCTGAGCTACATACATCCAGAGCTGAAAAATCCCAGAGGTGTTCCTTATACAGACTGTACACTATCTATCCAATTCCTTTTAAGTAACACGGCTGTCTGAGATTTTGGCATGATATTAGTGAAAAAAATAAGTCTGAATATTTAAGTCTGCCGTCTATACGATTTATTATCACACATTACACTCCGGATAGAAAGCACAGCTTGTGTGCAGCTATGGGTCTCATCAATCCTGCATCCCCACTTGCTACTTATTAGGCGGTACCCACTATGGAGCTCGGACTAGCCTGCAACTTGCAATCTTGCTGCCTCAGCCTCACATGTTGGGCTTATAGGTATTCATCACCATTGAACCTTTATATTCAGCTTGCTGTAGTATTTTTTTTTTTTTTCCGGAGCTGGGGACTGAACCCAGGGCCTTGCGCTTGCTAGGCAAGTGCTCTACCACTGAGCTAAATCCCCAAACCCTTGCTGTAGTATTTTAACAACACATGGGCTAGGGAGACAGCTCAGCAGTTGACAGCACTGACTGACTTCCAGAGGTCCTGAGTTCAAGTCCCAACAACTACATGGTGGTTCACAACCATCTGTAACAGGATCTGATGCCCTCTTCTGGTATATCTGGAGAAAGTGACGGTGTATTTATATAAATAAATAAATCTTTTTAAAAAATAGACAATTTAAAAAAACAACAACACATAATCACAAATCTGTTTTCCACTGAGACCATATAGGCAATGTCAAGTTACATATGAGGAACCCCGGCAGGAATGTTTAACCTGCCCCAGCTGCTCTCTACTTCTTTCCCTTTGCCCAACAAGTAGCTGCAAAGTGACACAGGCCCTCCCTCTAATCCACCACTGCTCCTAAACAGCAAGACCCTCTCTCTCACTGAGTGAGTCTCACAGGCTGACAATCCGCACCCCCTGAAAGCTAAAGAAGCCAGGTGGGGGTGGTGCATGCCTGTAATCCCAGTGCTCAGGGTTAGTGTTAAAGTTGGTGGATCTCTGACTTCAAGGTCAGCCTGGTCTACACAGCAAGCTCCAGGATAGCCAGGGCTACACAGAAAAGCCTGTCTTGGGGGGAAAAAATAAACAGTAAGGAAACGATACCATGTTCCACAGGCACACACGCATTCCCAGTCTGTATCTCCCTCATCTCCCACCTCCAAGGAGCACAGCGATGCATATCATGTCCCGTAGGTCTAGAGACCTTGGTACGAGCCGATTTCCCACCAGTCCTGACCTAAGACACTGGAGTACCTTTCCTCTGTGAAGATTTTCTCAGTACTCCATTGGTCAGTGATGCCTCCCCAGGCTACCCATGGCCCTGTGTGTATGTCCACCATCACACTGACCAGGTCACAGTAGTGAATTCCTTTTCCATATTTGTTAGACTCCTGCTTCTGAAGGGACCAGCTATGTCTTATTCACCTTTGCGTTCACAGAGCCTACTCTTAGGACAGAGCATGTGACTTGAACGTAATTTTCTCGCTTTATTTTCAGCTGTGTGTGTGTGTGTGTGTGTGTGTTACAAGTAGAAAACAACAGTGGAAATAAAAATCAGTAGCTTAGTTCACCTGCACAACTAATCTCCCTAATTTCTTGATTTGTTGCTATACGCATTAATTCATGCATCTAGATGAAACAGATTTACTTTACTCCATCCTGAACACTAACAGCCACGAAATCACAGACTTAATAATCATTGAAATAACCACATGGCTGTTGAAATAAGTGTCTGAATTTGCAATCCTTAATCATCTTAGCAGTAGTCTGTGGTATTCTTAAAAATACTGCTTTGAGTCAAGGCGTAAGAAGTGTATCCAGTTCTGCCCAGGCCAGATAAAAGTACTTGCCACCAAGACTGAAGACCTGTGTTGGACACCCCGGGACCAGATGGTAGAAGAGACTGATGCCCTCAGTTGTTCTTTGACCTCCACATACATACCACGACCTCTGCATCTCCCACACAAGTAAATAAATAAATGCTAGTAATAAAAAAGAGAGCATCCAGTTTGAAGCCTCAGAAACAAGCATAGGGCTAAGGACACAGATCAGTCATCGCAATGTTTGTCTACCATGCATGAAGCCCTGGGTTTGACCCCAATACCACATAAACGATGGTGGTAATCCCAGCACTCAGAAGGTACGAGTGGGAGGGTCAGAAGTTTAAGGTCATGCTTGGTTACTTATCAAGTTCAAGAGGGTATAAAGTGTGTAATATACTTTTAAAAGCCATAAAGATATGAGTTATCATGTCCATCCATCTAGTATTCTGCCTGGGAAACAACATAAGTCAGTCTGAAGGTTATGTAGGCCCTCCCTTGTCCCCCTCACACCAACCCTCCTATTGTCCTTGTAGGCACTGACATGGATCTTGTATTAATGAATTCCTTAGCTTTAGTGTTTCCACAAGTGTGTGCACTGTTACATTGTTCAGAAATTTTAAACCCTACAGAGGCTAGATGTGCATGCACACACGTTCAGCACCTTGCTTCTTTCACTCCAAATTGTGAAAATGTATCTACTGCGATTCACACATTTTCTTCACTTTGCAATGGAACTTTCATGCACTTTGCTGTAATTTAGATATTCATGCCACTGCTGATGAACACTTAGTTTGTTTCCATTTGGTCCTGTCATTCCCAATGATAGGGCAATACTGAGTTTTCTGTCTCATGATGCTTGGTGGCCACGCGTAAGAATTGCATAAGACTGGGACTATCGGCCTGCATGGCTGTGCACATTTCAGTGTGGGTAACTACTGCCAGCTCATTTGCTCTACAAATTGATTGCACTAACTTCCCATCAGCTGTGTGGAAGAGTGCCTGAAACTGCACATTCTCGTCAACCCGTGTCACTGCCAGACACTTTACCATTTGCTAGGACCGTGGGTAGTAAGTGGTGCTATGACTTCAACTTGTGATTTCTTCAGAACCAAAACGCCTGGGTAACGTTTTCTTTACTTGTAGGACATTTGTATTTCTCTGAAATATCTGTTCCCACTGTTTGTTAAGAAGTCAGTTTAGGCGGGTAGAAACTGGTGGGAATTATTTTCTCTTACTGGTTTGCTTTCTTTTCCTCCCCCACCCTGCCCAACATCTCGTGATAGGATTGCATGCAGCCCCGGTTATTCTCAAACTCATCACATAACTGAGGATGGCTTTGAACATGAAATCCTACTCCCTTCCCAAACCTGACCTATGCTACCTGGCCTGGCTCTCTTACTAGTTTACAGCAATTTTATTTTTGTATTTTAAATAGAAGAAAGTTATAGTGTATAATTTCCTTTAGGTTTCTCACTGTATTATATTTTTTGATCCCAATTTAGTATTCTAGTATCCTCATAACTTTTTTGTTAAAAAATTTCCCTTAGATTGTAAAGGTATCCCCCCGCCCCCCAGGTCGATTTATGAAGTCTTGGTGTTTACAGCTGGAGTGGAGCGATAGCTCAGCAGGAGCAGTACAGATACAAGTATGATGATGTGAATTTGACCTCAGAACTGACAGAAAATTAGAAGGAGAGAACCAACTTCCAGTGGTAAAGAACCAATGCATTCTTATTATTTATCTCTAGCCATTTTTTCCCCTTTTTTTCTTTATTAACTTGAGTATTTCTTATTTACATTTCGAATATTATTCCCTTTCCCGGTTTCCGGGCCAACATCCCCCTAACCCTTCCCCCTCCCCTTATATGTGGGTGTTCCCCTCCCCATCCTCCCCCCATTACCACCCTCCCCCCAACAATCACATTCACTGGGGGTTCAGTCTTAGCAGGACCAATGGCTTCCCCTTCCACTGGTGCTCTTACTAGGATATTCAATGCTACCTATGAGGTCGGAGCCCAGGGTCAGTCCATGTATAGTCTTTAGGTAGTGGCTTAGTCCCTGGAAGCTCTGGTTGCTTGGCATTGTTGTTCATATGGGGTCTCGAGCCCCTTCAAGCTCTTCCAGTCCTTTCTCTGATTCCTTCAACGGGGGTCCCATTCTCAGTTCAGTGGTTTGCTGCTGGCATTCGCCTATGTATTTGCTGTATTCTGGCTGTGTCTCTCAGGAGAGATCTACATCCGGCTCCTGTCTGCCTGCACTTCTTTGCTTCATCCATCTTGTCTAATTGGGTGGCTGTATATGTATGGGCCACATGTGGGGCAGGCTCTAGCCATTTTTTAAAATAAAGTTTTGTGCCCAGCAACCCTGTATTTTAAATATCGTAAAAGAATGCAACACAAAGTTTACCATTGTATTATTTATTTGTGTGAATGTGTGTGTGTGTGACTGCACTTATGCCATGGCTTTGTGTGTGTGTGTGTGTGACTGCACTTATACCATGACTTTAATTTGTGTGTGTGTGTGTGAGCGTGTGTGTGTGTGTGTGTGTGACTGCACTTATACCATGACTTTAATTTGTGTGTGTGTGTGTGTGTGTGTGTGTGCGTGTGCGTGTATGACTGCACTTATACCATGGCTTTAATGTGTGTGTGAGTGTGTGTGTGTGTGTGTGTCTGCACTTATACCATGGCTTTAATGTGTGTGTGAGTGTGTGTGTGTGTGTGTGTGTGTGTGTGTGTAAGTAATTTACTTCTATGTGTAAAAGTGGCTTGCCATGTTTTTTTTTTTTTTGCTTTTTGATGATTTTCTAACTTGTTGGATTAATATAAAGTAGAAACACTTATTAGTTTTTCTAGAATCTTTCTATAATACTGGCATTTTTCTTCTTTTGAATGTTTACTCATGCAAAGCCATTCAGGTCCAACTGTTAACTTTGTGGACACAGTTACTAATTCAGTTTCCTTTGTGGCCCCCACCTCCCCACCAGCCCCATTCAGTCTCCCTGCCTTCTTTGAGGCAGGTTTTGATATTTGCGCTAGCTGGCCTCAAACTCTCGATACTCATGCTTCAGACTTCCCAACTATCTGGGTTTTCCTCTCCATCTGGAATCAGTTTTGGCGAGTAATGCTGTCTTAGGAATTTGTTCAAGTCAACGAAGCTTTCAATACCCAAATGCATGAAGCTTTTTTTTCATTGTTACTGACTTTTCAGCGAATATAATCTATGTCATATGAATTCTCTCTTGAGGCTTCTTTTATGTGTTTGCTGAAGATAAAATCAGTAAATGGATACATTCAAATTTATAATTTTATTTTATTGTGTGTGTATATATACACACACGTGTACACATGGCGGGGTACATATACGTGTGCAGGTGCATATGCACCTGTATACACACGTGTATGAAGGCCAAAGGACAATCTCCTTAGGAGTTACACCTCCTTTGAGACAATGCCTGGCCTACACCAATCAGGCTAGAGTGCCTGGCTAGGGAGTCTTAGAAATGCTCCCAGCACTATACCCTGGGGACTGGGCTTGTGCTCTTAATTAATTTATTATACATATTTTTATATATTTTATATCAGAGGAAAACTTCCAGGAGTTTGTTCTCTCCTTTCACCATGTGAGTCCAATGTATAGAACTTTGGTGATCAGGCATGGTGACAAGTGCCTTTACCACTGAGCTACCCTATAGGCCATTGGTTTTAATTTTTAAATAATTTTTGTTTGGTTTTGGGGTTTTTTTTTCTGGTGTTTTGTTTGTTTGTTTGTTTGTTTGGTGACATGGTTTCTCTGTGTAGCCTTTGCTGTCCAGGCTGGCTTCTAACACAGAATTCTGCCTGCTGTCTGTCCAGTGCTAGGATTAAAGGCTCATGCCAACACTGCCCAGCTAATTTTTAAACCCTATGGTTAGTTTATTACTAGGTGCTATCACTGTAGAATTATCCTTGGTAAGTCATATCTCTGGTAAGAGTGCTTTAAAATTGTGATAAAACATATATCATAAAATTCTACCATTCTAACTTTTCTAATAAAAATTTTACCTTAAACTACTAAGATAAATGTGATTTTACTAAATGTCCCTTTATTAGTACTTGGTTTGCTATGCCTTTTTTTTAACCCCTAATATTCCAGTTTTCTATGTATTTTTTTAAAACTACCTCAGAAGCTGCATAGGACCAAAATTATTTTAGGTTCTGGTTTATTTTTCTTATTTTATTCTATCTTCCATTCTATCTTAGTGCTTGAATCAATTCTCTTAGAGCCTGCTTTTTACATATATATATATATATGTATGTATGTATGACGTGTGTGTGTGTGTGTGTGTGTGTGTGTGTGTGTGTGTGTGTGATATATTATATATGTGTATATATGGGTGCAGGGGTAACAGTGAATGAAAGCCTTATCTCATACCAGGGACTCCATTGGTGCTTTGTACGGAAAGACCTGATCCAGTCTTGTGAATTAGGTGTTCATTCTCAACTTTAATGGGTATAAGATTTTAAATGCTGTACAGAAACGAAAGCCCACTGAACCAGGCTCAACAGTAACATTAGAGGAAGAAAATGCAGAGAGCAGGAGAGGCAGCCCAGAACAATGTGGCATTCTTCAGAGCAGCTGGAGAGAAAGACACCCATGGTCCAGCGTGGGACATCCAAGTATCGAGACGGAGACACAGAGACTCCAGAGTGGGAGGTGACCTGTACCCTAGCTGCTGCTCTGGGCATCCCTGCACCAGAGCTGGGACTCGTTTCCTCCGGCAGCTGTGGACCAGGATCCAAGACACCGATTCTCTTTTTTTGTTCTGAGCTCATGTCACCGTATTTTCAACAAGCCCCAAGCTAATTCCTCACACAGCACTCTCTTCAGCTAGGATTCGCGATGACAGGCCCTGACACCTGGGAGCATGACAGCCTACCAGAGAAAGCTCAAGATGGGTGCCTTTGAGGCCCTTCCTGTCATTTCACTTCTAATTACCCGCTTTGGAACATATTCCTGAGCTCCCGGCCATACCATCTGAAAGGATTCCAGCAGAAAAAGAGCCTGCAGTAGAGGGCCCTTGATCCAAACCCCATTAAATCTTCCAGTAAGTCTGGAATCTTCTGTATTTTATTTAGCAGGAACACTTTATCCAGTAACTGAAAATGCTTTCAATTGAATCATGTCTCAACCAGTTTCATGTAACCACTGCACTAGCCGAATCTTATTCAAGTCCAGGGAAGTCCGTCACTGCTGGCCTGCTGTCATTATCATCCATGTTATCACGGCCACTGCTGTCTGTGGGCTTGAACTCTCCAGCTTCCAGATCCCACTAAGTGCACTCGTCCTCGTGTCGATTTACTTTTCCTCCAAGTATCATCCTTTCTTTGCTCCAATAGTAGTGGACTTTGTAAACAACACATTCACTTTTTCCAGCAACGTTTTTGTTTGCCATAAATAGATTCGACCATAACCCATCCCCTCTTTTCTCTAAGTCTCTCCATTGTCTTTCACCATTTCCTGTCTTTTGCCTGTGTTTCCTTCCGGCTGATTTCTCATTCTCTAACTTCATTGAGCCCCTTCATTGAGCCGATCTTTAATGTTTCTCATTTCCAGGAATCCTATTTGGTCTCTTTTCCCATATTCTCTCATTTCTTTATGAGCTGATAGCAAGATGGGGGTAGATTACACCAGTGATTTCAGAGCGGAAGGGTCACTTAAGAGGATTAGAGAAAAAGGTCTGAGGCCAGCTGTCTAAAATACAACCAATGCACTCCTATCAAACTAAATGATTATTTCATATTCTGAAGCTTATTTCTTTAGGATTTTAACATACCATTTTCTAAATTCTTGATCTGTTTAGAGTGTGTGTGTGTGTGTGTGTGTGTGTGTGTGTGTGTGTGTGTGTGTGTGTGTGTGTATTTGCTGTTTTTTCTTCTTGAGTTGCTTTGAGAGTGGGTTTTCCCTTTGGCAGGGACTGTGCTGTCCGGAAGCCCCATTGGATCTGAGTTGTCAGACAACACTGCCACAAATGGATTTTTTTTGGGGGGGGGCAGGAGGCTATGTCCAATAAGTACTGATCCTGGAGTAGTGCTATGCAACATAATTTTATAGGAAATGTGCTGTTTCTGTATTTTCCAGTATGGTAGCGACTGGACATTCGTGATATTTTTATTGCATGTGAGAAACTCATTTTAAATTTAAATGTTCACTTAAAATTAAAGTCATGTGTCTAGTGACTATCGTACTGGAATATTCAACTAGAGATTAATTTCTATTGGCTTAATGCATGCTTTACTTTTAATTTATCTTTATTTTTAAAGCAGTCTTACAATATACCCCTGACTGGGCTGGAACTTGCTATGTAACCCAGGCTGCCCTAGAACTCACAAAGATCCATCTGCCTGTTTCTCCCAAGAGCTAGAATTGAAGGCGGGACTAGGTGATCTGTGGGTAGACAGTTACACTGGATGCTTCAGCTTACCAAACGTTTACAGCTTCAGGTTTCCAATGCTCCAACCCGTGGGGAACAGACTGTCTTTTTGTAGTTCTGGGTTTTTAAGGAGTGTGCTCTTCTAAATCTTTGAGCAAGAGCTTGCTGAGATGCTGGGTTCAGTTCCCAGCACCACACGGAGGGTCTGTCACCTCAGCGGTGTCTTGGCCAGCACCAGCCCCTGCTCAAGTCCTTGGGCTGAGGCTGCCCTTGAACACTGGCCATGCAGCTCCAGAGCCCCCAGCAGTAAGGACCTCCACTAGGGAACGCATGTTCCTGCTTTCTGCCGCTTCCTGTTGAGCACTGAACGATGTCAAATGATTCTGGGTCTGAAGTATTCCTTGTTTTTAATCATGAAGGAAATTTATTAACATAATAGGGTCTTACTATTTGATGGTTTGGGCCCAGATGAATGGAAATATCAAGGTGTCCTTGGATAACCATCTGGGCACTGGGTCTATTTAATCTTCTAAATAACATCTTTAGCTACTTTCCGAGCCTCTTATTAGATGGAATTTCTTTTTTTTTTAAGATTTATTTATTTTATACATATGAGTATATTGTCACAGTCTTCAGACACACCAGAAGAGGGCATCAGATCTCATTACAGATGGTTGTGAGCCACCATGTGGTTGCTGGGAATTGAACTAAGGATCTCTGGAAGAGCAGTCAGTGCTCTTAACCACTGAGCCATCTCTCCAGCCATAGATGAAGCTTCTTATTACCTCTCCCCCTGGCCTTAAGTCTGGCCTATTATCCTATGTAACACACTCGCAGTCATTCTCCCCTCCCCACCCCCAGCTCAGCTCCTGTGTTTACTTTTCACTGTTTACACTGTTCATCAGCCCATCACTGCGTTTTTGTCCTTTATCTTTTCTCCCACTACCGTTACTATTGTTGGAGGCTGGGTTGGGAGTAAGGCAGAGTCTCTCTGTGTATCCCTGCTTGTCCTGGAACCCTCTATATAGTCCAGGCTGGCCCCTAACTCACAGGGATCCACCTGCCTCTGCCTCCCAAGTGCTGGGATTAAAGGTATGCACAGCCACACCTAGCCCTGAATTCTTCTTCTGATAGTCTAAAATTTAATTTGGGAGCTATAGAGATGGCTTAGAGGTTATTAGCATTGGCAACTCTTCCAGAGGACCCAGGTTCAATTCCTACACCCATATGATGGTTGACAATGTCTTTTAACTCCAGCTCCAGTGGATCTGATGCTCTCTTCAGCCTCCACTGACACCAGGTACACACATGCATACAGTTATACATGTAGACATCTACACAGAAAAACAATAAAAAATAAAATCCTTAAAAGTTTAGTTATTTTAGTAAAAAGAAAAGGCATCATCTCTCAAAGGACTGAACTATGTTTTCTATGAATGTAGCTTTGAGAGGTGGGATGGGCAGTAGGTAGAGGTATTATCACCTGAGGCAGGAAAGAACTGACTCCTGGGAGTTGTACAGACACAGACACAGACACAGACAGACAGACAGACAGACAGACAGACAGACAGACAGATGCACACACACACATACTCTCTCTCTCTCTCTCTCTCTCTCTCTCTCTCTCTCTCTCTCTCTCTCTCAAATGTCGTTTCCTTGTTCTGTTAATTCTGTTTCTGAACTGAATCATGTCATCCTCATCTTCAATGGCTGTGTGTGCCTCCTGACGGGATTCTCACCTAAGCGCTCAACTGTGCAGCCAGAGCTTCCTGCTCAGCTTCTCCCACTCTGGTGCAATGTCTGCCTTCTTGGAGTTGAAGCGTGGGAGCTATTCTCAGTGAGCGTGCAAGAGGGACGGAAGGTAGATCCTCAGGGAAAAGCTCCGTGGTCTCCTAAACAAGGGCCTCCCTCCTCTCCTACACTCTGCAAGTACTTTGAACACTGCCCTGCCTCTCCAGCCTACGCTCCTTTACGCACGACATCTGCTGGAGACGCCTCCGTCACCTTGCACAGTGCCAGGGTTGCTTGTCACTCGTCTGGAGCCCCTGTACACCCACTGCAACTTCTACAAGGTGGAAAGTTTCCAGGCACTGTTCATGTGTGGCGGCAGCAGCAGCGGCAGCAGCACCACCACCACCACCACCACTTCCCTGCCCTGGCTTTAGGCCAGTTTTCATCTGCATAAGGACACCATCTGCTTTTCATGGACATTCGCAGTTAAGGTTTGCCTTCCTTTTCTCTGGCTAGGATATTTGCAAGTGATTTTTCAGATTCTAATGTATTAGTTCTGAGTATCTGGAATCAGAGGGAAAGGCTACAAGGTGTGTTTTCAGTCTACCAGCTCAAAATGGATCCTTATGTTAAAAAAATATTTTTTTTTTACAGTTCACTTTTAAACAGTGAAAGTTAGAGTTGCTGGGTTCTAGCTTCGCTCAACTAACAAAGCTATAACTTTAGCGACTTAAGTATGAGAGAAATGTAATTCATGTAATTTTTGTTAATCTTCCGAGATTTAAGAGTATTAGCTCTCTGACAAGAAAATATGACTAAAGAATTAAATATAATTGGTTCACATGCAGCTTCTGAAACATGTCTATACGAATTACAAAGCCCCTTTATCTCCAAAAGAAGTCGCTACTGTCCCACCTGCTCCCACAGCCAAGGTTCTGGAGGAGGAACAGCAATGCCTCACACTGCTCGGCAATGTCCTTTTCAGAAAAGAAAGGGTAGGAAACTTTCTGAAACTCAGCATCCACAGAGACTTCCTAGGTAGCCACTCACTCCCAGGCAGGACACCCCTGGGCTGAGAGGATGGTAAAGGAGGGGCAGGTGCTGCCTTAAATGCTGCCCCCTTAAGGCTGAAGCTTGGGGGCCAGTGTTCTCCTAATTGAGTTGTCACATCAATGTGATATGAGTGAGAAGCTGCAATGATCCTGAGTGGAGGCTGGCATTCCACAGCGCACAGCAGGTAAGCAAGCCCTGCCCCACTATCACAGTACCTGATAGCACAACTGTTTGAATTTACAGGCAGAATTATTGCTTTCCGTTGTGTAATGTTTTTTATGCAAAGAGAATGCAGCCCTATTAAGGAAGAGAAAAGAATTCCTGTAAGTGTAGGGTATGGGGGGGCCTCCAGGGAAGAACATCCCTTGGTGCAGTTTAACATATTCTCACGTGTTGATTTGTGTGCTTTATATGACTGTATTAGGAGGATGAATAGCTGGATAAGTGGGTAAGTAGAGCTTGCTGTGCAAACATTAGGCTCTGAGTTCAAATGGGGGAGCAGGGCAGGGAAGCAAGAACACAGGAGAGAAGTCAATGGAGCCACTGGCCGGCCAGCCTAGGCAGGGGCATATATCAGTGAGCTCCAGGTTCAGGGAGAGGCACTGTCTCAAGGGAATAAGGACAAAGAGAGAGTGATACAAGAGGATGTGTGATGTACCTGTCTGGCCTCCACATGCATGTGCATGAGTTCACACAAGACGCAACAAAAATATTACATCATTTATAAATGAGGAAGCAAACCAATAGCAAAGTTCATATGCGGTAGGGGTACAAAGTTTCCTCATCAGATTGCACAATTTTTACCACGGAAAATGCACAGGGAGTCCAGTCCTAGTGCATTCCCTAGATAACTCTCCACACCACGGAAGAAGATAAGAAAGAACCACTAAGGCTATATTTGGAAAAGACAAAACTAGAAACAGGCTGAATGCCCATTAGCAAGGGAGTGAGCAAGACTTGGTATATCCACAGAACTGGATTCTAGATGGCGCTGAAAAGAACCAGCTAGGGTAGCACCTGCTTGTGATCGCAATGCAGCCTACCTAATGGGAAAGGTGAAAGTTATAGAGTCAGCACAGTGGCGTGACAAAGATCCAGCAAATGCAACTGACGCTGTGCATCTTCCACTTCTGGTCTTGATCTCCACACGTTGCACCCCTACTGCTAGTTGGTCAGGCTGCAAGACTCCCTTGGCCCCCATGCCTGACTTACTCTTCCCTCACCACTGTGGAACCTGGCCAACGCTGATGATCCCCGGCACATCGAGGTGAGCGGGTTCACCTCAGCGTCAGAACACTTGTCTAGAAGGCGCTAAGGACTTGGTTTAATACCTGGCTCCCCCACACACAAATGCCTGCACATGCTGTATATTACATACCTCCGCTCACAGCTGAACATATAAAGCTAGCTTGCTGACAGACTTCTACAGAAGATATCACAGTGTTTACATATCAGAGTAAAGTTTGTTTTTTTTTTTTTTTTTTTTGGTTCTTTTTTTTGGAGCTGGGGACCGAACCCAGGGCCTTGCACTTCCTAGGCAAGTGCTCTACCACTGAGCTAAATCCCCAACCCCCAAAGTAAAGTTTTTAAGACATTGTTTTTATATGTATGTGTTTTGCCTATGTGTATATCCGTGCACCACATACATGCCTGGTGCATTAAACCCCCTGGCGCTGGAGTTACAGATGGTTGTGAGCTGCTACATGGGTGCTGGGAATCAAACCTCGGTCCTTTAAAAGGGCATCCAGTGCTCCTAATGGTGAACTAGCTCTCCAGCCCCAACGATAATCTTAAGCACTTCACTACTGATTGAGATTTTTAATCCCTTCTTCTAGCTACTGTATATTACGCAGATGACATCCTCATTCAAAAACCCTAGTGTGTTTGGTGCAGATATGGCTTGGAGGAGAACTCCTATATGGAAGGTTACAAGGTCTAAGGTCATATGTAGTTTAAGATTTGTCCTTCAGACCTAACAGCTTACACCCTATACCAGAATCCTGAAAACTCCTCTTTTCTACCCATTGCCAACCCTGGCTGTTCTGAATCTCTTGCATTCTTCTGCAAATGGGCTAGACAGAACGCCAACATTTTAATGGCCATAAATCACTTAAAACTAGAACAAGGGAGAAACCTTGGCTTTCCTGGTGTTTTTTAATCAGCACTCAAGTGGTGTGCCAGGTCATTGGTTCGTAAAGGCTAATACAGTAACATACAGTATCACACAGTGCTCTGTCAGGATATATGGATAAATTAACAGACAATAAGAAATGATTCTAATAGTGGGATAGATACTTTGAAGTCATTCTGTGTGCTATAGGCGAACCATGAGGGAATGACCATCAGCCTAGGCAATAGGATACAGAGAATTTGGCAAAGAAAAGCTGGGAGGGTGGGGAAGAGAGGAGATAAGGGAGGCTAGGACACTAGATTCAAAAACATAAAAGTAAGAAAATACAGTGTGCCAGGCAACTTCAAAGTTTCATACTGTCATACTGCTGACAGAGAGCAAAAGAAATAAAACTCTCAGACCAAAGACATAATTGCAAAATCTTTCAAAGTCTCACACTGTGAGGTAAGCTTGTTTTGGAAGGTGCTTCTAGCCAATGCTGAACGAACAGCTGCCTGCTCTCACATGCACTCACAGACTACATGGTAGAAAAATGAGGCCAAGTGCACCCAGGGCTTTAGGGGCTGACAAGCTCAAAGGGAGGCAGCAGCCCACAAGTCCTGAGGAAGCAGGACCCCAAGCAGCAGTGAGGTCTGGAAATCGAGGAAGGTCTCCATGCTTCTCTGCCTCGTCCTGCTCTCTAGTCCTGCACCCTCGGCACGAGGCTCTCAGCCAGCACAGCTGCCCACTGTCTGGCTATCCCTGGCTGCCACAAAACTGGAACAGGTCTAACAGAGGCAAATCGAGCATTCAAGAGACATCATACACAGTACACCAAAAGTCAGAGAGTAAAGACCATCTCTACTGCTTAGCACTGCTCTGACACAGTATTTATTAAACATGTCTGAATGTAAGAAATTTCTGGGCACTTGTTTGAAAAGTCAAACAAAATAGAATCCTCGGCCTCAACCCAGAGCCTCTAAGTGAGGATTACTCTTCAAAAAAGGATTAGATTAGATATGTAAGTATCTGAAAGAGATTCAGCCATTGCTTACTAGATAGACGTGAGTGTAGTTACATTCTAGAAGTCCAAAAGTATTAATGGGAGGATTATTACAACTGTTTATGAACGGGAGAGCAGGTGAGACTTGGACACGGAAACGCCCAGAGTCAGTTAATAGAGGCGTCAGAGCCTACATAAGAAGCATGGCCTGGAACTAAGGACTGGAAAATTTACCAGTGCTGGCCATCTGAAACTAGGAACTACAGCAAAGCTTTCATGGAGAAGCAAGCACAGGAAAGAGCTCAGGAGAGAGCACTGGGGAAGGCAGTATCTGCTCTACTGAAGGTGAGCCCAAGGTCTCATGAGAAAATGACAGGCCAGTGTTTATATAACGGGACACTAAATGAAGATGAATAGACAGTGAATTGGAAATTAAAGGAAAATTACATAGATAACACTCAGTTACTAATTTACTTGAGAATCCTCCCTAAATCCGTGTGTGCGGATGTTCCAAAGCCCCAGGTAGACAGCAGTAATTGCGGGTGGACTGGAGAAAACCTGGAGACAATGAGACGATTCACAAGGCTGGGTCGTGGAGGAGCGTGGGTGTTCCCACACATGGCCTCAGGGTGTACGCTCTCCAGTGTGGCTCTGGTGGCCACCTGTAAGGATCAAAGAAGATCCAACACTGAAGAAAGGGCTGGGGGGTGAGTGATGACAGCCAGAGGAAATCGCTCATCTGAAGGACGGCTTGGTTTCGGCTCCACTTCCACACAGGCCTCGCCATCTCTCTCCTCTAAGAGTAACGTGCCCCAGTTGGGAGGAGCTTGCTTTATTGCTTGATAAATGACATGCCACCCTTCTCTGATAAGCATCATCTTTTCAAACAGCTGGGTCCATGCAAATGTTCTGCTTTCAAACTCAGCACTTTTGCAGCTGTAAATGGGTTTAAGAATAAACAGTGCTGCCAAATACCACAGCGGAGTTGGGCAATGCTCAGAAATTGACAAAAACAATATTTAAATCATCCCAGGCTGATAACTGTTGGCGGGATATCTCTAGCCTCAGACGGTGTTAGAAAGTTCAGAGTTCTAAAAAAAGGTTATTAGCCAATGAAACAGTCTCATGCCCCCAAGATTCTGTTCATTCTCTTATTTGAGCCCTTCTCCTATGAAGGCTTAGTCTCCAAGCCCTCCTACTGAAGCACAGATATAAAGTTTCAATCCTCAAGTGTGTACATTTAGAATTAGAACTAATGAATCACATGGCAACTCTGTTCAACACACTGAAGACTGGATTAGTTACTGTTCTGCTGCTATGAGAAGACATCATGACGACCATGGCAATGTAGAACAAAACACTAAATCGGGGGCTTGCTTACAGCTTCTGAGGGTTATTATCCCACTGTCAACATGGTGGAGTATGTTGGCAGGCAGGCATGGTTGGGACTGGACAAGTAGCTGAGAGATTTACATCCTGATCTACAGGTATCGAGAAAAGGGACACTGGGCCTGGCGTAAGCATTGAAATCTCCAAGTTCACACCTAGTGACAGACTCCCACAAGGCCACCCTTCCCAATCCTTCCCAAACAGTTCCACTAACTGGGGATGAATCATTCAAACATATGAGCCAATGGGAGACATCCTCATTCAAACTACCACAAGGACTCTATTGTCTTCTAAAATGGCCGCACAATTTTACAATCTCCTCATCAACATGTGAGGAGTTTAATTAGCCACATCTCTGTCAACACTTGCTATTTTCAGTAGTATTCCTTGTGAGCATGACATCTCACACGAATTTTGGTTTGATGCTTATTTGAAGACAAGATCTCAATATGCAGTCTAAGCTGACCTTGATCTCAGGATCCTTCCACAATAGCCTCCATCTTGACTTGAACCATCTTGTCCAGCATTTCTTGTTTTGTATTCATATTTCCCTAATGGTTAATTATAGCCAACACTTTCTCATGTGTTTGCTGGCCACTTGTATATTTATTTGGAGAAATAATGCACTCAAATCCCTTCATCATTATTTTCCTTTTATCTATCTATCTATCTATCTCTATCTATCTATCTATCTATCTATCTATCTATCTATCTATCTATCTATCTATTTTTTGAGCCAGGGTCAATGGCTTTTAATTTGCAGTATCTTGCCTCTGTCTCCTGAATTCTGGGATTACAGGCATGTTTCATCATACCTACCCACTAAATTACTTTAAAATATTATATATATGTATGTGTGGGCCATGTGTGTGTAGGTACCCTCAGGGGCCAGAAGACAGGCCAGATCCTCTGGAATGTGGGTACTGAGAACTGAGCTCTGGAAGAGCAGTAGGTACTCTTAACTTCTGAGCCATCTCTTTAGTTTAAAAAGAAAACAAAACCCACCATGTTAGTCATGTTCAAGCACACAGCTCAGTATGCTAAGTACATTGTTCACACTGTTGTGAAATGGGCCTGAGACCCCACAGCCATCACACAAGTCTGGTCCTCCTCACAGCCCCAGGCACTCACCACCCCACCTCCTCTGTGCCCGTCTCCATTCTGTGGAACTCGGTTTTAATGTGGTTACTGCTGAGTTACAGACATCTTTTAAATAGCGGTCACAAGTCCCTTCCCAAATGCATCATTTTCAAGTATTTCTCTTATCCAGTGGGATATTCTTTACTTTACTCATCAGAGTCTCGGTTAAAGGTGTGCACCACCAGGCCTAAATGTTTGCTTCTTTCTTTGTTGTTTTTATTGTTGTTTTGTTTTTCCAGACAGGGTTTCTCTGTGTAGCCCTGGAACTCATTCTATAGAACAACCTGGCCTTGAACTCAGAGATCCTCCTGCCTCTGCCTCCCCAGTTATGTACCGCCACTGTCAGGCTTATGTTATTTACTTTCTTAGTGACAACTTCCAAAGCATTAGTGTTTAATTTTAAGGAAGCCCAGTCTATCCACTTTTCCTTTGATGACTGTGCCTTTGGTGCCCTGTGTTGTCCAGCTCAGGATCATGAGGAACTTGTGGATAGTTTTCAAATTGTCAAAGCTGTGCTTTCTTCCCAGTACTTTGGGGCTTACGTTTGGGACACTGATCCCCTAAGGGTGTATGGTGTGTGGGTGTGTAAAGTATGCAGAGCCCACATGTGCACACGTAGAGATCAGAGGAGGACACTGGCATCCTTCTCCACTTTCTCCATTTTATTCCTTGAGACGGGCTCTCACTGAACCCAGGGTTCATAAGGTTTGGGGAAGGTTACAAGTCAGCAAGCCTCATCAATCCTCCAGTCTCAGCCTCATCCCCCTCCGGTATGGTGGTGGGAACAGGGCAGTTAAAGGAATGCATGATTGTCTGCTCTTGTTTCTATGTGGGTGGGAAGATCTGAACTCAGTTCCTCATGCTTGCACAGAACACACTCTTACTCACTGAGCCATTCCCTGGCATCCTCTGGGGTCCACTTTACATTAACTTTTATTTTATATTAGGAGTCCACCCCCTTCTTTTGCGTGTGATCATCTGATTGCCACAGCACCCTATTTTAAAAGGGTGCCCTCATCCCTGTGGGAAAACGAGGAGAGAATGTAGAGGTCCAAATCCATGTGCTTAATTCTTCCCCACTGATCCAAACCTCTTCTTCACACCGGTGCTGGATTGTCCTCCAACTGCCTGCAGTGAGGTTTGGCCTCTGATTGTGCTGGGGCATCGACTTTGGAAGTTTGAATGGGGTCTCCCGTGTTCCCTACGGATGTCATGATCAGCTGGAGTTCTCAGCTGGGTGGCTGATGTGATTCTGCAGCACTCATGGAGTGGTGCTGTGGGCCTATCGAGCCCCTCGTCCATGAGCCCAGTACATCTTTTTCTGCTTCCCTTTGTTTTTCAGTGATATTTTGTGATGTGTTACAAAAGCTTACTACTTCCTTTGATAAATTTACTTCTGTTTTGTACTTTTTGGTTGCTTTTTCTCATGTAATTGTCCTGGGAGGGCCTTAAGTATGATGTTGAATAGAAGTAGCAAAAGTGGACATCCTGGTCACGATCGTGATCTTACGAAGAAAGTGGCCAGCCTTTCACCATCACCTACGGTGTTCAACTCTCCTCAAGCATTTCTCGTTTGCTCACCGTCCAAGCTTTAGACACAGGGGCTTGCCATACCGCATAAGCTAGCCTCTAACTTTCTATGCAATCAGGATGACATGGAACTTGTCATCCTCCTGCCTTTGCCGCCTAGTACTACAGAGCTGGTATTACGGTCATGCCACCATGACTGTTTATTTGGTGCTAGGAACCGAACTCAGGACTCCTGCACACTGAGTAAATCTATGCCCCTGAGCTATGCCCCAGCCCAAGATTGTTTTTCTTTTAATCACTAAGAGGAACTAAGTCTTGCCAAATTCCCTTTTCATATTTATTAAGAGAATCACGTAAGTTTTGTACTTTATTCCATTAACTGTTTTTTTATATTGACTAATATTGATTTAATTGAATTTTTCATATTGAACCAACTCTGCAATCCTGTAGCAATTCTCGCTATACAGGACTTTATGTTCAATTCAATTTGCTAAGATTTTGCTGAGGTGTTTTGCATCTATTCATAAGAAATGTCAGTCTATTTTTTTCCTTTTAATACTTTCTTTAAAACTCTGATAAAATGAGCTTATAAGTGTTCTGGTCTCATCTATTTAGGGAACTTTGTAACAATTGGTAACAATTCTTTAAACGTTAATGGAACCCACCAACTAAATCACTGAGGCCTGGTTGGTGGGTCTCAGTCTGTCTGTGTCTCCAAGTCATTGTTTGTCTCTGTCTCCCATCTTATGCAATCCAGGGCTGGCCTAGAACATAGCTGAGGCTGGCCTTAAAGTTCTGATCCTTCTGCCACAAGCTTCCAAGGACCTCAAAATCTTTGTGAGAAAGATTTTGATTCCTAACTCAATCTCTTTCCTTGCTATGCCTGTTCAGATTTTCTTTTCTGGGTGAGGATTTAGCTCAGGGGTAGAGCATTTGCCTAGCACTGCTAGGGTCGGAGCTGGTACCTAGCATGGGCTGGGGGCCTGGATCAATGTCAGTAGCTTGCTGATGACTCCTAATTGCTGTTTGTCTCCATCCATTCTCTTTTCAATGAGAGCCCCATGAAGGCACAGAGTTTCAGTTCACCCCAGGAAAAGCCCAGCACCTACAGCAGTGTTAAGTAACAGGTACCTACCAACCATGTTAAGTAACGAATACCTAGTGAGAATGTGATGGATAAGACAAGGGGGCAAACCTGGAAGCAGAGAACAAAGGGAGAGCCTGTCTCAAGGCTTTTCTCTCTGCAGTTAGAAAGGATCTAATGAAAGGAGGCGGAGACTGCTTAAAAGATCGAGATCCAGGACATTCATTGGCAGGAGGGATGGATGGTTTTTTTTTTTTTTTTAATAGTCACAAACTAGGACTAGGGAGATGAATCAATCAAGGTCTGCCATGCAAACATAAGGACTTGGGCTTTATGTCCAGAACCAGAAAAAATGTCAAGCAGCCACCATAGCATACACATGTAATCTCCAAATAAGGAAGGCAAAGACCATTGGTGGGCCCCTAGGGCCCCAGTCAGCCTAGCCTAGTCAGTAAGTCTCAGGATAGTGACTCCACCTCATAAAACAAGGAGGACAGCACCTGAGGAATGATACTCAAGGTTGACCTCTGGCTTCTATATGCACAAGCAAGTATCCACAGGAAGAGACACAGATGTACACAAAGTCACACACGAAGAAGTTAATGACACGAGACGAGTGGTCCTGTCTAAAATGAAGAAGGGGAGACGTGAAAGTACTGACCAGCACCAGACAGATGGGCTAAAGAGTCTGAGAGGCAGGGAGATTAAAGAATGACCTTAGTGAAATCGAAGGAACGAGTCGGGAATGACAGCAGGTTGTCAAAAGAGAGCTGCCGTCAGTGACCTGGGAAGAAGGGCAGCTAGATGGGGCGAGACGTCCGGCACAACTGTGGGCCAGATGTCTGAGGCTCAGTGGAGGAGATCATCAGAACCTGAGAAGTCAGGAGAATGCACAGCCAGGATTTAACAGGCTTAACGCCGCAGACAGTAAAACTACCAGAGAGATAACAATGGATGTAGACCCAATTCCCTGGAGGGAAGGGGCATGAGCAGAAAGCTGGGAGTAAGTGCAGTTAGAGAGGGCAGCAAAACTGGCATGCGCCTCATGGCAGTATCTTCATGTTTCTAAGACTTTTTTTTTTTTAATTAAGAGATGCCAGATATAACGTTCCAGAAGTAGTAAGTTGAAAAGCAAGAAATAAACAGACTGTAAGCCAGTTGGACTTGGAGGCAGCAAATGTCCAAGTTGTAAATGGCCGTGCTTCATCGTGGCAAAAGACTGCAGGGGGGCTATGAATAGGAAAGCAGGGATCGCAACTGAAAAAAAAAAGTATTTGCTAACAACCATTTCATGGATAAGGTTCCCACAAGCCTGAAATCTCAATGGTACTTGAGCCATGGCTGACACCTTATGTCAGCTCAGAGGGGTCTGGAGGTGAGAACCCAGCCACACTCTACCTGGACTTGTGATGAACTCTGTATAGTGCCTTTGCACGATGCAACAGAATGCCCTGGTTTACAGGCTGTGCTCCTGGATGCTGCCTGCGGCCTCTGCATAAAAGCACCCCTTTCCTTCAGTCTCCAGGGAGTCCAGATTACAGCATAAGGCACACAGCCACCTGAACAATGGTTCACTTGTCTCCTAAACACATAAAGGGTGGAGACAATAGTCAGCAAACCAGCAGGAGCTAGTAGAGAAGCGGGTTCTTCCAGGGTGCCAAGACTCGATCCACGCGGAGGAACTTGGAGAGGAGGTAGAGGAGAGGCAGCCCTGCTGACTGAGGAGCTGCCAGGCTAGAGAGGGCTGAGAACACAGCAGCACTGCACTGGGGTCAAGCAGGGCACTGCTGGCAGATCTGCCGCACCAACAACAGACATGGGGTAGCAGCCAAGGCAGGCTCTGCCTCGGTGGTTTCTAAGGGTACCTAGGCACTAAGTCAAAAACTGGACTTTGTAGATTTTGTTTTAAACTTCCTCAAGTGACACGTTCTACTTTGTGGGGATGCTATTTTATGCGTTAAAGACATATACCCAGAGATGGAGAGAGCACTTGAGAGGTTAAGAGCAGAGGATGTAGGCTTACAACCATCCATAACTGAAGTTTTAGGGTATCTGACCCCCTCTTCTGAACTCCACAGGTACCCGGAATGCAAACAGCGTATATGCAGATGCACAAGCACAGCACCTTTGTGCATCTACAATTTATCCAGACACATCTTCAGATCCTCCAGGCTGTGGGTGGTGGCACCCGCTTTTAATCCCAGTAGAGCTAGGGGGGATCTCTGTGAATTTGAGAACAGCCTGGTCTATATAGTGAATTCTAGGACAGCCAGAACTACATAGTGAAACCTTGTCTCAACAGATAGGTAGGTACTTAAGTAGTTAGGTAGGTAGTTAGGTAGGTAGACAGATGATTGATAGATAAATAATTTAATTTAAATAATTTGACTTAATTCTATTTGATTTTGTACAATAGGCAAAGTAGTGATTAAATACGACATGGATTCATTTGAAACTGGAAAAAGTATAGCCAATAAGCATACCTTTTCCTCCCCGAAGAGATTATTAAATTATCTTTTCTTTTCTTTCTTTTCTTTCTTTTTTTTCCAGAGCTAGGGACCGAACCCAGGGCCTTGTGCTTGCTAGGCAAGCGCTCTACCACTGAGCTAAATCCCCAACCCCTTTAAATTATCTTTTAGAATTTAAAAGGTGCAAGGGTGGGCTGGAGAGATGGGTCAGAGGTTAAGAGCACTGACTGGTCTTCCAGAGGCTCTGAGTTCAATTCCCAGCAACCACATGGTGGCTCACAACCATCTGTAATGGGATCAGACGCCCTCTTCTGCTGTGTCTGAAGACATCGACAGTGTACTCACTCACATACATTAAATAAATAAATCTTTACAAAATCATTTTTTTTAAAAAGGTGCTAACAGTAGTCATGGCTTTAAGCCCAGTACTCAGGAGCAGAGGTAGGCAGATCTCTGTCAGTTCCAGGACAGCAAGGGCTACACAAGGAAGCCCCGTCTCAAAGAAAAAACCAGGGAGGGAAGGAGGGAGGGAGAAAGGAGGAAAGAAAATTAAAATTGCTTCTGATAATATGGCTCCTTATACTAAATAATTTTGTATCATTAATGTTTCAACAATTACATGCGATTATCACTGTATTTTTAAAGCAGTAGTATTTGTTTAACATTCTGTTGAACAAGAACGATTTCCTTATTTATAGGTTTTTGAAGGGGCTAAGACTGTTCAGAGGTGCAGTCTGCCACCTGCTGGCTAGAAAGGGGAAATTTTTAGGTCACTCCCCCAGTTATGTAACTGAAGACATTCTGCTAAGAATCACATCTGTGGTCCAAGAATATTTACATAAATTCCCCATCCTTCCACAACCCCCTCACCATCTGGAATAACAAGGTGCGAATCAGTCAGATTGACCTTGGTAAAGTGAAAACTGGGGTAGGCAGAGAACCGAGTGGAAGACAGGGAAGCAGAAGATGAAGTTGGCTGTGTGTTTCTATATCCTGCTGGCCTACAGCTAACCACACAGTCTTGTAGATTAGGCTTACCTCTGCCTCTGTAGTGCTGTATAGGACTCTTTATAAGTAAAAGTTAGCCAAGCTGTGGTGGTGCACGCCTTTGATCCTAGCACTCAGGAGGCAGAGGTAAGTAGATCTCTGAGTTCAAGGCTAGCCTGGTCTACAAAAGCAAGTTCCAGGACAGTCCAAGGCTATGCAGAGAAACCCTGCAAAAACAAAACAAAACAAAACAAAAAGAGAAAGACAATTTAGCATGAAAACATGAACATCTCTGTGGTTACATTAACTATGAGGAAGGCCCTGCTTATATGAGAATGTCCTATGTGGTGGGCTATGTTTTCAAACAGAAACTGGACAAAGGCTCTCCTATCACCTGGCTCACTGCAATTCCACCCTTCCAGGCCCACTGTCCTGCTCCCCCACTGTCCTGCTCTCACACTGTCCTGCTCCTAGAGCTGGAGTCCAGCCTGGAGTATGTGGTAGACAGCAAAGGTTAAAAAGCTCTGCCCAGTGCATCTGCACTACTTGCTCTGCAGATGCTTGCATAAGCAAAGTCTCCTAAAACATGGGTGCCAATCTTGAGGGGCACACAGCACACGAATAGGGAACATGTGGCTGGATTCTAGCAAAAATTCTAGCCACGGTGGGCCTTCCTGACATCCCAAAGTGGCAGTGGACATGGGAATGAAGAAGCCTCCAGTCCTTCAAGCCATGCACATATTTCAATCATCCCAAGAAAGAGCCCAGAAGACATGGAGTTAAGACAGCCAGTCCTAATACCAGCAGTTCTCAACCTGTGGATTGCAACCCTTTGTCAGACCTCTATCTCTCCAAAAATGTTTACATTACAATTCATAACAGTAGCAAAATTACAATTAAAGTAGCAACAAAAAATAATGTTATGGTTTGGGTCACCTGTATTGAAGGGTCCCAGCATTAGGAAGGTGGAGAACCGCTGCCCTACACCCGCCCAAATCCCTGACATAAAATCAGGAGTATAACCTGATGATAATGCTGTTTTCTCACTGACTATTTTTTGGTGGTTTATTATGCAACAGAGTACGACCAAATACTACAGCGCTGCAGCTCTAATGGCTAAGTTACACAAGCATGAACCAAGCATTTCAGAGGAGATGGCCTAATTGGCCTAATTCCCTTGCAAGCCAGAACATAAAACCTGAGAGTTACACCTCCATTCTTTGCTTCTAGCTGGAGGGGTGTCTGCCCTTACTCATTCCCCAACTTAACACAGGGCTCAGTGATGGAGAAAGAAGGAAGTATGTCCAACTTGTTCCTAGTCCATTTTTCCGGAGCAAGACCATTCATTCTCTTCTGCCTCCCAGAACCATCAGCATTTAACATTTACCCCTGCTACTGAGTGTGTGTGTGTGTGTGTGTGTGTGTGTGTGTGTGTGTGTGTGTGTGTGTGTGTGTGTGTGTGTGTTTTGGATATAGAGTGGGATTGATCTAAAACAGAACTGTTTTCAGAAGCAGAATCAGAGCCAGACACAACAGTACAAGTCTTCAATCCCAGCTTGAAGCTAAGGCAGGAGGGCCAGGCTATCCAGTGAAACCCTGCAAAGAGTGGGGAAAGTGCTGGACATAAATGTCCACACCGAGACATGTCTGCATTTGCTATCACTCACTCTAGAGACCAGACTGGCCCCAAACTCAGAGACACTCAGCAGCCTCTGTCTCCTGAGTGCTGGTATTAAATGCATGTGCCAGTATCCTGGGCTACCTTTCCTTCTTGAATTGACTTTAATTGGGCTTTTGTCCCTACCCTTTGTTCCTGTGCCCAATAATCCAAATATTAATACACATTAAGTTAGCTTTAAATATATGTATTAGGCATAAGTCTGTCTCAGATTCTCTCAAGATGCATGCCCAGTGGCCTTCTTAACCACTCCAAATGGACACAACCTTAATGCAACATGGCTGAAACAGAAACCTTCAGCTGGACTCATGCCTTTAACTTCAACACTCCGGAGGGTGGATCCCTGAGTTCCAGGCCAGCCTGGGACACAGAAAGAGACCCTACCTCAAAAAATGAGAACTGAACATTGGACTAGGAATGCACCACCCACAGCCCGCCCTTCTTTGGCCAATAGCAATTCTACCACCCAAGTGGTTTTGGATAATCACTGTGTCTCTTAATTCCTCTCCTTGGTCTCATTATGCAGATTTATAATGTATCCTAATCCAGTCCCTTTTATCATTTCTAGGCTAAAAGATAAGTCCCTAGTAAAATGCTTGCCTGACATATATGGCCCTGGGTTCAAATTCCAGACAGATACTCTCTCTCTCTCTCTCTCTCTCTCTCTCTCTCTCTCTCTCTCTCTCTCTCTCTGTCTCTCTCTGTCTCTTTCTCTCTCTCTCTCTCTCTCTCTCTCTCTCTCTCTCTCTCTCACACACACACACACACACACATACACCTTTACCACCTCTAATGCTACCATCATATCATATTTTGTTGATTATAATAATCATTCTCATTGTCAACTTGACTCAATTAATAAGTTCCTTTAGGTATGTCTACATTGCCAGAGAGAATTAAATAAGGGATGGAGGTTAGGGATGGGACAACAGCCTACTCTGAATTTGGGCAGCACCATTTCACAGGCTGGGGTCCCTCACTGACTAAACGGGGGGGAAGGAGAATGCTAGCTAAGTCAGAGCACCACTCTTTCTGTTTCCTAACCTGCAGATGGAGGCAAGGAGCTTCCCACCACCATTCCCCTGCCGTGACGGGCTAGATTCCTTGAACCACAAGACAATACAACAAAATCCTCGTTCCCATAAGCTGGTCTGTTAGATACTTTGCTACAACAAAGCAAGTAACTAATATAACTAATATAAGGATCTTTCACAAGTACTCTCTATGCTTCTCCTTTACCTATACTA
Organism: Rattus norvegicus; assembly: GCF_021556685.1. Classification (NCBI taxonomy): domain Eukaryota; kingdom Metazoa; phylum Chordata; class Mammalia; order Rodentia; family Muridae; genus Rattus; species Rattus norvegicus. Next base: position 32,883,503 of record NC_141539.1, on the reverse strand, counting down.
TTTGCTTTTTTACTATTTACAGCACCCAGACCGACCATTTAAAACATGAATGGAATTATGTCATGCTACCCCAAGTTCTACCAAGACTCCTCACTTTGCTCAGAAGACCTGACAATGGCCAACTAGAGCCTGGTTCATGCCCTGGCCTCTTCTGCATTTCATCCCTGGATCATGCTACTCAGCCTCGCCGGCTCCCTTGCTCCTCTGTGATTCAGCAGGGCACTCCTGCCCCAGGGCCTTCAGAACGATCACCCCTACATCTTCCCCCAGCAGGCGTCAGTCTTTGCTCCTCTCTTTGCAAACAAGGCCCATGACGTCTGTTTTCAATCTCTAACCTCCTCCTCACCTCTGTACAGATTTTGCAGCTTCCTTTCTTGCAAGTCCTAGGCAAACTGGCAGGAGGCTCCATGCATCCATCTACCCAGCCTCCTTCCGTCCAAGGTTCTGGCCTCACCTAGTTCCTTTAGAGACATTTCCACTAGACCAACGGGTATCACAGGAGAGTTTAAAGACAACAAAGATGGGTGAAGCAGGCCTGCTTTAAACTGCCTTGACGAAGAGGTGATAACCACCGGTGAAGACCGGCCATGGGTACCTATCTAATGCCAGGATTATATTACTGAGTTATCTGCCTAGGTAGGAAGGGAAGCATGACTTAGTGAACATCATGATCATGAGTGTCCCAACACAGTCGACCCTCCCACAGCAGACACAGGAAACATCTACCATCCATTTAATCAATGCCTCTAAGACCACTGTATGGGACTGTCTTCCTCTGGCCATATGTAACTCCTGGTGATGCAATCTGTGACGTGAAAGGGGGTTTGTTACCTACTCCTTCTCCCACTCCTAAGATACAGTGGGGACAGAAACAGGAGTCATGTGTTTGGTTTTTTTCTTTCTTACCAGTCTCAATTTCTTTGTTTTAACAGGTTATCATGCAGTCTACACTGGCCTCAAACTCATTTTCCTACCTCCCAGTGCTGGGATTAGAGCTTTGCACCACCACAGCTAGCTGCACACTTTACCCCTGTGGCCAAGTGTGCCATGAACCGCCCTCTTTTGAGTTCATAATGCGCTCATCCTTGCCCCCTACTGGCATCAGAATAAGTTCTGGGTTTCTAAAGTGATTGTATAACTCAAATAATCAAAGGTCTTTTTAGTCCAGCCTCATGGATTCTCTGCCAACATGATTCCCTCAGAAGCACAGTGGGCCTTTCATCTATTTGTTTCCCCATTAGTAATGTGTGCCAGAAACTACAGTTCTTCCCTGGACCTTATTCTCAAGCCTGAGCCATCTAGAAGCCACATGAAACAAGGCCCCGACTTTGTCTGTTCGACAGAATTACTTGGGAACTTGGAGAACTGTCTTCATACAGATCTCATGGACCTCAACTCTACAAATGGAAGCTCTGTAGACAGCCCTTACTTGTCTTTTCAACTGAGTACATCTACTAGGCTTTGTAAATACTCTCAGCGCTCACTCGATAGGGTCTAATAACAGCTTCTTCCTCCTTATACTGCCCAGCCATCAGAGCTTTCTCCAATTTCTTTCATCTTTGCTTGTAAGCTAATTCTGTCTTAAGCTCATCTCTGTCCTGCAATACCACACTGTTAAAAGGGTCACGTGATCCATTCCGACACTTGGCTCAGTTAGTATGAGGCTACTTTCTTGTGACCCTAATGACAAATTTACTATTTTGGTTACAGATGTATCACATGATACATTTTCTCTCTGGTATATCCTCTGTATGTCAAGCCAAAACCACATACTTTTACGTTTTACTAGTGATCCACTTCTAGTTTTAAGTACTATGGGAAAAATGAAAACTTTAATCATTTAACACAAAGGGTTTTCTGTTTGTTTGTTCTGGTGTGTGTGTGTGTGTGTGTGTGTGTGTGTGTGTGTGTGTGTGTGCGTGTGTGCGTGTGTGTGTGTTGGAAATTGAACCTACTTGTAAATAGCAGGCAAGTGTTCTACCACTGAGCTAAACCCCCAGCACTTTTAAATTTTATTTTGATACAGGTTCTTGCTAAGTTACTCAAAGTAACCTTGAATCTTCAATCTCCTACCTCAGCCCAAACAGAGCTGGAAATATAGTTCTAATCATGCCCATATCTCAGGCCAATGGGTTGGCATAAGCTCCTCTCTCCCAACCATTCACGATAGGGCCAGTTTCCCTCTATTTCGTGGGTTAGCTTTCAACTGGGTCCTAATGGAATCCTCTGAAGTGAGGAGTCAGAGGACAGAGACAGTCTTGTAGAAAGACACACAGCTGTCAGTTCACAGTCCACTGGTGAGAAGTATTTACATTGTCCCATCTGTGTAAAGTTGGAGAAGAGGTGTGGAAAGCAGTCTGAATGCCCAGACTCTGGGAAAACAGAGATGTCAGCAAGCCCTAGCAACTGTTTTCATATTGTAAAACATCTTCTAGAGGGCAGGAACCTTTGAGTGCTTTGTCCTGGAGGTATGGCTGTGCTGATTATATGTGCAAGTCCTCAAAGCACCTTATGAATGAACAAATGATGGCTGGACAGCAGAAATACTGGATATAGTACCATGTGGCACGCTTTTGGTAATGAACAGGAATTAAATAGATTGAGGTCTAAAATACTTAATTGCTACTTGTTTACTTAGATGAAACATTAGAGGCTTTGGGAAAATAAAATAATCTCATAAACACTGAAACACACATAAATCTACAGCGTGACTTCTTTGACAAACAAACTAAACTCTGCTGCTGCCAACTCTGAAGCACTCATTTCACATGTTGGTAGAGACACAGTAGAGAACATCCAAGATGGCTGTTACATGACTCAGCAGCAGAGCATTTGCCTTGCAGATATAAGAAAGGTCCAAGGTTCAATTCCCTGCTCCACCAAAAAAATTAGGTATCTTTCATTAAATGGAAATTCCTATATCCAGCCTCAAAATTCACCCATATCCTTCTCTAAGGGCCCGGGAACTGTGCATATTCTTTTTTTTTTTTTTTTTTTGGTTCTTTTTTTCGGAGCTGGGGACCGAACCCAGGGCCTTGCGCTTCCTAGGTAAGTGCTCTACCACTGAGCTAAATCCCCCAGCCCCGTGCATATTCTTAATATTGAGAACAAGTTACATAGAGACACACATGGTCGGTACACACGTGCCACGCCCAGGCATGCGATCCATCAAAATTCAGAACTGACCTACTGATGGTATCAGACTTAAGTCATGTAAGCTGATTATACAAGATTTCTGAAAATCTTAAGTTACTATAAAAAGTAAACAAATTCGGGGCTGGGGATTTAGCTCAGTGGTAGAGCGCTTGCCTAGGAAGCGCAAGGCCCTGGGTTCGGTCCCCAGCTCCGAAAAAAAGAACCAAAAAATAAAAAAATAAAAATAAACAAATTCACAAGGAAGAAAAAAATACAGCAGGATGAAATAAAAATGAGAAATATGTAGAAAGAAAAATCTTCACAGGCTCAAGGATCAAATAAGAAAGAATTCACTTATGGATTCTACACTGGTTTGCTTGTTTGGTGGTTGAGGAGGATAAAGTCGTAACACAGGTTAGGCTGAATTCAGGTCAATCCTCCTATCTCACCCTCCCGAGTACTGGAATTGTAGGCATAAACCACCACACCCAGCTTGCAGTTCTCTTACACATGTTATAACTCAGAGAAAAAGTTCAGGAGTGGATAAAGAATGCTTCTGCAAACCACAGAGCAGGACTCAGTTACTAATTTTCAAATAAATGCCAAATCCTTGTTTTTGAAAAGATTCTGAATTAGGTAAATGAGCAATTTCAAACTCCTGGAATATAAGTCTTTGCTCTCCACACGCCAATGCTGGGAATGCCAGCAATCCAAAAGTGACCAAGCAAAACCTGGTTCAGTGAGGGCAACATCTAAACTAAAAACTACACAGGAAACATTGCCAATCAACTAGCATAGTGTATAGTACTTTACCTAAGGTGGGAAAATGACAATTAAGTTATATTTATTTAATAACGAAACAAGAAAGAAAAAAGAAGGAAAGAAAGGAGAGAGGGAAGGAGGGAGGGAAGAAGGGAAGGGTAGATAAGTTGATTACATAGAGGGTCTTCCGCTTTAAAAAAAAAAAAAGATTTAAAAAATTCCCTTAAACCAAAACACAGTGCTGGAATGTACAACCAGAGAGTAGGTGTTCAGTAAAACACTGTTTTATACTTAGCTCTAACTGAAACTCAACCCCAGGAGACCTGTGTTCCTGATACACAATCACAAATTCTGGCAACACAGGCAAATGTGAACAGGGTGGATACTTTGTATTTTTGTTCCCCAGTTTAACTACTTTCTGGTGTTGGTTTATTTAATTTTTTTATTGAATTCTAGGAAAAATAAAGGGGTTAAAGAAACTCAGTTATTAAGGCCTTCTAGTGGTCCAGCAGGTACAGAGGTGAAACCCTATGTCCTGAACCCTACTTCTGACCCTGCGTGGTCTTCTATCATTTAGTAAAGCCAGCAGCCAACACAAACAATAGCAAAGATGTGAAGAAAATATTTAATGAGATTCATACTGCATGATCTATCAACACCCCAGGAAGAGAAGACATCAATCCTTATACAAATGTTGGTTCTGTTTGTTTTGAGACAGGGTCATACTCTGTAGACCAGGCTGGCCTGGAACCCCCACAGCTCTGTCTGCTTGCCCCTCAGTACTAGGGTTGAAGGCATACACCACTGTGCTTGGCCACCACCTAAGTATTACTTAAAAGCTACGTTTGAAGGTTAGAATAGTATTGTGGCTAAGATTATAAAATCGTCTTTCTCCAACGTGAGAGACGCATATCTGACTCCTGTATCACAAGCTGCTCTCCCTGAGCCATATACACACAATCGAGCTGTGAGGGGAACTGGCTTGAAGAAGGGCCTTCAAACCCAACTGAAGGCTCAAGGGAATAAACATGAGGAAGAAACCCTTTGTATGACTTTTCAAATCAGAAGAGACACACTTTTCACTTTGCAGAGGACCATTTTAAATGCACCTCCCAGAAGATTTAAAAGTCTGTTTTGAAACTCAGTGAGGAGGAACCCCAACATCCCTGCCGACATAGTTTTTGAGACACCATATCCTATCCGGCAGGACACTAGACCAAGTACTACATGTGAGCCACATGGATAGCTTGAGCGCACATGATCAAAAACAAGCAGTTAGTTACCCAAGAGGAAAGCTCCTTCATCTGGTGCTGGTTGCTGTGAGGGCCACCGGCATGGCCACGCCAAAAGCAGTTCTGGCAGAGCTGATAGTTGTGGCATTGCTGGCATCGGTATCGGAAGCCCATCATGCTCTCGCAGTGACAGTAGGAGCATTCCACAGGATGGAAGACTGGCGGCCAGCAAGAAGAGGGGACAGAGAACAAGACAGTGTCAACTGAAGACAGAAGCAGTATGGAGGCCACGGCGACAACCGACAGACCAAAACCTCTAAACTGTCTGACACTGCAGTTCAGACACTGCGTCTCTAAGAATACAAGGGTACAGCTCCAACATCAGTACAGCCAAGGACTGCAGAGTTTTATGTTAATATTAAATGTCACAGCATAGTAGTAGAAACTGTCAAATGTACTCTGGCAATTCAGGTTGGGCTTGTACGTCTTTGTGACTTTCTTCTAGTCTCTTCTGAGCATGCTCACACAGTGGGGAGGTAAGAGCCTGCCCAGGTAGACCAATGAGTGAGTGGGTCCATCACTCACTCAGAGACCTTTCCCAGCCGTTTGGTTTGCCTGTAAAGTATATGTTTCACTTTGTATTGAAATGGTGCTTGCTTCTTAGAACGCTCTTGGTGTTTTGTGCTGTTTATTTTGACTCTGACTACTCAGAGATTGCTGAAAGGGCTGCTTTTGTAAGGTGCACTCGGAACCAGTTGCCTTCATAATGTGCATACATCTGGACTTATAAGCCAACATGATAAATATAACTTTAGCTTAAACAAACAAATATATGTTCCTTTTTCAGCTTGTTCTTTTGTTTCATTTCTTAAATGGACTCTTATGCCTTCCAGGCTGGGCATGAACACAATATTTAACCACCAATGCCAGCCAATTATCTGATGCTTTTATGTCTACTTCCCAAGGACTGAGATTACAGATATGTGCCAGCACGTGCAGCTTTTAAATAGTAATTTTAATTTATTTATTTATTATATATAAGTACACTGTAGCTGTCTTTAGACACATCCAAAGAGAACATCTGATCCCATTACAGATGGTTGTGAGCCCCCATGTGGTTGCTGGGAATTGAACTCAGGACCTCTGGAAGAGCAGTCAGTGCTCTTAACCGCTGAGCCATCTCTCCAGCCCTTAATTTATCTTTTAAATAGTAACTCAAAACACAGGAAAAAACGCCAAACCAAACAGGCCTCCAAGCATGCCCTAGGACGTATTGGTCAATGACAAGTAAGATGAATAGGCTAGTGACAATGTGATAGACAAGTGGTTTTATTTCTAGACATTTCAAAGATTCCATAACATTTCTCTGTCTCCAAGAAATATCACTGAACGCATAAGAACATAATCAATAACACATTCCAGACAAAATGACAGTAAAATATTCTTATGGTTAATAGCACATCATGACAAATGAGACTTTCTACTCTGTAAAGTCGGAATAAGATGGTTTCTGAAAACTAACTGGACATGAAACTAAGAAAATACTTGAGTATAAAAGCATCTCTCCTCAAAGAACCAAGGGTAGCTTAGCAATTTAACTACTTACATGGCTATTCAGAAACGCTCCTTTAAGAATTTAACTGCTTTAAAAGTCTAGCCCTGGGCTGGAGAGATGGCTCAGCGGTTAAGAGCACTGACTGCTCTTCCAGAGGTCCTGAGTTCAAATCCCAGACACCACATGGTGGCTCACAACCATCTGTAATGGGATCTGGAGTGTCTGAAGAAAGCTACAGTGTAATTGTACACAAAAAATAAAAAAATCTTTAAAAGAAAAAAAGTCTAGCCCTTTAGAAAAGTAATCCTGAAACGGAGATGCTTGTGAAGTATCCAGACCTGAGCAAACGGCACACAGAAATTTAAAACAAAGCAGAAACTGGATAGAAAATAAAAGGTGAGAAAGAAAAGCAAGGAGGAGGAGCCTGCTCATCGGCAGCCTCTCTGCTATGCCTTCTTTCCTCCTGTGGCAAAGAGGGAGACAGACAAACCTGGAGAGAAGGAAGGCTGCATAGAAAAGAGATGGCCTTCCCTTTAACACAGCCCAAATACGGGAATAAACAGCAAAAAACACCAAGAGGTTCTAAGAAGCAAGCACTGTTTTCAGTACAAAGTGAAAACATATACTTTACAGGCAAACCAAATGACTGGGAAAGGTTTCGGGAGTACATTCGAGGTAAAATGGTACAGAAGGGCCTGGAAAGAAGGTTTGGTGAGTGAAATGCCCACCCCACAATAAGGACCTGAGTTCAGATCCCTAACATACAGAAAAGCTGAGTGGGGTCCATGTAGCCCTAGCACTGGGTGGGAGAGCAGCTGAGAAAGAAATGTCCCTGGGGCTCGATCCAGCTACTCAGTAACTTCCATGTTCACTGCGAGTCTGTCTCAAAAGATAACGAAAGACATCCAGTGTCGATTCTGACCTCCGCACGTGTGCATGCGTGCGCACCCACACAATTAATCATAAAGGGGAAAATAGAAGACAGGAAGCCCAGAATTCAAATTTATCTCAGCAGTGTTTTAATTATTCAAAAATCAACTAAACTTTGATTGCTAATATTGTAAGGCTCTAGTTTTCTAAAACTACAATTCTGGTAAATTAAAAGAGGGGAAAAAATTACTGACCACAGCAGATGAACAGAAAAGAACGACAGCCTGCAATCTTGGGGTGAAAAATGTGTCCATAGCACCAGGTTTTATTATTTCTCAGAATCCTAAGTAACAAGGCTCCCACTTTTGTGATGAAATATTTTTTCTTAAAACAAAAGCTGCAACTTCAAATGATGGTGTGCCAGCAAATGTCAATGACAATTTTTCATAATAATAGATAAGAACGCTGCAATTTCCTCCCTACAACCTGAGGGAAGAAGGGTGTGGTGCTCACCATTCTCGACATGGGCAAGCCTGTGCATGAGAGGTAGCCAGACAAGGCACTGTGGAGGAGGATCGGCCATCATGGTGTCTAAAAACATATTCAGCATTATCTTCTTCTGTGAAGAGAAGAGAAACAAGAGCACTTTATAGCTTTCAGGTGTCTTTAAACATCTAGGAATCTCCCAGCCGAGCAGGAATGAACTGCCTGCGAAATTTTACAACAAAATATTTTACATTAACGCAATCATGACTACATACATTTTAATAAACGCACACCACTTGTATCTGGAAACGCATCTCTACCAGCAAAATTCTGCCTCTAAAGCCAGCTGTTCAGTGTCTTAACCTCCTCCTTTGACCAGTAAGAAACATAAACATAGCATTTACATGGCTGTACACGTCCAACCCAAACCAGACACAGGGCCAGAGCCCAATGTCCTTCCAGTCACCATTTCTGCTATCCTGTGAGGGAAACAGACATCACACTCCTGCTCAAAAAACACCTACAACAACAGAAACTAATGTCGTTAGGAGCCATGTTTCCAGCACTCTCAGCAGTTCCTGGCGCACAACTGGCACTTAAAACACCTATACGCATACAATGATACATTTTAAATAAATGATAAACAATTGTTGCAGTAAATAATAAAGCAAGGTGAGACACTTATATATCTACAATGGTACTTTTCTCTTTCAACAGACAGCTGCCACTATGTGGAGCACTCATGATGCTCCACAGAGACAATTAGAAAACAGGCTAGAGAAACAAGTTAGAAGCACAGTTATGGGCTGGAAAGATGCTCAGTGGTTAAGAGCACTGACTGTTGTTCTTCCAGAGGTCCTGAGTCCAATTCCCAGCAACCACAATGTGGCTCACAACCATCTGTAATGAGATCTGATGCCCTCTTCTGGTGTGTCTGAAGACAGCTACAGTGTACTCATATATAATAAATAAATCTTAAAAATAAAAAAGGAAGTACAGTTATATGATGCAGATAGAACAGGTTTGGAGCAATATTTCCAATTAATAAATTGTCTTATTTTATTTCTTCTAAGCCGCAAAGGACCTTCCCAGCTCTACAGGAAAAGGAACTGGACGCAGCACTATGCAACGCCAAAGGACGTCTGAAGTTGTAACATACTTCCATGGCGCCCACTTCAAACAGCACTCAGAGGAAAGCCAGGAGAGGTGACAAACACCTATAATCCCAGCACTTGGAAGTCTGAGGCAGAAGGATCTCACGTCCCATGTCAGCCCGAGCCACAACATGAGATCATGTCTCAAATATCAACAAGGGTCCATAAGATGGCTCTTCAGGGAAAGGTGTGTACCAAGCAAGCCAGGGACGTGCGCTTGATCTGCAGGACTCAGGTAAACCACGTGAATGGCATGGCATGGGCAAGCACCCATGTGTGCACACATGTACACAGAGGAAGAAATTTAAAAAAAAAAAAAACAAAAACAAAGAACAGAACAGAACAGAACAGAAAAAAGAGAAGCGCATAGGGATCAAAGGCCCAGCCATGTAAAGATAGGAAGGGGCTGGAGCTATAGAGCCCCATGAGCCTAATGGTGTAAGGTCCTGAGCCTCAAAACCAGAAGAATATTGCACATAAAGATCTGTACAGAACAAGGAAGGGCAAAGCAAAAATGACATTCAGAATTTCATCCCTCTTTCTCCCAAGCAAAAAATGATGACACCAGGGGACTCAGGACAGAGGAGGCCAGGACAGTGAGCCATGGCATCTGCCCACAGTACTCCCGTCATACCAAATACAAGAACACACACTCATTCCTGGGTCTTCTGGAAACTATGACTATACTGACCCCAGAATGCATTAACTGGAAGTCACTCTGAGTATATCTCAAAACTAGGAGGAAAACAGAAACAGAAGGAAAACTAGAGGCAGAGTGGGAGAGAAATGTTGCAGTAAGAACTTAGATTTAAAAAATGGAGGCAGACCTAGGGTGTCAGGATGAGGAAGGGAAAGGCAGAGCGCAGGGAGGGGCTTCAGTTCCACAGCTTCCTCACGCCGCTGCACGCTGCAGGCCAGTGGGCAGGGATTATCCTCATTCTACTCAGAATATCACTGCCTTTCAGTCTTGTTCTCTCCGGAGAGTAAAATGGGGCTTTCCAGACAAACATGACACAGCCACATTACCAGAAAACCATACTGAGAGCGTCCTTCCCTCCCAAATGATGCAGTAGTATGAGGCAAATACAAGTAATATTTTTCACTCAATATTTTATTAAACTTTTTGTTTTTTTCCTTAGTGGTAGGAAATGCCACTGGACATGTTTTCGCATTTAGCAATCAATCTTTTTCAAAAGAGAAAATTGGGGAGCCACCTTTTGTTTCTAAGGATTCATTTAGAAGACATCCTTTGCAGACCCAACTAGAATGAAGCTTCACTTCTAGGTCTCTGTAATGTTTCTCAGTCTAATTAATGCTAGTGAGACAGGTCTCATTACTATGGCCTTGTTCATAATAAAGCCCATTTTATACCCTCTATTTCATCTGATCTGAAATGCTTTTAGAAGATCGCTTCGAAGTGCATCATTATATATATTTTTCCTACCGCTAAGGAAAAAAACACTTAGCCAATTAAACTAATTCAATGGCTTAATTAACCACAATCACGTGTGAGTCAGTCACACCAGGCTCTTAATGAATCTACTCAAAGGACTCAGTACTTCAAATGCACTGCTTGATGTGACAGGAATGGTTTTAGTATTTTGGTCATTATCTGCCCTGGCTCGTTTTATGTCAACTTGACACATGTTAGAGAGTCATCAGAGAGGAGGGACTCTCAGTTGAGAAAACGCACCCATAGACCCAGCTATGAGGCATTTTCTTATTGGTGATCAAAGCGGGAGGACCCAGCCCACCGTGGATGGTGCCATCCCTGGGCTGGTGGTCCTGGGTTCTATAAGAAAACAGGCTGAGCAGGCCATGAGGAGCACCCCTCCCTGGCCTCTGCCTCAGCTCCTGACTCAGGGTTCCTGCCCTGTTTGAGTTCCTGCCCTGACTTTCTTTACATGATGAACAGCAATATGTGGAAGTAGAAGCCAAACCCTTTACCCCCCAATTTGTTTTTTTGGTCACCATAGCAACAGAAACCCTGAGACATCACCGATCTTTGGGAAATAAAAAATAATATAATCTAGTTTCATCTTTTTGTCCATTACCTCTTTCAAACAGGGTATTGAAAATATCTAATTTTTGCTTTGCAAAGTAAATGCACTAATTATCCAACTTATTTCCTGTTCTGTGGTCATACCTTCTGTGTTCAGTAACTTACTAATGCCAGGCCACAGAATATATTTTTGAGAACACTTGGCATGACATGTGGACCATACCAAAAGTGGATCTAACTCAGTAACAGTGACAATGTGAACAGCCATGGTAAAGGTCTCACGAATACGGGAAATGACAACCTGTCACAACCATTCCTGTCCAACTGGAACTAAGATGCTCCTGGCCACATGAGATATCTCAACACCAGAGACGATAACATGTAAAAATATGTCCTTAGGTCACAAGAACGTGGCACACTCATCCACAAAAATTACCCAGGTGAAGGGCTGCTGCAGGAGACCATGAAGTCCTTGATTGAAATGTATTCAGTATAACACAAATATGCACACTGCACATGCCAGGGAATTCTTGCTCATTTTATTCAATGTCTATGAAAGCAAGGCCAGAACAACCAGGAAATGTCTCCAAGTGGAAAGAAAATTCATCTTGGCACATAGCCAGGAAGAGATTGGTTGGTTGAAGTAGAATCCGACCTTATCTATTGTACTTTGTAAAAAAACTAACCAACAAAAATGCCACCTCCTTTCCTATCGTCACCTCTTCTATGCTCTAGGAGAGCACGCACAGCGTGTACACACACTGGGTGACGTGACGCATGGCGTGCCTTCTCTCCCCCTCCCTCCTATGTAACAAGCAGGGTCCCGGGCCACAGCAGACTCCATGATAGAAGAGCTGTTCAGGTCGTAAAAGTCAGCACACAGACAGCACCACCTGCCGAACCTAAAACAGAGGCCTAGTCCATCCACGTCCACATTGCTGGGAACTGGTTCTAATGCTTTGTCTTATTTTGGCTCCCAAAAGCCAGAATCCAGACCTGAGGGTCCCTGCCCCTCAGCTGACTTAGACAGATAATAATAAATGCCTTAAGGCCATTGGCTGGGCAGGGACTTTTGCACCAAGAGGGAGAAGAGGAAACAGAGAATTGCCATGACAGGGAAGCAGAAAGATGAAACTTAAAAGCCTGCCGGGATACAAGGATCCAGGAAAGTGGCCCATGGGTCACTTCCCCATGGAGTCTGGAGTGGAAAGATGAAATATAGATTTTTAAAGATGTTAACTCAGGAATACCAGTGGAGAGTATTTGCTAACTGCAGGGAGGTTAAGAAGTGCTCAGCCATTGAGCTAGTCAAGGCATATCAAAATTAGCTGGCATGTGTGTGCGTGTCTGTGTGTGTGGTGTGTGTATGTGTGGTGTGGTGTGTGGTGTGTGTGTGTGTGTGTGTGTGTGTGTGTGTGTGTGTGTGTGTCTTTCATTCTCAAATCCAGAAATCTCTTGGGCAGGTGCAGCACACACAACCCTCTGGGAGCCAAATTCACCACTACACCACGTAGTTCTAGAAAAGTCTCAAAATGTACTAACCTTCCTTTTCAGCTTCCGTAATTCTGCTTCTGGCTAACTGTTCTTGTTAACTGAAGTATGTCAACAAAAGCACGGTTTTTGTGCTTAAAAGCTCACCCTGAAAAGGGCTCTGGGCTACCATGGGGTCCTGAGCACCCAGTGTTGTAGCTGGCTAGCTAATGAAAACTTTCTGTTGGCTTACACCGTATCTGAGCCATCCTCTCTGGTGAATATTCACTCTAATGTTAATGCTGCCCTTCCCACACAGACATCAGATCTAAAACCCCCACTGAGTAGACAACTCTTCAAGTTAAAGTCGGCACCAAAAAGATAAGTAGTCAAATAAGGGGTAAATCTTCCAAAGAGAAAACATAATCCTCCAAGACTTGGGAGTCAAGAAAATTAGGGAGTTTTTAATTCACTTTCTGTTTATTTTCGATAAATTTTAAGCTTCTAAACTCAGTTTGTTGGTTTATAACCACTAAGAATCACTCCGACAAACATTAAAGCTTAAGTCCTATACTCTGTTCCTCTTCCTGATGAGGAAAAATCTTCCTATATGAATCAATCTTATCAAACTAAACATTCCATAACCTAGTCCAGCCCAGACCCCTGACTCGTTCTCACTGCAGATGGGTGCTCCTTTATCCATAAATATTTCCGTTGATTTTTTTTAATGGTTCTTCAAAATAGGGTTCCTCTGTATAGCTCTGGCCGTCCTGGAACTTGCTCTGTAGAGCAAGGCTGGCCTCAAACTCACAGAGATCTGCCTGTCTCTGCCTCCCTAGAGTTGGGATTATAGTCATTCACCAAGACTGACCCAGATTAAATTTCTTTAAAAAAAAAAAAAATCTCTGACGTAGCTAAAAATAAACATCAAAATCAAGAAATTGGCATTCAGTGGCAGAATATTATTATCTGGTTATAAACTTTGTTCAGATTTTTGCAACTTCCTGTGTAACAGAAAAACAAACAAAACCCGCTGGATCACTCTCTCTAGGCTCTAATCCACCGCTTCCTCTGTCTTTTACGATTCTAACAGTTTTGTGTACAGGCCAACTTTACCGTTGCATGAATTTGTTAAGACTCACATGTGGCTGTATTGAGGCGCCACAAATCGGACCCCTGAATATTTCCACGACATTCCATTCAAGCTGTGAGGTCTCCGAGGAAGGCCTGAGCAGGGGAGCAGCACACCTCAGCCTGACCGGTTGTTAAGCTTCTCCCATCCCTGTTGGCATGACTGCTGGCTGGGCTGAAGTCCTGTCCCTGACTGGTTGAGTCTCCCAACCCTAAAGCTACCATTCCTTTGGTAATTAAGTATCTTCTGGGAAGATTTTTTTCTATTAGTTTTAAACGAGATTTTTTTTTCCTGAATTTTCTGTTTCTCATAACTTTCTAAAGGCAATATTTCGGCTATCTGTTCTCTACATTAAGTAACTACTTTTGAGTTTCTCTTTCTCTCCAGCCTCTGAGACAGAGTTCAGCTCTCAGGAATATGCCTTAAACAGACTCTAGGTGGGTTGGGGATTTGGCTCAGTGGTAGAGCGCTTGCCTAGCAAGCGCAAGGCCCTGGGTTCGGTCCCCAGCTCCGAAAAAAAAAAAAAAAAAGAAAAAAAAAAGAAACAGACTCTAGGTAAAAAAAAAAAATAAGAAAAGATGTCAAACTTCCGACTCTGTCACAGGTAAGCTCAGTGTACCCCACAGGGCAGATGAGCACTGTGAGGAAGACAATGATCCAGTTATCACTATAGCTTTAGGTCAAAATTCCTGCCCTTAAAATCTAAAGAACATTACTTTAAAAAAAAGAAAAGAAAAGAAAAAAAAAGGAAAAAACATCTATCAGTTATGACAATGCAGAAAAAAAATTCTTTAAAATACTTAAATGGCTTTTTTTTTTTTTTTTGTCTTGTTGGTACCTTTGGCCTTGTGGCTGCTGCACCTGGTTGCCCTCTCGCCCCTCTTTCTTCCCCTCCCCCTCTCTCCACATAGCCCAGCTTAGTCTGGTCAACTCTGGGCTCTCCTGGCTGTCCCTACCTCTACCTACACTCTCTTATCTATAATAAACTTTCTCCCCCACCATAAAAACAAAACAACAGTAACAAAGAAAAAAAAAACTCAAATGTTCCCTTACCTAAGAACAAGAGTCCTCAGGTGAACTTCCACCCCTCTCCTGCCTTTCCTTAGCCTCTTCCTTTAAAGGTAGAAGGTGGAAGCTCCTTAGCCCCAGGTCTTGTCAATGGTCCTTACCTGCTGTGGGAAACAGGTACGGACTGCGTGTTCCGTGTAACCAAAGGATGGCCCTTCAAAGACAGCTGTTGGGAGTTTCAGGGCTTCCTTCAGAAACTGGTCAAGCTTGCCAAACATCATTAAACCATTCGAATCTGACATCTGGGAGAAAATGTCTGTAAGAACAAAAGCAAATAAAACCAAACTATAAGAAACTACTGTCTCTTAAAATTGTAAATGGCTTTGTTATTTCTATGCCACTAAAAATGTATCATTCAAAAGTCCCATAACGTTACAATTTTTAATTAACACTCAAATCATCCTCCTACTTATTAACACTGTGTAGTTACTTGGCTCTCTCAATGCCATCCATTTAAGATTCTACCTAAACATTAAGTGGAGAAAACATTCATGTCTGTCCACTTACCTTTCTGAAGGTTTTAAATGGAGGTTGTACGCATGAGAGCAGTACCCAAAGAGACTGGAAGAGGGTGATGGATCACCTGGAGCTGGAGTTACAGGCAGTTGTGAGCTCCTTGCTGTAGGAGTGGAAAATCAAATCCAGGTCTTCTGCAAGAGCAGCAAGTGCTCTTAACTGCTGAGCATTCTCTCTGTCCCTCACCTTTCTAAATCCATGGAACTGAAGGATAATTAGCTTTTATTTGTGCAACCCACAGTTCCAAGAAGAATTCTGAAACAGCATGTCTTTATTCCTTACTATCTGTGTTTATAAGACAACAAACACAGCACTTAGAAGGCAGAGGCAGGAGAATGAGACTACATAGCAATTTCAAAACCAGCCTGAATAACATGAGAACCTGGATAGGAATGATAGGAATAAAGAGTAGATTACTGAATTTATTTTTAAATTTTAATTTTCTGTTCATTAGTGTTTTGTCTGCGTTTGTGTGTGTGTCAGATCTTGAAGTTACAGGCAGTTATGAGCTGCCATATGGTTTCTGGGAATTGAACCCAGTTCTTTTGGAAGAGCAGTCAATGCTCTTAACCATTGAACCATCCAGCCCTGTTTTAAATCTACTTTTAAACTAGAAAGCCATTAACAAACCAAAAATCTTACATTGGTATAGATCTTTGTACACTGATACAAAATTGAGGCTATATTTTGTTATATCATTATAGAGCTTTGTATATTGATATAAATTATGTTAAATTTGGTTACCCTGATTTAGATCTTTGCTGATACAGATTACATTTTGCTATAATATACATACAATGTACATATGTTCTCAACCCTTGTTTGCGGTATTGCACCTAGGTGATTCTTAAAAATGCAGTATTAAGTTCTGACCCTTTTAAGGCTGCTACTATACACTGTTTAGAATAATTAAGTAATGCAAATTAATAGTCAATCAAACTTATGGTCATGTCAGATACCAGTTAATTATAGAAACATGCTTCCTAGGTTGATCACATAGTAAATAGCTAGTAACAAGCAACATTTGCCAATTCTGATATAGATGGATGATCTTCAAAAATCTCAGAGACCTACAGAATACGGCAATTTAAGATGTTTCATTATTTTAAGGCTTTTCTAACAGTGAGACATGTCAGGTCCTGGCAGCACCTCACGCTACTTCAAAGGTGATGATGAGCATCAAAGAATCTCCATATGGAGTCTGTTTCAAATACTGCAAAGCTGGGGCTGGAGAGATGGCTCAGCCGTTAAGAGCACTGACTGCTCTTCCAGAGATCCTGAGTACAAATCCCAGCAACCATGTGGTGGCTCACAGCCATCTGTAATGGGATCCGATGCCCTCTTCTGATGTGTCTCAAGACAGCTGCAGTGTACTCACATATATAAAATAAATAAAGCTTAAAACAACAACAAAAGCAAATACTGCAAGGTAGCCACCGGGTTCAACTGCAGACAGAACACTGTCCAGAATAGGCAAGCATGGATGCATGGAGGTCACCCACTGAGCTTTCCATGACAAGGTAAACACTCCTTCATAATTCCTGCCTCACAAGAGTCTGTCAGATGTACTAGGTCAGAGGCTAAAAATGGATGCTCCAACGCTGTAGAGACAATTTGGGGGGACCGTCCAGACAGCCAACTGTCTCTGTCATTTCTAGTTTTGGAAGTTGCTTGCCTACATGTCCTGCATACTCAGGGAATATTTATTCCTTCTCAAATCTCTGATGGGGTCGAAGACTAGATAACTAAAGTCTTACATGTAAATTTAAGTTGTTTAGAATTATGAAAATGTTTAAAGTTTATGCAAGTTATGATAAGGATGTTTAAGTACAGAACTTTGAACTCACCAAAATAGGACAGATAGTAGAGAATTTTACCAAAAGTTGCCAAATGCGGATGACTGGACATTGTGAATGTAAATCTCACCTCACTGCTTCATAATTGTTATCACTGAGTAATTTATTAGTGTGAGAGGAAGAGCTTCCAATGGACTGAAAGGGGGAAATGTAGGGAGAGGGTTAGTGTGCACTGTGTAAAGATCATCCTCGTATAATTCAAATGCTGGTTTCTCTGCCCCGTAACTGGCACTGTAACACTTATTCTGCGTATCTCCTGCCTCGATGTTGAGTAAACATTGCTCCCTGCTTATTTTTTGACTTGTCAATGAATTCTGATCAGCCAGTGGCTGAGCAGAAGAGAGAATAGGGTAGGACTTCTGATCCTAGCCAGGCGATGGGGAGAGAGAGAGGAAGAATTGGCCACGAGGAAAAGGGTCCAGGAGCCCCCACGGGACCACAACCGGCATATAGAGAGCCAGACTAATAATAAAATGTGGGTATCTTAGGGATTTTGGCTAGGAGGTAGGTAGATCGGCTTAGAGGAATAGAATATTAACTGCTCAGCTAGTGTGCCTTAAACCCATTAAACAAATCATAGTGTGTATGTACACACACACACACACACACACACACACACACACACACACACACATACCCTAAAGACAGCCTGCTTAGTCTGCATGTTTGATATGTATGTGTGTTTTATATGTATACATCCTTGTATGCATGTTTTCAGAGCTGATCACTTGGCACAGGATAACCAATTCGTGTGTTTTTCTCTAGAGATTATTTCTCCCACTCCCAGCATTCCTTGGTCCAGCAGTTCTTTGTGCAGAGCTGAGGCCATGTGGGCTTTCCCTGTCCAGTCTGGCATATCTACTGTATTGTCATTATTCAGCTCATGCTTAGTCGGCCATGTTTGCAAGACTTCATGGGTGTAGCTGTTGTAAATTTGGTGCCAGCCTGCTTTTCGGCTGCAGCGGCTTGGGTAGCTGACGTCATCACCAGTCATCATGTATTTCCACTATCACCAGAGTCGTAAGTGACATTCGCCTTTTTAAAAGGCCCAAGCCAGTCCATGTTGTTCTGCCTTGTTCCTTCTATCTCCCAGTCTTTTGCCAGTTTCTCTGTCTCTCTGTGTGTGTCTCTGTATCTCTGTCTTTCTCTCTCTGTCCACCTTGTCCTCACTCTGAGACGGTCTTTTATTTTCACCACTCCCCCAATAAACCTCTTGTGCTAGATCTGTCCCGTGGTGTCTCTTAGCTGCACTCCTTGGCCGTTTGGCCATGGACTCCCTGATTCTCTGGCTCTCACAGTCTTGACACCCCCTTTCTTGTCGAGTTCCTCAATCTTGGGTGCAGGAACTGAGTTCTACAGCTCTGCATTTTGATTGGCTGTAGTTCTCTATAGTGGTCTCCATGTGTTTCCTTGATGAAGGGTAAAGACTACACTTACCTGTGGGACAAGGACAAATGCTTAGATGTTGTTAGGGCTGGCCTCACCTCCCACAGCCCCTCTCTGCTCCTTGTTGTAGAGAACATTCGATCACTGCTTCCTGACTGCCGGGCTAGTCTCACACTCCTGCTGCCATGCCTTCGCCCCTGTGATGAACTTTTCCCCTCTAGGACCATAAGCCAAAATAAACCACTTCTCTCTAACTTGTTTTTGTCAGAGTATTTCTATCACTGCAACGGGCAACTAATAACTAATATGCTGTATAAACGCTTCTATCCCAAGATACTGTGGTATGATAAAATCCTGTTTTTAACAGAAAGGCTGGCAAAGAAGATGAGAAAGGCATCGCTGGCAGCCCTACTCGTTCTCCACAGAGTTCTCGTGTCGGTCATTCCTCTGTTCATCCAGAGTGGGGAGAAAGCAGAGATAACCAGGAGCTCAAAATCGAGTGACAAGGAAGCATGACCTCACCTGGATATGTGCACACGTGCACACATATAATCATTTGAAATAACATATGAGAAATTGGTTCTTAGGACTTGCTGAAGGCCAAAAAGGTAGCCTTTTAAATCCATACCTATCTGGATCTGGAGTAAATGTTATCAAATTATAGTCCTTTACAATATAACTTAGGGGCTGGGGAGATGGCACAGTGGTTAAGAGCACTGGCTGCTCTGCTCTTCTAGGGGCCCTGAGTTCAATTCCCAGCAACCACATAGTTGCTCGCAGCCATTAATAATGGAAACTGATGCCCTCTTCTGGTGTGCAGTCACACATGCAGATTGAGTGCTCAAACCCATAAAGTACACTGACAAATAAACCTTTGAGAAAAATTTAAAAGTTATAATTTATAATAAGATTATAAATAAACTGCTTTAAAATATCAACAGACAGGACAATATATACCAACTTCAGAAACATTGGCTAGGTGTGGTAGTTGGATGTGGTGGTGTTTTCCAGGGTCCAGTACTCAGGAGGTAGAGGCAAAAGTTCCAAGACTTTGAAGACATCCTGGTCCACAGAGCAAGCTGGAGGCCAGCCACAGCTACATAAAAAGACTGTGTTCCTAATAATTAGAGGAGAAAGAGGAGAGCAGGAGGGAGAGAGCAAAGGAAGTAAGGACTTTGAAATAAACATAATAAAAGAGGCATTGCCACCACAAAACAAGAGCACACACAGGGGCTGAGGCTGGGCAAGAACAGAGTGTGTGCTTCACCTGCACAAGGTCCTAGGCTTGGCCGTAGTGTCCTCCCCAAAAGAGGCAACAGTCACGAGAAAGAATGAGTAGGATGCAGACGATACCTAAAAACCTAGCATCATAGATAGGATAGAAGACAGAGTGACAGATGGACAGATGGCAGGAGAGGAGAAGGAAAGGCAAATGTGTAAGTTCTCCAGAAGTAGAGAAACTTAGAGATACTAAATTAAAAGTGAGAAGATGAACACGCAAAGTAAGACAAGGAGCGGAGAGTGCTCAATGGCAGAACACCTTCCTCTCCTGCATAAGGCTTGGGGTCAATTCTCAGCAAGCAAGCATACATTAGTTAGAAGATGGAGCGGAAAGGATTGTAGGAAGAATTCTGGTGGGGCTGGAGAGATGGCTCAGTGGTTTAGAGTACTGTCTGTTCTTCCAGAGGAATGGGGTTCAGTCCCCAGAGCCTACACAGCAGCTCACACATGTAACTCCAGTTTCAGGGCTCTGACACCCTCGTTCAAACATACATATAGGCAAAACACCAATGAACATAAAATAAGGATACATTTTTATATTAGAAAAGGAAATCTTGGGCTTTTGTTTGTTGAGGCACGATTTAATAAGTCCTACACGTTGGTGTGGTACATAGTAAGGAAAGCCCTTGTACTTCTGGTGGGCCTGCCTCTACCCTTGCCACTCCAGTTTTGGTTTATGTGATGCTAGGGTGTGAACCCACCCCCGAACAAGTCTAAAGAAAAGTTATCTAGAGCCTAAAAAAGGAGATTTGGAAGAACGAGGAGGAAGCAGGACAGAAATGGGATTAAGAACCACCAGACAAAAGGGTCCAAATGCCTCTGCCTGAGATTCATAGCTATGTCCTCATCTGGTGGTAACTGAGAAGCCGGCACTGAAAGAAACACTGACACTGGGAAATATAGTATTTCTGCTATGAAAGAAACTCTGAAAGACAAAAGAGTTGAATCTGATTTTAAAATGTTTAAGTGGAGATGAAGTGCTTAAAAGCTGCCCCTCAGGATTAGACAGCTAATGAATGTGATGAAGAGAAGATGGACCTGATCTGCAGCCACCAGCTGCAAAGCTCTATCTACAGAAGAGACTGGATTATAAGTGGTGGCCAGTGATGGGGAACAGAGATCAAAACCAAGACATTTCAATGCTAGGGACTGCATGGGATGAAAGAAAAACCTGAGTGGAATAAACAGACTGGAGATGTGTACCATCCCTATCATGTCTGCAAGCCTGCCTGCAGTCAGTACTGAGTCGCACGGAAGAGGGACCGCAGAGAAGCTCGGAGATGCTTATGCTCTGAAAGGGAGGGAAGAGCACGCTGACTCCACTTGTAAAGAGCTGGCTGCGACTCTCATGAGGAGTGCAATCACATATTAAGTCAGAGTGAGAGCAGAGGGTCCGTATGAGGTATGACAGACACCTCAAGGCATCCATGTAACATCTCCTCCCCTCTCGCTCACTAACTGAATCCTTACGGTGTTTACCGTGGCAGTGCGGGTTTTTGTAAAATGTCTTCCCTGCCTCCTGTCCACACTGTAACTCTGGAGTAGATTTCTGGAGAAGTGTTGGTTTCCTATCAGAACTTTGAATTCAGCAGCCTCTGGACTCATTTTAGCATGAGAAATATAAACCTTAATGCATTTAAGTCACTTACTAATCAAGTTCTTGGTTACTACTAAACGTGTTCACGTACATTTATACAATCAAAACTGTCTTATTCCAATAAGGCAATGAGTAACTCATAGCCACAAACAGCAGGACTAGAGACTCCGGCTGCCACATATGTGCAGGTGTGCGGTATCATGATCGCAAGCACGTACATGACACATCAACAAGTCTCTACCTAACTCGTTTAAAAACACAAAGAGAAAAATAACCAGAGAATCACATGACTGGCCGCACCACAGAGATGTATTATTTTCAATTCCACTCAGTTTCTATGTCCTGTCGAATGGACTCAAAGTAGTAATTTTCTAATCACGAAAAGGGCACAGATTATAAGAGGGGTGGGGAAAGGAACATGTTTGTTTGTTTTAAGAAAAGTACAGCTAGATCCAGAAACTGAAGGCATAATGAGGTAGCTCGTTACTTCTTGAGTTACTGGTTTAACTAGTGGTGTATTTTTGGTTTGGTTTTGTTCTTTTAAATAGGCTTCCCGTATCTGCAGAAGTGGTGCGAAACTAAGCTAATCTCAGATGAAGCACCACAAGTGATGAATCTGAGGGAGTGTAGTTTACTACTTCATATAACGAGGCCTAAAGAATAAATAAAATTCAGTAAAAACACCACGAACAAGGGCTTGGTGGTGATGGAGGGCGTGTAACAGGTGTGAGACTGCAGGCTCCATTCTTGGCGCTAAGAGAAAAGACTATACCAGCTCTCTGATTAAAGCCCTACCCCGTGCTGGTATACAGGATGAACTTCCTATTTATACAGCGCTGAAAGAAAGCACGCCAGTTCCCCAACAGTTGTTCCTAACTGAAAGAAAAAGGGGGAGGGGAAGTAGGCTTTATTCCTTGTGGAAAACCCACAACCTTCAATGTACATGTCTCATCCAGTTTCTTCCTTGTGTAGCAGGCACAACTACTGACCTTACAGAGTACGTTTGATTTTTGTTCTAGTGAGAAGAACCCTCTTTCTACTGACTGTTTCCATCTGCTGTGTCTCCTCCTCTTAAAACCCATGACAGGCTTCTGCAAGGTGACAGGACTGTTCAGACTAAAAGGACAAGTCTATTAATGGACAGACATTTTCCTTTTACATGAATGTTCCCTGGCAAAGGTGACTTCCAACTCCTGCCAGCTTTCAGTCAACTGCATGACTTAACCAGGAAAGCCATGTACACACATCTGTTTATAAGCGCACACCACAAACTAAGTACAAGGCACACTGCATTCTCAAACTGGTTAAAATTCCACATCGCTGATGAAGCCAGAAGGAGAGGGGCTCATCTGAAGCTTTTGCTGATCCAGCCACACCCACCTTACAAAGAGTTCTTGGTTCCTGCAATGGCTCTTCTTGGTTGTCAGCCTAACTACATCTGGAATTAACAAAAACCCAAGGGGCTGTGGACACCTGTGAGGGTTTTTTTTTTTTTCCCTTAATTAAGGCATTTGAAATGGGAAGACCCAGTTTTTTTTTTTTGAGGGGGGGGGTCTTTTTTTGGAGCTGGGGACCGAACCCAGGGCCTTGCGCTTCCTAGGTAAGCGCTCTACCACTGAGCTAAATCCCCAGCCCCGGAAGACCCAGTTTTAATCTGGATCTTCTGAGGTGGGATGGTCCACCTTTATCTGGGTCACACCTTGTGGTAGCTTATATAAAGGATGGAAGAAGGAAGCTTCCACTGTATGCCTGTTTTCTGCTCTTTCTGCTCTATGTCTGGCAAGTTCACACCTTCACTGATATTAGAGTTTCTTTGGAATTCTGTCATACACTGAAAACCAGCTGAGACAAACAGCCTCATGGACTGAACAACTACTGGATTCTAGGACACTGTTGGTAGGCAGTCATTGTTGGGCTAGCTGGACAACAGCCTGCAAGCCATTCTAATAAATCCCCTTTATCTATGTGTGTGTGTGTGTGTGTGTGTGTATGTGTCTCTGTGTCTATGTATGTCTATGTATGTTTATGTGTGCATGTGCATGTGTGTATGTATGTCTGTGTGTGTGTGTGCCTGTCTGTGTGTCTATGTATGTCTATGTGTGTGTATGTGTGCATGTGCATGTGCGTATGTGTGTCTATCTGTGTGTCTATGTGTCTGTCTGTGCGCGTGTGCATGTGCATGTAGGGTTGGGGCTGAGAGGGATGTGCATGTGTCCTGTTCCTCTAGAGAAGCCTGACCAATACAGCTTCTCTTAGTTTCTGCTTTTCATTTTGTTATAGTTCATACAATGCAGATATAGAGAATATTTCTTACTTGCTTCCAGTTCTAAAACATTCCAGTTATTCCAGAAATGCCAAACGCAGGCATTGCTCATGCAGATTAAAAGAGAAGTCAAAAGCTGGCTAGCAGCTACCAGTGAGGGTGAGGGTGGAGTGACATGTGATTAAGACCCAGGAGAAGGAAGAAGACGTTTGAACAGGGAAACTGTTGAACTGAAGCCAGAGGCCTCTCTGCAGCCTGTTAATGAAACACCAGAAGCAAGCAACTGAAACAACGGTGAGAAAAGTCAATCCTGAGCAAACAGAGCAGAAAGCTTCCCAGGTTAACTTTTCTCTACTCAAAATGCAGTCTTTCAGAGACATGTAAAAAGGTAAGATGTATACCCTGGCACTACTGAAACCCAGTGTGTTCAACAGGGAAAACTGCCATTAGCATCTTGAAATATTCAGACTGTCTAAGGTTGAGGTGGAAGCACCCAGAGGCCAAAGAGCTCTAGGCTTCATTATAGTACTATGAGCTCAAAAAAGGAGAAGAAAGAAAGAAGTGTGAGGTGTATGTTTGTCTGTAACTTGAGACACACCTAACTGTTCCCCCACAAGTCGACTGAGTAAATGGATAAAAGCACTTTTACAGTCTTCTCCATACATCTGCTTCACTACTTAAAGACACTAGTTTTTAAATAAAATTTTATAAAAAAATAAATATATAAAGTAAACTTTTAGTGTGGCTAGAAGGGGTTTAAATTAGTTGCATCAAATTGGTTTGTCAGGTGTGGCTTCAGCCTACAGGGGCTGCTCCACTCGGAGTGGCTGATACTGAGTTTTGATAACATTTTAACCAGCGTCTGAGTGCTAGTCATTGGCATTTAGAATCCTGTGTAAATTACCTTTCAATCCAGAAATACAGGACCACGATAAGGGACATCCCTGCAAATGTCTTATAGATAGAAATACTCAAAGCACTTCTGAAAAACCTAACACATTTCACACCCCAAACACAAATGTCTGTTAAGTTATCTAAAATGTTCTTTTGATATTTAAAAAACATCAACTTTAGAAGGTGGAAGGGGTAGGCTGGAGAGATCAGCAGTTGAAACCAGTTGCTTTCTTGGGGAAGACCTGAGTTCCATTCCGAGCACCTGGGCGATTCACAAGCTCCCAGAACTCCAGTTCCAGCACATCCAACTCCATCTTCCAGCCTGTGAAGGCACCTGTATGAACACAGTGCACAGACAGACACGCAGGCAGGAACACACGCATGTAAACAAAAATGACTGTCTGCAAAGGCCGAGGGGAAAATAAAGGAAAACTTTTTAGTTAAAAAATCCCAAAAGGCAAGATGCAAAGGGTTAGAGAGAGGGGGCGGGGAGAGAGCAATGCTGAGCTGTGTGCCACGCCGCCGAGCTTAATACAGTGGGACCTTTATTGCAGGAAACGGGATGCAGTCAGAAGGAAGAGGTTGGAGCACCCATGCAAACTAAACCCACAAACAGGATTAGAAAGTAAATAAAGCGCACTGGGTGGGCACTGCCCAGCAGCGCCATCCTTCTCTTCTGCCTATGCGCGAGGTTATTCAGCCACCTCCACCCAGGACAGCACATCTGAGAGCGGGACACCCAGGTGGGAAGATCCCCATGGCGGCCAAAACTGAGTGTCCAAATAGGGTTTCCCAGTTTTCTCCCATAATAACCACTTTAGTACAATATCTCATTCGTGGTGTTTCTCTGCTGGTGGCATACAAAAACGAGCAAGTCAGAAGCAAATATCTCTTAACATAGTGCACCTCTAACACCGTCCAATTAGCCAGTGACAAAGGACACACAACCAAGCAACAACAACAACAAAAAAAAAGGGGAAAAGGGGGGGGGCACAGTATAGCTGACCCCTGAAGAGTATAGATTTCAGATGCTAAGGGCCACTTACGTATTTTCCTTATTCTTTCTTTTTTATCCTTTTTATGGAGATTTTTTTAAAGAGGTAATATAGATGAAATTATGTTTCATTCAAACATAAGAAGTTAGAATTCCGTCTTTTTAAATGATATTGATATCTGTGTGTGTGCATCCTGGAACTCATAGGGACTGGTCATCTCCTCCTACCACGTGGGTTCTGGGCCCTGTTAGGCTTCCACCAAGTACTTTAATCTCCTGAGTCATCTCCCCGGCCCCAATACAGCAATTCTAGCACTTCATTAGAACCCACAGCTTTGCTTCCATTTCTCTGAAATGTGACACCTGACCCTCCCCCCCCCCCCAGTGTCTCTGCCATGACAATATTAGCACAGTGGAGAAAAACAATAGCTTAAATCTAGGCTCTAAGTCTGGCAAGGTGGTGCCAGGCTTTAATCCCAGCACTGGGGCGGCAGAAGCCCGTAGGATCTCTGTAAGTTCAAGTACAGCCTGGTCTACAGAGTTCCAGTACAGCCAAGGCTACACACAGAAACCCTGTCTCAAGAAAACAAAACAAAAATGAGGGTGTAAACTTAGATGAATACCCCACATCACCCTCTGTAGAGAGAGCCAGTGTTAGGCTAAACTGATAGCTGGGTAAGTAAAAAAACCATGCCCAGCAAAATCAAATAGTTATGAATTTCATCTTCTCTGTCCAACTTGATCTAGTCTCCCTCTTATACTATCTACTGAATAGTGAATAGAGAAATGGTGACCCATAGAAAAGGGGGAAAAATAAAACAGAAACGAAAAGCACATAACAGCAACAAAAAGAAAGGTCACCGGCAGAGGGGACCGGCAGAGGGGAGAGAGACCAGGCTGTCAATTTCAGACCGCTGAGGAACAGTTGGATCCCAGCAAACATCACCTCACGAAGAATGGAGTGAGACGGCTAAAGATGACCAAGCCTAGTAAAAGTAATTAAAGTTTTTTAACTAAAAACAAAACCTCTCCAATCACATTTTTACTAACACGTAAATCATTTTAAAGGATTTTTTTTCAATGTCAACAGCATTATTCTGAACTCCAGTTTTCTTGCTTTAAAAAACACTAACACGAAGTGAAGTCTGCTAGCTGCCATCTTGTGTCCCCATCCCCGCATGTGTGTGCCTTATCTCAGCTGGTCTGCCTGAGACTGAACCTTAGTTCCACGCCAACAAGATGAGAGAAACGATCATGAACCAGGAAAAACTCGCCAAACTGCAAACTCAAGTTCGCATTGGTGGGAAAGGAGCTGCTTGTGGAAAGACAAAGCAGACGATGAAATGTGCTGTTCTCCATAAAGAAGTTAGGGTTAACAACATCTCTGGTACTGAAGAGGTGAACATGTTTACAAACCAAGGAACAGTGATCCATTTTAACAACCCTAAAGTTCAGGCCTCTCTGGCAGCAAACACCTTCCCCATGACAGGCCACGGGAGACAAAGCAGCTGACAGAAATGCCTCCCAGCATCCTCAGCCAGCTTGGTGCAGGCAGTCCGACCAGTTTGAGGAGACCGGCTGAAGCTCTGCCCAAACAATCTGTGGATGGAAAAGCAGCAATGGTTCCTGGAGAGGAGGAGGATGAAGTTCCAGAGCTGGTGGAGAATTCTGATGAGGCTTCTAAGAACGAGGCAGACTGAACTGAAGCAACTTCTGAAGAAGGTGACACTTGCAGAAGTTACATACAGGAGCTGCTGGTTTATATCATAACTGCTTTTTAAAATGTTTATGTTTATTATGGACTTGATAAAATCTAGATCGCTAATATTTTTAAGCCCAATCCCCCTGGACCCTGCAGCTCTTTTCAGTATTTGCTTAGGCTCAATTCATTCTTTGCAGCAAATTAAGCTGAAGAAGCCTGGGCATAAAGTTTGGAAAGGTTAATAAAACTCTTTGCCTAGTTAAAAAAATAAATAAAAAAACAGAAGTGAAGTCAACGTGTCCGGAGCAGCAGGTGGCATGGCTCATGTATTTGGAGTCCTGCTACAACGTAGCCTCATCCAAAGTTCTATAAACATTCACTCGCTTAACATTGTTTAAACATCCTAATTTGAAAACAAAAACTTTCAAATAACATGGAAATACTTACATCTCAATTTGTCCAGCATCTTTCCACCACACATGGTTGCTAACATAGCTTTAACTGAAAAGACGGTCAGCTTGCCTCGGCCCTCGCTGCAAAAGTAATAATAGAAATAATTGCTATCTGAAACCATAAAAGTAACCAACCACATCTCTAAACACTGAGCAACTGATAAACTGATTCTCCCCCTTAAATACTTTACCACATTTTTAAACTCCGTTTTTCATTCTTTGAATATCATTTAAAAATACACCCCAACATCCGGATAATAGCAGTTTACCGTCGCACACTAAGTACCAGGTGCACACTGCTATGAAGGTTTCACAGGATGTTCACTGTTGTTCTGGCAACAGTCTTTACGCAATGATGTTAAGTACTTATTCTGAGAAGCCAGACCCCATCTGTCTCCCTACACCACTGCAGGGGAAGGGTAGCACTGGGAAGATGAAAGGAAGACATGATGCATGCTGTGCACCTGCAGCAGAGAGGGGCAGCACCAGAGTGTCACCCCTTCAGTCACACCTGCTGTCACTGCAGACAGAGAACTTCATTCCATAGCTGCTTAAAGTCAGTGTGTACTGGCTAACAGCGAGTCTTTGCGGTAATCTTTTTAAATTGTTTTAAATATGTATTTATTTATTTTTACGTAACTGTCTTCAGACACACCAGAAGAAGACATCAGATCCCATTAAAGACGGTTGTGAGCCACCATGTGGTTGCTGGGAATTGAACTTGGGACCTCTGGAAGAACAGTCAGTTTTCTTAAGGGCTGAGCCATCTCTCCAGCCCCTGTGGTAATCTCATAAAGTCTGTGGTCACAAAGTTTCACAGTAACTTAGAGCAAAAGAGCTTTGCAGTGAAAGAGGTTACCATGTTGGTTTTGCAAAGGCAAAACACCCTGTTACATTCACAGGGCCCAGAGGATGTTTCCCAGGCTGGGGATACAGCTTAGTGTAGAGTGACTCCAAGCCTCAGGCCCTGGACTCAATCTTGAGTACTGGGAAAACAAAAGAAAACACAGAGCTTCCCACTTTCCAACCTTCCTTGTATCTGAAAAGAAGAACATGATCTATAAGCCTTTTTTATCATAGCTAGGTTTTTAAACTATGACATCTCGGTGAGTTTATTCATAAAACTAGGAACCCTATAAGTAACTAAAATGAGGAAGGGGTTTTTACAGATATATGTCCTCAGAAATAAAGACAATTTTCTACATGTAAGGCAATATGGGTCTGGAAGAATGATGAGGAATATTCCTTCGTCATACGAGGAAAGTCAGTGTCTAAAGAATCTTCGGTAGAGTCTAAGAAGTATACTTTATTTTCAAATTTTACATGCAGTCTTCCTATCCCTCAGTGATTCAGAACTCATTATGATACCCTGGCTGGCTTTGAACTCAGAGCAATCCTGCTATCTCAGAATCCCAAATGCTGGAATTATAAGCATGCACTGCCACATCAGCATGAAAACATGGACTTTTCATCGAAATCTTCTGTGGATAAAAGCAGCTGCATGCATAAGAACTGCGGGGAGGGCTGGAGAGATGGCTCAGCGGTTAAGAGCACTGACTGCTGTTCCAGAGGTCCTGAGTTCAATTCCCAGCAACCACATGTCTGGCTCACAACCATCTGTAATGGGATCTGGTGGCCTCTTCTGGTATGTACAGTGTACATTAAATAAATAATACCTTAAAGAAAGACAAAGAAAAAGACCTAGGGGGAGCCTGAGGATTCTACTGGGCATGGTGGGGATGCTGGATGCAGTGTGCGGCCAAAGCACTGCCGTACCTCAGACCTCAGAGGGATCCCTAACAATATTTCTGATAGACAGGAAAGCAGGTATTACAAGTCTTCATGTGTCTGGTGTTGCCTGGCCCACACAAGCAGGGGAGGTGCTGTAGAAATCAATTATTTCTTTATGTCAACTGGACCCTTAACAGAAGAGACAAATGGGGGTGGGGGGATGTGGGGAGGTAAGAATAGGAGATAAAACCATTCCAGTTTTAGCCAGGTAGTGGTGGCACACACCTTTAATCTGGAGACAGAGGCAGGAGTATCTCTGTGAGTTCAAAGCCTACAGATCTAAGTTCCAGGACAGACAATGTTACACAAAGAAACCCTTTCTCGAGGAAAAAAAAACAAAACAAAACAAAAACAAAAACAAAACAACAACAAAAATCTGTTCCATTCTTCTCCCAAAGAAGCCCCATATTCAAGAATGCCACAAAGATGGCTGAAGTCATGGTACTTCTGCATACTACTGGAGAAGGAAACTAAACACCAACCCAGCTACAATCCCTTCGGTCTACACTGGTGACCTATCTCCAGGATATACTGGTACAATAGAGGCACAACAGCTGTGGGAGTAACCAACCACTGTCCAATGGATTTCAGGTGCATTCCGTGAGACGGAAGCCATTTCCAACACTGCTCTGGCAGCCTGGAACCTGAGAGTAGCCAGGGCCTGAACTTGGGGAAAATGAAAGACTACTGCTCTGATAAAGGAACAGCAATGAAGTGACTCCTAACAGCATCTGAGATTTGGGGTATATCTATGGGTATGAATTAGTGTCTCCCTCACAGCGAGCATCAGAGAAGCTTCCTCCTGCACAAAATGGGCACTAACACAGAGAACCAAAGCTGGGCAGTGTACAGAGTGACAGACCTTAAAACACTCGGTCCTAATTGGGATGTCTTCATCAAATCAGGACTCCCCTCGTGGTTCAGGAACTATATGGAAGACAAGGCAGACGGATTTTAGGAGTCAGGGCGGAAGACACTGAAGAAACAGTGCCTTCCAAACACAGCAGGACTGACATGCGTACGAGCTCACAGACTGTGGCAGGTCCAAGCTAGACGAAGTCCCAGCATTGAGAGCAAAGTGGACACAAGCCCCCATACCTAACCCAGTAGCTAGCTCCAATTAACAACCACTTTCAAGATAAAAATTAGTTTTCTCCAATGGCGTCTCAGGATAGAGTATGAACTCATGTCCTGGGTGGCACACCTCTGTGATCTCAGCACTCACGAGGTGGGGGTAGGTGTTAAGGCCACGTAAAAGAAATAAATCCAAGAGAAACGCTATTGAAAGCAGACAGCAAAGCCAGGCTTGGTAACATACACCTAAAACTATCTATACAAGGCTTTGAGGCAGTTCAGTTTGCCAGCCTGAATATAGCAAGAATCTGTCTCAAAATAGAAATAAAGAAAGGGCTGGAGATAGGGGTTGGGGATTTAGCTCAGTGGTAGAGCGCTTGCCTAGCAAGCGCAAGGCCCTGGGTTTGGTCCCCAGCTCCGAAAAAAAAAAAAGAAAAAGAAAGAAAGGGCTAGAGATGTCACTCAATGGGAGAACAGTGGCCTCGCAATCCCAGAGATTAAAGCAGGGGTGGGAAGCAATGCGCAGGGACGAGAATGTAAGTGACAGACCACTATCTAACAAAATGCTTGAAAAGGAGAGAGAAAGCGGAGCCAGAGACAGATGGCGCAGTGGTTAAGAGCACTGGCGGCTCTCCTAGAGAATCTGGTTTTGATTTCCAGCACCCACATGGTAGTTAACAACCGTTTGCAACTCCAGTTCCAGGGGATCTGAGGACACTGCACACATGTGATACACAGACACACATGCAAGCAAAATACCCATACACATAGAATACGCTTTTAAAAAGAGAAAAGCTGCATTTTTCACACATGTACTGTACACGCAGAAGTGATTTGTAAAACGACACTGAAAACAGCACAGTGACCACACAGCTTGACTGGGAGGAGGCAAGCATTCAGCTTATGACTACAGAAAACAAAAAACCCAGCAAACTAAACTCCAAACAAGAAAATAGAAAATCAATATAGTAAAAGCAGAAAATAATAAAACAGAATAAAAAGGGGGGTCAAGGAAAGTAAAAAGGCTAGTGTCGGGCAGATACTAATTATGCCACTAAATCTCTAGCAAAAATATGAAGAAAATAGATAAAAATGAAGAATGAAAGAGGACGGGGCTTGGGAAATGGCTCCATGAGTAACGTGCTTTGTAAGTGCACTGGCTGGTTTTGTGTGTCAACTTGACATACACTGGAGTTACCACAGAGAAAGGAGCCTCAGTTGAGGAAATGCCTCCATAAGACCCAGCTGTAAGGTATTTTCTCAACTAGTGATCAAGGTGGGAGGACCCAGCCCATTGTGGGTGGTGCCATCTCTGGGCTGGTGGTCCTGGGTTCTACAAGAGAGCAAGCTGAGCAAGCCAGGGGCAGCAAGCCAGTAAGAAACATCCCTCCATGGCCTCTGCATCAGCTCCTGCTTCCTGACCTGCTTGAGTTCCAGTCCTGACTTCCTTTGGTGATGAACAGCAATGTGGAAGCTGAAAAAAGCCTTTCCTCACCAACTTGCTTCTTGGTCACGATGTTTGTGCAGGAATAGAAACCCTAACCAAGACAGGGTATAAGCACAAGCAGCTGAATTAGGGCCTTTAGCACCCACACAGAAAGTCAGGTGTGATAGCACCTATCTAACCCCAGCCAGAGGAGGTGGAGATGAGAGAATCAGATTCTGACACCATCAACCTAATAGACAGACCGAAGGACTCAGAAGCCAGTTTCAAGACCTAGATACGTAGATAACATGTACATCTTACTCTCTAAGTCAGGGGTTCCTGTAACTTCCTCTGTGGACTTGATCAGAATTTAGGGTGACTATGTTCACACATTTATTCTTAGGGGACACAATGAAGGACACGGGTAGGTTGAGGAGTGTTGAAAAGATACACGGGATCCGCATGGGGACGGGCGCAGAGCTCCCATGCTCTCCTCAGGTGAGGAGTATGTCCAGTCATCCAGAAGCCCTCACATTCATTTCCCCCAGGGGTTATGAAGCTTCATTATGTACAGAAGTGATTAAGCCATTGGCTCCCCACCCCTGCCCCCCAGCACCTCTGTAAGGAGGGAGGTTGTGACTGCAGCTGCCAGTTCCAACTGTAATCTCACAGACTGGATCCAAAGCAACCGACGTCCATGCTGAGGTTATCCCAGAGCCTTATCTAATCACCTGATTAGAACAAAAGCTGTTCCCCTCATACAGGAGATTCTGAGGAATTTGGGAACTGTACCAGATATCCCCGTGACTTAAAAACTTATCAGGAACCAGCATCAAAGACTACCAGAACAAAACTTACCCCGGATCCCCGTTCCACCGTCAGCAAGTGTGTTAGGAGTTCTGTCTCAGGAACCAAGGCAGAGACTAAACAAGAACAAGGTTCCCCTAGGGCCCATGGCTCACAGAGACTGTCAGGAGCTGGGCCACAGACCAACATGCACATTTCTCATTATCTCACAAATCTAAAATTCACAACAGAACGTTTTTATGGAAATCAGCAATGTTGTCCTGAGAGTTCCCTTTAAAGAGATGTCTGGATATACTCCTTGGGTACCCAAAGCTCACCATCATTTTTAAAACTCTTCCCATGATCTTGATATACGTCCTGAGCTGAGAACTCTAGCACAGTGCTCAAGGTGCTAGCTATGTGCTTACAGTCTTAACCCTGAAGTTACATTACATTTGAGCTGTGATAGCCCACATCGGTAATCCCAGCACTGGAGAGACAGAGGCAGATGGATCCTGAGTTTGAGGCCAGCCTGGTCTACAGAGTGAGACGGAGCTACAAAGAGAAACCTTGTTTTGAAAAACCAAGAGATTTTGCATTTCTCCCAAGCCTCTCTGCTCCATAAGACCTTTGTCTCCCTCACATTTACTAAGATCCTTAATCTCAAATCCCCTACTTTTCTCAGCATTTCAAAATTCTTCGTGCCTGAGATATGGATATCTCAATGGTTAAGAACACTGACTGCTCTTCCAGAGGATCCGGGTTTGATTCCCAGCAACCACTGGACAACTAATAAACGTCTGTAACTCTAGCTCCAAGGGATCTTTTGCCCTCTTCTGGCCTCTGTAGGTACTGCATGCACAAGATACAGACGAAAAGCAAGCAAACACCATCACATAAAGCAAATTAAATAAATCACCAAAATGTTTTTGAAACTACCTTTAACTGTATTTATATATTCTCTCTTAATGTTTTATTATAAAAAATTAAGGAATAATAATGAATAGTGTGTGTGTGTGTGTGTGTGTGTGTGTGTGTGTTGGCTCCAAATCTCACTTTTTCCCTTCAAAGAGACAAAATAATATCTATTCCTTACTATGGAAAAGAAACTGATGACACGTGTGCAAACAGAAGGAAAGTACACCAGCACCTAAGTACAAAAGAGACAGATCAACACGCACCTCTTCAGTGAAGTGAATCACAAAAGTAATTCTTACTGATACTATAACATTTTACTTCTAAAATTCATCCTAATAATAGCACTTATACAGCGTTTTCCTAATCTTCAAAACATTTTAGAAACATGAATGTTTTTAAATATTTTGCAGCCTTTATTCTAACATTCTTTGACTCAACTTATATGTTACATATAATACTCCTAGTCTCAATTTTATGTTCAAACATAGAAAAAACCTAGAACAGCACTAAAATACCACTCAGTCGGATTATCACTCGTCTCCACGGCTGGTCTCTAGCCAAGTGATTTACTCACTTACAGAATAATGTATATCGGGGCATTTATGGTAAGAAGGATTTCCAACCACCAAGTTATCACTAGGAGCATGCAGTGTGTGTTCCCTTCACGAATCATCTTGCATTTTTCCGTGCAAGATGATTCCATGACAGCCACACAGCAATCTCCAGTCTCCCACCCAGCAAGCCAGAGACCGATCCTCTCTCCAATGTGCCAGCAGCACACATGCTCAGACCCACTGTGCACCGCCTGCTTTATTGAGAGTAAGGGGTGCACATCTAAGCATGAATGGGCTACTCGGTAAGAGACAGTGTACGTAAATAAAGCCGAAGAAATGTCGGACTCTGGAAAAACGTGGGTATTCAAGATTAAAACTGATGTAAGGGAGATGAATGTACAGAACAGAATCACTTGGTGAAAATGCTGAGAATCTTTAAGTTACGTAGCTAGGCATTCTGAGAGTGGGAAGTGACCTCAAGCCTTATCATCCCATCACATACAGGTTTAGGGTCACAGTTTCTACTATCAAAGTGCTTATTGACAGTCTGCAAAAAGAAACATCGGGCTGGAGAGATGGCTCAGTGGTTAAGAGCACTGGTTGCGCCTCCAGATGATCTGGGTTTGATTCTCAGCTCCCACAGTTCATAGCCACAAGTAATTCCGCTTCCAGGAGATTGGATACCTTCTTCTGGCTTCTGTGGACACTGAATATGTGTGGTACACAGATACATATGCAGCCAAAATACCCCATACACATAAAATAATTAAATTTTAAAAGGAGTCAGTTGGGGGGGCCTTAAATCCCAGTACTTGGGAGGGTGGGGTCCTTGTGAGTTCAAGGCCAGGCCAGTCTACAAAGCTACATAGTGAGATCCTGTCTCAAAAAAAATAATAATAAAACAAAATAACAAAGTAAAACTCCTTAGCTTCCCCCTCTTCACTATTTGATAAACCAAACGTTAGCAGTGACCTCTCTGTCAGGAGCATTTTTCTTGGCTACTTCCCATACTGTCACCAAGCAAAGAAAGGGTAGCTTTCAGTTCTGACGTTCTTTTAAAGCTAGGCATCTTCCCTCTACAATTAGGGGCATCAAGAGAAACCGTAGTCACGTAGAAGCTAGACCCCATGATTATGTTCATCTAGCTGATTCTTCTGGGAAGGACTCACTCTTGATTCTTCCTACCAGACATCTAGAATTACTCCATGCACACCACACACGTTCTATTAAGACTGAGCAGGCAGCTGCCACTTGCCAAAGCCTGCTTATGGTCAAACCTCACAAGTATCCATGGTTTACTACTTCTGATGTAAAATACGAGTTTCCATCACAACTAATTCTCTTCAAGCATGATTTGGAAGAAGTTTCAGCACAAACCGTGTAGCTCACTGACTTGGCCTAGGACAGCTGGGAGCTGATTGTAGGCCATCACTTTAAACGCAGCACAAGAGTGCGTATTAACCGGATCCAAGGACTAAAATGAAAGGCTAGAAAGAAACTTGTTATTTCAGCCCCAGTCAAACAGCAGCCTGTATCAAGCACCCATCTCCACAAGGAGCAAGGTAAGTCTCTACCTTAGGCTACTCCATGACTCACTTCCACACACCTATCTATCATTTTACAGACTGACAATAAGCCTTGCACGTGACTTCTAAAAGGGGTTCTTAATATCCCACACTGAGGAAACTCCATTATGAGGTCTGCGCCCAGGTAGGCAGACAGTGGCTCACCCTGAATAATCAGGGAGGTTTTAACACACAGGTATCTTCAGAGGATCTGCAAACCTCACCTGTGCCCTTTGGGGTGAAACTGTCCATTTCAGTTTAGTAAAGCCTCATATTCGACCTATCTTTTGACTAACTAACCTCATTTGGGTGATGTTTCCTGGTTTGTGCAGTATCTATTAAGAGTTTCATATTCAAATTAATAAATACTTTTGGAGCAAGATTACCAGAAACATTTTTTTTACTTGAGTGAACTGTTTCTGCATCTTTAGCAAACAATTGTGCATGCTGCCAACCATAAATTAGTACTTCTCGTATGAAAATAGATTTGTGCTTTAGAAACACTGTTGCCAGTCCAATTATGCAATGTTGCTAAAAGAGCATTTCACTTTGATTTCCAGAAACTCATATTTTTCCAATTAATCATAATTTTAAAAACTTCAGGGTGAGTGGGTTTTGCAATAATCAACTGCAAGTGGAGAGCCCACTTAAGAATGTCAAACAGCTTAATCAAGGAAAATAACTCCAAATACGACTTGATTTTCTCCTAATCGGATACCTGCAGCTTTTCATCTCAGTCTCAGAGACCCGCGCTACGAATCCTGCGCTGTGCTTGCTAAGGAGTCAAGGACAAAGGAGAAGCTCTGTCCTCGTAGAGTTTCAAGCTCATCCATCCACCCATTATGTCGCTCTTAATGAGGCATTGCATAGATGAAGGCCAAGGCAGTCACACAGCAAGCACCGGGTCCTCAAAGGGACCACCGTGTGTGTCGAAGTATCGAAAGCAGGCAGTCGGAGCAAAAGCTGAGGTGAACTCTGAGAAAAAGAGTTCTTGAGGCAGGATCAGGGCGGGGCTAGGAGCAACCACACTGTACAAAGAAAGAAATAAGCATGCTGGGAAAAAGGAGGACAGCTACGAGGCTTGTGGAGTCTGGGGTAGGTGGACATGAGGATGGGCACAAGAGCCTTGACGGGTTCTGATGTGAGTCACACGGTTCCAAGGCTCCTTTGGAGAGTTCCCTTAGAGAAAGGTATCTGTCCAGCCCTTTCTTTAACAACGTTTAAAAATATTTTAATACAGATGCAAAAGAACAAATAAAAACCAAAAAAAAAAAAAAACAGTCTGAAATATTAGCTAGTGCTCAAAACTTTATCGATCTGCCTCTCCCTATGTCAGGCTGACTTGTGGAGACAGAGCTACAGCTCCAGGACAAGACATGAGTGCTTCCGTGTATCTTTCCGTTCCCAGGTGACTCGGTGTTGCTCGGTTTACAGGTTACAGCAGCAGCAGGTCACACAGTGGCACACGGTGGTCTCACTCACCAGGATACACAGTGGTAGCACCCAGCCTGGCAGGATGTAGTGATGACACCCAGACCTCCACCTCTGGTCCTCAAGACAGCTATCCATGGCCACCACCACACGCTCACACTCTACCGTGTCCTGGAAATTTCCTAGCATTGCTGCAAGCAGACCCTCCAAGAGTTGAGTCTACTGTTAGGGAAGGCTCCTACTCCAACCAAAACCCCGGTTTTATGTGTTTTATTTTTCTTTGTTGTCTTGAGGGCATCATAGAAAAAACAGGGATTCGAGTATAGACTACGCTCGAATGTGAAATGTCTCTGCCGCAGCTTTGCTTAGAATCACTAATGAGGAACTCTGGAACCTAATATTATGTTTCCAGCAAAGTCCATTCTATACTCCTGGTTAAGCAGCTCCAATTTTAAGGAACAAATTTGTTTTTATGTAAAATAGAATAATCCATTACTACTTTGCCACTGCAGGGAGGAAGACAACACTGGCTGTGTATACACCCAGAGCCTCATGAATGTTAAGCACAGTTTTATACTGTTCTGTTTTAAACGTTCACTACTAAGAGGGAGCCATGAAATTTTTTATATGTATCCAAAATAAACTTCAAAAATACAACTTTAAAATGATTGCTAGTCTGGTTTTCATAGGACACAAAAAAAATTTTCATACAACTCCATCATAAATTAGATACAGATGGTCTTCCAACTTGTTTGATGTAATGATTTTTTTTTACTTGATGGATATGAAATTAACATGTATTCCTGAGAAATCTGACTTTGAATTTCAATTCTTTCCTAAGATAGTGTCGTGTAGTTCAGCACAATTGAGTGCTCTCTCTCCCTCTGTGCTAGGCAAAGCAATAAGCTGTAGCTAGTTGCCAAAGAATCATGGGATCGAGATTGATGGGCCCTTCCTAAAATGAGGTAAGTTTAAAGAAACTAAACCACTGAGTGAGAAACATTTAAAAAAAAGATAGAAGTCAGGAAAAAAGAAAAATAAGAGGTAACAGTTGAAGAAATAATGGGCTTCAAGTAATGAGAAACTGATTCTAAACAACACTTCTACAAGGCAAAGAAAAAGAGAAGAGGTGGGGAGGGTAAGAAAAGTCTATCTGCAAACCCACCCACTGCGTACCAACAAGAATGAATGAGTTACCAACACGGAAGCAGGCGGCTGGAGGCTGGGGAGGCAAGCCTGTGCCCTCCACAGAACCTGGAACCACTCTGTCCTTGCAAGGGACTGGGGCTTCTGAGGGAGGACCCGTGTTACGTGTAGAAAGGCCTGAAGCCCGACCTAAAGATGGTGGTATGCAAAGGATGTCAGGAACTCAGGCAAGGACAGAACCAGAACTAGAACAGAGGTCATCCTGGACTGCTAGGGTCTCTAGGCGCCCGGCAGAAGCACACACATATCCCCACCTAGAGAAAAACAGTCCCCAAGATCTCAACTGTCAAATAACAACAGTTAAAATAATAATGCTACCATGTAATATCTGGCACATAATAAATAAAAATAATGGGAGGCACTACAAATAAAAATAGAAACAAATACCACACAAACTGCCATATAAAATCCAGGTGTGCGCAGGCGGAGCTACAGGTGTAAAGAAAAGACAATGATAAAAGACTTGGCAGAGAACTGGATTTTTCTTTTTTTTTTTAAGCTTTCAAAAAATGTGACTCTCGCTGGGCAGTTGGCTGTGCATGTGTTTAATTCCAGGGAGGCAGAGACAATCGAGTCTCTGTGAGTTCAAAGCCAGGCTTGTCTACAGAGTGACTTCCAGGACAGGCAAGGCTTCACAGAGAAACCTTGTCTCAAAAATCAACATAAACTAATTAATTAACTGATTGATTAATTAATTTATTTAAAAATCTCTTAGAGTTTCTTAAACTAAAAAGAAAACCATAACAATTAGCATGAAAGCTTAAATGTAGGTTAGGCACATGCCTATAGAAAATAAGTACCTGGAAAATATACTAGAAGAAAAGGCCCAAAAATTCACAAAAGATGGTAAAAGACAATATGAAGGCTATAATAAGGAACACCGCACATAATTTAAAATTTCACAGAGGGGGAGAAAACTGTAAAGAATTAGGAAGATAAAACCAGAAAATTAAGCATGCATAGCAGCGTCATCAATCAACCTACTCAAAACCTCAACAGAATATAAGCAGAATAAATACAACAAAAAAAAAAATCATATCATGGCTACGTCACACTAGTTAAAAAACAAATTGTAAAAGTCTTCAAGGTTGCAAGAGACAGCTTAACATCCAAGAAGCCAAGGTGACAAACTCTGTTAACCTCGACAGAAGCCGCAGAACAGAAACGGCATTCCTTAGCTGGGCGTGGTGATGCACCCCTGGAATCCCAGCACTCCAGAGGCAAAGGCAGGTGGATCTGTGAGGTGAGGCTAGCCTGGCCTACTTAGTAAGCTTAGGAGAGCCAGAGCTACCGACTGAGACCCTGTTTCAAACACGATCGCCAAAGAGAAGTTTAACATTCTTAAAATGTTGAATGAAGAAAAACTTTTAAAGAAAAATGATGGGAGACATAAAACTGGGACGCATGCAAAGGAGAGCCCTCAGGCAGAAGGAAATCATTCCTGGCCGACACCGTCTAATGTCTAAAGTCACACACAAGGTGGTTATTTATGCAACCGATATCACCTCACTTATTAACAAACTTCCTCATGAATTAAATGATGTTGATGCTATCTTGTATAAAGCAGTCTAGGGCTGTTGAGATAGCTCAGCAGGTAAAGTCCTGACCAACTAATATGCTCCCCATATGGTGGAGGAAGAGAATCAGCTCCTGTAGACAATCTCTGACCTGCACACACTCACCCTTAGTGCAAACGCACACAGTGAGTGAACAGAGGAACAAAAACTGTAAACGTCCACTTAACATCCAAGTGTGGTCATGCGCAATTCTAATCCCACCGCTTGGGAGACACAGGCAAGATGAATGCAAGTCAGAGACAGACCAGCCTGGGCTAGTGAAGAGAAACTGTTTCAGAAACAAAAATTGGGGGCCCGGAGAGATGATTCCATGGCTAAGAGCACAGGCTGCTCTTCCAATGGTCCGAGGTTTGATTCCCAGCACCTACATGGTGACTCCCAGACATCTGTAACTCCAGTTCCAGGGGATCCAATGCCCTCTTCTGACCTGCACAGCCACCAGCAATGTATGTGGTACAGACGTGCACTCAGGAAAAGCACTCACACACATAAAATAATAATAACAGTAAAAGAACTTTAAATGTCTGCTTGGTTTTAGAGATATACAAAGCAATATAATAAATAAATATCACAATAATATAAACAGACATAAATAAAAATACTTTAGGATCTTTCATTACTCAGGAAAAGTGTAACAGTACCAGTTAATATTAGCCTTTGAAAAATCAGAAGTACATGCTACAGTCACTATAGAGAAAGACATACAAATGAAATAATCTTTTTATTTAAACTTATTTTATGTGCACTTGTGTGAGGGCGTCAGATCCCCTGGAACTGAAGTAACAGACAGTTGTGAGCCACCACGTGGGTGCTAGGAATTGAACCTGGGTCGTCTGGAAGGGTAACCAGTGCTCTTAACCACTGAGTCATCCCTCCAGTCCCAAGATAAAATAATCTTAAGGGCTATCACCAACTGCAATGGCTAACAGTCTTTTACAACTTAAAAACAAAAAAGCCAGGGTAATGACACACACCTTCAGGAAACAGAGGCAGGTGGGTCTCTGTGAAGTTCCAGGATAGCCAGGGCTATACAGTGAGACCATGTCTTTCAAAACAACAACTAAAACTAAACAACACTCAGATTATTGAGTTTCATACACAGCTCAATGGTAGAATGCTTGCATTCATGTGGCCCTGAGTTCAATCCCTATACCATAAAGAAGGGAGAGGGGAGGGAAGGGAAAATTCAACGCTAAACTGTACTTTGGTTATGTCTTTAAATGTGAAAAATCTGAGGTTAATTGGGGAGGCAGGCAGTTCGTTTTGTTTTTTGAAACAAGGTCTCATGTTGTCCACACTGGCTCTGAACTCACTATGAAGCAGAAAAGGGCCTGAATTCCTGGCTTTACCTCCGGGTACTGTGATTATGTGCATGTGCCACCCACCAGGCCAGCCTTGAAAAACTCATTCTCTTGAGAAGGAAGAAAGTGATGAAGCAAATCAGGATCCTACTCACCTGCAAGGCACAGGTCAATGGGATGGGACCAGGCAAAACAAACACACTCAGAAGTTACTGCCTGGGCTCAGATCTTGGGGCAGACAGTGGGCACACGGATTTATTATTTCTATGAATAGTGAAGGAGGAAGAGAAGAGCATACATGCAAAATAGTAATAATAATAATAGTAGTAGTAGTAGTAGTAGTAGTAGTAGTAGTAGTAGTAATAATAATAATAATAATAATAATAATAATAATAATAATAATAGAATAGAAAAGCAATGGCAGCAGCTGTGAGAAGAGGGATTCCACAGAAGGTACACAGACTAAAGATCAAAAGACAGAAATGACAGAACTCAGTAATTGCCGGCATGTGGACTCTCAGGTTTCAAGTTTCAGGAACTGGATGGGCACTTGGGCCATTTCCTGACAAAGGGATCCATGAGCTTTGTGCATGAGGCTTCTTGGCAACGAGCACTGAGCTATATAATAGCTCGCTGCAGACCTAGTTTATCCACCGCCCACCGCATGAAAGCGTATGGTCAGGGTAGGAACTCGGCAACCGTGTACCCCAGGGGTACACACACTGACAGTCTAAGACTTAACGCCTGCACACACTTGGTCCAACTGCCCAGGTCTGGAGGAAGCTCGGGGACTTGTTTGATACTCCAAAGCTCTGG
Source organism: Rattus norvegicus (assembly GCF_021556685.1). Lineage (NCBI taxonomy): Eukaryota > Metazoa > Chordata > Mammalia > Rodentia > Muridae > Rattus > Rattus norvegicus. The sequence continues at coordinate 32,841,251 of NC_141539.1, read as the reverse complement.
CCCCTCCTCTCCCTTTCCCTAGGCATGGAAGGAGGAGGGCTGGTAGCAGCTGAAGGCAGCCATGTTTGAAGTCAGCCCAAGGACAAAGCTGACACAAGAGGACTAAGCCCGGAGCAGCTTGAGGAAACGCAGCCAGAGCCAGCTACAGCAGAAGCACAGGCCTGGCTTCCCTCAGATTCCTGATATCACGGACTTCTCAGCCTGATATCTAAGACACTAAACTAACACGCTGGCAGGAAACAGAGAGGGGGTTGTTAGTAAAAGCCCCAGAATATAAACCTGGCAGGAAGTGAGGCAGCCCCGCAATCCCTGCACGCTAGGAGCATGAATTCCCATGCTCTCTCGCAGGCCTCTCAGCCTGACCAGACTACAAACATCAGCACTTGTAGTGTGAAGGACCATGGGGATGAAAATGAGTTTATCAGCGTTTTCACTGCTCCCGGTGGTTTTCACACGGACGCCTGTACTAATGTTCAAGTTCTCAAATAGTACTTAGAACTCTCACATTTTAAAAATAATTAATCGTCAGAAAATGATCACTTAAGGAACAAAATCCGAAACTCCAAGTGTTCCTAACCTGTGTGGAACTTTCATAATCTCCTATACTACTGAGAAATCATTTAGACGAAAATACTAACTATAAATCTGGAGCTTAAGATTAACTAATTACTGGGGTTGGGGATTTAGCTCAGTAGTAGAGCGCTTGCCTAGAAAGCGCAAGGCCCTGGGTTCGGTCCCCAGCTCCGGAAAAAAAGAAAAAAGAAAAAAAAAAAGATTAACTAATTACTGAATTCAACCTTTAACCTAGAAGAATTGTAAATACAAAGTATGAAAGACTCAACTAGAATAAGTAAATAGGAAATCTACATATCAGAGAAGCTCCCCAGCCTAGGTGACAAATGTGCCGTTCAATAAAATGGCTAAACAGGAAGGATCGGACACTAAGTGCTCTGATACAGGAAAACAAGATCCAAATCATCAGACCCTTCCTCATTTCCAGTACAGAGAAACCAGTTTTAAATTTCCAGAGAGCTAAGTGGTTCTTATCGTATACAGATCAGAGTTAATAAAGACGTGAATACTATATTCTGACACCCATATTGATCTGAAAGTCACAAAGCTCCCTCTAGCACAGCGCTCTCCTTCCTCTCCTCAGCCCCTCTCTCTGCATTTGCAAGTTCTGTTTGCCTTGCTCTTCCGGCCATGTTTCCTCCCTCTCCCACATACCCTCACTCTTTTGGCAGTACCAGAAGTAAACCCAGGGTGCTCTACATAGCACCAGCCTTCTCCTTCTCCTTCTCTTTCTCTGTCCCCCCCCCCCCAACCGTGTGTGTGTGTGTGTGTGTGTGTGTGTGTGTGTGTGTGTGTGTGTGTGTGTATGTGTATGTACATGATGCACACAAATGGGTGTGCGTTAGTATGAGTGTTGGCATTTTGTCTAGGCTCCAGCCCACAGTTACCTGTCAACAGCCAGGTGTGCCTGACTCGCTATAAAAGGGACTGCTTGCCCCCTCCTCTCTCTCTTGCCTTCTTGCTCCTGCTCTGTCCTCTTGTTCCTTACCCTCTCTCTCCTCATGGCCAGTCCCCCCTCCTCCTCCTCCTCCTCCTCCTCCTCCTCCTCCTCCTCCTCCTCCTCCTCCTCCTCTTCCTCCTCCCCCCTCCTCTTCTTCCTCCTCCTCCTCTTCTTCCTCCTCCTCCTCTTCTTCTTCCTCCTCTTCTTCCTCCTCTTCCTCCTCCTCTTCTTCCTCCTCCTCCTCTTCTTCCTCTTCCTCCTCTTCCTCCCCCTCTTCCTCCTCTTCCTCCTCCTCTCTCTCCTCCTCCTCCTCTTTCTCCTCCTCCTCTTCCTTCTCTTCCTCCTCCTCTTCTTCCGCCTCTTCCTCTTCCTCCTCCTCCTCTTCTTCTTCCTCCTCCTCTTCCTCTCCCTCCTCCTCCTCTTCCTCCTCCTCCTCCTCCTCTTCCTCTCCCTCCTCCTCCTCTTCCTCCTCCTCCTCTTCTTCTTCTTCCTCCTCTCTCTTCCTCTCTCTCTCTCTCCCTCTCTCTCTCTCTCTCTCTCTCTCTCTCTCTCTTTCTGCCTTTTTCTGTCTCTACTACCCTTTTGACTCCCCTCCTCATGACCTGAATAAACCCTATTCTATACTATACCATCTTGTGGCTGGTCCCTCAGGGGGAAGGGGTGCCTCAGCATGGGCCTGCAGAGGCACTCCCTTCCCCTACATCTGACTGCACATCACCAAACATATTCCTTCTCTTCTTATAAAACACAACAGTGAGGCTATGCGAGTACACGCAGAAGGACATCAGGAGACTTCTATCACTGTCCCCCTTCCTGCCTTGAGACAGGGACCTTCATTGAATGGGAAACTCACAGCTCTGCTGGGTTGGCCGGTGGCAAGCTCTCAGCACCCACCTGTCTCACCCCACCCAACGCTGAGGTTATGGTCATGAGCAGCCACACCCTTCTTTCTGTGTAACTGATAGTGATTCAAACTACAGTCATGCACTACAAAGCCTGACATTTTTAAAGTTGGCTCTAGGATCATACATACTACGGTCCTGCTTTTGCCACAAATACCTTTTCATAAAACTGAGCCACCTCCCAGCCCAGAATCAGAGTTTTTAATCCCTACTCACCTTTTTTACTACGTAATTTTTATTACGATATTTTTTAAAATTGTTTACTGAACTGATTTGTGTTGTGATTCAGCCTGGAACTGGCTGAATGGCTGGATTAGGGACAGGATGAGATCTACAGAGGGTAACAATTTCTACCCTGGGTTATAGGTCACAGGACTCAGCTCTTAGGATGAGATTAATGTATGGATCCATAACCCTATTTTTTAAACAACTTTACAGTTCTGGACTTTTACCTATTACAGACTCTTATTTTCAAAATTAAAATTTCTTTAATTAATTTTCTATCAAATGGGTAAGATATCCAACTTGCAACATAAATGTTTTATGACTGGGGAAAAACTAACCTGTGACCTAGTTCTGACCCATCCATTCTTCCTCACTAGGTCGTTGAATTTCCGCTACTGTAACATGCGACTGTTACCATTTTACTAGGGTATAAACTCAACATAAAGAGAAAATAAACAAAGCAGGGAGAATTTACCGTGCAAACACAGTGGTCAACAGAACAACAGTGAGAAGAAATAGGTGCTCTTGGTTCCTGGACCAGAACCATTTCCCAACATTCCAGCCTTTAGGACTGGTTTGGTTTGGTTTGGTTTGGTTTTGGTTTGGTGTTTATAGTAGAGGAAATTGCCTCCATTTGAATTGTGAGACACTAAAGTAGTTTCTTGCTCACGTTGTGAAGTCTAGCACACAGTGTTTCAAACTGAAAAATGTCTGAAATGGATTCTTAGAAGTTTATGAAGAGAAGACTTCAATCCAAAGGCATTTGGTGTTACCGAGTAGAAAAAGATTAGCCTTAAAGTCAACTATACAGTCACATCAGCACATACAAAGCTTGAGTGTGGGGTTGGGGATTTAGCTCAGCGGTAGAGCGCTTGCCTAGCAAGCGCAAGGCCCTGGGTTCGGTCCCCAGCTCCGAAAAAAAAAAAAAAAAGGAAAAAGCTTGAGTGTTTCTTAACCCGTGGGGATAGGATCAGGTCTGTTAAAGTACCTATCATTTTACCAGACAATCTGACTCAAGTGGATGATCCCCACCCATGACATCTATTACAGAGCTCCACCTAAGCACGCCAAAAGGCAGCAAGTGACAGTCCAGGACGCTGGAAGGACTTACACGGGGTAATTCACCTTAACTGGAGTTCTAAGCTGACAACATTAGCAAGGCAGTGTGGGAAGGGGGAGGTGAAGAGTGGACAGGATTTAAGGAGAGTGAGCAGGTACGAGCCTGTCGTAGGCGGCGATCATAAAGTTGAGGAGGAGACTGATGGACTGCTCCACATTGATTTGGTGAGTGGAAGGAAGGCGCTTGTTCAACTGATAGTAGATGGAAGAAATGACGGTCTCCAGGCGGGACACGCTGATCTCCGTGGCGTGGTCCAGTGTGTTAAGGCCATTGTCTCGGAAAGCTTCGATCATGTTCCAGATATCAACGAGATGAACTAAATCAAAGAAAATAGACTGTCAACAATGTTTAATAACATTGTTTAATAAACGATGTCAACAAGGACAGTGCTACCTCACAACCGGACATTTAAACCGATCAACCAATTTTTTTAAGCTAAAAGGAAAAAGCAAACTCTTTAGCCAACACTAAGAAACCCATTGCATGACAAGATATAGAATGTTCATTCTGGACATCAAGAAACTGTCCCAGAACAGGGTTGACCACCTGTGTTAGGTAATTGGTATGTTGAATCTTTGTAAATAGTGACCCCTGTGACCTCTATCAGCTGATAATATAAAAGAAAAATACATCAAGAATTACTCGTAAGAACTTTCCAGCTTTTAAAACAAATTATTGACACATTTAGTTATTTGAAGTGTGGCGCTGTTGGTATGTACGGGGGTGGATGTGCATATGCAATGGCAGGTCAAAAAGGGCAATATTTAAGAGTTGCTTCTTGGGCTGGAGAGATGGATCCATGGTTAAGAGCACTGACTGCTCTTCCACAGGTCCTGAGTTCAATTCCCAGCAACCACATGGTAGCTCACAAGCATCTGTAATGGGATCTGATGCCCTCTTCTGGTGCGTCTGAAGACAGCTACAGTGTACTCATACATAAAATAAATAAATAAATCTTTAAAAAGAAAAGAGTGGCTTCTCCCCCTCCACCACATGGGTTCAGGGGATTAAACTCAGGTCATACATCAGAATTGGTGGCAAGCGCCTCTCACCACTGAGCCAGCCCAATTTTCAGCTTGTTTAGCAATTTGCCACATCATTCTGAATCATCTTTATTTATAATATTAGTCTAGCAATTTTAGCAACATTCTACATCTCAAATTTTCTTCTCTATGGCCCTAAAAAGAAGTACAACTGTATTAAGTATAACTCTACCATGTCCAGTCTACTCGAAACTCAGAACAACATATCCTAAAGACAAATTTATTTAGATTTATTTATTTGGGTTTATTCAAATCCATTTCTTTACATTTAAATTTGTTTTTAAACAAATTGTTTTAAACTGTATTTTGAGCAAATCAGATAGCTGTCTCCCTGGATCCACCCTTCTCCTTGAATAAATAAAAACCATAGGTAAAACATTTAAAAGCCAACAAGCAAAAGAGCCTGTTTAGCACATTGGTAACTTGGGGCCAGGACTAAGAGGATTCAGCCAGACCTCCACCCATCAAAAGAAAGGCTATCACCTTAGAAGAACAGTCATTAAGAAGACATGACTTAAATAGTGAAGGAAGCAGAGGCTCCCTCCACCTGGCACAAGGCATCTACAGAGTGGCGTTAGTGGGGAAAAGTGGAAAACTCCTGCAAGAGTCCCAGCAAGCCACTCAAGTATAAGCAATCAGAAGGAGATCAGACACACTGGATTTTCACTCAAATTTAAATAAACTCTTGTGCTTAAAAAAAAGTGTGTGTGTGTGTGTGTGTGTGTGTGTGTGTGTATTTATGAAAAGAAGCTGGGTGTGGTGGCTCGTGCCTGCAATCCCAGCACTCAGAAAACAGATTGTTAAAAGTTCAGGCCTGCTTCAATTCAGTGAGACACTTTCTCAAAAACTAAGGTTGTGAGTGACCGGGGACAACACACTGTCATCTGATCTCCCTGGGGCTCACGCATGTGGGCTCTTACATGTACACAGTTATAGTGCGCACGTGCACGCACACACACACACACACACACACACACACACACACACACACACCTTTCTCTGAGCATGAAAAATAGAGACAGGAGGATCAGAAGTTCAAGGTTATCCTCAGCTCCATAGAGAATTTCAAGCTAGCTGGGGCTACAAGAGACCTTGCCTCAGAGTTAAAAACACAAAAACAAAACAAAACAAAACAAAACAGGGCTGGACATGATGGCTGCCCAGTGAGTAAGAACACTTATTGTGCAAACATGAAGACCTGAGTCCAAACCCCAACAGCCCATATAAAAGGCCAGGTATGTGGCAACCTTTCCACTTGGCCAGGTCCTGCTCAGCTTGCATCAGGGCCTAGCCAGACAAAGACGGTTACAGAAAATCACAACCAGTCAAACTGCAGAATATAAGTAAGTGATCGTGTATTGCCCAGCCACAACTGATACATTTACAACATAACTCCTACGTCCAAGGCTCAGAGAACAGCGCAGAAGAGGGGGTGTGTACTGGCTGGTTTTGTATGTCAACCTGACACAAGCTGGAGTTTACCACAGAGAAAGGAGCCTCCCTTGAGGAAATGCCTCCATGAGACCCAGCTGTAAGGCATTTTCTCAACTAGGGATCAAGGTGGGAGGGCCCATTGTGGGTGGTGCCATCCCTGGGCTGGTAGTCTTGGGTTCTACAAGAAAGCAAGCTGAGCATGCCAGGGGAAGCAAGCAGTAAGTAACATCCCTCCATGGCCTCTGCATCAGCTCCTGATTCCTGACCTACTTAAGTTCCAGCCCTGACTTCCTTTGGTGATGAACAGCAATGTGAAAGTGTAAGCTGAATAAACACTTTCCTCCCCAACTTGCTTCTTAGTTATGATGTTTGTGCAGGAATAGAGGGTGCACGTCAGGGAATCAGGAAGTCCGCTGTGATGATGTGCCTTCTACCCATGGCAAGAAATCTACGCCAAGAAGTCTGAACAACATGGCTGCCTGAACAAGACCGAACAAAGACAATACCCACAGACATGCCAACACGGAAGAAACCTAACTGTGGAAGAGGTACATCACAGGGTGAACTTTGACATTTCAAAATCCTAAGCCATTTCTAGTTAGCTCTCCCTGTCCTGTGCCTGGGGATCAGATGTAAGCTCTCAGCTACTGCTCCAGCACCAGGCCAGCCGGCCTGCCTGCTGCCATGCTCACAGCCTTGATAGACATACTCACCTCTGACACTGTGAGCGGCTGATAAACTGTCTTGGTCACTGTATCTTAGCGTAGTCATGAAAGTAACTAAAACAGTTAACACCATCTGCCCTGAGGCTCGCAACACTGTATACACAGATCACACTCTCCCAAGAGTGACTATGGGAAAAATTACAAAGCAGGATGCTCTAAGATAGTGCTTTGGCAGCTCTACGGCCTCGGCCCACACTCGCCGCAGATGTATTTAATACCCAGCGATCAGCCTCTGCCTTTCCTCCTCTCCCTCTCTTGTACATGGGCATGCACGCATACATCTAGATACACAGAGGCTTCATAAGCACTCTTTTAAACCTCCCTAGCTACACTCTGGTCGCTTCTTTCTCTCTATTCTCCTTTTGTATTACACATTTTACGTTAGCTACAGCCCATCAAAGCAACTTCGAGAAGCACTTAATGGGCCGTCATCCACAATTTGAAAATTAATGCTTTGGAAAATGACAATGAAAATAACACAGCCACAACACACAACAGCATGATAAGCTCTAAGAATTTAGTATTTATAAGTCTGCTCTTTCTTTTCAGCACTATGTAGCCCTGGCTAGCAAGGAACTTGTAAACCATATGTAAACCAGGCTGGCCCTTGAATTCAAGGAGGGATGCCTGCCTCTAAGATGTGTACTACCGTGTACTACCGTGTACTACCGCACCCCAAATCTGGCAGGGTATTTTATCCTTTTGTGTAAATACTTATTTATTTATATATGGATGTTTTTTATCTGCATGTACATCCATCTACACACCAGAAGAAGGCACAGGAGCCGATGTTATAATGATTGTGAGTAACCATTATAGGTGCTGGGAATGAAACTCAGGACCTCTGCAAAAGCAACCAGTGCTCTTAAACACCAAAGATTTTATCTTTAAAAGATTTATTTATATATTTATGTATATAGGAAGGGTTTTTAAGTTTTTAACATCTGACAGAAGTTATCATATGTAAAATGACTTGCTAGAGTCACTGTTTATAATAAATGGTAAAACTTAGTCTTTTAAAACAGATTTTCCAATTCTTAGGCTAATGTACTTTCCATTATACAAAGCAGTCTCTCATTAACACAAGTGCATACAAGAAAAGTACAGCAGTCCATCTTCACAGACAGTAAGAGAATATGTATGTATACGTATATTTGTATATATTTTATAATCCACATAACAACAGTTACTTATTAGCTGATTTGTGTTATAGTACATTTATACTAAATTTAATCAAAAAAATCAATTTTCACTATATCTGTATCAAAGTATCAAGGCCTTTTTCTCAGAAGCTAATAACTATATTAATTTTTTTTATTAACTTGAGTATTTCTTATATACATTTCAAGTGTTATTCCCTTTCCCGGTTTCCGGGCAAACATCCCCCTCCCCCTCCCCTTCCTTATGGGTGTTCCCCTCCCAACCCTCCCCCCATTGCCGCCCTCCCCCCAACAGTCTAGTTCACTGGGGGTTCAGTCTTAGCAGGACCCAGGGCTTCCCCTTCCACTGGTGCTCTTACTAGGATATTAATTGCTATCTATGAGGTCAGAGTCCAGGGTCAGTCCATGTATAGTCTTTAGGTAGTGGCTTAGTCCCTGGAAGCTCTGGTTGCTTGGCATTGTTGTACATATGGGGTCTCGAGCCCCTTCAAGCTCTTCCAGTTCTTTCTCTGATTCCTTCAACGGGGGTCCTATTCTCAGTTCAGTGGTTTGCTGCTGGCATTCACCTCTGTATTTGCTGTATTCTGGCTGTGTCTCTCAGGAGCGATCTACATCCGGCTCCTGTCGGTCTGCACTTCTTTGCTTCATCCATCTTGTCTAATTGGGTGGCTGTATATGTATGGGCCACAACTATATTAATTTTGAACAAAAGATTTCCTCCCAATTAAACAACATTACTCTTAGGTGACGTCAGAACCTGTAACTAATCCTTAGTGCCGGAGAGCGGGGCAGGCTCATCAGTGCAGAGAGTAAAGGCAAACACTGTGGACCTGAGCTTGGTGTCTGGAACCCACACAGTGGAACAAGGAAAATGACTCCTAAAAACTGTCTTCTGCCCTCTGTGAACTACGGCATGTGCACACATGTGTACACACACACACACACACAGAAAATAAAATTGTAATAAAAAATCCACATTCTAGCAGCATTACTTATAACATTATCAATTTTGTTAAACATTTTAAGGGACACAGGGATAAAATGACAAATTTGTAATATTTAAGTCACACAGAATTGGGGCTGGAAAGATGCCTGAGTGGTTAAAGAGTACTTACTGCTCTTCCAAGGGACCCTGGTTCAGATCCCAGCACCCATGTCAGGTGGCTTACACCGCCTGTCACCCCAGCTACAAGGGATCCTCTGCCTCTGGCCTCTGGGCATCTGCACTTGGTTGCACATGCTCACGTGCAGACATACACTTAAACACATAATTCTAAAATAATACAAATACATTCTTTAGAAAAAGACAGATTTAACTAGCCTTACGAAGATACTGAAATTATTTCATAATATCAGGCGCCCTACCTGCCCACTGAAGAAGTAAGAAGTGACTTACGGTTACACCGCTTCTGCACAAATCGTAACTTGCACGCTGTTCTGTACGTTGATAGTCGTATGACATCGAAATTCTGAGCACCTGAGAAAAGCACAAAGTGAAAAGCTGAGCTGCGCTGAGCGTCCATTGCTGAATGGTAGGCGTGGCTCCATGAGAAGTGCACGGGTAAGGAGAGATGAAGAGACGCCTTGCACGTGCCCACTACAGGCCAAGATGCTGCCAACAGCTCTGCCTTCAGCTGGGCAGGGGAACTTGGAGAGGGGGACACTCGATGGCACCAGTCAGAAGGCTGCAGGATCGGGAAGGGACAGGAGAGTGAAGAATGGCAAAGAGTCTAGAGTCAAGAAGGTCAACTCGAAAGAGTCTAGAGTCAAGAAGGTCAACTCGAAGCCACGCAGTGTGGCTGAGGCAGGAGGACTGCTACAAGCTTGAGGCTAGCCTGTACTACATAGTGAGACCCATTTCAAAGAGGTGAGGAGAATGAGTCAAAAAGAAGTCTCTAGATCGCAGCCTCAGTCTGACTATAAAAAGGGCCTGTCTGTGGCCATGTTTCAGATCTCTCTCCCGGCTGTGGTCTTGTGGGTAAAGGGAACCGGACCAGATAACTTTAAGGTTCTCTTCTTACTCTGTGGCCACCTGCCCTTTTCTATAATCGGTCACAACGGTAGTTCTCTGCTTATAGGGTACTATGCCTCTCCTCACATAGTACCACTACCACCTCAAGTGCTGGGGACTGAATCCAGGGGGATATGCCAGGCAAATGCTCTTCCATGGAGCTACGGCCAGGCTGTTCTTTACTCAAACATGTCTCACTAAGTAGCACTCGACTTGAGCTTGCTCCACACCCAGCCTGGCCTTGACCTTACGATTTCCTAAGAGCTGCAATTGCAGGCACGGAGTGCCATAGCTGGCTGCACCTTTCAATCAAGGAGTAAAGATTGCTGAGTGCGGGAGCACACATCTTTAACCACAGCACTCAAGGGGCAAAGGCAAGCAGATCTCTGAGTGGGAGACCAACCTGGTCTACATAGCAAGGTCCAGGCCAGCCAAGACTGCATAATGAGACTGCATAATGACACCCTGTCTCCATTTTGTAAAAAAAAAAAAGGATAAGATTAATTTTTTTTAAAAGTATGAATTATTTCCTTTCACTTGTTCTTGAATATGGTGGCTAGCAACCAACCATAGCTCCAGTTCTGAGAGATCCCATGCTGGCTTAAGGACTCCACAGGTACCAAGCACACATGTGGTACACACACGGACACATAAGATAAACCAGAGCCAGGAACAGTGGCTAATGCCTGTCATGTCAGCACGAGATGGGCCAAGTAACAGGACTGCTACATGAGCTCAAGTGAGACCCTACTTAAAAAACAATAAATAAATAAAACTACTACTACCCACCAGTGGGAGAAGCAGATGTATAGGGGGCCCGAAGACACCCTTCTTGCACCCTCTCTCCACGGAGTACCCTCAGCCTCCTTGGGACCCTGCCAGCAAAAAGACCATCTCCAGATGTGGCCCTGCAACGTAGGCCAGAAGCATGGGCCAAGATAAACGTTCCTTTATAACTTAGTCTGGATATTGTGTTATTAAAAACAAAAATGGACTAAAACATAAAGAGTTCATATAACACAGTGTCTTAAATGCTCAAACTATTGTAAGCATGTCGAATAATTTTTTTCCACAAGAATAGTAGCCCAGGGTCCTCAAAGTGGTTCCTCGTGTATCGATCCTGAACAACCTGACCGTGAAGGAGAGACCCAACTCTAACACTGCGCTGAGATCTCCACACGTGTGCTGCAGCTTGCCCTCATGCACATAAACAGAGCAGCAGCACAGGTGAGCATCAAGGATGGCTTTCCCTGGGGTTGGGGATTTAGCTCAGTGGTAGAGCGCTTGCCTAGCAAGTACAAGGTCCTGGGTTCGGTCCCCTGCTCCAAAAAAAAAGAAAAGAAAAAAAAAAAAAAAAAAAGGATGGCTTTCCCTGTGGCAGGAGGGTTCAAACCTTGGGACAAGATGAAGTCAAGACCTCTCAAAGGTAGCCACCTCAGTGAGTGAACTGGGAAAAACAACACAATTCACAAAGGAAAACCGTAAAAGGCACAAGCTTGGCTCCCCCTGTTTGTGTTTTTAATATCTGCATTTAGGAACGATTGAGATAGCTCAGCAGAGAAGAGGAGCACTTACTGCCCTTGCAGTGGTCAGCATCCACAACCACATGTAACTACTGGAAAGCAAGAGCCCCTCTTCTAGCACGGACACAGACACGTGCATGCATATTTTTAAAATCATGCATATTTTAAAATGGCAAGGAAAAATAAAATAATCAAATGGACTATATTTTCCAAAAACTGGCTGTAAGAGTTTTAAAAGGCAGCATGCACTTTATAAAGAAAGCACTCTACAATAGCCTATCGGGCCTGTATGACTTTGAAGGAGGTTACGAATGTTAATAAGCTTGGACTTTAATGGGTAGGGTAACAAATCCTAGGGTAACCAAAAAGAATGTACGCCAGTTACCACAGAGTAAAGGGAGCTATGGAATGAAGTTCAAGTCACCCCAGGGGAAGCATGAAAGGAGGAAACAGTAAGAAAGGACTAAGCTATACCGTGGAGATGGCCGAGTCAGTAAGTGCTTGCTGTGTAGACAAGAGGACCTGAGTTCAGATCCCTGGTATCCATATTCAACGCCAGGCATGATGGCATATACTACTGTAATTCCAGTGCAGGGCTGCAGAGAAAAGCTGCATCCTTAGGCTCACTCGCTGGCTAGCCTATGACTCTGAGCCTCAGGTCCCAGTGAAAGACTGTCAAAACTCAGGAACAGCAGCCAAGATTGACCTCTGGTCTACACATACATGCACCTGTTCCTACACACACACACACACACACACACACACACACACATATGGGGGGTGGGGTGGGGGAGGGAGAGAGAGGGAGGAAGGGAGAGAGGGAGAGAGAGAGAGAGAGAGAGAGAGAGAGAGAGAGAGAGACAAAACTGAAGTATAAACCCCTAAAAACTATACAGGTTAAACAGAATAAGCCATGATAAGGCAAAGGCTGTCACATGAGCTTCCTTGCCCCCATTCTTGGTTCTGAAGACAGAACCTGGGGACCCTTGGCAAGAACTCTGCTAAAGCACTACATCCCCAGCTCCAGATTTTTTTTTTTAATGTCTTTTAAGGTTTTCTTTTAACTTATTCACTCTACATCCCGCTCAGCTCACCAGAACACTATTAGGTCATGAAAAAGTGAGGGTCCCCAAGTGTGGCTCCGTTCTACGGCGTTTGCCTACCATTCAAGAGGACCTGGGTTTGAGCCCCAGCACCACAAACAAAGAAAAACAAGGGAGAATTATAAGAGCTGAAGTTCTCTTCTAAAATAATAACACCAGGCATGGCGGCACATGCCTGTAACCTCAGCACTTAGGAGGTAGACATAACAGCATCGAGCTTGGCCTACAGAGACCTTGTCTAGAAAAACAGGATTGCTATCTAAATAGAAAGGTAAGCATTAAGACTAATAAAACGACCTGAGGAAGATTATCTAAACCAATCTAATCCCTCAGAAATATTCCTGTGTGCTAAGGCTAAACGTCAGGGATCTATCTCTCTGGACATCAGCAAAGGTAATTAATTATTCTGGAGCTGGGAATGAGGCTGGGGCATTCCAGAGTAGAAACCAATGCAACTTCTCCTATAAAGAAAGTGAAGGAGGGGTTGGGGATTTAGCTCAGTGGTAGAGCGCTTGCTTAGCAACCGCAAGGCCCTGGGTTCGGTCCCCAGCTCCGGAAAAAAAAAAGAAAGAAAAAAAAAATCCCAAAAAGTAAGGCAGACACGGAATACCTGTGACTTTAAGTCATGCCTACTGATTAGAACTCTTTCTGCAACTATTATCATAAGCTTATGGTGGTGATAGTAGTTAATGATTAATACATTATATAAACTACCTTTTACTAGACGCTAGACATGCAATAGAGAAAACTAAGCACTGGAACAATAGCACTGTTGGGAAAACCAAAAAGAAAGAACTTTATTATGCACTTAAAAATCTTCCGTTAAAATTAAATTATGATATTAAAAAAAAAAAAAAAGCCCGAAGCTCAGCCAGGAGGAATTGGGTGGCTCCTAGTATTTTGTTTTCTTTGACATGTGATACAGACCACCTCACACTTGCTAATCTCTAATTTGTAGGCCAACCTGGTCTACAGAGTGAATTCCAGGACAGCCAAGATACACAGAGAAACTCTATCTCGAAAAAAATAAAGACATAAAATTCCTTGATAAAAGCAACAACAGAGCCCACAGTATTCCATGTGTGTGAGCCCACAACACTCACGCATTTCTATGAAGAGCTGCCTCTTCTCCGCCATGGTCTTCCGCTTGTTCCCACCTTCCTCAATCATCCTAGAGATGAAGACAGACACGATGAGCCAAGGGGTGGTGTGATGACTCAGCCAAGTGCTCAGCTGTGAGAGGTTCAGGAGACCAGAGTGGCCGTGCACTTTCTACAGGAGCAACTCGTCGGGAAACTAAAGTGGGACCCTCCCACCAAGAACCAGGAGCCATCCTCCCGTTATCTGATAGCTTCCGAAAGATTCTCAACAGTCAGTGTATTAAAGGACCCAGAATGTTTACTTCCTCAGTTGAAAATACAGGACTATTTTCCTAAGAGTAGGGCTCCTACTTGTTCTCAGGCTGCTCTACACCTCATAATACAGCCCACACTGGCCTTGAATTTGCAGCTGCTCCCCTGCTCCAGCCGCCTTACGAGTGCAGAACTACAGGCATACACCACCGCGCCTGGCTCGGGATGGCTTTTTTCCAACTTTCTTTCTTCCTTTCTCTTTACAGAATGTTGAGTATGTTGACACAGTCCGCTCTACCACTACTGTTTTGCAAATATTAATATATTACTAAAATACTATTTCAGAGAAAGCCCATAATAAAGAACATGAGAATTTTCCATTTACACACTAAAAAAGGGACATAAAATCTTCCGGTTTAGGTTAGACTATATTAAACAAAAAGATACACATCCCCAAGATAAAGAGCTCTGCAAGGGAATTTTCTGTCCCATACTAATAACAGTGAATGCTGACTACGCCAGGTGTTAAAACGCCTTAGATTTGGGGAACCAAGTGTGAGTTCCAGCCTCCTGAGAGGCTGAGACAGGAGAGTTTCTGAACCTACCAGTTCAAACCTGGAGAACTTGCAAGACTTTTTATTTGCATTCCTCTCTTATCTATTCAGTCCCCACACAAAAAGCCTAAGGATTACCTCTGCTCCGGCTTCACAGATCAGGCGACAGGGGCCAAAAAAGCTAACTTGCTAACGGGCACATAACTCAACATCAGTGCCATCAAAACCTCTTGAAGACGCCTTTTCACACAACTGTTATTTACAGATCACTGAATCTTAAATGTCTCGAAAGCTAGAACACAACCCATTATACAGACCTATTTGTGCCAAATTCTGCTGAATGCAAGCCAGATAATTACCCTGAGTAGATTAAACTGCTGTAAAGCAGTATGATTACACTGTTATACATTAAACAAGTACAAACCACTCTCAAATATCTTATGATCACAAGCTAAACGGCAACTACATAAACTGCACATTCACTCCAGCAAGATGCCTGCCTGGTTATAACAAGTTCGGTTATAAAAGAAACTTTAAAATGTAAATATAGTCCTTAACACTCCATAATTAAGATTTTGATCAAGAATGATCCCGTCCCAAGTCATGGAAATGTTATCAGAGAAGCTTCAACACACATAGTGGTTACAGTTTACCCCAAGTCAAAGGAATTTTGAACAAAAAGTAAGCCAAAAAAAAAAAAAAAAAAAAAAAAAAAAGCCGCCAGAAACAGAAAAACAATCTAATCTAGGACTTGAGAAAAACCAGGAGTCGGTTCCAGTAGTCTGTGATTACAAAGGGAAGAGGCCACTCAAAAGCTTGCCGTTCCCTTATCCCAGACTTGATCTCTCCCAAAGTCGACTGCTGATACGGATCACAGCAGAATAACCACATTGACCTTTATGATACATCGCACGGTTATGACTCTACTTCAGTGTCCCTTTAACCACCTTTCTCAAAGCAGAGAAAACAAATTCCTAGAGATTGCTGAATTCTTAGTGATAATTTTCTAAAATTTTATTTCCGTTTTCAGATTCAACTTGGGGAACAATATATCCTGGGCCATCTAGATGGCCTCCACCCTACAAGTACTGCCAGGCACTTTCAGTCCCCACAGCCGCATGTGGATGACTAGTGCCTGGTGAACTACAGGAACTACACTCTCTTGGACACATCTGACTGGCTATCTGCTTTTACAAATAGAGTTCTGAAACACAGCCATAGCTATCCAGTTCTGTTTCCTTTTCTTCTTAGGAGGGTGTATGAGGGCGAGACCTGGTCTCATGTAATCCAGGTTAGCCTCAAACTTGCTGAACTACTGAGGAAGACCTTGAACTCCTAATCCTTCTGCCTCCTGAGTGGTGGGATTCTAGGCATGTATTTTCATGCCTGGCTTTGCTCCTGTATCATCATCTAAGGCAGAATTTCTATAACCACGGCAGTATAGAACAACGGCAGGCTGCAGTGCATGCCACAGAGAACTTCTGGCTTGAAAAGTCTGAAGTAAAAATTGACTATCCGGCCCTTTAAGAGAAAGTTTGCCCATCCTATTTATAGGAATCATTAACACGAGATTACTACACGACTGACTGCAATTAAGCTAGTAGATCCCCGTTGTCAAAATGAAAACAGTCACACCGTGTGCCTTTGTTTCAGTTCTTTACTGAAGGTCCATGCTTGAAGAAATGCTTCAGTCACTCTTAAGAGTCATTCCTTGTTGCTAAAATGGTATTTAACACACACACACACACACACATACACAGACACATACACACACACAGACACAGACACACACACAGACACACAGACACACACACACAGACACACACACACACAGACAGACACACACACACACATACACACACATACACACACACAGACACACACACACAGAGACACACATACACACACAGACACACACACAGACACACATACACACACATACACACACACACACACACAGACACACACAGACACACAGACACAGACACACACACACACACCACACACACACACACACACACACACACACACACACACACACACACTGCACCAACTATCTATTGTGGCCTGAATGTGAAATGTCCTGCACAGGCTTATGCATCTCATCACTTGGTCCCCGCTGGTGGCACTGTCTGTGGACCTGTGATACTGCATGTATGATACTGCATGTAGCCTGATCAGTCAGTCACCGTGCTCGCTGGGAGCCAGCCTTGAGGTGTTACTGCTTCAGGTTCTGCCTCACACCTCTGCTTCCCAGATAAATTGCAGCCACTGCCTCAAGCTCCAGTAGCCACCGTGGGCTGGATCCCCAAAAGAAACCCTTTCTTTACTGCTTTGAACACTTGTCTCATCAACAAGACAAGTAAGGAATGCATCCAACCTTTATTTGTTTTGTTTGTTTTCAAGTGAAAGAAAGAAAAGAAAACCCAAGGGGAAAAGAAGAGGGGTAAAAGGAGAAGAAAAGATGAAAACCTTTTGTGAAAACGCTTTGACAGCCTAGTATAGGACGTAGACAGCATATACTTCATTCTTAAAAAAGAATGGGGCAGGAGCTGAAGATATGGCTAAATGTGTGGCCTGCTTGCTGCAGAAACATAGGGGCCTAAGTTCAGATCCCCAGCACCCACATAGAAAAAGCCAGTGGTGGTGGTGTGCACATGCAATCCCTAATGCTGATGGGGGGTCGGGGGTGGGGGGTAAGCTGATCTCAGCAGCTCAATAGCCTGCCACCTAGCCAATCAGTGAGCTCCAGGCTCAGGGAGGGACCTGTCTCAAAAACTAATGCAGACAGCAATAAAGTAAGAAACCAGCATCAATTTCTTGTGGAGGCGTGAAAGGAACCACCATGCTCGCACACATACATATGCAATGTAACACACACACATGCAAGGTAACACATGTACACACACATGAGCACACATGCACACATGCACACACACATACACATGCACACACACATGCACAAACACATGAACACAGACACACACACACACACACACATGCACACACACATACACATGCGCACACACACACGCACACACACCCTGGAAACGATGCAGTAGAAGCTGTCCTGGTCGGCCATTCCTTCCCTTAGTTACTTTCCGACTGCTGGAAGCTCACTGAATTGTCACAGCTGTACTTTTCCCTAGAGAATTCCCTTCAGCTGGCTGAACGCTCTCTAGGCAAGAAGCCTCCAAAGTTGCTCCCACAGGGCGACAGACAGCTGCAGTAGATGACTGATAAGTCCCAAATACCCAGCCCAAGGAAGGTCTGGATCCCGGAATTTGGGGTGAGTATAGATCACCTCAGTCACTGAGCACAACTACTAAACCCAAACTAAATGCATGTGGACCCATGAAAGACAGATGAGGTAAGCCTGCGCAGGTGGACCAGAGAGACCACCCAACAAGGGCTTAACACTCTCATAGCCCCGGGCCTGAACTCCAAACTGCAGGCTCCCCAACTAAAGCCTTGTAGCACATGATCAAAAAGGAAAAAGAAAAAAAAAATCACCCAGGAAAGCCCTCTAGTTAGCTTGCTTGCAGAGAAGAAAGGCAGAGTGGAAGAAATCCCCAGCTCCTTTTCTTCTCCTTCCCCTTCCTCCCCTCCTCTCCCTCCTCTTCCTCCCCCTCCTCTTCTTCCCCCTCCCCCTTCACCTCCTCCTCCTCCCCCTCCCCCCTCCTCCCCCTTCACCTCCTCTTCTTCCCCTTCTTCCTCCTCTTCCTCCCCCCTTCCTCCTCTCCCTCCCCCTCCCCCCTCCCCCTCCTCTTCTTCTTCTTCCCCCTCCTCTTCTTCCTCCTACCCTGGCTCACAGGCAATCTCACACTGAAGGTAACAGAAGCAGGAAAAGTTGCTGGTGTGGGAAGCTACAGGAGTTAAGACTGTCAAGGGAAAAGATAATGAAAAGTAACCGGCTTGACAGGGAAGAGACAAAGCTGTCCTTGTGCCCCTTGACGTGATCGTCTGTGCAGAGGACCCAACAGAATTTCCCAGATCTGCCAACTAACGAGCTATTACAGCAAGGTGATGGTCAATACACAAAGATCAATACACAAAAGCCTATCCACTTCCCGAGTGGTATCAGCCACTGAAATCTGAAATAACACACAGTGGCTCACAACCAACCCAAATCCAAATTCCAGGGGATCTGACGCCCTCTTCTGACCCCATGGGCAATAACCACATACGTGTTGTACATATACATACAAGCAGAACACTCACATGTAAAATAAAAAGTGAATAAACCTAACAAAATAGTTACTAAAAACATATCACTTATGTTATCTTCCAAAAATATATTTTGTGCAAACATAGCAAAGCATGTATAAGATCAAAAAACCTAGGGGTTGGGGATTTAGCTCAGTGTAGCAAGCGCAAGGCCCTGGGTTTGGTCCCCAGCTCCAAAAAAAAGAAAAGAAAAAAAAAACCCTATAAAACTGGTGGAAAAAAATCAACATAAAACTAAATAAATTACTTAGATTCCATGTTTATGATAAGAAGACTAAACACTGTCAAGATGCAAGTTCCTTTAAACTTGATCTATAGATTCAATAAGATCCCAACCAAACCCCAAGCAAGTTACTTTGTAAATACCCAATGTCTACAGGAAAGACAAAATCTAAGGATAGCCAAGATGATATTTTTTTATTTTTTTTTTTATTTTTTTCGGAGCTGGGGACCGAACCCAGGGCCTTGTGCTTGCTAAGCAAGTGCTCTACCACTGAGCTAAATCCCCAACCCCCCAAGATGATATTTTAAAAAATAATAAAAATAAAAACTGAGGCCAGACACTGCCAGTTTCAAGACTCACACAGTCAAAAGGCAATCCAATGGAGAAAAGTGATCTCCTCAACAAGGGTTACTGTAAGAATTGAACGTCTAAACGCAGAAACATTATTCTAAACACAGCAGAAATTTACTCGAAATGCCCTAATTTAAAAACATAAAACTATGCAACTCCTAGAAATCCCAGGAGAGAACAGCCTGAGGTTATGATGAAAATTCTCTTTTGTTTTCCCAGACTGGGTCTCACAATGTAGACTGGTTTGGAACTCAGCTAGGTAGTCCAGTCCTGGCCTCTAACTGTGGTAATCCTCCTGCCTCAACTCAGCCTCCCAAGTGCTGAGACTACAGGTGTGGGCCAACACATCCAGGTGACAATGATATTCCCTGTCTGTGTGTGTGTCTTGTGTGTATCTGCACAGTGTGTGTGTGTGTGTGTGTGTGTGTGTGTGTGTGTGTGTGTGTAACTCTCTACACACATACTTGTACAGAGGCTAGCAGACATCAGATGTCCGGCTCTATCACTCTCAACCTTAATCCTTTGAGACAGGGGCTCTTAATGAACCGGGATCTAGGCTGGCAGGCAGCAAGCCCCAGAAACCATCATCTCTGCTCCCTCCCACTCTCCCACTCTCCGATGCTAGGGTTACTGGTGCACACATGGCAGACTTGGCTTTTTCTTAGATCCCAACTGGAGTCCTGCATATTTGCACAGAAAGCTCCCGTACTGGAGAGATAAGCCATCTCTTTAGTCCTGATAGGGGCTTTTTAACACTTTTTAACAGCACTGGCTGAACCAAAGAAGGAACTATTAAACTGGACTTCGCTATAAGTAAAAAGTTAGAGCTGGAGGTCGAGGTGCATGCCTTTAATCCCAGCGCTAAGGAGGCAGAGACAGGAAGATCTCTGTGAGTTAGAGGGCGACCTGGTCAACACAGTGAGGTTACACAAGGACAACAATAGCAACAACAACAAAAAGGCCTCTGGCCTCCCCAGACATGTTCACATGCATTGGCACACTCACACAGGCTCATACAGAGAATTAAAACAAGAAACCACTGTGTGCCTATGAAAATAGCCAAAGCAAGGAACAGGCCATACCATGCACTAGTAAGAATGTGAAGCAACAGGTCGGGCCACTTCAGGCAGCTGGCCAGGTTCTTACATAACAGGATGTGCTGTTATCATACAATCCTTGGTATTTAGGGGGAGATGGTGAAAACGTACATCTACCCAAAAAGCTGCACCCAGATGTTCATAGCAGCTTTAGTCATGATTGCCAAAGCCTGAAAACAACCACATTGGCCCTCAGTGGGTGAAGAGAAACTATTCGGTTCTAGAGAGGAATGAGCCATGAAGCCATTAACACATTGAAGAAACTGAAGTGCAAATTACTAAAGGAAAGGAGCCAATCTGGAGCTGGGAGCTGGGCGGAGCGCCTGTAATCCCAGCACAGAGTACAATGAAGGTCAGCCTGGGCTAAATGAAACCCAGTCAAAGACTAATCTAAAAGGAACGAAAAGCACCATTTTAACTGTGCAACACCCATGAAAACGCAAACTACAGAGACAGACAGATAAGGCTGGAGACTCTAGAGTTAAGGTGGGCAATGAATCCAACGGACACGGGAATATTTGTACCATGAAACTATTCAGTCTGGTGACAACTGATACACGCCACGGCGCCATTGTTATAGACCAACGAGATTTGGGAGTGAACACTGTGTCGGTGTAGGCTTACTGATTCTAAGGAACAGTCCCACACACAGGGGAATGCTGCTGGTGATCAAGAGGCTGTGTGCAGCTTAGGTACACAGGTCATCTACAGACTTGAGAAGCTACAAACAGAGCGCTGACCCTCTTGCTACAAGATGGCAGCCCTTCCTGCTGAAACAGGCAGAGGCTTGTGATGGGTTATGTCCTGAAAGATGCTGACCCTCTAAGACCTAACCCTACCCCTGGAGTAAGAGCAAGAGGCCAAGACTGGAGAGATGGCTCAGCAGGTAAGAGAACTGGTTGCTCTTCCAGGGGACCAGGATTTAATTCCCAGCAACCACATGGTAGCTCACAACTGCCTGTAACTCCAGTTCCAGGGGATCCGACGCCCTCACACACACACACACACACATACGTGCAATAAAGCATTAAACACAAAGAACAATAAAAATAAACAAATCATCTAAGAGGCCAGTCTTGTCACAAAGGGTCAGAGCTCTGTTTACAGTCTCTCGAGTCTGTAGTTTCCCTGTGTGCTTTCTGCCCTGACACACACATCCTAATCGCCCATTGCAGTGTATTCATTAGAATCAGTGAGTCTGTACTGACACACAGGTACAGGGAGGTAACTGTGCCTACGTCAGGGAGAGGGGGGTGATTCGACCAACAACACCTGCTGGGCCTGGAGTAACTGCAAGACATATCTGGGAAAGGATCTTGAGAGTGTTGGACTTGAAGGCCAATATATACTGATAAGAAAAGAGAGCTGATACAGGGCGCTGGCTCACGAACACGGGCAGCCAATCCTGCTGTGCTGTGGAATGACTCCTGTAAGCCTGAAACACAAGGCTTGAGTGATGTGCTACAGAAAATGAGTGGGAGACGCTGGGACCGCAAGAAGGTGTGCAGGAAGGTGTCAGAAGCCTTCCCTCATCCCCTGCACCACCTATGCTTTAACAAGCCCTTGCAGCCTAGGCTGGCAGCAGCAGCCTCTCCCCTCCCCCACCCAGGCTCTGGAGTCTTACCTCCTTCAGCACAGGCCTGAAAGACTAGAAATCTACTGCCTAGAAATACTCTCACCCATGGCTGATGGGGAGGCACAGAAGGGCCACTGCTGCCTCGCCCACTCTGGGATACCTGTCTCACACTGTCTCCGAGGGGCTGTCAGTGAGAACAGGCTACAGCTACGAGACCACTAATACGGATAGTCAACCCCTTATTTCCTATCTCACGTCTCTCTATCCAAGTTTTTCCTGGGCTCACCTCCTAAACAAAATGCTGGCATTCACATTCTTGCGTAGAATCAGCTCCTGCAGAAACTCAGATACCTGTTCATTCAACCAAGCTTATGACTCAGATTACCTCAGGTCCAAACTTATGAGGCACATAAACTGAGTGAGTCAATCACTTCCCCCGGGCCAGTGCTTTATGGGTGCTGTTGTCTGCATCTCTGTACTTAGGCTTTCAACAGTTCTAGACCCAACAAGGACCTACTACCTACCACCCCAAAAGGACCTACTACCATCACAGTTGACCTTATGGCCCCACCATGGAGACAGGGCCTTGAGCATCAGTATCTGCATAAACGTGAGCTCACCTCTTTACTGCCTTCCACGGGACTCCTGGGATTCTGCCTTTTCTTAGCCACATCCAAAGACAACCAATACCTCTCTACCCTCCTCGCCACAAGCTGACTCTGATTTCAAACCCTGCCGTTTCCTTCCTCCCAATCACTCTCATATCCAACCCCCACCCCGTTTTCCCATCTCTACTGCCAAAACCTTCATCCAGATGAACAACAAAAATTCTATGGCCTCCTGATCTCAGGGCTCCCCACCCTCTTTCCTGTAGTTCATCCTGCAGACACACAAAGAAGCATGCCCACTGGCCACATCCACAGAAACCTGTCTGCTCTTCAGCGCATCCAGCCGCCCTGTCAGGCAGGGGCTTCTGTCCACGCAAAGGAAGACGTAACACAGGCTCAGCCTACAGAGTGTAAGAGACGAGAGCCCTTGGTGTGGGGCACAGCAAGGTATCCTAAATCTTAAAGCTGAAACCCTGGGCTCCTAGAAGAGGCTGTGTGATATCCTAGGCCCAAAGCCAAACTGAGGGAACGAGTTTTTACACAGAACACCAAAACAACTCACAAGGTAAAAAATTCTCTACGTTGGATTTTATCAAAACTAACTACTCTGCAAAGTTATAAAAAAGTGAAAACGAGCAGAATAAAATTAAAAAAAATTTTCATGGCTCAGTGAGTAAAAACACTGGTAAGCTGAGTCTGATCCCCAGAATAGAGAGAGAAGTAAGAGTGAACCGACTCCCACGGTTGTCCTCTGGCACCGTGTACACCATGGCACAGGTGGCCACACTCACATCACACTCGCACACACTAGGGAAATAATACTTTCTCAAAGTGCATACAAATTTTAGATTAAGCAACAAGACAAAAAGGGAAACAAAGAAAAACAAACAAACAAAAAAAAAACAGTCCAATTTAAAAAGTCGCCAATGGGCCAGCAGGACGGCTCCGTGGTCCATACCGCATACCCTGAGTTGGATCCCTGGGACCCATGTGTTGGAAGGAGAGAGGCATCTCATGCAAGCCGTGTCCTTTGACCTCCACCCACACATAACCATAATAAATAAATGTTTTTAAGTGGACAAAGAAGATAGAATAAGTAATAATGTGAAAAATATGTTCAGTAACTTCAAAATAAGAACATAAAACAAAAAAAGGAGATGCCATGGTGCATCTATTAAAAGGTGTAAAATTGAAAAAGCTGACAAGAGCAAAAGTTGACAAGAACGGAGAGCAAAGGGAACTCCAATTACAGGACAACAGACAAATGGCTGCACCAGAAATCACGAGGCAGTTTCTTACTATATGACCCAGAGGCCCAATTTGAACTCAGATTTTGTCACACAAAACCTCCATCCAAATGTTTTGTTTTTTAGACAAAGTCTTGCTATGTAGCTCAGGCTAGCCTCAAATTCACTGTTTACTATGTAGTCAAAGCTGGCTCTGATGCCTGTTCTTCCTGTCTGTACTTTCCAATTGCTGGCATTACAGGGGTGTGCCACCATCCCTGACTAGTTTTAGGTTTTTTGTTTTGTTTTGTTTTGTTTTTTAAATACAAAATCACTCTCTGACCTCCACTGGGATTAAAGATATGCTCCACCACAATCAGCTCTAAAATGGCTTTATTTTTAATTGCAAACACTAGGAAGAACCCAACAAGCGGCTGTGTAAATAAACTCTAGTTCTTCCTAAAGTGCAATGCTGCTCACTAGTAAAAAGAATGGAGTGCTTACTTAAGGAAACAAATACAAGTGAAAAATACAAAAGGAAAATGGAAACACAGACCATCACATACTGCAGTAGCCCAAATTCATGACCTGGAGAAAGCAAGGTGCCAGACACAGCAGCACGGCCAGTGTCTGACCAAGTGGGCGTGATGGGAAGGCTCGTGATGAAGCACACAGGAGAGTAACCTATATGTAATGCTGAATTTTGTCTTTCCTCCTAAAGTAAGAAAATCCTAAAACTTCATCGGTGAGTAACGAAGTGATAAGGTACTAGATCATACTTAAATCATACTGAAAATTTTTCGATAAAAAACAGGAATAGGAGGACACACCTGTAATCCCAGTACTGGGAGGTAGAGGCAGGAGGGTCTGGAGTTCAAGGCCAAGTTCATCTACAGAGAGTTTGAGGCCAGCTCAGTCTACCAGAGACTCTGCCTCCTGCTCCCCAGACCAAAAATGCTTCTCAGTTCAGTCTGTCTTCAATTCTGCATGCTTAGTTTTAAAATATCACAAACATCCTGGCACGGTAGGGCATGCTTCATCCAAATACCCAGGAGGAAGGAGCTGAGTTCAAGGCAAGCCTGGTCAACAGAAGAGTCAGGGCTACACAGAGAAAAGATAGATAGATAGATAGATAGATAGATAGATAGATAGATAGATAGATAGAGAGACAGACAGACAGACAGACAGACAAAATTGTAAAGGCTAGCTCTTACTCCTCTCTTGCTCTCTCTTGTTCTTCCTCTTCTTGTGCCCTCTTTGTCCCTGTCCCTTCTCTCTCCAACCCCCTCTTTCCTCCCACGTGCCCATGGCCAGCCCTTCTTCTCTTCCTCTGCTCTTCTTCTCTCATTAAACCTCTCCGTGTGAAAAAAGAACTGTAAAGGCTAGGATAGCTCAGTGGTTTAGAATACCTGTTACTTTTGCAGAGAACCCAAGTTCAATTCCCAGCACCCACATGGAACCCAGAACTATCTTAAACTCCAGTTCATGGGAATCCAATGTCCCTTCTAACCTCTGCAGACACCAGGCACACATGTGCTTCACACATGCACGCATGCACGTGCACACACGCCAATTATTGACACATGCCAAACATAGCACCACTTGCCTTTGATCTCAGCACTCCCAAGGCAAAGGCAAGTGGATCTCTGAGTTTGAGGCCAGCCTGGTCTACATAACAATTAACAGTTGAACCAGGGCTGCACTGTGAAACCCTGCCTCAAAAACAAAAAACAAATTCAGACACATGAAATTTTCTAAATCTTTCACAATTAAATTATAGACTGACTACTAAAATGAGTATAATTTACGTTCTCAAGTGATTAAGCCTGTAGCTTTTATACAACAGAAAAAGACTAAGAAATGGATATTAAAACTAAAACCTACAAATTAAAAACAGCAATAAAATACAGAAAATAAAATATGGTAGAAAAATATTACTAAAAATTAGGCATTAGTCTAACGTCAAAGGCTATATATAGAATTAAAGACAGTACACGGAAACTTTTGTTTGTATGACTGGTAGGTTTTCTGTTTTTGAGATAGAATTTTCATTGTGTAGCACAGGTCTGAAGTGGTATGGAACTCTAAATGTAGCCCAGGCTGGCCTCAAACTCATGGCAATCTTCCCAGTTAGTCTCTCAAGCACTTGTATAGCAGGTAGGAGCACCATGCCTGGCTTTGGTGCTGCAATACTTAAAGCAACATATTCATGTATGTTAGGAAAACAGAAGTATCGAGAGAGCACACTGAAAGTCCACATGGAAGCCAGGAGGTGTGTTGCATGCCTTGAATTCAAGGGAGGCAGAGGCAGGTGAAGCTCTGTGAGTTGAAGGCTAGCCCTGTCTACAGAGCTAGTTCTAGGACATCCAGGGATACACAGAGAAACCCTGTCTCAAAAAAATACCAAAAACCTAAAATAAAATACATAAACAATATAATCTATGATATTATTACATCCCCAAGTATCACCTTAAGGCATAATAAACTCAGCATAATCATTATACAGGCACGTTTGGTAGCTTTTGGCTGATTCTACATCAATCTGGTCAGATCACTGTTTTTGTACTTTGCAGTTGATTGACAACAAGCTCATGCTGGGAACAGCAGTGTCCACTCTGTTTTTCCTTGTTCTGCAAGTATGCCTGCACTGTGACTTCACCAAAATCCACTCTGCGATTTCTCTGCAGGAATTCTGTTAAGCCAGTCATCTATTTAGCAAGGTTCATTTCCTTCAAATCTGAAAGCCCACTGAGCCTGACAGAAATAGGCTTTGGTATCTCTAAACAGGGTGACCAGACAAGAAGGAGAATCATCTACGTAGGCTGAGGTATTGCCACCATCAGCTCCCATCCCCTAGCATATGCCACCGAGTCCTGTCATCAGATATCAGATGAAGTGTCAATGGATGGGCTACTTATTAATAAAACATGACTGCCTGATTTGCTTGTTACCCCGTCTACAGCACCTTTTCCCATGCCTGTCACTTCTCAATTTTGGAAGAAGTGACAGCTCTTAAAACAGCCTGGTGTGTGGCTTTGCCTGGAATCCCAGCACTCAGGGGGCTGAAACGAAAGGATGCTGAGTTCAAGGTCAGCCTGGCAATACAGCAAGATCCACCCTGCCTCAAAAAACAAAACAAACAAACAAAGGAAACCTAGAATGAGAAGTCGGGCCTGTACTAAATAGGCCTTAGGAGCAAGTCAGACTGTGGGTGTTATAACTAGCTGGGGAGACGAAGACCTGAGATTATGAAGCAATTACTTTAGGTAGCTAATGATGTGGTGTAAGCCCTCTCTCTCCATCCCACCGTGCGATGCATAAACAATACTGTTAGTCTATGATATCATTACATCACCATAACATCACCCTCTGCAAAGCAAACAGGAGTAAAAGAAAAAGTAAAGAAATCCCCAAAACAGTGGTGCCCTCCATGAGGTGTGGGGGAGAAGGCAGCAAGAATCCTCCTGTCTGTTCTCCCCTAGAAAGACGCTGTGCCACAGAGCTGGTCTGCAGGCAGAAGTTGAGTACCTGCCACAGCACGAAGACTGGAGCAGGAGAGGCCACTCTGGGAATGTTTCCTGCACATCTGTGTACTGCAGTAAGTGTGAAAGGAGCCTTCCTTTCCTTTGAATTGGTGTGTCAGTTTCTTAACCTTTGCCCCTCTGTCACATCAGAGCACTCAGGTATAGGCTAGGAGCTGGCTCAGCACTGGCCTTACAGGTACCAATATCTGAATTCATGACTCGTGTTTTTAAAAACATCCTGGGGGCTGGATGGGAAAAGCTCATTGGTGTAAAGCACTGGTCACACAGCGTGAGGACTGGGATTTGGATTCCCGGCACCCACGTTATTTTGAAATGGCCCTTGCAGCCCACACTCATGAGATGGGGCTCCCTAGAGCAAGCTGACTGGCTAGGTTAGCTAAATCAGCAAACTCTGGAGTCAGGTGAGAGACCTGGCTACGGTAAGGCAGAGAAGAACTCAAGGAAGACAGCACACACCAGTCAGTCTCTGGCTTACACACGCTTACACACACACACACACACACACACACACACACACACACACACACACGAGCAAAGAGATAAGTAAATTAATAAACCAGGTTTAGTGACAAGCTGTTATAATCTCAGGCCTGAGGAGGCAGAGACAGGGAGTTCTGTAGTGCTCTCAGGTCGGCCAGACAAGCCAAATCTGCCAGCTGAAGTCAGTAGGAGAAGCTAGTTCAAAGACCAAGGTGAATGGTGCCCTAGGAACAATATCGCAGGTTGTCCTCTTGCCTCCACATGCACTAGCAGAGACACAGGTATGCACAAAGCACTCCGGAAAAGCCATGTGCAAACACACGGTCTCCTGCAAAATCAGTCAGACTTCTCCTGCAAAATCAGTCAGACTTCCTTCTAAGCTCAGACTGTGACTAATACAGTCAAATCCACCTTTAATAAGAAAACCTAACTCCCTCGCTCATTTCAGGAAAATTCTCAAATACCCTTCCTCTAATTCTTATTCTTTTCTCTTTCAGGTTCAAAGGGGTGCCAGGGAAAATAAATGTAAAACCCTAGATAGCTTCTCGTAACAAATCTGAAAGCACTCTCTGGGTTCCAATAAAAAAAAAAAAAAAACATTCAGTAGCACACTCTACAACCACACAGAGTTCGGGAGAGCTGAACTTAACCTTAACGGGGCTATGCTAACTAGCAAACGAATCGTGCGAAATGTCTAGCACGATGCTTGGCCCAACCTGTGAGCCTAACAAATGTCAGTTACCAGGCACTCTGACCATAGTGACACTCAGCTACAAACCTGATTATCACAGTTTTAATTTATAGACAGTAGTGCACATAAATTCAAGGGGCTGGAAATGCAGCTCTACTGCAGTATGCTTGAACCAGCATGCAGGAAATGCTTGCAATGTTTACTAGCCCTGAGTTCCAACAGCAACACTGCAAAAACCACGCTTAGTGGTTCAATCTATAATCCCAGCAATCAGGAGGCGGAGGCAGGAGGATCGGAAGTTCAAGGCTATCCCCAGCTTACGCAGTGAGTATGCAGCCAAACATGGAACTCTTGTCTCAGAAAATATAAAAGAAACTTGACATAACTGACCAGGGTACCGAACATCTGTAATGCCAGCATTTGGATGGCTGAGGCGGCAGAACTGCTGTGAGTTGAGGCCAGCCTGGCTTACGTAGTGAGTTCTAGGCCGGCCAGTGCTTACGAACTGAGACTCTGTTCAAAGAAAAGAATTAAAGTGTAGACATGTATTTCAGTTAACTACCACCCACAGTGGTCCATCTTATTTCTCTTACTTTTAAATTTTTTATTTTTTATTTCTATGTATATGGCTACTTTGCCTACATGTATGTCTGCACCATTCACTTGCCCAGGGCTCACAGAGGCCAGAAGAGGGTGCCAGATGCCCTGATTCTGGGGTTACAGATGGTTACGAGCTACCATGAGTGTTGGGAATCAATTACAGGTTTTTGAGATGAGCAGCTAGTTCTCTTACCCACCGAACCATCTCTCCAGCCCCATTTCTACCTATTTCTACCCTATTTCTACCATACTAAAAGAAAAGAAAAGAAAAATCATTTCAACAAATGTCATAAGTACAACATTAATAAAATTCAATACTCAGTAAAAACACAAAGCAAAACAGAAGAAACATCCTTAAATTGATGAGATTGACCAAAAAGCTTCAGCAAGCATTACAGTGAACAGCATGTAAAGTGAATAAATTTTTTAAAAACTGAATTAAAAAGATTACAGCTACTAGCAAAATAATGTAAGTATTTCTACTCAGGAAAAAAAAATTTTAGTGCCCTTTTTCAACTCTAGTACATGAAGAGGCAACCATAAGAAGACAATGGCAAGACCGTCTGTTCAATTCAGACCTCTCTATTCAGCATAGGAGACACCTAGTTGAAACCCCTTTGCTTCAAATCAATGAAAAAAAAAATGTTAGTAGAAATCAAAAGACAAGGTTTAAGAAACAAGAAAACCTTCCAGTGTTCCATCAGGAGCACTACAAGAGACATGATTATGAGCAGGATAAAGCTACAGGCTGGCTGGATTCTGAGTCCAGAACTGGTACTGGGGAATCGCAGGGGAACACGATTCCAAGCAAAGGTGGGTGGAGAATACAAGGCAGCCAAGCCAGACTCAGCGCTGAGGAGCAGGGATGAGACTGGAGCTGAAAAGAAGCTTAAAATGCACTGTCACTCAATGCCTAGAATTCAGTTTAGTAATGGTATGGGCTGAGAAAAGGGGCTAGGTGCAAACACTCCTGGCCAGGAATCGAACCAGGACATACATTTGTAAGGACAGGAACCTTGACCCTCTACTACACCTGATTCTAGACTGAGACCCCTGCAGGACAGCTGAACACCTGAAATCCCACGTGTAATAGGCAAAAAGGTGAGTACCGAAACAAGAAACTAAAAGACACTCAAAGCAGAATGAATCTGTAAGGCAAAATTTCAAAATGCATGGAGAGAAACCATGCTAAGAGCCAGTCAGGACAGCAGTAACTGAGTATTTACTTAGTGAGTAAATTCATAGACAGCAAGACAAAACTGATTTCACATATACATTCAGGGCGCTTGGATATAAATGTTAAAATTTATTGCCAATGCAAAATGGTAATCACTTTAGAAGCCTGCTTGGCAGTTTCCTATACAGCCAAACATATATTTGATCTGTCATATACAGCCAAACATATATTTGATCTGGCATATACAGCCAAACATATATTTGATCTGGCATATTCTGATCTACTGTTGTACTCATAACTTATCCAAGTGGGTTAAAAAAAAAACTTGTATCTACAAAATAACATGCACACAGAAGATTGCAACAGTTCTATTCAGAATTACCAAGACTTTTCACTGGATGAGTGAATAAACAAACTGGTATTTCCACTGACTGGAATATTATTTGTTACTAAAAGGAAATAAGTCATCAGTCCATAAGCAGGTATAAATGCATATTACCAAGTAAAAGAAACCAGAAATATAATTCATAGCGTGACATAAAGACATATTTATTTTCAATTTTTTCCTTTATTACCCTTGTTTGTATGGGTGTATGTGTGTGGGTACCCTCATGCTATAGCAGATGGAGGTCAGAGGCCAACCACAGGAATCAGTTCTTTCCTTCAACACAAGGGTTTTGGGAATTGAACTGAGACCATCAGGATTAGCAACAGGTGCCTTTACCTGCCGAGTCATATCACCAGCTTGAGAATTTTTTTCTGAGCATACACAGCCACTTAGAAAAGAAGTTTTCATATATTTATGACAAACATTACATTTTTGTTTTTAAGAAAAGTCTCAGACTAGAAGGTGTATTTGATTTCCATTCACTGCCAATAATAAGAGAGGCTTAAATATACTAAGTACAGTGCGCAACATACATTAAGAAATCACACAGTAAAGACTACGCAGGTCTTGTGTTCCAACATGAAAAAAAAAAGTCTACAGAGCAACCTAGACAGAATGCTATAGTAAAATGCAAAGAGAGCTGGAAATGACTCAGTGGATAACGCACTTGCCACGCAAATATACGAATTGGAGTTCAAATCTCTAGAACCCGCATACAAGCCAGGCAGGTATAGCAGCCACCTACAATGCCAGCGCTCTAGAGACAGACAGGAGTCATCAGAACGAGCTGACTGGCTAGACTAGCCAAATTGGCCAGCTCCAGGTTCAGGAGGAGGCTGAACTTAATAAATAAGTAAGAGAGCAACTGAGAACCTCCAGTGTCAACTCTGGGCTTTCACAGGCATATACAATGTATGGTACATGGATACCATATGCAGACTCCCCCATACCACATACACATGCAAAAAAAGTAAAATGCATAGAAAAAGGCCTGGGAAGAAAACAACAAACTGGTAACCGGAGTAGAAAAAGGAGTAGGTATGTCAAGGGAGTTTTATTTGGAGCAATTTACAAGCAAATATGCATTCTGAACTGCTCAAACTACTGCAACTCCAGGAGCTGCCAGCACAGAGAGACTCCAGTGCAAAAGACACCCTAGAACAGCAGCGTACCTCCAGCACATCTAGAAACCACAGCTCTAATGCTTATGTAATTTTAAGTTAATAAAATAGAGGGAGGGGTTGTCCCCAAGACAGCAGGAGTTAACTTTCTCATGATACAAAAGTATATATTTTGATTGGGATAGGTTACAAAGTACACATGTCTTTTCTTTTTTTGTTTGTTTTCTTGGGGGAGGGACTTTTGTTACTTTGTTTTGCTTTTTTTGTTGTTGTTGAAACAGTGTCTTCCTATGTAACCCTAGCTGGACTTGAAGTGATCAGCTTGCCTCTGCCTCCTAAGGACTTCAATCTAAAGACATATGCCACCATGCCCACCAATATGTACCATTTTTTCAAAATACCCAACTCAATATGCAAAGTCTATCCATTTTATCCTATGTAAACTACACATGAAGAAGGCACAGTAGTGCACACCTGTAATCCCAGGACACATAGATAGGAGAATAGACATAAGTTCAAAGTCAGAATGACAGAGAGAGACCCTATCTTTAACCCAAACAAACAAAAAGTTTGTTTTAACCAGCCATGGTGCTTCACAGGAAGGACTAACAGAAGGATAGCCACAGTTCAAAGTCAACTTACAGCCTGGGCTACTGTATTTCGAGTACCAATATAGCTGGGGTTACTACTCAGCAAGACCCTGCTTCAAAAACCGGGGGTAGAGGGTTTATTTTCAAATAAATGTAAATTAAATATCTAAATAAAATATTAGAAGTGCCCGAAACAAGACACCCAAATTTGCAAAGCCACATAGGCACCCCAAAACAAAACCTAAGAGAGACTTAATGGTTGTACCCTGAAATGCAAATACTAATTAAAATGAACTAAATGAATATACTTCAAGGCTTCTATATATCCAATGACAAATTTGGATTAATATTGCTCTTATTTTTTATATAAGGAGACTAAGGGTCAGATATGTTAACATCTGAAGACATGAAATAAAGGGTAACTGGAAATCCTGCGCACTCTAATATTTTAACTATATTCTGTCTCCCGGGCAAAATTCAGTGAAGCTAAAGACCCTGCCAGCACCACCTTGCCTGCACAACCCCTTCAGAGGCAGTTCCACTTAAGTCTGATAAAAATCCTCAGAGAACACATAAAAGGTCAAGTTTTAATTTGGCAAGCAAAGTAATCCAACAGGCATTGCAAGCCAGGGAAAGGAAGCAGCAGTATGGGGCTGGAGAGTCCAAGCAAGGCAGAGGACAGAACTCCAGCCCTTACAGACCTGAAGAGACTTAAGCATTCTCTCACCTCAGAACCAAGATCCAAGAGGCAGGATAGAAATTATAAAGTGTTCTCTAGGCAAAAGCTCCCTCCAGTCCTCCTCAAACGACAGAGGAGGGGGGAAAAGGCCAATGAGAGAAGGACCGGAACCTGACTTCAAGCAGCCACCCAAAGAACAAGCTTCTGGTGCACAACATACAAGAACCGCGTGGATGAAGAAGTGGCCACAAGCCACCGGAGTCTGCCACCTAAGCCACTGGTTTAGCGTCTAAAACCCTGGGTTACCTGAGAAGGCAAAAAGAGAATCCTAGGACCAAAGGAAGCCAGCGAGCATCCCTAACTCTACAGAGACTGACACTACTTCATATCAAATGTATCAAACCCTGGTCCCTCCATCCACTCCTGCAGTGGGCATCCATTGTAGGGCTTTCGGGATCCAGGCCACATCCTGAGGACTGGGCAGAAAACAGGCGCGGAGCTTAATTCTAGTTGGGAAGGCAAGATTCTCCTTCCAAATTTCTTTCCCCTCTCTTTTAAATGTCAGTAAGACCCTTCAAATCTCTTCCCAATAGCTCCCACCAGCTTTCCTCAAGTATCTTACTTTCTCCACAAGCCAAGCAACTTACGGCCCAGTTTCCCAGGGCTGGGAAAATCCTAAAGAGACCTGAAGTGAACAGAACAAGAAACATAAAATAGAGCACTTTACATTTTGTGTGTATACTTTCACAGCCGGACTGTCAGCACTTCAACAGCAAATAAATGATGGTTGAGAGTGATAAAGTCGTGACCCGGGCGCTGACCGCGGTTCTCTCCTGCTCCGTAGCTAATCAATAAACGCTTGCAGAGAATGCTAGAAAGGTCTCCCTGATTCCCCAAGGCCTGGCACAGGAATTTAACAGTAAGCATTCGTCAGCTGCATCCTCGCTCTTCTCGGGACACTGTGCCCATCAGAGGTGACCTGAGTAGACAGGTTCGTCTACCGGGAGCCTCGGGAGACACTGAGAGGTGATCTGGAATGAATTCCCTCCCCTCTGCCAGGGCCTGCCTACCTCACCTGCCCTCTGCCAGGACCTGCCGCCTTCGCCCCCTTCAGCACCTAACGCTGAGCCTCCTCCCCGCAAGTCCGGCTCAGGCTGCATCAGCAGCGCGCGCAGCCGGGTTCTGCGCTCCGCGGCCCCCCGCGCGCCCGGGTGACCGGAGAGCCCTCTCCGGCCCGGCGTGCGGTCTCCCAAGGGTCGCCGTTCCAGGGCCGCGCGCTCCGCCACCCCGCAGCCCTCCTTTTCGCTCCTCCAGCCCCGGCGGACTCCCCACCTGGCTCGCTTCCCGGCCGAAGCTGAGGGGCCGTCGCGTGGCTCTCCGGCGGCCGCAGCCTCCTCCGACCCGGCCCCCTCGGCAGAGGCAGCTGAAGCAGCGGCAGCGACTGAGGCGGCGGCGCCCACTCAGGCCCCGGAGCCGCCCCCGCGGCGAACGTTCCTGGCGCCGGCTCGCGCCGCTTCCCCGCCCGGCACGCGCAGCGAGCCCGCCCCCGGCGCGAGGGCGCGAGGGCGAGGGCGAGGGCGGGTGCGCGCGGAGGGCGGGCGCGCGGAGGGGCGGGGCTTCCGCCGCCAGAGGGGGCGGGGAGGCGGCCGAGTGCCCTCCCGCGGGTTTGCGCGCCCCCTCCGGGCCTCTGCTGTGCGCTGGCCGCGGAGGCGGAGGTGGAGGCGGAGGTGCGCTTCCACTCCACAGGTAGCTGCCGGGCGGCTGGGTGCTGCGCCGACGTGACTGAACCGTAAGGAATGCGAAGAAATACCCGGTGAATCATTCACCCGCGCCTCGAGCGCCGGGTCCTCCCCCGAGTGACTTTCCACATTGCCTCAGCAGGCTCGTTTGAGCACTAACTCATGCGCCTGGTGCCCGGTGGACACGATCTGGGTCACGGCCCTGGTCCCCAAGAGCGCATAACTTAGGGAGAAGAGCAGCCTTGCGAAGGACCGAGTCCGGTCCTCTGCGCAAAGGCAAGCCACAGCCGGATGCGGTGAGAGGATGAGGAGGGACAGATTACTTTCCGCTTAGTCGTTCAGTAGTTCCTGAAAGTGGGAGTATTTGGACATTAAACAGCTTGGACAAGGGAGCAGGGGCGACAAAGCTTCATTTATTTATGTATCTATATTTATTACCAACTCATCTATCCTTTTTTAAAGCATTTATGTTTTATTTTATGTGTATGAGTGTTTGGGCTGCAATGTTTGCACCCCGTGAGTGCCCCCGGAGGCCAGAAGAGTGTTTTGGATCCCCTGGAACTGTGAAGTGTGGATGGATGCTGGGGAATCAAACGCAGGTCCTCGGATAACATAGCAAGTGCTCTTTGCTGAGCCATCTCTCCAGCCCCTCATATTGCCATTTTTTTATAGAATCCTTCTTTAGGGACATCGAAGTCTTCTTTTAACGTCTCAAAAATCAAAAAATTTCCCCTCAACATTAAGACAACAGCAATATCCCTTAGGTTTTTGGTGTATGTGAACGTGCATGTGTGAATGGAAGCAGCTCCAGGCCTTTGTGCTTTAGGGAAGCTTTTTGAAGCTTTCTGGCACCTTCTGGAAAAGCAGATCGTGCCACCTGCTTCGATCACACTGTCGGGCTGCCTCTAGAACACCCTTTTCCTCCTCTTCTCACAATCTATTTTTAAATTCCTATGGTGAAGGCAGTCAGTGCTGTGTTGATAACTTTTTTTTTCTGAGGGGGAGGGAATACATTACTTTTTACACAGGAATCGTGTGGCTGCTTTGCATGTCGGAGGAGACTCACTGGTTGCTGGGTGGTGACTGCTCCAACCATGTAAGGATATTCCGACTATGTCAAGAGACATTTAGTTTCTTACCATGTATCGAGCTCCTGCTATGGGGAAGGCACTGATGGGTAAAAACATTGACTCTGGCAATGAGGTAGACTGTGAAACTGAAGCTATAGGAACCCAGTACGGGGCCTCAAACACCTGTAATTCCTAGCACTCAGAAGGCTGAGGCAGAAGGATCACTCTGGGTGTGAGGCCATGCTGCAGGATGAGCCAGTGTCAAGGTAAATCAATAAACACCTTATTTCTTCTATCTCACTGCCTCACGTCTTATCTCAAGTTTGAAGTGGGCTCTTACAAACTTCTCTAGAGCTCACTAATTTACACTTGTGTTAACAGCCTTTTATCTCTTGAAGCACTTCACATCCTCACAACAACTTTCAAACATGTTCGCCCATTTTCCGCCTCATATTTCAAGATTATCAGTGTCTTTCCTGGTTGTTTCCTAGTCGTCTTTAGCATTCTACAGTCTATAGTTCTATAGTTTTCCTAGTCATCTATAGCGTTCACCTTACTTATCCTAGGGAGGAAGATTCGGCTCCAGCTACCACTCCCTCTGTGTTCTCCATCCTAAACGCCCTTGAAAAGTCCCCCCCACACACACCTCTTCGGCAGCCTGTCCAGCCATGGCTGTGACTCTTGACCACATCAATGACTGATTTCATCCCAACCGCCATCATCCATTTTGGAGTCCTCATATTACTGGACCCTTCTGTGGCATTTGCTAGCACAAGTCCCTCAGCTTTGTGGCATGCCTCCACTCTAAAGCCTGTTGTTCACGAATCTGACTCAGTTCACCCCCCATGCACACACGCTTACATGCACGCAAATTCCCCCTAACCCCTTGTATCCACTCTTTGTCCCCATCTTTTTCCATATCTCTGGCTCCTAAATGGATTTTAGCTTATAAAAGTGCAAGCAAAGATGTTTCATCTTGAAGCTTTTCCATGGGGTGAGCTTGTTGTGCTACACTGCCTTATGCTCCCCGAGGGTCACCCACCCAGGAACTCTGAATTCATGAATGGAACACACATACACGCGCATGCGTGCGCCAGTCAATTTTAAAATGCCTTGGCTGCCTCAAAGGCTGGGTATTTCTAAAACTTCCCCTGCTACCCCAAGCCCAATTGGAGAAGTGACCGCTTACCCAAAATCTCACATGGCTGGTTGGCTCTGTCTCCTCCAGCTCCTAGGCCCATTTGTACGGCCCCCTCCATGGCGATTCTGCATCTCTACCCCCCAGCATCCTAGCCTGCACAACTCGAAGGGTCCTACCCTGTCTCCCTTTGCTCAACCATTGGCCACTGGCATCTTTATCAATTGATCAAAAACAACTGGGGACAAGGACCTTCAGCGTTTGAAGATGCAGATTTCCTGGGGTTGGGGATTTAGCTCAGCGGTAGAGCGCTTGCCTAGCAAGCACAAGGCCCTGGGTTCGGTCCCCAGCTCCGAAAAAAAAAGAAAAAAAAGAAAAGAAAAAAGAAAAATGAAGATGCAGATTCCCAATTGTTGAAGACGCGGATTCCCAATTGAATCAAAGCATTAGAACCAATTTCCAACACTTTTCTTTGCAGAATACTTTATCATGAGACATGTTAACAATAATAGTTGGTACCAAACTTCTAAGAGGAATATACAAATCCAGGCAAGCCTGCTGCAGCATTTTGTAGAAATGCATGGAGAGGAAATACCAGCAAAGGATAAAAATAGATTATAAGGTTGGCAGAGTTGGGTACAGTCAGCCCTCTCTGGCTTGTAGGTGGCCATCACCACATGATGCTTTCCCTCCTGTCTGTCTGTGTCCTGATCTTATAGAGCCTACCACTAATTACCACATTTTAAGTTAATTAACCCTTTAAGGCCCTGTCTCCAAAGACAGATACTGGGTTACTGGGGAGTTAGGATTTCAACGTCTTAAATGTAAGAGCTAAAACTAAAAACTTCTTGGTGTATCTCCTTACCCTGGGTCTTGTAAAGCCCTCTTGGCTATAACACCCAATAACGTCCTCGTTTCATTCTCCATTGCTGATTTTTATCAGACCTAAAACAACTTAGAAAGGAAAGGGTTGATTTCCTCTGAGGAGACAGAGGGATTTCAGGGCAGAAGCTTGAAGCAGGAACCCGGAGGCAGGAACCGAAGTAGAGACCATGGAGGAACTCTGCTTGTTCCATAGCTTGCTCAGCCATATTTCTTAGGACCATCTGTCCAAGGATGTTAATTCCCACAGTAGGCTCAACCCTCCTACATCAATCATTAATCAAAAAAAATTTCTTTTCCTACAGACTTGCCTGCAGGTCAATCTGGAGGAAACATTACTCAGTTGAGGTTCCTCTTCCCAGATGATTTTAACTTGTGTCTAGTTGACAAAATAAATAAATAAATAAATAACCAGCACACTGGGCTACACCATACCTTCTCATCACATATTGCATACACGTATTGAAATACGAATGGTCATTTATAAATATGTACAGTTATTCCACTAATTGAAGATTTTGAAAATGTTTTTTTAGATTTATTTATTTCATTAGTATGAGTACACTGTCACTCTCTCTTCAGACACACCAGAAGAGGGCATCAGATCCCATGACAGATGGCTGTGAACCACCATGTGGTTGCTGGGATTTGAACTCAGGATCTCTGGAAGAGCAGTCAGTGCTCTTAACTGTTGAGTCATCTCTCCAGCCCGAAAGTGTTTTAAAGAGATAAGATTAGCTATCCTGATTTGTTCACCACCCACTGCATATGCATATGTCAGATTATCCCATGGCAGCCCATAAATATATAAAATTGAAATAATTATTTTGATATTGCAGATCTGTGTACAGCTACACATGTGTGTGGAGGCCAGAAGACAACCTCAGGAGCTGTCCATCTTGGTTTTGTTTAAGACAAGTTCCCTCACTGGCCTGGGGCTTCTTAAGTAGGCTAAGCTAGCCCAACAGCAGCCACCAGGATCCACCCATCTCCGTCTGGCTTTGTAGCACTGGAATGACAAGTGCTCCTCGCGCTCAGCTCTGAACTTATGCACTAGAGCTCAGACCCCCATGCTTCACTGACAGCTGTCTCTGCAGGCCCCAGTTATAATCATCTTGAAAGATTGTTTCGTGTCTTGTAAAATGGCTTTTTTTTTTTTTGAGTCAGAGTTTCTCTCTGTAGCTTTGGCTGTCCTGGAACTCACTCTGTAGACCAGGCTGGACTTGAACTTGTAGAGACCCACCTGCCTCTGCCTCCCAAATGCTGGTCCATTGCAAATTTTGTGAGGATTACTTTGTTGTTATTTGTTTGTTTGTTTTATTGTGAGCTGGTGTCACTGTCTGTAGCTCTATTAAGCCTTGAACTCCTGAACCTCAAGCTTCTGCCTCCTCAGTACAGGGGTTACAAATGCAAGCTACCCCACCAGCTAACATGATGATCATTGGGGTTATTGTTCCCAATGAAGTATGTGTGTTTTGTGACTCTGAGTAAAAGACTGGACAAGCATAAACCAAAATATTAGCAGAGGTTATTTCTGGGTGATAAGATTATGTGTCTTAAATTTTCTTTGTATGTGTTTATATTTTCAAAAATGTCTTAACGGACGGTATACCTTTTTGAAAGTAGTAAAATTACTTCTAAATATCTATGCCAGAAGCCCGGCATGGTGGCTCACATCTGTCATCTCAGTCCTTCAGTGGCTTAGGTAGGAGAGCCACCATGAATTCAAGGTCAACCTAGGCTGTATAATAAATTCCAGGTCAGGTTGGGTTATACAATGAAACTCTATCTTTAGAAGAAAAAGAAAAGAAAATGATGCTAGAACCAGCTTGATTTGCATCCTGTGCATCCAAGTCTTGATTGTCAAGGTCGTAAGTGATCTGGGGGGAGAAGTACACATCGAAGTCTTCGAGGTCATGTGACTCCAGGTTGGGTAGGAGTGAGCTGAGAGTGGCAGAACAAAGCTGCAGAGGATGTGAGAGAGCCGTGTGGGAGGTAGACACCTGCCAGCCAGCTTTGGCTTGGGCAAGAGGAAGATAAAATGAGCTCAAGGAAAACAGTCCTTGAAGTCAGAAATCCTCCGTCTGGCTTCCAGGATCATCTTTCCTAACAATAAGCCACCTCAGATGTGCAGACAGAATAACACGGAAATGACAGAGCCAGCTCACCTCTGCCTAGTGACAGGAAATTGACCCCATAATGTGCGCCATTCTGTTCTCTGCAGCTTACTGATGGCACGACAGGGACTGGAAAGGGTCCAGCAGCCAGTAATCAAAAGGAGAAAGCATGAGGGCGCCGGGCAGGATAGGGAGCTCAGGGAGGATGCTTGCTCAGACAAGACAGGGCAGAGGAGTTCATAGAATGCAGAGGGAGTTGCTACCTCTCACAACACAGCAGAAAGGGGTGGCCCTCCAGGGAAGACATGGGCAACTTGGAAAACATAAATGAGTTCTTGTTGCATGCCGGGAACCATTTGAAAACATTAACACCCGAAAGTTAAACATTGAGTCTGCAGGTTTTCAGTCTTATACGAATGTGGAATGAAGAAGGGATAGAAACAAACTAGGGACCTCTGGATGGGTCTAGGGTGACCAGGAAGAAAGACAGCACAGGGACAATGGCCTTGCCCCACTCTCTCCACGATAGGAGCATTCTGAGTCTGTGAAAACTGGAGGCAAACTCACAGTGACAAAACTTCCTCAGATTCACCTTGTGAATGGCAGCCATGTGTTCAACAAAGCCAGACTTGGGGATGGAGCTGAGGTCAGGATGGACTGGGTTACCCCATTGTAATTGTTGGAAGCCATGGTCACAGGGGTATCTGTCATTGCCATTACATGTGTTGGGCAGATGTGGTGAGGACAGAATGCTCAGTGGCACCCCAAAGATGACTCTGAGAAGCCAAACCATGGAAGCCAAGGAAGCCTTGGGCACCTTGCTAGTTTACCAATAGTTACCAGGAAGCATCAGACACCTGGAAAGATTAACACGTTGTTAATGTTGATGCAATCTTTTTAACTTTTAAATTATTTTATGCATATGAGTATTTTGTCTTCATGTATGTATGTCTATGCACCATGTAAATGAGTGCCCAAGGAAGCCAGAAGAGGGCATCAGATGCCCTGACCTGGAATTACAGCTGTGAGTCAGTCACTATGTGATGCTGGGAATTGAACCTTGGTCCTCTGGAAAGTGGTCTTAACTGCTAAACCACTTTTTCATCCCCTTGATGCAATATTTTTTAGTGGTGGTGGTTGTTTTGTTTTGCTTTTTGGATTTGTTCGTTTGGTTGATTTTGCTTTGCTTTTGAAACAGACTTCCATGTAGCCCAGGCAGGCCTTACCTCCTCAGCCTCCTGAATTCTGGGATTACATATGTGAACTACCACACCCAGGTGTGTGTGTGTGTGTGTGTGTGTGTGTGTGTGTGTGTGTGTCTGTGTGTCTGTGTGTCTGTGTGTCTGTGTGTGTGTGTGTGTGTGTGTGTGTGTGTGTGTGTGTGTGTGTGTGTGTGTGTGCGCGCGCGCGCGCATGTGGAGGCTAGCTAGGGTTTGATGACACAGGAAGCCTTCTCAATCACTCTGTACCTTGTTTCCTGAGACAGGGTCTCTCACTGAACCTGAAGCCTGCTGTTTTGGCGGGCCTAGCTGGCCAACAATCCCTCGAGATCTACCTGCTAACCCTTGCCCTGCCAAGGTGACAGGCTCACACCACCATACCTGGCTGTTTATGTAGGTTCTGGAGAGTCAAACTCAGGCTTTGTGCCTACACAAAGTGCTTACTGAGTGCTTACTGAGCCAGTTCTAGCCCCTGCGCAGCTGGGTTCTTAGACAAGGTCTTGCTTGGCCTGGAATTCATTATATAGATATGGCTAGCCTTGAACTCGCAGGATCCTACTGAGATCCTACTCAGGATCCACTCTGAGGTTTCCAGAGTGATGGATTACAGATATACCTTCCCTGACAAGCTGATGTAAGCAACTTTCCTTTTTTCTTGTTTTTATTTGGGGGTGGGGTGGGGGTGGGGGTATTGTTGTTTTTGTTTATACAGGGTCTCATTTATCCCAGGCTAACATCAAAATCTCTAGATATTAGAGGCTGATATTGAAATCCTGCACTTCCTGCCTCCACCACCCAAGATAGGAAATTATAGATGTAGGCCGCCATACTCAATTTATTTGGTCCTGGGGTTCAAGCCCACAGCCTCGTCATTCTAGCTAGGCAAACACATGCTAGTACACCAGCAGCTGAACCTCATTTCCAGCTCAGCTTCTTAATCTGCACAAGAGGAATGGCTTTCGCTATTAACCTGGATGGACATCAATCACCCAACATGCTTTGGGAAATTACCTACTCTGGAGCGCCACCTACATGAACCAAATTTGTTTAAGCTGCTAACTGCAGTTTAAGTGGTGACATAATATGCAGAGCAAACAGAGGATGGGGGGAAAGGGGTCTAGTTTCTCTATTGGTTACATTTAATTACCTGGGGAGGTTCCAGCTGCAGGAATAGCGCAAAGGGCAGGGGAGACCAAGACAGAATAGAGACAATTCAGTTCCGCCAATTAAGGGCATATGAGCTTAAACAGCAACTCCACTTGGGTCCTTGGGCAGGTGCTGAGGGGAAGGGGAGGCTGACTGTTCTAAACTCCAGAATGCTTCCAGGCAGCTTTGGACAGCTTTGAAATATTAGCTTTGACATCCCAGCTGGCACTGAGGAGGAAAGAGGAGCATACTTCCTTCCTCTCAGGGAAGGGCTTTTTAGCAGCCATATTGACTCTTCTCTTTCTTCCTTGGCCAGTTCTGCTTCTCAAGTCCTCCATGTCAGGAATTTCCTTAGGTCTGCTGGGGTCGGTCTCTGCCCTGTGTTGGTGCAGCAGCTCTGAGCTCAGACCAGAAGCACAGTGCTACTCATATGCTAGTCTCATAACTCGAGGATTCAAGGCCTGGGCTGCCAACCTTCAATCCAATTCCACATGAGACCAGTTCTTGGGGAAATGGGCTGCTCTGGGGTCTCGATGGCTCCCGTTACATCATAGGTGCT
The DNA here is from genome assembly GCF_021556685.1 of Rattus norvegicus. NCBI lineage: Eukaryota > Metazoa > Chordata > Mammalia > Rodentia > Muridae > Rattus > Rattus norvegicus. The sequence continues at coordinate 32,798,136 of NC_141539.1, read as the reverse complement.
TCTGAAATGGGTTAAAGCCACTGTGCCACTGTTTGGTCTAGAGAAATTGGGTTTTCTCACATTGAGATGTTCTACCTTGCACGAAGATTCAGGAACATCAAGACCAAAACAAAAACAAAAACAAAAACAAAAACAAAAGCAAGACAACCAGTTACTATTCTTATTTCCAGCTGGGACCGAGCAAAACCATGTGGCACATGGAAACCCGCAGCCCAGCATCCTCAGCCACCCATTCTGCCTCTGCTACCCAAACACTCAGAGATTCCTGGGAGCTGGAACCCACCCCATCACACCAACTACTCCTTCAAGTGTTCAGAATGAAACCACTTCCCTGTTCAGTCCAGAAGTCTCTGGAAACAGATTTCACCCAGGGAGGTCCAGATTGTCCTTTGGCCACATCTGCCTTTGGCCTGACAAGAATGAAATCTATCTTCTTCTCCCTCACTTCCTCAGCCCAGTTCATCCATTCCATCTTCTACCTCCATGATTCACTAACTCTCCCTCGTACTCAGTGTTAATCCCTGCCACATCCCTTAGGCCCCCCCACAGCCACAGATCAGGATCCATCCACCCTCTGTCTCCATTCACACCACTCAGAGCCCGACTCCAACTCTGATGCAAGCAGTGGATGGTGACTCAGGAAACAGAGGCAGAAAGACCAGCAGGAAATGGAGGCCAGCCTAGTGGACATGAGCTCCCAACAAGGCAGCCAGGGGCTACATAGAAAGATTATGTCACAAACAAAAAGAAAATCAAATACAGTTTGCTGAGATCAGGTCGAAGGCATCGACTTCAGCCTCTGTCAGCAGATTGCTTGGTGTGCTCAGTACTTCCTCACGCTGTGACAAAAGGGGGTTCTTTTGGCTCTGGATTTAAGAAGGGTACAGTCCATCACAGTAGGGAGGCAGCAGGAGCATGAGGTATCTAGTCACTGTACCCGAGAAACAGAGAGAGATAGATGCTGTCGTTCAGCTGGGTGCCTCGTGTTTCCCTTCTTATTCAGTCTGGGACTCCAGACCACAAGAGACCAACATTCAGGGTATGTCTTCCCTCTCTGGTTAAATCTCCAAGTTAGAACATCTTGGTTGCACACCAATCATCTAAAATGCTTTGGGAAAAAATGCCTACTCTTGAAAGAGTGAAGACACACACAGCACTGTATCTCCCAGGTGACTCCAAATCTCGTCGAGCTGACCGTGAAGATCAACTGTCACCCTGGGTTAGTGTTTGCAGTTGGTTCACACATGTCCCTTGATTCCTCAACTAGGTTGCAAGTTCCTCAAATTCAGGACACCTATGGCAACTGTGTAAGAAAGCCGGACTAGCCTGGTGGTAGTGGTGCATGGCTGTAGTCCTAGCCCTTGGGAGGCAAAGGCAGGCAGATATTGGAGTTCAAGGGCAGCCTGATGTGCAGATCAAGTTGGAGGACAATGACGGCTACACAGAGAAATAAATGCTGTCTTAAAAAAAAGAGAAGAAAGAAAGGAAGGAAGAAAGAAAGGAAGGAAGGAAGGAAGGAAGGAAGGAAAAGCTAGTTTAGCTGAAGGGAGGATGAGAGGTCTGTGGGAAGAACCTGAGGTACACTCAGGTCAGCTTCCATTACCAGATCCTTGAAGGAGACAATCTTGCACATTCTGACCTAGCTGACATTGTCCCTTATCTGGGTCTTGCAACCCAGGCTTTCTGCTACCCACAGTCACCTGAGGTCCCAAAGTGAATGGAATTCTACAGGAGAAAAAAGTTCTTAGACTTTAAAGATTTGTTTTATTATTTAATAATGAATATGTCTGTATATGGGTGTGTGTACATGCATGCAGGTACCCACAGAGGCCATTGGATGAAGAGGAGTGTTTCTGATACTTTGATTTAATTAGGAATCTGCATGTACTGATACTGAAGGTCCTTGTTTAACAGTGCCTAGTCACTGAGTTAGCCAAGGCAGCTTAAGATTAAGTGGTGTGCGTGCGTGCGTGCGCGCATGCATGTGTGCCTGTGAGCGAGAGTTTTCCATTCTCAGACCCATGACAGCTCGTGGTTGAGAGCACATCTGCGACTCCCCGGAAGCTCAAAGCAGTGCAGTTGAAAAATCACCACGACAATCAAATCCACTGGAATTGAAGTTACAGGTGGTTGCAAGCCATCTAGTCTACAAGAGCAGTACATGCTCTTAACCACAGGGCCATCTCTCCAGCCCCTAATTCTTACATTTTAAACTGTTCTTCTAAATAGCATAACGGAATCAGCTGCCATCTTACTACTTCCCAGCAGGGACTCAAATCATCTATTTGTCCAGCATACCCATCGTGTGCACCTTATCCTGTGGGAGAGAGAGAGAGAGAGACAGAGAGACAGAGAGAGACACACAGAGAGAGAGAGCATGTTCACATAACTTTCATAATTGTGAATTATTATAATTTCTCTAATTTATTATTAGTTATTGTTGTTAATTTTGCTTTACAGCTAAACCCCCGTGCCTGAAAGGAGGGAGCACTTTGGGCTGCCCGGCAGAGGGAGGCTGCAGGGTAGGAAGGAGGCTGTGACTGCAGACAGGAGAGCCAGTAGGAAACAGCTCCCTGAGGCTGTGGCTAGGTCTGCATTACGCAGTAAGGATGGGGAATCTGTGCTGCGAAACTGTCACGTGTGGTACTGTAGAGGACGCACTCATACCCAATGAACCAGTGACTGCCGCTAAGGAAATTTCCAGGTGGGGTGTTAATGGTGTGAATGGTCTTTTTAGCAGCTTTATCTGTAAAGGAAGGAGGAGCTGTTTAGCTTGCAAACTGGATTTAGAAGACACATTCAGTGTTTGAGAGGGACCTGGCTGCAAAAAACGATGTTTTCAGATTTCTAGGCTTTCCAACACCAAAGAGGACCGACAAAGAGACATGGCTTCAGAGTGGAAATTAAGTTTGAGGCTGGACTGGAAGCCTCCTTTGCTCAGATCTCTTAGAGGCTGAAGGTAGAGGCTGAAATGCTCAGTCATTGCCGCTTTCCACAGGCTCCGTGAATTAAGGACAGAGCATCGCTGAGCCAGTTATGGGTTTGACCTATGGCTCACAAGTCGACTATTTTCTTGTGTGAATGGTCAACAATGCTTTCTGTGAATTTTAAAACCAGAATTTAAAACGAACAGGTCCCCACTTCCTAAAGACAGGTAATATGGTGAGAACGAACGCTACCTAGCTATAGACAAACGCCACTTCCTATTAGAAAGGAAATACGCGGGGCCAGAGAGAGGTCTCAGAGGTTAAGAGCACTTGTTGCTTTTGCAAGGAACCTGGGTTCAGTTCCCAGCAGCCACAGGGATCGCAACCGTCTGGGACTCCAGTTCCAGGGGATCTGACTTCCTCTCTTGACCTCTAAGGACACAGAACATGCACCTGATGCATAAACATACATGAAAGCAAAACATTCATACACGTAAAAATAAGCTTAAAAGAATTTTCAAATAAATAATTTTTAAAAGCAAGGAAATATGTCTTAGCAATGGAAGCAAAAGCCACAATGCCCCACGGCTCCCAGGGCTCCCAGGGCTCCCAGGGCTCCCAGGGCTCCCAGGGCTCCCAGGGCTCCCAGGGCTCCCAGGGCTCCCAGGGCTCCCAGGGCTCCCAGGGCTCCCAGGGCTCCCAGGGCTCCCAGGGCTCCCAGGGCCTCCCAGGGCCTCCCAGGGCCTCCCAGGGTTCCCAGGTCCTCCCAGGGTTCCCAGGGCATCCCAGGGCTCTCAGGGCTCCCAGGGCATCCCAGGGCTCCCCAGGGCACCTCAGGGCTCCCAGGGCATCCCAGGGCTCCCAGGGCCTTATCCAGGAGCAACCTGCCTCCTCTGCTGGAGGTCGTGACAGCAGGGAGGCCTGCTTCTTTTAGACTGGCAGACCGCCCTGTGGATCTCCCATTTCTCCTTTCGAAGTCACTGGTCCTTGAATCAGGAGGAGCCATGGAAGGAACTCCATCTGAACCTGGTCTATCTGGATCATGAGCCCCTGGGGTCACCATTCAGGTGATACAGAGGAGTGTGTGAAGGCATGTGGGAGGGATGCAAACTGCAGTAGCCCTAGCCTGACAGTCGGATGGATCATGTGACTCCCTTCCTCCTGGATACTGACCTTGAGGCCATGGGTTGCTTTGACCATACGTTCAGAGGCTTGATAAACACCTGGATACTGGGGCTTGCCATCTTGGGAACTTGCCCTAAAATTGTCATGCGAGGAGGCAATTAAGAACAAAGGAGCCAGCCAGGCCATGCTAGAGCACACCTTTAACCCCAGCACTCAGGAGGCAGAGGCAGGAAGATCTCTGTGAATTTGAGGCTAGCCTGGTCTACAGAGCAAGTTCTACAACAGTCAGGGCTACAGAGAAACCATCTCTAAAAAGAAAGGAGGAAGGAAGGAAGGAAGGAAGGAAGGAAGGAAGGAAGGAAGGAAGGAGAGAGAGAGAGAAAGAAAGAAAGAAAGGAAGGAAGGAAGGAAGGAAGGAAGGAAGGAAGAAAGAAAAATATGACAAAGAACAGAGGAGCCAGATATGGTGACACACACCTGTAATCCCAGCACTTGGGAAGTGTGTTAGTTAGGATTTTACTGCTGTGAGCAGACACCATGATCAAGGCAACTCTTATAAGGACATTTAATTGGGGGTGGCTTACAGGTTCATAGGTTCAGTCCATTATCATCAAGGCAGGAGCAAGGCAACATCCAGGCAGGCATGGTGCAGGCAGAGCTGAGAGTTCTACATCTTCATCTGAAGGCTTCTAGGAGAAGACTGGCTCCCAGGCAGCCAGGAGGAGGGTCCCACACCCTGGCCCAAGCATATACAAACCATCCCAGGAGGTTAGAGCATGAGGACCACTGAGATTGGCTCAGACTATATAGCAAGTATCAGGCCTAGAGAGAGAATCAGCAGTGCAAGGTCATCCTCAGGTACAGAACGAGTTTGGAGCTAGCCTAGGCTAGGTAACGCCCTACCTCAAAAATTAAAACTAAGAAAGACCATGTACCATAAGAAGAAGAGGAGGGGAGGGGGAGGGGGAGGGGGAGGGAGGAAATTGGAGAAGAAAGAAGAGGAGGAAGAGAGTAAAGAGTCAGAGGAAAATATTGGTGGTTTAGATGTTAGCCACCACTGACTGCCAAATAGTTACAGGTTCAGTCCACCCCAAATCAGTGCTTTCCTGCTAAAACTGGTAAAGAAGCTACACAGACGACCTGCAGAGCCATGGGACTTTGTTAGGTTGAGATAAGTGACAGACACCCAAAAGACTGACAAAGTCTCCCGGGAGCTGGTGCTACAACAGCGAGGGTTGTTAGCACACTTGGAAGCCAAGAGAGAGCATTACCCAGCCAGGCCTTCGGGCAAGGGCAGCACACGGGCGGCCAGGGAGGACTCTGAGGCCTCAGTGTATAAGAATGACTCCAAGAAAGAGCAGAAGGGGACTGCTTCGAGAAGCCTATCCTGGAGCAGAGGGCTCAGCTGTGGGGATCACAAAGGGCTCAGCCTTTCCCACTTGCTGCTGCCCAAACATACGTCATGAAAGAGCCTCGGGTGCTGTTTGGCCAGGGGATTAAGTGTGAGTTGTGGTTTCTCTGCTGTGCATTTAACGGGAAGCAAACAGCATCAGACTGTACCAGCTGGGCACAGTAGAGAGTGCAGAGGACTTGAGGTCCACGGAACACATTTACTGTTGCTTTCCAACTGTGCCGAAGTGGGGCTGTACGTGATTTCTCTGAGTCTTATTTGATTTGTAAAACAAGCAGATGTTCTCCAGCTCTGAGAAGTCTAAGGTTCTAGGAAGAGGCTTAACTATACAAATAAACCCAGAACTACTTCTGATGTAGCGATCAATATGTTTTGAGTCTGCATCGGCATTAACAACAAATGGGGCTATGCCAGTACTGAAATCGACTGTATAAATTGATAGAGTATTTTTCAGAAGGCTGCACGGGGGATAAGATTCAAGCACCTTAAAAAAATGTTTGTGAATACCCTGTACAATCCCATTCTCGGAGTATTATGCCAAGGAACTAATTAAACATGATCAAATCCATATTCACCAACTCTAATGAAAATAAAAATTAGAATCAATATCCTGACATGATGGCACACACCTGTGACCTCAGTGTTAGGAGTCTGAGACGGGAGGATCAGGAATTTGAGATCAGTTACTTAGTGAGAACTGTCTCAAAAAAAACAAAACAAACAAACAAACAAGCAAACAAAAACAACAGAGGGTTGGAGAGATGGCTCAGCGGTTAAGAGCACTGACTGTTCTTCCAGAGGTCCTGAGTTCAAATCCTAGGAGCCACATGGTGGCTCACAACCGTGTGTAATGAGATCAGATGCCCTCTTCTGGTGTGTCTGAAGACAGCTACAGTGTACTTATAATAAGTAAGTAAGTAAATAAATAAATAAATCTTTAAAAAAAGCAGAAAAACAAACAAACAAACAGAAGCCAGGCAAGCTGGGTGTGGTGGCACATGCCTTTAATCCCAGGACTCTGGAGGCAGAGGGAGGAAAGGAGATTTCTGAGTTTAAAGCCAGCCTGTCTACAAATTGACAGCCAGAGCAACAGAAAGAAACCATGTCTTGAAGCGCCCCCACCCCCACCCTCCCATACACACACACACAAAAGATCAACTGGGACCACCTCAGTTGGCAGAACATTTCCCAGCATGTGGGAAGCCCTTGGTTCAATCCCAGCACTACATAAACTGGGCATGGTAGTGTACACTGGGTGTAACCCCTTAACTCAGGAAGAGGGACAAGAGGCTCAATAGTCCAAGGCTATCCTCAGCTACTTGAGTTTGAGGTCATACTAGGCTATATGAAATCCTGTCTCAAATGAAATTATAAATTATATACCTAACTAAAAACGTAAGTTGTCGTGGTTTGAATAGGTATGGCCCCTACAGTACTTGAATGCTTCGTCCATAGGGAAGGGCACTACTAGGAGGTGTGGCTTTGGAGTGGGTGTGTCACTGTGGGGGTGGGCCTTGAGGTCTCCTATGCTCAGGCTATGACCAGTGTGGCAGACAGGCCTATTCTGCTGCCTGCAGATCAGGATGTAGAACTCTAGGCTCCCCCAGCACCAACTCTACCTGCACTCTACCATGCTTCCTGCCATGATGATAATGGACTGAACCTCTGAAACTAAGCCAGCCCCAATTAAATTGTTTCCTTTAGAAGAGTTGCTGGGTCATGGTGCCTCTTCCACAGCAACACACACGCACACACATGCACGCGCACGCATGTACACACGAACACAACATATTGCAATATTAAGTAATTGTTACAAAAGTTATTGTGAAACCTATTGATTGTGCTTGGTATTTTCACAATAAATGGAAACACAGACAAGAACTATATAAAAGTGGCCACAGTTTTGGGATACTGAGAATGCACCTGTCTGCCCTGACTTGACCCCAGCACCACAGGGCAGGGGTGTGGGTAGGGGGCATATCGTGGAAGAGAAGAGACCGTGAGGAACAGTGTACTCTTTGCCTTCCTCCTAATTCTTTTCCTTGCTAGACTGGCCTTGTCACAGTTTTATGATGTCTCTGTCCTTTATTCTAGGGACATGCCTGGGCTCCCTAAAGAGTCAAAACAAAAAGTACAACCCACTCGCTCCCCTGTGGCTGCCACACAAGCCCACAGGAGCACAGACTCAAGCAGGAGCCTCTTCTAGAAGCATTAAAACCCCTCAGGGACCAAGACAGGGAGATCAGAATGACCCATACTAGGAAGGAAAATCTAGGCCATAGGGAACCAGATCAAAGACAGGGAGTCAGAGAGAGAAATAGACCACTCAGAAAATTCATGAGGTGTCCTGCCTTTCCCCTGAGATGACCCTGGCAGGAGACCAACACACACAAGGAACTTGAACAGCTGAGACAGACACGACCTAGATGTTATTGTTGGGGGGACCCAGAGGGAGGGCCCCAAGAGGAGATGTCTGGCCTCACTCCCCTCTGAAGCAGCCACCCTCCTGAGACATCCCCACGTGTAAGTCACCGAGCACAAAAACATGAAGAAGTAGGGCCACAGGGCGGGTGGAAGGGAGTAGGGAAGGAACAGAGCAGACAGTGGTGCAAGGCAGAGCATTTAACAGATGAGAAGGAGGGGCCACTAGGTTGTGTTTACCTGGAAGGGGTGACTCCTGTCTGGTCTTGCATAAAAGAGGTGGTGTTTCAGGTTGTCTGGCCTGCAGAAGCTAAAAAGTATAGGTGAGACGCCTTTTATGCACTTGTCTAAGGGAGTAGTCTAGCCAGTCAGGACCAGAGAACAGCAGAGGCCTCTATTAAAGGGTGGGTAGGAGCAGGCCATCAGAGCCTGGCTCTGTGGCAGTAGAACAGACACAGAGAGGACAGGAGGGAAGCTAGGCTGGGAGGGATGAAGGGGGTGTACTGACTGAGTTTGTGTGTCAACCTGACACAAGCTGGAGTTACCACAGAGAAAGGAGCCTCCCTTGAGGAAACACCTCCATGAGATCCAGCTGTAAGGCATTTTCTCAATTAGTGATCAAGAAGGGAGGACCCAGCCCATTGTGGGTGATGCCATCCCTGAGCTGGTGTTCCTGGATTCAAGCTGAGCAAGCCAGGGGAAGCAAGCCAGTAAGAAACATCCCTCCATGGCCCCTGCATCGGCTCCTGCTTCCTGACCTGCTTGAGTTTCAGTCCTGACTTCCTTGGGTGATGAACAGCAAAGTGGAAGTGTAAGCTGAATAAACCCTTTCCTCACCAACTTGCTTCTTGGTCATGATGTTTGTGCAGGAGAAGAAACCCTGACTTGGACAGGGAGCTTGATTTGGCTGACAAGAGGGAATGATGGGGGCCTTGACAAATTGAAAAATTTTTAAAAAGCACAAAGATTTTGAGAGAGTCATAGTCAAAAAGGAGCTGTAGAAGAATGGGATTTCCAAGCAACATCGACGTCCTTGCAGGGCTGGGAGCACGAATTGGAGGTGCAGCTAGCTGCCACAGTGCTTTCCTCCAGTGATACTGGCAGCCTCGAGCAGGAGCAGCTCCGGGAATCGATGATCCGGGTTATGCTGTGACACAGCAATTTCCATGGGAGGCTGGGAAAGAGGAGGTTCATGAGCATCCAAGGACAGGCTAGAGAGAGCTATCCTGACCTGGAGCTCTGTGCTAAGGCAGACACTGGGCTTCTGCTTATGCCAGAGGATGTGGTCCTCCGGCTGGCTTCAGTGAGCATGCAGGTTGCTTGAAAAGATAAGACGCTGACAACTTCACACTCGCAGTACCAGTGACTTATCGGCTTAATTTTTAGAGATTGTATTTAGGAGCTGGAGAGATGGTTCGGTCAGTCAAGCGCTTGCCACCTAAGCATGATGCTCAAGTTCTACTTTTGTTACTGTGATAAAATACCCTGACCCAAATCAAAACCAAAACAAACAAAAAAGAACAAAACCAAAAACAAAAAAATTAGGGGGGATGGGAGAGATGGATGGCTTAGCAGGTAAGAGTATAGACTGCTCTTCCAGAGGACCTGAGTTCAATTCCCAGCATCCGTTGTCAAGCAGGTCACAGCTGCATGTAAGAAAGTCCTGAAAGAGCTGATACCCATAGCCTCTGCAAGCACTTGCACACACACAAGTCACAGACACAATTGAAAGCAAAAATAATCTTTTTTAAAAAATAAAGAAAGGAAGGATTCGTTTGACTTACAATCAAGTTAAAAGCCATCAGTGAGGGAGAATCGAGGCAAAAACTCTGGCAGCTAATCACAGCAGACCCACAGTCAAGACCAGAGAAAGAATAAACGCTTGATTAATTACTCTCACCTAGCTTCCTCCTTTCTTACTTTCTTTCTTGTTTGGGACTTGCCTGCCCTGACCCTAGGGAATGGTGCTGCCCACAGTGGGCTGGGACTTTTGAAATCAATTACCAATCAAGACAGTGCCTCATGGACATGACCACAGGCCAACATGATGATCTAATTCCTCATTACTCTGTGCATGTGATTGTAGATGGTGTCAAGTTGACAGTAGAAATCACTAGCACACATGAGGGTCCTAGTTAAGTCCCTAGCACCTGCGTTAAAGCCAGGCATTGTGGCACACGCTTGTTGTCTCAGCTCTGAAACAACAGAGACACCTGGCATTTGCGGGCCAGCCAGTCTAGCTGAGTCAGCACTCTTAGGTCCCAGGAAGGAACCCTTTCTCAAAAACTAAGATGCAAAAAAAAAGCAAAAACAAAACAACAAAAAACAAAAAACAAACTAAGGTGCTAGGTCTGGAGAGATGGCTCCATGGTTAAGAGCACTGGCTATTCTTCCAGGGGACCCAGGGTTCAATTCTCAGCACCCACATGGCAGCTCACAACTGCCTGCAACTCCCAATTTCAGGGTATCCATAGCTTCCTCTGGTACCAGACACGCTTGTGTGGTACACAGACATACACGCAGCCAAAACACCCACACAGATAACACCAAAAAAAAGAAAAGAAAAGAAAAGAAAATATTCTTTCAAAGATGATGAAGGCTGGGAAGGTGACTCACAGGTTAAAAGAACTTATCATTCTTGCAGAAGACCTGAGTTCAGTACCCATCTGTTGCTTCACAACTGCTTGAAACCCCAGTTCTAGGGTTTCTATCCTCTGAGAGCTCTGAACATAGTCGGTGCACATACATTTATGAAAACACCCATAATATATATAAAATTGAAAAACATCTAAGATGGCCATCTCCTGAAGGTTGAGCTCCGGCTTCTACATGTTGCATATGCCTGCATAGACACACAGACAGATAACATTTTAAGGAAATCGTAGTAAAATGTAGATGGCATCAAACTGAGCCAACAGGGTGGCACCAAGTGTTAGGTTATTCGCAGATATCACCACAGCCCATCCCCAAAACTTTGCCATTGTCACCAGCTGTAAACTCTGTGACCCTTGCACATCAGATAACACCCCCGGGCTCTGGAGACCTCTGCTCCAGTTTCCACCTCTAGGAACTTCCTGACCCCAGAACCTCATACATTAAGTCTGTTACTGGTTTATTTCACTTAGCGTGATTTCGAGGTTCATCCATGCATCCTATCACAGGATCGCTTCCTTTTCCAAGTCTGTGAGGTAGCTCATTGTATGGATATATCACCGTTGTTTCTATCCAGTCACCCATGGGTAGATACTGGAATTGTTTCCACCTTTTTCCCTGTTGTTAATAGTACTGATTTGAGCACTAATGTACAAATATCTGTTCAGCACTTTTGATTCTGTTGTATGTATGTCCAAAAGTAGAAATTACCGTGTGTGTGTGTGTGTGTGTGTGTGTGTGTGTGTGTGTGTGTGTGTTGTACTTGCTAATTTCTTAGGAGTTTTGGTGTGTATGAGTATTTTGCCTGCATGTATGTAAGTGTGCCACGTGCCCTCAAAGGCCAGAAAAGGGCATCAGACCCCTGCAGCTGGAGTTACAGACAGTTGTGAGCCACCATGTGGGTGCTGATAACTGAAGCCAGACTCTCTGCAAGAACAGGAAGGGCTCTTGTCTGGTGTGTGGGATGATTTCACAGGTGAGGCAGGTACAAGACAGGAGGCCTGTCATTGGATGAGAAGGAAGGATGGGCGGGAGAAAAGTTTGAGGGAAGGGGAGGAGACTGGGGCAGAAAGGACTGCAGACTGGAGTAGAAGAGAGAAGTGGAGACAGCATGGAGGCTGACATTAAGATTCCACGATGTACCCTTACAGGTTGTTACGAATGTTCTTAAGGGATGGATGTGTACCGGGCTTTGTATGTTTAGGTGGGCAATTACATCTTATCAATTGGATCAGAGGTTAGTGGGTTACGTGTTCTTTCATGTGCAGATTTAAGTGTAAGAGAGTGTGCAGTGGCTGGTCTGGGCCGCCACGAAGTTGGGATGTGTGCTTCTTGCAAGATCTCCAGCAGATATCTTGGGGCACTGCAGTGCCGGACCTAGTGGGAGATAAAAGATAGCCTTTTATTTTATATAATTTTACAACAACACTGGTGAAGCCATCTCTCCAGCCAATAGGGTCTTTTCTCTTCAAAATTGTGGGGAAGGGGGTGCATGTGCACATGGTGCCCATGTGGAGGTCAGAGGACAGCTTTTCCAAAGGGCTTTGGGTCTCTCCTTCCTTCCACCTCTTGTGCTTTTGCTACATGGTCTCTCTTATTTCTGTCACCACACATTCGAGGAGGGCTTCTGGAGGAGTCCTCTATCTCCACTTCCCATCTGCTATAGGCATGCGGAAGTTCAGACGCATGGCACTGCAGCCAGGATTTTAGTGTGCTCCAGGAATCAGACTCGGGCTGTCAGGCTTTACCTGACACAGCATCTCCCTGGTGCTGTGATAGATTTTTAAATGATACACATAAGTAGATTTTTTTTAAAAAACAGAATAATGTAGCTTTGACTGGGAGTGTGTGGTGCTGGCCAGTGGAGCGCTGGACTTGAGGGAGACTGGATACCTTGACCCAGCCTGGGAACGGGTGACTTCACACATGTGAGTTTCTCGAGCCCTAGGCTGGAATCGGGGATTCCTTTAGGATTCAGGGCTGCACCTTACACTTGAGTGTTTTAATTTGGGGAGCGAGAAGAACCATCTCAGGGTAGTGAGATGGTTCTGTGGGTAAGAGAGCTTCACATGCAAGCCTGACACTCTGAGGCTGATCCCTGAAACCTACGGAAAGGTGGGAAAATGATAAAAGCCCATGAGGCAGTCCTCTGAGTTCCTGCATGCCATGATATTGCATACATCCCAACAATACACATACACACACAATAAAAGGAAATTATTTATTTTTATAGCAGAGAGGAGCCCCAGCAAGCACCATTCCCATGGACCGATATGCATACAGTGTGAAACACACCTTCAATGCCAGCTGCGGTTTGGTGTGGACAAGGGTGGAGTTGGCCACTTGCAAAAATGAAACCATTTTAATGAGATGTCCGTCTTCCTTCTCTGACATGCATGCTTTGGAGCCACCCGGTCTGTGTTCTGTATCATGTCTCTCTCACTTTTCTTTTTTAAAGACTGGGTCTTATTTGTAACACTGTAGCCTTAGCTGGCTTAGCACTATTCAGAGCTTGAAATTCTCCTGCCTCTGCCTCTCTAGGACTGCGATCACAGCTGGGTACGTCCACACCCAGTCTCTCCAGCATGCTTTGCTCTTTCCGTTCATGCTCTGTCCTCTTCCGCAGGAGGGGTAGCATCTTAGTTAGGGTTACTATTACTGTGATGAAACACTGTGACCAAAGAAACTTGGGGAGCAAAGGGTTTACTAGGCTTCCCCTCCCGCATGACAGATCATCACTGAAGGAATTCAGGACAGGAACTCACACGGAGCAGGAACCTGGAGGTTGGAGCTGATGCAGAGGCCATGGGGGAGGCCTGCTCAGCCTGCTTTCTTATAGAACCCAGGGCCACCAGCCCAAGGATGGCACCACCTACAATGGGCTGCCCCTCCCCCAATCAATCACTAATTAATAAAACACCCTAAAGGTTTGTGCTCAGTCAGATCTTATGGAGGCATTTCCTTAAATGAGGTTTCCTCCTCTCAGACGACGTTAGCTTGTGTAAAGCTGATAGAAAACTCCCTAACACAAGTAGCTGAGAGGATCCCATGGAGTGTGAGCACACAGTAGGCTGTCAGAAAGTGGCTTCCACCTTTGCCTTCCACCCCTTGTCAGTGTTTGGGACCCCTCACCTCTCTGGCACTTTTCCAGGTAGCTTTAAGCGGCTCCAGAAAAAGAAACAGACCACCCAACACGGTCCTCTGCCTTCTAGTAGTGAAGCAAGTGCACTGCGATGTTTGAACTGAGTTCCAAGTCCGCATTTTATTGGCTTATGAGTCAGAGGTCAGATCTAACGTACAGATACATATTGAGTCATCCTTGAGCTATCACCTAACTATAGCTCGATACTTGCTGTCCACGATGAAAAACCGTGTGGCAGAGTAACAATAAGGCTATGTTAATGATACTGCCCTTCATCTGATTTGACGGGCGGCAGCACTAACTCTTCAGACCTAGCTTCCTGTCCATCAGCGATCAGTGACGAAGAGTCTATGACGGAGACCAAGAAGATGCTACTGAGTGGGGGCAGCCTGCACTTCATAAGCCTGGCACTGCCATAACTCCCCCAGGCAGGCGCACAGTGGAAAGCTGGGAAGATGTAATTAGCTGGAGGTGGTCCTCTGGATGGAAGGGAAGAGATATGGATGGATGCTGATTCTCAGGAAGACTGATAATGTAGGAAGCAGAACAGTCAGCTGCTGCCAAGGAGACGCTCACTAAGGAATCCAGGCCCATCTGTCTTGGGTCGTGACTGGAGAGCTATTCTTTCCAGAGGCGGAACCAGCTCAGCTAAGAGGACCTGGGAGATTAAGGAGTTGGGAAGAGCCTGGGTGGTGGATAAAGGAGTTGGGAAGAGTGAGTGGGAGATAGGCAAGCCTGGGGAGTGGAGTGGAGGTGGCACTGGAGAATGACTGGCAAGAATGGTGAGGAGAGAAGAGGGGAGGAGAGAAGAGGGGAGGGGAAGGCAGGAGAGGAGAGGAGAAGGGAGGAGAGGGGAGGGGAAGAGAGGGGAAGATGGGTGAGGAGAGGAGAAGAGAGGGGAGGAGAGGGGAGGAGAGGAGAGGGGAGGAGAGAAGAGGGGAGGGGAGGGCAGGAGAGGGGAGGAGAAGGGAGGAGAGGGGAGGGGAAGAAAGGGGAAGATGGGTGAGGAGAGGAGAAGAGAGGGGAGGAGAGGAGAGGACAGGGCCTTACACAGAGGTCAGGGAAGGAAGGAATTGATTTTTCACTTCAAATGTTGTCTGAGTTCCCCAGAGATAGTCACTAAGACAACGGTTGTAAAGCAACAGCTGTGACCTACCCTGGAGTGAGCTGATAGAACAGGAGTCTGTGAGCCAGGCTCAGCAGTATAGGAGAGGTCAACAGAGCCAAGCAGAAGCCCCGCTTCCTGAACACACTGACAGTGGCCTGGCCACAGCACCTGAAGATGCTCTGGGCTGGAAGCAGTCTTGTCCCTCATCTGCATCTCGTCTGGGTGACCACTGTACTGGGTGTTGTGAAATACAATGCAGCAAGGGGTACCATGACAAGGTGTCCCCCTTAGAATGATGTCACGTAACAGATCTGGTATAAAGGGGTTTGTTTGAGGGAAGAGAGGACAGTAAGGGCCTGGAGAAGGGGTAGAGGCAGACAAGTGGACACATAGACAGGCAGACAGATGGGAGAAGAGCCATGAGGGAAGGCTAGAGGATAGGGCACCAGGAAGAACAGAAAGGGGTACGTGATTCACCAAAGAATAATACACCAGACCCAAATAGTATGTAAATGCAAAGAGTGTTTTATTCTGCAGAAGTCCAGCATGCTGGGGGCTCCCATTACCAAGACAGAAAGACAACCAAGTGAACTCCCAGGCCTGATTTAAAGCACATTAGGGGAATTCTAGGGTAGGTGACATTTATCTTGCTCCATCTCTAGGATATTTCATTACCAGGGTATGGGGGCTGGAAACTGTTGCTGGAGAGGTCTGGAAACGGCTGCTGACCCACTGTCCTTGCCTCCCGCCAGGTGGTAGGGCAGCTTTTGAGGCCTGGACTTGCCTGGATTTACCCAGTTCTATGAAAACATAGATTTAGGCCTCATCTCTTGAACTGCCAATTTGAAGCTTGTCATGGAGTCAGCCTAGTCTTCTGGGGGGGTGTGAGGAGGTAGAGACTCATTGGGATGGGATTCAGGAATCACCACACAAACCATATGAATACTGACCTCAGTTAAGCAAGAATAGTTTATTGAATGCACACTCTGATACTGGGCAGACCAGAAACATAGCTCAGAATTATCTGAACTATGACAACAGATATCTTTTTCTATCAGCTTATAAAAGAAAACCCCCATAAAAACCACAATGGGTTCATAAACAGGTGCAGGAAGTGCCGCCCAATGGTCAGCTCTGACTCAAGATATTTTAGATATAACAGTTCATATTCACCTTTGATTTGATGGGTCCTATGTAAAGCTTTGTGCAATTTCTTTCTTTTTTTTTAAATATTTATTTATTTATTAAATATAAGTACACTGTAGCTGTCTTCAGACACACCAGAAGAGGGCATCAGATCTCATTACAGATGGTTGTGAGCCACCATATGGTTACTGGGATTTGAACTCAGGACCTCTGGAAGAGCAGTCAGTGCTCTTAACCACAGAGCCATCTCTCCAGCCCCACAATTTCTTAAGAATAGCAAACCTATACGGAACATTCGGAACATACAGAACAAAACAGGGTGTTCGGTCAGCATGTCCTTGCTCTGAGTCAAGTCACTTATCTGTGTCAATGACAGGCAGACATGTTACAAAAACAATATGAAATAACTGGCAGGCATGGAACAAAATGGCTATAGCTAATCTGGGGTGGGGGCAGGGGCAGACCATAACAACTGGCAGGGAATTCAGGGAATTCGGGGAATTCATGGGAACAGAGAAAGAGCTGGAGTGGCAGGCAATCCTTTTACATGCAGCCCACCTGGCACACCTGCTGGTGGCGGGTGCTAACTTCAGCCTGTTGCTAGGTCCCTGGGAGGAGCCTAGAGGAATCGCCTGTAATCGCCAGGAGATGTAGTACATTGGTCAAAAATGCTCCTTGCGGGGTTGGGGATTTAGCTCAGTGGTAGAGCGCTTGCCTAGCAAGCGCAAGGCCCTGGGTTCGGTCCCCAGCTCCGAAAAAAAGAGAAAAAAAAAAATGCTCCTTGCTAGGCCCTCCGGCAGACCCACATCTCTACTGTGGAGACCAAATCTGTACTTTCAGGCCTCCCTCCACCCCTTGGTAAGTGGTGGTGAGGACAACTGAAAATTCAGCTTTGCTCATGAGCGATATCTGATCGAAATATACTTTTAGTGGACTCCTGCCTGGTCTCGTGCTGCAGACGGGCAGAAGCTCGTCTCTCTGTGGATGGAGGGAGAAGAGAATCTGAAAGTGCCAACTTCCGCAGTCTGAGAGGAGACGAGAGGTGTGACAGCCACCCATAAATACCCAGGTGGTGATGACTGCGCGAGATGAACAGCCAGAAGCACAGGCCGAGGCTATTCGAGGAAACAGTCGGAGAAACTGAGGGCAGTGTGAGAGGGCGCCAGCTCTGGAGGTGAGAGGAGAGGCTGGGAGGACTTTGTAAGGGGGTGGGGGGAGAGGGTAAGCGGGGGAGGGGAAGGAGGGGGGTGGGGAAGGGGGAGGGGTGGGGAGGGGGAGAGGGTGGGCAGAATCTATGGGAGAATGCTCAGATACTGACTGACACAGGGGTAGTGCTCCAACCGTGGTGGGCACAGAGGTGAAGTGTGGGGGTTCACGGAAAATAGTTATTTTCAGAGGGACGGGGCAAACAGCGGTCTTGATAGTTTTCTTTTTGTTTTATTTTACTTGAAGTAGGACCTCCAACTTACAGCATAGCTGCAGCTGCCCTTGAATTTTTGACCCTCCTCCCTCTCTTTGCCCACTTAGGGCTAGGATTACAAGGCGGGGTCATCACTCCGGTTATGTGGTACTGGGGGTCCAACCCAGGGTTTGTGTATGCTAACGGTCACCGTCTACAGGTACCTTGACAAAATCGACTTAAGAGGAGAAAAGGGGTATTTTTGCTTACATTTCAAGGGACACCAGGTCAGCGAGTCCTGGCTGGAGAAGCGAGGTGCAGCTGATCAAGACACAGAGAGCTGTCCCAAGCTTCCTTCAAGAACTGTTCTCCCTCCTTTAGTGACTCTTGCCGGTTCCGGTTGCGTTAGCCTAATCAGGATAATCCCTCACAGGACAGGCAAGCCCAGGAGAGGGCCTAAATAATCCCTCACAGGTGAGGCTGCGGGTTTGTCTCCAGGGCGATTCCAGAACACGTGGATTCCAAAGCGCTCTGCCACCGAGCCCTGCTCCCGGTCCTGTTCCTCTAATCCTCTGTCTCTTAAGAGAGTAACTAACTAAACAAAAAGTCGCTGCCTTGCAGATTTTTAAAAGAAGAAGAAGAAGGAGGAGGAGGAGGAGGGGGAGGGGGAGGGGGAGGGGGAGGAGAAGAAGAGGAAGAGGAAGAGGAAGAGGAAGAGGAAGAAGAAAGTAAAAGAGCAAGACCCTGAAGTGAGACATCAATTCATGCGTCTACTTTGAAGGCTCTAAAGTTATCGAAGCTGCTTCCTCCCAGTGCAGTGTCTTTAGTTTGGGTAACTGCAGGTTTGCAGGGAAATCGAGCTGTCACCCTGTCATCTCCACAGTAAGGCACAGCATAGGCATAAACAACCAAAAAGGGCAAAACAAGAAAATTAATATATAATGCCTTCATATTCTCTCTGTATATCCTAAATGTGCATCACTTAGTATGTATGTGTAAGAGTCTTGCTATATGGGCCAAAATGACTTCGTATTTACAATCCCCCTGCCTTAGCTCCCATGACATATCACAGGAAAGCACTCAGTTTCGATGCTGTAATTCTTAGTTCATGGCTACTATTTTACCAGGTTATTCAGTAAGTTATTCTCACTCCTTAGCACCGAGAAACACACACTGATAGTGGTGGCCATCCCTACAATCCCAGCACTCAGGAAGAAGAGGTGGGGGAATCAGGAGTTCAAGGTCATCCTCAGTCTGTGCAGACTTCTATGCTGCATGAGATTGTCTCACAAAAACAAGAATAGGGCATCCAAGGATATAACCCAGTTGGTGAACATATTTGATATGCAAGCATTAGGAACTGAGTTCAGATCCCCAACATCCAGGTGAAAAGCTGGGTATGGTGGTGATGCCTGAGGTCCCCAGCACTTGTGATAGGAAGGGCACAGAAACAAGAGAATTCCTGTGGATTACTAGTTTACCCAAATCATCAAACTCTAGGTTCAGGGACAGCCTTTGTCTCAAAGAATAAGGTGGGAAGAAATTAAAAGAAAAAAACCAAAAGCCACCCAATGTCACCTTCTACACACACACACACACACACACACACACACACACACACACACACTCTAAGAAGACTAGGCTGACTCCATAGCAAGCTTCAAATTGGCAGTTCAGGAGATGAGGCCTAAATCTATGTTCCCAAGAACTGGGCAAGTCCAGGCCTCAGAAGCTGCCCCACCGCCTGGCCTGAATCAAGGATGATGGGTCAGCAGCTTCCAGCCTCCATGCCCTAGTATTTGTTCTGGAATGTCCCTGAGATGGAGCAAGATAAAGATCGCCTACCCCGATACCCCGATACCCCGATACCCCGCTACCCCTAATGTGCTTTCAATCTGGCCTGAGAGCTCACTTAGTTGTCTCTCATCTTGGTAATGGGAGACCCCAGCATGCTGGACTTCTACAGAATAAAACCCTCTGTGTTTACATACTATTCGAGTCAAGACTATCATTCTTTGGCAAATCATGGATCCTTACAATACAGACACATACACGCACACATACACATGTACATCAGGTGAGGTGGTACACACACGCATACACACACTCTCATATACACATACACACACTCACACTCATACACACACTCTCACATACTCACACATACACATACACACACACTCATACTCATACACACGCTCGCACATACTCACACACTCACACAAATACACTCATATACACACTCTCACACACACATACACACACACTCTCACATACTCACACATACACTCACACTCATACACACACTCTCACATACATACTCTCACATACACACACTCACACAAACACACACACACACACACACACACACACGTATACCAGGTGAGGTAGTGCACATAACTTCAGTTTGAGACTTAGATGATTTTGAGTTTGAAGCTAAGGAAAAGGTGCTAGGGTGTAGCTCAGTCATAGAGCAAAGCCCTGGGTTCAATCCCTACAGCCAAATGGAAGGGAAACAAACCAAGAATAGACAGAGAATCTAAATCCAATATAATCATAAGGAAGGAAGGGGGGAGATCAGGGTGTAGGTCAATCAAAGAGAGATCAGAAAGAGAGGATAGAAAACAGAGACCACCAATGGAGGCAAAGACTGGTCTGGCCTTTAGAAGAGAAACAAGACAAGCTTTTAGCTAGCCTTAGCAAGAAAAAAGGCTTCATTACTAACATCAGAGGTGAAGGACACATGACTGCTGACTTTCCAGAAATAGAATCTCACAGGGAATGTCTTGAGCAATTGTGTGCGGACAAATTAGGTAACAAAGACAGAAACTGCAACATTGACTCAAAAGAACTGAACACCTGAATAGACAGACCAGATTACAGAGATTTCATTAGTTGCAAATAAAAACCCCAGAGGACACAGCATTCGCCTAACCTGCATGGGGTCGCTGAATTCAATTCCACAACAAGACCACAGAGAAAAGCCTAACCGCCAGTGGCTTCCTTAGTGACTTCTACCAAACATTTCAAGAATTAAAGGGCTGCCAAGTGTCTCTCACAGGTGACTGAGTTGCCTTCCACTCCAGCTGAGGGGGATCCAACGCCCTCCTCTGGCTCCCACAGTCACCTCATGGGCACATAGCCACATGGAGACCCACAGCATACACATAATTTAAAAAAAAAAACTTTAAAGAGGAATAATTAAAATCCTTCACAAGTTTCTGCAAAAGAGGAGTGACTATTTCCTCATTCATTCAGGGCTAATAATTACGCTGATACCAAAACCAAAGCATAAACTGGGTATTGTGATGTGCATTGGTAATCCCAGCACTTAGAAGGCCCAGGCAGGGTTATGAGTAAGACCAAGGCCTCTCACCTGTGACAGACTCTGTTTAGAAGCAATCCCGTTATTTAGCCCCAATTTCTTCCTTAACCAGCAGAGCCACAGTTTTGCTCATGAGTCTCTTTGCCAGAAGAGTCAACACTTCCAGGCTGAAGAATCCTGCCTGGCTCTGAGTGAGCCAGCGGTCCACTCCTGCCAGTGGCTAATGTGAGGAAACTCTGCTGGAGAGCTGGGGGTCGGGGCGGTTCTCTCCCTCTGCATATGGCACCTTGTCATATGTCACTGCTAAGTGGGGCTTATGTGCAGGAGGACAATGACGGTGGAGAGGGTGGAGGGATGGGAAGTTCTGGGACGTTGAAAGATGGCATTATGTTTAGCATATGTTTATGTTTTTTTAAAGTATGTATTCTACTTTATACGTGCGTGAATGAGTACCATGTGCACCCAGGAGCCCAGAGCGGTCAGAAGTGTCGGATCCCCTGGAACTGTAGTTACAGATGGTTATGACATGCGACACAGGCGCTACAAACCAAACCCTGGACCTCTAAAACAGCAACCGGCGCTCTTAAAGGCCGAGCCGCCTCTCTAGCCCCTCGTATATATATTTTAAAGACAGTGCTGCAAAATTCATGCACAGAAAACACTCATAAACACTGAAAACTAAAATAAAAAATAAAACATACAGTGCCAGAAAGATAAGGAGGCTGGAGGTGGGGTAAGATCAAGGCGGCAATAACTCAGAATGTATGGCTTCAGTCTGGAAGGATCCTCTGGTGTTTGCTAAGGTGGGGAGCAGGAATTCAGCCCTGATAGATAAGTAGGAGGTGCCCCCTCAAAGTGGAGCAATCCAAGAGGCAGTCGGATGCGCTTAGGGCACAGTGGAAAGGTACTGAAGGTGCAAACTGGAGAGTCCCCGGCACGTAGACAGCATTAAGGTCATGAGACTAACCGAAGTCCCTCAGTGGGTATGGGAGGGAGCAGGGACAGAGGCCGGGGCTCCAGGGTGGCTGCCATGGCTGAGAAGAAGCTTTATGTAGATAAGAGAACCCATCGCTCAGCAAAATAGATTTTTAAAAAAAGATTTATAATAAGATCAATATCTAAGTTTTAATTAAGTAGTAGTTCAGAATGATTTTAAAATCCAATTTGCTGTATGCCAGGTCTCTGTGTATATGATCCAGTTTAATTCTCACCAAATCTAACTAGCAATATAGAAGCACTATAAGTAATCGCAAAGTACCATTACACAAATTGAAATAAAAATAAAACTCGGTTTTAAGTAGGGCTGTGGGAAAATAGATGCCCTGCTGGGGCTGGTGTCGGGGAATTGGAGGGGAAAACAGACAAAACCCAATCTTTGATCATACATTTGGAGGAGAAGTTAACTGCTCTGTATGTTGGATGTAGCACAGTCAATAAGCAGGAAAAGCTGCAAATGACCCAAGACCTTGGGAAATTGTTACAATTCATTAACATTTCAGGATGGCCACTAAACCTTCAAGAATGGCAAGAATGTCAACTGTTGACACAGGCAGTCAGATTTGTCCCCTTGTGGTCAGTTGCTTCCTTTTGAGGGTAGAATTTCAGCCAATTCACTTCAGTAAAGGGAAATTTACTAGAGAGGAATCCTGTGGCTCCAAGGCAACAGATAGACCCAAATCCCTAGAAGGCTTGTCCTGCACAGCTGTGTGATCACCAGGATGGGCGGGGCCTGTGCCCACCGTGAGTTCACGCCTCTCTCCGCACATCTGCTTTGCTGCGGTCACTCTCCAATGGCTGGCTGGTCAGCCCCAGTGCCAGGGTGGCTTCAGTTCAGGCTTCTGCCTTCAGTTCACACAGGTTTATAGTTTAAGAAACTTTGGTAGAGGGAAAGTCCCATTCAGGGGAGAACTGGAATAAGTGCTGGTGGCAGCTTAGCCTGAATGCAGAAAGTTCTTTAAATATTTATTGACAGTTAATAGTAGTGGTTTATAGGGAAGGGAGAAACATTTTCTTCAGTGGAGTAACCATTGGTAAGATGCCACACCACTGTAAACTATTCTTCACCTAGATGTGTCGTATACACACTGGCACACACGCACACGCACATACACACACACACACACACACACACACACACACACACACGAAAAGAGAGAGACAGAGACAGAGTAATAATATGTGATCACCAAAAACATTCTATTAAAAGACAGCAGAAAGCAAATGACATACCATAACCCATTTCTGTCTTTTGAAACGCACATTAACAGACATTTTCAAGATGCCTTTCTCCCCTCCCCTGTAAAACTCCTTGTATTCTTAATTTTGAAAATTATGTGTGTGTGTGTGTGTGTGTGTGTGTGTGTGTGTACGTTGTAGCTGTCAGAAGAGGGCATCAGATCCCATTACAGATGGTTCTGAGCCACCATGTGGTTGCTGGGAATTGAACTCAGAACCTCTGGAAGAGCAGTCAGTGCTCCTAGCTGCTGAGCCATCTCTCCAGCCCATATTCTTAATTTTTAAAATGCATTTCAGAGGCCTGGAGAGATGGCTCAGCGGTTAAGGGCACCGACTGCTCTTCCAGAGGTCCTGAGTTCAATTCCCAGCAACCACATGGTGGCTCACAACCATCTGTAATGGGATCTGATGCCTTCTTCTGGTGTGTCTGAGGACAGTTACAGTGTACTCATATTCATAAAATAAATAAATAATTCTAAAGAAATGCATTTCAGAGGGGTTGGGGATTTAGCTCAGTGGTAGAGCACTTGCCTAGCAAGCGCAAGGCCCTGGGTTCGGTCCCCAGCTCCGAAAAAAAGAAAAAAAAAAAAAAGAAAGAAATGCATTTCAGAACATTGATTGAGTGGTTTTCCCTCAGTAAACGTCCGAGTGCTGTTGGGTGTCACATGAACAGGGACGCAGACTCAGAAGACGGCTTGGAGTAGCTCCCAAGAACAAAAATGAAGGTGATCGGGCAGCTCGTCTGTGCCTGCAACCCCATGTTTACAGTGAAGTGATCCTTCCTCAGGAAATACTGATTTTTGGATCGCATAGAACCTTGTAGAAGACCATCTTTCCTTGTGGACCTTAAGGACATCTCTTAAAGGAGCCAATCGCGAAGCAGGGACACTGGTGGTGTGAGGAGGGCGGTGAAGCGTGCGTTGCTGGCGTCTGCTAGCGAATGCGGCTCTTCAGCACGAAGCGTGCATCCCTTTTCCTTTGTGAGCTTGCCAGCCTCTCCCAAAGCCCAGACCACATAACAAGACCTCTATGGAGCCACCTCTGGTCCGAGTGAAGACTGTGTTTCTCCTGAGTGTTCCGTCCGCCTGTTGTGGAATTTGTGTTGTGTATGCACGTGTGTGCCAGGGGCTGAGTTCACTCCATCCATGTCGTCCTCAGTTGCATGTCATCAACTTTATTTAAGATTTATTTTTAATTTTGTGTGTGTGTGTGTGTGTGTGTGTGTGTGTGTGTGTGTGTGTGTGTGACACATGCGTAGAGGTGCCCTTACAGGTCAGAGGTGGTAGATGCCCTGAGCTGGGGTTACAGGCAATTGAGAACTGTCTCACAGGGGAACTGAATTGGAAGATAAAGAAATCTCTTGGGGTTGGGGATTTAGCTCAGCGGTAGAGCGCTTGCCTAGCGAGCGCAAGGCCCTGGGTTCGGTCCCCAGCTCCGAAAAAAGGAAAAAAAAAAAAAAAAAGAAATCTCTTAAGCACTGAGCCATCTCTCCAGGCACAACTTATTTTTTTATTTTTGAGACAGTTTTCACTGAACCCAGAACTCATTGAGTCTAGTATGCTGACTGGATAGTAAGCCCCAACCAGGGATTCCCTGTCCCCCATCTCGCCAGAAGGTGCTGGGGCTGTAAGTGCAGGCTACCAGGCTTGGCGTTTTATCTGAGTGCTGTGGACTGAACTCAGGTCCTCACACCTGTGCAGCAAGCACTTGACAGTTGTGGAAAATATCAGGGGGGAGGGTTCTACCTTGCCTCAAATCATTTAATTATCAGATAAAAGACACAACCCCTTTATTTTTATGATAAGCCTTAAAGCACTAGAGCTGGGCAGATCTCTGCCCTCTAAGCTATTAGTGTCTACTTCGCTGTCAATAACCCGGAGTTATAACTTGCCATGTTCTACCTGGGCCACTCTTACTCTGATTGGCCAGTCCTCATGGCCACGTTCTCATGAGTCACCTACCCCATGGTGTCTTCTCCTCTCTCCACCTTCTCTCTCCTCTCCTCATGGTCTCTGCTCAGACCCCAAGCCCTGCAACCAAATCCCCGCCTCTCTCTCTCTCTTCTGCCCAGCTATAGGCTGCAGGCATCTTTACTGACCAATCAGGGATAACTTGGTGTGAGCCTCTCCTCATCCCTGCAGCAACCAGGGCCAGTATTTAGCCTCACAATACATAGTAACAGACCAAATCTCAACGCTTCACTTTAGCCATCTCCTAGCCTACCGTACAAGTTTATATTCTGTGCTGAAGATAATCGTGAACATTCTGTCTTTCCTGTGGGCAGAGAATAGGTTTCTTGTCTTTAGCCTTGGTATCAATACGGTGCTTTCCAAACTGTAGGCACTTAGTAGATGCCTAGTAACTCATTGAATTCCTCCTGTGTTCGTTTGCTGATTTGTTCTTTATTAATGGTAAGGGAAGAAATATTGAGAGTGCTTTGTAAGGTCTGCCTACACCAGACTAGCAGTGGCAGTTTCCAATTCAGGGAGGTGTAGGAGGGAGAGGGAGGAGGGAGAGGGAGGAGGGAGATGGAGGAGGGAGAGGGAGCAGGGGGAGGGAGGAGGGAGAGGGAGGAGGGAGAGGGAGGAGGGAGGAGGGAGATGGATTTAGGCTCCTGAGAGAAAAAGGCACAGAAGGAAAAGTCCCATGACCTTTCCCTGGATAGCTTCTATATGCTTTCTGGCTTCCCGAATGTGCACTTACCCTGTATCAGGTAGAAGCTGTGAGACCAGGATGAGAAGGACTCTCCCTTTCCTACTGTGGGTCAGGATGAAACACATATATGTGCACACCTTTAATCCCAGCACTTACGAGGCAGAGGCAGGCTGAGTTCTGCATCTGACGCCAGCCTGGTCCACAGAGTGAGATACAGGACAGCCAGGCTACATAGAGAACTAGAGAAATCTGTCTTGGGGTGGGTGGGGGGGGAGGTCTGCAGCAGCAGCCTGGCTTCAGTTAACATGAAGCTATTCTTTTCCAGGTCAGGAGTCCAGCAGGCATTTCTGAGGCCAAAGGTCAAGATGGATACAGGGGTAGCAGCTCCTGCTGTTGGCTGCTGAGGGGAGAGCTCCCACCTTCCACTTGCTC
Organism: Rattus norvegicus; assembly: GCF_021556685.1. Taxonomy (NCBI): domain Eukaryota; kingdom Metazoa; phylum Chordata; class Mammalia; order Rodentia; family Muridae; genus Rattus; species Rattus norvegicus. Next base: position 32,772,158 of record NC_141539.1, on the reverse strand, counting down.
TGTCTTTGCCTTCCCCTTGCTTCCACTCTGTGACTGCATCTCGCCTGCAGGATAATCCAGGAGAGGTTCTGGATCACGCGATCTAACTTAGCTTAATCACACCTGCAGAGTTCATCTTCTGTTCTGTGAGATACATTTGCTTTACAGGCTCCAGGCCTGAGGACATGCTGAGGCCTGGCTGGCGAGATCATTATTTAGCCTATTATTTTGCAAATGGTGGAAGTCTTGTCCTGTAACAAAAAGCTGCCTGTTCAGAAAGCTCTTACCTGATAACAGCTGTGAATCCATGGCCCAACTGATCGGGGACTGGGTACATCTGCTAACACTGGTGAAAAAGACGCTACAGATGCTTGAAGACACTCAGAGCTGCAGAGAGAGGGCTAGAGGTGTCTCGGCTACTGCTCTGCCAAGGACACAGAGGGACTGGTAAATTCCACTCACGGTGAGCTGCAGGGTACAGAGGCAATCATTCCAGAAGGTGGAAGGCATTGTGTGACTTTTTTTTTTTTTTTTGGTTCTTTTTTTCCGGGGCTGAGGAACCGAACCCAGGGCCTTGCGCTTCCTAGGTAAGCGCTCTACCACTGAGCTAAATCCCCAGCCCCAATTGTGTGACTTTTAGAAGTGTATCCTTCCTATCCCGGCTCATGGGTTACCTCTCTTTCTCTCTCTCTCTCTCTCTCTCTCTCTCTCTCTCTCTCTCTCATCTCACCTCCTTCACTAGACTGACAGTGCTTCAAGAGCAAGCCCTTCATAGCTCTCCAGGGTCTTGACCAGAGTCTAGGACCGAGCTAGTATACATTCTTTGTCTGTGCATGCATGTATGTGCATGCATATATACACACGCATGTGTGTGCATACACACATACAAACATGCACATGTACACTCATACTATTAACTTCCACTCATTAAATATATATATATATATATATATATATATATATATATATATATATATTCTGTACATCAGCATTTTTTTGGAGACACAGTCTCCTATAGCCCAGGCTAGCCAACATAACTGAATATGGTCCAATTCTCAACATAGCTGGAGATGAGTTTCAACTTCTGTTTGCTGCCTGGGGAATGTGGTTAAAGAAACCCGGGCTTTGACACTTACTTAGTAAGCCCTCTACCAACTGGGCTTTATCCTTATCCCAGAATTTTATTATTAAGGAAATAATAGAAAATAATGCCTGTGTGTAATATATGCCATGAGTTCACATTAGAAAGGGAAGAGATGTACCAAAGTGTTAATTATCTTCCTTGTAGAACTGAGGCCACAATTTGAAGCTGCTTTTGTGGTGTTGGGAACAAACCTACAGCCCCCCGCACTAGACATGCTCTCTCTACAGAGCCACATACCTCCCCCCCCCCAGAAGTGCAGGGTTTGATGTGCTGGCTATGAGCGTATAGATTTGTGTCCTGGCAGTCCAGTGTGTCCCCCGAGCTCTATGTAGATAAAGGGATCAGTGTCTGACCAGGCCCCTGGCCAGGTCCATGTGTCAGGGACACAATAGGCATGTTGCCAAGACTCTTCGTTGGCCTTTTGTTTTGGGCCACTTTTCTCTGCTGTTGTGTCCATTTTTGGAGGTTGACCTGGAAACCTCCCAGAAGGTATTCTTAGTTAAGAAAGGTAAGTTAAGTCAGTGCTCTCTGAGGCTCCCTTAACCATCTCTTCTGGAAGTAGTTACGTGCTTGGCCTCCCTAACTGTCTAGACTTCTGATGGATCCCACACCAACAGCCACGCTGTAAGCACACAGCTTCTCCTCCTCTCCTTCTCCTTCCGAGGCTCCAGCGATGCTTGCTGTAGTACACAGAGCAGCTAGGACAACAGATACAGGCACATCGCCACGCCCGGCTCAGCATACCATCCTTTTAAGAATAAAAAGAATCCCATAAAATGTTCAAGAATATGTGGAGAGAATGCTGACTTTGCTCCCGTGCTAGCTTTTCACCCACTGAATGCTTGAATGGGCATGCAACTTAACACACATGCCCCCCAACCCTGGCGGGCAGCCCGCCAGGTGCCCTGACTTCTCTGATACCAGACTCTCCGGAGGAGCAATGCACTCAATTGTCCTGTCTGCAGCTGGCGTGGAGACAGGCACCGGGTCTTGGGTCCTGCCTCATCTTGCTCAGTCCCATGATAAATGCTGAATGCTTTGCCTCTGCCTGTTCTGACCAGGCCAGTCCTATCCTGCCTGCTATTCATCTTGGGTTCCTGCTGCCACAGTGGCTTGGCATAGCTTAGGGGCTCTTGGCTCCACACCAGGTCCTGTTCCTCTGCCCCTTCCAAGCCCACACCATGGAGAATGTGATCTGTTTGCTCAAATTCTTCCAGGAACTAGGATTCATGGAACCCGGGAATGGTCCCCCAAACTCCGCTGTGGAATCTGCTGGGCAGAAGCAGGCACAGCAGCCTTGTGTGATCCAACTGTGAGTGACCATGCGTGTATAGCATCTCTGTGACTTGAACACTGTTGTACCACAGGTTTTTTTTTTTTTTCATTTATGCCATGCGTGAAGTCGATACCATAAGACCCCACCATGACAAGTTGGCCTTGTGAATTACTGAAAATTTAACATTGGAGCCAGACACACATCTTTGGTCCCAGCACTCAGGAGCCAGCGTCACTTGTGGTTTAATGCCACCTGGGCACGTTTTAATATTGATGGGGACAAGTAGGAGCCCTGCAGCTGGCTCAAGTGTCCAGAGCAGCAGTGATAATTCCTAATTGTCTGGTACCTTATTGCGTTGTTTGCACCTAGAGAAATCTGGCTTTCTCCCAACTTTCCTAGAGGGAGCTGAGTCTTTGGTCAGTAGGCACTCCAGTTCACTCCTAAGAATCTAAGAAAAAGACACTGCCATGGTGACTCCCATGTGCAGTCTCAGAGTTTGGGAAGCTGAAATGGGAGAATCACACAAGTCCAAAGCTAGACTAGGCTATAAATAGGAACTTCAAGGCCAACCTGGGCTATAGAGTGCTAGAGTAAGACCCTGTTTATAAAGAAGAGGAAGAGGAAAAGGACTAGAAGGAAGAAGAGGAAGAGGAGGAAGATAAGGAGATGAAAGGGGGCTGGAGAGATGGCTCAGTGGTTAAGAGCACTGACTGCTCTTCCAGAGGTCCTGAGTTCAATTCCCAGCAACCACATGGTGGCTCACAACCATCTGTAATGAGAGCTGATGCCCTCTTCTGGTGTGTCTGAAGAGAGTGACAGTGTACTCACATGCATTAAATAAAGAAATCTTTTTTAAAAAAATAAATAGAAGAGGAGCTGATGGGGTGGTACTGGCCTCTAATCCTAGCATTTTAGAGAGTGGGAGGAGCATCAGGATTTCAAGGTATATTTCAGCTATACAATAAATATAAACCCATTTTGGGTTACAGTGACTTTTCCTCAAAATATTATAAAATAAAATAAATAGGGGGTTGACGAGAATACTCAGTAGTCAAGAGTACTTGCCATTAGTGGTGGCTAATCTTGGTTGTCACCTTGACTACCTATGCAGTTAACACCCAAGCAGCAGGTTGCACCTGTGAGGCATATTTCTAGGTTGTATTATTTGAGGTGGAAGACATACCCTAAATACTGATCAACTGAGGTCACTTCTGACCTGAATTTCCACACTCCCTGAATCTCGACCGCAGCCTGTAAGCCACTGAGATAAATTCCCTCTGTGTCTATATCTATGTATATCATTTTATCCCTTAGAGAACACCCAGTTTTCTAGAGGACCCCAGGCTGGTTCCAAGCACCTATGCCTTGAAGCTCACTACTGCCTGTCGTCCAAGCTCCAGTAGATCTAGCGCCCTCTTCTGTCCTCTTCAGGCAGCAACACAAATGTGTCACACACAGACACACACACACACACACCAGGAAGAAATTTTTTTTTCATCTAAAAAGAAATTGGGGATGAGGAGAGGAACTGGGGGTGAAATACCATGACTCAAGAGAAGAGCAGTGGCCGCTGTCCTGGCAGCACTGATGTCAGCTGGGTATGGTGGTCCTTCCCGATGATCCCAGCTATTGAGGGGACGGAGACAGGGAGATCAGGAGGAAAGGTCTCCGTGGCTACGAAGAGAGTTCAAGACAGAAGTGGGCGACATGAGACCCTAGTTTAAAAGAGCTGACAGAAAGATAGGAAAAGAAGGGGACCCGTGGTAAGTGATGTATGGTAATTCAGTGATAATCCCACAGATGTTCACAAATGATCGAGTCAGTAGACTGACCTCATGACTACGGAGATAAAAAAAACAAAACAAAACAGAACAAATGAACAAAAAACACCCCCCAAAAAAAACAAAACAAAAAACCAAGACGAACAGGCTGGAGAGATGGCTCAGTGGTTAAGAGCACTCACTGCTCTTCCAGAGGTCCTGAGTTCAAATCCCAGCAACCACATGGTGGCTCACAACCATCTGTAATGTATCCGATGCCCTCTTCTGGTGTGCCTGAAGACAGTGACAGTGTACTCATATATAATAAATAAATAATCTAAAATCTGAAACTATGTCTTCAGTAAAGACAGGGCCTAGATAAGTACTTTCACACTCTAGTGGTGAAACGTTAAATGATTCCTGAATTCTAAACCATCCATTCCCCAAACACTCCAAAGTATTCACAATCCCGGCTCTAGAGCAGTCGTCTTCACAGGTTCCAGTTCTGTTACTCAAGGGACATTTGACAGCGTGCGGTAACATTTGTGTTGTCATCTTAGGCTGTATCGTGTGTTAAGGCTAGGGAGGCTCTAAGCATCCTAAAATGTACAGGCAGCAGAGCTCCCCTAATTTCAACACTGCTCAGGCTGAGAAACCTAATGTTGCAACCTGTGGGGCAAGTGGGACTGTGTCACCAGACACCAGACATTCAAAAAAAGAAAAACCTGGTAAATCTCATAATTGAGAATGGTAGGCATTTAAATTAGCACCTGACCTGGTTCCTGCCATGTGACCATGACACTTCACTAGGAGGAGATCGGCAGTAGCGTAGAAACCCCCGATGAGGTATCTAGATGGGCCCTAAGTGTCCAGCCAGTGAGCTTCCCTTCCTGGGCATCCCTTCCTGCAAAGGGTATTTAAACTCTGGTTCACCGTGAGTAAATCATACACATCATCATTCACTATGAATAAACGGTTTGGAGAAGCAAGGACTCTCACCTTCCTCAAGGACCTCTTCAGGGAGGGAGAGTGGGGGATAAGCTTTTGCAATACAGAGCCTTGCCTAAGTCTCTCACAGAAGGCCCTTCCGCACTCCGGCACTCACCCTGAGCTAAGCCAAATTTTCCCTCCCCTACTCCCCACTAATTCCCCCACCCCCAGCCTGCTCTGAATTTCTCTCAGACCTGAGGGTTCCCTGTTCCCAACTCCTCCCCGTCCTCCTCTGGTTACACAGGATCCCCCACTCTCAACTCTCGGTGCACAGGAATTTGAGAACCACAGCCACCGTGCCAGCCCTCCTCACCTGCCTTCTTACCTGGAGAAACGTGGGCTGGGACCCTTATGGGCTGAGTTTTGCCTCCCTGAGTGATGTGTAGACGTCCCACAAGCTCACTGGCAAGAAAGGAACATAGCCTAGCATCCCTGTGTTCGGCTGCCTCCCCAACCATCAACACCCCAGTGTTCCAACACCCCAGCAGCGAAGCAAAATGCAGAACCACAGTGACCTCTTAACATATTTCTTCATGTTGTGTTCCCCCCAGCCATAAAATTTTTATTGACACTTGTTTTTCTATAAAAACGTTTTTGAAGATTTATTTATTTTTATGTATATGAGTGCTCTATCTGCACGTACGCCTGCATTCCAGAAGAGGGCATCAGATCGCCTTATAGATGGTTGTGATTTTGTGTTTCCCAAAGGTCTTAAGCGACTCTTGTGGTTATCCACCTCCTTGACTCCCCAAAGAGGTCGAGACCCACAGGTTGAGAACCACTGGTCTAGAGGGACATTTCTGAGTGCAGTCATTTGTTTTGACCCAGACAGAAACAAATTTTAATTACAAAGTCCTAGAAAAACTGGGCCTCCTGAATCCTGTGACACTTGTGCATAACACGGGAGAAAGGATTGGGCAAAGAGAAGCCACCTTCTCAGAAGTGCTGAGAACCCACCAGACAGTACCAACCCACAGAGTGCCGTTTCAGAGTGCTCTGCGCTGTGATATCATTCATTGATGAGGATTACTTATATTTGGCTGACCCCCTCTCAGGGAGGAGGGGCGCTAGAGAACCAGTTCAGTGTAGTGCTAACAGTTAAGAAATCCTGGGCTATGGGCTGGGGATTTAGCTCACTGGTAGAGCGCTTGCCTAGGAAGCGCAAGGCCCTGGGTTCAATCCCCAGCTCCGAAAAAAAGAACCAAAAAAAAAAAAAAAAAAAAAAAAAAGAAATCCTGGGCTGGGGTTGCTTCCGGCCTCAATGGTTTATGGTCCTGAATAAAACACACACACACACACACACAGACACACACACACAGACACACACACACAGACACACACACACAGAGACACACACACACACACACACACACACACACACACACACACACACACGCACAGCCTTTATATTTTAAAGTCTTAAGCAGCACAGTAGCTGAACAACCACCTACCCTCCATGCTGTTAGAACCTTCTTCCTGCCGATAAGTCTGAGTTATTACTAATTTCTATGCTCCATCTTGGCTGCTCTAGACCCAGTTGAGCAGCCCTCTGGGCCACCTTCTCTTGGCCCCTTTAGATGGTGGCTCTGCTTCTCTCTCCTGCAGACATCTCAGGTATGGTATCCTCCTCCTCCCTCTCTCCTCACAGTCCCAAGCCCGGGAACCCTAAAACCCTGCCCCTTTCTCTTTTTCCCAACCATTAACTGCTGGCATCTTTATTTATCAATCAGAATTCACTGGGGGCAGGGTCCCAGAAGGTACATGCAGACCTCCTCATGCAAACAGTTTTGGGGGGCACGATTAGCATTCGAATACAAGCAGCTACAGTTCGGGGTCTTGTACTTGGAAGCGGTCAGTTCTCCTATCCTAACAGCTTATTCAATCACAAAGCTGGGGCTGGAGAGATGGCTCAGCGGTTAAGAGCACTGACCGCTCTTGAAGTGGGGTTCAATTCCTAGCACCCATACGATGGCTCGAAACTGTCTGTAACTCTAGTTACAGGGGACCTGACATCCTCACACAGACTTGTGGGGGCCATGAAATTTCCCAACCAATAAAAATAAAACAAAACTACCACAAAGCTGCAGAAGAAGACCATGTCCAATTTATCCTTAGGAAACTCTACTACGGTATGCAGAGGAGTCAAATCATCCCAAGGTCACTGGATCCGAGCTTTCAGGACATTTATTTGTTTTTCTCTCTTTTTTAAAATGTGCTGAGGCTTGCTGGAGCAGAACTAATCTAATTTGGTCTTTTTGTCTTTGAGGTGGCCCAGGCTTACAGAGTGACTGACTGGTTTTGATTGCTGCTCTTCTCACACGTATGTCCAGCAAACCAATCAGATTTGGACAAAGCAGAGGATGAGAAGGTATGGGCAGAGTTGGGATAGTAGGAAGAGAGGGGGTGAACTGGAGCAAGAGATATAACAAACATACCAAGGGGGTAGAAGCGAGCCAGCACACAAAGGCAGTGACGATGAACGGCCCGTTCTAATCTCGATCTCAAGCACTCTGCTTCCCTAACTCCTTTGCCTCTGGCACTGCTCCTCAGGACTGAACTTGAATTCCAGCCTGCTTCTCTGTTGTCTGGCTTCTCCACAGACCATGGCAGCTCTGGCCCTATACTAGCTTCTGAAGCAGAGGTTTATCCTGAACGAGTATGCCTCCAGAGGGGAAGCTAGGCTATTCTGGCCTACCCATTTACCTGTGGTAACAGGGCACCAGCAGGCACTGTCTGCTGCTGCTACATCCCAGATGCAGAATGAGTAATTCCCAGTTGTTTCCGTATACAGCATGAGTGAGCCAAGTCTCCACCCTTCACATGGCTGACATTGCCAACAGTGGTGTGAATCCCGGAACTCTGTAATGTATGGCCCATTAGTGGAAAATGTGACAATCTTTTCTGTTAGGGTTGAGATTTGATTTATAGAAAATTTCTCCTAGTACAGCTTTTACTTGAAATTACAGATGTTAAACTATAGATTCTCATTGCTATGTATTTCATGTATGTATTTCAGGTATTTCATGCTATGTATTTTATAACAACTTCTGAGTCTGCCCACTAATGGTCTGCTTGTATCATAAAGTCCAAAAAGAAAACGAGAAGCCAGCCAGTCATTTGTAATGCTTGTGGCTAACAACTTTTTATTAAGTATGATTTCATTAATTTAATTAAATAAATATTTTTTTGAGACAGGGTTTATCTATGTAATGGCCCTAGCTGTCCCAGAATTCAATTTGTAGACCAGGCTAGCCTTGAACTCACAGAGATCTGCCTGCCTCTGTCTCCTGAGTGCTGAGATCAAAGGTGTGCACTACCATGCCTGGCTGATTCTTTAATGTGGCTGATTAAGAGTGTTTTACGGAGAATGGGGGATATAACCCATACCACCTGAGGCTTCCCATGGAAAACACATACTGTTGACCTTATATGGAGAGTGGGGAATAAAGCCCATTTCCCCAACCAAAAAAAAAAAAAAGAGTGTTGGTCTACAGTGCTTCATTAACACAGGAACCTAACAGAAGAGTTAAACTTGGTGTTGAAGAGATATTTCAGTGGATGGGTGCTTTTTCAGAGGACCTGACATGGGTTCTCAGGACCCACACGGTGGCTCAAAAGCACTTATAATCACAGTTCCTGGGGATCCAATGCCCTCTTCTGGCACCTGGGGGCAACAGGCATGAATGCGTGCATGTGGTACATGCAGGCATACACTCATACACATAAAATAAAAATAAATATATCTGGGAGGGGGCATTAGCTAGATATGGCAGCATATACCTTTGATTCTAGCATGTAACAGGCAAATTTAAGCCAGCCTGGTCTACATAGTGAGCTCGGGCAGCCAAGGCTATGTAGACCTTCTCAAAAACAAACACACCGGGTATTGTGGCACACACCTTTGATCCTAGCACTCCAGAGACAGATGCAGAGTTTGAGGCCAGGCCAGTCTACATAGTGAGTTCCAAGACAGTCAGAGCCATGTGAGACCTGATCCCCAAAACAACCTCAACATCGAAAGTCTTTGTTATCCCAAAATTTAGTGGCTTACATTTTCACAGTTGAATTCCTCTAATTTTAGTTTTGAATTCAAATCCTAGAGACTCAGTGAGCTTTGTTTGGCTTCCTTACTGCTTACGTGAGTGTTCACAGCGGGTGCTCAGTGTTTGTTAGGGTGAGGGTTGGGAGGAGCCTGCGGAATGGGAGGAGCCTGCGGAATGAGTTAGCCTATGATGACCTGTTGGTTAGGTTGCTCAACAGCAGACCCTGGTTCTACTATCCATGTATTCCAAGCACTGAGGAATCCCACACTCCAGCCATCCTCTGATTCTCACAGAGTCGTTGTGCTGGTGAGGAAAGCAACACTTTGTCATTGTCTTCCTCAGCAGTCCAGGCATTTATTTCTCAGTCAGCCGGCATTTCTAATCAAGTTAGCATTTGTCTCCCGGCCTCCGGGTCAGGCCCATTACATAAAGGCTCAAGCTATTGAAAGGAATGGAGATGAGGCGGCTTGAAAATTCTTCACTCTTTGTTCTTCTGATGGGTGACAGGATAATTAGTCTATATGAGATGCAGCCTCTCCCGGCTATATTTAGTCTAATTGCAGAGTCCTTCCCCCAGAGGAGTCTTGGATTCCTCCCTAGTAGACAGTGGAGCCGAGAGGACCAATACAGAGGAGTCTGGCTGGCCGCAGCAGGCCATGCTCAGAAGGGAAGTATCTTGGGACAGCTCAGGAAATGGGGTTCAGTCCTCACTCTGTCCCCGAGTAGCTGGCATCTGTTGGAGGCCTTCTTGCTGTGTCCCCCACAAGGTAGGAGGATGGCAGAGCATCCCAGTGCGGCTTCAAATTCATTATATAACATCAAAGGCATGTGGGCGCATCTTTTGTATTTTTAATATCCCAGAGAATTTTTAATCTTAGAAATTTGTCAAGTTCATAGTGGCAAACATGTTTTTTGTTATTATTTTGTTTTGATTTAAAAGCTTGAATTTCATTGTTAACAATACCCACTGTTTTAAGTGGCAGGCTCACTTTGTTCCTTTCTAGAAATGTCCAGATCTAAAACTATATATATATATTTTTCCTTTTCTTTTTTTTCGGAGCTGGGGACTGAACCCAGGGCCTTGCGCTCGCTAGGCAAGCGCTCTACCGCTGAGCCAAATCCCCAACCTCGCAAAACTATATTTCTTTATTGTCCTAAACAGTGTTATATGGTGAAATCCTAGCTTATGTCATAGTTCAGCTACATAGCATAAGTAATTTTTGTCAAAGTAACGACTATGCCTTGCACTCAACAAACAAAATGCAACAAACTAAACTGTGTCATGAATAAACTCATTTTGCTATACATACTAAAATGACAGGTATTCAGAGCTATAAAAAAGTTAAAAACAGGGGTTGGGGATTTAGCTCAGTGGTAGAGTGCTTGCCTAGCGAGCGCAAGGCCCTGGGTTCGATCCTCAGCTCCAAAAAAAAAAAAAAAAAAAAATGGATGTCTGCGTGGGGGTGTATCATTTGTGTGCAAGGGCCCTTAAGGCCCAGAGGCTTCCCATCCCCCTGGAGTTTGAGTTATAGGTAGTTGTGAGCCTCCAGATGCTGGGAATAGAACCCAGGTTCTTTGGAAGAGCAGTGCGCCTTTTCCGCCACTGAGCCATCTCCTCATCTCCTCAGCCCCTTCAACTTCAGTGTTTCTTTCTCCCTTTCCTTCAGCCTTTCTCCTTTTCTCTTTGAGATGGAGTCTTTGAAAGCTCTGATTAAAAGAAGCAATGCTCTCAGCCGGTAACGTAAAAGAACTCTGAGGGCTGGACACAGGACAGTGTGGAGACCAAGCACAAGAAGCATCCAAAGGTCTGAGGGAAGAAGCCACTACCACTGGTGAGTTCAGCAACACAGCAGGAGCAAAGTCGGTACAAAAAAACCAAACCAAACATTTGTATCCTTGTATCCACCAATTCAGTTAGAAATGATTTTCCCCCCAAGCCAGCCATTGCCTCCTGAGTGCTTGGACTAAAGGTATGCACCACCACTGCCCAGCTTCATTTCAGTCTGAAAGCTCATCATCCACGCAGGTGTAATCTCAGGAGAGACAAGGGACCGTCATGAGGCCAGACCAGCCAGGTCTGCACAAGGAGATCCTGTTTCCAAGTTAAAACCAATAGGCCAACAGCACAACCACCTCCATTCTGCCCCCACTAAACACATGTAGGAAGAGTCCCACCTCCCGACAGCTTTCCTCTCTACAGGACCACAGCCTCTGCCGGCACATGTGTGCGTGCACCGTCCCCTGCCCCAAATAATAATGATGTTTAAACTAATCATTTCTAGTCAGGCGGTCGTGGCGTGCGCCTTTAATACCAGCCCTTGGGAGGCAGAGGCAGGTGGATCTCTGGGAAGCCAGAGTGAGTTCTAGGAAAGCCATAGCTATATATGTGTAATATACAATGTTAACTTATATTTGCAATATAATTTAGGGCTGATTTTTACTTATATTATCATTTAGGGTAAATCTGACAAATGATTACCAGTGCTGAAATTGAAGAATCATACATCACAAGGTCAGGCTATATTATGCTGTCGGTTCCCCCCAACTAATGTATTTATTTAATGTATTCCTTAAATATAATCGCGATTTGGGATTACATTTGTAATCTGTAGAGAGAATCTCTTTCAAACTGTGTGGAAACATCACCTGTCAATAAAAAGCTGATGGCCTATGGGCTGGAAATAGGTGAGACACCCCGCAGAGAAAGATGGGATTCTGGGAAAGAGTCAAGAATAGGGGATTAGCCACTGGGATTCTGAAGCAATGGACATATGAACTGAGACAAGGTATGCAGCATGTTGCACATAGGATAGAATGTTGGGCTGTACACGTTGTGAGCTGGTAGGGGAACAGGCTTATGACCCAGTCATTTATTCATTAATAATTAAGTCTCAGAGCTGCCATTTCAGGGACTGGGTATGGGTGAAGACTCCAAGCCCACAGTAATCCCAGACTTGGGAGGCTGAGTCAGGGGGATTGCCATGGGACTACTTGACTATACAGTAAATTCTAGACTGCAGAGTGAGAGCCTGTCTCAAAATAAGTAAAATAAATCAACAAGTTCCAATAAAAACCCATTTTTGTAGAACAAGGTCATCTGGTACTCCAATTCATATAGAAATAAGGCTCTAATAAAGCTTATCCAATTTCACAAATAATAAAGTTAAAAGATTAAAAATATTACCAGACTTCAAGAATTATAAGGTAGCGGTAATTAGGTCAATGTCATAATAGTCAATGACATACAACTGTGTCAATAGAATAAAATGTGGTCCAGAAAACAAGTCCACCCACAGACATATGACAAGACTGGCTTTCAATAGAAGTACAAAAATCATTCTGTGGAAAAATTAGTCCTTTAAAATGTGCTAGAGCAGCAGATCTCTGAGTTCTAGGACAGCCAGGGCTACACAGAAAATACCTCTCAAAAAAAAAAAAAAAAGCGCTAGAGCGACTAGAAATCAAGATGCAGAGATCACTTTGACCTATGCCATATCTAAAAATTAATTACCCCATCCCCTACACACACACACACACACACACACACACACACAAAGCCAGGCAGTGGTGAGGAATGACTTTCAGTCTCAAAAATTAAACAAACAAACAAACAAACAAAAAACAACAACAATAACAAAAACAAAACCCAAACCCAAAGATCTACGGATGCCAGGCAGCAATTGCCCCTGCAGATGCCATTATGCCTCTGTTAAAATGGTCAAAACATTGACCAAAATGTTGTCAAGAACACAGAGGGACCGGATGTTTATTCTGTGGTAGGATTGTAGATTATCACAATTACTTAGGAAAACAAGTTAGCATTTTACTGAGTGCAAACCACATAGCCCTTTATCCATGTTTCAATCAGAGGTTTTTGCCTAAAAGAAATCAAATTGTATGCCTATTAGTAGATGTGTATGAAGATGTTTACTAGGAATAGCAAAGTGTTAAAAACCAACCCACTCATTGACTAAGCTATTGAACAACCACACATAGTGCCCAGCAATAAAGAGAGACCAGCTTTTCAGACACTGACAGCACAGATGAATGTCCAGCAACTGAGCCGAGGGGCTGGAGACAGACACTCCTCGGTGGTGGAATGCTTGCCCGGCAGGACTTTAGGTTCAATACCTAACTAGCACTGGCAGCAAAAAACCACAACAAAACAAAAAAACCAGACAAGGCTAAAAGAAATGTGATGAAATGAAAACTAGTAATAACAACTATCAAACCCCATCGCTCTGGTGATGGTGGGGATAGAGACAGGAAGATCACTAGGGATTGCTAGCTGCCATCTTAATTCTTTTTTTTTTTTTTTTCCAGAGCTGGGGACCGAACCCAGGGCCTTGCGCTTGCTAGGCACAGCTGCCATCTTAGCTCTAGGATCAGTAAGTTAAGAGAAACTGACAGTAGGACACCCAACTTCTTCCTCTGGCTTTTGCATGCACATACAAGCAGCACAGACGTGTGCATATATGTCACACATGCCCCACACACACACCCCATAGTAATGATCACTTAGGGATCATGTAGTGTATTAGTTGTTTCCTGTGGCTATGATAAAGCATCCTGACAAAGGCAACCTTAGGAGGGAAGGGAAGCACATTAGCAGAAGGTCGCAGGACTTGGCCACGTCACATCCGTGATTAGGAACAGAGCACAGACAATGCAAGCAAGCAAGTCAGCCCAGGCAGAATCCAGCCCAGGGAATGGTGGCACTCACATCCAAGATGAGGCTTCCCTCCTCAATTCTTAAAAATCCACCATAGGCATGTACACAGACCAGCATAATCAAGATAGTTCCTTGGTGGGGCTCTCTTCCTGGTTAATGATACATCATGGCAAATCAGCAAACAAAATTATTGTACCACCACATTTTTTTTTTTTTTTATATTTCTCAGAACTACTGAACCTGTTCAACGCACTCCTATTTTCTTCCATCCTTTCTCTCCTGGATGTGATTCTGCCTATTCTGAGAGTCTCACATTCCTGGAATCATGCAGTAATTGTCCATTTTGCATCTGGCTTGTTTACTGGGCATGTCTTCAAGGTTAAACATTGCCAAGTATGTATTTTTTCCTCTTTAAGGCTAAATGTCCTACTATACCTATATAATACCTTTTCCTCAGCCGTCTGTTGGTGAGGGTTTCTTCTGTTAAGGCTATTGAAATATCACAGACATTGGCTTACAAATGTGTTTGAACATAACTGTCTCAACAATAAAAATGAGTCCCTTCTCTGGCTATATACCCAGACTCTTTTTTTTTAAATTAATTTTTATTTATATGAGTACACTGTAGCTGTCTTCATACACACCAGATCCCATTACAGATGGTTGTGAGCCACCATGTGGTTGCTGGGAATTGAACTCAGGACCTCTGGAAGAACAATCAGCGCTCCTAGCCGCTGAGCCATCTCTCCATTCCCTATACCCAGACTCTTAATTGCTGGATCCTATGGTAATTCTCATACTGTTAATATAGTTGGAATGTGAAACATGCCCTTCAGGCTCATGTGTTCAAGGTTTGGATGCCAACTGGTGAGATAAAGTATGTCAGACCTAGTTGGAAGAAATAGGTCACAAGGGTCATGTGATGGACCTTCCTCTGCTTTTCACCTGCTACGAGGTAAGCAACTCCTCAAAATTTGTGGATTTGCTCCATAAATCCCTTCTATCCTGGCAACACTGTCTCACTACGGTTGTTCAGAAGCAACAGAGATAGCTGGCCATGGACTGAAACCTGGAGCCAACACAAATCCTTCCTTCCTTCAAGGGTTTGTGGCAAAGGTGAAACACAAAAGTTAACCCAAGGGTTGGGGATTTAGCTCAATGGTAGAGCGCTTGCCTAGCAAGCGCAAGGCCCTGGGTTCAGTCCCCAGCTCCGAAAAAAAGAAAAAAGAAAAAAAAAGTTAACCCAATAGCTACAGCCTTTACATTTCCAGCATCAAAGCGTAAGAGTTCCATTTCCTCCTCATCCTTGTGATCTGGATATTAACTTTGGGGTAAAAAAAAAATCTACTCATGTACTTTACCCTTTGGTCTCAAAAGCTCATATATTTGAATCAGGGAGTGGCACCATTTGAGAAGGATTAGAACTATTCGGAGGTATGGCCTTGTTGGAGTAGGCTTGTCTTTGTTGGAGGCAGTGTGTCACTGGCACAGGCTTTGAGGTATAAAAAGCCCATGCCAGGCCCAGGCTCTTTCTCTTTCTGCCTGTGGATCAGGATGATGCCCACTGCCATGCTGCCTACCATAACAATGAACTAAACCTCTGAAACCATAAACAAGAGCACCCAACTAAATGTTTTTTCAAGCTGGAGAGATGGCTTGGCCATTAAAAGCACTGATTGCTCTTCCAGGGGTCCTGAGCTCAGTTCCCAGCAACTAAGTGGTAGAAATACATACATATTACATACATATATATGTGTAATATATATATATATACATGTTATATGTGCTTTTCTTATTAACAGTTGCCATGGTCATACTGTCTTCAATGGAACAGTGACTAAGACAGCCCTCAACCCTTTTTTTTTTTTTTTTGGTTCTTTTTTTCGGAGCTGGGGACCGAACCCAGGGCCTTGCGCTTCCTAGGTAAGCGCTCTACCACTGAGCTAAATCCCCAGCCCAACCCTTTTTTACAGTTTCAGAATTTACTAGATACCATTTGCAAGTATTTTCTGCCATTCTCTGAGTTGTCCTTTCATTTTGATGTTCTTTGATGCACAAATCTGGAAGCTGTTCTTTTACATTTTTAAACTTTTTTTTTTAAGACAGGGTCGAACTTTGTGGCACTGTCTAGGGCAGAACTTCCTGTGTAGACCAAGTTAACCTGGAATTCAAGAGACCTTCCTGCTTCTTTGTCCTGAGTGCTGGGATCAAGGCATACCCCCATGACCAGCTTAAGCTCAGTTTGTATCTACTCTTTTCTGTTTTGGCCTTTCAAGTCCAGGAAACAACTGTCAAATCCAATTATGAAGCCCTGCTTTCTTCTGATTGACTTAATTTCTAAATGTTAGGTAAGGGTCATGGTCACTATCTTGCATGTGAACATCGAGTTAACATCTGTTGAGAACTGCCCTTTCCCCACTGACTGATCTTGACCCCTTGAAATCGTTTGTCTATATACACAAGACTATGTCTGGGGTGCCGTACTTGATGGGCCTGTGCTTTTGTCACAGCTAGTTTTGATTACCGTAGCTTGTGATATGGGCTTCCTTTTACATTTTTTGTTACTTAGTTTTCAAGACAGGGGTTTCTCTATGTATCCCTGGTTGTCCAGGAATTCACTCTGTAGACAGACCAGGCTGGCCTTGAACTCAGAGATCCTCTGCCTCTGCTTGTGCTGAGATTAAAGGTGTGTGAAAAATAGCTATCATCCTTCTTGCTTCACTCCAAACTCACTCAAGACCAACTCTCCTGGTTATCTTTAAGCTAAGGGTATTGGCAGGTTAGACATATCTCAATTTAAATATCTCTACAATAGTAATATCTGTAGAACCACTCTCCTGTTAGGCAAAAGTACACATGGGCTCCTATCTCAAACCTGAGGTGAACTTTCTGGTAGACAGTGCTTTGTACCAGGGCTAGGAGCCTACACAATCTTTTCAGGGATTTTTTTATCATTGGATATCTGAGGATTCAGGGTCAAGGTTGGACCCAAGTATTTATGATGGCTCTTCCGACACTATGCTAAAGCTTCCAAACACTGCTACAAGTCATTGTAGAAAAACACTGTATAAATCTTGAGACAAAACCCCCAAACTTCTAACTGTGAGGGTGAAATAAGCCAATCTAAACTTTTTAAATGTTGTTTTTGAAAGACAGACTTGGGCTCAAATTAAGTTCCTAAAATCCTTTCGAATGTCTTGAAAAGAAACATTACAGTTTAGTGATGAACCAGGGAAAGGAGCAGGTAAGCCATAGGAAGTCTTTAGAAAAGAAAAGGCACAACTACTAGAGTAAAATTGTATGCCTTTATTCAACATGAGTCACTCAGACAGAACCATTATCATACATTCAACTTGTAAGAAAACAGCTTCTATAGTACCAATAAAGGGAAGAGTAGAAAGTGAGAGGAACAGAGAGAGTGTGGTTGAAAGGCAGACTGTTCTAGAGTCTATGTGCAGACTCCAGTCCATGAGACTAATGCTAAACTCTTCTCTTCCATTCTGATTCTCGTGGTGCTGGTGGGAAGTGTGCTGCGGAACTCGCTCCAGTAGGAGCTGTGCAAACATATCAAAGCACTATGGCTACAGAGGCTTTTAAGTTCCAGATTCATTTGTCATATACTAGGCCTTTCATGGATTTTCCCGAGAGCAAGTCTGATTAAATTAGCATTCCCTCTAGATTGAAGCAGGGTCTCAGGTAGCGGGGCATGGCCTTGAATTTGCTATAGGTTAAGAGGATCTTGGAACTCATCTTCCAGCCTTCCCTTGCCAATTGCTGGAAATTTCAGTCATTTGACCACGTTCTTCTTTCCATTGACCACTGGCGGCCAAATGAGACTCTGGGAGATCTGGACTTGGATATTAAAATGACATACAGGGTTCAGCAGGTCACCACTGAAGCAGAAAAGAGCTGTTAACTTGAAGATGATCCTCCAGTTTCATTTCTAAGAGTTTGGTTTTAAAAGTAACTTTATATTCCGCACGCTCTGTATGAAGGACAGTGGCGACGTGGAAAATAGATTTTAGCCTATCTTCAATGCTTTTGCGAGAATGAATTCAGTTCCTAATGAGGCTCACTTAATAAAGACAAATTTTGATTAAATTTAATGAAGTTGAGTTTTGGCTCAGGTTGGCATAATACAGTGTTCACGAGGCCAGCTGAGTTCAGATTCAGGTACACAGCCCCAAGCCTGATCTGTAGCAAAAGCTGCCACAATTTACAGAAAACTATTCTTTTAGCCCATGTTTCAAACCAAGCTGCACGTTACACTCAGTGACTCATGTTAAATTAACCTGCAATTTTTTAAAAGTACTTTTAAAAAGAAGAGTAAGGCACTCAACTCAAAGTTTAAGTCCATTTAAAAACTACATCTCAGATTTATTGTTTTTCTCCCCATTAGTTCCTTTAAGTTTTGCAGTTAAGATGAAAACCAAACATTTTATCTCAGCCCCTCATTTTCTTTGAATGTCAAGAGCAAGAAAAATTCGATCGAGGCTCACAAGACCCCACTATTTAGTCACAGGTGGCCTCCACAACCAGTCATCTGGCTTTCTCAGGTTTTCTCACTCATTTCTCAGTCCGTGGTCTAAAGTCTATAGTAATCTGTGGTCTATCTTCTGTGTACGGTCACAAGGGCACAAGGTGTCCCAGGAAGAGCTGAAAAAACTATCCCTTGGTTTTAAATACACCGAGCAGTTCTTTGAAGTGCAGATGCACATCTTTTGGCATATAGAAAGCTGTGAACCCAAACATCTGTTTAAAGACAAGAGGC
This sequence comes from Rattus norvegicus, assembly GCF_021556685.1. Lineage (NCBI taxonomy): Eukaryota > Metazoa > Chordata > Mammalia > Rodentia > Muridae > Rattus > Rattus norvegicus. The sequence goes on along the minus strand of NC_141539.1, from coordinate 32,753,523 downwards.
AAGGAGAATTCAAGAGCCAAGTACTGACCACGACTTCTTACTACTCAGAAGTAAGTAAGGACTTGGGCCTAAGGAAAAGGAATGAAGTGCATTTTAACTGTGACCCCAGGGCATCACTGTTTAAAACTGAAAGCTGGTGGTAGAGCGCTTACCTAGGAAGCGCAAGGCCCTGGGTTCGGTCCCCAGCTCCGAAAAAAAGAACCAAAAACAAAAAAAAACAAAAAAAAAACAAACAAAACAAAACTGAAAGCTGCCTTTACCCCCATTGCTTATTTAGCCTGCCTCCCTCTATTCCATCAAACTCCCTAAAGTATATTTTATTAACATGGCACTTCAAGTCTACATTAGCAGCTATCATCTAGGGGCAAACTATTTTTTAAAATAATTATTTACTTTATGTATATGGGCACCCTGTAGCTGTTTCCAGACACACAGAAGAGGGCATCACATCCCATTACAGATGGTTGTGAGCCACCATGTGGTTGCTGGGAATTGAACTCAGGACCTCTGGAAGAGCAGTCAGTGCTCTTAACCGCTGAGCCTTCTCTCCAGCCCTAGAGGCACTTTTTTTTTTTTTTTTAAATATATATTGCTTTGTCCAGTGCTCAAAGCTTTTGCTTTTATTTAACAACTCATACTTACTTTGGGAAACACAACATTGATTAATTGAACCCTAAAAACTAAAGTCAGTGCTGCATGGTTCCAATTTTAGGAAGAACTGTTTAAGTGAAATTTTTTATCTTTGTATAACCAGCATCTTGTCAGGGCTGAGCACATAGTTAAGTAAGTAAATACTTAATAAATACCAATAAATACTTAAGTAACAGGATTTATATATAAAAGTCTCGAGATGTTCAATCTGACTGAAAAATCAGTTGAAATAAAGTTGTGTAAAAAGCAATGAACATAGGATTCTGGCATAGCAAGAATTTGGATTTTCCTTACAAAGTGGCTGTGCTAAATGGTTAAGTATGAACTATTAAGTAAATGGGAGTTATTTTAATGGTCATAATTTCACCTTCCTATGATTAGGAATTGCAATGCAGATGTTCCCTGAGAGTTAACACATCTCCGTTGTATGTGCACACTATGTAACTCAAGTGCACCTGCCTGCGTGGGCACACGTAAGGACAAAGGTCCATGTGGGAATGCTCTCAGTCGATGCTCCACCTTGTTTTTTGAGATAGGCTTCTTACTGGACCTGGAGTTTAACTGATTAGGAAACCTCCAAGATCAGCTTTTCTCTATCTCCCCAGAGGTAGTATTACAGGCAAATACCACCCACCTTCTATGGGCGTTAGGGTCCTGCAGGCAGGTCTTCAGGCTTGGACAGCAAGTGCTTTTAGTGACTGAGTTTTTCCATGGTCCCAAAAATCTGTTTTAGAAATTGTACTTTCAGCTGAGATCTGTAATACTATCTCTTGGATGGCTACACTAACTTCAAGGTTTTTACCTAACTCAGATGTTGGAAACTTCAAGTTACTTTTTAAAAAGCTAGGTAGCCTAGCTTGGTGGCACATGCCTTTAACCCAGCACTCAAGAGGAAGAACAGGTGGACGTTTATTATCACTGAACTGCATTACAAATTTTACAGACCAGGAGATCTACCTTTATTTCTCAGACCATCTATGTAGATATTCTGTTCTACACATTACATCCCCAAACCATTTATTTGACAACCAGAAGTGGGTTCTCTTTGACTCAACAGTAATCCAGGTGTGGGAACAAAGACATTTGACTTCAGATAGTTTGGCCACTGCTCATTTCCCTAAATGCTCTTGACACAAGCCATCTTCCTAATTATTTGGAAACAACCACAAGGCATAGGTGTTCTTAACACAGATCTAGGTTTTGACCTGCCCAGGTCAGTCAAGCACAACATGAATTTGGCTATGAAACTCACCTTGGATAATGACTGGGAGAGAGAAAACAAGTCTTCTCCACGTTTAAGAGGCTAGTTCTTCAGTATCCCAAGGGCCTGGTATGTGACGGTACCAACATGAAACAAAGCAGTAAAACTGTAAAAGCCCGTTTACCCTGTCTCCTTACCTTCCTGGATGCTAAGAGCCAGAGACACAATACAAGGGCCTACTCTGCTTTCCTCACTTTTCCAGTATGGTGGAAGATGAAAACACCAAAGGTAGATGAGCTAGGACATTTTCATATTTCTACTGAAGCTCTGTAATCCATTGTCCTGACTTACGGCCAAGTCCCTTGATTTACTCTTTCAGTCTGTGGTGACTATACATGGCAACTATTTGAAGGCCCTTCCCCGTGTTACATTCAGATGTCAGACCTCAAGATTCATCAAAAACTACAAGATTTTTAATTTCACTTTTAATTATCTTTTACTTAATAATAAAATGAAAAATAATATATGAATACATACAATCTATATACATATATTTATTGCAAATACTTAAAATTCTTATTAAAATGATTTTTCCTTATTTGTGAAAAAATATGACTTATTAAATGGCATTGACACCAACTTCTCTGTACATACCCTCAATTCCAATGTTAACAATTCCTTTAAAAAGGCAAAAGACACAAAAATTTAGCATTTACCAAACCAGTCTGTACAAACCTTATCACCAGAGAGGGAAAAATAGCTTGTGGCAAATAAGTCAATTTTCTTTTAAAATAAAAATTAAAAGCCCCAAATCATTCCCATTATTGCATTTTTCTTTTTTTCTTTCTTTTTTTTTTTTTGGGAAGTAATCTGAGTGTTTTTAGAGCAACTCCTTTGAAATAATTTGTGCCCCAACAATGAGACCCTACCAAGACATAGAAATTATACATGAGAAATTCAGTCCTCCACTGTCACTCTTTACATAGATATTAAAATATATATTACTTAAAATATATTACTGGAAAGTTATTTTTAAATTGATCTTCAATAGTTGTATCAAATGTAAAGCATTAAAAAAAATAAAGTAACCAAGACTCTATGAAGCCACTGCTTCAACTTTAGGAAGTGTCCACCTACTGCTTTGTTCAATAGGTATGTAGGTACTGAAACCCACAGGAGAAGGTCCCTGCCTGTCATCATGTTTTGCACAAGTCTCTTTGGACTGTTCTATAAACTGAGCTGCAACCACCCATGGCCAAGTTCAGCACTTAGCACACACGGTTACAAAGCAACGAGACACTCTCTTCTGCATGTTAAGTCTGGGAGGGAACAATTCTGACACTGCTCGTTGACAGTCAGCTCTGAAACAAATAGCAGGACAAAGACAAGAGGAAAGCCTGACCATTCTAACAAACCATTTAGCCAAGAGCTCGTTAAGGCTTCCTGAAGTGGAGGAAAGCAGTACAGAGCAATCAGAACGGTAAGTGACGGGACTGTTACATCAGAGAGCGCACCTTTCTTTCCTATTAATGTACATCTGAGATAGGCTCTCAAACACCCACATCTCTCTACCCACAGAAATGCAGCCTTCCTGTCTCAAGAAAGCTCCCTCATTTGCCAGATCTTATTCTTCACACAGGACACGGGAGACAGCTTCAGTGTCTTGAGTACAGGAATCAAGGAACAAAGGCCAAACAACTCCAGGTTATTTGTACCCTCCCCCCATATTAGTGGGCTATAGAATGCTGATTATTTAAAAAAAAACTTTGATTCAGGGAGTGTTCTACTTAAGCAACTCAGAACACTCAAAAACCACGCTGAGATGACACACTGCAAACAATACTCTCCCAGAGGAGATTCATGGAGACTGTTTTGAAGGCTGGATAGGGCACATAGCCCTAACACCTCACTGGAAATAGCCACTCAAAGCCCAAAGAATAAGCTTAGCGCTCACTGAACCAGTTTAGAGTTGACTTAAAGTCACTGAAAGGCTATGACGAAGTTTGTGTTAATAGTCACAGGAGTGGCAAACTCAGGGCCAGACTAGTTGGTGTCCATTCATAAGAAGACTAGTTGGTGTCCATTCATAAGAAGACTAGTTGGTGTCCATTCATAAGAAGAATGGTTGGTGTCCATTCATAAGAAGAATGGTTGGTGTCCATTCATAAGAAGAATGGACACCTTCCATCTGAAACCAAGTTTTAAAATAGACTAAATGGACTATTTAGTGTATTTTCAATCTAAAAAAAAAAACAGTGGGTGAGTCCTGCTTTTGGAATACCTTTGAACACAAATTAGTTGGGTATTACTAAGTGGAAACTAGTGAAGAACAATACTTAGGGCATATATGGCCTGAGTTTGGACCAAGAAGAGTAACAATCCCTAATGCCCTCCTCTTGTCCATCTATTCTCAGATTAAGGGAACTATGGAACAAAAGTAAGCAAGGTAGGAAGTAGGAAATTTCTCACCAATACAAACTAGTCACTGACAGCATGAGGTCCATTCTGAATACATTCACCCTCTTCCAGCAGGCTAGACAAGGGAGACTACTCAGATATGGGTCTTTTAAGGTCCCATAGGGACTACCCATTGTCCTGAAGGTTTGGGAGCAGATCCTGGCTTTTATTATTTTACTAGCCCTTCACTTCAGAACATACACACTTCTTAACCCTGAATATTTGCAGGCTTTCTTTTCACTAAGCTATGCATTTCCTGAAATAAAAGGGGAAGATGGAAGGATATCACATTGTCTTGACTAGTGCTGTATACAGAATTTAAACCTGTAATTGCTTAGGTCCACAACAGGAGGGAAGAAAAATGACGGTGAGTTTCATAGAGTTTGGGGCAGGGACCGAGGAAGCACTCCCAGTATTTGATGCAAAAACATAGGGTGGCCGGGGTGAGCATCAATCACACGGCAGGAAAATACATTGCTGTCTCCTTTCCCCAATCTGGAATGTGATATAATTAACAAGTTTAAACTGTTCTGAGTTTTATAAACAGCTTCTGTAACACACCTATACAGGGTTGCAATATTACATCACAAACTTTAAACTGGGAGACTTGAAATCGAACAATACAGACTATTTTCTTTAAACCATCTTTAACTATAACTCAAACAGTATCTCCTTAGGAATTTGTGACTATTTTGCTTCACTCTGTACCCTGGCACTTGCTATGCAAACCATACGGGCCCTAACCCAGTGAGGCTCACCTGCCTCTTCTTCCCAAGTGCTGAGAGTAAAGGTGTGTGGCATGTGTCACCATGGCTACCAACTGGAGGGTTTTTTTTTTTTCCTTTTTAAAAATATTTATTTTCTATATGTGAGTACACTGCCACTGTCTTCAGAGACACCAGAAGAGGGCATCGGATCACATTATACATGGTTGTGAGCCACCATGTGGTTGCTGAGAACTGAACTCAGGACCTCTGTAGAACAGTCAGTGCCCTTAACCACTTAGCCATCTCTTCAGCCCCTTGTGTACTTCTTTTATTTATTTAGGGTTTTTTCGTTTTTGTTTTTTGAGACAGGGCTTCTCTGCCCTGAACTTAGAGACTGGTTTGCCTCTGCCTCCAGAGTGCTGGGAGGATTTTAAAAACAAAAATCAGAAGACAGTAAAACCTCACATTCCATTAGTCACTCACAATGCCCGTTCTGGGTAGACATCCTGGCTGTCCAGACAGCTGAAATTCTAGGATAGTTGATTCACTTTCTAAAACAGCAAACTGCTTCTTGTATTGTGTGTGGGTGCAAAAATGTATTATGATAGGATGGCATAAGGTTGCCGCGTCCATCTCTGATGCTCTGGATGCCAAAGAAGTACCAAAGACTTTTCTACCTAAAATGGTTTGAGAGACTATGAAAAGACTATTTTCTGTCCAGTGTCAAAACCAGTCTTCCAAATTCCTTGAAGTCTCCGTTTCTTCAATTTCATTCTCCTTTTCCAACATTTAGTGTACACACACACACACACACACACACACACACACACACACACACACACACACGCACATCTAGCATGTCTCTGGGAGCCTGTGAAGGATGCAATGCTGGGATGCATTACTGCTGCTGCTACTGCTGTGCACACACTAGTCTAACATAGTGAGTCCCTTAGAAGCAGAACCTTAACAGCAGATCTCTGCTTAACTACAGTACTGATTCATGGAAGCCAAGAGCTAAGCCAGGACTGTTAGGGTCAAAAACACTGTCTGGGATGTTAATACCTTTTGAAAATCCCACTGAAAATGGTTCCATCTAAAGTAAAGGGATGAGCAAACCCTGAATCTAAACCCCACAAAGGTCATCTTATTTGTTTAGAACCTGACTGCACCAGTTTGTGAAGACAATCAGTATGATGGGCACTTCCTAGCTTTCCTTGGAGCCCTAGGAAAGGTCAGAGGCAGACAGCTTCCTTTTACCATGCATACCATGAACAGAGTCAAAAGAAATGGAAAATAAATCTGAATGTAAAGTTAACACATCATTACCTAAATACTTTGAAAAAAAATGTTAAAACAAAATGTGACATATTTACATGATTTTGTAAGTGCAAACTTTGTCACCAATTCAGTCCTATTTGACTCAGACCTACTATACAAGGTGCTCTTCCTGTAAATGTCAAGACCTGCATTCTGCATTCCTGATTAATGTCTCTTGAGACAACTGAAACTTTATTTCTGTGATTTAAAAAGGGTGCAAGAACACGTCTTTTTAAGCCTACCCTTCCCTCCTTACATACGCTGTCATCTTATTACCGAACAACGAGGCAGGAGACACACAGTTTGGAGGGGCCAATGCAATCATCATGGCAGAAAGCCCCACATCCTTTACACATGATCATGGCTTTCAATCGGCAGTAGCATTTTGAAGGTGTATCCTCGATACTATTCTCATCAGGAAAAGTTTGAACAGGAATTGTCTGGCCATGGCTGCTGGGATTCATTGCTTGGCTAGCAGGGATGGTAGTGACAGTCACTGAAAACGACATGACATCCCCTACATTGCTAGATACCTGGCTGCCTGGTATAGCAGAGTTATGGTCCATGTCTGATGAGGTGGAAACATTGATCATGCCTCTATAGCTGGGTCCTATCTGTGTGGGGCTTCCATACAATTTGGGGGTTTGCAGTGGTGGAAGGAGTAGAGGCTGATGTGTGGGACTGTCTGCAGGGAGAGAAAGAGCAGTAGAATTAAAAAGCTCAGGGCTGCTACATACTGTCTTACCTCTCACAGCGTGAGCCATTTGTTTATGTGTTGCCTGTATAAAATCTCTGGCTAGGGTCTTTTCATCAAATGTTTGGCCTCTAGATAATATGTAATTCTCCTTGCCTAAAGTAGTCTGCTCATTCACTGGTACCTCAGTCTTCCCACTCTTGCTAGCTAAACAATCATTGGTGGATGGAGCTTCCCCACTGTGGGGAGCCCAGGGCTCCTCCTTCACTGATACCGACTCCTGCTCATCACCCACACTATCCTCATCACTCTCCTCTTCTTTGCTGCTACTGCTTTCTCCAGTGGTGTTTTTACAATCTGCATGTCCCACTCTCAAGGCCTCGGTGGGGCTGCTTAGACAAAACCGTTCCTCAGGATTTACAGAATGGGTCCTCTTAACACTATCTGTTCCCCGGCCATAAGTGGAAATATTAAGTAAATAGTGACCTGCCATTGCAGGCTTGGATGTCCTTCTGCCGGCAAAACCCAGCATGAACTTCTGGCTTGTGGAGATGTCTTCCAAGTGGAAACCTGAGTGAGCAAAGTTGAACTGAGTGGGTGGCACAAATGAAAGAACACTCTGTCTTTGAGCCCTCTGGATAAGAGTCTGAAAGAGCTGACCTTGCGTTGTTTTACTTAGGCCTTCTTGGTACTGGTGAGTGTCAATGCAGGGGTCCTTCCGGTCCTTAGCAGGGCAAACTGGCCTTGGAGCCTGGGAAAGCTGCTTGCTTTGCAAGGGTTTCCCCAGCTGCTGGATGGCCAGATGGGCCTGCCTGCCACTAACGTCCTCTCTGCTACCTTCCACCACACTGGTGCCAGGGAACACCCCTATCCCCCCCCTTTCCTCCTTTGTATGCAGTGGAACTGTTTTCATTTCAATTTTGGTGAGAGGTTTAGGCAGAATTTGCTCCAAGGGAACATCTTTGCCCTGGAGCAGCTGAGTAACTAAAGGGTTGTTAGCAGGGATACTAGAGCTTGGTCGTGAAACGGGTCCATTCATATTTGCAGATGTTCCTGGGGTTTTAAGGCTAGAAGCCACCGGCAAAGTGCTTGAGGATGGCGCTGAGCCAGTAGATGTTGCAGCTCCACTGATCTGGGGTGCAGGGAGTTTTTCTAAACTGGCTGTTGTCAATAAAGACGTTACAGGAGAGGAAGTCATATCTAGTGGAGCAGAAGCAGTTGTCTTTGTTAAGGCTGAAGGCTTTGGTGCATTCTTATTAGAACCTGCTTTGGGCTCAACTGTGCCATCAGCTACAAAACAAACAGGTGAGGCTCCTGAGATCAGTGGAGGTCCTGTTGGAGACAGAGCTCTCTCAAGTCTGCAACTCCTGGGTTCTTGCGAGTGGCAAGGAGAGGCTGCTGTGGCTGTTGCCCTGTGGGGGTTTGGTTTTTCCCTGTTTGACATTTCTATGTGGGCTGGTAATGGGACACTTGTGCATGTTCCACTGGCGGCAAGTCCTGCAGGCACTGAGGAGGTTTGCTGTAGTTGTGCTCCAGAGACACCAGGAGGCTGTGCTTGGCCTGGTGTATTGGTCTCAGGTTGGGGATCACAGGGTAAAAGTTCTCTCGTACCTCCCCTGCTTCCAGTTCCGGCCAGTTCCAGTGCAGGACCTTTTCCATTTGTACTGACTGGGTCTGAGCCTGCACTCCCTCCTCCGGCGGTTTTCCTTTCACCACCCTCTCTTGGACTTCGTCCACCCCCGGGGCCAGGTCCTGGAATGGTCCCTCCAACTGAGGCGGCTGCAGCTGCTGCAGCTGCTGCTGCGGCTGCTGCCTTTTGTGCTTTGACCAACTGGGCTTTTGCTTTGATGTCTGCCAGAGTTCTGGCTCCTGTTCTGTAAGGACTAGTGATGGAGACTGGAAAACGAGCCCTGGGAGAGACCTGCGATGTAGAAAACAGCATCGGGGAGATTCTGGAGACAGGGATCTAAAAAGAGCAAGGGATGGGGGAAGGCAGAGATCAATGTTAAGCTGCAAGACTAGAGCAGACAATGCAAAGCACCACCCATGACACACATGGCTGCTCTACAGCTAAGAACACATATTGTGTCTAGGGTTCAACCTGCTCTGTCCACCAGCATAAAGGCCCATGCACATATTGTCTGCCAGTCATTTTTACCCCTGGCGAATTCTGTACTTGATTATATAACCTTTTAAAAATGTATGTGGTTTTGGGTTCCAGCCCCCAGATTATGAATCAGAATGGCTAGAAAAACATGTTTTATACTAAGGAAAAAAATTGTGAAAAACTACTAACTTTCAAGCCATTAATTTTTTTTTTCTTTTTTTGAGACAGGGTCTAATTATGTAGTTTTGGCTGTAGACCAAGCTGGCCTTGAACTCACAGACCCATGCCCCTCATCTCTGCTATTAAAGGTAAAAAAGTATGTCATTATGCCTACTCTGAAACCACTGATTTTTATACCATAAAAGACACTAGTTGCTATCTTAAATAAAACTTTGGAAGTTAAGGAAATTAACAGATAATGACCCCCTTCAGTATTTGGTGGAATTAAAAGGAGCAAAAAACTGTCAACATTCTAGAGTATTTAATTTTAAAAAATCAAGTGATCAATTATAAGAAAGGCATGTCATCTTTCCCTAAATTCTTCAATTATAAATTGTAAAGTCACTATTTTTCATTATTCAAAAAGTCAGAATTATTTTTTTTTTCTTTTCTTTTTTTCGGAGCTGGGGACCGAACCCAGGGCCTAAACCACTGAGCTAAATCCCCAACCCCAAAAGTCAGAACTATTAAAAGTCAACTTTCTATACCTCAGAAATCAATGGGTTATTTAAAAACAGTTGTCATAAAATTCACATACTTAAAAAGTGATTTTAATACTTAGTTCTAAAAGCTTAGATAGTATCATTTACTCAGCACATAATGATTTAGAAGCTGTGTGGGTAAGAAAGAAGCAATTGTTGCCTCTTGTTAATATAGAGAAGAGACTAAAAGAAACATAAAATTATTAAATAAAACACAGGAAATTTGTTTAGAGACAAACAACCTTATTTGAGAATATTCTTAGCCAAGCCTAATATCATAAGTCAGTTATCCAAGTTTAAGGTCATAGGTCCAACCTATGTGTTACTTCAAGGCCAACATGCTCTACAGAATGAGCTCCAGGACAACCAAAGCTACACAAGAAACCCTGTCTTAAAAAACAAAACAAGGGCTGGAGAGATGGCTCAGTGGTTAAGAGCACTGACTGCTCTTCCAGAGGTCTTTTTTTTTTTGGTTCTTTTTTTCGGAGCTGGGGACCAAACCCAGGGCCTTGCGCTTCCTAGGCAAGTGCTCTACCACTGAGCTAAATCCCCAACCCCTCTTCCAGAGGTCTTGATTTCAAATCCCAGCAACCACATAGTGGCTCACAACCATCTGTAAAGAGATCTGGTGCCCTTTTCTGGTGTCTGAAGACAGCTACAGTGTACTCATATACATAAAAGTTAATAAAAAAACAAAAAAAAATTAAAAGTACCTAACAACTTTGCTTATCACCACTTAGTAAGTTATATTACTATTCCACCCACCACAGAACGCTTTGTATTCTTTTTTTTTTTTTTCCGGAGCTAGGGACCGAACCCAGGGCCTTGCGCATGCTAGGCAAGCGCTCTACCACTGAGCTAAATCCCCAACCCCAACGCTTTGTATCCTTTTGTTTGGTTTTGGTTGGTTGTGGTTTTTTTGGAGACAAGATTTCTGTTTTAGCTCTGGCTGGCCTGGTATTCTTTTTTTTTTTTTTTTTTAAGATTTATTTATTTTATTTATATGAGTACATTGTAGCTGTTTTCAGACACACCAGAAGGAGGGCATGAGACCCCATTACAGATGGTTGTGAACCACCATATGGTTGCTGGGATTGAACTCAGGACCTCTGGAAGAACAGTCAGTGCTCTTAACCGATGAGCCATCTCTCCAGCCCTGGCCTGGTATTCTTAAGCACATTTGCCTTGGCCTCCCAAGTGCTGATGTTAAGGGTGTGTGCACACGCAAACGCGCACACACACATTCTCTCTTTTTGTAGGCCAGGCTCATAAAAATACTACTTGAGGGCTAACACCCTACCCAGGACAATACAAGTAATTAAAAGTAATCAGTATTAACATATTGAAATTAAATAAGGACAAAGCAGCCACAAGTTTTTATATGTCTAAGTTTCAATTATTTTTTGTCTTCATGAAGGATTAATAAAATGTTCTATTTTTCTTTTAGTCCTGCATGCCTGTAATTCCAACACTGGAAGGCAGAGGCAGGCAGATCTCTGTAAATTCAAGGCCAACCTGGTCTACAAAGAAAGTTCTAGGATAGTCAGAGCTGTTACACAGAGAAACCCTGTTTCAAAATACCAAAACAACCTATTAACCAAAAAAAAAAAAAAAAAAAGAAAAAACCAAGTAGCCTCTGACTCTGAGATTAAAGCTGTGTACCACCACAGCCCAGCTAGATGCTGTTACTTTTAAATATAACATAAACCAAACAAAACAGATCAAGTTGTAAAACTAATATTAAAATTCAAATTTTGTATAAAAAGTTCTTTTGTTATTAGTTTTGTTTGGAGAGAAAGTCTCAATGTTTCAGGCAGCTCATTGTCTTCCTCTGCTATCTTTCCAGAGCTGTTGCTATAGGTATGTAGGAACAGAGTGGCTAAAACTTTCTGTTCTGTTCTAGAAGCTGGATAGTGTAAAATAAAAGAGTAAAAACAGTTTCTGACCAAATCTATGGAAGGAGAAATTCTATAAATCTGGTCAGAGCGTTTTAAGTCTTCAGTGTAGACCATCCTATATTAAACTCAAATTTAATACAGTTCTAGGTCTATAATTTATTTCAGATTTGACATTCAATAAAGGAAAAGTTTTTGGTTAATAATTCAAGCACTCAATGACCAGCAACAGAAACACTGAAAATTCAATGCCAGCCTGAGTTACAGCAAGACTTAGCCTCTAAGATGTGACTAGGAAGTGGGCTGGGGTGGTTTATTCAGACCCCTTACTCAAATATTAAGAAATAAATGCAGGAAAGCAGTCCTAAAGCCTGATTATTACTAATTTTATTTATATGACACCACAGTTATATGTATATCAAATGTACACTACTGGCTCTATGTTAACACCACCAGTTACGAAACGTAGCAGGTACAACAAGCACTTTCTCACCTTAAGAGGTGGGACTTTTCGAACTTGGGCCCTGTCCCCTCTATTAAGAAAGGGCTGTGGGGAGGCCTGAAATGGCTGCTGGTGTTGGCGATTCTCAGTGATCCGTGGTCTTTTCTCCCAACTGCTAGTGGCCTCTTCTTGGGTCAGAGCAGCTTTCCTCTTGAGACTCTCTGGGATGTGGTCGCTAACAGGTGCTGGAGGCACCTGCATATCAGGGCCCAGTGGACTGGCTCCTGCAGGCTTTGTGGTGGTGGGTTTTTCAAAGCCGGCATTTTTAGGTTTGCTTGCGGATATAGCTAACGCTTCTTGGTTCTCACTTTCGTTACTACTAGATGTGGTGACATGATTTTCTTTCTCAGATTCTTGTTCAGCAGAGGCAACTGGTTTCTGCTCTAAGAGACCCTCATCCTTAGGGCTCTTGATGGGTTTCACGGTGATAAGCTCATTTGTATTGCTAGCCAATGCAAGAACAGTTTCTGGGGATTGAGAGATTGGCCTGGCCTCATCTTGGCTCTCTTTTTTGAATGGTGATGGTATTTGCACTGCTTCTTCTTTACATTCGGACTGAGGAAACACTGGGATGGTGCTGACAGGAGAGGCCTCTGAAGGAAGTATGGATTTTGGTTGCTCAGCTGGGGATTTATTTGCTTTGGGATCACTTGGGGAAGCTGTCAGTTTCTGTGAATCTTCAAGGCTTAGGCCAGAACTAAAAAAAAGAAGGAGCTGTTAGTTGAGAAATAGTTCATGTTACTGAAAACACGAGAAAAGTAGACTATGTCAATAACTAGAAAACCCCTGACACACAGTATTTTTCTGTAGAACTCTTGAGCCAAAGTAATTAAATTCAAATCCTGGCTCTAATAACAATCGTTGATAAGATACTGGCTGGATAGGTAGGCTTCTGCATCTTTGTTCTTTTACTTGTACACTGAAATTAACTTCTATGTTGCTACTGATAAAGTTCCTCCATGTGAAGTACTCACTGGGTACACAGTGAAAGTTCTACAGTGGTGGCTGTTAATGTTACTTCTGCTTATAGAGGATTCATAATGTCTTGAAACTCACAGGCTAGCTAGAAGAACCTAAAGAAAGGTCAAGTGCTCCTACTCTGAGATGTAGTTGGAACTGTGATCAATTTTGTTCACTAGTGTTTGTAGGAAGGTTGGCCCAAGACTTCTAAGGAAAACCTGAGCAGTCAGTTATTAATGTTCTCTAGAAGCTAAGAATTAGAACTGAATTTGTAGAGCCTGTTTAAATTCTGAGCCACCTGGGGATGAAAGTCAGCTCGGACTTGCACAGTGTGGTTTGGAAACAGTGAAGCTAATTTTTAAGGGTCACCAGTGACTCTTCTTAATGTTTTATATTATTACTTAACCAACAACAATCAATTAAACCCTCTCTAGCACCTTAAAAGAATTAGTAATAAAAAAAGTCTATGTAGCGCCAGTGAGATATCCACCTAGGTGTGAACCAAGGAACTAATATGCTAGAGAGAACCAACTCCACACTGTGCATGTACACCCACATATTTATTGTGACTTATAAGGGTATGCTTACCACCAATTTTATCTATCTATGTAGATAATTAGAGTCCTTCCTTCGAAAAGACTGGCTTTTCATGAGATAGAATAATACTTGAGAGTTCTGTGCATTTTATAGTGATTTCCCAAAATATTGTTAGCCTAAACAGTCAAGAATACTAAGAGTCGGGGTTAGGGATTTAGCTCAGTGGTAGAGCGCTTGCCTAGCAAGCGCAAGGCCCTGGGTTCGGTCCCCAGCTCCGAAAAAAAGAAAAGGAAAAAAAAAAAAAAAAAAAGACTACTAAGAGCCACGTGACGATGGGCCATTATACCAAACATGTAATTAAAATCCTTTCCTCTGAAAAATCAGCATTTGAGACTCTTAATTTTAGTAGGTATCTATCTTAAGTGACTTTAAAGGCGATGAACACTTACACTTGGAGCTAAAAAAAAGTCTTTACTTTGTGGTCAATGAAGTCTTTGCAGAAAGAAGGGAGACTTAACAACAGGAGCTGGAATACGTAATCTTACTCAAACCAAACAGATCTATTATATATTAAATTTATCCAATAGAATTTTATTTTGATTTTTTTTGGTGTCCAAAAATTCAACAAACAAACGTTATTTCAGACTGCAGCGTTTAAAAATAAAGTGTGTGTTATGATTCAGTGATGCACATCTCCTAGTTAGAAGAAAAGATTTTAATTACATGTTTGGTATAATGGCCTTTGTCTGCTTTAGCTTACCTCTGACCATAGTAACTTTCAAAGAATTGTTCCTTCCACAGCTCTACTTTTTTCTCTTTCTCAATCTCTTGTCGAATTCTCACCTGCATTTCAGGGGTAAATTCACCTGCAATGTATCAACAAAATGACACTGAAGAAATAAAATTCCATAGATGTGAAAAACAAAGTTGTAAAAACAATGTTTTGAGAAATACATCTAACGTCAGGATGCCTAGTGATATGACAAACTTGTGACCTTTCTGAGAAACCAACATCTGACGTTAGGTTGCCTAATGATATGACAAAGTTTTAGTAGTCAGAATGACTAGGCCTCACTGACTAAATTCAAGCTAAGATAAGATGAAACAAAGATAACTGTTCTCAGAAAAACTCCCTACCCCTTCCTGTGGTAAATCCCGAGAACAACCACAACATGTCATCCTGACCCTGCCCGGCCACCCAGTTCCAACCCCTTCTAAGGAACTTGCCAACTTAGCCCTTTCCCAATGATTTTCCAAGGCCAGGTGCAGGGCTAGATAAGGAAAGTGACTAAGCCAAGAACAGCCCCTTGAGCAGGCCAGCCAATACCTGACAAGATCCTTTGTCCTGTGTTCCACCAATAAGAATAAGTCAACTAATAACCCTGTTGCTGAAGTCTGCCCTATGTAAAGAATAAAAGATGTGTGCTTTTTGGGTTTGTTGTTGCCTCTCCCTGTGAGGATGAGCAACCTCACGTATGTGGATCATTAAACCTCTTGGTATTGCATTGATCCCTTTGTCAAGTTTGTGATCTGTGGGCTGTGCTCCTGAGGTAAGACCACTTCGGGGTCTTACAATATCATCAACAGAAAAGCATTCATAGATTCTTATCATGAATGAGTCACACCAGAACAGAATATTATCAAGTCAAAGTAACAACCTCCCAAAGAAGCAAGACAGAAAGGAGAGGGAAACACCACTAGGTAGAATACAGACACTGTCACAAACTATCCTGTTATCTTCCATATGCAGCTAAGGCGCACAGTACTTATTATGCTCCAGCTGTTTCCCAAAGTGTCTTCTTCTAGTTATAAACAACATTTATCATGCAGATTTCTATTCACCTCTAACATCTATTTCGAATTGGTTTCCTAACAGAGTTGTGCTTGATTTCTCAGTTCTTGTAAGAAAACTCCAAGAAATAAAGACAAGAGTTGTGACCTCAATTTCTTAAAAAAACATGGAATTGGTTTTGGATTTTGTCTTCTTGCCCCTGCCAGGTATATCAGATAGGAGCAAGTTTACCTCAGATTAGTCATTATAACTGGTTATTATTTATTTATAGGCCTCTGTGGAAAAACCTATTTTGCTGTGTGTGACTTATGTGACACCTCTTACCCTCTGGATAAATTGACTGATGCACTGAAGAAAGTTGGCCATTGCATCATGAAACTTTAGTCTGTCTCATTTATTAGCTCCATTCTCCTAGGTCTCACAGCCAACTAGAACAGTGACAAAAGGGTTTTTAGTAAATAACTGAATACTTTGGGATTTTAAAGTTAGGATTCTTCAAAGAAAAACTGTACTGGAGGCCTTTACTACATAATAAAAAGTTACTTGAAACCATTAAGATTCAAATAAAAGGTAGGCAGTTTTCAGTTGTCAGTTTTCAAAAATTGTACCACGTTGCTTGGAAGCTAGAGGAAGGTTATTACAAGCTTGGGCTCTATAGTAAGACTGCCTTACAAAAAACAGCTGACCAACAGAAATGACGGTTCAGATAGGTGATTTCTCCTATTATACTCTAATATCCAGAATGTCAAGAAACAAGAATGGGAAAAATTCTAAGTTTAAGATCTGATGGGAGTTTGGCTGGAAAGATGGCCCAGAGGTTAAGAGCACTGACTGCTCTTCCAGAGGTCCTGAGTTCAATTCCCAGCACCCACATGGTGGCTAACAGCCATCTGTAATGGGACCTGATGCCCTCTTCTCTTTTGGTGTGTCTGGAGAGAGCTACAGTGTGCTCATATTCATAAAATAAATCTCCTGGAAGTAAGAAGGAAAGCAAAAAAGTAGGGGAGCTGGTGAGATGAATGATAAACGAAAATGCTTGCTTTGTATGTTGAATGTTTGAATCTGATGCCTGGAATCAGAAGAGAATTGACTACTAAAGTTCTTCTCTGACCTCCACACATGTGCCTCAATTTATACAGACACAGACACACATGAACATGACACAAAGAAATGAAAATATGTAAAGAGGGCTTGGAAATCACAGTCCTGAACAAAGAAATAGGAGAGGAAGAATTTGGCTGTCAGTAAAGCCTAGAACTTCTGTTACTATCATGAATCATAGATCAATGAATAAAAAGCACTGAACACGGGGTTGGGGATTTAGCTCAGTGGTAGAGCGCTTGCCTAGCAAGCGCAAGGCCCTGGGTTCGGTCCCCAGCTCCGGAAAAAAAAAAACAAAAAAAACAAAAAAACAAAAACAAACAAACAAAAACAAAAAAAAAAAGCACTGAACTCTGCGCATGCAGGGTTAGTGTCCATGGCTTCATAAAACATGAACAAATGAACAGTTATTCTTTTAAAGTGGGTATTAAAGAAATCAATCCTTTAACAATTTGTTATCTTTCTCTTTTTATGGACAAGGTCTTTTTGCAAAGTTGTCCCAGTACTCACCATGTAGGCTACAGACTGGTCTTGAACTCAGAGACCAACCTGTTTTTGAACACCCAAGAGTTTGTGAGTGTGTGTGTGTGAGACTATATCTGGCCTCCAATTTATTCTTATGGTACTGCTAATTGGTGTTTTTTTCAAGCACCCATGTGAATTAAGGAATGTCTCCACCCTCTTCTGAAGGCTCCCATTTGATGCATATATGTGTACCAAAACACTCATTCATAAAATTAAAAAGAAAACAAAAACTCATGTTGGTCTGGTGAGACTTCAGCAGGCATTGGGTCAACATACATGCTGAGCAAGCCTGATGATCCGATTCAACTCCTTGAAACCACAGTGAGAGGAGAAAACCAACTTCTGAAAACTGTTCTTTGATTTCTACATAGATGGATTCACAACTCAGTATCATATACATATAAACATATTCATACACAGAAAAAAATTTTAATGTGGTTTGAATGAGGATGCCCGCATAAACTTCTACATTTGAATAATTAGGGCTCATACTTGGTGGAACTGTTTGGCAAGGATTAGGAGGTGTGGCTTCTTGGTTGGGGACATGTCACTGGAGGAAGGCTTTTGAGGTTTTAAAAGCCTTCTATCTATTCCATTCCCAGCTAATCTGTCTCAGTTTGTCCAGTTCCAAGAAGTGCAGTCTTAGGAGGTTTTCCACAGGAATCTTTTTTTTTTTTTTTTTTTTTTGGTTCTTTTTTTCGGAGCTGGGGACCGAACCCAGGGCCTTGCGCTTCCTAGGTAAGCGCTCTACCACTGAGCTAAATCCCCAGCCCCTTTCCACAGGAATCTTAAGCAAGGGAGATGACCAGTCAGAACAGGTGAACCAACTGTGGCAATGAGAAGAATGATATATGCCGCAGCCACAGAGTTCTCCCATCCTTTCCTTTTCTAAATTTAGTATATGTTTTTCCTGAAGCAGATACACTTTGGTTGTTTGAAGGAGAATGGCTAGGATAGGCTCATATGTTTGAATGCTTGGCCCCAGTTGGTATAACTATTAGGGAAGGATAAGGAGGTGTGCCCTTGTTCGAGGAGGTATGTCACTGAGGATGTTTCAAAACTCCATTCCCAGAGTCACTCTCTCTGCCTCCAATATGCAGATAAAATGTGAGTTCTCAGCTACTGTTCTAACACCATGTCTGACTGCTTGCTGCCTTCCTCCCAGCTATGATGTTCATAGGCTAACCCTATTAAACTGTAAGCAAGGCCTCAATTAAATGGTTTGTTCTATAAGTTGTCTTGATCATGGTGATTTGTCAGGGCAATAGAAAAGTAACTAAGATAACAAAGAACTGATACTATTGATAGGTATCATATACCATAGTGAAAACAATAAGTAACTTAAAAAATATTCTACTATTAGCTGGGAGTCGTGGCAGAAGGCTCTTCTTATCCTAGCACTCAGAGGCAGAGGCATGAGGATCTCTGTGAGTTTGAGGCCAGCCTAGTCTACAAAGTGAGTTCCAGAACCATCAGGGTTACACCAAAAACACCCTGTGTTGAAGAAAAAAATTTACTATTGCCTTCCGTAAATCTGTTAAATCAGACATACAAGGACAAGTAACTGAGGCCAGTAATCTCTCAGTGATGGTTCATACATGTCCCATTGCTTCAGCTGAGGGAACTCTATGTATGTGAAACAGCACACTAGGTCCTTAATTGTCACTGATTTCCCTCACTCTCCATGTCATTGGAGTTGTCAGGAAAAAGGGACTTATTTTGCTGTTTACCAAATGAATGCAAAGCACCATAAAATAACTAAGTCTTCAATTGTCTAATAGAGAGAGCGTCAGTTCCTAAGTATTAATCTGGAATATTAAACCAGAGACGTTAGAAACAGTGTTTTAAAACATAATGTAGGACTAAAGAGATGGCTCAATTCTTAAGGTTAGGCTCACAGCTAAAAAAAAGTATGTTTTTAGTTTCTCAAGTGACTGAAATCATTAAAAAAATTATACTGTTGGAGTTAATGTTAATCAGGGGCAACAGGTATCTGTTTCACACAGGACAAAAAATCTAAATTTAGGGAACAATGATCTTCACTCTGTTGTCTGCTCTAGACTGTCAATTTGACTACATTTGGAGTTAACTAAAGCATGCCTGTCTGAGCAGCTAGGAGGGATGCTCTCTTCTTTTTTTTTTCTTTTTTTCAGAGCTGGGGACTGAACCCAGGGCCTTGTGCTTGCTAGGCAAGCGCTCTACCGCTGAGCTAAATCCCCAGCCCCGGATGCTCTCTTCTTAATGAACTCATCTGCAGTGGAAAGACCTCTGGGGCACAGCTCTAGTGGTGGCAGTCTGTGTAAGGAAGGAACCTGTCCTTCGTCTGCTCACCTCACTGGCAAGTCCACTCCTTCCCTGGCACTGCAGCCTACTTCTTTGGATTCCAGCAGACACAACCAGCTCAGATAGCCAGTCTCCTAGTCTGAACAACTACTAAATTCTGGGTAGACAGCTATTGCCAGATTAGTTGTACCACAGTAAGCCATTCTAATAAATCCCGTGTGTGCGCGCATGTGTGCGCATGCATTTGTATACAAATTCATTATTAAGTTCTGTTCCTCTAGAGAATCCAATACTTTCACCTTTGAAATCTATTCCATTATCTCAAGAAATGAGGGACACTCAGACCCTGGGAGCCACAGGGCAGAACACTTACCTTCTGAGAGCCTTTCCTTCCAGCCCTGAGCTGCCGAAGTGAAGAACTCATTGTTAAGGGCTGAGCCATTCAACTTCATCAAGCCGTCTGGACCAACCTATATCGAAGAGCAAGCCAGGGGGAGGAAAACATTCAAAGGAAAGGTGCAACAATGTTCACTTCATGTTAACAGGATGTATGTACAATCCATACACAGAAACATAGCTAACTCCTTTTTTATAATGCTTTAAAAAAAAAAAAAGAACTTCAACATTTTTCTCATTTACAAAAACATCCTTAAATGTGTATATACCTCTTTCTCCTTTTCACCTTTCAACTCCATTTCACAACTGTTGTAAAGATATTGTTTACTGAATAACACTTAAAAATACATGTTATTTTTTCTTTTGATCAGAGTTATTTGTACCAAGTTATACAGAACACACTGTATCTTGGTTTTCTCACAGACTACATTGTGAAAGTCTGTTCAAGTCAATAGGCACAAATTTAGCTTCTTTCAAATCGCTGCATTTTATTTCATTTTATGAATGTTTTTCAATTGATCTGTCAGTTTCCCAATGGCAAACACTCACTTTGTTACCAACGACTCCCTATAATTAATAAAGTTGCAACAAACATTCTGGCAGAGATGAATGTACTGGTGCTCTTTTTGTTTTATTTCTGTTTGAAAGAGGGTATGACTATGTATGGAATCTAGGCTGTCCTTGAACGTAGAGGGCTGGGATTAAAGGAGTGTGCCACCTTGTCCAGCTATACCAGTGACTGTTATATCTAAGGACTGCATTCCAAGAACAAAACACAATCAGTGTGTAAGGAGACATTCTACTACTTTCTTAAAATGCTAAAACTACAAGCAATATATGAACATACAATAGCATTCTTTTTCTTTTTTTTTTTTTTGGTTCTTTTTTTTTTTTTTTCAGAGCTGGGGACCGAACCCAGGGCCTTGCGCTTCGTAGGTAAGCGCTCTACCACTGAGCTAAATCCCCAGCCCAGCATTCTTTTTCTTACCAACAAGTATTAACATATAATTTAAATTTTGTCAAAGTTGAAATGGTAGATGATTCTGTAGAACCTGTGTTGTTTGCTGTTGCTTCATGGCTATTAAACGTGTAAGCTGCAGTGGTCTTGTGAAGTGTGCCGTTCTTAGTATTCTACTTATTTTCATCAAACTGAGACTATTCACAGATTAGTCCCCCACTCTCTCACCCAACCCCCCTCCAAGTGTCTGCTAAGTTTGTCTCTAATGTTTTGCCAACTCTTTTTCTTGTGCCCAGGGATGTATCTCCAGGACTAAGTACAAAATAACGAGGGGGTGGGGTCGGCGGTGGTGGAGCAGCACTGGACTACTGCATTTGTTTGTGTGCGTGCGCTCCCCCACCGTGTGCAAGGACTTCAGTGTGTGTGGAGGTCAGAAGACAACTTGCAGGAGTTCGCTCTCTCCTAGTACCATGTTGAGTCCTAGGGTGGAACGAAGGCTGTCAGGCTTGACTGGAAATCCCTTTACCCACTTAATCACCTCACTTTTTAAATGAAAAAAAAAAAAAAAAACCAAAAACCAAAAACCAAAACCTATATACATATACATCTAAAATTTGAATTTTCTCTCTTCATTTTTAAAAAACATTAACTTCTCTTTAAAACATATGGGAAAGGTCCACTCAAATTATATACAAAATTACTTTGTTTACAATATTTTCAACTTAAACATTATCCACATTGACATATGGAAACCTAAATAAAACTGTCTTCCCAGTTTTTATCTTATCTTATTAATACTTTATCTTATCAATACTGGCCAACTAGCTTCCTGTTAAAAAAACACAAATTTAAAAATGCTATAGGACTCCCTTTGTGGGAAGTTGAACTAGAAAACTTTTAACATCCCTTTCATTAAAAGTACACATGGCAGGAGATGACCAGAAATGGCTAGTGGTTAACAGCATGTTTTGCTCTTGCAGAGGACCCAGGTTTGGATCCCAGAACATGCATGATAGCTTATAACCATCATAATTATAGTTCGAGGAGATACAGGGCACTCTCCTGGCCACTTAAGGCAGTAGGCACTCATGCACAGTGCACATACATACATGCAATTAAGCACTCATACGCATTTAAAAAATATATCTTTTAACCAACAAACTTCTATGAGAAGGCACAGGGTCATGAGTGCTTCTGAGAAAATAGCATCAGCTTGCCACAGAGAAGCATTGAGTATGCTTTATATCACTTCAGCCTATTACTCCCCACACTTGTACTTGGATGGAACAACACAAAATACAAGACACAGGAACACATGCAAATGAGAGCACCCATGAAATTAAACAAAGTCTCTTAAGAATCATGCTGAAACATCAATCTCCTAGTTTCTCCCATCAAGAATTAATATGGTATCCTCCGAAGTGTCTGTTTTGAAGAGATAAGGTAGAGAATGAAGACACTAGGAACACTTCTCCTTTAATCCCTATTGCTGGAAGAATATCTGATTATCTGAATTATCCAAAGGACTCTGAACTGTTTTAACATGTGCTGAGTATAGCACTAAGCACTAAGAAACTGGCATCAAATCAAGTCTTATAGCAAACAGACTTCAAGCTGGTGTGATGGTGCACACCTTTAATCCCAACACTCTCAAGGTAGAGGCAGGCAGATCGCTGAGTTCCAGGTCAGCCTAGTCTACGTAGCAAATTCCAAGCTACGCAGAGAAAAAACCCTGTCTCAAAAACCAAAAAAGAAGACAGATTTCAGAATGAGAAGCACTTCACTATGACTTTGTAGTCAATCAATATAATGATTTGTGCAGCTTACCTTGTGAATCTTACTATAAACTAGGCAATACAGTCTGTTATTACATACTAGGGAAAATGTTGTGTGTGGAGAACAGCAGCCTTGGCTGTCCTGGAACTTGGCACTGTAAAGCAGGCTGGCCTTGAACTCACAGAGATCTGCGGCCTATGCTCCCAGAGTGCTGGGATTAAAGATATCCAGCACGGCCCCCTTTCATGCTATCTTAGTAAGTATTAAAAAGGAAAGAGACTAAACCTATGAGCTCCTACATGCTAGGCAAGTGCTCTCCTGCTGAACTGTATCCTTGGCACTGTTCTGTTTACTGCTTTGGTGTATGCATGTGTGTCCAGTGTCCAGTATGTGTGGGAGTGGGGTATCAGGCCTTCCTCTACCATTCTTCATTCTATTTTCTTTTTCTTTCTTTTCGGAGCTGGGGACCGAACCCAGGGCCTTGCGTTTGCTAGGCAAGCGCTCTACCACTGAGCTAAATCCCCAACCCCTCTTCATTCTATTTTTAAGATGGAGTTCCTCGGGGCTGGGGATTTAGCTCAGTGGTAGAGCGCTTGCCTAGGAAGCACAAGGCCCTGGGTTCGGTCCCCAGCTCCGAAAAAAAGACCAAAAAAAAAAAAATAAAAATAAAAATAAAAAAAAGAGATGGAGTTCCTCACTAAGATTGAGTTCCTCAAGTTTGTCCTGAATGGGTGACTCTCAAGTTCCAGAAATACTGCTGTCTCTTTCTGCCCAATTTTGGGATTACAGATACATCGCCCTGCCTGGCCTTTAAGTAGCTGTTGTGGATGTGAATTATGGTATTCATGCTTGCATGGTGACCAGCTTACTGAATGAATCATTCACGAAAGCTTTCCCATGCCTCCTTTTGTTGGTGGTGGTTGTTTTGAGACAGGGTCCCATGCAGATAAGGTCTTGAAATCCCGATCCTCCTGTCTTGACTCCCAACTACTGTGAAATATATATTACCTTCCCCATTTATTTTTATTTTTTTTTAATCCCTTTATTTCATTCTTCCAGTTAGATGAGATTCCAGGCCTAACTATCAGGCCTGGTAGAACTCCAACAAAAATATAAATGTATAAAAATTTCAGGTGAATAGGGGCTGGAGAGATGGGTCAGCAGTTAAGAGCAATTCCAAAAACCTGAGTTCGTAGTTCCATATGTCAAGTGGCCCACAGTCCTTTTAACTCCAGCTTTTGAAACTTTTGACATCTAGCCTCTGTGGGTCATGACCCCTTTGGCAAACCTCTATCTCCAAATATATTTTACATTACAATCCATATACTCACAAAATCATAGTTATGAAGTAGCAACGAAAATAATTTTATGCTCATACAACACGAGAAACTGTATCTGAAGCAGTAAACTCCAGTTGAGCAAGTTGACTGCTCATTGGAAAAGGAGCCCTAGGGAAGCAGCTTTTGAGTCAACAATACCAGGGGAGACTTTCTTGCAATCCAGCTCCAAAGTCCTGTAAAGTAATGCTAAAACTCACTGCTTTACTAAACTAAACTTGGATGGAACCGTTTCTTTTGTGGATTGGTGGTACCTTGTTCAGATATTTCCAAGGAAAGTAACATAACAGTACTGTTAATATCACATTTTTATAGGAATACATAAAAGGATATATTTTTTGTTTGTTTCTGAGAGGGCTCTATATAGCCCTGGCTGTACTGAAATACACTCTGCAGACCAGATAGTCTTCAAACTCAAGTCTTGAGAACTAGGCATGTAACTCAATTAACTGAGTGCTTGCCTACTGCACATAAAGCCCTGGGTTTTACCCTAGCTAAACACTCACACACACACACTCTCTCTCTCTCTCAACATGGTGACACATCTGTAATCAGGAAGTAAACCTAAGCATCTAAGACATCCTCAGCCCCATACTCAGTTTAAGCACAGCTTAGAATACATGAGGACAATGATGAAAACTGAGACTCATTCAGCTACAGAACCGTTTATGCTTGACGCACACACCTGTCGGTCCACCTCTGGAAGCAACAAAAGCAGGCGCTGCTGGCAGTCGCCAGGAAGAACTGAAAAGGTGTGCTTGTTGATCAGCGCTCGAAGATTAGTATTAACCAGAATGGAATCAGGAGTCTCAACATCAATGTCAGCACATTTAGTCCTTTTCATTTGTCCTACAAAATTCAAAAAAATAATTTATTACTTGGCTTCCTTGCAGTCTTGTAACTAATCATAGTTTGTCATGTATTAATAAAAGTAAAAGTGAAAAAACTAAATGCTATACTCTGACAGTTAAAAAGATCTTAGAAATGTCTAAGGCAAAGAAAATAAATTCTGATCATTTATAAAAAATAAACAAAAAATTTAAAAAAAAATAGATGTTTAGGGGCTGGGGATTTAGCTCAGTGGTGAGCGCTTACCTAGGAAGCGCAAAGCCCTGGGTTCGGTCCCCAGCTCAAAAAAAAAAAAAAAAAAAAACAAAACAAAAAAACAAAAAACAAAAGCAAAAAAAACCAAAAAAACAAAAAAACAAAAAAAATATAGATGTTTAAAAGGAAAAACTGTTCGTCAGATACCGACCGTCCTCTCTCAATTAAACAAGTTTGTGAGAAATGACAAACTGCCTATCTACAAAAAGCTTGGGTTTTGTTTTGTTTAGTTTTTTATCTTAACAGAAATTGAAGTTGGACAGTCGGTTCAGGGGTTTAGAAGACAAACTATTCATGCAAAGGATCCGGGTTTGGATCCCAGCATCGTGTGACTCACAACTGCCTGGAACTCCTGCTTCAGGGAACTGAGGGCTTCTTCTGGCATCCACAGGCACCAGCCTGTAAGTGGTGCACATAAACCCATACAAGCACACGTATACACACAAAACTTGAAAAGAAAATATGGCTGAGGAGATGGAAGACTGGGTAAAGCACTTGATTTCTAAGCATTTGAACCCATTTAAAAGCTGGACTTAAAAGCAATCATGTAAAAAAAAAAAAAAGCTATCACGTGTCTATAATCCCATAGTTCAAGATAAACAGTAAAGATAGGAAGCTCACGGGCCAGCTAACCTGGTATTTATAGTGGCAAACAGTGGAGACCCTGCCTCAGCACTAATTAGACATGGCAGGTTATACATGTTAAAAACTCAAGATGTCATAAAGAGGGGAGGGAAAAGTGTTAAATCAAGGGAAAGTTGGGGATCAGTGGGGATAGACAGCATTAAAATACATTGCATTTATATATAAAATTCTCGAATGAATAAATAGGGGGAGGGGAGCCCTACTCTGAACAATATAGAAGGACCAACACTTGACACTTTCCTGACTTCCATGCAGGCCCTGACACAAACATGCCCAGGCATGTGTACACACATGCTCAAACGTGTGTACAAATATGCTCATACATGTGTACAGACATAATCTGTATTCTCCCCCACCAAACATTTTCAAATAGAAAATATAACCCAGTTGTGATGGCATATATAGGAAGCAGAGGCAGAAAGAACTAGAGTTCAAAACTACCCTGGGCTATACAGTGAGCCCAGGCTAGCATGATCTGCATTTTGCTTTAAAAAAGCAACAGGATAAACAAATTCGAGTACACAAAGATTAGTAATAGTAATTTAAAAATTGTGTGCTTTGTTTCTACACATTTTAACAATTTCTACTATTTCCATTGAATCTCATTTTTATATCTTCCATCTTTCATTAGTTCTCATGTAAATTTAAATCTTACAATAAAATTTAAGAAAAAATTAAGGGGCAACTTAATGTAAAAAATTAGTTTCTATGAAAAAGGCAAATAAAGCAATATATGAATGGAAAATATGAAGGAAACAGCAAAAAAGAAAAAAAAAAAGACACCTTTTAAGTATTTCTGGACCTGAAATTTATAGCATAGTCTTACACTCAGATATAAAGAGCCACTGTGCAAAGCTCTGCAGTTCTCAGTGTAAACACCCACTAGCTCCTGAAGTGCACATAAAGGGGTTACCTTAACTCAGACCCTTGGAACTCTAAGAAATTAAAATATAACAGAATCTTAACAATTATCTGATAAATTATATAATCCGTTACTTTGAGTGTCACTAACATTCAGATACAATAGGTTTATATTTAGAAAGACTACAGCTGAGAAACACAGAGTAGCTATGTGTAAAACGGGTAAGAAACAGCAATGTAAACAGCAATCAAGAACAGACAAACTTTGAAAAGAAGGGCTAGGACTACCATCACAGCTAACACTTGTCATCCCAGCACTTGGAAAATAAAGGGAGAAGAATCATTAAGGTCATTCCCTACTAGGTAATGAATTGAAAGCCAGCCTAGGTTCAAGAAACCCCATCTCAAAACAGACACCATCAAAAAGGCCCCCTCTTGATAAGGCTCAAGGAACACTGGAGGAGACGGGGCAGAAAGGTTGTAAGAGCAAGAGTCTTGTTGGATTGAGGTGTAACACTCTTATCTGTACATGACAAGAATTTCACAGTTTTGATCTCATTGCTGCTATGTTTCCTGGAAAAGATCGTATTCCATTATGAAGAGGGAAGGAACAAAGGGTTCATCATCTTTAGCTGAAGAGCCACTTACAACTGTAAAGAAAAAGAGTCAGTTTCCTTAGGGGTGTGGTTGACCACGACACAGTGAATGTACACATGCACACGTATGTACATGTACACACACACACACACACACACACACAGTGAGTTATATTTTTAAGACAGGTGAGTGAGAATGTTGCAGGAAATCAGAGCTGGGTGGTTCTTATGAATATATTAAGTGCTCAAAAAAAGTATACTTAAAATGATACCACAAATGATATTAAGTGGCACAAATGATAATATTAAACAGGTAATCAGGGTATAAAATATATAGTCAAAAATAAACCAGAGAAAAAGAGGACAGTAGATTTAAGAAAAAAAAGGGGGAAAAAGAGTGAGAAGGCTTAACATATGCCTAACTAGAGGTCAAGAACTGGGAAGTTGGGGCTGGAGATGGACTACTGAGCAAGAGGACTTGTGCAAACATTGTGACACAAGTTCGGATCTATAGCATCCACACAAAAAGTCAGTTGTGTATACATATGCATGTAACCCCAGAGATGTAATGTATGTGGTGTGTGTTTGTGTGTGTGTGTCTGTAGACGAGAGAGAGAGAGAGACTATGAGAGACTGATTTAATGGAAAAGGGCAACATTTATGACATTTAAAGAAGTAACATTTTTCTTTTAAAGATTTTAGTTTTATGCACATTGGAGTTCGCCTGCATGTCTGTGTGAGATTGCCGATCTCTTGGAACTAGAGTTACAGACAATTGTGAGCTATGTGGGTGTGCTGGAAATTGAACTTGGGTCCTCTGGATAAGCAGCTCTTAAATGCTGAGCCATCTCTCCAGCCTAAGAAGTTCCAGTTTTAAAAGATTGTTACTAACTTCTTTAAATCTTACCCTTTTCCCCATTCTCTTAAATTACCAGAAATATGAAAACAAATTACTAGAAACAAAAAAAATCTAAAGAATTAAAAAGTACAATATAGGGGTTGGGGATTTAGTTCAGTGGTAGAGCGCTTGCCTAGCAAGCACAAGGCCCTGGGTTCGGTCCCCAGCTCCGAAAAAAAAAAAAAAAGAAAAAGAAAAAAGAAAAGTACAATATATTTCCAAGTAGAAATCTTTGTGTGAACCAAACTTAAAAGAATATTTATCAGATAGTAGCTTGCATAAATATATAGTGAAAGAAAAGATTTCTCTCTCTCTCTCTCTCTCTCTCTCTCTCACACACACACACACACACACACACACACACACACACACACACACACACACACACACACACACACAAAATTATAATCTTAAGACTGGAAGGTAAAATAGGAGATTTCAGGACTATTTAAGGTTAGTGACTCAGCTACATTTAGATTCAAGTCTTTGAAGAAAAAAATAGAAGATACCAGAAGATGAAAAAAATTCCCATGCTCATTGATTGGTAAAAGCAACATAGTAAAGGTAACTCACCAAAAGCAATTTACAGGATCAATGCCAATTCTCATCAAAATTTCAACATTAATTCTTAATAGATCTTGAAAGAGCAATACTTAGCTTCATATAGAAACACAAAAACCTAAGATTGTTAAAACAATCCTAAACAATAAAAGAACTTCAGAAGGCCTCATGGGTTCTGATTTCAAGCTGTTACTACAAAGCTATAGTAATAAAACCAGCAAGGCATCAGCATAAAACCAGACAAGATGATCAGTGGAATAGACTTGAAGACCAGGACATAAATCTACATACTTACAGACACCTGATGTTTTATTTAAAAAAAAAAAAAAAGCCAGAAATAAACAATGAGACAAAGACAGCATCTATAACAAATGTTGGTCAAACTGAATGTCTGCATGGAGAAGAGTCCAAATAAGTCCATATCTTATCACCCTGCACAAAACTCAACTCCAAATGAATCAAAGACCTCAACATAAAACCAAGTACATCAAGACGGATGACCATAATGGGAATCTTTCACTCCTTCTTTAAAAGGGGAACAAGAATACCCTTGGCAGGGAATAGAGAGGCAAAGATTAAAACAGACACAGAAGGAACACCCATTCAGAGCCTGCCCCACATGTGGCCCATACATATACAACCACCCAATTAGACAAGATGGATGAAGCAAAGAAGTGCAGGCCGACAGGAGCCGGATGTAGATCTCCCCTGAGAGACACAGCCAGAATACAGCAAATACAGAGGCGAATGCCAGCAGCAAACCACTGAACTGAGAACGGGACCCCCGTTGAAGGAATCAGAGAAAGAACTGGAAGAGCTTGAAGGGGCTCGAGACCCCAAAAGTACAACAATGTCAAGCAACCAGAGCTTCCAGGGACTAAGCCACTACCTAAAGACTATACATGGACTGACCCTGGACTCTGACCCCATAGGTAGCAATGAATATCCTAGTAAGAGCACCAGTGGAAGGGGAAGCCCTGGGTCCTGCTAAGACTGAACCCCCAGTGAACTAGACTGTTGGGGGGAGGGCGGCAATGGGGGGAGGGTTGGGAGGGGAACACCCATAAAGAAGGGGAGAGGGAGGGGGAGGGGGATGTTTTCCCAGAAACCGGGAAAGGGAATAACATTCGAAATGTAAATAAGAAATACCCAAGTTAATTAAAAAAAAAAAAAAAAGGTACATTGAATTTGAAGAGAATGTAGGGAATAGACTTGAACTCATTGGCATAGGAAAAAGACTCCCTAAACAAAACACTAATAGCACAGGCGAGAAGATCAATTATTAATAAATATGACCTCGTGAACCTAAAAAGCTTCTGCATGGCAAAGGGCACTATCATTCTGAAAAAAAACAGCAGTCTACCAAACAAGAAAAGATTTTTACCTAGTGTATCCAAAATATACTCAAGACACTTGATTTCAAAAATACAAATAGCCCAATTAAAAAATGAGGTACAGGGCTGGAGAGGTGGCTCAGCGGTTAAGAACACCATTTGCTCTTCCAGAGGTCCTGAGTTCAATTCCCAGAAACCACATGATGACTCACAACCATCTATAATGGGGAAGAATGCCCTCTTCTGGGACACAGGTGTGCATGTAAATGGAGCAGTCATATATAAAATACATAAATCTTTTTTACAAATCAAAACAATGAATTCTCAAAAGAAGAAACTCAAATGGCTGAGAAAGACCTCCATGTCTAACAGCCATCAGGGATGAGATTCAAATGTCTGAAGGTCCATCTTAGACCTGTCAGAATGACTAACATTATAAAACAAGTGACAGCTTATGCTGGGGAGGATGTAAAATAAGGGGTAAAAATTCACCCACTGCTAGCCTTAGACAAATATAAAGACCTTCTCTTACCAAAGAAACCATGTGTTTGTGTGAAACAGAGAAATCCCCATATAAAATATATTTTAGCATATCTTACATAATCAGTAACTAAGCTTACCAAAAAAGGACACTTAATAAAACAATGTTTTAATTTAAAAAATTTAAATTATGTAATATGTATGTGATTTTATATGGGTGTGTGCATATTAGTACAGTGTGTGAGGAAGGAATTAAGTCAAGAGCTGGAGTTTCAGGTGGTCGAGAGCCTTGAGATGTGCTGGGAACCAACCTTAACTGGGAATCATCAGGCTCTTAACTCTCCACAGGGTTCATTATTTTAGATTAAAAATCTTGATTTGATGAACTTAGAATTCACTGAACAAGTAGGACTTCAATTCTGTTAAGCCTGAAAGGCCATGTCTCTGCTACTTCAAGTAACACCGACAGTAACAGTAATTGCAGGAACACCCACAGCAGGCTCACTTCTGAGCATTTCTAGTAACCCGCTTACTTTTCACAGAGCTCCATGAAGCAAATGTTTACTATTATTACTTAATGTTTATGTATTCATTTACTTCTGCATAGCTGGGAGCCCAGGCATATACTGCTGTGGACAGAGAGTTCGGTAATTACTAGTATCCCCCTGCATAGATACATAAACATGGTCGAACTACATGATAAAGTAACAATTTAACAAAAGAAGCAAAAGGCCAGTTTCTGTCTGTTTCTTATCACTACTCCACACAGGTAGAAGTATCAGAACCTCTGACACCTGGCCAAAAGATACTTCAGCTAAAAGTTCAGAACAAAAACCCCTATGTATATGGAAATAAAAAGAAGTGCAAAATATTTTTAGACAAGGAAGTTAAGAGTAAAAAATTAAAAAAAAAAACTTTTGAAAAGCCAAATGATAATAATTAGCACCAAAGAGGTCAAGATTGTCAAGAGAGAGAGGGAGGGAGAAAAGACACTTCTAAGCAGGATCTTAGTGTGTAACACTGTATAGAAAGTATAATATTTAATACTTCTACCTCAGTTATGAGAACTAGGATTATATGAATAATTAAAAGACCTGGTAACTTATAAATGTGCCTGCACAATTATCCTCTGAGCTTTCCTATTCTTTACTGATTAACTGATCCAATAGTGGTGGTTAAAATACACTCTACTAAGTATTCTGTAAATCAAGCAGGAGAATAGCATTTAGGTATTTTATGTGACTAATTCCCCAAATTTCTGAATAGTGCCTATGAAGATACGAATGTGAAATGCTGATGACAAGCTCCGGACACCTTGGTCCCAGCTAGTGACATTGCTTAGGGAGATGGGCACAGCAGGCAGAGGTGGCTTACTGGGACAGACCTTTGAGATACTGTCTGATACCGCTCAACCACAAGCAAGTGACATGACCAGCCTACTGTCATGTTTAAGAACTGCTGCCACTGCTTTACCTCCAGTCTGCGAACCAAAATAAACCTCTGAACGTCCTCAAGTTGCTCATGTGCTTTGCTTCAGCAATGAACACACTACACAATGCTGCTCCACTGGTCTGCAGTTCAATATGAATCTGAACGTGTTTCATCCAACTTCAACACATAATAAACTGTCTTCTACTTAAAGCATCAAAATGCTTTCCTTCATTTTAAATTCTTTTTTCAACCCTATGCCTCACCTTTCTTTTCTGTCATCCATCTTTCCAGTTCTTGAGCCCTTTCCGTGGTCTGCAGCCATAGCTGGCTTATTAATGACAATTCCTTTTCAGCTTCATCCAATTTTCATCTTTCAACCTTTGCTGACACCTCCCCATTTGGCTGTCTCCTTGTTTTCTTCAAACTGATAAAAATTTTTTGTCCGTATTCTCATCTTATTGGGATTTCCAAGGAAGTTCAGTTTACAATATTTAATTATAATCCCTTCTATCTTTTTCTCTATAGAAATAAAACAATAATGATGTAGGACCTATTGGTACAAAGAGAAGTAAACCAAAAACAACTGATAACAGATCTTTCTGTGAAACAGTTTGATAAGAGATGAATAGAAGAATCTGAAGACAACTAAGAGTTCAAAGACAAAAGGATGAAATGAATAATGGGAAGGGCATTAAATCAATTCTAACCGGTTCTTTTTTATCTCTGAAGAGCAATCAAATCAGAAAGCAGTGATGTTTCCTATTGTGTCATCACTTGTGAGGCTGAAGCAGGGAGAGTGTAAGCTAAAACTGAGTCCCAGGGTATCTTAGATTGCATTAATGAGACAGTCTTAAAAAAAAGGCACCGAGTAACTATGACAAGCCGGGGATTAAGGATGCACAGCTCAGTGGTAGAGCCAGTCCCTAGTACATTCAAAGCTGTGGGTTATTACTGCTCAGTAAGAAACAAACCAAGAAAACAAAATAAAACCCCAAAGAAATTTTATCAAAAACATTTTTAAAAACATTGAGATAATACAAAAAAAAAAAAAAAAAAAAAAAGTCAAGTCCAGCCAGAAACAGTGGTGTACATGTTTTAGTCCCAGTACTTCGGAGGCAAAGGCTAGTGGATCTCTATGAGTTCAAGGCCAGCCTGGTTCATAGAACGAGTTCCAGAACAGCCAGGGCTTCATAGTAAGACCTTGTTTCAAAACAAAACAAAACAAAAGGAAAGAAAAGAAATCATGTCTGACTTTTTAAAATAAAATTAAAATTATAAATTCAAGTCAGTGGCTAACGATTTCAAATCTATTGCGGACACACTGTCACACTGAAAGAAGTCCTTGTAACTAACTTACTTGTGTGGAGTCTGTCAGACCTCTGCAAAGACTTCTTCCCCAAGCCTAGCAGAGAACTTTCCACTTTCACTGAGGAAGAAAAGCTGGAATTTGAGTTCTGGGGACTGCTTGACTGTCCATCAGATTGCTTTCCTTCCCATAGGGCTAGGGGAAAAAATACGTGAAGACCAGTGACAGATGTTCATACACAAGAGCCCATCGAGGGGTGAGCAAGACAGACAGACTGCTACCAACCAACAATCTGAGGTTATCTGTGGGCCCTTCATGGAGAAGACTCCCACAGGTAAGCCTCAGACTTCCACATACATTTGTTCCCCAGTCCCAATAAGTCTAATAATTAAAAAAAAAAAAATCAGTCAAACTATTATTGCATGGAAATTAGAGGAGTTATGATTAAAGAAATGTAGGCTTCTTGGATGATTTGTAAAATAAAATCCCTTATAACTTCTATTACACTATTTATCTCCAATTGTAAATATCTGCTGTAGCAAAAATGAAAAGTTCTTTAAGACTCAGAACTTTGATTTTTATGGCAGTCCATAGAATGTTAAATTATATAAAGCAAAACTAAGTCTGTGTGTGGAAAAAACTAATAACAAAACAAGCAGTAATAAATACCTAAAGCCCATGAAACATGTCCAATGAAAAACTAAGTGCATATACTTTAGAAAGCCTATGCAATGTTTCACATTTTAGTTGTAAGTTTGACTTGATGTGTATGATGCTTTGCCTCACCTGTATGTGCAGTGTCCATCGATAGAGGATGGCATCAGATCCCCTTGAACTAGCATTAAAAGTGTAGGTGGTGGGCATTAATACCAAGCCCTCTGCAAAAGCAGTACACATTCTTAATGACTGAACCATTTCTCAGCTCCATCTTCATATTTTAAATATGATCACTGATAAAGAGTTCGCTTTGGAGCTGTATAGATGACTAAGTCCAAAAAGTTCTTGCTGAATAAGAACCTATGTTTGATCCTCAGAAACCACATAAAGAACCATATTACAGCATACTTATAACCCCACTACTGGGAAGTGGAGACGGGAGGATTCCTGAGGTTAGCTGGTCAGCCAGTTTAGACTGAATCACAAGCCACAAGCCAGTGAGAGAGCCTGTACAAAACAAAACCATCAGAAGTTGGATGGTACAGGAAAAGGATACCTGAGGCCATCCTCTGTCCTCAACCTGCATATACACACCTACATACGCCTGCCTACACTACATGCACACACAGAGACAGAGAGTTCACTTTGACCTTGAAAACAAGTGTGTGAGTCTGTGCGCGTGCGTGCGTGCGTGCGTGCGTGCGTGCGTGCGTGCGTGCGTGCATGTGTGTGTTTAATGAATGTAATCAGGGCTGAAATGTCAGAGATTTCTCATTGATTTTATTCTTATACCCAATTTCCCTGCCATATTTTAGAATTAAGTACATGGTAATTTTATATAAAGGTATTTTCTATTTTTGTATCAGTTCTGCGGCAGCAGAAAGATTATGCTAATAAATATAGCAATTTAAAAATGAACAATGCAGTATAAAAATTTACAATACCAAAAGTACAAATGTGGTGGGGGAAAAATCCTATTGGAGAGGTGACTGCTCAGTCTGCCTACCAGGTTTGGCAGGTACAGAGTCACTGGCTGTTTTGACAGTCTTGAGAGAGAGGTGCTGATTGGAGATGGACATGCTTGGCCTGCATTGCTGCTGCTGCTGCTGCTGCTGCTTCTTCTGTTGTTGTTGCTTCAGGGCCTATAAAGAGAAAACTGGCAGTAAGAAACAAGCAAACTGCGTCATTTAAACGGTGAGAAATTACTCTGAAATCTACACAATGCAAACAAAAGCTTAAATTAAACAAAATTGGCAAGGACTAAATGACCTTTAGAGTTTAGGTACTTTGAGGGGAGACCAAGATTATCCTCTATATATAAATATAAGGAAAAATCATTAGAATTTTTTCCAAACCTAAAAACCTTGGGAAAAAGAAAAGGCAAGGAATTTACAATCTTCTAATTAGAGAACTGTACACCTGCTTTCATCATATCTGAAAACAGAATTATAAGCCATGCACCAATAACAGCTAATTTGTATGGAAAGGGGCAAAAAATTGTATTAAGTCTACCTTGAGTAAGAGCAATGAGATGTGTCCAAGTCTCAGTAACTTATCTTCTGGTTATTTTATGTCATTTTTATTTCTACAAGGTTCTTAATAGAGTTAACTTGATATTATTTAAAATAAATATTTAAAAAGAAAGAAGGCCTGTAAGATGGCTCAGTGGTAACGGCATCCCTCTCCAAACCTGGATCCCCAGAGTTTGATTCCTAGGACCCACACTCTGGAAGAAGAGAAATGACTCACAAAAGTTGTTCTCTGACCTCCACGTGTATGCCAAGATACATACAGACAGACATGCACATACAAATAAAATCGAACATTTAAACAAAAAAAATTCCCTTCTCCAAATCTTAGAAATTTATGTCTGTGATTAATTATAAACTTTCAAGGTATAAAGTGTGGAGACACAAACATATACCACTTTTGCATTCCCACAGACATTATAACATGTATACATACACATGCCGTCTACACATCCATACTGAAATGTACACACAAACACA
This sequence comes from Rattus norvegicus, assembly GCF_021556685.1. NCBI lineage: Eukaryota > Metazoa > Chordata > Mammalia > Rodentia > Muridae > Rattus > Rattus norvegicus. The sequence continues at coordinate 32,717,744 of NC_141539.1, read as the reverse complement.
ATCAAAAGCTGGGGAGATGGCTCAGCAGTTAAGGGCACATGCTGCTCTCTCAGACAACAAAGGTTTAACTCCCAACACTCCCAGGACAGCCCACAACTGTGTGACCACCATGTCTTATCCTGTAAATAACTCTTAAAATAACTTTTAAATACTTCATGTGATTTGAAATGTTTATGGGTTCTAGGACAGGAGTGGCGGCACATACCTTTCAGTCTAGTTTTTAGGAGGTAGAAGCAGGAGGATCTGACAGTAAGACCCAGTCTCTAATTATTAATGTTGGTTTTAATTATAAATTAAAAAAAAGTAAAAATTTGCTTAAAACTCAAAGGTAAATTCTTTTTTGACTATCCCCTAAGTTTTGGTATATAATCCTCAAGGATAACTATGGCCAATTATCTTTATTAAACTTAGTTCTTTCTCATATATTCACGTTACTATTAATATTAACATTATTGCTGTACAGTTTGTAAACAGCACCATTATCTACAGACTGTAGCATGAAGTGTGGATGTCAGAGCTGGTGTCCTTTATCACACGAGTCCCCAGGGCAGAACTCAGGTCACTGGGCTTGGAAGTAGAGACAGCTGTACCCACTGAGTCATCTCACTGGGCCTTAGGGTTTTATAGTTAGGGTCTTACTGCTGTGAACAGACACCATGACCAAGGAAGTATTATAAAGGACAATATTTAATTGGGGCTGGTTTGTAGATTCAGTCCATTATCATCAACATGGCAGCATCCAGACGGGCATGGTGCAGGCAAGGCTGAGAGCTCTCCATCTTCATCTGAAGGCTATCAGAATTCCAGGCAGATCGGGTAAGGGTCTTCCCTCACTCACAGTGACACACCTAGTCTAACAAGGTCACACCTCCTTAATAGTGCCACTCGCTGGGCTGAGCATATACAAACCATCACACATTTAAAAGTATTTTTATTGTAAGTGTTCGTTATATACAGAAGTGTTACATAAGGGAATCTCACACAAGTATGCACTGTAGGTATATATTTCATTCATGTACCTCCTACTAGTCACCTGGACAGTTTTATTTCTGTTTACATTTTTTTATATGCAACCTTGGTTTTATGGCTATATACAGCCTAAAACCAAAAATGAGAGAAAAAAATAGTATATGCTTTTCATAGACTAACTTAATCCAATTATTTTCTTCAGATACATTTAGTTTTCTTTCTTTTTTTCGGAGCTGGAGACCGAACCCAGGGCCTTGTGCTTGCTAGGCAAGCGCTCTACTACCGAGCTAAATCCCAAACCCCTACATTCAGTTTTCTTAAATAGCTTAACTTTGTTCTTTATATTATATAAAGTCTATATAAAAATTATACTGTATTTACACCTCATTTATCCAGTCCTCTACGATGGATGCCTAGATTGATTCCATAATGTAGTCAATGTGAATGTTGCAGCAATAAATACAGGAGTGCAGGCATTGTGATACATTCATACTATCAAACTGACAGGATCTAGAACCTTCTAGGAGGCAGAGCTTGGGCAAGTCTCTGAGAATTTCTAGACTGGGTTCACTAATCTGGAAGACCTATCACCAACATAGGTGATAGAAGCTATGTCATGTCCTTGACAGTAAGTTAGCATCACATGACAGATTTGTAAATGTGGTTGTTTTCCTTCCTTGTATCTAGCCCCAGCTATCCTGGGTCTCTCACTGCAGAGCAGGCTTTGCGGTATCCCTGACTACAGCTGCAGTTGTTCCCTTGTGAATGTTTGCGTGTATGTATGTTCAGTTGCATGTATGTGCAGCAGGACGTCTGGTCTGTAACAACGCCCTTACACAACCTTCTGTATGTGTCCATGTGTGTGGTTTTTCTGTGTCTGTTTGTAATATTAAAATAGTGAAGGATTACATACATGCCAATTATTCCCCTGCTTTCTATTACTATTTCTAATAACACTGGCTTACTTCATTCAGCCCAGCTTATGTTCTCTCGGTATTCAGCTAAGATTCTGTGTCCTGTTTTCCTTCTCTAACATTTTATTTTAAAAAAATCATTTTTATATGTATATGTGTCCATATTCCATAGGAATATACCCCACAATTGTACCAATTGGAGGTGAGAAGGCATCAGGTCTCCCAAAATTGATGTTATATGCGGTTAAGCTACTGGACACAGGTGCTAGGAACTAAAGGGTCCTCTGCAAGGGCAACGAGTGCTCTTAACTGCCGAAACCATCTCTACAGCCTCAAGAATGTACACTTTAAAGAAGCTCAGACATGGGGTTGGGGATTTGGCTCAGTGGTAGAGCACTTGCCTAGCAAGCGCAAGGCCCTGGGTTCAGTCCCCAGCTCCGGAAAAAAAAAAAAAAAAGAAGCTCAGACATAGGGTTGATGGCCTTGGGGCCCCATTTTGAGAACCACTTTCTTGTACAACTCAGTTTTGACTGCATTTCAGAAAACTTGTCAAAGGTAAAGGAAAGGAGAAACATAGAAGTGAGAAAACAAGGGAACTAAGAAAAGCAGCAGCGGGATGCTGAATTGACACTGGATACTGAGTGATTGTGAAGGGCTGAAGGCTGGATGGGGATATAAGGTATCTGGACTACCTGGTCCTAGTTTTTCAGTATTTTTTCCTGGGCTCCCAGATCCTTGTCACTGGTAGCTTATAAGAACTGGTCACAAATGTCTATCACGTGAGTGGGTAGTCGTTCACAGCTGGGTCACAAGCCTGGTTACACCCTTGAGGGAATCTTCTAGGACTCTGACTGCAAATGTTGCCTATGCTCTGGACAGTCCTTCCTAATATAAAGTAAGCTACGTGGAGTCTGTGACTGTGATCCCCTGTAGAACTGGCTCCAACCAGGCAGGCATCATTCTATGTTAGTTAATAATGAGCAGGGTTCTGATTCCAATTGCTTCCTTTATAGTGTCAAAGTATTTTTTTTGGCCAGGCTTTCATGTACAGTACTCAGGACAGTAGTATAGTTTAAAAAAAATCTGAGACCAACCTGTCACCTCTCAGCAGGAGCCTTCTGTGTTTGAGGGTTTGTTTGTTTGTTTTGAGTAAAAAGGTTGATTATCAATGCCTTCTCTAGTAGATTCTTATCTTTTTTTTGTTTTTGTTTTTTTTAGGTAGGTTCTCTCATTAAACCATGGGCTCACTAATACATTTAAACTAGGTATTCATACAAGTTATAGGGATGTGACAGACAACCTGTGATTATGGGTATAAAACATTATGTATGGGCTGGAGAGATGGCTCAGAGGTTAAGAGCACTGACTGCTCTTCCAGAGGTCCTGAGTTCAATTCCCAGCAACCACATGGTGGCTCACAACCATCTGTAATGAGATCTGATGCCCTCTTCTGGTGTGTCTGAAGACAGCTACAGTGTACTTATATATAATAAATAAATCTTTAAAAAAACTTATGTATGATTTTTTTATATGGGTGCTGAGATCTAAACTTAGACCTTTATGCTTATACATGGAGTGCCTGTTCTACTGGAACAATGTGCAGCTTCTGTCAGGGCTCCTTCTTTTAAAAGACTATCTGAATGTATGTTTTGCCTGCACAGCTGTATACAATGTACATGCAGTGCCCAAGGGGGCCAGTAGAGGGCACTGAGTTCCCCTGGACAGGAGTTAGTTGTGAGATTCCACGTGGGTGCTAGAAATCCAACCAGGGCCCTTTGGAAAATCAGCCATTGCTCTTAACCCCTGGGCTACCTCTCTGGACTCAAAAAGATTTTAAGACTTAATTATTTAATTTCAAGAGTCTGTGTCTAAGTAAACAGGTATCTATCTGTAGAGGCAAAAAGATATCAGACCTCTGGACTTTGGAGCTAAACTGTGAGTGATTTGAGGCAGGTCAAACCTAGGTCTTCTCTAAGAAGAGAAAACAATAAGCTGTATCTTCAAACCCTTTACTTTTATTTATAGGGTTTTTTTTAGGTATTTATGTGTTTGTATATGTGAATACAGCATCTGTGAAGCACAGAAGAAGAGGGTGATGGATTCCCTGGAGGTAAGCGATCACTAGCCCAATGTGGGTGCTAGGTATTGAAATCGGGCCTTCTGAGTGAGAAGCATTTTTGGTGACTCCGTCATATCTAAGCTATATAGTAGTGGCTGCAGATACAGCTCAGTGGCAGAGAACTTGCCTATCACACATGAGGTCCCATGTTCAATCATCTGTACTTAAGTGTTTTTTCATTATACTGCATCAGTGTGTGAGTTGCTGGCTTCACCGTTTGGCAACTTTTGATATAAAAATTCTTACTCATACTAAAGTATGAGAATAAAATATAGTGTCGGGGTTGGGGATTTAGCTCAGTGGTAGAGCGCTTGCCTAGGAAGCGCAAGACCCTGGGTTCGGTCCCCTGCTCCGAAAAAAAGAACAACAACAACAAAAAAATATATAGTGTCAATGTTTTCCCAATTACTTGTCAGGTTTTTTTTTTTTTTAAATTATTTAATTTTATGTGCATTGGTGTTTTGCCAATATGTCTTTGGGAGGGTGTTAGATCCTCTGGAGTTAAAGTTGTGAGCTGCCATGTGGGTGCTGGAAACTGGACACAGGTCCTCTGGAAGGGCAGCCAGTGCTCGCAACCACTGAGCCATCTCTCCAGTCCTATTTGTCAGTTTGTATTTATTGATCATTTGCTTTCTCTTGGAGAAGGTTGCTAGGCAGTGTCTTGCTATAGAACCCAGGCTGCCTTGCAATTAGGATCTTCCTTGCCTCAACCTCCTAAGCACTCGGATTATGTTACCGTGCAGTCTGATAAAGCATTGGGGGGGGGGGGGGGAGAGGGAGGCAGGCAGGGAGGGAGGGAGGGAGGGAGGGAGGCAGGCAGGCAGGCAGGCAGGGAGGGAGGCAGGGAGGGAGGGAGGGAGAAAGGGAGGGAGGTAAAGAAGGAAGAAAAAATTGCTTTATAATGTATGTAAAGAATGAGCATATAGGGTCTATTCCATACTTAACAATTAGTGCCATGTTGTAAAACCTATCTATTAGATAAAAAGTATATTTCAAAATCTACCTGATTATTACAATAAATTCCAAAGAAAACAAACGTGAGGATTAGAAGTATGGCTCAGTGTGAAAAACATTGGGTCTCATCTCCAGCACCCCAAAACAACAACCAGACAAATGTAAAAATGCCCTGAAAACTTAAAACACCTATTCATGACTCAGCACATACACAGACAACTTAGCAAACAAGGAAAGGACCTGGACCTTCAAAAATCATGATAAAATAAATTACCAAAACCCTACAATGGGTGTTACACACAGACTACACAAATTATTCATGACAAATTTGTAGACTGCTGACATTTACTGCACAAATGACACAAATCTAAAAGCTTTCAAGAAATTCTACTAACAGAAGGGTTGAACAGCATGAAATACCATGAGGCTCTCGTAATTGTTTATAATTGGAGAAATTATTCTGATAAACGCAGACTCCATTCTTACCTGCTTTAATGCCTTTTTGCTGTGCTTCTGTGATGGGGAAATGACTTTACTGGCTGGAATGGTGGGGGATGGGCAGCTTGACTGAGGAGAAGATGGCTGTGATAGTCTAGATGATACTAGAGAAAAATTGACAAAGAAAAATTGTGTTATCAAAGTTGAAATCAAACACCATTCCTACCCCAGATCATATGCTGCTACCTGTTAAGAACTGTGACCAAACACTTTAGGGAAGGATCTTCTTTTTGGAGTTGTACTGCAAACAGTCTCCCTTTTCAGTTTATTTCCTCAGAAAGTTCTAGTGTAGGATGATAGGATGGGGAAGGGGCGTGTATTAGTATATATTACTTCTCATTGTTTAATATATTAGAAGTGATTTAAAAAAGCAGGAAGTCAGGTATAAATCATATTAATCAAGTTAGAACTTAGAATAAGGTCCTAAGGTTCTGTGTTGTATCTATGTTCCCAAGGTAAAAGGGATTTTTGAAGATTTCTTTGCTGGAAACAACCACCTTCTACTTAATCATTATCTGTTCTGTATAGCCTGAGAGTGACTACACTGAAGTCATGGCATTCCTATCTATGTTTTACAAAGTTTGACACTATGGGAATACAAGTTAAATTTTATTTTGACTATACACATATGGGTGTTTTGCATGTCTGTGTGCATTTGCAGTGCCTGGTGTCCAAAGAGGACAGAAAAGGGTATAACCCTGGAATGAAGCTACAGACAGTTGTGAGGAGGTGCCATGGGGTTGGTGGGCATCAAACTTAGGTCCTCTGAAAGAGCAAGTGGTACTCCATTGAGACATCTCTCCAACCTAATTTCTTTTAAACAGGGTGTGTGTGTGTGTGTGTGTGTGTGTGTGTGTGTGTGTGTGTGTGTTTGTGTGTGTGTGTGTGTTTGTGTGTGTGTGTGTGTGTGTGTACACATACATAAATGGCCATCTGAGAGCCATTCCCAAGGAAGCTAAAGGACAACACAACCTACCCTCTAGTGCTAGAATCACAGGCATTGCAAACTGGCCAATGTGGTTTCTGGGAACCACAATCATGTCTTCTACAAGTACAGTGAATATGTTTTATGTTAGTTAAGGAGAAAGCCGAAAATTGTTAATTCAGACATGTAGGAGTAAGGGAGTACAAGTTTGAGAGAGGAGCAACCTAGTGAGCTGAAGAATTGCCTACTATCTTCGCTTTAAATAGTTGGCCTGAAAACATTTATAGCAAAAGGTGTTAAAATCACAAAGCTTCAAGATACATGGAGTATGTGCTGCTAGGTATCCATTTGACACAAAAACAAGAGGGAATATACAGTGAAATGCGAACCTGGAGCACAACATACCATTTTATTCTTACATGTCCTGATATTAAGACAATTTAACTTTGGGTCTGTGTCCTCATCTTCATAAATCTCATGGTTATGTACATGGGGAAGAGCTAATAATCATATTGATGCTAAAATAAAGGAGAAAAAAACACACCAAAAAGGGGGAGCTAAATACTGAGAGACGACTCAGCAGTTAAGAAAGCTTACTGTTCCTAAAGAGAACTCAGATTTATTTCCCAACACCCACAAAAGGCGGCTCAAAACTATATTTTTGGCCTCCACGGTATACATAAATATATGTAACATGCAATATAAATTAAGAAAAATAAGTTCGATAAATCTAGAGATGACTGAGCAGCTGGAAGAAAATGTATACTCAATGAAGTATTAGATGCTGACAAACTGTGAGAGGTCAAAATATTTAAGGTCATTTACTACTTAGATGGTACACTTTAATGTGCCTAACATACCTGCAAAACTGTGGAAACATCACCACCATCTATTTCCAACATCCCAACCTAAAGAGCTGATAGCTGGCCACTCTTCTATCCCTCCCTCTACCTTGCCCCTAATCCTAGTCAACTACTTACCTACTTCATCTCTATAGCTCTATCCAATTTGATATGATAGCGAAATAAAGAACGTTTTGTGAGTAAATTTTTTCAACTACTGTAATCTTTTGAAGGCTCATCTATGTTATGACATAAGAATAGTTATTTTTGTTCTTAATTATCTATTGTATGTATATGACACATTTAGTTTATGTTTACCAACTGGTGAATCATCCATATTTTATCAATAAAGAACAAAGTTGTAGGGGCTTGAGAGATGGTTCAATGGTTAAAAGTACTGCTTGCTCTTCAAGAGGACCCATGTTCAACTCACAGTACCTACACAGAAGTTCACAACTGTCTGTAACTCCAGTTCTAGGAAATACAAATCCCTTACATAGACATGCAAGCAAAACACCAATGGAAATAAAATAAATACATCATTTAAAAAAAAAAAATCCTCCTTGTTTATGTATGTATAACTTTAAGGTAAGGTTCTCCCTGCCTTTTCCCCCCCTTCAACAGTCTTACACTGTAGCCTAGATCTCACTCTGTAGTCTGTTAATCTCCTGGAAATATTCCTGGGATTTTCGGTGTGTACCAACTTGCTTGGTTTAACTTCCCAGATACTCTTTCCTGCTCTCCTTCCTTAAACATGACTCATTTTGCTTCCTTGCTTTGCGCGTTGCTGTCTTACTGGGCTTGTTGGTTTGACCTTTGCTTTTTGTCTTTTGTCATTTTGGGGGGTAGGGAGGGGGAATGAACATTAAGTTAAGGGGAAGAGACTGTGGGAGGATCTGAGAGGAGTTGGGGGATAGAATATGATCAAAATATATGGTATGAAAAAATTAAAACACACAAAAACCCTTGTGTTTTAGAAACGTTAATTCAAGGTTTGAAAGCCATGGTTTCCCAAACCCTCCAAGTTCTTGAGTTCAATCCAGGAAGGGTCTTATACTAACTCCATGCTTAAATTTTCTTTTTTGTTTTTGAGAAAGTGCTAAGCTGTTTTACATAATGATTACAATTCCAGTAGGAATGATGAGGGTCCTACTTTCTTTACATAACTGTCAGCATGTGTTCTTAATGTGTTTTTTATTTGGTCAGTGAACCAAATTTTATATTACAGGAAAAATATAATACAAGTTAAACTATGAATATTCAACTATTTTTTCTAATGACTTAAAAAACTACCAGGTTATAAAAAACAAACATTCAGAACAGCCTTAAAGAATTTAAGAGTCATACTTCATGGTCTGGAAAAAGATAATAAAGCTATCTGTAATAATCAAGACATAAGGGCTGGAGAGATGGCTCAGTGGTTAAGAGCACTGACTGCTCTTCCAGAGGTCCTGAGTTCAATTCCCAGCAACCACGTGGTGGCTCACAACCGTCTGTAATGGGATCTGATGCCCTCTTCTGTTGTGTCTGGAGACAGCTACAGTGTACTCATATATAATGAATAAATAATTTTTTTTAAAAAAAATCAAGACATATTACTTAGAAGGTTTTCCTTAAGGCACATGCCTTTTCTAACACACAAAAGAACAAACCTATCACTGAGCCAACTCAATTACAGCCCTCACCACTGAGGACTAAAATTATGACAAGTCTAGTCTTAGCATCTATGAAACTTAAATACTATTCTCTTCAAGTGCTAATGCCTCTGAACTTCAAAGAGCTAACAAGATGTAAACACATGTTGAGAAACCTTCTTACTATTTCCTTCTTTCTGTAAGTTAGTAACAAGTTGTTCTATGTGCCTAAATCGATACTAGATTTGACAAGGTTTTCATCAGCTTTTCTAATAATCATCTAAAGTCAGGTAAGTTCCCAAACTCCTGAAATTCCAGAGATAATTAGATCTAAATAACTGGATTTACATCATTACATTTTTCAAAGATATGTGCATTTTTACATTTTTATATAAAGATATCATACATATTGGCTATTATATATGTTATTACCTATATTTACATATTAAAAAACTAAATTATCTTGAGAAAAGAAACAAACTAGAATGGAACAAAGTCAAGACTTAAATTTTATTTTCAGAATAAGGGCTAGGAACCTGGAGTAGGATGGCAATAGTGACCACTGAAAACATGTGCTCATGTTCTAATTTTCAGAGCCTGTGAATGTTGCTTTACTAGTGAAAGGGTTAACTAATTATCTTTTGATTAGATTACACAGTATATACAAGTCAATCTCAAACAAAAAATGTATTTATTTTTCAAGATAGTTGTGAGCTGCCATGTGGGTGCTGGGAATTGAACTCAGGATCTCTGGAAGAATAGACAGTGCTCTTAACCACTGAACCATTTCTCCACCCCTAACATCTTGGTTTCTGAGAAAGGCTCACAACTGCCTCTAACTTCAAATCCAGGGGATCCAATACCCTCACACAGACATACATGCTGGCAAAATACCTATGAACATAAAATAAAAATCAATTAATTTTTTAAAAAGATACTTAGAAACAACATTCAGCACTAGAGATATATTCTGTTTGTTGCTACCACTGGTCTCTGTGAACAAGAAAATAAAATACATTATGATATGACTTACACCTATAAGACTGGAAATATGAAGCCAGCCTGGAATACTTAGAGTTCTCGGAACACCTGTACATTGTGTGTGTGACCCTCTCTTCATGAGTTCATGTCCCAGGTGATCACTCCCAGCTCCAGGTTGTTTTAGTTCCAGCTTTCTCTAGGCCACTGAATGCTTAGAGAAGCTCTGAGTCCAGAAACAAGAACAAAAGACGATGTGAGTGTGAGTGCCTACAAACCTCATTCAGTGGAGGGTGCAGGAGCTAGTGTGATTCACACAGCAGCTACAGAGAGTTCACCCCAATGTGCTTGTTAAGGAACTGAGGTGAAGGATTCTCCACCAAGACAACAATGATAAACCCTGTCTCCCTGTCCATGGTGGCCCTGGAGCCTTGCTCTACATCAGTGATGTTCTGCCCATCTTGGTAAAGATTCTTCATGGCCACAAGACAGAACCTTTGCATCTGTGCCACCGTCTGGACAAAGAAACCACAGGTATAATGGTTTTGGCTTGGGAGAAGGACATGGCACATCTCGTCCAGGAGCTGTTTAGGACCTGCCAGGTGGAGAGGTACTGGGCCATCGCTGTGCGCCTTCCCTTGCCTTTGACAGGAGTTGTGGATCCCACCTCATGGAAAAGGAAGTGCCTGGGCATCAGCAACACCACAAGGTGATGCTGTCCCCAATTTACCGCCTGGACAATGGGAAAATGGTAAGGGTACAGGCCAGCCAGGATGCCCAAGTTGCTGCAACTCGGCACTAGGTGCTTAGCAGCGCTCCCTCCTCTGCCCTTGTGGAGCTACAGCCTGTCACTGGGATAAAACATCAGCTCCAAGTTCACCTGTCCTCTGGGTTAGACTGCCCAATCCTTGGTGATCACAAGTACTCAGACTGGAATAGGTTGGCCCCGTAGGTAATACTGGTTGTATTAGCTTCCTGATACTGTGGTAAAACACCATAACCAAAGCAACTAATATATGAAAGAGTTTATTTTGGCAACTGTCTCAGAGGGATAAGAGCCCATCGTGATAGAGAAGCATGGTGGCAAGCAGACAGCATGGTGGACGGAGCTCATATCTCAAATGCAAGCAGAAAGCAAAAGAGAGCAAACTGGGAATAAGGCAAAGCCTTAAGCTCTCAAAGTCCACCCCCAGTGACACACTTCCTCTAACAGAGTGGTTCTCAACCTGTGGATCATCACAACCATCAGAAAACGTATTTCTGATGGTGTTTAAGAACCAAGAATAGGGGTTGGGGATTTAGCTCAGTGGTTGAGCGCTTGCCTAGGAAGCGCAAGGCCCTGGGTTCGGTCCCCAGCTCCGAAAAAAAGAACCAAAAAAACAAACAAAAAACCCCCCCAAAAACAAACAAAACAAAACAAAACAAAAACAAAAACAAAAAACCGACTGCTCTTCCAGAGGTCCTGAGTTCCAATTCCCAGCAACCACATGGTGGCTCACAACCATCTGTAATGGGGTCTAGTGTGTCTGAAGACAGCTAGAGTGTACTCATATTGTTTAAATAAATAAATATTAAAAAAAAAGAACCGAGATAATGCTTAGTAGCAATTATAGTATGAAGCAGCAACAAAAATAATATTATGGTTGAGGTCCCCACAACATGGGAAACTGTATTAAAGGATTTTAGCATTAGAACCACTGTCCTAGCACACCTAAACTTCTCCAAACAGCAACACCAATTATGACTAAATGTTCAAAAGTCCAAGACTATGGGCAGACATTTCTTTCCAACCATCATTAGTTTAATTCAGTGTCCTATTTAACAAACTAAGAGGGCATACCCACCCCCAACCTTTGGTTTTTATGGTTTTGAAGAAACTATTTATTGAAGTAATAAACAAATGAATGGCCTTGCCCTCAGTGTGTCAGTCTGGAGCCCCCTTGGTCTTTTTCAGACAGGTACTCATTGCATAGGCCTGGTAGGCCTTGAACTCCCAGAGATCCACCTGGTTCCACCTCCCAAGTTGCTGGGGTGAAAGGAATGGGGCACCATAGGCAGCAAGAACTTTTTCCTTTCCTGTTTGTTTTGAAGCAGCACTGGAATTTATTAATAAAGGTCTTACTAAGGACACAAACAGGGGCATCAAGAATGAGGGAGAGAGATTCACATTTAGGAGGACAGCCCCTAGAGTACTTGAGGGTCTTCAAGAAGAAATGTGACATTTAAGTGTCTTAACAATAGCAATAAATGTGATTTTCAATGCTTCTGAAATAATTATTCAAAGCATTTACAAGTTAAAAAAATAGACATTTTGCTAAATTTACTTTTTATTCTTTTCTTTTGTTAAAACCCTGAAGTAGGACATGACAAAGAAGTATTGTCTCCAGGCACGGGAATATAGTTCTAACTTTTAAATGTATCAGAGTAGTTACTGTCTTCACAGAACCATGGGATATGTTGTCAGAACCTTAGATATTGTTGGGAACCTGTGATAAGGTAAAAGCTACCTTTCATGCTCTCTAAAGAACCATGGGGCAATTTTAGTAGTTGATATTGGATATTTTATTTTTTACATTTCAAATGTTTTCCTCATTCCTGGTTCCCCCTCAGCAAACTCCATATCTCATCCTCCCTCCCCCTGCTTCTATGAGTGTGCTCCCCCACCCACCTACCCACTCCCACCTCCCTGCCCTGGAATTTCCCTACACTGGGGCAGGGAGCCTTCACGGGACCAAGGGCTTCTCCTCCCACCGATGCAAAACAAGGCCATCCTCTGCTACATATACAGCTGGAGTCATGGGTCCCTCGATGTGTATTGTACTCTTTGGTTGGTTTAGTCCCTGGGAGCTCTGGGGGGGGGGGGGGGTCTGATTGGTTGATATTGTTATTCTTCCTATGGGTTGCAAACCCCTTCAGCTCCTTTTGTCCTTTCTCTAAATCCTCCATCGGTGTCCCCATGCTCAGTTCAATTAGCACCTGTTTCTTTTTCTTTTCTTTAAAGATTTATTTATTTTATGTATATGAGTACACTGTAGATGTTTTCAGACACACCAGAAGAGGGCATTGGGTCCCATTACAGATGGTTGTGAGCCACTCTGTGGTTGCTGGGAATTGAACTTAGGACCTTGGGAAGAGCAGTCAGTGCTCTTAACCACTGAGTCATCTCTCCAGCCCAGCACCCACTTCTTAAAAGGCCAGAAAACTGATCAATAAAAATTTCTCTGAGATTCTGCTAACTTCTCACTTGGAACAGATGACAAGAGTCAGGTGGGATAAGTTGGAAAAACTTGGCCACTTCAGGACTGTAATGAAGAAGTCTTACTCATGGCAGTCAGGTGTAATGTAGGAAACCTGCTGGAGTATCCTCCACAGGTCGCTTTGCCAAGATGGAGGAGAGCCTAAGAGGCAGAAGACTGGACCAGTAAAGGAGAACCAAAGGATGGGATCTGTGTTCAGGAACTGTCTCCATCCAACAGGAAGGAAAGCTGAGCTATCAGGAGCGCTCCCTTGGAAAAATGTCTTGCATAGGCATGCATCAAGGGCCCAGGGATTCTGTCCACTAGAGCATGGGTGCTGTACTGCCCCAGCAGTGAGCATGTGAAACGGTTGTTTGGGTGAGGTAAGTGACAGGCAGCTAACATAAGTGAGTAAAGCAGGCAGCGTAGAAGGCAGAGGATGGGACCATAGACCAAACACACAACTGTCTAAGGGTTATTGGCTCCAGTTGATTGTTGCCCTGTAGGTAAATTTACTATTTTCTTTTAGAAAACCAGGAAATCCAGATATTTCTGTGAAATCTTCCAATCTGTTGCTATCTAAATAAAAACATCTTAAAATGAAAAAAAATCACATTTTGATATAAATTAAAACTATATATGAGCAGGGCAGTAGCCCACAACTTTAATCATAGCATAGCACTCAGAAGGCAGAGACAGGTAGATCTCTGAGTTTAGAGGCCAGCCCAGAGTTCCAGGATAGCTAGGGTAACACAAAGAAACTGTCTCAAAGGCAAACAAAACCAAAACCAAAAACCAAAAAACCCCACAACAACCAAAAGTATGAAGTATTGCCAGTTAATATGTTTCTATATTTCTATTCTGTTTATCCTCATGACCATCCTAATTCTTTTTTTTTTCTTTTCTTTTTTTCGGAGCTGGGGACCGAACCCAGGGCCTTGCGCATGCTAGGCAAGTGCTCTACCACTGAGCTAAATCCCCAACCCCGACCATCCTAATTCTTAATTAATTATTTTCCACCTCCACACTCCTGGGAATAAACTTGGGCCCTTAAGCATATCAAAACACTATGTTCTATCCCTAGCTTTCTATTACAGACCTGCTTTCAAAACACAGATTAACATTATTATTAAAATCAAGACTACTACATACAGATTAAAGGCCTCATTCCTAAGATAAAACAGTAATATCTTATATTTAAAAAAACTAAGTAGTTATTTGCTTTATTTCTTATTTCTAGAATAATAGTATATTTAAATTTTAAAGTGATTACATAAAGCCATGAAGTTAGTGTCTCATTAAGTCTGAGATCCCTTCTCTGACCCTAGCTACCATGTAGGTAATACTATGTTTTCTATGTGTTTTGCACACATACATTTGGGCGTGCACACAGCAACTACAGGAGGACAACAGGTGTGCTTCAAGTCAATATTAAAAATATGGCTATTTAAAAAAAAAAAAAACAGCTTATGGCTCTAAGAAACTGGGTGGTTTTCATGTTAAGAGCATAAAAGTAGGGAAACCATATAGAAGCCAGAGATACACGTGTTGCTCTCATACAAGCTCTGAGATTCCTATTCTGAACCCATCTCTCAACTGTCAACAGCCTGAGATTCTGTGACTGTTACAGTGCAACTAAATGATGCCTAGTGATAGAAGTTACAAACATCTAAATTTGTGCTGCAAAGTATATCTAAAACATGAGTGCATATACAGATACATCAGCTCCTTCTCTAGTAATTAACAGTCCAGTATCCCAAATACAAGAGAAACATGATGGATATGATAGGATTTTTATCCACTCCAACTTCCTTACATAAAATGACTGAATAATTTTAAAAAACAAAGGAAAACTAATAAGCTCTCCCTATAAAGGGAAAATAAATGGCACCAATCCCTCCATGAGTAAAATAATGAAAATCTTAACAAAAAAATGTGGCAAAATAGAAAATAAATGAAGTAGGAAAGCCTATTAAAGACTTCACTGGAATAATATTTTAATAACAGAAATGAACCTTATTCCTGTATTTGTTCCCTTCAGCAGCTGGGAAATTAATGATGTACTGGAGTTTCGAGAATAGTTTTAAGTTATATGACCTGAGGCTAGAAAGAGAAGGCTCAGCAGTTAAGAGCACTTGCTGCTCTTTTGGATGACCTGGGTTTGGTTTCTAGCAACCACAAGGCAGCTTACAGCCATTTGCAACTCCAGTTCCAGGGGATGCAATACCCTTAGCTGACCTTGGCAGACACACTCACATTATATATAGGCAAAACACTCGTACAAAAGATAAAGAAAAAAATCTTTAAACTGCATCACCAATTTTGGTTCTAAGTCCTTTTTTGCACAATGACCATCTACTACACTCCGGTCATGTTTTTTGATTATGTCTTAAGGAGTCCCTAAATGAAACAGGAAAGATCAGGCCTGGATACTTTCTTGTTTTTGATTATCTTTAAAGAATCAGTCCTAACACTGCTCCCACCTTTAACTCAGAAGGTGCCCAAACCTTCTTCACCTCACTATTATCAACAAGAACATCTCTTTCAGTCTGAGTTAACTTTGTCAAGTTTCATTTCTAGGGTGCATATGAAAAAGAGCCCAATCCTTCCCTTTCAGTAACTTAGCACATATAAAATGATAGAGGGCTGGTGTATTAGTAGTATAGGTCCAGACTTCGATTTAAAAAAGTCTGAGCATGTTAACAGTAATGTGCTCTTGAAAAAGGATCCCTTACAAGGAAAAGTATTTCACATAGTTTTTTTCCTTTTAAAAAAAAAAAAAGTGTAAACCTAACTTTCCCTTATGACAAGATAAAAACTATATCCATGTAGCGTCTTTAATCACAGCACTTGGGATTGCACAGGCAAGAAGAGTTCAAAGCCAGCATGGTCTACATAATTAGTTTCAGGATAGCCAGGACTACATAAAAAGCCCATCTCCAAGGGGGGAAAACAAAACAAAACAAAACAAAACAAAACAAAACAAAACAAAACTATCCACACAGCTGTCTTATAGTACTTAGGATACATTTTTAGGGAAAAGACAGACACTTCCCTTAGTTATAACCACAAAATAGTAAGAGAGATAATTGATTTTACTAATAATTTTTCTGACATTTTTCCACCTTACCTTTACTTGAAATTCCATAAAGCTCTTCTTTGAACATGTTTCCTGTTTGAAAGCTAAGAGCCAAAACTACAAACCAATAATTTTCTCTAATTTACATAGAAATCAATAAGCTAGATTTAATATTGGACTGAATTTCTAAGTTTTAGTCTGTTCCTATTTGGCTGAAAAGTTATGCATGTATCAAGAGTTCCTATCAGTTTTCAACTAAAAGTATCAGTTCTGCTGTCAAAGCTCTTTACTTTGCACATAAAAAAGGAAGTGGGTTTTGATAATATCTCAATGTTCTTCCCGTCTTAGAATACATTTGAAATAGTGATGTCAGATCAAGAGTAAAGGCCCTAAATAAGAAAAATGAACAGCCACAATTAGTGTGCTTTACTGGTAAGTAGAACTGTCTTTTTAGTATTTTTGTTTGTTAAAATCTTTTCAGGTGGTGTCTCAATATACAGACCTAGCAAGCCCCGAACTCACTTTGTAAACCAGACTGAGCTTGAACTTGCTGCAATCCTCCTGCTTCTGCTTGCCGAACACTAGAATCTCAGGTATGTGCCAACCTGAGTGGCCCTTAAAACCACCTTTATTTATGTGTGCATAAGAGCACATCTGTGGAATTCAGGACAGATGTCAAGAGTCAGCAAACTTTCCAACAAGTAGGTTCTAAAGTTCAAACTCAAAAGTCATGAGACTTACTGACGAGCCATTTATAGTCCAGTCCTTTTATATTTATTTATTGTCTTCTTCTTTAAGACAGGGTCATATGAAAGAGCCCAGGATGGATCCCAACGCAAAGTCCTCCTGCCTCAGCCAGAATTAAACTGCCTCACTGAATGACGCAGCTATTTCTATTTAGCTACAGGTCTTCCACATTAGATTCACAGGGGTATAAAAATACATAAGTATGAAATATACCTGATATTTTATAAGATACTATACTATGAATGGTCTAAATGTAACAAGTTTAGATCACAAGGGAAACTAAGTTACTCTTTATTACTGGTAAATCAGCATTTATCCATCACCTATCCATTTCCTGAAAAAAAAAAAGAGTTGCTCACGTAAACATGAATTGCATGTATACTTCTCACTTCACTTTCCAAACTATTCTCCTCCTACCTTTATAGATTATTACAATTAGATAATAACTTCAGAGAGATAGCTGCAATTGTACTTATTTCTACAAATGAATCAAAGGCAGATGAAAAACTGTTGAATTTGTTATTACCTAATTTTTTTAATGATTTATTTATTTATTATATAAAAGTACACTGTAGCTGTCTTCAGACACACAAGAAGAGGGCATCAGATGGTTGTGATCTCATTACAAAACTCATTTCAGATGGCTGAGAGCCACCATGTGGTTGCTGGGATTTGAATTTAGGACCTCTGAAAGAACAGTCTTAACCACTGAGCCATCTCTCCTACTTAATTTTTAATGTCCTCTACTATTATGTAAAATGTAGGGTAAGGTTATACTATTCAAATTTACCAATGGAGCTACTAACAACAAATTTTAAGATATTTCTGCATCATAATACATTTACTCAAATTCTCTGACAAACACTATTTTGCCCACTAACAAACATTATTTCGGAGCTAAAAAGCACCAGCAAGGGACACTACTCAAACAGCTGCTGCAGCCTGGATAGCTTTTTAAAAAATAAAACACACCAACAAAACCATACCTTTATTTTACACGAATGGGTACATGTACAATTTTGGTTCCTAGCGCCCACAGATGCTAAAACGAGGGCATGGGATTCAATACTGAATAATTATGGGCTACCATGTGGGTGCTAGAAAATGAACTTGGGACATTTGCAAAAGCAACAAGTGCTCCTAAATGCTAAACCATCTCCCTAGCCTCTCCTTAGGTGACTCTTACAAGGTAGAAACAAGCCAGGCATATGTATCTTTATGTATGGAGTTCCAGGCCAACTAGGGTTATCTCAAAAAACAAAAAACAACCAGAAAAACAAGAAAAAAGCCAGATATAATAACATGCTTATGACTTCAGCATTAGAGAGGTAGAGGCAAGAAAGCTAGGAGTTCACAGCAACCTCCACTGAAATAGTTCAGTTCCAGTCTAGCCTGGGTTATATGAAACCCTGTGAGCACTTCATCCCCAAAAATGCTCCAATATATTACAAGACAATGGCATTTGCTCAATTTAGTCTGGCCACCTTTAATGTTGATCTCTTTGTTTATGATGCCATTGAGAAAACATGACTCTTGCTTGTAATTTCTCTTGTCCACAATTTTCAAACTCACCAAAAAAAAAAAAAAAAAAAAAAAGTCCAAGCTGGAGAGAAGTGGGAAAAAGACAAAGCCCTTTCCACCTTTTAAAAAGATTTACTTATTTATTTTACGTATGTGAGCACACTGTCACTGTCTTAAGATACACAAACCAGAGAGGGCATCAGATCCTATTATATACAGACAGTTGTGAGCCACCATGTGGTTCCTGGGATTTGAACTCATGACCTTTGGAAGAACACTTGCGCTCTTAACTGCTAAGCCATCTCTCTATCCCCAAAGCCCTTTACAATTTATTCTGCCCAAATCAGGTGCTTAAAAAAAATAAAATAATAAAAGACCCTAGGCAGAATAAAAGACCCTAGGCAGAAGCTGCAGTTCATCACTATCAGGCATTATTCTCAAATTATTCATGAAAGATTTAAAACAGAGCGCCCTACTTCGTTTTGTTTTTATCTCATTTGTGTCTGACAACTGAAGTTTGGGTTTGTCTCCAATAAGCTTACAAACTTAAAACTAAGATTATATGATTAGTTTTCTTGAAATGTACGTGTATAGTAGCTATACCAGAGAACAGGAGTTGATGGATTAGTTTGATGCTTCCCAAGAATAGCACAATCATTACAATGGGGATAAGGAAAAAAATTAGACCTATTTTTATACCATGGCACATCAACAGTTCTCAATGCAGTTAAAATTAGCAAGTCTATTATTATAGGAAGAATTACCTTAAGGTCGAAGGCAGTTTACTTAGCACTTAAATTTAAAAGATATTCAAACTTGAGAAAACTTTACACATGAACATCAATACCTCCATAATGTACTTAACGGTTAGTCCAAAATTTCTACTGCCACATATAACTTATTAAATATGAGGACTAAAAAAAATTTCCCTCTTCAAACAGAAGCTAACATAAGGCTACAGAATAATTAGTATGAATAGATGACAAAATGTTATGTTTAACAGAAAAGTACCTTCCAGGGAAAGGGCTTCAATGTAGCCATTATTCCTTAAGTGTCTTGGGTTAGGTATCAAATGGTATGAGAGGAAAGACAGGCAGACTGCGTCTGGTGTTTGCTAGTAGTAATGAACGTTCATTTCCTAGTGAGGAAGAGAGCTGAGAACAGTAAGTGCTCCAAGTGAGAAGACAGAAATAGAGAAGAGTTGCAAATAAGTTATTGTAAGCAACTTCCACAAGGGCCATACACTAAGGTAAACCAAGGTAAACTTTAGAATGTTGTCCAGTACATTTCACAAAGCTAAATGAAATAAAACGTGTATATTTTTTTTTCTTTTTTGAGGTAAGATCTCATTATGTAGCCCTGGCTAGCCTTGAATTGCTACAGGTCTGCATCTGCCTCCCAAGTTCTGGGACTTAAGATGTGTGCCATGCCCAGCTAACTGGATCTCCACACTGCAAGAAACAGACTTAGCATAACAATTAAGTCAAAATGGGATGGTAAGATGGTTCAGCAAGTAAAGGTGACTGCTACATAAGCATGACAATCTCAAAATCCACATGAAGGTGAAGGACTGTACAAAGTTGTCCTAAGACCTACGCATGAACACCACGGCAAAGACTCCATGCCGGACAGGCTCTGTCTGTGCCCCCCTACCCCACGGAGACAGACAGACAGACACACACATTCTAAATTTTATTAAAAATTAAAATTAATCAGACTTAAACACAAAACTCAAGATTATAAAACTTCTAGAAGACATAGAAGGTAATCCTAGATTTTGTCATGACGTTTTAGATATAATACCAAAGGCTCAAGTTCACTATACAAAGGATTGATAAACTGAACTAAATCCAAATTAAAAACTTCTGTTTTATAAAAAGAAACTGCAGAAAACCAGGACTGAAGAGACTGCTCAATGGAGTATAAGTGCTTGCTAAAACCCCGATGATCTCCGAACCACATAAAAAGCCAGATCAGGAAGCACTTATCTGTAATTCCAGTGTTCATAAGGCAAAATGGGAATAACTGCCCAGAACCCTACAGGCTGTCCTCTGACCTCTACACTGTGGCATGTGTAAGCCTGTACTAATTAGTCATATATATAAACACACACATATTTGAAGGGGGGAAAACTGCCAAGAGAATTAAAGATAAACAGAACAAAGCAAACAAACAACCCCCCACCCAAAAACGCCCCCCCAAAAAACACAGCTATAGTTTTAGAGAAAATACACAGAAAAAACTTACCGAATAAAAGTCTATAATCCAGGGCTAGAGAGCTGCTCAGCAGTAAAGAGAACTGGCTGCCCTTGCAGAGGACCCAGAGTCAGTCCCCAGCACCCACATGGTGGCTCACAACCATCCAAAACTCCAGTCCCAGGGGATCCAATGCCCTCTTCTGGCATCTGTGGGACCAGGTACATACATGATACAGACATACACACATGCAAAACTAACATACACATAAAATAAAAATAAATCTTAAAGAAAAAAAGAAGACTGCTCTTCAAAAATGAACAAAGAATGCACCAAGGCCAATAATAAAAAGTTAACATCCCAACCTTAACAAAAATGGACCAAGGATTGGGGCATATTTCTGACCAAAGAACATATTCAGATGAAAAATCACTATGCAAAAATTCTTCTACATTACATGCAATCATGGAAATACAAATGACAGAACAGTGACATACTGACACGCATTTATCAGAATGGCCAAAATCCAGAAGCTGGTAGATAACACAAACTGCTGGTATGGATATAAAAGCCATAGCAACTGCCAGTCAGTGTTGGTGGAAATACAGAGCGGCAGTCCTTGCAGCACTGGGGCAGCTCTTACAAGATCTAACATTCCCTCACAATGTTGTCATACTTCTGTGGATGTACAGAGACATTTGCCCACAAAAAAACTTGCACACAAAGTTCATAGTAGTTTTCAGTCTTTTTTGCCAAAGTAATTACATCTTTTAGGCAGTGAATGGCTTTTTGCAAATTATGCCATACAGCTGTACCCACAGGCCATGAAAACACATGGTGTAAGCACCAATACACATGACTAAGTGAAATATGCTGATCCGGAGCAGAAGGCGGTAAAATCCCTACCACCAACTTGATCACATGAATGTGAAGCCCAGGACCCACATGCGTGTAGGAGACAATCAAGTCCTATAAGTTGTCCCCTGACATCTAAATGCCATGGCACTAGTGCACATGTAAATGCACATGCATGTGAGTGTACATACATACAAAAAATTTTAATGTAATTTTAAAAGCAATGTCCATTTGAAACGATTCCAAATTCATGACAGTCTTAGAAAAGCAAAGCTATGAAGACAGTAGAAAAGATCACAAGTTAGCCAGAAGAGTGTGTAGGAGATCAGAGAAGACACTTAGGGCAGTGAAAATATTGTGTATGACATACATCTGTATACATGTCTTTGTAAATCATGCAACTGTCCCAAGTCTTAGAAGGTACACTATCAAGAGTAAATTCCAATGTGAACAAAATCTGGGTGATTAAAAATGTGCTACTTTAGGTTACCAAGTAGAACTAACAAATATAAAAGGAGAGTAGGGACACAGGACTGCTAAAACACAACATTTACCAAAAAGTGGCTTCCAGTCTGCAATTTAAACACTCAAGAGGCAGAGACAGGATGATTATCTGAATGCCATCCTAGGCTATCCAGTTGTAAACCAGTGCTACATGGTAGGGCCCTATCCTAAAAAGCCAAGAACAAAAAGAATATGTAAACAAAAAAAGCACAAAGAAAACCCAAGTCTACACACATGTCAGAGTAGAAAGCAAATGGAAACACTGTATTTTCCACTCAACTGGAACCTAAGTACTCTCTAAAATGACACTGGGAGGGGTTGAGTGCCTGTTCATCATGTGCTCACATGAGCATGTACATGAAGAGGCCAAATTCACACTAAGGCTCTTCCTTGATTATTTTCATGTTTTCCCCTCTTGCATATGTATGTGTAGTGTATGTCACATGTGTGTAGAGGCTGATCTCTCACTGAACCAGGCGAGAGCTTGTCAAGCTTGAGCTAGTCCAGCTAACTAGTAATCTTGTCTTTGCTTAAGTGCTAGCTGAGACTACATGGCACGCCTGTCCAACTTTCACATTCTGGGGATTTGAACTATGATCCTTATGCTTAAATTTTATACAGTTCCCATCATAACCTACACCAGACCCCTTTCAATCAACTTCATGTTTTAGTTTTGCTTTTTGATAACTGAAGTAGTCTGGTCTCTCCTTTCTCCCTTTCTCCCTTCCTCCCTTTCTCCCTTCCTCCCTTTCTCCCTTTCTTCCTCCCTTCCTCCCTCCCTCCCCCCCTCTCTCTTACACACACACACACACACACACACACACACACACACACACACACACACACACACACACACTCTCCCCAGCCTCCTCTTTGATAAAGGGTCTCTCAATGATTCTGAAGAATGGCCCTGGGGCTAGGCTGCATGGCCAGCAAGCCCCAGGAAATGCATGGCTCCTTCCCCTTCACTATTGTTATATATGAGTGGGTGCTTGGGATCCAAACGTAAATCTTTAGGCTTACACAGCACATTAGCCACTGAGCAATCTCCCAGTCCCTAAAAGTAAAATATTTTTAAAAACTCCTCAGTCACGCAGTCAGAGGTTCATGAGGCTAGTAGCTGCTGCCCTGAAAGGTTAACTGCAAACATTTGGACTCCTGCAGAAAAACTACTGCAGAATACTAAACTCTCAGGGAAAGACGACACCGAGGTCTGAGAAGAGTGGTGAGACACTGCCTACAGCAGTCGGAGATTACCTTTCCTTTTCCACCTGCTCTTTCTCCCTTCTTTGTTGCTGCCACCATCACTGCTGCTGCTGTTCTCAGAGCTCTGAGAATCTGACTGACCATCACTGCTTTCTTCTGAACCTTCTGACAGCTCTTTCACTCCATCTGGCACATCTTTCTGAAAATGTAGGCATCCTGTTAGGACTGGTACCATTTTAGCAAATTGAAACTAAATTTCTAATATGTAATACAATAAATAATTAGCTGATTAATTTTTAGTATTATAAAATAGTAAAACCACAAATATTTGCTGAAGTCCTGATACTTCCCTTTTTGGAGGTCAAATAAGTAAATTTTCAATCTATATCCAAAGATGAAAATTACACACATTTATATGCAGGCACAACATGTGTTTAAATTACACCAGAACAGGTATATATAAATCCACATAAAAGATGAAACATTGAGGCTTAAAAAGCTAATAATAATTTTCTTAGACATAACTGTGTTATATGTAGGGTAGCACCCTATGTATTCTGAATTCAATTACAGAATTAAAGTCAGGAGAATAAGATTATCATATTATTTTCATCTAACTAGGTCCTCTATATTGGTTAATAAGTAGCAGTAAGAAGAGGAGTATTATTTGTTTTGTTGTTTTTAAGAATCATGTTAATCACTTTAGTGTTAACATTTAGTGAGAATGTTAGCCAGAAAGAATAACTGTATCTACTTAGTATGAGAAAAACATAACCAGGTAGCTGCATTTGAAAGGCTAGAGAAGTAAGGTTTTCTGGCTTTATCTCCTCCCAACTACACAGGTTTAGTCTAAGTTAATTTCTCATGCTTTAATTTTAGTTTCTAAGGTGAGGTAACAGTACCTACCTTAAAAGATCATATAGAAATTAAATGAGCTAATTATGTTTAGAATATTACCTTTATGAGAGCTCAATATTAGATACTATGTGTTCATATAGTATAGAAACCATATACAAATAAATGATTCGTGAATGTTATTTCTCTTAAGGGTTTTCTTTCCATCAGTACTTTATGGTCCCACATTTTTTTTTATACTCACATTTAAAAAAATGAGCTGACAGGCACAAAAAAATTAATCCTACATCTAACTGGCACCACGTAACATATTCCCAAGACCATTAAGTCCGATCAAATAATAACAGTTATTTTCCAATTAAATTTCTCTCTAATCCACTCTTATTGTTATACACTTTCTTAAAATACAGACCCCATATTTTTATATTCCTTCCTTCAAAATGCAGGACAGCTTTTATAGAGTTAGTTGCCAGCCAGACATCTTGACCTGTAGGTTCAACAAGTATCTGAAATACAAATATAATTATCTTCTTTTTGCAAAAAACGTGTGATCCCTCTGGGATCAATGGCTCATGCTCCAAACCTTAGGATCTTTTCTCACCCACTATTTTACACATCCCAAATGCAATGTGTTCTATTTCTTCAATGTCTTTGGGTCTCCCTCTTTTACCATTCTGAGTTCCTCCTTCAAACTATAATCATCTTTTCATGAAAATCTTCTTAGAACACTAGATTTGATCCAATGGTTCTCCCTGATGACCCCTGACATCTGCTTACTCAACACACCACCCAAACACACAAAGCTCAGTCAGGGTCAAACCTAACTGTTAGGTAGTATTTATCAATTATCTTGATTCCAGTGATTATCACTTAATCTATTTTTTTTCTACTTACAAATCTAGAATTTTTATCTGTCTCTTCATTTGAACTACTCATAGTAAATAGGAAGCAATAGGAAAACCTATTATTCCCTGAAGGCCTTCACTCCTCTTAAGTATATGTTAAAGTGCAGCTCAAATCTTACCAGTAAGTAACAGAAACTTTCTAAATCCCTTTATTCAAAACTAACCTTTTTTTGCTTCATTATGATGGTAAAGTTTCACAGTATATTATATAAATATAAATAATTTAATAATAAAAATGTGAGCATTGACGGTTCAAGAACTATAGTTTATCCATCTTTTATTTCTGGCATAGACTTGACAATGTGATATAACACATACATTATTTGAACTATAAGTTCTTTTTCTTTAAAGATTTTATTTTATGTGTTTTGCATGTATGCATGCATATGTATACATGTATGTGCAGTGTCTGTGGAGGCCAGAAGAGAACATCATGCTAGAAGCCAAACCCCATTCCTCTGAACTATCAACAAGTGCTCTTTGCTGCTGAGACATCTCTCAAGCCTTAAACTCTGAACTTTTGATACAGAGCACTAAGATTTTACACTTTTCTTATCAACTTTCAGATTAGGAAAACCTAATGGTTTACTGTTTGGTCTTTGACTCTAGTTCTTAAAACAGGCACCTAATGATTTAGCACCCCCTAAATGATAAGAGTTACAATATCTAATGTTGATAAGATGACTGACTCTGTGTGTTTCTAATGGCCTGCCACCTCAAAGTTGGGCTGACTACTTAGAGACAATTGTGTGATTTAAAAATTGGAACTTTTAGCCGAGATCTCACGGATGAAGGCTGAGTTGATAGCAATGAAAGGATGATGCTTCAATCACAAATCTTCCATTCAAGGCTAGCCCAGGGCTTTGGCTGAGCTTGCACATGGCTAAAATCACATTTGTGCTTGGAGCTGATATGCCAAGACAGTGACCATACTCAATGACCACCTCACTTTATGCATGTCTTTTATACGAATTACAATAAATGGAAAACTTAAAAGGTTTTCTCTGACATCTTTCTGTAAGCAGTCCTAGAAAGTTAATGAACGCCAAGAAGAAGGACATGAGACAATAATTATAGCTGGTCTATCAGAGGTTAGGTCACAACCAAAGACCTGTAACTGGCAGCTGAAGTGAAGGGGCCTGATACAACGGACAGACAGTGCAAAACCTGAGTTAAATTAAAGGGTGCCTAGCTGATTTCAGTCAGAGAATTGCTTGATGTATAGAGAAACCCTCCAAACACCTGATACCAGAGAACTGACCTAAGTGGTATTAACAATAGAAAATACATTTTGAGGTTTTCCCTCCATCTCTACAACACAGTAAGCACTTTAATGAATACAAAGAAAATAATGGAAGATCTAGAATAGGTAAAATAGCTAATCTAAAATAACTAGAAGAGTTAAAATAATCAAAAGTCCCACAATACACAAATGTTAAACACTGCAGAGTCAGAGGGAGTTAAGATTAAAAAGCAGAAAAGGATTTTGTATATTGCACAAATTGGTCCTAGAACTGAATATGGTCCTTTTGCCTTGGCCTCCTGAATATTACAATTGATAACCATACAACACCACCTTCAACTCCTAGATATGGGGTCTTGTTCCTCTTTTGTTTTGTATTGTTTAAGACAGGATCTTACTGTACATCACAAGCTTGCCTAGCTAGAACTCAGTGATACCTAGCTCTGCAGCCTGGGTGCTAGGATTAAAGGCATGCATGGGCACGCCAGAAGATGTCCATTTGTTTAGTTTTACATTATTTAGTATGTTAAGTATAGGCACCAATGTGGCATAGCACACATATGAAAGTTAAAAGGACAACTTAATTATGGAACTCTCCTTCATTTACATGTGCCCAGGGGACCAAAAATAGGTTGTCAGTACTTTTACATGCTGACCCATCTCAGCAGCCCAGATCAGATGCTTCTAATGTGAGTAGACTCTACACCACTGCTGAGCACTGTCACGTGCACCTAGGAGGTAAGAGGCGTCTATGGATTTGTCACTTTGGGTATTACTGTCTATCAAACATTCAGTCTGGCTTGCTGAAAAATTTCCCTTGTTATTATTTTAATTATTGGGTAACCACAAGCTTAAGCCTTACATCAAGTGAAAATGATTCTATACATTTGACAATAGCCATAATTCATGTATGGTGTCACATGGGCTGGGCCAAACAAAGTAAGTTAAATCTAAGTGAGGTGGGGGCCTCTTGCTTTAGTTACTGGACTCTTGTCTCTGTAGA
Organism: Rattus norvegicus; assembly: GCF_021556685.1. Taxonomy (NCBI): domain Eukaryota; kingdom Metazoa; phylum Chordata; class Mammalia; order Rodentia; family Muridae; genus Rattus; species Rattus norvegicus. The sequence goes on along the minus strand of NC_141539.1, from coordinate 32,690,561 downwards.
CTTACAGTTTGCAGAATGGAGACTCAGAATGAATTCATATACAATGAGAAGAAGCTGGCTGAGAATAAAGCTAAAAGAAAGAAAAGAGACCAAGACTAGATGACATCTTTCTGATCTAGCCTGGATTTCCCATGAATGTTTAGCTGTATGAGTTAAATTCTCTAGCCTTGGGGTTGGGGATTTAGCTCAGTGGTAGAGCGCTTGCCTAGGAAGCGCAAGGCCCTGGGTTCGGTCCCCAGCTCTGGGAAAAAAAAAAAAAAATTCTCTAGCCTTCTTACTAAGCTCATACAGATTTCTTTTCCTACTTGAAAGTGAAAGGATATTGATAAGAAAAGGTCACCATATCAGTGTATGAATTACATATTAGTCAAGTTGTTATAGAAGAAGAAATGTAGGAATTAAGTCTGACCAGAGTTCTATTCTTGTTATGATACAATATAGCCAACACTGACAAAGAAATCACATCTTTTGAACGTTAGTTTTCTCCCTTATAAAAACAGGAATAATAATCATAAGTTTTAGTGGGGAACATCATGAGTAAAGAAAAACATCTAAAATAATACCCAATTTGTAATGCAGATATTTTTAGCCTCTTTACACAAGAGAGCTCAGCAGTTAGGACCATGGACTGCTGCCCCTCCAGAGGGTCCAGGTCCAACCCATCACCCACACAGAAGCTAACTATCAACTGTAACTCGAGCTCCCGAGGACCAAACACCCGCTTCTGGCATCCATGAGCACTGCAAGTATGTGGTACACAAATACACATGCAGGCAAGACACCCATACACGTAAGATAAAATAAAGCTCAAATTATTTTAAATAAGAATATATTTTAAAAAAGTGCCTTTTTAGTATTCATGAGGCTCTGAGTTCAACTCACAGAAAATCTTCGCCCTCCCCAAAATTTACTTACTTACTTACTTTAGGGGTAAAATTTTATTTCTTCCTGGAAATAAGCTCCTCAAGAACAGAATTCTGTCTCTATGGCTCAATATTATATGTTGTCGCTTACTAGTGCTTGTCTCCCCAACAACTTACCTTCAAAGTATACACTCCCATTCTACCTGGGACTTTATAGAAGATGCCCTCTTCTCCTCGAGAGTTTGTGTGTAGCATTGCATTTAAGCATGCAAGAGGGGAAGTCCCACTAAAAGCAAAAAAGGTGAAGAATATAGTGATTAGTTTTCCTCTAAATATTTTTTGTAATTCTGACTTAATTTTTAATTGATCAATGATCCTTTATGTAACTTTACTAACTACTAACTGTAGCAATACAGAAACAGATTTCCACAAAGAAAATGAATAGACAATGCATCTTTAAATATATAAAGGGGGAAATTTTTAATTTAAACTTAAATAGAAGCAAAACAAAAAATTCACATAGCAATATGAAGCTTATTTTGCAAACCTACTCTATTTACACACGAAGCTTTACGAGAGGACATGAAAGTGGAAAGCATGCACACATGCATGAGAGAACATGCTTGCGCACACACATGCACACAGATTCAAATAAATATTTATAGTCTTGTATGCTGCTGCACTAAACTAAATCTGATCAGTAAAACTAAACTGCCATGGTTTCTTGTACTTAAATCTATCAAAGACCACATTAAACACTTTCAAAGGGATTTAATAAACTTCTTATATTGCATGTAGTAGCCCCCCCAATTTTAAAATTTGTTAAGTACATAATATCTAGATGTAAAAAAACTTTTCTGTCGGGCATGGTGGCACACAACTGTAATACAGAATGTAGGAGGAGACTGAGACAAAAAGACCACAAGTTCAATGCCACCCTCTATTATAAATCAAATTCTTAAGGGGTTTAAACTTTCATTTTTCAAGTGTCATCAGATCTTATTGCACTTCTTTTTAAAAGGCCAATAAAATTCACTAAAACACATCCATATCTTGATATGTCATTGTGTAAGGAAATGGGACTAGTATTTTACAATAAATCTAATGCTGGCTTCTTTTGTTAAGTACTATATATTAAGAAACTGGGGGAGCAACCTGGAGTTTACGTGCTGAGGTCCCACTCTATAGGTGCTGAAGAGTAAAGATTCAAATACAAGATCATAACTAAACATCTAAAGTTCACTGCCAAGACTGTCATGGAGGGGACCATGGAAGATACGTACAGGACTCTAATCAGAATCCTCACCACCTACGGGCTACTAAAATCATAAAGTGAGGATGCTACTATGAGAAGCCTTGCTGCTACTGCCAGTGAGAGCTAGGAAATATGACAGACGTTCTACAACATAGAAATGGCTGGAAAAGATTAGCTTCTAGATGCAAAAGAACCATATAGATCCATGGCTAGGCTGCTAAGGCTGGGGAATACAAGCTCACATTAGTTCTATGCTCAACACTTTTCTTTATCCACTACAATTTCTGTTACTTTTCTCTACAATAAACTCAAAGATATCTTAATAAGAAAAATCAGAAGAAGAAACAGGAAGGCTGGGTGTGGTGGCACATGCTTTTAATCCCAGTACTTGGGAGACAAGAGCGGGCAGATCTTTGAGTTCAAGGCCAGCCTCATCAATAGAGCCAGTTTCTGGATAGCTAAGGATACACAGAAGAAGCCTGTCTCAAAAAACAAAAAGTAAGGAGGTGGGGTAAGGGAGGGAGAGAAGAGAGAGAGAAACTAAATGAAACAAGAAAGATCTATGCAATTTTAAGCATAAAGTCACATGCATTAAAGAGTACCCCTGGGCATGGTGACTCACATATAAAACGAAGCCTTCCTAATGCTGCCACCTTTTAATACCCTTATGTTGTTGTAGTGAACCCCAACCAAAAAAAAAATTATTTTGTTGCTACTTTTACTACTGTTATGAATCTTAATATAAACATCTGTGTTTACCTATGGTTTTAGGACACCCCCTGCCAAAGGATCTGAACCCACAGTTTGAGAAGTGCTGCCCTAGAGGTTGAGGCAGGAAGACACCCATGTTCTGTCAGCCTGGGCTTCAAAGTAAAGACCCTGCTTCCCCCCCCAAAAAGTAACAGAGCAAGCTATAACATATCTAATTGTAGTGGCTAGAAAGATGGCTTGGTGGTTTATAACACCTGTTACTTTTGCAGAGGACCCAAGTGCAATTCCCAGAACCCACATGGAAGCTTACAAACATCTGTAACTCCAGTCTGAGTTACAATGTTCCCTTCTAACCTCTGAAGACATCAGGCATGTAATGTGGTGTGCATGGATGCACACACACACACACACACACACACACACACACACACACAAACAAACACACACACTACATGTATGTCTATATGAAAATGTCAGATCTTGGAGTTATAGACACTTGTGAGCTGCCATGTGCGTGCTGGGAATTGAACCCCAGACCTCTAGAAGAGCAGTCAGTACCCTTGACTGCTGAGCCATCTCTCTAGGCCTAGGACAAAACAACTTAACTGCACATTCTCAACTCATCTTCCTTTCAGTTCTCTGCTGGTGACACTCAAACCAACAGAGGTCATAACAACAAGGACAGATCTGGAAGAACTGACATTAAGAAAGGCAGATCACTGGAGCTCACAAGTCATCCATTCTAGCTAAACAATAAAGTTAAAAGGAGGCTGGGAGTGGGAGGGATGGGCAAGAAAATTCTTCATGTCCACCTCCAAACCATACCCACACATGTCTTGCAACCACATAAGCATGCACATATAACACACTCAAAAATAAAAATCCACACATAATAAATTAAACAAAGGAGTCTGTGAAATATCTTGGATATCTCTCATGGACAAGTACCCATTCTTTTTCTGAACTGTGATAATGTTACCACAGTAAAACCCAGAGAGAAGGCCACAAGAATGCTATGATTAAAGGCATGTGCAATGAAGCCCAGCTAAAATTATTTAATAAAAAAAAAATACACACAAGGGAAAACAACAAAAACAACAACAAACACTTCCTTGCCCAAGATTTGAAGGAATGCTCGCCTACCACTCCTTGTAAAGGCCATGTCAAATCCTTACCCCATTAACTGCCTACCTTTTACACAAAAGACAGACAACAAATGTGAGTTTAAGTTCTATCACTAACTATACAATTTTTTCCTGTTTCATTGTCTTTATGAGACAAAATACATATGAAATACCTAACTCCCATTTTAACCAAGAAAATTCTTGATGTCCACCTCCAAACTATGCCCACACATTTCAAATACTGGTTCATTATAATACCTATGTTTTGAATCTTATGATAAACAGGTAATAAAAAGTAGCTTTGAAACAGAATGCTTCTGCTTCTCCATTTCTGTGATAAGAGTACTGCCTACCTATCAATTTATTATCTTATTACAGATAATTAGGATACTAAGAGTTCTTTTTTTTCTTTCTCTCTTTTTTTTCTTTCTTTCTTTCTTTTTTTTTTTTTTTGGAGACAGTTTTTCTGTATAAGCTGTCCTGGAACTCATTCTATAATCCAAGCTGGTCTTGAACTCAGAGATCTAGCTACTTCTGCCTCCCCCTACTGAGTGGTGGGATGCACCCCCACTGCCCAAATTAGCATGCTTAAAGTTCTTAACAGTTAGACCAAGTTCCAATCACAGTGTTTGCCTCTAAAATAAGAGGTACATAAAGTTACATACATGTAAGACCTTTCTTAAGGTAAAATAAGTGCCAACATGAGTGAACACAGAGATTGAAATCTTTGTGAAAAAATGAATCATGGGTATAATTATACAAGAACTGAACTGGAGACAATTAAAAAATTATGTAAAATTTTATATCATTGCCCTATTAGGTGGTTATTGCTCATTTAGCAATGTTAATTTTGTATCTTAATAGCTAGTGCTGTTATAACTGCTTTCTGTTTCTTTAAAAAAAATTACTTTTAGAAACTGAACTGGGTCCTCTTCACTACTGAGATCTGTCTCCAGCCAAGCTTCATTTTCTGTTTTTGTATCAGAGCTATAATGCCAGATGATGTGGATGTGGATGCTGAACTTCTGAGTTTTTAAATAGTTGTCTGAGTCATTTAACCAATTCCTAGTATTTTCTATTAGGAATTCTTTCTCAGAGTAGTAACTTAAAGAATTATGATAAAGGTTGGAGAGATGGCTCAGCAGTTAAGAGCACTGACTGCTCTTCTAGAGGTCCTGAGGTCAATTCCCAGCAGACACATGGTGACTCACAACCATCTATAATGGGATCCAATGCCCTCTTCTGGTGTGTGTCTGAAGACAGCGACATATACAAAATAAATCTTAAAAAAAAAAAATGAATAGCACTATCCATTATTTAAAAAAAAAGTTATGGGGCTGGAGAGATGGCTCAGCGGTTAAGAGCACCGATTGCTCTTCCAGAGGTCCTGAGTTCAATTCCCAGCAACCACATGGTGGCTCACAACCATCTGTAAAGAGATCCGATGCCCTCTTCTGGTGTGTCTGAGGACAGCTACAGTGTACTTATATATAATAAATGAATAAATCTTAAAAAAAAGAAAGAAAGAAAGAAAACATTTTAAAAAAAAGTTATGTTAAGTCTTAGATTATATTAACTGGCTTTGACTTTAAGCCTCAAAAACAAATGCTGAAATAGGAGGAAGTTATTAGATGGTATCATGCATATGGAGTAAAACCACAGAAAACTGGGCGTGGTGGCACACATCACATTCAATCTTAGAGATTGTGGAGACAGCATTTTGGAGACAGATCTTAGAAAGAACCTGCTTAGAATGAAACAATCAAAAGCAGACCAGAACAAAAGAAGTAGTCCACCCTAAGTCACTTTGTCCTCAAAGACCTGAGACCACCACCTCCACCTATAAAGTATCCAACAAACCAAAATCAAAGATCCTGCCATCAGAGCACCACACCACAGGCAAGCACACTTAGCACATACACACTCATTCATGACCTAACTAAGTACTAAAGTTAGAAGAGATTAATCTCTATCTATAAGCAAATATAACATATACATGACACAAAAATATGTATTTCCCTGCTCTCTCAAGCCTCACATAAAAGTCATGTAACTAAAATAAAAACAAAAGCCATACTATAAAAAGGGAATTGCTGCAGCCTCAGGTTATCTGAAGTGGCATGCAAACACACAGTCATTTCAGTAAAGGATTGAGACTATGATTTTAATCTGTTCTGCCTAGTTTCAGGTAAGTATCACGGGATTAAACAATTGACCAATATTTTCTCTATGTAAGTCAAGCAAATATATTTTCAATCTCACAGGCAACGTGCACATCTCTATCTTGTGTTTTCATCAACATGCTGAATTATACTTCAGAGCTATAAAGCAAATGAAAAATTTGATAAACCTTAATGCCAACAATTTCTAAAATTATGGCTATGTAATGATTACAAACCATAAAAATAAACAATAAAAAAGCATACTCAGTAACTAATATTTATGTACTATCAATATTACTTCATTTCTAAGATAAAGTAAAAATTATACACATAAAGGCACACTCAATAAAACTTGTAAAAGAGTGCTTTACAATTGCTTAATACTCCTTTAAAATAAAGTAATACTTCTTACCTTCTGGAGTTGGAATGCACCCCAAGAAAATAAGAGGAGGGAAAAAAAAAGTTTTAATTTTTCTTTACAAGTAATAATAAGTAAGCTCCCCCAAATAATTTATACCATGATCTTCCAGCAATACTAACAATCCTCAAATTAGAAACAATCACCACTTTACTATGTAAAACATTAATTTTTTTTAAAATTAATCTAAAACATTATTGTCTAAAATCGCACATTTAAATTTAGCTATATAGCCTAAGCTACTATAGAAAAACAAGTGAAATACTTGAATTTTATGAAAAATTCTAACTATCAGAGCAGCTTAGAATTAGTGAGAATTTTGTTAACAATATTCTTTTTCTCATGCATTTTTATTACAAGGAGTCATCATAAAGCCATCAACAATGGCCTTGTGGGTTATTTGCTTTTCTTTGATCTATAATGAATTTAATGCAAATTTAAACAACAGATTAAATTATATTATTGCTGCTGCTGGGTATAGAGGCACATACTTGTAGTCTCAGATTTATGAATTCTAGGCCAACATAGGCTATGTGGTAAATCCTGGCTAAAGAAAACAAAACAAAACAGCAAGCTGGAAAGGTGGTATATACCTGAATCTCATTAGTTACTTACAAGGTTCAACCTCCAAGCCACCCTGAGTATTATGAGATCCTACCTACCCCTCACCCCTCCCCCAAAAAAAGAGAAAACAAAAAGAAAACAAAACCTTTTTCTATCAATACCTAAGGGTTTTGTTTCTGTTTAACTTCTTCTTCTTCTTGACAATTCTACAGAGTTTGCAGGCTATAACCAGTATATAAGGAGAGAGAGGATTAACCACAAAGGCAAGCTAATCCTAGAAACACATGTTATTAACTTAATAAAAAATGTGCATGTGGGGGTTGGGGATTTAGCTCAGTGGTAGAGCGCTTGCCTAGCAAGCGCAAGGTCCTGGGTTCGGTCCCCAGCTCCGAAAAAAAGAAAAGAAAAAAAAAAAAATGTGCATGTGTCTTTTGGGAGTTGGTTCTCCCTTTTCCACTCCTCCCACCAGAGGTCAAACTTAGGTGTGTATCAAACAAATGCTTTTATCTGGGAGTCATCTTGCAGACACAAAATGTTCTTCATTCTTAAATTAGGCTTTTTCTAATGAAATCACTTTGGGGAAATTTAGCTTGGTAAATAGCCAAAAAAGATCTACTTTCCAGAGATAACGATTTCTCCCATAAAGCAATGACAACGAACTCTATTCCGTTTGTTATGAAGGCACCAAAAATGCTGTATTTTGATTTTGATTTGGTGCTCTAAAACAGGGCATGGTAGTTCAAACAAGAATGGTCCCCATAACCTCAAATACATTTGACTGCTTGGTGTCGTGTGTCATCGTCATTCTCCCCCTACCCTCTTTTGGAAAGGATTGGGAGGTGTGGCCTTCTTGGAGGCATACCTCTGGGAGTGGGATAAAGTTTCAAAAGCTGTCAAATTCCCAGTTACCTCACTCTCTGTGTCTCAAGCCTGTGAACCAAGACTCAAGCTCTCAACTGCTGCTCTAGCATCCTCTATAACTGTAAATCCAATTTAAAATCTTCTTTTATAAGATCCCTTGGTCATCATGTTTTATCCCAGTAACAGAAAAAGTAACTAATACACAAAGCGTTGCTGGATAGCCCTGTCAGCCTAGTATTCAATATATAACCAAGGTTGGCTTTGAATTTACGGCACTTGTCTCAGCTTCTAGAACACTGAGCTTACAAATGTGCCCCACCATACCTAACTTTTCTTGTTTCTATTTTTTGGTTCAAATTTCTTATCTTTACAAAATAACTCCAGTATAGATAGTCAAATTTCTTTCTTTTTTTTTTATTTATTTATTTATTCTTTTTTTGTTATCTACTTTCTGTAGCTGTCTTCAGACACACCAGAAGAGGGCATCAGATCCCATTACAGATGGTTGTGAGCCACCATGTGGTTGCTGGGAATTGAACTCAGGACCTCTGGAAGCGCAGTCAGTGCTCTCAACTGCTGAGCCATCTCTCCAGCCCAATTTATTTCAATATACAGAATGAATGACATAATTTAAAACTTCTTGAGAACAAAAGTTCTAATTATGCAATGATTATATACTAACATAACGAGACACTTAGAAATTGATAATCTTGCTCTTGCTCTGCCCTCTTGCTCCTGTTCCCTCTCTCTCCAAATGCTCACAGCCAGCTTCTTCTCTCTCTCTCTCCCTCTCCCTCACTCTCTCTGTCTCTCTGCCTTTCTTTGTCTCTACTCCTTCAACTCCCCTCTCCATGCCCTGAATAAACTATACTGAATACTAAAAAAAAAAAAAAGAAAAGAAATTGATAATCTTTGATCATATTAACACATCTACTACATTTGAAGATTAAACATGTATTTATTTATGTATTCATTTTTAAATGTGCATATGTGCGTGTGTGTGTGTATCTGTGCATGTGTGTGCCACAAAATGCATGTGGGGACCAAAGGACAACTTCCAAAAGTTATCTCTCTATTTCCACTGTGAGTTCTGGAGATTGAACTTAGATCATTAGCCTAGCAAGAGCTTTAACTCCTTGAAACTCCTCAGCAGCTCTCTTTTACTTATTTAGTTTTGAAGAGAGGATCTTGCTATGTTGCCCAAGTTGGTCTAGAACTCACAGATTCAAGTGATCTTCCAAGACTTAGTCTCTCTAAAGCATCTCGGACTATAGACAAAGTGTCACGATGCCCAACAAAGACTATGACACATATAATAAACTTTTTCCATTTCATTCTTGTTAACAAATCTTATTTCTTCTTCCGCTGCTTACCTCTAGTACTTGACATATAGTAATTTTTATCCAATAATTATCAAGCTCAGTATATCAAAAATACAAACGAATAGGTGAAGGCTTAAAGATGACTCCAGACCTTCCTAAGAATTAACATGCATAGCACAGATAGACACTTTACCTTCTCATGAAGAGTTTGCTTTTTTTTTTATTTTATATATACTATGACTTAAAAACAACAAAGACTGACAGATGAATAAACCTGAAGTTCAGAAAGTATATTATACTAATCAATATGCAAGACAAAGAATACTAGTATATACTAAATATTATTAAATACACTAACCAAATATAATCATTATAGTAATAGTTTAATAACTTGCCTGATTTCTTTCAGTCCTTCTCTCTGGATAACTTGTAGAATTTCTTTATGACTCATGGGTGTATTGGGGTATTTTTCTAAGACCTGAAAAACAAGAAAATAACAATAAATTAATTTTTATTTTACGTTCTCATTCTTATAGTTGTCTATTATTATGACTATGTCAATAATTAGATCTAAAGCATAAATATCTAGAGATTTCATCCAGACTTTTTTCTCAACCACACACAAATTCTAAAACAGAAACAGATCAAAAAGGCTAAAATTAACATTTGAATTACTCAATGAATATGAAATTGCTTAATTTTAGTCTCCACTTCCAAGTCACGTCCCTACCTGTGAGCTATCACTGTACACATCTTAAGATTATCTATTTTAACAAGGTGTGATGGCCCATAACTTTAATTCCAGCACTGGGAAACAGAGACAAGTGTATCCCTGAATTTAAGCCAGCCTGGTCTAGAGTAAGTTCCAGCGCAGCCAAGGATACACAGAGAAACCCCGTTGTTAAAAAAATAAATAAATAAAAATCTATGTTTACATTTCTATCAGTAACTAATACCGCATGGACATACAGTAGTATTCTAAATCAAATAAATGAACATATAACTATATTAAATTTGCATCTGTGGAACATATATCTCCCTGCTTTCTGACTGCAAATGTAATATGGCCTCATACACCCCTGCGCCATGTGTTCCCCACCATGCATAATGAACTATCGCCTCAAACTGTAGTTAAATTAAACCCATGATTCCTTTAAAAAAAAAAAGAAAGAAAGAAAAAGAAATCAGTATCAGTGTTTCGGATGTAATAAAGACAGTAAGCATAGTTTGTTCCCCACTAAATGTAACTAAAAGTCTGGACAGAATGGATAAAATAATTATCTGAGGACTTCAAAAATGGTAGCAGATAAAAGGAAACCACAATTAGAAAACAAACAAACAAACAAACAAACAAACAAACAAACAAAAACATGGTTTAGTCAGATGTGGATTTCCTGGTTTTGTTTTCTCTATAACCTCCTGGCCTGGACTCAACTGCAACCCAAAACCCAAGAGCACACAGATACAAATGTCATCATGTTTAACTGAAGCACAATGTCACAGAGAAAGGGAATTCTCCCAAGTTGTTTTTAGACTTTGGGGTATGTCACTGTCCTTCTCTCTCTCTCTCTACACCTGCCCAGGCAACATAGTGGTAGCTATAAACCAGTATCACACTTTAAAACTAGCCCCTAGCTGAAAAAAAATGCAAAATAGAAGATGAGGAGAGCTGAAAAAATTCTAAAAAATTAAGGCGTTTTGAATTTTAGTACATAGATTTAAGACATAAAGCTAATGCCAGGCACATTCCTTTAATCCCAGCACTGGAGGTAGAGGTGGGCAGATCTTTGTTTTTGTTAGTTCAAGACCTTGTTGCCAAAACAAACAAAATTTCTCCATAGAATTTGAACAAGCATTTGATAGGTTCTTTTAGTTTGGTTTGAGGACAGATTCTCCAGCCCAGGCCCATAGCTCCCTACACAGCCAAGAATGCCCTTGAACTTCTGATCCTCCAGTTTCCACCTCCCCAGTTCAGGACTTCAGACACACTCCATCTACCCAGTTTGAACTGGGGATAGATTCCAGGACTTCTTATATGCAATGAAGCACTCTACTAAATGAAACCTTTCTCTGGACCCTCATGGCTGTGTGATCCTAACAGCAACAAAATGTCAAATACATAATCTGAAATCACTCTACAGAGTTCACAAAAGACAAACTACAAACAACAGACCCAAAATGGCAACTCTTAGGCTTATAAGACTTGTACAAACAGCTATGCTTCAAGAAGCCATGTTTTAACTACAGCACTCAGATGGTGAAAAAGGATTGCCCCCCATGACCAAAAGTTTGTGTCACATACTATTTCTGATGTCAGCTTCATCAAAAACTTTCCCAATATTAGATGAAGTAAAGAAAATAGCATGTTTTTCTCTGACTATTTTTAGCCCTTTGTTTTTTCTGCAATTTTCACCCCAAATAACTAATGATATGTTAATTTGTACTAATAAAAAGCACAGGAATAGAAAACAGAAATAAAAAATAATATATATAAAACCGCTCCTCTGTGAAACTACACTATACTGCAAGAAAAAACAAGAGTCCAATATCATGCATAAAACACTCGTGTTTTCATGTAAGCTGGACTTAGAATAGTATGTGACTGTGTAATTCCAGCACTATAGAGAGTGAGGCAGGAGGACCCAGGGTTATAAACCAGCTTATATTACATACATAGATTCTGTCTCCCCGTCAAAGTAGTTTGTGCCTATAATTACAGCACCTAAGAGAGACAGGAAGATCTCAACAAAGTCTAGGCCAGTTTGGGCTACAGAACATGTATCCTTCTATAACAGCCTGGGCAACAGAACAAAACCAGAACCTGGGAAAGCAGAGTCAGGTAGCACGCCTTCAATCCCAGTACCCAAGGAGGCACAGGCAGGCAGATCTCTGAGTTCAAGGCTAGCAGGTCTACAGGGCTCCAGGCCAGCCAGGGTACACAGAGAAACCCTGTTAAACAGAAGAAAGAAGGCAGGAGGAGGAAGAAGGAAGGTGGGCAGAAATTTAGAAGAAGAAAGGGTGGGATGAAAAAAGAAAGAAAATAAAAATTAAAGTAAAAACAAGAAAAGCAGGGCCTAGGACTGTAAGACAGATCAGCAGTAAGGCCGCCACCAAGCCTGACATCCTGAGTCCAATCAAGGAAGAGAAGGCCTCTTGCAATGTTTTTACAGCTGTGTGCACATGCACTCACAAATAAACAAAAAGGACAATTTATCCTTTTGATAACTTAATTTTTGTTTATAATTGTCTTAGTCCCCCTAAGAATGAGCGCACGCGGAAACACACACACACACACACACACACACACACACACGTCAAAATATTTCTGAGCAAAAGCACTATACTAACCTCATCATTATTTTTACTATTACTACCACTACTATTTAGATAAAGGAAGTGTAGAATTACTAAGGGAAAGTGAGGAAAACTTGTGAAAGTGGGAAGGATTCCAAGGGAGACATACCTATTACATTCTTTTACCACAAATTTAATGTAGACTAGCAGTTTTCCAAAACAGTTACCTTACTCTAAAACCACAGGAGGGCAGTGTTTGTCTCACAAAAAAATTCTACTGAAACTGTCCAAACTACAAAACAATTTTTAAGAGATATTCTTAAGACAATATAGTTAAACATGGGAAAAAGTTAAATAACAAAAGTATAAAGAAGTCAAGGGTAGTGGACAAGGTTCTTAAAGTACTGAATAATACTACCCCTCAGCCAGAAGTAGCAGGTAGGATTCTATTTCTAGAACCCAAAAGGCAGACAATGGATCTCTGTGAGTTATAGGCCAATCTGGCCTACACAACAAGTTCCAAGTAGACCGGGGCTACACAATAAAATGCTGTCACAAACGAAACAAAGCAAAACAAAAAGTATATTTAAGTTTTCAGTGATCTAGGACCTGGAGAGATGGCTCAGAGGTTAATGCACTGACTGTTCTTCTAGAGGTCCTGAGTTCAATTCCCAGCAACCACATATAATGAGATTTGGCACCCTCATTTGGCCTGCAGGCATACATGCAGGCAGAATACTGTATATATAATACATAAATCTTTTAAAAAATTATCAGTGATGGATAAAGAGTTTGAATTTTGCATAGTGTAGACTATTTAATAATTTTACATTTAAAATGTTAACACATGCCTTAAATCTCAGTACCTCAGAGGCAAGTCTTTGAGTTCAAGACCAGCCTGGTCTATAAAGCAAGTTCCAAGACAGTCAGTTCTGCTGCACAAAGGAATCCTTTCTTGAAAACCAAAGTATTTACCACCCCAAAAGCCTTATAGGATAACTAATACTTCTGTTAATCATTGAGATGGCTCACACATACAGAATGAGAATGAAGAAAAGCTATAGCTATCAAATTTGAGTCTTATGTAGTGGAACATACCTTTAATCCCAACACCTGGGTGACAGAGGCAATCAGATCTGAGTTCAAGACCAACCTGGTCTACAGAGAAGAGTTCCAGGATAGTCAGCACTATGCAGAGAAACCCTATCTTGACCAGCCATAGGGGTTGGGGGTTGGGGGTCATTTGAAAAGATAGCTCAGCAGTAAAAGCAAAGGATGCTCTTCCAGGGAGTTCAATTCCCAGCGCTGGTATGAAGATTCAGTTCACAACCATCTATAGCTCCAGTTTAAAGGGACCCAACACCTTTTCTGGCCTCCATAGGACCAAGTGTACAGGCAAAACACCAAAACACATAACATTTTTAAAAAGCCAAATTTGGGGGTTGGGGATTTAGCTCAGTGGTAGAGAGAGTGCTTGCCTAGCAAGCGCGAGGCCCTGGGTTCGGTCCTCAGCTCCGAAGAAAAGGAAAAAAAAAAAAAAAGCCAAATTTATTTTGAAGTTGTAGTGGTCAACAATGTCTAAACTACAAAATTAATCAAAACATTTTTTTAAGCAACAAAATTGTTTTAACTATCTGTGGGAGCTCAGACTCCATTTAATCAAGAGGAAGGTCATCAGATTCAACAGGTTTAGTAGTGAATTGGAATCCAGAGGCAACAACTAATACTTTAGTCTTCCAACAACAGAAGTAAAGCAGGAATGGGAGTCAATGAACTGTCAATAACAGAAATAAATTTCTAACCAAAATAGAAGATCCAAATTTTGATCCCAACATGAGAAGAAAGGACAGCTTTAACAACTGCTTCATCATCCAAATCTCTACTACCTGGTATTTGAAACTGAGGAACAAAATGAAGCTGCTGCTTCCCCCCACTTATCAAACTCACTATATACAAACATATGAGAGCTGAGAAACTGAACTATATACACAGTAAAACCATCCTATTGGAAAGAAAAAACGGAGGAAGGAAAAGAAAACAAACAGAAATAAATGGAGGCACTCCAAAAAGAAAACAAATACTAAGGGGAAGAAAATATAACTTGGAATCTGCTTTTATATGAACTAGCTTCTAAATTTCACTATGATGACATTCTAAAATCAATTCTCTTCACTCAAGCCATAACCTTCCTAGGTCTAGTGAACTGTGCTAGATTTCACCCCCCAAAAGTTAAAGTTAAGCACTTATTTCTATTTTATTTCTCCAAGGTCAGTGACTATGTTACATAGTAACGAAGTCACAAACAAGACAAAGGTAAGTTATACCACCTTTAAAAAAAATCAAGTTGTACTATCAATAACACTTGGCACTGAGTGGGAAGATTAAAAGGTTTTCTTCTGGGGAGGGGGAGGGGTTAGGGGGATGTTGGCCCAGAAACCGGGAAAGGGAATAACATTCGAAATGTAAATAAGAAATACTCAAGTTAATAAATAAAAAAAATTTTAAAAAAAAGGTTTTCTTCTTGTTTGCCCTTTCTGTATCTCCTATTATGTACAAGTTTTATTTTAACCTAGGACTTTCTGCTTTATGCAATCAGATATTCCCTTTGGTGGATTCCTTACGTTTACTTTCCAAAGAGATATATGAAGTAAACTATTTGTAAATATGACATAAAGTGATAAAGCTCATATTATGTGAAGTGACAATCATAAACACAGTCTAAAGAAAAACCAGGGAGAAAACTGGAAAACACTATTACATGCAAAGTTGTCTAAGATAAATCAATGAGAAAATACTAAAAGAAAGCATGGGAAAAAAAAAGAATGAACTCAGAATTGCATACTGAAGCAGAAGGGTCTTTCTTTAGTTCCAGGCCAATCTGTGCTATATGATTCAAAAAACAAGCAAAACATGCACCCCTAACATCTGGAAGAGAACTAATAAAAAGAAGAAATGTTGATAAATCAAGCACAATTAGAAATACAAAAACAATTAAAATTTTATAAGAAAAACTTCAGATGGAAATATAACAGTCAGAAGTACATAGAGAAACCCTGCCTCAAAAAACCAGTTGTGGGGAGGGGTGAAGAAAGGGGCCAGAACAGAGCAAGCTTGTATCTATTAAGCTTCTTCTTTGTCCTACCTCCAAGAACTAGCCACTGGCAGGTATATGGAAACTGCAATTTGAAGAAAAATGGTTCTGTACAAACTATGTAGTGTATGTGATATACTTTCCTTCTAGATGCTGGGAATTAAGTTTCCTATCCTGTTCTCAATAAAAACTCCTTTTTGGTTTTTTTTGGGGTTTTTTGGTTTGGTTTGGTTTGATTTGGTTTGGTTTTTCAAGACAGGGTGTCTCTTTGAAGAAGCCCTGGCTGTCCTAAACTCACTTTGTACACCAGGCTAGCCTCTCGAACTCAAAGATCGGTCTGCCTCTGCTGAGATTGAACACATGTACCACCATGCCAGGTTCCAACTCCTCGTCATAGCATTCCTAGAGGAACTAAGCATAGTGTGATCTTACTCAGAAAACTCTTGAAACCATCCTCCAAATTTCACCTCAAGCTTATCTTCCATTTGTTCATTTCAATTTAAATTTTCTGTGTATATATACATGTTCATGTATGTATGCCTGTGGGTAGAGGTCAGAGGTCAACTTCAAGTACATTTACCTTAGCAGCCCTGCACCTTCCTTTTTAAAACATTCTCTCTCTTGGGCCTGGTGCTAAACAATAGGTTGGACTGGCTGGCTTTTGGCCATCGAATTCCAGGGATCTGCCAGTCTTTCTTCCCCAGCCCTAAGATTACAAGCATACACTATCCTATGGCTTTTTATGTGGGTGCTGAGGATCCAAACTCAGGTACTTATGCTTAAGTAGGTAGTAAGCAACTGACCAACTAAACCATCTTTCCAGCATTGTTTTGTTTTGCTTTGTTTTTGTCTCATGTAGCCTAAAGAGCCTTTCAATTTGAAATCGTGCCTCCATATGCCCCAAGTACTAAGGTTATAGGTCCATGCACCATGTCCTGCTTCTACCATACCCAATTTTGAACTGAATTCTTTGCCATAATAAATGACAACTATTAGTATGAGTAAAAGCTGAGCTCTATGTGTCTTACAGAACCAAACCTGGAGGTGGTTATCAGGGCGCTCTCCCACAAAAAGAAACTGAAGAGTTTGTTGCTAAGAGACAATGCTCTAAAAGAATAGCTGAAAAGTTTTTAAGGCAGAAAAGAAGTACTTTCAGAAAGAATCTGAACAAAAAATAATGAAAGAACAAGTCAGGCACATTGACCTCCAGCATTTAAGAGGCAGAATGATCAGGTCATCCTTGACTGCATAGGAATTCTACACTATTGTGGTTGGGAGCACTGACTGCTCTTCCAGAGGTTTTGAGTTCAAATCCCAGCAACCACATGGTGGCTCACAACCATCTGCAATGAGATCAGATGCCCTCTTCTGGTGTGTCTGAAGACAGCTACAGCATACTTATATATACTTAACACATAATAAATAAATAAATCTTAAAAAAAAAAGAAACCCTGTCTCAAAAAAATATAATATAAAAATGACATAAAGATTAAGGAGTTGGGAGGTTGGAGAGATGGCTCAGTGGTTAAAAGCACTGCTCTTCCAAGGGACCTGGGTTCAATTCCCAGCACCCACATAGAAGCTCACAACTGTCTGTAATTCCACTTTCACGGTTTCTGACACTCTCACAGAAACACACATAAAATAAAAACAAATAAAAAAAAAAAAGAGTGGGGTGCCAAAGAGATGACTCAGGCTAAGATCAGTGGCTGCTCTTCCAGAAGACTCTAGTTCAATTCCCAGCACCCACATGGCAATTTACAATTGTAACTCCAATTTCAGAGGATTCAATGCCCTCTTCTGACCTCCAAGGGCACCCACCAGATATGCACATAGCTTACAAAGATACATACAGGCAAAACATCCAAACATGTAAATTAAAATAATAAATTTGAAAAATAATAAGAGCAAATATATGGTAAGCATAGTAAGTAGGCTATTCTCATGAACATTATTTTTTTCCATGATAAAATACAAAAATCTTCATAGGCTTTCCAATTTGTAGAAAAAAAATATATATATATACACACATACACACAACACACAAGTGATAGTAAAGGGAACTATATAGTGGTAAGTAAAATAGTGACTCTAAACATATTCACGAGAAGAGAAGTAGGTATATACTGTGTTCTCTACAGCAATGGTAGTGTGAGGACAACAACCAATCAAACAACTGAAAAATAAGGTGCAGTGGCTCACACCAATGATCATCGCTGAGGTAACTAGCCAGGAAGATCCACAGGAATTTGAGGTCAGCTTCAACTAGCGTTAGAGGCTCTATCTCGGAGAACCAAGTGGAAAATGACTAAGACCCCATGCCCCTTCCCAGGAACCTGGCAGTTAATGATTGCTAGGAAGTAGGGAGAGGCCTTTCGTCAGTGGCTACACTGGGAAGGTGACTGATGATCACAAGCCTATAAATAATCCCTCATCCATGCATCTGTTATCAACCAGAATGAAAACTCCTTGGGCCACCAAATTGTTGATAAAGTAGAAGAGGAACTAGCTGGGAAGAGGAAGGTGTCAGCAGATCAACAAGGAAGGATAACAGAGGATAAAATGATAGAAATTCATCATGCACAAGTATGAAAATGTAATGAAACCCATTATTAGGTATACTTAATATACATTAATAGAAAACACTAAAGGTAAGTGAGCCAGGCATGGTGGCAAGCACTCAAGGCCAACCTGAACTACTTCACAGGTTCAAGCTGGTGAGGGCTATATTGCAAGCCTGATTTTAAGAAGTAAGTCCTAGGCAGGTGTTGGTGGCTCACACATTTAACCCCAGCACCCAGGAAGCAGAAGCAGATGGAAGTGAGGACACCAGCCTGGCCTACAGAGCAAGTTCCAGGACAGCTACTGAGAAATTCTGTCTCAAAAAGTAAAACAAAACAAACAACAAAATAAATAAGGCCTTGGAGAAAGAGCACATGCACCTTGTTCCTGTTTCTTTGTGCTTGTGCACTGGCTTCTAGCACTTGTATTCTCTCCCCAACCCTGCCACCATGAGGGTTTTGTCTCAACAAATAGGAAGGGGGCAGCTATTTAGTTGTTGGCATGAAAAGACACTCGTAATATAAAAAAGCAAATCACAGAGCTTTACAAAACGCACACCGCCGCCACCTGTTTGGGATTTAGCATCACAGGTAACTTAGGTACAATTTTTTAAAAATCATTCTATTTTATATGATTAGGTGTTTTGCCTGCATGTATATGTGTCTATGTACCTCCTGCATGCCCAGTGCCCAAGGCTCAGCAGAGGACATTGGATCTCCTAGAACTAGAGTTATAGATGGTTGTGAGCCACCATGTGGTTGCTGGGAACTGAACCTGGGTCCCCTACAAGAAAAACAAGTGCTCTTAACCACTAAGCATCTCTCCAACTCCAAACTGAACATTTTTAGTATTTTAGTATGCACATTTTCAGTAGTCTAAAGTCATCTGGAATTATATACCTCTGTCTTCGTTTTGTAAATAGTGAAAATATATAAATTTTATAAAATTGGTTTGTTTTTTATTTCTGAGGAAGTTTCATGTAGCCTAGGCTGGCCTCAAATTCTATGTATCCAAAGCTAGCCTCAAATTTCTGACCCTGCTAGATTTATATAAATATGAGTAACCATGATTACATGATTTAAAGCATGTAATACAATTTAAGTCATATTGAAAAGGTTTTAAATTTAGTATATTCAGTAACATGGGACAAAACTAAAAACATAATGAATCATATTGCACCAAAAGTAAGAAATATATATAATACCAAAAACTTTAGAGTGCTTAATTCTAATGTGGAAAGAATATAAAAGTATAGGGGTAGTCAAAACTTCTGTAAAATAACAAAGGCAGGTTTTTGTACTGGTCAATTTCTATAGTCATATTTCCACTTCCTAACACATCTTTTCCTTTTTTTTAAAGATTTGTCTATTTTATTTTTATGAGTACACTGTAGCTGTCTTCATGCACACCAGAAGAGGTCATTGGATCCCATTACAGATGGTTGTGAGTCACCATGTGGTCACTGGGAATTGAACTCAGGACCTCTGTAAGAGCACAGTGTTCTTAACCATCAAGGCAACTCTCCAGCCCTCTTTTTATTTTCTTTAGGGGAGGAATAAACAGGGTCCCACTATGTAACCCAGGCTGGCCTCAAATGTTGAGACCCTTCTCCTTGAGCTTCCCAAGTGGATTTTAGGTATGTGCTACAAAGCCCTAGCTCTATACAATATTTGTATTAACAAAGCCAGGTGTGGAGATTGCACACCTGTCGATCTCAGAACTTGGGAAGTCTCCACTTCCCAAGGAGAATCTGTCACCTTTGGCCACTGGGAATTTGAGGTCAATTTGAGCTACACATATTCATGTTAAATCAAACAAACAACCCAAAACAGGATGGTCGTTTCATGGATAATGAAACTGCATTGACCTCTTTTTTTTTTTTTCTTTTGTTTTTTTCGGAGCTGGGGACCACTGAGCCAAATCCCCAACCCCTCTGCATTGACCTCTTAAAGGCAGATAAAAATCTGTGAATGAGAAAACAGCAGGCAACTCTGCAGATCTGAGATTGTTTTTTCAAGTTTTCACAATCTAGGAGATAAAGGAGTAGCTCCTTTTGTAGCAAACATTATTTTTTTAACATTGTAAAAAAAATTTTGGAAATAAGACCCAGCTACCTAGGCCAAACTGGCCTTGTTATCAAGATATTCTTGCCTCTCCCACAAGATGCTGAATTGCAACCCTGTCCCAACAGGGCCTCTAGAAAATTTTAACTCAGATATCCAAAATAGATATTCCTAGAGACAGGAGACTTTTCAAGACAGGGTTTCTCTGTGTAGCCCTGGCCATTCTGGAACTCTCTCTGTAGAGCAGGCTGGTCTTGAACTCAAGAGATCTGTCTGCCTCTGCCTCACAAGTGCTGGGACTAAAGGTGTGTGCCATTACTGCCCAGCCCCAAAATAGACTTTTACTTTCTGTTTTGCCTTCAACAAGGTAAGAGGTGTATGTGTAGACTTTCAGGACAAAGGAGTGGGAATTGACTCGATGGATAAAGCCCTTACAGAACAAGCATAAGGGCCAGAGTCAGATAGCAAAAGACACAGAAAATTCAGGGTGTGGGGACTCCAACGATAGTTCAGAGGATAAAGGCATTCCTCCAGAAAGCCAAGGTTCAGCTCACAACCACCTGTAACTGTACTTCCAGGGGGTCAGAGGCCCTCTTCTGAACCCAGTATGTATGTGGTGCAATGACACACATGCAGACAAAATATACATAACACAATTTTTAAAAACATTTTAAGCCCAGGTGTGCTCCATCTTATAATACCAGTGCTTGGAAAGTAGAGGTGGGGGCAAGCTGGCCAGCCACTCAAGCAGAGCAACTAACAAGCTTCCACTTTAATGACAGACTTTGTAAGTAAAATGGAGAGCAACTGAGAAGGGCACCTAATGTCATCATCCTCTGGCTCCCACAGGCACATTTACACACACCTAGTCATCCCTCCTCACAAAAAGACCAATAAACGTAAAACAAAAGAGTTTTTAAATGGGGAAGAAGGCCCTTGGTGAAATAACCATGGAAAGGTGCCTTTCTGTACAAGTGCTCCTAACCACTACGTCGGCCATCTCCCCAGCCTACTGTCTGTCTTTAAACACTATTTTTCTTTCACAAAGGTAGCTGGGGCACAAAATAAGCAAGTATTCTCATTTTAAGAAATCAAACAGGTGGGCTGGAGAGATGGCTCAGCAGTTAAGAGCACGGACCGCTCTTCCAGAGGTCCTGAGTTCAATTCCCAACAACCACACGGTGGCTCACAACCATCAATAATGAGATCTGATGCCCTCTTCTGGGGTGTCTGAAGACAGTGACAGTGTACTAACATACATGAAATAAATCTTAAAAAAAAAAAAAAAAGAAAAGAAAAAGAAATCGAACAGGTACAAAATTATTCTTCCTATTTGTCACAATTTCCTAATCATTAAACTATTTAACCCAAAAAGATCTAATTCACAGGTATTGTAGAGACTGTAGCACATGCTTATAATCCCAGTTTAAGGCCAGTTTGGTCTACATAACGGGTCCAACTAATAAGGGCTACAGAAAGTCCATCTCACAGAAAGATATAGAGACTGCTGTGATGCCTGTAATCTTACCACTTTGAATGCTAAGGCCTGCCTAGGCTACAAAGTGAAACCTGGTCTCAAAAACTAAAGCCTACTGAATAAATAATGACATCACGGACACTTAATTAATTCACATAATTAGTTTGGGGATTTGCATACTTTAAAATTGAATTGTCTCTTTTATTAATAGTAAGCAGTTATGAGGTATCCCTGAAGTAGAAAGCAAACTTCTGTGGAAGAGGAACTCCTCGCCACCAAAAAACTAATTTCTAGAGTTGTCTTTTAGAGGAAACTACCAGCATAGTCACAAAGACATACTACACTCTAAGTGGGCTGGGGGTGTCGTTCAAGTGGTAGAGTATTTGCCTAGAATGCACCTGGGTTCTATCCTCAGCATCCCATAAAACTGGGCATGGTGGTGCATGCCTCCAATCCTAGCACTCAAGGGGCAAAGGCAGGAAGATTGCTGCAAACTTTAGGCCGTCATTTATGTGAGATGCTATCCAATACGTACATACATACATACATATATACATAAGTGAAAAACATTCAACAAAACAAATGCATTTATTTTTTGAGACAGAGGCTTTATACAGGTTGAATAAACAATATAATTCAAATTTGGGGAAACAATACTAGGCAATAAAAGAATGAACTGACTGGTGCTATTTTCGTCTTCACACTTTTCTAATTTCCTCATGATGAATATTATAACTTTTGAATTCTGCAAGTCTCATTCAAAAAATAAATGAGTCAGTTTTTATCCCACTTTTAATCCCAAGACTTGGGAGGCAGAGGCAGGAGGATCTCTGAGGTCAAGGCCTGCCTGGTCTACAGAATGCCAGGACAACTCTGTCTCAAAAAATAAATGAATGAACAGACAATCCAGGACTTTGGAGATTACTCGGTGGGTAAATGGCTGTCCAACAAGCCCAACAACCTGAGTAGGATTCTAATAACCTACATCAACTCCTACAAGTTGTCCTATGACCTTACATGTATGCTCCATGGCCAGGTACACACCCCCATCCCTACACACACACACACATCATCATCTATAAAATTTCACTTATTAGGACCCACTATGTTGTCCACTATTAAAGAGACTGAAATGCTATTACTGCTTAATGTCCTATTATTTTTCTGTTACACGGTCAATGATGAAATTTCAATTTCTCCGAAGGTTCCTTTTCTTCATAAATACACGTTTTAAATTTTTCAAAACAAGGTTTCTCACAAATAACTCATTGTTAAATGACTCCTAAATTCCGTATAAAAAAATTGGCTTGAGGGGCACTAATCACAACCTCGTTGGTCCGGTCCACCTTCACTTCAGCTTAAAAAAAAAAAAAAAAAAGGAAAAAGAAAAGAAAGCAAGCCAATAAACTACACGTCCCACCATGCACTGCTGCCTAACTCAGAGTAGGTCTCTACGGAAACAGAAAAAAAAATTCTCCGAGTCCCACCTGTTACTTCGTTTCTAAACACCTCCTGCACTTTCAGCTCTGACTGCAAACACAAAAGCCTCGTGACCTCACACTGGCTCCCAGAGCCAGATAAGCAGGGGCCCCCCGATCTGGCGGCACCTCTGCTTCGGCGGGAGACCGCCACCGAGCTCCAGCGCTCCCCTCTCCTTTCCGGGGCTGGAAGCACGCACAAGCCTTCTCCTGTCTGCATCCAATCGGGGCTCTCCAAGGCGCACAAGGGAGAAGAACCGGTTACTGGCAAACACAACACACTGGGCCAGAGACAAGGGCTAACAGTGTGGGGTCGACAGCTACATGACCCCGACAAGCAACCTCAAAACACCGAGGGGTCCGGTCGCGGCCACCGCAAGAGCGGCAGCCGCGCGACTTATCCCTCGCGCCGACGCATCGGTCTCCTCCGGGCTCGCCAACGCGACCCTAACCGCCGCTCTCTGCGCGCGCTTTCGTGCTTCTCAACGCGGTCGCGGGGCCAAGTGACCTCCCTTTCCCTGCGACGGGTGGCGGGCGAGAAAACGAACTGCTGCCGGCCTTTTCCTCTGCTCCCTCCTCCTTACCGTCTTGGCGGCCTCCGCCCAGGTCCTGCCCTTCTTCCTACGGCCCTTTTCCCTCATGTCGGTTCTTGAACTGACTGGAAGGCTTCTGTGCCCCGGCTCCGGCTGCGTTCCCTTGCCTGCTGCACCCTGCACTGCTTTTCCCGCGGTGCCGGGAAAGGTGGGAGAAAAGGGAAGTCGGACGGGAGAAGCAACTCAGCGAGGAAGCGGCCGCGGAGGCGCGCAGGAGGGGGGGGAGATCTACGGGGCGGCCGGTCCTGCTGCCGTTGCCACTGCTACCGCCGCTGCCATATTGGGTTCTTACTGTACAGGCAGCCGCTGTGGTCATGTGACCCCTCCCGCGCGGCCGTCACTACTGTACGCAGCAGGCCGCGCGAACGAGCGCGCATTTGCGCGCGCCCCCAGACTCACTGCAGGAGCCGGCAGTCTGAAGCGGTTGTCCACGCCCCTGCACTTCCGGTCTCTGGCCATCTTCGAGCGCATGCGCGTGATGGAGGGCCGCCCATAGTCTGTGGGTTGGATGTCTAGCGGTCACACCCACCCCGAAGATCCGCGAGCGGAAACGGAATCTGCTCCTTCCGGGAAAGGCTGATTGCGCCGTTGTGAATCGCATGTGTTTAGGAGCCGCTGTGGAGACTTAAAGAGCCCGTCGTTCTAGTGATCGTGCCAACTACCATTCCAATAAACTTCATGTCTTATTTTGCTGTGGTACAGGTAAGGCGGACCTTAAACTCCGAACTTGTCTTTCCCCCATTACTGTAGTTACAGGCATGCACCACCTTGCCCTCAAGTTCATTTTTACAAAGCTTCTCTCTTTGAAGACGTACGGCATGCATTTCTCGTCTATTATTAACCAGTTCAATAGATGAGACAGGTTAGATTTACCAACTCTCGAGTATAGGATGTGAAGATAACAAAAACTAGGATGTTACCTGCCAAGCCTTGCCTCGCAAACAAAAGAGATTCTCATAGAAACCACCTTTACTTTTTTATATGTGATTGGTGCCATCAAAGCAGTGTGTTTTATCTCAATGAACTAAGCCTATGGCACTGAACCTATATGTATCAGGCATCCATTAAATATTTGTTGAATGATTAAGCTATGTCTGCTCAAGAACTATTCATTTATTTGAAATGTCAGTAACACCCTCCTGAATAATCCAGAACATAGCGTTTTACCTCCAATTATCTGTTCTTGGAAACCACATAGAATGAATTCATAGGGACTAGGGATGCAGCTCAATGTAAAATCCCTGCCTCCCGTGGATACTGGAAATCGAAACAGCCTAGCACAAGCCTTCTACCACTCAGGTGTACTCCCAGCCACTTTGTTGTCTTTAATATGAGGCAGAGTCTCCCTAAATTATCCAGACTGTTCTTGAATTCATTCTGTAGCTTAGGCAAACTTTGACCTTGCCATCCAAATTACTCAGCCTCCATAGTAACTTGGGATTACAGGCCTTCACCATGAAGGCACATCTCTAGTGATAACCTATTATCTGGCATGTAGGAGATCCCTAGATGGGTTTCAGCAGTTCATAGAGCCCCTTGTTGATGGCAATATTTTCTTTGTCAAAAGCTGTGTCGTGGTGCGTCCTTGTCATCCAAGCACTGAGATTAGAAGCTTGAAGTTATCCATAAAGTCTGCTATAGAACAAGTTCCAGGCCATCCTTGAGACCCTGTCTCAAAAAAGAACCATCAACAATGTATGTGTTCTTTTTTGCTTTTTAAAACAGAGTCTCTCTTTGGGGATTTCTTTTTTGCTTTTTAAAACAGAGTCTCTCTTTGTGGCCCTGGCTTTTCTGGAACTTTGTATGAAGACCAGGCTAGACTCGAACTCACGGAGATCACTTTCCTCTGCCTCCTGAGCGTTGGAATTAAAGGTATTCATCACTACACCCGGCTTACATTTAGATTTTTTTTTTAAAGAAAAAAATTGATAACCTTTCCTTAATTTTTTTAATTTATTTTTACTTGTACTAGGGACCAAATCCAGGACTTGAACATGTAGACAAGTGCTCAGCTACTGAGCTTATACTTTTATCCCTCAGTTCAAAACAGGTATGTTAACCAACAAGAAAAAAATGTTAGTAAGTTTGAAAGACCATCAGCTATGGTCACAGGACTTTGGCAATTGATAACGGATCCAGCAATTCCTTTAATAACTCAGAGCACTGTACTAAGATTTATGGTATGTATCTCCACAGTTCAAAGCCTGTGCCCTTAGTCAGTTCAGGAAGCCCAACTCATGCTGAAGCAAGGAGCTTGAGGCCCTAGCCGTAGTCTTAACTGACTTGCAATCTCAAACATGTTTGCCTAAAGTCAGGTCATGACCGGGAAAAGAACAGGCTATAGATTGGTCCTGCTCAAAGTCCATGCCTCTGACTATAGAGAGCAATAGCAATTGTGTTGTGTGACAGACTTTTCCTGGGGGCACAGAGACATAACACACCCGTCTACTCACTCCAGAAAGAGTTCATAAGAGACCAAAGTAAGGATTGCACCAATGTACAGTTTGATGAGCCAGTGACTCTTGAACTGGAGTTACTAATGAGTGTAAGTGGCTAAAGCAGCTGCCACACCAGAAAGCCCACCCCAACATGGCTGCCAGCTTGAAAACCTGCAGCCTGCAGCCCTGGAACTCCCTTATCAGAATCTTAACCCCAGCGACTGTTTATCCCATTTATACCGTTGGTAGACACCCTCAAGAATCTTTCAATTTGTTCTGGTTTGGATTGGTTTGGGGTTTTTGTTGGTGTTCTGTGGGCATGAGGTCTTGTTTACCACTTGATGCTCCCGAGCTTCCTTTTCCCTTCTGGAGCAGTGTTTCAGTTTGGAGGAAATATTGCAACGGGAAGGAATATGCTCTACAGCTGTATAGAACAAAACTAGATAGATCAATCAGCCTTAGTCAGAATTCCCGTCTGACTGGATTACAGGTGCGGGAACTTGGACGTGCCACTTTACCTTTCAGGTTTTCTCTGCTAAGGCATATGTCTGTCTTTCTGTCTCTGTCTCTCTCTCTCTCTGTATGTGTGTGGGGAGAGAGATCTGGTCTCTTAAGAGAACACATGTAAAATGCCTGGCACATCAATGAATGTGAACTATTGTACCTTTTTAAACCTTGTTTCAAAAAGAGCAAAATCCCATTTTTTGTCCCATCTGTGAAATTCACCTTCCCTACTAAGTGCAACAAGATTTAGCTTATGTAGGGCTATGGCCAGCAGGAGCCAAGAACAAAAGAGAGGACAGATAGCCTGTTAAAACACAACCTCTATGTAGTGCAAAGCCAGATACAACGAGAAGATGAGGCAGGAGGACTGAGTCCTGAACGCCATTTTCAACTATGAATTAAATACTGGACCCTGGAAGGGAACAGGGACACATCTGCATGGTCATTACTATCTTTGGAACCAGGTAGTAGAAATAGTTTGCTTTTGTGTATTTTATTATGCCACAGCACATGTGTGAGGTCAGAGGGCAACTTCAAGGGTTTATTTCTCTTGTTTGATGTGGGTTCCAGAGATCACACTAAAGGGCCTTTACCTGCTGAACGGTCTTGCTGGTCAACAGGTGCATTTTATGGTCTCGCTACTACAGATGTTTTTTGGTTTATTTGTTTGTTTTGAGGGGTTTTTTGGTTGGGGAGCGGATAGGGGTTTTTTTTGGTTTTTTTTTTTGGTTTTTTTTTTTTTGGTTTTTGTTTGTTTGTTTGTTTGTTTGTTTTTTCGGAGCTGGGGACCGAACCCAGGGCCTTGCGCTTGCTAGGCAAGCGCTCTACCACTGAGCTAAATCCCCAACCCTACGGATAGTTTTAATTTATGTATATGAGTACACTGTTGCTGTCTTCAGACATACCAGAAGAGGACATTGGATCCCATTACAGATGGTTGTAAGCCATCATGTAGTCGCTGGGAATTGAACTCAGGACCTCTGGAAGAATAGCCAGTGCCCTTCTTAACCACTGAGCCATCGCTCCAGACCCCCACAGATGTATTTTTATTTGTTACCTATACTGAAGGATGAACTAGTCTCAGGAGCATGATGAGAAACTAGAGTGATGACTTGAACCAGACTGGACTACCGGCAGCTAAATGCTGCGGGCCTGGAGGAAACAGGAAGGAAGGTGGAGAAACTGGAGGCAAGCCAGAAGGGTCTTGAGACAGCCTGTCTATGTGACTCCTTAGTTAGCGTGGGTTTTCTCCAGCCAGATGTACTCAGCATCTCCTACCCCACCACCCCCCCAGAGGAATTTAACCATTCATTCTGCATAATCACAATACTCCTCAGATGCCAAGGACATTTTTTAAAGTTATTTTTGTTACGTTAGAGATTGAACGGAGGGTCTTGCTCAAGCTAGGTACATGCTCTAAACTGAACAGTATCCCTATCCCTCAAATAGTTCTTATATACTCATTATAGATTTTTATATGGAGGGGATACATAGCCTGGACCCAAATAGGTGTAGATTCATCCTGACATTATCAGTCACTAATTAAACTTAAAACAATTTTTTTAAAAAAATGAAAACAATTTTCAAATTTTTCTTATTTGAAGTTTTCAATTAGCATATTTGGTCACATTTACCTCAACTTCTCTCCATGATTCCTCCCAGACCCAGGTTCACCACTCCTCTAACTTCATATCCTTCTAAACCCGTTGCGTCTAACATACACTGTCCATATAATTGTGGATGTGGACCATCTGAATTGTGGTGACAGAAGCCACACCAAACAGAAAACTTAATCTTCCTCCCTCAGAGGCCATTAACTGTCCATAGTTCTTCAGTTAAGGTTAGAGGGTAATTTATTTAGATTTTCAAGTCCTCAGTGATGTCTCTAAAGATGGACTGATTTATTCAATGAATATTCACTTTTGTGTCAGGCATGATGTTTCAAACTTGTCATCCTAATATTCAGGGAGGCAGAGCCTGAGACAGGAGGATTGCTATTAGTTCCATGCCAGCCTGGCCTACACAGTTTCTGAACAGCGAGGACTATATAACTAGACCTTTCTGCAAACAAACAAAACCACAAAGTTTATTTTTAGCAAAGCATGGTGATGCATGCCTGAAGTCCTAGTGATTCAGGGGATGGCTTGAGCACAGCATTTGAAGACCTGTCCCAAGAAATAAAACAAAAACAAACCCCGTGGCACATGATTGTCATGTCAACACTAGAAAGGTTTCAGAATTAAAAGTTCAAGAAACAGGGGGTTGGGGATTTAGCTCAGTGGTAGAGCACTTGCCTAGCAAGCGCAAGGCCCTGGGTTCGGTCCCCAGCTCCAAAAAAAAGAAAAAAAAAGTTCAAGAAACAGAAAGAAGGGAATAGGCTAGAGAGATGGCTAGATAGTTAAATTACTTGCTGTCCTTCCAGAGGACTTGGGTTTCTGGTACCCTGTGATGGTTTGTATATGCTTGGGCCAGGGGGTGGCACTATTAGAATGTGTTTCACTGTGGGTGTGGGCTTTAATACCCTAGTCCTAGCTGCCTGGAAGTCAGTCTTCTCATAGCAGTCTTCAGATGAAGATGTAGAACTCAACTCCTGCACCATGCCTGCCTGGATGCCGCTACACCCCGCCTTGATGATAATGGACTGAACCTGTAAGCCAGCCCCAGTTAAATGTTGTCATACAAGAGTTGCCTTGGTCATGGAGTCTGTTCACAGCAGTGAAACCCTGACTAAGACAGACCCAGATCAGGTGGTTCTCAGTTGCACGATTGTAACTCCTGCTCCAGAACATCCGATGCCCCCCTCTGGCCTCCAGAGGCAGCTGTGTTCATGTGTGTATAACCACACAGAGACTTGTGGGGTTTTTATTTGTTTGACACGCTCAGTATATTGCTCTGACGGCCTGCAACTTACTGTGTAGACCAGCCTGGTCTCAAACTCACAGAGATTCACCTGCCTCTGCCTCTTGTGTGCTGGGATTAGAGGTATGTACCATCATCATACCAGGTTAAAGTAATTTTTAAAAAAGAAAAAAGCTCTTACTGGTTATTTGTGAAAGACTTGATTTAAATGCTAAAAATGTGGAAATATACCAGGTGCATAAAGCTCTCTATGCTTGAAACTTTATTTGAATGAACATAGGGAAGAAGTTAATAGAAAAGGCAATATCAGAACTAGTGTTGAAGAACCAGGCTTGATGCTGGGTGCAGTAGGGTTGGGAGTTAAAACCAGCCTCAGCCACATACCAAGTATGCATGAGACCACCCTGAGCCACATAAGGCCCTCCTTCAAAAAGAAGGGCTGGAGAGATAGTTGGCCATTAAGAGCATTGACTGCTCTTGCAAAGGATCCACATTCACTTCCCAGCACACCCATATGAAATCAACAGCTAACTGCAATTCCAGTTCCAAGCCTCTCTGGGCATCCACATGCATGTGGAATACACATAGGTTTTTAAGAGTCTATGAAACAAAACCCCAGGCTGGGGTAGCACATACCTTTAGTCTCAACTCAGAGGCAGAGGCCAGGTGGAGGCCAGCCTGGTCTACAGGTAGAGTTTCAGAACAGCCAGGACTATACAAGAGAAACCCTTCCTCAAAACAAGACAAAAGCCTACTAGTTGATACGCTAGTGTGTAACTGGGTGTGAGCACCCATTTGCCACAAAGAGAGCAACTCAAATTTGACATTAGGTTGAGGCAGAAGACAGAAAAGATACTTTGCAAAGAGTAAGACATAGAACATTCCAGCAGTTCTCAACCTATGGTTTACAATCTCTTGGTCAAACCTCTACTTCCAAATATATTTACATTACAATTCATGGAATTGCATTAAAAGGCTGTGGCATTGGGATGGGTGAGAACCACTGAGCTAAAGGGAAGGGGATGTGCAAAGGGACAGCAAAGTCCCTGTGATCATGAAACAGGATCTGGGGAGAGTGGAGAAGGGCAGGCCTGGGGAAGTTGAGAAGATGGAGCTTGCAGAGAACAGGAAGTGTATGATGTAGTTGTCTTAGAGAACAGGCGAAAGCATACTGGAAGAAGTGTAGTAAGGCTGGTTGGCAGCATAGAGTGCCATCCTAAGATGTGTGACTTACAATGGGTCATGAATTTAAACTAGACTGCTGGCGTTGTTTGGTGGGTAAATAAAATGAATGGAAGTTTCTGATGTAGATACTAAAAAAGTTAACTAGCTCTCATTAGAAGCAGAATATATTGAAATAAGGAAAATTAAGCCAATTTATTCCCCTTTGATAACTATTGACAACCTAGAGGAGAGATTAATAGTATACCATGTGGGGCTGGTGGGATGGCTCAACAAGTACTGGTGCTTGCCACCAAGTCTGTTAGCCTGAGTTTGATCCTGGAACCTATACAATTGGAGGACAGAACTGATTCCTATAAGTTGCCCACTGAGCATATGAACACCATGGTGTATGTGCTGGTACACACATACACACTTAATAAAAAGCTACAGTCAAAAAATGCCTTAGTAATGTACTGTGTCTTCTAATGGTTGATGTTTTTATTCATTGTTTTGGCAGGGAGACAGAATCTCACTGTACAACTGTAGCTGTCCTAGAACTTATTGTGACTCAGAAATTCACCTGACTTAAAAATGTGTCTTTGTGGGGTTGGGGATTTAGCTCAGTGGTAGAGCGCTTGCCTAGCAAGCGCAAGGCCCTGGGTTCGGTCCCCAGCTCCAAAAAAAAAAGAAAAGAAAAGAAAAGAAAAGAAAAAAGAAAAATGTGTCTCTGTATTGTTTTCATTGTTGTTACCTGTTTTCTTGTTTTGTTTTCTTTTGTTTTAGAGCCTCATAATCCAGGATAGCTTTGAACTCACTTTGTAGCAGAGAATGACCTAGAATTTCTTTCTGATCCTCCTGCTTCTACCTCCAGAGTACTAGGATTACAGAGTGATCCTAGGATCAATCTGCTAGGATTACAGAGTGATCCACCATCTAGTGGCAGGGATCAAACCTAGGCTGTAAGCACAGTACATACATTCTCCAGCCGAGCCCCCATAACCCTGTAAGGTTTTCTTTTAAAGTGCACTTATTGCATTTGGATATTTTTAGCCTGAGCGTCTGTGAACACCCGATACAAAATGCTAGGAGCTTTGCTCTTGCGGTCTAGTAAACTGGAAGTAAATCTATTCCGTCTCTGGTAGAATCACTTCCTCGTATTCCAAATACAGGAACTTGGCTCATCTTCGTGTTTCCACAAGACTTCCTTTTTTCCCTTTTGAGACAGTTTTTTTGTCTTGTGTGACAGGATGGCTTAGAATGGGCTATATAGCCCAAGATTGCCTCTAATTCAGGAATTTCCTGTTTTCATCTCCTGAGTGTTTGGACTACAGGTATTATCCACCGTTCCAGACTCTATCTTTGTGTGCGTATGTGTGTGCTCCTGGAGAAATCAAGAGGCCGACCTCCGGTATCGTTCCTTAAGTGCCACCCACCTTGTGTTTTGAAGCATGCTCTCTCATTGCCCTGAAGCTTGCTGATAGGCTAAG
The DNA here is from genome assembly GCF_021556685.1 of Rattus norvegicus. Classification (NCBI taxonomy): domain Eukaryota; kingdom Metazoa; phylum Chordata; class Mammalia; order Rodentia; family Muridae; genus Rattus; species Rattus norvegicus. The sequence continues at coordinate 32,658,271 of NC_141539.1, read as the reverse complement.
CTTGTTGGCCAGCAAGCCCCAAGGACAGACACACTTTCTGAGCCTCCCCAACACAAGGATTATAAATACACCACACCACACCTCCACAGCTGGTTTGTTTACATGAGAATTGAACTCAAGCTTTTCATTTTTTTGGTGGGTGGGGTAGGTAGGGTTTGATTGGTTGGTTTAGGTTTTTCAAGACAGAGTTTCTCTAAGTAGCACTGGCTGTCCTGGAACTCACTCTATAGACCAGGCTAGCCCCAAACTCAGAGATCCACTGTCTCCCAAGAGCTGGGATCATAGGTAAGCACCACCAGCTGGCTTGGACTCCAGTTTTTATGCCGATGAAGCAAGCACTTTATTGAGTACATTAGCTCCCTAGTCTGCGCCCACCCCACCCCACCCCCCTTTTGAGACAGGGTCTCACTGGAACTCATTATGTAGGCCAGGATGGCCTCAAACTCAGAGATCCACCTTCCTCTGTTACTCCAGTGCTAGAATTAAAGGTATGTGCTGCCTTCATGCCTGGCCTCTCTTATGTGTTTGAGCACTCGCAAAATATATTCTGGTAACCGTCCAAAATGTTCTGAAATGTTAATTCACAACATTTGGTACCAGGGAACGTACCCCAAGGCAGCACATCTGTTGTACTCTCCCTAGCCTGGGACTTCCTGTCATTTCATCTCATTGATCTCTTTAGAAAAGTCTTCCTCTAAGCTTTAGAAGTCCTGATAGCAGAAAGGCATTGGTTTAGAGCAGAATGACGTTAATGAGAGTGAATAGGACAAAGTAGCATAAGAAATGTCACTACAAGGTTCCATCTCAGCTGCCTTCCCCATTTGGCTCGCTGGGCAGACCTGGTTCTGTGACAGTCTAAAACCTGGGAGGCAGACTGATATATGGCATGCCGACCCTGAGCCCAAAGACTTGTCTACTAGGAGACGGTCTTGCCACTGCTCAGCCTCCAGATTTATCCCAAGTTTGTCATCACACACTATCCCTTCCATTCCTCACAAGAGCCCTCCATCAAGGCTGGGAAGATGGCTCAGTGGTTAGGAGCCTTTATTTTTCTTAAAGAAGATTCAAATCTGGTTCCCACGGTACTGGTTCTCACCGTACTGAACAGTTTCTAACTGCCTGTAACTCCAGCTCCAGGGGATCTGACACCTCTGCCCTCCTCAGGCACCTGCACTCAGGTGCACATACCTATACGTAACTAATAACTAAAGTCTTTATAAAGCCAAGTATGTGGTACTCACCTTTGACTCTAGTGCTCAGAAAGCAGGACCAGGCAGATCTCCGAGTTCAAGGCCAGCCTGGTCTGCAAGCAGGTTCCAGACCAGCCAGATAACACAGAGGTTAAAAATGAATATTGTTCTTGCAGAGGACCCATGTTTGATTCCCAGCACCCACATTAGGTAGCTCACAGCTGTCTGGACCTCCAGCTCTGTGGGGCCTGACTCTGCCTTGTCTAGCACCTGTCCTTGTACATACATGGATGCACATATGTACCCCTAATTAACAATGCAGCAAATCCCGAGAGACACAGACTGACTGGTGAGAAGTCGGAAGGGCTGAGAGGACAGAGAGCAGTGGCAAACTCAAACAATATGGGGTTTGAGGGGCAGGTAGACTTGAATCTGACCACAGGCCATCATACAGAGTGGTAGAGAAGAACAGGTCGGGTTCTGGTAGACCTACCCTAGCTTTACACTCTTACCCCATGTGGGTTGGCTCCTCCAAGAAATCTCCCCAGTCTTCACAATGCTTTGTTTTGGTTTTTGATTGTTTTTGAGACAAAGCCTTAGTAGGAAGCCTAGGGTCACTAGAAACTCACAGCAGTCCTTCTGCCTCAGACATCCGAGACCACAGAATTGAGAGGTTCTAAGGCTGTAGCAAATGTGTCAGGTCTCAATCATATCTGCTCAGCACTCAAGTCCCTGTATTTGTTGACAACTTTCCTGAAAGTGTAGATGCTCTGTCTGAAAGGTTTCCCTGTTTACCAGAGAATACTTGACTCATTCACACCAACGTGCAACCACCGTGCAGTAAGTGTCCAGAACTGCTGTGGTCATAGCGCACTTCAGTTGCTGGCAACAAGCCCCACCCAAATCTGGTGTCTTTCGACAGCTGTTTCTTTGTGGAGCCAAGTATTGCTCACCTGTAACCCCAGCACTTGGGAGCTAGAGATAGGAAGGTCAGAAGTTCAAACTCACCTTCGGTTCCCAGGGGGTTTGGGGCCAGTCTGAGATGCAGGAAACCATCACAAATAAACAAAATTGAAATAAAGTACAATGTAAAGTGTTGGGGACTGTTAAGCAAGGCATCCATTGGACCTTATTTTACTCCCTGTCCCCAGACAGGATGAGCTTGCCTCAAACACAATGTGCAGACCAGGTTGGCCTCCAATGTATCCAGTCCTCTGTTTCACGACTGCTGGGATTATAGGTACATAACACAGTGCCCAAACTTTTTTCCCCTTAAGAATTTTTCAGCCCAAGCTAACTATGTAGTCCAGGCTGGCTCCAGACTTACTGTGATCCTCTAAACTGAGCTTCTCAAGTGTACCACCATTAAACCTGGCTTTATGTTATATTTTATTTCATCTTTTGATAAGGAACTCATGTATGAAACTGACCTCCAACTTGATATGTAGCCCAGGATGACCTCGAACTTCTAATCCTCCTGCCTCTGCTTTCTGGGTGTTGGGGAAGGAAACCAGAGCTTTGGGTACACCAGGCTAATACTCTGCCAATTGAATGACATTCTCTACCCTATTCCACATTTTAAATATATTTTGCTATAGCATCTCCCTTTCCCTATAATGTGATTTATTTTATCTATGTTTGGCTCTTAGAAATGGGATCCCACTATGTGCAGCGTTGGCCTGGAATTCGATATGTAGACCAGGCTGACCTTGAACTCAGAGATCTGCCACCTGCATCTGCCTCCCAAGTGCCTGGCTATATATAGTGTGTTGTTCTGTGGAGGACAGCACTGGAAGATTGAAGCATAAGAGGGAAAGGCCAGGGAGTGAAAGCAACAATACAAAGAATTTAGTGTTTAGGAATTTAGGAACCTCATGCAGTACTCTGGTCAGGATTTGATGAGGAAGTCAGCTGTAGGCGTGCACACTGAAATCCCAGCACCTGGGGACTGGTGTATCACGAGTTCAAGGCCAGCCCATCTACATAGTAAGGTATCATACCCAGGGTTATAAAGGAAGGACTCTGTAAAAGAAGATCTTCTTTTTTAAGGTTGGGTAGACAGATCAGCAGTTAAGGCCACTTGTTTGAAGAAGACTCAGGTTCGATTCCTAGCACCTGCAAGATGCCCGACAGCCATCTTAATCCCAGTTTCAAGGGATCTACCAGGTTCACACACATGCACGCAGGCAAGACATTCATACACAGAATGTAAAATGTTTTAAAGGAAAAAGAAAATTTTCAATTGAAAACAGGGTAGTTGGCTGATGAAAAGCAGCCGTACAGAGTGAGTGTGACAGATGTGGAGGCCACTTTTGCTAAAAGCACAGATTGCTCATTGGGCCCTGCAAACGTCTACCGAGGAGCTAAGAGTCTATTTTACACGTCTCCTCTGCTATGAGCCATTCACTCTACAGTCACCTTGGATTCCAGGAACAGGTCTGATGGCTAAGTATCTTGTGACAAGACAAATGAAGTCTCCACACGGCAGTGACTCCTCTCTTGTTTATGACCGTTGCGTAGGCCTTCCATCTCCCCCAGGGCCTCCGAGTGCCCAGCAAGCCTTGAAACACTAAGTTATGTCAGCGTTTCTATTTTCCTTTTTTTTTTTTCTTTCTAATTTTCACCATTACTCTTTTCGTTTTGGTTTTGGAGGATAGACCTGATTTGTATGGACCCCCAGACTGGAATCTCTGCCTCAGAACTCTGTTACTTGAGCAGGAGTTCCCTAAAGCACTGTTGACAACAGATAAAACCTTTCACACTGTGGGGATTCAAGTGTCGGTGAATGAATGAATGAGTGGATGGATGATTATAATCTTTACTGGTGAAGTGAGTAATATGATAAATTATTCCAACTGGATTCCATTTTCCAGTTGATAAGACTTTTGTATAGGTGCTTCTGGGCCTGGGTATGGGTTCCACTGCATACCCTGCCTTTGTTCTATAATGCACTTATAAATACTATACTCCCTCTCCACCTCTTTCACCCCATTCAGAGAAATGGGGGTTTTCAGAAACGCCCCTGAATATTGTTCCTTTGTAAGACAAATTGAGTGGGGGTGGACTCAAAGCTCTTGCTGTCCTTCCTCTCTCCCCATCTCCTCCCCCCACCCCCACCCCCAGCTCCCTCTGGTAGAGTTGGTTGGTATCCAGGGCCTCCAGTTCCTGGAAGGAGCTAGGCACCAAGACTCATAATCAATTTACCCCATTCAGTCTAATGCACTGACTCCTTTTTCTTTCCAATTCCTAACGGGAACAAAATGCAGTCAACATACGTGTTTAATTCAACAAGGAAAAAGGGCCATGAACATCTGTAAGTTGTCACAACAGCAGCAGCTTCCAGCCTTGATGCCTGCAGTAACAAAGAAGAGAGAAGCAGCCTGCTTTGCACATCAAAGAGAGCTGTCACATCCCTCAACTGAAGATGCTCACTAGGTGTGGAAGAGGGAATCTGAAATAGGAATCATTGTTCCCAGGGTGAGCACAACATTCACACTTCTATGACGAGCTGGGGAGGGGGAGGGGTGATGCCACTAAGTAGCGAGATAAGTAATAAAAGCAGATCAAGTTTTTCCTTCTAGAGATTACTTTGAAATTCTTGTGTCAGCCAAGAGAACTTAGGGGTCAGGTTTTTTTGTTTTTCAAACAAAAACCCTTGTATAGCCCTTGCTATCCTGGAGCCCACTCTGTAGACCAAGCTGGCCTCAACCTTAGAGATCTCTGCCTGTTTCTGCTGAAATTAAAGGTGCGTTCCGTCCTCACACAGCTTAGAAGTCAGTTTTAACTTTGCTTGCTAGGTCCCTGAGGCCTGGACTCCTGCTGAGTGTCTTCTCAGTCCTCGGCCACTTTAGTTTCCTCTGAGCATTGTTCTTTCTCAGTGATTCATTTTCTGTGTGGCTCCCTGGATAGCTTGAGAGAGAGAGAGAGAGAGAGAGAGAGAGAGAGAAAGAGAGAGAGAGAGAGTGTGTGTGAGAGTGTTCTATGTGTATGCAGGCATGGGCATGCCCCCATGGAGGCTAAAGTTAATATAAGGTTCCCTATTCCATTACTCTCCATCTTCATTGTTTGAGATTCAGTCTCACTGAAGCTGACTGGTGGGCTAGACCGGCTGGCCAGAAAGCCCCTGGGATGGTCCTTTCTCCAACCCCAGCATCAGTGTTCCCTGGCTTTTCGTGTTTGTGTGTGTGTATGTGTATGCGTGCGCTCGAGTGTGCGTGCTGGGACTCAGACTCGGGCTTTCATGCTTGCAGCACAAGCACTTTACCCACTGAACCATCTCCCAGCTCTCTCAGGTCTATTCCTGTGGGGGACGGGGATACTTGGTTGGTTTATCTTTTTTATTAATTTTTAATCATTTTTATGGGTGTGCATCTCTCTGTAGGTGAGTGTAGGTGCTCTGGGAATCCAGAAGTGTTGGATCCCCTGAAGTTGTAGTTGCAGGCAATTGTAAGCCACTCACTGTGGATGCTGGGGACCAAACCTGGATCCTCTGCAGGAATAGTCTCCCCAGCCCCACACTGGTCTTCTTGAGAAGGGTCTCACTGTATATAGCCTAGGCTCACCTGGAATTTGCTATGGAGATCAATTTTGCCTTGAACTTGCAGTGCTCCTGTTTCTGCCTTCCCGATGCTGGGATCACTGATGTGGGTCACTGTGCCCCACTGAGGTTATCATTTCAGTGCAGGTAACCCCTGTGGTCAAGAGCATCAGCTGTGGGACTGGAGCGGTGGCTCAGGGGACAAAGCACTTGCTCAGTTTGCAGAGGTCCAGGAGCCTATACCCAGCACCCACATTAGGTAGCTCACACCCTCCTGGCTTCCTGGGCATCTGCTTGCACATGGTACAGTTAGGGTTTGAATCTCGGCTGTGCTCAGACAGAACACTCCACCCCACTGCAGCTGTCAGCTTCTTCATTTGTTTCTTTGTTTCCAGTTCTGAGGATCAAGCCCAGAGTCTTGCTACCTCCCACCCTCACTCAATCGTAGCTTCAGCATCATTTATGACAATGTTGTTGTCCCTGCTATTGCCACAACCACCCATTGTCACTGCACTTGTAACTCTTGGAGGAGGACTGGAGAGATGGCTCAGTGGTTAAGAGCACTGACTGCTCTTACAGAGGTCCTGAGTTCAAATCCCAGCAACCACATGGTGGCTCATAACCATCTGTAACTCTTGGAGGTCTTGTCCTCATACCATGTCCTCACCTATCTGATCCAAACCCCTCAATCCTGTCCCCACCAACTGGCCACTAAGACTGAGATCCTGTCCTAGGAGCCTGTGGCTAGAGCACATCAGCAGGAAGCTGAAGGCAGATATGTTTTCTATCACACTCATGTAGTAAGCTGTTGCTTCCCTTGGTACCCAAGGCTTAGAGATGGAGCTTGCTGTAGAGGAAAACGACAGGCTTTGGGGTGAGGAGAGATAGCTTCATCATCGTGTCCATGAGAAGATCAATTTCCCCAACTTCTCTTCTGAACACAGAAGGGCCATATTTCCTACTTGGGAGTACTCAAGCTTGTGTGTTAAGTGTGTGTTAAGGGTCCCAGGTCTCTGAAGTGCTCGTTAATATGTCAGAGTGGAGGCTGGCTGCCAGGTTCTCCCAGCGTCCCCCAGTCTCTATGACAGAACCCTCCTGATTGGCATTCCCTGTCCCCTACCCTACCTTTTCAGCCCAGGTATTTCCCCGTCCCAGCTCTTCTGACACCTATATAACTCAGCCATTTTAGCTATGCTAGTCCCTTGGCCCAGGCTGCCCCCTCTTGGTTGGTGGTTCCTTTCCCCTCTCTCCTCCCACCTCTCCTCACATGCCTGGGCTAAGGATTCAGGGTCGCTCACTCTTGACTCTCCCAATGCCTCTGTCTCCACCTGTGCTCTTGCCCTCATCTACAGTAAGCCTCTTCCGCCATACCTAGGAGCAGCCCTACTTTATTGAGTTCTTTGATCTGCTTACCTTCCAACCCTTATTCCACCCTAACCTCTTCCAACCCTCAAATACTAGGTAGGAAAGAAAAGTGGTTAGAGAGGAAATGGTATAGACTGTTTTAGACTACTTCCTGTTGATTAGGGGCATTGGATTCCTTGGGGTGAGTCCAGTCTCAGTCAACAGGATACCTCCAACATGAAACCCAGCCATCCAGCAATAGTAAAAGCAGCAGCAGGAACAGCAGCTGCCACAGGCCCTCTGGGCACTCACATTTACACCCTCTCAAGAGTCCCCAGAATGCTAGACATAAACTATATGCAGCTGGCAAAAACCATGCCCTCCTAAAGCACGAGACAATCATAGCTGTGGACAGTCTGCAGCAGCTCCATATCCCACACCTGGAATTAGAACAAAAACCCATAACTGGGTCTTTTAAGAAACCAAAATTCTCACTGTGTCCTTTTTGTATTTTTTTTTTTTTATTCAAAGAGCCCAATTCAACCCCTGGCAGATGTCTTCAGCACCAGGGTGACACTCAGCCTGAAAGTCTGGGAGCTTGAGGGCTAGAAGTACAGAGGCAAGAAATACCTTTGACAACACTCCAGTGCCCAGGCTGCTCACTGGTGCTTCTGCCAGTGGGCGGGGGCATGAGGCTCTGGGTCACTACTTCCATTCCCTCCAAGGTGGACAAGACGTTTGTTTTGTGCACAGTAAGTGGAACACAGGGCCTCAGGTGTGGTGCTTGTGTGTTCTCTCAGTGGGCTCCGCCCAGTTCACAAACTAGGGTCTGTACTGGAATCCAGCACTCCCCATATGCCAGGCACAAGCATGTGCTTTCCACAAACTTTTTCTGTCCAATCCCTGACAGCTAATCCAAGTATCCCCTACCGATTCTGAGGTGAGCCATAGCTCAGAACTAAGTGATTGATGGCTGCTCTCATAGAACATGAGCGACTGCTCCACAGCCCTGGCACAGACCTCCTAGAAGAGCATTTCTACCTCCTGGGCAGATAAATTCATTCTCTCTGCCTCTCCATCTTGTGTGTGTGTGTGTGTGGTAGGAATGATATATGCATATTTGTAGAGGCCAAACGTGTGTTCCTAAATCTTTCCTTTTCCTTTTTTGAGAATGACTCTCGGGCTGGGGAAATGGCTCACTAGGTAAAGGTGCTTACTACCAAGCCTAATTACCTGAGTTCAGTCTCTAAGACTCACATGGTAGGAGAGAACTTACTCTGTCCTCTGATCTCCAAATGCATGCCTGGACACCAAGCAAAATAAATGAATAAATTAGGCACATAGACAGATAAATGTGCAATTTAAGAGTTTCTCACTAAGCCTGGAGCTCACATATTCAGTTGGACTCACTAGTGAGCCTCAGATACCCTCCCCTCCCCTCTTCCCCAGTACCGGGATCACAGGCTTGCTGTGGTGCACCCAGCTTATGTGGGTGTAGGGCACCAGTCGCAACTTCTCATGACTTTACTGACTGGGCCCTTTCCCTTTATCCTCTCTCAATTGAAATACTCCCTATTTGGATCATATGTTATAGCATGTATGTGTGGGTGTGCATGCCCACGCTGTAGCAGACATGGAGATCAAAGGACAACTTGTAGGCATCGGTTATCTCCCCATACTGTGTGGGCCCTGTGTGGGGATCCAATCAGGCTGCCACCTTTGGCAGCAGGCACTTTACCCACTTCACTCTCTTCCCAGCCCTACCCTATGTCCCATGCCAGGAATGGAACGGTGCCTTGAACACGCTACACGCACTCCCTGACAGCCAAGGGAACCCACCAGCTCTGCAGACACCCTCTCATTGAGCAGTTACTCTCTTCTGACGTTCTGATCGCTGTGGGGGCCTCCAAGTACGTTTGAGCCCTTGCTGAAAAGGCTGGAGAGAGGCGAACATGAGGAGGGGATTGCAGTTTGGAAGAGGCAAGGGAGAGAAGCAGGCAGGCGACTCCACAATGACACTCATTCCTTTATTGTCAACTGTGTTCATCTCAACAGCGCTAGGGCCTGCAGGCTGCTGGCAGCACTGAGCTAGGGTGCACGTCCACTCAACAGAAAGGCCTCCATCCTAAACCAAGGGGACAGAGGTTAATGCTTTATAATATGTATATATTTATATATTTTAATATATTACATATGTCCCAGATAGCCATATGTATAGAGTGACAAGAATGGGCCACTGTGTGTAACTTTAACTAAAGGCCATAGCAGCAGACAGAAATTTGATCCTAATTAAGGCCCACCCTTTGTCAACCAGATGTCTGATACAGTAAAAGAAAAAGGAGCGAGACAGAGACTGAGATCCAGCCACCTCTGGTAGCCCTGTCCCCAGGGCTTACATTAAGTGTAGTGCCCCTGTAGAGGTAAACATAAACACACATGTACAACGCCATAGGCAGGTGCTCCTCCTCTGACCACACATCGGGCCCAGCCTTGGCTGCGGTGCTGAAGTGGGGTATATTGTGCTATAAGACTGTGCAGGGCAGTGAACCAGACAGTGTGGAGTCAGTGTGTCCAAGGGATGAATGGAGTGACTCGTGCAGCTTCATCTACAAATGACAAAGAGGTCAGGGGGAGGTCCCTCAGTGCCCAGGTCACATGGGGGAGATTTCTACACACAGTTCCTGTCCCAGAGAGAGACATTCCTCTGATTTGAATCCTGAGTGTCAAATGACCATAGGGCTGTGATGGAAAACTAGGATTCCCTTGAAGGACAGGTACCCGGGAGGCTTGTCATTCAGTGGAGGCAAAGCAGGTGGTCCTCAGACAGGACCTTGAATGGTGCAAGGGCTTATTTCCCAAGGACGAGAACGGCCTGCTGCCCTTTGCCACACAGAAGCTGGCAGATCTGTCAGCTTCATGCCTTATCTAAGACCTGCTCATAAGCCAGGGAAGGGGACTCCCAACATTAGGGCACTTGAAATCCTAACTCCATTTTCTCTCACTGAATTTACCCACCACAGCCCACCAAAATATACATCTTGAAAATAAGTCGACATATTTGGCAGTATGATTTTTAGTTTAAGAGAACTTAATTTTTCAACTTAATTTTACGCTCGATAAATAATAAGGAGTAAACGGTTAAATGTCAACAGCAGAAATTACAATTCCTTTTACAAGAAACTGTGTGCTCATCAGCAGCCTCTGAGCAGCTCCAGGACTTGGAAAGATTGGAGACTGGGCTGTGCGTGGTGATACATACCTGTAACCCTCCACCCTGGAGGCAGAGGCAGGAAAATGGCTGCAAGTTTCATCCACTCTGGTCTACACAGTGTCCCAGGCCAGCCAGGGCTACACAGAGAGACCCTGTCTCAGAATATAACAAAGCAACACAAAACAACAGAAATAGAGGATTATAGATTTTTTTTTCCTTAGAGGCATATCAGAAACGCAATTAGGGAAGAAATCCAAGTTAGGATAGATAGAACTGGGTGGTTTTAATTTAAACTTCTTAATTTATTATTTATTTTCTCTCTTTTGCTATGGAGTCAAGGAAGACCTTGAGCTCCTGATCTGTCTACCTCCACCTCCCAGGTGCTGGGATTAAAGGTGTGCATGTACCCACCAAACTCGGTTCAAACCCAACTGTGAGGAACTTTTTCATCTTTAGTTATGCGTATGCCTGTATCTGTAGGTGGCTATGTCCATGCGTGCGTAGGTCACTGCAGAGGCCATAGAGAGTTCCAGGTCTCCTGGAGCTGCCTGATATAGATACTAGAAAACCCAACGTGGGTCCCTCTGGAAGAGCAGCAAGCACTGTTAACCACTGAGCTGTCTCTCCAGCTTTGAAAAAAATTTTAAACAAGGTTTCAGTTTATAGAACGGACAATCATAACTGCAATTCTGCTACCTCAACCTGAGTGACTCCAAACAATTTTGTGGAATTGCATGCGTATATATATATATATATATATATATATATATATATATATATATATATATATATATATATATATACACATACATACATACATACACACAAAAACATTTTAAAAATAAAGACTGGGTATCATAGCTCACATCTATAATCCCAGTACCTGGGAAGCTGAGGCAGGAATGCCTCAAATTTGAGGCAAGGGTGGGCCACAGAGCAAGTGACTACTAGTAGCAAGTCAAGACTACACCTAAAAAAAAAGAAAAAAAAAAAAAAGAAGAAAAAGAAGAAGAGGAAGTGGAAGCAGCCAGACATGGCCCAGCAGTTAGGAGCACATATTGCTCCTCCAGAAGACCTGAGTTCAAGTCCCAGCACTCACATCAGGTGACTCACACCACCTATAATTCCAGCTCCAGGGGGTCCATGCCTCTGACCTCTGCATTCATGTATGCAGACACACATGGTTTAAAAATAATAAAAATAAATCTTAAAAAAATAAGTTTTATCTTGCATGTAAAAAATAAAGGTCAATGAAAATTAACTTTTTAAAATAGAAATTTACTTATCACTTGCAATACCCAGAGACATTTGGGGTGGTCACAAAGGAAGGTGAGGAAGGACCAAGTCACACAAGTAGTAAAGAATGGATTGATTTTCAACAAAATAGTGCCCCCCCACCCCAAGATGTGACTAAGAAATAGGGGTCAAAGGTGACTCTGGCAAAGACTGGGCCTGGGTTTGTTTCTTGTATTAGCTGGAGGCACAAAGCGAAGGATTTTGTTATCTGCGTTTAGTAAGGGGCGGAATGACACCGATTCTTTCCACTGTGGACTGAGACCTGACAGCTTCAGGGAACAGTGATCAGAGCAGGAAAAGCTACACCTCACATGAGGAGAGGGAGTCTGATGGTTTGTTCTCCAAAGGAACTTCTTGGAGGAGAGAAGGAAACCAGAGGAACTGAGGAGAGAGTGCCCCTGATGACATTCCATGCGTTTTCCACACTGTTCCACTTCCTGTAGGTCTCGTGGTAGCAACAACTGTTTGGTTCACAATTTCCAATCCCAGGGTAGAGAGGGCTGGCAATGAAGTGGAGTTGGGGAAGCCACGAGTTCTTGCCAAGGCCGGAGAGCCTGGGATGAGTATTAGGCTACTGAAAGTCCTTGGGAAAGAGCCCTGGAGGCTCGAAGAGTTTAGGGCCCAGGAAGAGGTGAGCAAGGCTCAGTCCACCAGGAGTGCAAGCCCAACACTGTTAGGACACCTCTTGCCCTCAGTGGACACCCGCAGTTTCCCAGCCTCAGAAAGCATCAGGGGCTGCTCACCATCAGACAAGAAGATGGAAACTGTGAACTTGGACGGGTAAAGGAAGCACTGTCTTCTCAGGCACTAGCCATCTTCCCTCAGGGGCAGCTGACGTGAGGAGCTTGGGGCCTGACTGAGGTCTCTCCTCAGCCAGAACAGGAAGCTATGCAGTGACCATGGCAGGCCCAGGCAGCTCAAGCAAGGGGAATCTCTCCTCACTAACCAAGCTCCACGAATAAATAACAGAATTAAATAAAGGAGGCCCGGAGAACAGGCAGAGGCACCACCTGCCAGTTTCTTGCCCCTTCACACACACTAGTACACACACTAGTTCACACACACACACATGCATACACACCCCACACACGCGCGCACCAAGCATCAGATGGGATGAACCAGGGATGGCTGCCCTGTCCTAGGAGTCTTTGTGATGGGCAGCCTGACTGAAGGGTGTCAGTCATGGTCTACCACTGTTGCAGGGTGCAGAGGAGCAGAGGCCATGGAGGCATGAACTGTGGAGGGTGGTGGAGGCCGCTGAGGACTCTGGCACCTGTAGAGAGGCAACGAGATGGACCAAAGGAAAGATTAGGGGAACCAGAGAACAGAAATGAAAGCTTTTTCCTTCCCTCCCCACGCTCTCTTTGGCTACCACTCCAACCCTCTTCAGCCTTGACCAATCCACGCAGTCCCACTTCCCAAGTCCAGGGCTCACTCCAACCACAGTTGTACTGACCAGGATCTCGACTTTCGCACTTTAGACGTGGAAGGTCTCTCCAGAAAGCTGTCCAACCGCATGAGCCTCTCCATGTGTAGTACTCGTGGATCTTGTTCTTGGTCATGAGAAAATTCCATCTCAAAGATGGCCGGCGGGGATACATCCAGTTCCAAAAACATTATATTTTCAGCCTGTGGCAAAATAATGCATCGGATGTGAGCAGCAGCATTATCTTCCAGGTCTTACATATCACAGACAGGATGGGATACTAATAGAAGTAATCTATGGGGGGTTTCTTCCTCCACTCTAGCCCATAGCTCCTGAATAAAAGATACAAACCTAGTATAGCTTTATTAGTGAACTGTAATCCCTAACTGCCAGGTTCTGAGCTATTCTATCCTACATCCCAGCCATAGGCCTGTGTTACTTGCCAGCTAGTCTTGCTCTGTTTGCTCTGCTCAGTGTGTGTCCTCAAGATGTTTTCTCTTGATCACATGCTACTCTTGGCCCATCCTCATGGTCCATTCCACCTCATGGCCACCTCCTCCTTCCCTTATCTTTCTCCTTCTCCCCGTGGTCCCTACCTGAGTCTCCCCATCTCGGGTTCCACCTTCCTTTCCTGTCCAGTCACAGCCTTTAGCCTTTTATCCAATCATAAATTATTGGGGTCACACTGGTCAATACAATACCCATGTCCAGGCCGTAACCTATCTTGGGCACAGAACTCAGCATCTGAATACACAGCACACAAGACCAACCCCAACAGGTACTAAGAGGAAGCACATGCTGTAAGCACCCCTTCTCCTTAGGTTTCTCTCTCTTCCTGGTTTCCACTTCCCAGCTTCTTACCCTGTATCTGGGATGGGACCCCATTGCCATGGCAACCCGAGCATACTGGCTGATAGGTCTCTTGTAGCCCACTGCAGAAGTTGGACGCTTCTTCATTTGGCTGTTATTCCTGCAGGGAAAATGGGATATTAGGAAGAGTTTATTGTTGGTTTAGTGGGCTTTTTACCTGTTTTGAGACCAGGTCTCATGCAACCCAGGTTGGCTTTGAACTCATATAGCTGAGGATGACCTTAAGCTACTGAACCTCCTTCCTCAACTGCCAAATGCTAGGATTAGAAGGGATTTCCTTGAACATGAAGTAAACGGCATCATTAGGAACTATTACCCTAGTAGCTGGGAAGGCCCTGTACACTCCGGGCTCTACAACTTTGTTTTAATACAACCTCACGACGTAAACTGGTGTAATATGAGGAATCAACATATCTGTCTTATGACTCTAATTCTTCTCTCTCACAATAAAAAGCCTGATTGAATGCCGTGGTTTGAATGAGAAAGGATCATAGATTTAAATGCTTGGTCACCAGGGAGTAGCACTGTTTGATAGGATTAGGAGGTGTGGCCTTGTTGGAGGAAGTGTGTCACTGGGGGGGTGGGCTTTGAAGCTTTGGGGAAGCCAGAGCCAAGCCCAATGGTGCTCTCTTCCTGCTGCCTGTGGATCCAGAGGTGGAGCGCATAGCTGCTTCTACAGCACCTTGTCTGGCTGAATGGACTAAACCTCTGAAACTGTCAGCCAGCCATAATGCGGTACATAGGCACATGTGCAGGCGAAGCCCTCGTGTACACATAAACCAACAAAAGAGCTCTTGCTCTTTCTTGCTCCTCCTTCCTGTCCCCACTCTCCCCCCATCCCTCCTCCTGCCACACACCCCCATGCTCATGGCTGGCCTCTACTCCTCTTCCTCTCTATTCTTCTCTCTCTCTCTGCCCCTACTACCCCCCTAACTCCCCTCCCCATGTCCTGAATAAACTCTATTCTATACTAAAAATAATAATAATAAAATAAAAAATAAGGTAGCTGGGTGTGGTGGTACACACTCAGGAGGTAGAAACAAGCAGCTATAAGTTCAAAGTCAGCTTGCTTTACCTTCCCAGGCCGGCCAGGGTTACACAGTAAGACTCTGTTTCACAACAGCAACAAGGGTGGAGCTGGATGTTTAGCTGCACTGGTGAAAGCATTCACACTCTCACAGGACCCCAATTTATGTCAGCTGCCTGATTCCAGTTCCAGGGGATCACAATATCCTCTTCTGGTCTCTGAGGACACCAGGCATGAGCCTCCTCGGTGCACATATAACATGCAAAAAACCCCACACTCATACATAATAATTAGTTAAGAAAAGCTGGACGCTGGTGAGGTAAACACCTTTAATCACAGCTCTTGGGAGGCAGGTGAATCTCTGAGTTTAAGGCCAGGCTGGTCTATCTACAAAGCTAGTTCCAGGATAGCCAGGGCTACACAGAGAAACCTTATCTAGGGGAAAAAAAAATTTTTTGTAAGTTGGCTACTAGACCCATCCCTATGTTGTTTTGCTTTATTGAGACTGAATCTCGCTTAGGCCAGGGTGACCTGGAACTTACTCACGTAGCATAGGACGACCTTGAACTTTTGATCCTCTAGCTTCTGCTTTCTGAGTGCTGATGTTAAAGGAATACAGCAATACAGTAATGCAGGTAGTGTATCATGATGCACTGGACCGAACCTGGGGCTTCATGTATGATAGTGGTCTACCAATGGAGCCATGTTCCTGTCTGTCTGTCTGTCTGTCTCTCAGACAGTCTATGTCAGCAATGGCAGGTCTTCAGCTCTTCATCATCTTGTCTCTACCTGCCAAGTTCAAGGTGGAGCCACTACGTTCAGCCTCTTCTGGTTTTGTGCTACAGCGTCAAGCTATGTAGCTCAACCTGACCCCAAATTCTTCACCATCTTGTAATCTTGCTCACGCTGCCTCAGTTTCTGCAGTGCCCACACCTGCAGACTTCTCCCCTGGGCAGCTTGATGAACATGACCCATTACCTGAGTCGCCCAAAACAAAGGAGCAGCACACAAAACAAGAAATTGACATACAATTTAAAAACCAAATGGCGTGGGTTTGGGAGCAAGACAAGAGCTATGTTTGAACTCTGTCTTGCCCTCTTATATCTCGGTCACCCTAGGAAGCAGCTTACTATCCCTGGCCTCCAACATGGCATCCCCTCAGAATTCCTGGGATTCTAGAAGACAAACAGCATGGTGTGCTGCAAGGGCTACCACAGGGCTTCCAATTAACTCCATCTGCCAGTTCAAGTACCAATACAAATATACAAATAAACGAGCAATAAAAAAATTCAATAGGTGGCACTGGAAGGCAGAAGACAGAAGGAGCCACAATGAGTCCCGGACAGGACATTCTGTCCTTGAATAAAACTGGCTGTACAGAAACCCCAAGGCTAATTTGCATTCTGCAGCAGGAACACAAAGTTACATTCAGTGCAGTGTGTGAGTGTGTGTGTGTGTGTGTGTGTGTGTGTGTGTGTGTGTGTGTACTGCATATGTGTGCTCATGTGTGGAGGCCAGAAGTAGATATTGAGTGTGTTCCTCAGTCACTCTCTATGCTGGCTAGTCTGTCAACTTGACACAACCTAGAGCCACTGGCAAGGAGGGAACCACAATAGAGAAAAAAAAAATGCCTCATTAAAATTGGACCATAGGCACATGGGTAGGGCATTTTCTTAATTAGTGATTGGTGAAGGGGGCAGCCAGTCCATTGTGAGTGATGCCATTGCTAGGCTGGTGGTCCTGGGTTCTATAAGAAAGCAGGCTGAGCAAGCCAGTAAGCAGCACCCCTCCATGGCCTCTGCATCAGCTCCTGCCTCCAGGTTCCTGTCCTGACTTCCCTCAGTGATGAACCATTACCTGGAATTGTAAGCTGAAATAAACCCTTTCCTCTCCAACTTGCCTTTGGTCACAGAGTTTCATTGCAGCAATAGAAACTCTTAAGATAACAACCTCATTTTTGGAGGCAAATTCTGAACCTAGAGAGTCTCAATTAGGCTAGATTGGCTGCCCAGCAAGCCCTCAGGAGCCTCTGATTTCTGCCTCTCCGGTGCTGGGATTATAAGCATATACTCCCATGGCTGGCTTTTTACACAGGTGCTGAGGATCTGAACTCAGGTTTCCATGCTTGCTACTGACAGCCATCTCTCCAGCCCTGAGAAATTAGTCTTCAATTTTAGTTTGCCATGCACACTCAAAAGTGCTCAACCCCACTTAGTGGTCCCAACCGGGCCTCTTTACAAGTGAAAACAAGAAACAAGAAGGCTCTAAAAGCCCCGTTTCCTTTTGTTCCCAGGGGCTATAGGAAGCCAGAAAGGCTAGGTCCCAGAGAGGCAGCTTTAGTGACAGCCTTGCACACAGGTAGACCTGCATCATCACCCCACAGAGAAGTAATTTGTCAATAAGAAGGCACACTCTGCATCTCTGAATTTTCGAACATGCTCCTAAGGCATAGATGAAACAGGGAGATAGGCTTAGAAAAGCCCTCGTATCTAAGGTCATACAGTTAGCAAGCCCAAAATCTGAACCTCCCCAAGTACTCTTTTTATGACTCCATACTGTCTCTCACAAGTGCATGTGGGACGTGCTGGGGCCAGAGAAAGCCTTTGAAAACTCAGGCTCTGGGAACAGGACAGAGGGACAGGGCTGAGTGGGCAGAGCAGCGGGTCAGTGGGAACTGGCAGTCTGACCCAGTAAAGCTGCCAGGGTTATTCTGGGTGGCATGCATAGGGAAGAAGGGGCTGGGGGAAGGGAGTCCGTAACTGGGACACCAGTCATCCATCCACTCTCTTCTCTGCCCAGGCCTACTTTCAGGATCGATCTCTATGTAGTTAAAGCTATGGCTGATAGCTCAGGGCTGGGGTGCAGCTCTGTAGTTATCCACACCTCCAAAAGACCCAGAATGACAGTTAATATGTTCAAGAGATCCCAGGCGCCTAGGACCCCACCCCATATTGACTAACATCATAACTTTCTCTTTAATATTAAAAACCTACCCCTGGGGCTGGGGTTGTAGCTCAGTTGGTAAAACACTTGTCTAGCGTGGACAAGATTCTAGGTGCCATTCTTAGGACTACATGCATATACCAGGCATGGGGAATGCTCCTGCACTACCAGCACTCAGGAGGCAGAAGCAGGAAGAAGTATAAGATCAGCTTTGCCTACCAAACAAATTCAAGGCCCACCAGCAAATCCGGGGGGCTACATGAAAACCTGGCTTTAAAATTAATAGAACAGGGGCCAGAGAGAAGACTGTGGTGAAGAGCATTCACTGCTCTCCTAGAGGACGCAGGTTTGAGTCTCAGCACCAGCGTGGGAGCCTACGACCGTCTCTAACTTCAGTTCCCAAGAATCTGATGCCGTCTTTCTAGCCTCTGTGGGCAGCTGTCACACAAGTGTTACTGGCATCCGTGTGGGCAAAAAAAACACCCATATACACAAGTAAATGACAAAAACAACAGGAATAGAATGGAAATCTACCTCGAGTTCCGTCTCAAAGGTGGACACTGTTCTGATTGTCAGTTGTTTCTAGTCACTTTCTTCTCTTAAAGATTTAAGGGGTGTGTGTCTGTGTGTGTGTGCGCGAGTGTGTGTGCTGGGGTTACAGGCAGGCAATTATAGGCTGCCTGACACGGGTGCTGGGACTCAAACCCAGGTTCTCTGTAAGACCAGCATATACTTTTGACTACTGAGCCATTTCTCCAGCTCCCTGCTACTGCTTTCTGCTCTTACTCTGAAAACAGGCATCCAGCAGCCCCGCATTCCTGGTCTTCCACACACACCCAGTGCAGCAAATGGGACTTCTCTGTGTCTGGTTCCGTTTCCTCCTCAGCTCTCCTGCCCTCCTTGCTTCATGGCCCTGTGCGTCTGCGCCTCACTGTCCTCTTCCTCTCAATTCTCACAACCCTGTGACGCTTTACTTAAAGTTTGTGTTTGCTTTTTGAGACGGGTCTCTCTGTGTAACCGTGGCTGCCCTGGAACTCGATCTGTAGACTGGATCGCCTCAAACTCACAGAGATCCACCCGCCTCTGCCTCCTGTATGCTGGGATTAAACGCTTGCACCACCACCACCTGGCAGCTTTAAATTTTTAAAAATATTTATTTGGGGGGTAAGGGCACAAATGGCAAGACCCCAGTGTGGAGGTGAGGACAGTTTGTGGGAGGAAGTCTCTCCTACAGTCTGGTCCTGAGGGTCAGATGCAGGCATCAGGCTTGTGAGCAAGTATGTTCAAAGGTGAGCCACCATCCCCTATCGCCACAAAAACACGCCTCAAGACTTCTTTGAGACAGGGTTTTAATGTAGCTCAGGCTGGCCTGGAACTTACAATGCAGCCCAGGCTAACCTCAAGTGTGAGGCAATCAACTCTCCTATCTCAGCCTCCAGAGTACTATGAGTACAGCTGTGAGCTACCACATAGGACTTGAGGAATGTTTTTACCAAGATTTAAAGGAAAAAAACAAAGTTGACTCTGCACCAAACCCAGTGTAGCTTTCTTCCCTCCTGTGGGGAGGAAGGAATGTTCTCGTGAACCTGGGGCCCGGAGCCGGGGCCCGGAGCCAGGTGTGGTAGCTCATGTTTGTGTCCAGGTGCCTGGGAGGCAGAGGCAGGGGAATGAGGAGGTCAAGTCATCCTTGGGTACTAAGTGAGCCCAGGGCTAACCTGGTCTACAGGAGACCCTGTCTCAAAATATGAACACAACAGGGAGGAGGGGAGGATATAGTTCAGATGGTAGAGTGTTTACCTAGCGTGCATGAGATCCTGGGTTGAGCCTAAGCACTGTACAGAACAGGCAGAGGAGCACAGGCTATGCTGTCAGCGTTTGGGAGGTAGAAGCAGGAGACTCAGAAGGGCATCTGAGGCCAGCTTGTGACTCAGGAGATTCTCAAACATAAACAACTGGTCACCCCCCACCCCCACCCCTGCCAAAATCCAGACCAAGTAAAAGTCGGGATCTAAACAAAAGCAACGAAGAATGGCACTTCCTTGGGACGGATGTAGCTCTTTGGTGTCTTCATCAATATGATGGCATGGCAAATGTCTGTTGACTGGCTCCCCAATGACTGGGTCAAGTCTAGGCAGGGGGCTCTCACACACATATATATCCCTAGCACTGGGGAGGCAGAGGATCAGGAGTTCAAGGTCAACCTTAGCTACATGCTACATTCAGGGCCAGCCAGACTATAGAATGAGAGGCTAACGAATAAGTAAATAAATAAACAAATAGGTTGGGGATTTAGCTCAGTGGTAGAGTGCTTGCCTAGCAAGCGCAAGGCCCTGGGTTCGGTCCCCAGCTCTGAAAAAAAGAAAAGAAAAACAAACAAACAAACAAACAAACAACAAAAGTTTCTCAAAGTTGAATGGGGGAGCACGTGCCTGTAGTACCAGCTGTTTGAGGAGCTAAGGGAGGAGAATCCTTTGATGCTGGGAGTTTGGGGCCAGCCTGAGCAATGTAGTAAGACTGGTCTTTAAAACCAAGCCAAACCACTTTCTCATGTGGCAAAGTAGACACCAAGTTTCAGAATTTATATATATATATATATATATATATATATATATATATATATATATATATTTCATTTATTTAATTTATGCATTGTATGTGCACACATGAGTACACATGTGATGCATGTGTGTGAAGGCATTCACGTTGAGATCAGGAGAATCTGTGTGAGATGGTTTTCTCTCTCTACCATGTGGGTCCGAGAGACCGAACTCATGTCCTCAGATTTAGCAGCAAGAGCCTTTGCCTGCTGAGCCATCTCATCAGACACCAAATTCAAAATGGTTTCATTCCAAGCCCAGTGTCTTCAACTGTACCGTGACAATTTTGCAAAGAATCTATCAGGACTGTGCTTGCAGAGGCCGAAGTGCTAAAGTCACACTGTAACTTCCTGGACTATAAGCTAGCTGCTATGGGCAAATATATAACCCTTAGAAGATACTTTGTCTATAAATGTGATTAAAATGTAAGGTTTTGGGGGATGTCTGAGTTGAACCCAGGCCCTCAAAGATGCTAGCTGAGTGCCTATCACTGAGTTTAACCTCTATCCCTAAATGTAAATCAAGGGGAAATTAGACAGGCGTTCTCACAAACTAGCATAGTTTTCAAGGCAACTTTAACCAAAACCATGAAGAGACAAAAAGATTTCCCAAATAAGCTGACATAGCCATATCCAAACATTGTCCCACGGTAACAATGACCCCTCCTTAGGAGCGGGCCTGGACGGGGTGAGTCTTGTGGTCTTAGTCAGGGGAGGGCTGCGGCTTCTAACAAAAGCTTTTCCCTAAGGGACAGCACAGCCTTAGGTAATTTGTTTCAAACAATGTCTCTCCACTCTATGCCGTCTTCAGTGTTCTCATCCCAGAACATCACAGGCCTCAGCAAAGCAAAACAGCCTGCAGCTTGAACAATGCTCTGATGGTGAGAGACAGGGCTTTTGTGTTTCAGCCCTGCTTGAGTGGTGTTTTGTGAGTTGTGGGAGACGTCTGGGAAGGAAAGGAGGGACGGTCCTTCCACAGCCCTTCCACAGCCTCAGACTCCCGAGCACCAAAACCCACGTTCAGCCTTTTCCGAGCCCAAGCTCCAGTTGTGAAAACAGAGATCATGGGGACAGATGTAGTCTGGGATATGGGGGTGGCCACCACTCCCCTCTGCCACCAGCCCACCCTCTGGGCTTCTCTGTGGACTTATAGTCGTCACTGCTGGGATTATGATGAGGAACTTTTTTTTTTTCCTTCTTCTTTATTCTAACACCAACAGCTTTCAAAATTAGAAAGAAACAAGGAACAGGGTCTGGAAAAACCTTGGTAGTTAAGAACACTGGCCACGGGGTTGGGGATTTAGCTCAGCGGTAGAGCGCTTGCCTAGCAAGCGGAAGGCCCTGGGTTCGGTCCCCAGCTCCGAAAAAAACAAACAAACAAACAAACAAACAAACAAAAAAAAAAAAAAAACACTGGCCGCTGCTCTTCCAGAGAACCTAGGCTTGAGTCCTATCACCAACACAGTGGCTCACAGGGGATCCTACGCTGTCTTCTGGTCTTTGTGGCCACCAAGAAAGCCTATGCTGCACAGACAGACAAGCTGGCAAAGCACTCTACACATAAACATAAAATTAAGTTAAACTAAAGGAAGAAAGTAATGTTTTAAGAATCGTTTCAACTGGATGGCGTCGTACACTCCTGCAATCCCAGTCCTTGAAGGCTGAGACAAAGGAGCAAGGCTAGCCTTGGCTACATACTGAGACCCTGCCTCAAAAACAGAATCAACTAAGTATGCTGGCTTATGCCTGTAATCCCAGATTTGGGAGGTGGAGGCAGGAGGATCAGGAGTTCAAGGCCAGCCCCAACTACATAAAAAGGAAAAAAAGGGTTGGGGATATTGCTCAGACAGATACAGCCTGCCTTCATGAGTGTCCAGCTCAAACACACAGACACACAGACACACACACACACACACACACACACACACACAAATACAACACATAAAGGCAAACTAAAGAGCTAGAAGTTTTGGAGAAAGGACCAGCTTTCAGGTTTTCTAATACCAAAGAGAATTCTGTCTTTCCGTGACTTTCTTTGCTTAAGAAAGATAATGGGGGCTGGAGAGATGGCTCAGTGGTTAAGAGCACTGGCTGCTCTCCCAGAGGTCCTGAGTTCAATTCCCAGCAACCACATGGTGGCTCACAACCATCTGTAATGAGATCTGATGCCCTCCTCTGGTGTGTCTGAAGACAGTGACAGTGTGCTCACATACATTAAACAAACAAACAAACAAATCCTTTAAAAAGGTGAAGAGGAAGAAAGAGGATGGAGTCCTGGGGATAGCTGAGCTGCTGAACAGCTTCCCTAGTAGACACGAGGACAACTTGTGGGACTCTGTTCTCTCCCTCCACCATCTGGGTCCTGAGGATTGAACTCAAATTGTCAGGCTTCGGGGCAGGTACCCTTATCCACTGAGCCATTTGCTATCCCCAAATATCACTTAAAGTGACTTTTCTGGGGCCAATGAGGTGGCTCGATGGTAACGGCCCCTGTGACTAAGTTAGATTCCTGGAAACAATGTAAGAACGCGCCTTTAATCCCAGCACTGGGAAGACAGAGGCAGCCGGATCTCTGAGTCTGAGGCCAGCCTGGCTGTACAGTGAGTTCCAGGACAGCCACAGAGAAATCCTGTCTCAAAAACAAAACAAAACAAAACGGGGCTGGGGATTTAGCTCAGTGGTAGAGCGCTTACCTAGGAAGCGCAAGGCCCTGGGTTTGGTCCCCAGCTCCGAAAAAAAGAACCAAAAAAAAAAAAAAAAAAAAAAAAAAAAAAAAAAAACAAAACAAAGAGCCAAGTCCACAAAGTTACCCTCTGGCTTCCAGATGGATGCTACGGTTCAAGTGTGGCCACACACAAATCACACACACACACACACACACACACACACACACACACACACTCATCCACACGCAAATCACGCACACACTCATCCAACACAAACCATGCACGAGCAATAATATGTTAAAACAAGGAGTCCGGGCCGGTGAGATGCTCAGCGGGTGGATGTGTGTGCTTCGGCCGGGGAACCTGAGTGCAATCCCTGGGACCCACATCATAGACCCAACGTCTGTGAGTTGGCCTCTGACGTTCGAATGAATGCCGTGCTATGCTCACTTACCTCCAACCAAATGCACAAGCTAAGTGCGATAAAAACTTAAATAAGTTACAATACAGAGAAATGGGGTTCGTGGTAGAACTGTCACACAGACGTCATACCCTGTTCTCATCTTTCACTTTCCTCATTTAAACGGGACACACGTCATACATACGAGTAATCCCGGCATTCCTGAGGCACAACGTCGGAGGATTGGACTCAGGAGTTTAAAGCCAGCCTGAGCTACACAGCAAATTTCAGGCCAGCCTTGGCTACATTGTATGACTTTTGTCTCAAGAAAAAAAACAAAAACAAATATCCCTTCTCAATTCCAGATCAAAGACAATTAAACAGGCAATTAAATATAATAATGATCTCAGGGCTGGGGGACAGGGAAATATATGTAAATTACATAATTGGGGAAGTGAAAAAAATGAATATAATCTATAAAATGATGCTCTCAGTATGACACTTCCTAAAAGTAACCATTGTTCTGTGGTGATGGAAGACAATGTTTTGCTTTGCTTTGCTTTGCTTTTGAGATAGGATCTCTATATACAGCCCTGGGCTAGCCTGGACTTTGATAAGTAAACCACGCTGGACTCAAACTCACAGAAATCCCTCCTCTGCTTCCCCAGTGCTGGGATTAACAGTGTACACTACACACCTGTCCCAAAAGGTGGTTTTTTTTAAGTGCCAACACTGAATTCATAAATTTGCTATTTCCAACCTGAACCACAATCTGGTGGGTAGGGTCACCCTTTCAGAAAGCAGATAGATTAAACAGGCGTGTTAATGCACTTAGACACTACCGACCTCGTACTAGCTCCCTTCCTTGCTCTGGGGAGGCTCTTGCCCTGCTGTGGCAGTAGCATCCGTAGTATACAGAGAGTAGAGTCTCCAGGGAAGCACTGTCCCTTCATCACTGTATACAGGTTTGGTCTAGCTGAGTGTCCGCTTTGAATATCCACCTCGTTCTACGCAGTTACCAGCAGAGGGCGCTGCACCCCAGCTAACTGATGCAGCTGCACCTGAGGACTCCAAGTGCTACCGGATAGAAACAGGTGGAATTGCTGAATCACCCAGCTGAGAAGCTAGAGAGACTGACTGCGTCAGGACTCCATGGTGCCCAGGCATGACACTTCTCAGTCTTTCCTCCAGACCACAAGCTCGGAAATATCTGACTTACCTTCTGCTTGTATTCCTACACGGTAGAGCTGGGCAAATATTAACAGCTGTTGCTATTTCTGACAACCAACAAAAGCACACATGTGCATCCTCCAGAAGTAACCAGCTATTACACTGGGGACTGAAGTGCTTCCCACCACAAGCCCCTCCTCTTACAGGCTCCCTTCACACCCAGACCACTTCCTTCATGGAAGGAGACCCCATATAGGTTAGATCCTGGCAAATTTCGTCCTCCATGTGCACCTCTTAATTCACTCCCCAAGCCCCAAACGTCTGTCTCTCTGCAGCAGGGTCTCAAGCCCCTCGCCACTCATAACCCCAGTCCCTAGGTCCAGACAAATGGTCAGAGGGACTCACACTCCAGCTGGCACCAGGGGCTGGAACTTCCACTGCTCCTCCTCACAGTCCAGGAAAAGCCGGTTCATGATCTTGTTCTTCTCCTCAGGGGGGATGAAGTTCTCAATGATGAGGTACCTGGGGTGGGTACAAGGCAGAAACGGAGGGAGGGAGGGAGAGATCACAGAGGGAACAGAGAGGCGGAGAAAACAAGGGTGGAAGGGACACCATTGCCACAGAATAATGGAACTTGAAAACCACGGCATCTAATGAAAAGATTGCCGGCACAGGGCCTTGAGGGTTATTTTCCACTAGAACTCAGTAAGCACTCAGGCAGAGGGAGGTGGAGTCATCAAACCAGGCTGAGGAAGTAGAACAATTTAAGAGCTAGCCTATCTCATGAGCTCCAGGTTCAGTGAGAGACCCGGTCTCCAAAATAAATAACAACAACAACAACAACAATAATGGTAATAATAGTCAACTCATGGTCCCCATATGTGTACACATATATACACACCCTTAAGTCCAAAACACCAGATATACAAGCTGGATAGCCTACATCTGTTAACCGAATAAGCTGAGGCAGGAGGATAGCTGAAAGTTTTAAGACAGCTTGAGCTACTGAGTGGGACCCTGTCTCAAAAAAATGGAAATGTAACTGGGGGGGCATGGACATGTGAGTGCATAGTCGAAATATGGCTTTCAGAAGAATGTCCTACAGAGGCCCCGGGGAACTGGGAGAGAATGTGGGGACCCCGAACCAGAAGAGGAGCCAGCCCTACTTGAGCTTGAGTTCCCGGGTCTGCTCATTCTGCGCCTCCTCCAGGTCCTGCCGCACGCGGATGTACTCCTCATGTTGGTCCTGGATCTCTGCCTTCACCGCCTGTAGCTTGGCATAGAGCTGTACGTGCACAAGTTTTGGCTCAGAGGTATTCAGTCAGGCCCCAGTCACCCAGCCTGGGCTTCACAGGCTGAGGCTGGGGATCCTGGTGTGAACTCAGAATGGCTGCCCATCCCTATGAGTCAGGATGGGCTATCTCAATGGCTGCCATTTGTCCTCCCTGCGATTCTGTCCCTCCCACCCACTGAGACCCTTGGATCCCCCCCCACATCCGTGTGTATGTGTGTGTGTGTGTGTGTGTGTGTGTGTGCTGTGTGTGTGTGTGTATTATGGAGTGTTCAAACTGAGGGAAATGCTAGCCTAACATCATCCTCTTCCTACAGGTGAGAAAAATAAGAAGTAGACCAACTAAAAGGTCATAACTCATCAAAAAAGAATAGAGCCAGGCCAGATGGCGGTGGCGCACACCTTTAATCCCAGCACTTGAGAGGCAGAAGCAGGTGGGCATTTTGAGTTTGAGGCCAGTCTCATCTACAGAGCGAGTTCTGGGACAGCCAGGGCTACACAGAGAAAGCAGTCTCAATTCAAAAAAACAAAAATAAACAAACCGTCAGAAACAAAAAAAGCACGGAACCATGCCTCACTTTGGAGAACCACGGCTAGGGTTGGAGGTCAAATGAGGGCACGTAAGGGCATGAGAGCCAGCAATGGCCCCCCTCCCCCTCCTAACCACTGGGTGGTGTACTGGTAACTGCTATGAGGACTGGGCCTGGCCGGCTCTAGGTGACCACAATAATCCTGGACTTCCCATGCTCCTCCCGGAGTCCACACTGGAATTTTCTGCCCTAGACCTTCATTTCAGGACACAAATCTCCTTGATTTTTGCAGGATCCAAGTGACCAGATTCTTGTCCCTTGGTGTGGTGTGGAGGACCTTATCTTCCTCCCTAGATATGAGTCTCCTTCTTAGTCACATCACATTCCCTGACCCAGCTACCAAAACTATGATTCATTGGTGACTTCCAAAGTAGAAGTTAGCCAGGACCATGAGGATGACCACGGTATAGACTGGAAGTGACAACCTGACACCAGATGACTGTCTCCTGGCTGTCCCCCACCACACAGCCGGAGCAGTAGAGCTCAGAGGTTGGGCAGAGGGGAGGAGCCTTTGAGGCACACCCTCTTTGGGCAGCGGCCTGTTTACGCTGCTGCGCATCTTACCTTCTTGAGTTTCTTGGTTTTAACTTCCACCTCCTGCTGCAGGGACGAGTAGGTACCACGTAGCTCCATGGTCTCTTCATCTCGGAGCAGCATCTCCTGCTGCATTTCCCGTTCACGCCGTTTCTAGGGCAAGGCAGGGCAAGGGGCGGGGTCCGCAAGAGAAAACCACGCCCACTGGAGGAGGGCTCTCAAAGAACAGGGCTAACTCAATCTGCCTGTTGTAGCACCTGGTTTTACCAAGGACACAGAATCCTTTTCTCAGACCCTGTGAATATCACTTCGTCAGATATGGCCCTGTGTGCATGGAGGCCTCAGCCCTAAGAGCTGGCATCATAGTTGATGACTTAGGAAATAGTCACACTCTTGCCAATGAACTCACATCCCTGCGCAAGGCCCAGAAGTCTTGCGGAGGCTAACTGCATGGGAAGCTATCGCTTCCTCTCGCCCAAAGACAGACCCCGAGCTGGTACACTCACGGAATCCAAGCAACTTAGTTTGGGTTTCAGTGTTATCATTCCAGGATTCCAAGTCCATCAGGGCTTATGGCCCCAGACTACCCAACACTGACCCCGAGGCCATACGCCTCAGGGATCCGGAAGCCTAGCAGCCTTACCTGTTCTGCAATCTCCTGTCGCTTCAGTTCCAACATCTTCTGTTGTTCGTTGGTGTGATCCATGATGTTCCGCCCCCCAATGAGTAGCTTGCTTTCCATGGCCTGAGAACACAAGGGGGGTCAGAGACGGGACCGGTAAAGGTGTATACTATCTCAAGTTTGGACTTTTTGTTTGTTGGTCACAGGGTCTAACCTTAAACCCTCTACTCGGTGGAGGACGACAGGGCTAGGACTACAAGCACATAGCTTTATTGCTTTGGTTGTCTTGCTGTTGTTTTGTTTTCTGTTTTGTTTGTTTTGAGACAGGGTTTCTCTGTGTAACAGTACTGGCTGTCCTGGAACCTGCTCTGTAGACCAGGCTGGCCTTGAACTCACAGAGATAGGTCTGCCTCAGTCTCCCTAGTGCTGGGATCAAATAAAGGTATGCACCACCACACACAGTCCTTTACTTTGTTTTTTGAGAAAGGATCTCACTATGTAATGTTGGCTAGC
Organism: Rattus norvegicus; assembly: GCF_021556685.1. NCBI lineage: Eukaryota > Metazoa > Chordata > Mammalia > Rodentia > Muridae > Rattus > Rattus norvegicus. The sequence goes on along the minus strand of NC_141539.1, from coordinate 32,630,045 downwards.
CTGAAACTTACACGTTAGGCCAGGCTAGCCTGGAACTTATGGAAATCCTTCTGTTTCTGCCATCTGAGTGCTGGAAGTGCAGGTATGTGTCATTGTGCCTATTGACAGTTTAAGATTCTTAGCCCAGCTGTGGTAAGACCCACCTTTAACCCCAGCATTCAGGAGGTAGAGGCAGGTGGATCTCTGTGTTAAGGCCAGCCTGGTCTAAAGATCAGCCTGGTCTGTTCCAGGACAGCCAGGGCTTCACAGAGAAACCCTGTCTTAGAGAGGGAGAGAGGAGAGACTCCTCCTCCCTCCATACCTTTCTGTAATATAGTGAACTTATGATTTTCCCGCTTCCACTCCCTAAGTCCCCTCCAAGCAGGACCACAGAGCAGAGAGTCTGTCCCTTTTCCCTTTGACCCTCTTAGGAGAAGACATAAGGCTTATCCGGATGGAGCCTTGTAGCTGTTGGTGGGAATGGAGTTTTCCCTTCCAGCCCCTAGAGCTGTAGTACAAAGCTTCCATTGTGGACAGGATCCTTAAGGATGAAAAAAAGAGAGAACCCCTCTGGGAATATACGGCACCTGATCTCTGCTATGGATACAAAGGAGTGGCTGGGTCACCACGCCTGTGAGGAGGGTGGGTGGCAATCTATTCCTGGCATCCGAGTCCCAGATGGCATGCAGCAGGAGGAGAAATGGTGGTCACTGGGCAGCCCAGCCCTTCCTGACTCAGGAAGACAGCTCATCACTGAGGCAGCAGGAAACCTTGGTCTAACCTCGGGCTGCTGAGGAAATCAGAACACCCCAAGGGAGAGATTCCACAGCAACGGGGGACAAAATGAGGCCCCAGAGGCTGCATGAGCTTTAGACACCACCTAAAAGACTAGGCTCTGCCCACCCAGTGGGAGGCCCAGCCAGGCACCCCCTGCAGTCCTCACATGTGCAGTATCAGAATTTCATGTCTTTCTCACAAGTTCACAAGGCAGGCAGCACAATGTCAGGTCACACTCAACAGAGTGAACATCTCAGACAGGAGACTGACTGTTCTGGAAACCAATGCTGACACAAAAATGGATTTTGTACAAAGTGTGACTCCATGAAATGCACTGTCACTGTTGGCAGGAAGAAGGCACTTTCCTCAGGCAGCCAACTGCCCTCTGATTTCACCGCTGGCGTCTTGGAAAGTTGACATCACCTTGAGCCACTGGAAGAAACTGGCTGTCTTCCCCACTGGAATTTGTCCCAGTGGAACCAGTGACACGTCTGAGGGCTTTCAGAGTTGGGGGTGCTGCCAGGCTTTGGGGGAGTGGGCAGATCCCTCGAGTGACACACCACTGGGAACAGAGCAGGGCAGGAGTTAAAGGATGCGGTGGGGAGGGCGGAAGCCGGGCTCTGCAGTGCAGCAGTGGAGAGTTGGGGTGTCAGGAGCCTCACATCGCCCCAGTCACAAAGACAAAGGCGAGAACAAGGGGCTGAGGAGGGGCAGGCTGTTCTTGATGCACACCACAGTGGCCAGCACCCTGGGTGACTGTCTTTCCAACTAGCCAGCCCATCACTATGTCACAGAATTAAGTCATCTTGACTCCTCTCGGATCAAAGTTATAACTTGTATAACCCTCCACCTTGGTGGCCTTGGTGGCTTGCCTCAGCTCAGCCTTGCCCCTTACTCACCATCAAATGCTTCTCAGTGCACTTTACATCACTGTCTCCTGTTTGTCCTTACTGATACCCGCTGACCTCACTAAAATCTTCAAGACTTGCCTGGACCACCCACAAGCTTTTACAGCCTCAGTTTCCTCTTCCATCCATCTGAGTCTCCAAAACCACAAGTCTAAACAACGTCTCCTCTGCTCAAATTATCCAATGGGCTTCTAGTCCCCATGGGAGGCCATCCGATGCTGTCTTCTCCCCATTCCACAGCATCCTAGAAAACCGCTGTGAATCTTGAAAGACTGAGCAGGACGGATGGCTTCGGAACATTTCTTCGATCCCTGCAAAACTGCTTGTTCAAACCTCCTCCATAACCAGCCCACAGTCCTACCATTTGCCCATTAGAAACGTTCCCCAGCTCATCCCCTGAGCTCCATGAAGGCAGCAATCATCCTTGACTTTGGAAAGCAGTGCCCCATGTGTAAGTATTTGAGGAATGGTATAGAGTCCTTGGCTTATCCCAAGGCAGGTCCCAAGCTGTTTTACTGGACTCCATGCTGGTTTCTTTTATCTGTTAACTTATGTTCCCTGTTGTGGGGTATCAGCAACCGGGAAACCTGGCAACTTGGTGGGGGAGGTGTGAAGTAAAGCCCGTACTGTTGAGGTAACTGAGGACCCTAATACCTGGACAACACTCTTCAAAGGCCTGCCATTCTGTCCGGTCTCCATAGCCGTCACACTGTCCATTCCAGCCTCGAAACTTTGTATTTCCCTCAGCACTTTATGTAATTCTAGCATCCTTTACTTTGGCACTAAGCAAAAAGACAATGCTTCTCAAATTTTGCCGCATATTGGAATCACTTAGGAAAGTAACAGGCCACCCAGACTCAATGAATCAGAATCTGGGGATGTGACTTTGTGGGTAAAAGGCTTGCTGTGTAAGCGTAATAAACCTGAGTTTAGTCCAACAGTGCTCAGAGGGGTGATGGAGACAGGAAGGTCCCCGAGACCAATGTCAGCATCTGGCTTCTATAGGTGTGCGTGAGCAAGCACACACACACACACACACACACACACACACACACACACACACACACAATGGAACCAGCTACAGGAAGAACAACACGTTTTCAGCAAAAGAAGATGGCTCCTGACCTCTCAGAGTTCTTTCACACTGGGACAAAACTACTGGAGCATTAGGGAAGCCAGTAGCCAGAACTTTAGATGTTAAAATGCCCCATGAGAAGGTTGTACATCAGTGATCATTCGACATTGCAGGGGGTGTGGGGGATGGGAAAGGGAAGTAGATTAGGGGGAGGAAACACATACAGTGTGTGGGAAAATGCCCAAGTGTGGGATGGCAAAACGGAGCTGTTAGAAATTGTTCAAGGAAGCTGGGCAGTGGTGGCACATGCTTTTAATCCCAGCTCTTGGTAGGCAGAGTTGGGGAGATCTCTGTGAGGTCTGGGCTAGCTGGGGCTACACAGAGAAACCCTATCTTGAAAAACAAAACAGAACAAAACCAAACTGTACAAGGAAGCGTGCACTGATTAAATAAATGCTCAATTCCATACCCTCAAACCATTCTAGTCATAAGGAACAATGTGAGCTGATTAAATAAATAAATAAAGGCAGGTAAGCTTCTGTTACAGCTTTCCATAGGAGGGAAAGTGATTCCCAATTCTCATTAAATGACAGCTCTGGGCAAGGAACTGTAGGCCAGAACATGATGAGGAGGCAGGGAGGGATTCTCCACTGCTCCCAGAGGACAGCAGCTTAATATGCTGCCATGGCTGAAAACCCTACAGCAGTGGACGACGACCTTTGGGGAGGTCTTTTGGAAACAAAATGAATTATTCCCTTGCAGAGAACAATGATGCAGCCAGATCTGGAGTGCTGTGTACGGTTCCATTTCGAATCTCCAGAGACTCAAAGGAGATAGGAGAGCCAGAGAAGGGCAGCAAAGACCTTCCCGTGGCTGCTGTCAGAGACAGGAAAATAGGGTTCTTTGGGCAGCAAAGACAAAGAAGGTTAAGAGGCTAGGCCCAGAAGTGATGCAATCAAAAGCATCAGTAAGAAGGAAGCACTCAATCCACTCTAGTACACAGACTGAGAGTACGCATGGGATTTCAGAAGAAGCAGGTTTTAGGACACCCAAAGGAGTGATTGCCTGGGTAGTGTTGCAGGCCTATAAACCCCAGCACTTGGGAGGAGGGAAAAGGAAAACAGAGAGTTAAGGCCAGCTTGGGCTACAGGAGACCCAGCCTTAAAAAAATGAATGAATGAGGGGCTGGAGAGATGGCTCAGTGCTTAAGAGCATTTGCTGCTCCTGTAGCAGACCAAGCCTGGTTTCCAGCACCCATGTCAGGTAGCTCACAAATGCCTGTAAGTCCAGCTCCAGGAGCTCTGATGTCCCCTTTTGGCTTCCGGAGGCGCTTGCACTCAGAAACTTCACCTTCCTAGCATGGCTACTTTCTTTCCTCTTTCCTCCAGACGCACTGGGCTAATTTACATGTACATGCCTTCCCCCCTGCCCCCACACTTCTACACACAGTGCATAAAGACATTTGCTGCGAAGACCTGGAGACCTGAGTTCGAGCCCCTAGAACCCTCATAAAAGTGATTGGAGACAGAACCAACTCCACAAGGCTGCCCTCTGATCTCCTCAGCTGAACTGTGGTAAAAATGCATGTGCACACACACCGACAACGAATTAGCTTTAAAAAACATAACAAACTATGTCCTGCTGTTACCACTTTTATACTTCATGTATTTTGTTACTTATATAATACACACACACACACACACACACACACACACACACACACACACACACATATATATATATGTAGGGTCTCACTGGCTGGTCCAGAATCATTATGTAGATCAGGCTGGCTTCAAACTCACAGAGACCTGACTCTTTCTCCCAAGTACTGGAATTAAAGGTGTACGTCATCATGCCTGGCTGCAAACAATTTTATCACAGTAGCATTAGCATGAAATATTATCATTTAAAATTGTCATAATAGTGATAGATATAAAGTGAGTCTCCTCCTTGAATTAATTTAATAATCAGGGGTGCCCCCCCTCAAGATAGAATTAGTATTGAATGTGGTCCAGGCTGGCCTCCAACTTGATTTGTAGCTAAGGATGGCTCAGAACACCTGATTTTTCTGCCTGTCTTCCAAGTGCTGAGATTATAGGCACGTGCCACCATACTGGGCTTCTGGCCATCACAAGGCTTGCTCTCTCCTTTCCAACAAGCCCTAAGTGCTGCTTGGGGATACTTTGTTTGTTTGTAGGTTTTGTTTTGTTTTGTTTTGTTTTGTTTTGTGAGACAGGGTTTCTCTGTGTAGCCCTGGCTGTCCTGGAACTGACTCAGTGGACCAGGCTGGCCTTGAACTCACAGAGATCTGCCTGCCCCTGTCTCCCAAATGCAGGGACCTAAGATGCGCAGCACCACTGCCCAGCTTTTACTTTGTTTTTGAGACAGTCTCGCTGTGCATCGAGATTGGCCTGGAACTTACTGTATAGACTAGGCTGTCCTTGAACTCATGTGATGTGATCCTTCTGCCACTCAGGCATGTTCCAGGATGCCCAGCTGGGGTGGCTTTTGGGAGACCACGTGGATCTTTGCTATATAGCAGAACTGTCTATCCATCTTCCCCTGGTCCCTTCTCTAGGCTCACAGTCCCTGAATCTGAAGGCTACCCGTTACCCGTTGTCCCATCTGCACATCATCACACAGAATATGGGCTGGCATTCAGACCTGGCATCTACAGCATCAACCAGGACGACATGAGACCTCAAGGTCCCAGCCACTCGCCCACAGTCACCATGGCATGAGTCTCAGCCTGCTTCCTGTAAGGGCGTCTTGGACCTAGAACTGCTGTAAGACACCTCCTGCTGGCAGGACCTCCATTAAGATCTCCGGGATGATGACTAACTGTCCATTTCCGCCCATTCTATTGATTCAGTTCCCCTCTCCTCAGCTGGTCCCGCCCAGGCCAAATGACCACTGAATCCGAATTATCGCTTTCTTGCTGAGTAAGTCTTGCCACACTCAGCTGAACCTCCGTGTCTATCAGGCTTGGCAGACAAGACCAGCCTGACCAGCCTGTGTTAGGAGAGGGGGCTGGGCCTGGTGTGAAATCAAAACTGGGATCCAGGGGCAAAGTCTCAGCCCATGCTATCTGACTCCCACACTCTGAAATACGTCACAAGCCAGCTTCTTGATTCTTTTCTGTTTTCCTTTTTCTGGTCTTTCTGAGGATAGCAGGCTCGTCTCCTTTGCCTTAGAGATCTCTCTCCTTAGCCGTCACCTGTGGGAAGCGGAGGGAAAGGAGGCCTCCAACTCTTGTGCAGTTCGAGCTGGGTGTGCACGACAAAGGGGCTGCCATTCAGGTGCTGGTCCTAAGGAAAAGTTGCCTGGAGATGATCTCAGTTAGTCAGTGCTTCCTTTGTGATCTCTTGGGCCAAGGGTATGGGTGGGTGGGGCCTGGAGACAGGACTGTTTGCCTCTCTGGATGTTAAATAGGTCCAGGCTGTGGGATAGAGCAGATCTGGTTGGGAGCTCCAGGGCACCATGGTCTGAGTCTCGAGGGAGGAAAACTGAGCACACGATGACCATGTGACCTTGGGAGTCACTGCCACAGACCTCCATGCATTAGAGACAGGACACAGAGGCCCAGGAACACCACTGCTCTCCAAGCTTGGCGTCTCCTGATGAAGAAATCTGTGTGCATAACTCCTGCTCTATTAACTTAGCACTTCCCGAGTGATTTCCCAATTTGATTAGGGCTCCGGCTTGGGGTATCAGAGGCAGTCAGTCAGCTGCTGTACAATGAACAGGACCACCACAGGGAGCATGTCAGCTTGTAGACACAGCCTCGAATGTTCAGAGGTCACTTTCCCCAGTTCCAGGGAACAGGAGTATAAAACCAGAGGTTGAACTAGGCATGGAGGCATGAACCTAGTACTTGAGAGGCTCAGGCAGGAAGACCACACGTTCAAGCCAGCCTGTGCTACAACAGCAAGATTTCAATAGAGGGATGGGAGGGGAAAGGGAGGGAGGGAAGCTGAGGGAATTTTGATCAGTTGGTAGAGTGCTTGCTTAGTATACAAGAGACCCTGAGTTTGATCGTCAGCACCTCATAAACCAGGCATGGTGACATATTAGTACAGATGTACAGAGAGAGAGAGAGAGAGAGAGAGAGAGAGAGAGAGAGAGAGAGAGAGAGAGAGATCAATGGGCCAGGGGAGATAGAAATCAGGAACTCCGGTGCTTTTTGTTAAACACTGGTCAGGAAAACTAAAAGAATGACAGCCTGACCAGCCACTCTTTGGGGAAGATTCCATCAAGTCTGAGTCTCCAACAAACGAAGAAGGCAAACAACTTAGGCCTGCTACTGCCAGCCACGCTGTGATATGTCTCAGATGCATCTTACCCTATGTCCATGACTAGACTGGGTCTCTTTTTCAAAAATTACATATATTTATTAAAGGGCAGGGATGACGCCTCGCACGGAGAGGTCAGCAGACAGCACTGGAGGAGTCAGTTCTCTTCCTCCACCCTGTCAGGCCTGGGCAATCAGGATGGCACCTCACTCACTAATCTATCTCCCCAGCCCTGGACCAGATCTTTTGCACCTTCATCACCCAGTGCAAGCATCACGAGAACCTTATGACATGATGTCACACTTGTGAGCTCTACTCGACACACAATAAAACTAAGGTTCAGACTTGCCCACGGTTCTGGAGCCGGCCAGCAGGAGGATAACTGGATGGTAACCTGACTCCCAGCCTCGCTCTGTTCTTCGGCTACCCACCAGTTTCAGGGCAGCGAGGTATGTGGGAAGAAGTTGCAATTGATCTTTGTATCTTTGCTGACTCAAGAGCCATCAGGAAAGCTCAGGGCATCATTGCCTTCTCTTCCAGCTGAGACAGCTTTGGCCTGTGCCGGGCACTTACGGGGGGGGGGGGGGGGCTCTGGGATGAGGGTGGGCTAGGGAGTTCTTCCCTACATCCTGGGGGAGGTTCTATCATTAGAATCCTAGAGAGACGGAAACCTGGACGGCTCATGGGAAGGGTCCGCCTTATAAGATCTGTACCGGGATATCATGGAGAAACGGTGGGCATGCGAGTGAGCTTTCCTCGTAGGCTCGGCCACTCTCTGTAAAGTAGGAACCAGAACACGCTCTCTTACAAGCTTCAGTTAAAGAAGACCAGTTGGGCAGCAGATAGAGGTGCTTCATAAACGACCATGTATACAGGAGGGCTGGGAATGTAGTTCATGAGGTAGAACCCAAGCCTAACAAAGCCTTGGGTTCCGTGATAACACCGCAAAACTAAATCAAGCAGCCAGTGGTGATGGCGCACACCTTTGGTCTCCGCGCTCCCAAGGCAGAGGCAGGTGGATCGATCTCCAAGTTCGAGGGCAGCCTGGTCTACAGATTCAGCTCCAGGAGAACCAGGGCTACACAGTGAGGCTCTGACTCGGGAAACAACAGCAGCAAAAGCAAATGGAACAAACCAAATCAAGCGTGGGTAACTCACTGGCTGAACCATTGGGATGCACTCACCACTCACTGCAAAGGACCAAACCAAAAACCCTGTCCCCCACTTCCATCTCTTAAAGAGACAGCCATTCGGTACCCCCCTCCCCCACGGAGCTGGGGACTGAACCCAGAGCCTTGCATTTGCTAGGCAAGCGCTCTACCACTGAGCTAAATCCCCAACCCCGAGACAGTCATTCCTAACCAGCCCTATTTCTCCTTTTCAGGCTTGGACTGCAGGTCTTGAGGAGTCAGCAGTGAGGGAAGAAGAAAGGAGAGATGAAGGGGAGAGGATGAATAGGTCTATTTTCAGATGAATAGAGCTATTTTCAGTGGTTTTCTGCCCTGGGGACATAAACCAGGACATTACGTCTGAGTCTCCTCAGATGGCTCAAATGCAACGTAAATGACTGAGGTTTCGAGTGCCAAGAATACTCTCATTAGGAAAAAGAAAAATTAGAGATTGAGAAAAACTGGCCGGGAATAAGGTAGGCCAGGCTCTGGTCTCAGTGCTGGACAAGGTGGGGATGCCCAGAAGTGCGCCTTCCATGCCAGAAAAGAGCACCAAGAAAAAGGCCGGGTGTTTCCTTCAGTGGCAGAGCAAAACACCTAGGCTGACCTGTGATTCATCTTTCTTCACGATTCCCTTCTGAAAAAAAACAAAAAATTGCCGGTTGTGGTGGCGCACGCCGGTAGGATTTGCTGAAGGAGGCAGAGGCAGGAGGATCACGAGTTCAAAAAATTATGCTGGGCCCATGGTATAAGCCTTTAATCCTAGCAATCAGGAGGCAGAGGCCAAGGCTACCCAATAAAACCCTGTCTCAAAAATTATTCACTTATCTACTTATTGTGTGTGCACACGTGTGTGCTTGTGCCGGCTGTGGTGGGCATTTGGGAGTCATCTCTCTTGAGATAGAACTCCAGTCACAGGCTTGGCACCATTGTCTTTACCCTGAGGCATCTATCTCACTGGACCCACCATTTCCCTCTTGTATTTATAGCTTTCTAGAAGGTTCTCTCATTACCTGACATGCAAATCCAGGAGAAGGAATGGCACAGCGTCAAAGGATGTACTGTGACTAACTAGCCTCAGTCTTCGACAGAGGACATACAGGCCCCAGAGGGCTGGATCACTCTAGGTGACAGACTCCAGGCTCCTGGCCCAGGCTCACCCAGGCTCCCAGTCCTCTCATTAGGCTGTTCTGAGCCCCAGCAGGGCTAGCAAGTAATGCACGGAACAATGACCGCAGGATCATTTCTTACATTCCTCGGAAGATCAAGAGATGTGTACAATCATAGGATTATCAGCAACCAAATCGACTGACTATACTTACAAACCCTGATTCCTCTAAAGTTTTTACTGCTTTTAAGTGAATCATCCTACCAGGGCACAGACACACAGAGACACACAGAAACACAGACACACAGACACAGTACACACGCACACTTTTGGGGAGCAGTATACTAGGTTTGAACCTAGGGTCTCATTCTTCCCAGGCAATCATTTTATTGTAACTCAGATATAAACCTAGCTTTTTTCATTTTTTATCTTTTTTTTTAAAGATTTATTCATTTATTATATATAAATACACTGTAGCTGTCTTCAGATACACCAGAAGAGGGCATCAGATCTCTTTACAGATGGTCGTGAGCCACCATGTGGTTGCTGGGGATTGAACTCAGGACCTCTGGAAGAGCAGTTGGGCTCTTAACCACTGAGCCATCTCTCCAGCCCTTCACTTTTTATCTTAAGACAGTTTCACAAGTTGTCCAGGTTGCTCTTGAACGCACTTCCTTTCGATGTTTTATTTTTAATTATTTATGTGTCTGTGTTTGTTCTTTCAAGATAGGGTCTCCTACGGGGTTGGGGATTTAGCTCAGTGGTAGAGTGCTTGCCTAGCAAGCGCAAGGCCCTGGGTTCGGTTCCCAGCTCCGAAAAAAAAAAAAAGTCACAAAAAAGATAGGGTCTCCTGAGCCCAGGTTGACCTCAAACCCCTATGTAGCCAAGGCTGTCCTTGAACTCCTGATCCTATTGCCTTTACAGTTCAAATACAGGGATACAGGTTTTACAGGGAGCCACCACATCTGGTTTTCTTTCTTTCTGGGGTCTAAACATACATTCATTCATTCATTCTCTCTCTCTCTCTCTCTCTCTCTCTCTCTCTCTCTCTCTCTCTCTGTGTGTGTGTGTGTGTGTGTGTGTGTGTGTGTGTGTGTGTGTGTGTGAGTGTGTGTGTGTGTGTGTGTGTGATGGCTCAGGAGTTGGGAACACTGGCAGTTCTTCCAGAGGACCTGAGTTCAATTCCCAGCACCAACATAGTGGCTTGCAATTGTCTTTAACTCCAGTTCCAGGGCTTCTGACAATCTCACACAGACATACATGGAGGCAAAATGCCAACGAACATAAACTCTCAAACTTTTCCCTCTGACTTTCAGGACTGCTGTGTCACCAATACCCTTTCTCCATACAAATAAATGTACGTTTTCTAAATTTAAAAATAAAGGGGAAAAAAAGAGCCAGGCAAATGTCAGCAATCCTAGTACCTAGGGAGGCTCAGGCAGGAGAGTCATGAATTCAGGGTTAGCCTGGACTACACAGTGACCTACATTGTAAAAATAAAAGGCAGTGGGCCTGGAAATGTGAATTATCTGCAGAGCACCATACCATATATGATATCAAATTCAATGACCAGCACTGCAAAGCAAAACAAACAAAGCAATAGAGGCTTATTGTAAAAATAATTAAACAAGAAGGTGTGGGGAGTGTGGCAGCATATACCTGTGAGGAAGACTGAGGCCAAAGGATCACAAGGTCCAGCCTGGGCTACATAGTGAGTCGCAGGTCAACCATAGCAAGACCCTGTTTCGAATAAAGTATAGGGCTGTAGTGTAATGGTAGAGCCCTTGCCTCATAGCCATGTTCAATGCAGATAATTTAGTTCAGTCCCTGCTATTGTCAAAAAAGAAAAAAACTAACTTATTAAACAATATATCATGGGCTGGAGAGATGGCTCAGCGGTTAAAGAACACCAACTGCTCTTCCAGAGGTCCTGAGTTCAATTCCCAGCAACCACATGGTGGCTCACAACCATCTGTAATGAGATCTGATGCCCTCTTCTGGTGTGTCTGAAAACAGCTACAGTGTACTTGTATATGATAAAAAAAATCTTTAAAAAAATATATACCATTACTGGGGTTTTTTTAAAGGTAAAAAGTAGCAAGGCATTGGAGGTTGAGGTAAAAGGTTCAAGACCAGCCTGGGCTACAGAGCAAGTTTTAGGACAGCTTAGCCAATGAGATTGTCTTTAAAAAATTTTTTTTGGTAATTTTTTTGAGTCAGGTTTCTTTGTGTTGCCTTGGCTGTTTTAGAGCTTACTCTTTATAGACCATGTTAGCCTAGAACTTGGAGATCTGCTTGCCTGCTGCTCAAGTGCTGGGATTAAAGGAATGAGCTACCACCACCAGGCCAAAAAAATATTTTTTTTAAGATTTGATTTGATTGTATGACTTGGGGTGATACAGAGTCTAAGGGTTTGCATCATATGGAAAGGCGGAGTTGCTGAGTTAAGCATCCCAGGAGACAGGAGCTCCCACTGGGACCTGTTAGCGAGGGATCAGGCTTGTCACGACGTGGAGGGGAGGAAGGTCACACACCAGTTAGTCACAGCCTCAGAACTCCAGAGCCACCACCATGTCCGAGGCAGGTGACACTGCTCAGTATTCTAGTTGTCACATGGAAATTAGAACAGCACAGCTTCTCAGTGCTACTGTGAGGCCGAAAGGAATCAATACACATAAATAATGTATCGGAGTGTTTGGCCTTAATCACACAAGGGAGAAAATATGGCTTCGTTATTACTACTATTGCTGCAGGCATCTTCCTGCCAGTCAGATAAAGAAAGGAAAAAGCCTATGTACAATTACTTACTGCAACAAAAACAGCCAACCCAAGCCCTGAGTCTTCTGTGTGGAATATGCAGGAGCTAGCACTCTGAAAAATGGAGGCAGAAGGGTCAGAAGTTCAAGGCCGGACCAACTGTGCAGTGAGTTCAAGGGTATCTGGGTTAGGAAACATGAAACCCTGCCTCAAACAAACAAGCAAACAAACCAGACATAAGCCAGGCATAGTGGTGCTCTTATATTATCCCAGGACTTTAGATGTGGGGGCAGGAGATCAAGGTCATCCTCAGCTACATACAGAGTTCAAGACCAGCCTGAGATACTTGAAACCTTGGCTCAAAAGACCAAAACAAATAAGTGGATGAAATCTGGGAGGGAAAAGACAATTGGACACTAACTTTATTTTGACTGGGAGCTAAAGTCCAGGACTTTCTCAGGATATTAAAAATTCCAGTAACGGGGTTAGGGCTTAGCGACAGAGCATGGCTTTACGTGCATGAGGACTTGGTTTCATTTTCAGCATCAAAAGATGAATAATGATAGTGGGGTGTGTTGGCACATGCCTTTGATCCCAGCACTCAGGCCGGCAGCTCTCCCTGAGCTTGAGACCAGCCTGGTCTACTTAGTGAGAGAAAAAAAAGATGAAAACGTAAGCAGAACTTCTAGATCCCAACCCTAGAATGCAGATGGCACGCAAGCTCCGAGCGCGGAGGTTGGTCTTCCCCCGCTCACACAGCAGTTACTAAGGAGAGATAGGCTATTCTTCTATCCACTCAGACGGCCACGCAGTTCTGCAACTACAAAAGAAGTGCCCCAGGCCAGGCATAGTGGCTGGCAGGGCCCAGTCAAGAGCAAAGTGCTTTTCTTGATCTGAATTCCAAGCTTTTGCTCTGGGTCCTCAGAACACAATGAGAACATTATCACAGCCACTTCATCCAATCTCGTGTTTCCGGGGGCTGGAAGGACCAAAGGCAACAAAGCTCACACATTCCTCCAGCCAGCGCAGAGCTGAGAAACCTGAACAAACCGAAGGGTCTTCCTCACCACAGCCTGAAGCCCGAATCACAAATGGAAATTAATTAGTCATATACATTTCCCACTGGTCAAATCACGTATTCAGTCACGATGGTACAAACCTACTGGGATATGAAGGCAGAACGACTGGGTGATCAAGGCTAGCCTAGGCTACAGCAAACCCTGTCTCACAAAACAACCAAGTAAACAGGCCAAGTGTGTACCGAGGAGGTAGCTCAGCTTGTAGAGGCCTCATAGGCATGCATAAAGCCCTCGGTTTGATCCCCAGCACCGCATGAACTGTGCAGGCCTGAGAGCCCAACACTAAGAATGTAGACTCGGGAGGGTTAGAAAGTGAAGGTCATCCTTACTCTCAGAGCAAGCTCATTCACAGTCTGACCCTGTCTCAAAAAAAAAAAAAAAAAAAAAAAAAAAAAAAAAAAAAACTCGTTTTCAGATCTTTAGATCAAACTCAGGACCTTATACTAGCTAGGCAAAACTCTGCCACTGAGTCATATGCCCTCAGATTCTGGGAAAGGGTGATAGTCAGTGTCCTCCTGCCTCTACCTTCCAAGTACTGGTGCCACCATACCTCCTTACTGGCTTCTTCAAATTTTTATCTTACAAAATGCTCTGGCCACAGAACATGCCTCCTGTGAACTGACCACACCCACCAGCGATGAGAAGAAACACAGGAATACTGGCACGTTCCCACCAACAAGGAGAGGCCACAGGCATTGACTTATATGTTAGACCCAGCCTGGAACATGGGCCATGGGTTCCCACCAAGCTTATCTTAAGGGTCTGACGTTAGAAGACTCAACTGGGATGGGGTCAGGGTGCACACAAAGCTCTGACGACCAAGCCGGTCCATCTCCCACTGTCTTCGTGAGGCTTATGTCCTTGAGAACAGGTGTTTGGAACCAGATCAGCTTTTGGAAAGAAGACACTGTCTAGGTTATCCGGGGAGTTTTAGGGGTGGTGTCCAGCCTTATTTGAATCTTGACAAATTAAGCTACTATTCTACCATTGAGCTCCATTTCCAGATAGAGCTTGTTACTGTATCAAGGAATGATTAACACATAACAATGCTGCACACGTTGAATGCATCTAAACCAATGAGTTTGGGGATAAACACAAACCCTTAAAACCATCACCATCATTGCTACCCAATATATTGTTTGGAAAATGGGCTCATGTAGCACAGGCTAGCTTCCAATTTGCTGTGTAGCCAAGGGTGACCTTGACCCTTACTCCTCCTGACCTTCTACCTCTTGAGTGCTGGGATTACAGGCTTATTTAATCCAGGGCTTCAGGGATGCTATGTAAGCACTCTATCAACTAAGCTACATCCCCAGCCCGCACCCATTCTTTTTTTCTTTTCTTTTCTTTTTTTCGGAGCTGGGGACCGAACCCAGGGCCTTGTGCTTGCTAGGCAAGCGCTCTACCACTGAGCTAAATCCCCAACCCCACCCCCCACCCCCCGCACCCATTCTTAAAGCAAGTGGATTCTATCAAGCAGTTCTTGAAACCAAGCATGGTGCTCCATGGTTACGGCTCAGCATTCAAGACATTGAAACGAGAGCTTTGGGATTTAGATGCTAGTCTGAACAACACATCAACATAGCAAGACTTCCTATTAATAATAATAATGGTTTGTGGTGCTGGAGAGATGGTGTAGCAGTTAAAAGCACAGGTTCGATTCCCAGAACCTATATGGTGGCTCACAACCATCCATGACTCCAGTTCCAAAATATTCAAGGCCTCCTTCTAGCCTCCAGGGTACTGTATGCATGTGGTGTACAGCACGAACACACAAAAAACATCCCCACACAGAATAATAAAATAAAATTAAATTAAAAATAAAGTTTTGGGGGTTGGGGATTTAGCTCAGTGGTAGAGCGCTTGCCTAGCAAGCGCAAGGCCCTGGGTTCGGTCCCCAGCTCCGAGGGGGAAAAAGAATAAATAAATAAAGTTTTGATAGGTAGGGTGGTACGCAGCTTTAATTCCTGCACTCTAAAGACAAAAGCAAGCTGATCTCTGAGTTCAAGGACAATCTGACCTACTTATCAAGTTCCAGATCAGCCAGCACCACGTAGCAAAACCTCTCAAAATCAAACATCATCATCATCATAATTTTTAGAAGTTATTTGTATTATGTGGGGGGATACTGCTCAGTGGTAGATGGCTGGCCTTGTATAAATGAGCAAGGTTCTGGGTTCAATTCACAGCACAGTAAAAAAGAAAACCTAGTTAAAAATAAAACAGGGTTGGGCCTACCTAGTATAGCCAAGGAAGGCCCTGGCTTCAATCCTGGTGCCCCACAATAAAAAAATTAAAAAAATAAAATGAGAGCAATAACAATGCAATACATTTCCTGGAAATTGCCGGCGCTTGGGTAGAACAATTGACCTAATTTGCATATCTGCATATAATTTATCGAAGTAGATCTTTGTCAACCTCATTATTACTGTTGAGATTGTTAATGCTTGAGTTGAAACTTCCTGTCTGCTAACTCGACGTGCAGACAATGCTCGTGCTCCAACACAGGAGGAAGAAGAGGGACCCACAAAGGGGACAATGAATATTCAGTTCAGTTTGTCCTCCTCGGAGTGATCTCATCCCTCTGGCTTTGGTGGCTGTTTCTGAGAGTTCTTTTTTTGAAACCCACCACAGAGAGAGAGAGAGTTGGGCTCCAGCCAGAGTCCCTGCTCCTCACTGGCTTTGCAGACCTGCTTCCTGCAGAATCACCCCAATGCTTGCCTCAGCCTGGGTTTTGTGTCCTGTCACCTCCCCCAAAACAGCTTCCTTTCTGTCATGGAGAATCAAATTTTGTAGAATCAACATCAACCTCCCAAAAACGTTAAGTCTGAGTAGGGAGGGCCCTTCTTCTCCCAGTCTGCAAGCATTCATCAGTGTGTGTGCAGCCTTAGAGCTGAGCCTTTCACTGTGCACTGTGAATCTGTAACGTTATTCATTCCTCCTACTTCATAGGATGAGATTGCTGTCAAGTCCCTCAGTTCCCTAGGGATATGTCCTAAGTATGTAGCTTGCTAATGATTAATGGTACACAGGGCACAGGTCACCACCACAAACTCAAACATCTGTATACCTATTCTGAGCACCACAGCAAATGTGGTAAAAGCCAAAGGAAAGATTTAAAAAAAAAAAAAAAAAGATTTAGAGGAGACAGGCACAGTGTTTGTGCACATGGAGAGGAGAACAAAGAGAATCAGAAACCTTGGGGGTGGCAGGCAGGGAAAGCAGACAAGACAGACTGGAGGATGAGTCAGACACAGCGAATGAGGGCACTGGGTCGACTCAGCTACACTGAGCTGGCCTCGGGGATGGTAAGAACTGGAGGAGAGGAATGGCAGGGACCAGGAAGTGAGAAGAGCAGCTGATGCCTAACTCAGAAAGTAGGCAAGAGTTAATTGCAGATAGAGCTGGAAAGCTCCCAGGCTCCTGAGGTCTCCAAGACCTTCCTGGCCTGGCTCTGCAGGACTGGGACAACGCTCTTAGAAAGGCGGGGTAAAGAAAGAGTTAAACCGGACAACAAAAGTGTCAGTCGTGGACCCCTGCTTGGCAGACTGAAGACACCCCGTGGCTGCTAATGCTCTCCATTCCTTTCAAGGTTTTCAACCTATTTAAATGCCCCCACACTAAAGATCTCATTTCATCTCCTGTGCAACCCTGGGAAAGAGGCGGGACTGGACTGTTATCGCTATACTGTGGCTCCCTAAGGAGCTGTCAAAATGTTTCTGCCGTCCCAGAACCTGTGCACTGCTAGGGGCAGCACGGGAAGATTGGGTCCTCTGCCTGAGTTCCATTCTGCCCTTGATCCCTGCTGATTATCCTGGGGTGGCTGCTTCAGAAATGACAGGATATGGACTCATTTCTCTCCTGGAATTTCCCAGGCTGCTCTTCCCCCTAAGCTTCTATCTATCTCACAGCCATCTCACCCACTCCCCAGGGATCTACGTCAAGCTTCTGTTTCTCATTAGACAACAAGGAACCCAAGGCTCAGAGAGGCAAAAGTCTTTGCCCTGAGTCCCACAGGAAGCAAACATGGAGAAACCTTAGGTGATTTGAAAAGATCATAGGGCTGGGGACATCAGAAGACCTGGATTCTAGGACTGGCTCTGCCACTTAACCAGATTTATAGACCAGCCAACATCTCCCAGCCTTGCAAAATGGAAACAGTGTAGGTGACTTCAG
The DNA here is from genome assembly GCF_021556685.1 of Rattus norvegicus. Classification (NCBI taxonomy): domain Eukaryota; kingdom Metazoa; phylum Chordata; class Mammalia; order Rodentia; family Muridae; genus Rattus; species Rattus norvegicus. The sequence goes on along the minus strand of NC_141539.1, from coordinate 32,612,725 downwards.
GTTGTTGAAGGAATAGGATTAAGACGTTACTGGGGCTGGAGAGATGGCTCAGCGGTTAAGAGCACTGACTGCTCTTCCAAAGGTCCTGAGTTCAAATCCCAGCAACCACATGGTGGCTCACAACCATCTGTAATGAGATCTGATGCCCTCTTCTGGTGTGTCTGAACAGCTACAGTGTACTTATATATAATAAATAAATAAATCTTTAAAAAAAAAAAAAAAGACGTTACAATGTAGCTGGGTATTGGTAGTGCACACTTTAATCCCTGCACTGGGAGGGCAGAGGCAGATGGATCTCTGAGTTCAAAACCATCCTGGTCTACATATCTACATAGTTCCAGGACAGCCAGGGCTACACAGAGAAACCCTGTATAAAAAAAAATAATAATAAATTTTAAAAAAAGCTACAGCGTACAGTGTTACATAAAAACAAATTACTTGAGCTGGGTGGATATTTTCCTGGTTTAGAGCACTCACTGAACTCCAGGGTATTCAGGTTCAGTTCTCAGAGCCCCACATGAAAACTCACAATTTCCTGCAACTCAAGTTCTAGGGGATCCGAAGCTCTCTTTTAACTGCTCTCTGCAGGCTCCTGCACATACATGTTGCACATCAGTCAGGCACACACATACACATAAAATAAATACACCCTTAAAGAACTATTTTCGAGGTTGGGGATTTAGCTCAGTGGTAAAGCGCTTGCCTAGCAAGCACAAGGCCCTGGGTTCGGTCCCCAGCTCTGAAAAAAAGAAAGAAAAAAAAAAAACAACTATTTTCACGTAGTTAATGATTGCTGGAGGTGAAAGACATCCCCCCCTCCCACCCCACGCGGTACTGGTAAGGTGTCAGTGCTCTTGTAAGTAACCTTAATGAAATTCACTGGAACACACACAGACACACACACACACACACACACACACAGAGGAAAAGAAAAGGTGTTGGTTGGAAAGTGTAAGGGGGATTAGTGGAAATAGGGAGGGGACAAGAGAGGGTATAGGAAGTGAATATAATAAAAATACATTAAATACATATATAAAAGTGTCATAATGAAACTCATCGTATATAACTAATATACACTGATAAGAAAAACAACAAATTACATTACCAGGAATGTAAACAGTGAAGAGGATAGACCATATGTGAGCAAGCTGGGCTCTGCTCAGGCCACCTGTGTGAGCCTGAGCCAACCTACACTGGTACTCCAAGACCCTTGCCAGTAATAAGATCATACTATTGTATGGGCTATAAATACAGTACAGGAATTCTAGTTCTGGCCACCCCAGTCTTTGTTTTAATCAATAGATTGACTGATGTGCTTGTGGGTTTATTTATTTTCTTTTTCTTTTTTCTATTTTTCGGAGCTGGGGACTGAACCCAGGGCCTTGCATTTGCTAGGCAAGCGCTCTACCACTGAGCTAAATCCCCAGCCCGGTTTATTTATTTTCAAAACAGGCTCTCATTATGTTGCCCAGACTGGTCTCCACTCCTAGGCTTGAACTATTCTTCTACCTCAGTCTTCCAAGCATCTGGGATTCCAGATGCTTGCCACTATGCATGATTCTCCTCTGATTTCTTGACTGTCTTATTACCCGTGTTCTTACATTGCCTCAGATAACAAAAACCTTATGGAAAAATACCAGTCAGTTCCCTCTAAGAACATTTAAAGTATCCATCTGCACTTTCTCCCTTTCTTAGCCTGTATGACACCACTGCCTCCCAGCCTAACAGGGTAAGGGATGTCATGGAAGAGAAAGCAATGACTGATGGGCCACATAAGATTTTCCAGTCCCCCCCCCCAAAAAAATAAATAAATAAAATGAAATAAATGTTCAAAAAAAAAAAAAAGATTTTCCAGTCCATAATGGCAGGCTGCATGTTAGATTCTTTCCCTGCTAGATAGGACTGCCTTGCCCTGGTACCAGACCCCCTTGAGGAAACAGTTCAGTCTAACCCTGGTAGAGCTTCTCCATGAGTGAATTAAATATTAAACATGCCAGGCCACAGCCCCTGGTGCAGCAGCACATTCCCAGTACAGAGACAATGCACAGAGATCCAGCTGTCACTCTCCCACTGGCTGTGGGCTGGGCCTCCCCATTCCTAGCCCACATCCTATGAATAAATAAGAAATGTTTGATCTTCCCAGCAAGTTCATGGTTCTTCATATTTTTCCTCCAACACCAGTGTGGAAGGCTCCAGGGAGCCGGAAATGCCTGGGACACTGGGTTGTGACATCTGCAGCACTGAAATTTAACAGGCAGCTAGGGATGGAGCTCAGCTGGTAGAGTGCTTGTCCAGCATGCACTAAACTCCAGGGTTGATCTCCAACTGTGCATAAAAACAAGTATGGTGGCGGCACTGGCCTGTAATCCTAGCAATCAGGAGATGGAGGCAGGAAGATAATTAGTTCAAGGTCATCCTCATCGACATAGAGTTCTAGGCCAGCTTAGACTACATGAGATTCCAAAGAAGAAGGAGGGGTGGATTTAACAGGTCTATAATTGACTCAGTAACTTATTTCCACATAGGGCCAGAGGTTCTCTGGGAAGTGGACAGCTCAGGAAGGATGCAGAAGCCCTGACATCTCTCAGGACAATAGGGAATTAGACATCGTTGACAAGAGGCTTCATTGTGTAAGCTATTGCTTTTTCTTTCTTTTTTGCCCCCTCAGATGATTAGTAGAACCTGGGCAACCCCCCCCCCAGGCTAACATCCTATTTATAAAAACGTCAAAGGAAGTAGGAGGAAAAGAGAAACCCCCAGTCAGTCAGCCACTTGATGGGCCTGAGCCTAAGAGGCCCAGACTCTAGGTCTGGGGGATAAAGCCCACTTCTCCATCCTACCTCCTACATGACACTCTGAGTCTCCTTAATGATGACACCAAGGGGTAGGCCTGGCACTGCGCCATCCACTGGGTTATTTCCATAGTAAGCAGGATTCCCAGTCCTTGCTACTGAAGACTAAAAGCATGAAGTCTGCAGGTACCAGCTCAGCCCAGCTACTCTGAAGGTCCTGGCCCTTTCTGAGCCTTAAGTCCTCATCTGTAAGATGAGGCTTTAAAAGCCAGTCTTTGGAACGGCTCCTGTGAAGATGAGACAAGATGATATAAAAATGGGGTTCTTTGTAAATGGTGATGTGTTATCCAAATGTCAGATACTATTAATATGATATGAGGTCTGAAGACACTGCAGAGGGGGGAAAAGTATCAGTAGAGGAGACCATGCAGAAGTGAGAAGCCGCACTCACGAGAGGAGAATCCTGCATGGCTTCTCATAGACCTGACCAATCCTGAGGCCATTTGCAAAGATGGACAGCGGCAGACCATCTCATCTCAAGTCCATTGGTCTAAGACACCTGCCCATTTTGCTTGGTGTGTATGCATGTATGTAAGTGCATTTGGCTAGCTAGTATCATGGTACTTTGCTTAGCTGCTCTGGGACAGTCGTCAGTGTGTGGTCCTGAGGTGGGATACCCCAGTTCAGGCCAACTCACAGACCCTCAAATGAAAATCTACCAATCAAAGTCCTTGTGGGGACATCTCTCATCCTCTGGGGACCTTACCTTGTACTTGGCTGCAAGCAGCTCTGTGGCCTGCTGCTCCCGCCTCAGATCCTCCAGCATCTTCTCCTTCTCTTCTAGAAGCTTCTGCTTCTCCTCACTCACGAGGCTGCGGTCATCCTGGATGGCCGCCTTCTCCTCCTCCAGCCGCTCTTTCTGTTCCTGCAGGTAATTCTCCATGTTTTTCTCCAAAGCGGCCTCCAGGGTGGGCTGGGGTGGGCGGTGATTATTGTTGTTATCATCTTCCTCTTCAGCCACCCAAGCCTCAATTACGGCCCCCTCTGGATAGCCGGCCGGAGCAGACACGGCCTTCTTTCTGCGACTGCTCTTTCTCCGAGGTCGCTTTCCCAGCATCCCCTTCTTCTCAAGCTGGGCCTTCAAGCGGGCGATCTCTTCCTGGAATTCCCTAAGCAGCGTGTCCTTGGGGTCCTCGTTCACCCGCGGTTTGTTCTTGATGTTCTTGGCTCGGTTCGCAAAGCGCAGGGTGGAGAGGCTCTCGTCGTAGCTATGAGAAGCTGGACCCAGTGTGGCCACCATGATGGTCTTGGCATTGCCCCCCAATGAGTCTTGGAGCAGCCGGGTCAGCTTGGAGTCCCGGTAGGGGATGTGGGTGCTCCTGTTGCCAGCCAAAGCAGCAATCACATTGCCCAGGGCGGACAGTGAAAGATTGATTTTAGAAGCTTCCTTAGGCCTCTCTCCACTACTGCCAGAACCACTAGTGCCGCCACCTCCGCCGCCACCACCAGCTGTTGACTGTGTGGCTGGCCCTCCAGGTGTGTTGGGACCTGCCTTGTTCTGCCTCTCACTGCCGGCCAGGTCTACCAGGTTGAGCTTGCCTACTCGGATATGGTCCTGTCCATCGGAGCCACGCTCACTGCACTCCACTGTGATAACAAAGATGGCATGGGACCGGGAGCTGACCTCATTCATGTGGGTGCTGCCTACTGCCCGGGCTTGGTTCCCCAGGTTCATCACGTGTTCAATCTCCTTGACATTCTTGGTGACAAAGGAAGAGAGGTCCTTGATGTAGACCCCTGTTTCAGGATTCTCCTTCAGTTCTAGCCTTTTGCCTGGCTCCTTGGATAGCAGGTCTCGAATCTCCTCCTGGTAGATCTCCAAGTAGGAGGCACGAACCAGGTACTGCTGGTTCTGGGAGCGGGAAATGTGGGTGAAGATGTGCTCAAAGGCATTGGGGATAACCCCGCGGAGCTCTGGCTCCACCCAGGTCCCCTGCATGGTGTAGGTCTTGCCAGTGCCAGTCTGGCCATAGGCAAATACGGTGCCATTGAAACCCTGAAGCACCGAGTCTATCAGGGGCCTCACCGTTTCATCATACAGGTCGGCCTGCTTGGAGCTAGCGTCATACACAGCATCAAAAGTGAAGGTCTTGGGCAGCTCCCCGGGTGCCGCGCGGGGGTTTCGCAGAGTCACCTGGCCCAGTTTCACGTCCATGGTCAGAATCTGCTCATGACCAGCAGCCTCCTCCTTCCTACTGAGGGGGCGGCACCGGGCCACCACCTTCAGGGCCTCGCTGGCCTTGGTCTTACTGGCCATCTTGCAGCTCTGTCCTTCCAGGTGGGCCGCTCTGCAGCCTGGGCGGTCCTCCTGCCCTTACTCCTAAGTCGGGATCAGTCGGGCTGGCCCAGCCCCCAGGCACCGCTCTTCAATCCGCATGCAGCCTACCAGGGTGGGGATGCAGGGAGTTGGCCCCGAGACTGCTGCAGTCCAGGCCTCCACAGCTCTCTACGGCTTTCTATGCACTGCTGGAGAGGTAGAATTAGGCAGAATCCCCAGGCAACCGAGCAAGCTGCTCCTGCCGAAGGGCAGTGCCTGGAACCCACCCCATGCTGGAGCAAGAGAGAGAGCTACGGTAAACAGCTTCGGCAACAATGAGATAAAGGAAGAGGAAAATGAGATGGGGGTGGGCGGCAGAGATGTCTTTTCCTCCTCCTTTCTCCCTTCCCCTAGGGATCCATGGCAGGGGATGCGAGTCCTGGGCGGCCGGGGGATCCCGGTCCTCCCGAGGTCAGAGGCTCACCTGGAGTCCTCCCCTCCGGCTGGGGGATCATTCATTGCAGCCACAGCTGGCTGCTGTTGCCTCTCCTTCGCCTTCCCCGCCGCCGCCACCACCGGAGAATGAGAGAAAAACAGAAGGGGATGGGGCGGAGCAGCGGCGGCGAGACAGATGTTGCTGCGGCCGCTGCGCTGCGGCCCGGGTTAGGTCTCCCGGCTGGGGTGGGGCAAGGGGCGGGGCCGCGGGGCGGGGAACAGGAGCCCAGCGCGGCCCTTGGGCGAGGGACAGCGGTGCATCGCCGCCGGCACCCCGCCGACCTCTCAGGGATGACAGGGTCTGGTGCCCACCCAGGTCCCGCGCCCACCAGTCGGATGCGGCGCAGCCACCGCCAGCCGTCACCCCACCGAACCCGAGCATGCTGGGAGATGTAGTCCTTCCTTTGTTAACCGGGTTCTGTCAGGTTGCTAATGCTTTCTCCAGTCCTCAAGTCTGGGAGCCCCTCCTCCCACATGCAACCCCTGAGTGTGTCTGCTGAGGCTGCACCACCCACGCGTGTTCTCTCTGCAACCGCCATTCTCGGTTTCTCACTGCTCCAGCCATTTTGCTTGCAGATGGGGACATGTCACTGTCCTCTATTCCTCAGGGTATCACCAGGCCTACTAGAGCTTAACTCCTAAATATTTTTGGGCTCTGTCTTTTCCTCTCCCTATTCTGGTTTACTTCTGGCCTTCCTTTTAACGCTCTGCTGGAAGCACAGTTAACTGATATCACCTCTCATGTCTGTACATGGCCTCTGGCTCTAACCTCTTCTCCATGACCTTCCATATCCCTCGAAGGCCTGTTCGTCTTCTGATCTCCCAGCCGGCCTTCACTACTCTGATTCAGTCTATACTCCTAATAACCATGCTGACACACTTTTCTAGCTCCCGCGGAGCCCTGGGACTACTCTAGGAGCTGGATCCTTCTTAAGGAGTCCACAGGCTGTAATAGAACTGACTCTGCCATATTGCACCCTTAATCCCTTTGCCCAGAGATCCTGTTACATTTCTTCCTCTACTGTTCTGCCACTTGGGCAACACAAGCATTTTGTCATCTACGAAACTGTGCTGGTTAATTTTTGTCAACACAAACTAGAGATGCCTGGGAAAAGGAAATCTCAACTGAGAAATTGCCTGCATTTGATTGGTCTGTGGGGTATATTCTTGATAGCTAATTGATGGAGGACAGAGCCCAGCCCACTGTGGGAGGTGCGCCCCCGGGCAGGTAGTATTGGGTAGAAAGATGGCCTAACGTGAGTCCGGAAACCAGCCAGTAAATAGTGTCTCTCCAGGATTGCTACTTCAAGCTCCTACCTTGAGGTCCGCCCTTGATGGTGACTGAACCTTGTAGGGCAAATAAACCCTTTCCTCCCCAAGTTGTTCTTGGCAGGTAATGTTTTATCACAGAAATAGAGGAGCAAATTAAATCAGAAGCTTTTGGACTGGAGACGGCTCAGAGGTTAAGAGCACTGACTGCTCTTCCTGAGGTCCTGAGTTCTAGTCCCAATAACCACATGGTGGCTCACAGCATCTGTAATGGGATCTGATGCCCTCTTCTGGTGTGTCTGAAGACAGCATGTAAAAATAGATTAATCTTAAAAACAAAAAAAACAAACAAAAAACCCGAAACAACCAGAGCTTTTTCTGACTGGTTTGCTTCCATAGCAGAAAAAAGGATGGAATTTACATAAAGTAAAACTTAGGCCTAGCATTCCAGTTCGTGAATGGGGCATGTGTATACTTAGGTGTTACACTTAGGTGTTTTCGTGGGCGTGTACACGCATGCATATGCATGTGCATTTGGATGTCTCTGTAGGCCAGAAACTGACCTCATTGGGGAAAAAAATTATCTTAGCCAGGTGCAGTGATGAATGACTTTAATCTTAGCCCTTTGGAAGGCAGGATCAGGCAGATCTCTGAGTTCAAGGCCAGCCTGGTCTACAAATCGTTCCAGGATAGCCAGGGCTACACAGAGATTTTTAATTTTTATTTTATGTGTTTTGCCAACTTTATGTACGTTTATATCCCATGTGTGTTCCTGGTGCCTGCAAAGATCAGAAGTGGATGTTGGATCCCTTGGAAGGAGAGTTGTAGGTAGTCGTGACCTGCCATGTGCGTACTGGGGAACCAAACCAGCGTCCTCTATAAGAGAAATGCATGCTCTTGACCCCTGAGCCATCTCTCCAGAGTCCCTTGAGTTCATTTGGTTTTGGTTTTTGTTTGTTTAGGGTTTCTTTGTGTGTGTGTGTGTGTGTGTGTGTGTGTGTGTGTGTGTGTGTGTTAGTTTCTCACTGTCTGTGGAATGCACTGGTTGGGTAAGTGGCTGGCCACTGAGCCCTAAGGCTCTCCCTGTCTTTATTTCGCCTTCCCCAACCCCAGTGCAGGGATAACTGGGGACCACAATTCAGCTCCTCAGGCCTGTACAACACACTCCTAGCTGAGTTATTTTCCCAGATCACATCGTATCAGCTCTGATCTCCGCCCAACAACCCTCTACTTCAGCTTTAGCTTCTGCAGTGCTTAAAAGTGGTCGGGGGGCTAGACAGATGGCGTGGCAGTTTAGAGTACCCGCTGCTCTCACAGCAGGCCTGGGTTTGGTTCACAGGTGGTTCTACATGGTGGCTCACCACCATCCATAACTCCTCTTACCTCCACCAATACCAGGAATGCGTGTGATACACAGATATAAGGGCAGGCAAGCACTCCAAGACATAAAACAAGAATAAAATAAGAATATAATTATTTTAAATGGGTTTTGGTGTATGATGCTCATTTTATTCACAAGATTTGTTTTGTTTTGTTTTGGTTAGTTGGTTTTGGTTTTTCGAGACAGGGTTTCTCTATGTAGCCCTGGAACTTGCTCCAGACCAGGCTGGCCTCAAACTCACAGAGATCTGCCTTCTTCTGCCCGTTCAGTGCTGGGATTGAAGGCATGAGCTGCCGCCACCGCCGCCGTCAGGACACCACCACCGCCACCCAGCTTTTTTGCACACGTTTATAAAATAAAGTTTATCGAATTAAAAAAAAAAAAGAAGATAAAGTTAGATATGGCTCCAGTCACACTAAGAAGATACAGCAGGAAGATCAAGAGTTTAAAGTCACCCCCAGTTACAGAGCAAGTTCAAGGTCAACCTGGACAACAAGAGAATGGCCTCCCAATCTGAAAACAAACAACAAAATGTATCCCCTGTGTCACATCGCTACCCCCCAATTCCTAGAATTTGAGTGTCCCCGGGCCAGCAGCTGGAGGTTTAGTTGATAGCTTGCCCACTTCCAAAGTTCCCTGGCTTCCTCCCCACTCTGCTGGTCCAGATCCACTGATGAATTTGGCCTTTGGGCCAATTACTGGTGACGTCTTGGCTGTGCAAACTTTACCTTTCTTGGCTCTGACAGCCTGACTTCTGGATAGTGTTTGATTCTTGAACTATTTCCTTGTTATGTTTGGCTTGCCTTTTGCACTTCCGTCTCTGTTCTGGCCAACTCATCAGCCACCTCAGTGCTGGATAAAATGCAAGTGTATCCTTCCACATCGTTAACACTGGCCCAGGTCCTTCTGTATGGGAGCGGAGGGTGAAAAACCATTGCTTCCAAGATGAAAGTCCCTTTAAATTACTTAATGTCTCTGAACAGCTATTTTCACAGTGGGATAAGAGTGTTTACCTTCCCTTATGGGATTTCATAAAGATTAGGTCAAATGATAAGTGTGTGTTCTCAGGCCATCAAAGGCACTTAAGAGAGCGGGGTCCAGGGTTAAGGATCTGGCTTAGTGGGTAGACCACTTGCCTAGCAGACATGAAAACCTGGGTTTGATTTTTAGCCTCTGAAAAGCTGGGCACAGTGGCAAATGCCTGTAATCCCAATACTTGGGAAATTGAGGCAGGAGGCTCAGAAACTCAAGGTCAGCCTTGGTTATACAGTTAGTTTGAAGTCAGTCTGTGCTACAAACAAGTAAATTCCTTTCTAAATAAATAAGTTCCTTTCCCCCTCCTCCACACTCAAAACAGTGTCTCTCAGAGTAAACAGAGTTTTGTGTCTCTGACCAATTTTTTTATTTACGTGTTTCTATTTTATGTGCCTTGGTGCTTTGCCTGCATGTATGTTTGAAGGTGCCAGATCTCCTAGAACTGACATTACAGACAGATGTGAGCCTCCATGTGGTTGCTGGGAATTGAACTCAGGACCTCTGGAAGAGCAGCCAGAGCTCTCAACCGCTGAGTCATTTCTCCAGCCCCATCTCCCACCATTCTTCATGTTTTATTCTCAGGCTGTTCTGACTTGAGGTCCCTCTGAGACACACCACTGTTTTCCTGTCCCTGTGCTGCTCCTCTGCTCCAGGTGTCCTCCTCCCTTTTCTCCTACCTACACAGCCTCATCTTCCACTCTCAACCCCAAGGGGCTCCTGCTCACACCATTCAAAGAGACTCCTTACCAAGGCCTGGTTTCCCCTTCAGTAAACCCCTCTAGGAACACCCTGGAATCACACCCAGAGTTTAGAACTTTATTTTATTTACCGTTAGACAGAGAGAGAGAGACAGAGAGAGAGAGAGAGACAGACAGAGACAGAGAGACAGAAACAGAGACAGACAGAGACAGAGAGAATCATAAGTAGCTCAGGTCACACGTGTATGGCAAGCACTCTTACCCTCCAAGCCATCTGGCCAGTCCAGTGTTCTACTTTGAGACTAGGTCTTTTGTTTTTTGGTGGTTTAGTTTTTGTTTTAGTTTTTGTTTTAGTTTTTGTTTTAGTTTTTGTTTTTGTTTTTGAGATGGGGGTTTCTCCGCATAGTTCTGGCTCTGGCTGTCCTGGAACTTGTTCTGCAGACCAGGTTGGCCCAGGGCTTCCACAGCGTAACTCTTACAGGACTCTTTATAGCTGGACTTGGGACAACCAAATCTGTCTTTCTCACTATCACGTGTGGTCCCTATAGACAAGAGCATGATTTTTTTGGGCTGGAGAGATGGCTCAGAGGTTAAGAGCACTGTCTGCTCTTCCAGAGGTCCTGAGTTCAATTCCCAGCAACCACATGGTGGCTCACAACCATCTATAATCAGGTCTGGTGCCCTCTTCTGGCCTGCAGGCATACATGCAGGCAGAAAGCTGTATGATGTATACATAATAAATAAATGTTTAAAAAAAAAAGAGCATGATTTTTGCCACACACACACACACACACACACACACACGCACCTACTGTGTCTCTTTTCTTCACACTCAACACATTGTATTTTGTGATTGTACAAACTTAGGCAACACTCTTGTTTGTTAAGCAAATGAGTACATCTTAAAAACCTTCAGAGCAAGAAATCAATGAAGTGAAACCAGAAGTAGCCATCATAAACCCTTCTGTTGTAGTGCGCTCTACTTGGACTGAAGTGGCCTCAGGATAATCACTTGCATGGGCCTCAGGTAAATCCTAGGAAGTGGGGAAATATTAATATCTAAGCTTTTTCTTTCTATTATTTTTAAATAATTAATTAACTGATTTATTATTATTATTATTATTATTATTGGTTTTTTGAAACAGGGTTTCATTGTGTAGCCCTGGAACTTATTCTGTATACCAGGCTGACCTCGAACTCACAGAGATGTGCCTGCCTCTGCCTCCTGAGCGCTGGGATTAAAGGCATGTGCCACTATGTCCTTGGAAATATCCTTAATTTTTAAAGAGGCCCCAGCTGGGGAGCTTCAGACTTATGAGTTATCTAGGGGGAAGAAACCAAAATAATAGGAAATAAGTTAAAATAGTAAAATCAAACCAGAAACAAAGCCGCTGAAACTCCAACCCTGTAGCCTTGTGGTCTTTCCCTTATGCAGTGGGTTGGGTTACGGTAAAGTGACAGGCCAGCTACTTACGGAGCAATCCTTGATTGTGGAAGTGCTTGCTCACCATGCAGCCCGACCTGTTTTAACCTCCTAAGTGCTGAGATTACAGTGTGTCCTACGACACTCAGCTCAAAACAAAGATCTTTTTCCCCAGGGGATTCCCGTGTCAGCTGCTTCTTCAAGCAAAGACCCAGTGACAGTCAGGTTGCAGCCATAAAACCATACCAAGAAGATAGAATACATTCATCAGGGTTGGGGATTTAGCTCAGCGGTAGAGCCCTGGGTTTGGTCCCCAGCTCTGAAAAAAAGAAAAAAAGAAAGAAAAAGAAAAAGAAAAAAAAAAGAAAAAAAAAAAGAATACATTCATCAGTCACTAGGGGCCTTACAAACAAAACCAGGTCTAACTCCGGGCTTCCATTACTATGCAAAACCAGATTTGTCCAGCAGAGGGAGATATGGCTATGTGACAAAATTACTGCATAGTCTCCAAAATGCCTGGTTGTCAATCACTTCAAGGTTATCAAAGTCCTCCAATGTGTCAAGCTTAGGTTTTAATTTCTTTTAATTTTATTTTTTCAGGTTCTTTAGATAAGTCCTCTACACATAATAGGCAAATAACTCTACCACTAAGCTAAATCTTCAATCCTTAAGCCCAGATTTTTTTTAAATAAGTTTCTTCCTTTTTTCTTTTTTTTTTTTTTGTTCTTTTTTTCGGAGCTGGGGACCGAACCCAGGACCTTGTGCTTCCTAGGTAAGCGCTCTACCACTGAGCTAAATCCCCAGCCCCAAGTTTCTTCCTTTTTTTAAAGATTTATTTATTTATTATATGTAAGTACACTATAGCTGTCTTCAGACACACCAGAAGAGGGCATCAGATCTCATTACAGATGGTTGTAAGCCACCGTGCGGTTGCTGGGATTTAAATTCAGGACCTCTGGAAGAACAGTCAGTGCTCTTAACTGCTGAGCCATCTCTCCAGCCCCAAAATTTATTGTATGTTCATTGGTGTTTTATTTGAATATATTTTTGTGTGAGGGTGTTAGATCTTGGACTTAGAGACAGTTGTGAGCTGCCAAGTGGTGCTTGGATTTGAACCAGGATCCTCTGGAAGAACAACCACTGAGCCATCTCTCCAGCCCCCTATTGTTTTCTAAGTTTTATTAATGATTTTGATTCTTTTATTTGTGGGGGTGTTTTACCTGTGCTCCACAAATGGACAGTGCCCATGGACAACAGAAGAGGGCATCAAAAACTCTCGATCTGGAGTTGTAAATGGTTATGAGCTGCCATGTGGGTGCTGGGAATTGATCCTGGGACCTCTAGAAGAGTAGCCAGTGCTTTGCTTTTTTTTTTTTTTTTTTTTTTTTGGTTCTTTTTTTTCGGAGCTGGGGACCGAACCCAGGGCCTTGCGCTTCCTAGGTAAGCGCTCTACCACTGAGCTAAATCCCCAGCCCCGCCAGTGCTCTTAACTGGGGAGCGAGACATCTTCCCAGGCCCGATTTGTTTTTATTGTTGTTGGTCTTGTTTGTTTGAGGCAGAATCTCTTAATTGTAGTCCAGAATGTCCTGGAACTCACTATGTAATGTTGGTTCATATCAAACACTCAATCCTGTTGTCTTAGCCTCTTGAGTTCTGGGATTGCACATGTGTGCTGCCATGCTTAGCTTCAAGCCTACACTAACATTTTCTATCTTTTCCATTTGCTGCTTGTTTCGTTTTTGAGATAGAATAGCAGTAGCTCAGACTGGCCTTCAACCTATATTGCAGAGGATAGCCTTGAATCCTGATCCTCTTGTCACTGTGCCCGGTGTCCTGGGGTTACAGACATTTACCACCTAGCCTACCTATTCAAGCCCAGGTTTGTCAATCAAAATTTTTATTTTATTTTATTAGATTTATTTATTTATTGATGTCTTTACACACCCTAGAAGAGGGCATCAGATCCCATTACAGATGGTTGTGAGCTACCATGTGGTTGCTGGGACTTGAACTCAGGACCTCTGGAAGAGCTCAGTTTGAGGTCTTAACCACTGAGCCATCTCTCCAGGCCTAGGATTTCTCTGTGTAGCCCTGGCTGTCCTGGAACTCACTCTGTGGACCAGGCTGGCCTCAAATTCACAGAGATCCACCTGCTTGGGCCTCCCAGGTGCTGGGATTAAAGGCATGTGTCGTTAACACCCAGCTTGTTAGTTTTTAAATTAATTCTCATTGGTTTGTTTATTTTTGCAGTGCTGGGAAAAATCCTGGGCCTTGTGCAGCCTAGATACGAATTTAGTCAATGAGATACACCGTCAGCCTCTTCAAAGTGGGAACAATAGAAACATGGGGGGAGGGGGGGAACAGGAGGCTCGGAATGTAGTTCGAGTGGTAGAGGGTCTGACTATGGTATATGAAGTCCTGAGTTCAGTCCCCTGAATAGCACAAAACCAGGGATTGTGGTTCAGTCGCAGCACTCAGAGGATTAGAGGTTGGAGAATTCAAAGTTCAGTCATGCTCAAACATACAGTGAGTTGAAGGGCAGCTTGGACTCACATGAGTCCATATCTGAAAAAAAAAATTAGGAGCTGGGCAGATGATGCAGTAGTTACAGTATTTGTTGTACTTGTGTGAGGATCTGAGTTAGAATCCTAAAAATGAGCATAAAGAAGCCTGGAGGTGGGAAGGGAGGCCCTGGAATCCCAACATTCTTACATGGAGATGGGAGGGAGAGGCATCAGACAATAGAGAACTTGACAGTGAACACACACACACACACACATACATACACACACACACACATAAGCACTCATGCACGTGGGCGTGCGCATATCCCCCATGTACAGGCACAGACACACATGTACACACATGCACACGCACACACACACATGCACACACACACACACACACACAAGCACTCATGCGCATGCATGTTCGAGTGTGCACATCCCCCATGTACCAGCACAGGCACACGTACACACATGTATATGCACACACATGCGCACACACGCGCACACACATGCGCACACACGCACACACACATGCGCACACACGCACACACACACATGTGGATACAGAAAAGGTCGATTTGTAGTATCAACACTGAGCATCTATAGATGGATCACGGAAGCCTTAACTGATCTTCACATCCGCTGGGCTGCTGGTTGGGGGGTATGGAGGGGAGTGCTGCAGTCACACTTCTGCCTACATTCTCCCCTGCAGAGCCAGGGTTTCCCCCTACCCAGCCCCTGGGGTGTGGCAGCTCCCCACCACACACTATCTCAACTAACTCCATTGTCTTCCTTCAGTACCCACTCCAGCTCCGGCCTCAGTAGAAACTTGCCAGTCTCCTCCAGGCCTCCAGACCCTTTGTTTCCTTACTTGTACTGTGTGTAACTACCATGGGATTTTTAAAAAGACATACGTTGTTTTTAAACTCTGTGTGTGTGTGTGTGTGTGTGTGTGTGTGTGTGTGTGTGTGTGTGTGTGTGTGTGTGTGTGTGTGATGTGTCTGGAGAGTGGGTAGGTGCTTATGAGTGCCTGAGGCCACAAGGTGTTGGATCCCCGGAAGCTGAAGCTACAGGCAACTGTGAGCCACTCACTGTGGGTGCTGAAAATCAAGGTCCTCTGTAAGAGCAGTGCACTCTTAACCACTGAGCCAGGGCAGACCCTTGTCTCCAGTTCCTTCTTTAAAAAAAAAAAAATGTTGCTAAACATCTGTCTATAAATGTGATCTGAGCTCTGACCTCTGACCTCAATTTTTTTTGTATACTTTGCCACAGTTAACTTCCTTGTTAGTAAAATTTAAGAACTTTTTTTTTTTTTTTGGAGGATAGCTTTTTTGTTTGTTTTTGTGTTTGTTTGTCTGTGTGTTGAGACAGGGTGTCTATATATAGCACTGGCTGTTCTGAAACTCAGTATGTAGACCAGGTTGGCCTCAAACTCGCAGAGATCTGCCTGCCTATCTCCCACGTGCTGGTGAGAGGGGTAGTTTTTTGTTTTTTGTTTTTTGTTTTTTTTAAAATATCTCAGAATCCCAAGCTGGCCTCAAACCTGAGAGGTCAAGGATGAGCTTGAACCTCTGACTCTCTGATCTCCCAAGCACTAGTGAGTCTGTGTGTGCGCGCACACATGTGACAGACAACTTTCAGGTGTCAATTCTCCCCTTCTGTTGTGGGTTCCACAGATCCAGCTGAGGGAGTCAGGCTCACACACTAAACACTCTTACTTGCTGAGTTTTAAACAGTTTCGTCCACACTGCAAACAGAACGTTTTTCTTTTTCGCTGTTTCTGTTTACATTGCAAACATATTGACTCCCCCCTAGCCTATCTGCCATCCATCAACAAATCCTGCGTGGGTTCTGTCGACAAAGTCTATTGTTCTGGATCAACACTCTGTGCCACCGCTGCCACCCCACACTGGGCCAGTGCCATCCTCAGCTCTCACATGCACCTACCCCACCCTGGGTCAGTGCCCTCTTTGGCGCTCATGTCTGCCCTGCAGGATTCTCTGAGGCGTCTGTGTTAAAGCCCCTGTGTCGATGCCCTTAGACTGGCTCAGCATCCCTTGGAAACTGTAAAGCATATAGTTCCACTTCCTGCTCTCACTCCTCCAAGGGGAAGCTCACCGCTTACAGAAGTTCAAGGTCCTTAATAGGGCCCACAGGCTTCACGTGACCAATGTCCCTCTTGTCTTTGTTTCTCTGTTTCGCTCTCTGTGAGCCAACAACACGGGCCTCCTTGTTCTCAGCCCTGCCAAGTGTATTTCTGTGGTAGGGTCCATGACCTTGCTTTTTCCTCGGTCTGTGAGCTTTTATTCCCAGGACTCACACTCTACAACATCTTTCAAATGTCATCTTCAGGAACAACAACAAAACAGAATGTCAGTTTCATAGCAAAGCTTTTTGGGGATGGCGTTTTCTAAATTAGGCCTCTCCTTACTCAGCTGTTTCCCTCCACAGAGCTTGAAGTGATGTTGTTCCTCCTTTTTGAACAGGGTCTCATGTAGTCCAGGTTGGCCTCAAACTCACTATATACCTAAGCATGACCTTGAACTCACGATTCTCCCACCTCTACCTCCCAAGTGCACACTACGCTCATGCATGGCCCACACTAGCCCTGGCTGTTTCTGTATCTTTGGATTATCTTCTCGATAGTCTGCAAACGACCTAAGAGAATTTAATTCTGCACCCCAGGGCTTAGAGATATGCTGGTTCATAATGAGCTCTCGTGAATGAATGGTGAATGAACAATGAATACATTGAAAACAACTATTAATATCCCACAGCCATCATTTTGAATGGCTGCTCAATGGTGCGATTTGTATTTTTTGTTATGAAACAATATCAGGACTAAAGTACATGACCGTGATTTGATTGAATATTGGCAACCCCCAGGAATTGGCTTGAATAAAATATACATCTAGAAAGGTACATGATCTATCTATCTATCTATCTATCTATCTATCTATCTATCTATCTATCTATCTTGTGAACATGGAACAAATTAGCGGGGTGTTTTTTGGTCAGTTCAGGCTGTTCCACAAAACCCCATAGCCTCCATGGCTCCTAAACAACAAATGTCTGTTGTTTACAGCTAAGTCTGGAGCCTGGGAATCCTGAGGTCAAAGCGCCGTAGATGCTGTGTTTGGTGATGACCTACTTCACAGGTTGTAGTGTCTTGTTGCATCCTAACATGACAGAAAGAACAAACACTTTGGTTGTTTCTATAAATAGGGCTGGGGAGATAGCTCAGCTGTTGATAAAGTGTATGCCCGAAAGTTCAAGGACCTACGTTCAAGGCCCAGAACCCATGTCCAAAAGCTAGGTATGGTATTGTGTTTTTTCTTTTTTAATTCAGGGCATGGAGGGGAGTTGAGAGGGTAGTAAGGACAGAGAGAGAGAGAGAAAGAGAGAGAGAGTAGAGAAGTAGAGAGTAGAGGCTGGCCCTGAGCACTTGGAGAGAGAAGAGGGAGGGCAATGGGGAGAGAGGGAGAGCAGGGCAAGGGGACAGCACAGCAGGAGCAAGAGAGTGCTGTTGTACATTTGAAATCCCAGTGCCGGGGAGGCAGACAGGTAGATATCTGAGGCTCTATGGACAGCCAATCTAGTCTGCTTGTCAAACTCCGAGCCAAGGAGACTGAATCTGAAAGAAAAAAAAAATGTAGCTAGTACTCCAGGGAAGGCAGGAACCCAGGGCTGTTCTCTGGTCTCACATTCGGTGCTGACAGTGCGCACTACAAAACAAAATGTAAGTAAAAGAGATACTAACCTACTGAGGCACGGCGGTGCATGCCTATAATCCTGGAATTTAAGGGTTGAAGACAAGTAGATCTCTACGAGTTCAAGATCAGCCTGGTCAGCATAGTGAGTTCCAGGCCAGTCGGGGCTTCACAGTGAGACTCTGTCTCAAAGCAAAACCAAAAAAAGTAAAAAGAAAAAGCAAACAAACAAACAAAACCTAATCTCATTATTGAATACTGCAATTAACTTTCTGATTCCTATAGTCCTCTAAGACATGATCTATACCCCCACCCTGGGTGTGTAGTGTGTGTGTGTGGGGGGGGAGTATATGTGGTGTGTGGGGATTATATGTGTGTGTGTGGTGTGTATGTGGTTTGGGGGGGTTGTGTGTGTGTGGTGTGTGTGTGGTGTGTATGTGGAGTGTATGTGGTGTGGGGGCTTGTATGTGTGTGTGTGTGGTGTATATGTGGTGTGTGTGGAGTGTATGTGGTGTGTGGGGGTTGTATGTGTGTGTGGTGTGTATGTGGTGTGTGTGTGGAGTGTACATGGTGTGGGAGCTTGTATGTGTGTGTGTGGTGTGTATGTGGTGTGTGTGGAGTGTATGTGGTGTGTGTGGGTTGTATGTGTATGTGTGGTGTGTGTGTTTCTTAGCCTTTTGAAGCAAGGTTTTCCTATGTATTCTAGTCTTCAGCCTTAAATTTGCCAAAATACAGTGCTTCTACCTCAGTTTCCCAAGAGTCAGGATCATAGGCATGCTGCACTCTTGTTTGCTTGAGATAGGAGGTCTCCCTGTTTCCCCAGCTCCCTTTCACTCACAGCCTCAAGCAATCTTTCCATCCAGAGTAGCTGGGACCATAGATGTGCACCGTAGTTCCCAGCTTGACCTATGACCCCAGTGCTGTAACCCTGGGAGCTAGCATTTCAACGTATGAGTTATGGAGAAATACAGAGGTATAAACATTCAGGTAGAAGTAAGTGCCAGCTATAATCTCTAACCTTAGAGGAGATTAATGTGGTAGAAACTCAGGAGGCCAGATTTGGGACCAAACTCTGGTTTCCCAGACACTTGTACCAGACAGAAAAAGCAGCTAAATCTCTCCACTTCATTGGGTTCCTGTCCAAAACAGGGCCTGCCCGTCCAGACTGCCCGTCTGGTGCCCTTTTCCCTGACTCACTATCAATCAGCCATCAGTACCAAGGCCTGTCTCTTTCGGCCTGGAATGTTGCTGGGGCAGTTTCCAGGTGTGATTCATAAACTACAATAGCCTGACACTGAGAAACAGAATTATTTAGGAAGCCGAGGGTACCCACAGTTAGCAAACTTCCTCAGAGCCTCAGGGTCTGGGGATCTCAGTGGGGGAGGGTCTCTTATCTAGGGTGTTCACACTAAAACCTTTGCTATCATTTTCATGAAAGATGCAACTTGCCTGCCTGCCTGCCTTCCCTCCTTCCTTCCCTCTTTCCTTCCTTCCTTCCTTCCCTTTGACAGGGTTCATGTATCCCAGGCTGGCCCAAGGATGATCTTGATGTTCTTATCCTGCCTCCACCTCCCCAGTGTTAGGATTATAGGTGTGCAGTGCTAGAAATGGAAGCAGGGCTTCATACATACCAGGCCACCACTCTCCCCAGCATCTCCAGTTCCGCAAATACTGTCTCTCCAAATGCGGGCAATAGCGACTGTCTCCGACAGCCTCTACTGCTGGAAAGGAACACGGTGACCATAAGCAACTTGGGAAGGAAAAGGTTTGATCTGACTTACGCTTCCATATCATAGTCTACCATATAAGGAAGTTAGAGCAGGAATTCAAGCAGGGCAGGGAAATCATGGCAGGATCTGAAGCAGAAGCCACGGGTGAGAGCTGCTCGCTGGCCTGCTTCTCATGGCC
Source organism: Rattus norvegicus (assembly GCF_021556685.1). Classification (NCBI taxonomy): domain Eukaryota; kingdom Metazoa; phylum Chordata; class Mammalia; order Rodentia; family Muridae; genus Rattus; species Rattus norvegicus. The sequence goes on along the minus strand of NC_141539.1, from coordinate 32,593,190 downwards.
TGCTCACCCTCCTTTCTTATTGTACCCGAGACCACCAGCCCAGATGTGGTCCTACTCACAGTGGGCGGGACACTCCAACATCAACTGCTAATTAAGAAAATGATTTTTTTTTCACTTGAGAGCCCCTTTTCCTAAATGACTCTGACTTGTGTCAAGTTGACATAAAAAGAATCCAGACAGGGACAAAGGTGCATTTCTCCACGTAGTAACCAAAGAGGATGGGCACAGATAGCAATCGTCAGCTATAGCACTGAGCACTGAGTTATTAGAGTGTCTCTGGGTAGGTCTTCTGCATGCTGTGTGGCTATAATATACTCCTCCTTTTGACATGTAATGTCCTGTACTGTCTGAGGACTCCACCAGGGACTGCACCTCCAGGAGAGATTTGGCATTATCTCACCAGGACTATTAGAAAATCAGACACACACCTGTAATCATAGCTATTTGGAAAGCTGAGGCAGGAGGATTGAGAGTTCAAGGATAGCCTGGGCTGCATAGTGAGATGAAGGATGGTGTCATTATGCAGCAAGGTGGGTCCAGCCTATCATTGGATGAGAAGGAAGGGTAGGCGGGGAAAAGTCTAGGGAGGAAAAAGGAGGAGGAGGAGCAAGGAGAATCAAGATGGAGATGACAGAAGATGATTCTGACCCAGGCGGTCTAGTGTAGGTGGTTTATCTTGTAAAGGTGGGTGGTTTCTATCTTTATTAATTGGCAGTGAGTTTATTGCATGGATGTATTGTGGATTGAGTATTTAACATATAAATCTAATTGTTAAGTTACAAGTTTCTGGAACTTGGATTTACCAGGCTAAAGAGGACAGTGTGTGAAAGAAATGGCTGAGAGGCAGTTGGAGTGTGTGGATCTGGTTCTGTTGCCCATGGAGTAAGAAGGCACAAGGGCCCGCAGAACAAAGTGTGTGTGTGTGTGTGTGTGTGTGTGTGTGTGTGTGTGTGTGCATGCGTGTGTGTGTGTGCATGCGTGTGTGTGCCAGACGTGGTAACTACTGCCTAGGGTGGCTAAAAGGGAGACAACCTGGAGAGGACGGCTTGCGGACCGCGTGGTAGAATAGCAACCAGAGTGAGTGGATCCGGCTCCCGGGAACTAATACAAAACGTTATTTTTTATTATTACTGCAACAGTGAGACCTCATCTGTAAAAACAGAAAAGGAAAACAAACAAAAACACCCAAGCAAGCATGGTGGCATACACTTTTCATTCTCATGAGAGAATAAAAGGAGGAGGGCAAGGACAGGCAGATTTCTGGGAGTTAAAGGCCAGCCTGGTCTACATAGCAAGTTCTATGCCAGCCAGAACTACATAATGAGACCTTGTTAAAAACAAACCAATCATAGGTTGGGCGTGGCAGGGCACGCCTATAATCCCAACATGTGGGAGATTGAGGTAGGAGGGTCAGGAGTTCCAGGCAATCTTCAGCTTCCTGGACTATAGATGGGAGATCCTTTCGGAAAAAACTGAGGACTGACTCAGTAAATTAATTAAAAGGAATCACACCTGGAGTCAGGCAAGATGGCCCACATCAGAGATTCAAGGACATCCTCAGCTACACATCAAGTTTGACATCAGCCTGGGCTACATATGCCCCTGTCTAAAACAATAGAAACCTTCAACAATTACAAAAGAGGAAAGTGCTTTAAACTTTTCAAAGAGGAAGATGTCCAAACTGCTCCAAAATGCACACCCAAGGCCAGCTGTCAGCTGACTCCTGTCACAAGGAGTCACAGAAACGTCAGGTCAACTTCCCATGAGCCATAGAGTTAACTTTAAAAATCCAAGCCTGCCTCACTGGCAAAGGCCCAGGTGTTCTCAGAGAGCCATACCAGCCCAAAGGCCACGCTGACAGCTATGGGACATTAATCCCCTCAGGAGATCCTGTCTTACCTCAGAAGGTTTTGAATCTCATGAGGACAGCTGGTGACTTCAGGGAGGGAACAGTGGGAGAGCTGGTTCCAGGCTCCAGTCAGGAAACCTGAGCTCCCGCCTGGCTGGAGACCACAATGTGCCCGTGTCCCTGGGCCTCATGGTGACGTCATCTTCTGAGCCTGCGCTTTATATACCCATCAAGGGGCAGCGCTGCTCGACTACTCACTCAGAAATGGCATCAAGAGTAATGTATTTAAATACACAATGTATTTAAATTTTGTATAAAAATACTTTAAAAAGTTTAAGGTGCTAAAATAATATGATTGGTTGTTAGGAAAAAGAAGAGCTAGGTGTTGTGGTGCACTCTTTTAGTTCCAGCACTCTAGAAGCACAGGCATCTCTGTGAGTTCAAGGTCAGCCTGCTCTGCAGAGTAAGTTCCAGGACAGTCAGAGATATGGAGAGAGGCCCTGTCTCAGATAGATAGATAGATAGATAGATAGATAGATAGATAGATAGATAGATAGATAGATAGATAGATAGATGACAGACAGACAGTGTTCTTGAGCCTCTCATGGTCCTATGGTCACAGAGCTGGGATGAGCCCCGTCCCTTCTGTGTCTTCTGTGCTCCTTAGGATGGGCTCCTTGTGGTGCTAACGTGTTCCAGTCTTGCAACTCCGTGAAGCAATTTCCCATAAGACCTGTGGAAATACCTCAGCTGGCCACATACGTCGACATGACTGGAACAGCAGAGAGGAGGGGAAGATGATGAGTAAGGAGGAAGTATGACTGCTGAGTCAGCAGGAGGATGTTATCAGACGTCCTAAGCAGAGAAATAATATTGCCGGGGCTATAGGTTTCTTGTAAATCTAATTTAAAGAAAACTTTTTTTTGACAGAAAACTTTTTTTTGAAAGAAAACTTTTTTTTTGAGACATGGTCTCCATAGCCCAGGCTACCCTGGAACTCATTTGATATTCTGGGGTGGCCTCAAACTTGAGTTGTTTTTCCTGCCAAGACCACCATACCCATCTTGTATGTATGTATGTATGCATGCATGCATGTATGTATATGTGGTATATATGTATATGCATATGTATATATGTCTGCATGTATATATGTTTGTGTGCTTATATGTGGTATATATGTATATGCATATGTATATATGTATGTGTGTGTGTATATATGTATGTATGTGCATATGTGTATATGAGGGCTGTCCAGATGGAACATAGTAAATAGTAAGTAATAACTTAGGGTTATCGATAGGAAAATGGAATCATACAACATGGAGGGTTGTGCTGTATAGGGCTTATTGTAAATATAAAGACTATATGTGTGGCTTTTATCTGGGAACCCAATAACCAAAGGCAGGGTAGAAACCCCAGGCAGGGATTTAAATATTTACAACACCATGTGTGTGTGTGTGTGTATGTGTGTGTGTGTGTGTGTGTGTGTAGTGTGTGTGTATGTGTGTGTGTGTGTGTGTGTGTGAATATGCTAGAGATTGAACCTGAGACTTCACTTAAATGAGGCAAGTGCTCTGCCACACTGAGCTGTATCCCCAAGCTGCTGCTGCTCCTCCTCTTCCTCCTCCTCCTCCTCCCCCTCCTCCTTCAAATGACATTTGTTTATTTTTTTTGTGTGTGTGTACACTACAGCACACGTAGAGTAGAGTTCAGACAGCTCATGACAGTTGTTCTGAGAGACTGTCACCATTTGAATCTCAGGATCAAATTGAGTGGTCAGGCTTAGTGACAGGCACTTTGTCCTTCAAGCCTTCTTTCATTTTCTATTTTGTTGTAGGATGACACTAGCTCGGCCTTAAATTCACTCTGTAGTTCTGCTGGGCACTGGGCCTAGCCTTTTTTTTTTTTTTTTGAGATAGGATCTCCCTGGTCTCAAACTCACAGAGATTAAAGATTTGTCTTATCATGTTGGGCCTGGGCTTGACTTTTTGTCTGTAGTCCAGGCTGGTCTGAATCTGCCTCTGCCTCCCATGTGCTACTATTACAGACATATGCTACTGTATCCTATCGTCGTTCTTTTTAAAGTTAAAGTCCCCTCCACCTACCCCTTCCTGTCCCACTCTTTCTTCTCTCCTTTGTTTGTGCTCTTTGATTCCCTAGAAGAAAAAGGAGAGGTCCCACCCTTTCTCTCACCGGAACACTTGGACACTTGAGCCAGCAGAGCCCTGACTGGTGGCTCCCACATCATAGGAGACCAGCACTCTGCTCAGGATCTGTGATTCTGCCCAGAGAGTCCCTCAGCTGTGGGAGCAGAAAATGAGGATGACCTTAATCTGGCCCTACAGCCTCAGTCTCTCAAGTATTAGGATAATAGGTATCCTCCATCGAGAGTGGTTTATGAGGTGCTGAAGAAAGACCATAGAGGTCAGACCCTGGCCATTGTGCTTGCTAGGCAAGCACTCTAATGATTGAGCTGGATTGCTGACCTCAGAACACTGTTATTTAGTTTCTTCCTTATTGAGACATTATTTCTCTATGTAACAATTCTGGCTGTCTTGGAACTCACTTTGTAGACCAGGCTGGCCTCGAACTCAGAGAACCACGTGCTGGGATAAAAGACATACACCACCAACTCCTGGTTCAGAACTCTGTGTCTTTATAGGGAACCTCTGCCCAGTGGTCCCACTTAACACTATCCCAGCTCTGGCTATGAAATTCACCTCTAACAAATATGTATCAACATAAATGAGTGGATGGAAAGAAAATGAATAAAATCAGATTAGAACTGAAGGATACTCATTGTCTGACCATGGCAACAAGAAAGTTCTTGAGGAACTTTCTAGAATTCCTTTAATCACTTTTTATTTAATTTTTTCCTACAATATATTTTGTTCGCATTCCTTCCCTTCCCTAACTTCCACATCTTCCTGCCCACCCAACTTCGTGTTCTTTCTCTCTTGCAAAAAGAAAGGAAAAAAAACAAAACAAAACCCCAAAACACTGAGATCAAAACAAGTAAGCAAGCAAACACAAAACCAACAAGACAAAAAGACCAAACCAGAACACAAAGCACACAAAGTACATGCATTCAGTTTTGTCTCGGTCATGCACGCCTGTGTGTGTGTGTGTGTGTGTGTGTGTGTGTGTGTGTGTGTGTGTGTGTGTCTGTGAGTGCATGTGTGTGCATGTGTGTGTGTGTGGGGGGGGTTGATCTTCATTCACACTGTCGTTCCAATGGAGAAAACCGACTTAGCATTTTCCTCCAGCGATCAACTTGCAAATAGCTCCTTGACTGAGGGTGTCCTTTCCTCCGTACTGTATTTTTGTCTGGTTTGAGCCTGTGTGGGTCTTGCGTGTGTTGCCTCGGTCTCTGTGAGTGCATGTGTGTGTCAGCATGGTGTGTAGGAAGAGGCTGTTTTCTGGGAGTCAGCCACCACCTCTGGCTCTCACAGTCTTTCTACCTCCTCTTCCAAGGATCCCTGATGTGAGGAGATGGGGAGATGAAGACGCCCTGTTCAGGGCAGAGCGCTCCCTAGTCTCTCACGCTCGCACACAGCCCAGGTGTGGGTCTCTGTGTTAATTGCCATCCACTGCAAGAGGAAGCTTTTCTGAAAGGGCAGTGTGAGACACGTCAGGAGTCATTTGATTGCTCTGTTCCTTTAGCAGAACTGTAAGCTTTAGGTATTCCCTCAGGACCCTTGACCTATGAGTCTCAGGTTCTTGGACCTATTTAGCAATGTCAGGACTGGAAACCTCTTTTTTCTTTCTTTCTTTTTTCTTTTTAAGTTTTTTTCCCCATTTTTATTAAATTGGGTATTTCTTATTTACATTTCAAATGTTATTCCCTTTCTTGGTTTCCTGTCCATCAGCCCTCTAACCCCTCCCCCTCCCCCCACACCCCAACAGTCCCCTACACTGGGGGTCCAACCTTGGCAGGACCAAGGGCTTCCCCTTCCACTGGTGCCCAATAAGGCTATTCACTGCTACCTATGCAATTGGAGCCCTGGGTCCGTCCACGCATAGTCTTTGGGTAGTGGTTTAGTCCCTGGAAGCTCTGGTTGGTTGGCACTGATGATCTTATGGGGTCGCAAGCCCTTTCAGCTCTGAAGGGGTTTTTTAGTGTTATTTTATGTGTATGAGTCATTTGGTCACATGTTTGCCTGTGCACCACATGTATGCATGGTGTCGATGGAACTCGGCAGAGGTGTCCTATTCCCTAGAACTGGGATTCTGGACGATTGCGAGTTCCATGAGAGTGCTGGGAATAGAACTTGGGTCCTCTGCAAGAACCAGTGCTCTTAACAGACAACTCGTCTCTCTCCAGCCCCTCCAGAATGTTTCAGAAGCATGCAAGCTGGAAGTCCCTGGGCGCTGTAGGAAGTGGGCCAGAGCAGAGGCAGCCATTAAGAGGTTAGAAGAGGAAAGAGGGCAACAGTGGAGGAGAGGAAGAGAGGAGGGGAGTGGCAGGGTCCAGGATAGCCTGGGTGAACCGGAAAGGTCACATTCTCGGCCTCACCAGCATCCTCAACTTGGAACTTGACTTCGTTGCTTCCTCTTCTCAAACTAAAATTAATCTCTTGGGTTTTTTTTTTTTTTTTTTTGCTTCCCTCGACCACAGAGACAATGGCTCATCTGAGTTGTGACCTGTAATGACCCAGGTCCCATTCACCCAGATCATGACTTCTGGGCATGCATGGACATCCTGTCTAGGTGGCACAGCCAGCTCAGCAGCTTCCACATGGAACTCCCAGGGTCTCCAGCTGTGGCCAGGCCTCAGTGAGGAGGAAGAAACAGATGCAGAGACAGCCTAGGGGCGTGGCTCAGAGGTCTAGCACTCATGGTGGAGATATATAAGGCCCCAGGTTCACATCTCTGCACCACAAAAGTGTAAGAACAGAGCAAAACAAAACAAAAGAACAGCTGCAGAAAACCTAGGGGAGACACACCTGCTCCACAATTGCAGAGGAAGTGACCTCCGGGTCTGATTTTCTGCCTTGAGCTAGCTCGAGCTGGCTTCCATTCCTTTCAAACAAGTGACTGGACTTCCCCACTTAGACGAATCCAAAAGTGACCATCAAATATGTTACTAGTCCAGCTGAAGCCGAGTGACGGTGGCCCGTGACTTTAATCCCAGCACTCTGGAGGCAGAGGCAGGCAGATCTCTGAGTTCAAGGCCAGCATGGTCCACTGAGGGAGCAAGTTCCAGAATAGCCAGAGAAACTCTGCCTCACAGAGCCAAAGAGCCAAAAAGCCAAAACAACAAAACAACAAACAAACAAACAAAAACAGGCCTCCTAGGATATCCACCAAACATGGCTTAAAATACAATAAAAAACCGGGCACAAATTCTTGTATCTTAATTTTTCTTTTAATTTTTTTTCTTTTTCTTTTTCTTTTTTTCTTTTTTCTTTTTTTCGGAGCTGGGGACCGAACCCAGGGCCTTGCGCTTGCTAGGCAAGCGCTCTACCACTGAGCTAAATCCCCAACCCCTCTTTTAATTTTTTAAAAGATTTATTTATTTCATGTATGTGAGTACGCTGTCGCTGTCTTCAGACACACCAGAAGAAGGTATTGGATCCCATTACAGATGGTTGCGAGCCACCATGTGGTTGCTGGGATTTGAACTCAGGACCTCTGGAAGAGCAGTCAGTGCTCTTAACCACTGAGCCATCTCTCCAGCCCTCCTTCCTTTCTTTTAATAAAGCACAAAAATCTCAGTATACAGCAACAATCTGTTTTTTTTGTTTGTTTGTTGTTTGTTTGTTTCTTTGTTTTTTGAGATAGGATCTCTTGCAGTCCAGGCAGGTCTTGAACTCTCTATGTAGCTGAGGATGACTTTAAACTTCTGATCTTCCTTCCTTACCTATACCTCGGAGGCTAGAATTATAGGAATGTGCCATGGCCCGGGTTAGACTCGCTAGGGGAGGAGCTCAGAGCCTCATGCATGTTAAACAAGCACTGAGCTACAACCCTGGCTGCTGGGTGTTCTTCCTTGCTTTGTTTCTGAGACAGGGTCTCAGATCTCCAATTCACTATGCAACTGAAGATGGCCTTGAACTTCTTATCCTAACGCTGCCCCTTCCTCCGTGCAGGAATTACAAGCCGTCAAGCCTTTGTGTGGCTTGGTGTACAGAGGATGGAACCCAGAGCTTCATGTTTGTGGGGCAAACATTCTCCCAACTGAGCTATAGCCCCACCCTTACCTGCGTTTTGAAAAAGATTTATTTTTATTCTTGGTGTCTGGATGTTTGTGTGTGTGTGTGTGTGTGTGTGTGTGTGTGTGTGTGGTGTTTGGTGCCCAACAAGCAAGAAGAGGGCACCAGAACCCCTGGACTGGAGTTAACAGGTGTCATCAGCCACCATGCGGATGCCTGTCCTCGAGAGCAGTAAATACTGTTAAGTGCTGAGCCATCTCTCCACCCTGTCCTTCTGAGAAACAGAGTCAAGGTGGCCCCGATACTGTTATGTGACCAAAGCTGGCTTTGGAGTCCTGATCCTCCTGCCTCCCTCTTTATCTCACAAATGTTGGGATTACAGACTTGGGAAATCAAGAAATTTTTGAGCCCAGATGTTGTAACTGTATTGCCATATTCAGTATCCTTTTTGTCTTTTTTATAATTTTTCTTTTGCTTTTTTTGCCTCAAGTGTGTAAGTGTGCACAAGTGTGTGAATGTGTGTGGGAGTATGTAAATGTGAGTATGTGGGAGTGTGGGAGTGTGTAAATGTGAGTGTGTGAATGTGTGTGTGTAAATGTGAGTAGGATGTGAGTGTGAGTGTGTGTAAATGTGTGTGAGTGTGTGAATAAGTAAATGTGAGTATGTGAATGTGTATGAATGTGTGTGAGTGTGTGTGTGTGCACACATGCGCACACACACACACACACACACGCATACATACAGGTACAGAAGAGGTCAGAAGACACTTTGCAACAGTCAGTTGTCTCTTTCCACTGTGTGGGGTCTGGAGACTGCACTCAGTGGTCAGCAGGCATCTTTACCCCCTGAGCCTTCTCTACAGTCCTGTTCTCTGTATTTAAATCTGTTGAAAAAAAAAAAAAAGATGAGACCCAGGTCTCCATGCCTTAGTTTCTTTGTTAATGTGTGTGTGTGTGTGGACTGCCTGGAATACCCTGACCTGAACAACCTAAGAGAAACGGGTTTATTCCGTCTCTTAGTTCAAAGGTCCAACCCACTGTGGCGGGAAATTCCAGGCTGCAGGAGCTTGAAGCAGCCGTAATTTCGCTTCCACAATCTGAAGGCAGAAAATGACAAATACTTGCTGATGCTAACTTCCATTTGTCCAGTAGTTCAGTCTAGGATCCCAGCAGGGAATGACACCACCCACAGTGGACAAAGCTATCCTCATCTCAGTGAATGCAATCACGAGGACTCCCCCACTGCCCCCCCCCACGGCATACCTAGAGGTCCTTTCCCGTGACTCTAGACCCTGTCAAGTTGACAATTACTAAACCATCACACTAGGCAGAGTGCTTTACCGATGAACTACAACCCCAGCCTGCCCCACCTTCTCTTTTAAAATACTTCTTTTAAATTGCTCAAGAACTTGCTGACACTCCCTGGTTCCCACTCCTCTTTCCTAGCAGGTCTTTCGGGCTGGTCTATCTTCCACACTGTCTCTCTCACTCTGCCTCCTCTCTATCTTTGTACTTCATCAATGGCACGGGAAGAGAAACACAAGCCTGTTCTCCAGTCTTTTATCCATCAGATTAAAACACTGAACCTAAGGCCTTAGCCAAGCCAGGCGAGAGCTTCACCTCTCAAAGACCGCCTAGCCCCACGATTAAACTTCCTGAGTCTGTTGAGCTCTTCTAGTAGCAAGCAACAGAAACCATATTCAAGCCAGCTTAAAGAAAGAAAGATATGTATTGACTCACTTCTGAAAACACCTTAGGGCAAGCCTAGCTTCAGGTACAGCTATATCCAGGACCCAAAAGGTGTCACCAGGAAATGGTCTCTTGTCTCTGCTTTCCTCTGTGTTGGCCTCATGCTTGTCCCTAATTGTTTCTGGCAATGGTCCGGTAGATCACACACCCATCTCTAGACCTTGGGAGCCAGTGTTGGGACAGCTTGGATATATCCACTTTGGTGTAGTGCCAGACTCCTGGCGGTGTGAGAAGGGACAGAGAGTTTTCCCTAAGGAAAACCGGGACTCTAATTGCAGCAGAAGGAGAGCGGATGTTAAGTAAGCAAAATCAAGCGGACACCCCCAGCTCTCCCTTCCATCCCAGTGGCAATACTGGTGCCAAAGACTCAAGACTTCTAGGAAGACCAAGAGAGGCCAGGGCTGGGGGTTAAGAGTCAGCGGAGATGAAAGTGGATCGACTCATTTGTCTTCTTTCCTCTGTCTACAGCTCCCTTTGCTTATTCTTCCAAAGTCACACACACACACTCACACACACACACACACACACACACACACTCACACATACACACACACTCACACACACACTCACACACACACTCACACATACACACATATACACACACATACACACATTCACACACACTCACACAAATACACACATATATACACACTCACACATACACACACTCACACATACACACACATATACCCACACTCACACACTCACACACACACACTCGCACACACACTCGCACACACTCAGGAGTCAGAGACAGGGGTGAGGGTGGGGGATCTCTGAGTTCAAGGCCAATCAAGTCTACAAGAGTGAGTCCCAGGACAGCCAGGGCTACACAGAGAATCCCTGTCTCCAAAAAATAAATGAAGAAACAAACAAAAAAATGAGGCTGCTCACTTACCAACTAACTAGCTAAGGAGATGAGAGAGAGAGAGAGAGAGAGAGAGAGAGAGAGAGAGAGAGAGAGAGAGAGAAAGAGAGAGAGAGAGAGAGAGAGAGAGAAGAGAGAAATCCACCTGAAGCTCCTAAGAAGCTGTAGGTTTTATTTTGAGTCAAAATGAAAATAAACCTGAATTACCAGAGCAGACTCCAGCCGGGCCAAAGGCAGAGAGGTTGGATACCCAGGAGGAGAAGGCACAGCAGTGACAGAAAGGGTTGTTCACGGGTGCCCATGAGGCCCCCACATGCTAGATACAGTCTTGTTCCCAGTGAGCTGGGTAGTGTGTGTGTGTGTGTGTGTGTGTGTGTGTGTGTGTGTGTGTGTGTGTGTGGTGTTGGAGGGAGGGAGGGAGAGAGTGCACCCAGACATTGGGTGTTTTCCTTCATCACTCTTTTTCCTTCATCACTCTGCCCATTCCTTTGAGACAGGGCCCCTCCCAGAACTTCTGTTGTTTTAAAAATCTTACCGAGACTAAAAGGCAGAAAACCCCAATGATCCTTCTGTCTCTGTCCCCTTTACAGCTAGGGTGACAGGCCTACATCACTGGCCTGTTATAGGGTGCTGCGATCCAGACTCTGCTCCTCACAGATCAACAGCAATGCTCTTAACCTCCCAGTCAGCCATCTCTCCCACTGATTGATTATTTTATATCGACCCAGTTTTTGAGACCTGGTCTTGCTTTGGAGCCCTGGCAGGCCTGGTGTTAGCTGTATAGCCTATAGACAATCCTTCTTTGTCAGTCTCCTAAGGGCCGAGACCAGAGGTGTGCAGCACTGTACCTGCCTTCTGGCGCTGGATTTAAAGTGATCTTCCTAATCAGGACAAAAACAAAGGTAGCAAAAGTTCCCAGGCTCAGAGAAACTGACACAGTCCCATGATCGATCACAAGGCTCAGGCTGACTTGGGGTCTCTACCAAAAAAGGATGCTCTAGTCCCAGGTTCCTGGAGCTAGGTTCCAAGTCCTTGCCCTAGCTTTTGTCATCTTCTCTGGGAGGTGACACCCACTTCTTCAGAACTACTCCCTTGGTAGCCCGAGCCAGTAGAGATTCTTCCCATGTCTCCCTCTGCAGATCTGTAGCCTGGCTTCTACTTTAAGGAACATGGCTTCTGTTCGTCTCCTCCTCCATCCCCTCCCTCCTTTTCCCTTTTTGGTCCCTCCTTTTTTTCTTCCTCTTCTCATTGAGAGAAGCTCTCAGTCTGAAGCCAAGGGTAGCCTCTCAATCCTCATCTCTTTACTCAACCTCCTGAATGCTGGCATGGGCCCCTGTGAGCAGCCTCAGTGCAGAGCTTGAAGGGGAGCTGCAGATTCTAGAAGGGTCTGTGCCTCCTCAGACAGGCAGTGCATGGTTCTTCCTGGCCCAAGAGGGAGGCTTTACTTCAACCATTAGTTACTTTCCTTTTTCTTTTCTTTTTAAAAAGACAGGGTTTCACGTATCTCAGACACACCTGAAACTTGCCAGCCATTCGTACCACTGTCCTGATCCTCTCACCACCTCCCAGGTGCTGAGATGACAGATGTGTGTCACCATTCCCAGTTCACTGGATGTCTTTCACGGGAGTATAAGACACAGATCTCCACAAACTTCCTGCAGACTTAGGGGCCCACAGTGCCTCCTAAAAGGATTTCCTCACAGGGACACCCTTCACACCTGTGGGCTGTGGGGTAGGCACTCAGGAGGCTGGCGTTTGTCTTTCATTTTCTTGTGCCCTCAGAAGCCTCGATGATGAGCCCAGGGATTAATTACTTGGGGTGCGGCTTCCCATCCCAGTTTACCCAGTTTTCCCAGCTGGTGGAGGGTGCCAAGGCTGCAGGCAAGAAAGGGAGGTGAAGAGAGGCAGGGCCGGGGTGTTGGCTCCTGCACTTGTTGAGGCCAGAGCTGTGGGGCAAGACAAGTTAAGGCGTGCTTAGCGTTCCTCCTTCTTTCTGGTTTGGCTCTCACCTTAGCCCCCCGTTCAGCAGCAGTCTGATTGACTGAGAAGGCTGAGGGATTCTGGAGGAGGAAGCATCTACAGTTCCTCACAGAGTAAGGGAGCCGAGGGGCCAGGTGAAGTTCCACGGTCCTCTGACAAGCCTGAATCAGATCCGTTGTTCCACATCTGGACATGGCTTCTCTCATTCCTTACCCTACTGACCCTGACTTCCGGCCCCAGCGGTGTTCTCATCATTTTGAGCATGACGTGTCTGCTGTGTGTGGCTTCAAAGGCTGTGCACTACACAGCTCTGTGAGATGCCTTCCAATAGACAAAGGAGTGACTAGCAACCCTAAGGTGTACCCATAGCTCTTTGGTGACTTCCTTTGCATATAGTATTCTCTCTGCCACAAACACTCTTGTCTGCCTTCCTTCCCACTACCTATTTACCTGGTTCATGGTGGAACACTTTGTTTTGAAATTCTGCTCAAATATGATGCTGTTGAATATGATAGGCTGGTTGTCTATGCACTACCCTCCAAGGTCCGTGTATGGAATACTCGGGGATATGATCTCTTCATCTCTTTCTATTTATCTTCTAGCCACCATGAGGTCTCCAGGTCTCCAGTGACACACACTCCTGCCTTATGTGTACTATGCTGGCTGCCAGAGGCCCAAAGCCCTGGGGCCAAGTGTATATGGACGGAAACTCATGAAATGGTGAGATAAAATAAACCTTTCCAATTTATAAGTTCATTATCTCAAGTTGTTTTGTCATAGTAACAGAAAGCTGACTGACAGTGAGCATGCATATGGAACTTGGATATTTTTGAAAATGTGCATATGGCAGTGTTGTTAACTTAGTAACTTGATTATGGTTTTCCGGGGCGTGTTCTAAAGGCAGCATTAGTGAAATCCACTGGGATGGATGAAATGACACAGTGAAACAGAACAAAATGAGAAGGACAAACATGTGGAACAAGTGCTTACAGTCACTGCTAGTGGGAATATATGGGTGGACAATTACTGTGGGCTACACCACACACACACACACACACACACACACACACACACACACACCCCACACATACACACAGACACCTCACACACAGACACCTCACACACACACCATACACACACACACATATATACACACACACCACATACACATAGACACCTCACACAGATACCTCTCTCTCTCTCTCTCACACACACACACACACATATATACATACATACCATACACACATAGATGCCTCACACACATACCTCATACACACATACACAGACACCTCACAGACATACCTCACACACACCATACACATACTATATACATGTATACACACACCACACACACAGACACCTCACACACATACCTCACACACAGACACATATACATACTACACACACACAGACACAAACACACACACATACACATATATATACACAAACCACTCACACATCACACATACATACACACACCACATACACATATACACCACACCACATTGCACACACCACCCATGCACATATACATCACACTAAACATGTACACCACACTACACCACACTACACACACACACACACACACACATTTCCCATTGTTTTTGTTATCTTCCTTCTTACTGTGACCAAATACATGACAAGGAAACTTATGGAAGAAAGGCTTTCTTGTGGTCTCTGTTGGAGAATAGAACCCCTCACAGTGGGAAAAGCATGGTGGCAGTGGCTGGCTTTGTGGTAGGAGTGTGGCAGCAGTCACCCTGGCAATTGGCAAGCTGAGGACATTTTTCTTTTAACGTAAGTGACTTTTACCTGTCACTTGGCTAAATCGTGTTTGAATATTGCATTTATGAAAAGGGAAGAGGGGTTTGGTGGTTTAGCTCACTCGTTGCTCTTGCAGAGTTTCTTTCCCATCCACATGGCAGCTCATAACTGTCTGTAATGCTAGTTCCAAGAGACCCTCTGACCTGTGAGGGCACTGGGCACACACATGATATACATACAGACATGCAGGCAAAACACTTGCACATACAAAATAAATGTAAACGAATCCTTTTATTATATTTTTATTATTAAAAAAAGAAATCTTTTTTTTTTTTTTTGGTCTTTTTTTTCGGAGCTGGGGACCGAACCCAGGGCCTTGTGCTTCCTAGGCAAGCGCTAAAAAAAGAAATCTTAAAAGAGGAAGGCTAGGCAGGCTGGGGATATAGATCCCAGCGGCAGGCACCTAACTAGTTTGTGTAATGTTTTGGGCTCCATGCCTAGCACACTTAGCCTACAGAAATACTCCAGGGTCCTAGCATAGGAAGCCATAGTCATGTTCCAGTTCTCTGCACACAACCCAGTAGCCAGTGTGAGCCCACTATTGTGGCACTGTTCCCCTAGCTTCCTAGGAGAGCTGACTATGGAGATTGAATAGAGAAATGTGGGTGTTAGAAATTTCTCCTGCCAGGTATGGTGGCACATGCCTTTAATCCCAGGAATTGGGAGGCAGAAGCATATAAATCTCTATGAATTCTACCCAGCATGATTTATGTTGTGAATTTTAGGACAGCCAGGGCTATTAGAGAAACCCTGTTTCAAAGAAAGAAAGAAAGAGAGAGAGAGAGAGAGAGAGAGAGAGAGAACAGACAAATAAACAAAGAAGTTGCTATTCTTTCCTTAAATTACTTCGTGGCATGCTTATTGTCACAGTCATGAGACAAGTAACTGATATCACTTCCAGGAAGACAGATTCTAAAATGCAGATTTTCCTAATCCCAGTCTCATCGAGTCTAATGCATTAGACAAGAAGATAAAAACACCACTGACAACATTAGACCCTGGAAAGGACTTGCAAATGTACCCATTCTGCAGACACAGGAGGTAAGTGCCTGACAAACCCCACATGTGCTGTAGATTCAAAGGCTCAGCTTTGGGGTGGGAGTGAGGCTTAGTGTTAGAGTATTTGCTTATAGTCCTAGTGAGAAGAAAGGAAGAAAGAGTTAAAAAAGGAAGGATAGAAGAAAGGGAGGAAAGGACAGAGAGACAGAGGGAGGGATGGAGGAAGGAAAAAAGGAGGGAGGAAAAACACTGATCTGTTGGTTTGTCGTTTGGTTGGTTTGATTTTTGAAAAAACTACTTTTACATTTAGTTATTTAGTTGTGTGTGTGTGTGCGTGTATGTGCATGTGTGTGTATGTATATGTGTGTGTTATCTTCCTTCTCACTATGACCAAATACATGACAAGGAAACTTTTGGAAGAAAATGTGTGCCTGTCTGTGTGTGTGCATGTGTGTGTGTGAGTGTGTGTGCATGTGTATGTATATGAGTGTGTGTAAGTGTGTGTATAAATGAGTGTGTGTCTGTGTGTATGTGTGTGAGTATGTGAGTGTGAGTGTCTGTATGTAAGTGTGTGTATGTGTGAGTGTGTGTGTAAGTGTGTGTATATGAGCGTGTGTGAGAGTTTGTGTGTGAGTGTGTGTGCATGTGTGTGCGTGTGTGAGTGTGTGTGAGAGTGTGTGTTAGAGTTTGTGTGTGTGTGTGAGTTTATGTATGTGAGAGTTTATGTGTGAGAGTGTATGTGTGTGAGTGAGTTTATGTGTGTATGTGTGTGAGAATTTGTGTGTGAGAGTATATTATGTGAGTGTGTGTGTGTGTGTGTGTGTGTGTGTGTGTGTGTGTGTGTGTAAGTCAGAAGACAACTTTCCAGAGCTTACTCTTTCCTTCTACCATATTCATCCTGGGATGGTAATCAGGCTCAGTCGCAAGCTCCTTTACTCACTGGGCCATTTCCATGACTCTGTTTTGGTTTGGTTTTTTTTTTTTTTTTTTTTTTTCCCCGGAGCTGGGGACCGAACCCAGGGCCTTGCGCTTCCTAGGTAAGCGCTCTACCACTGAGCTAAATCCCCAGCCCCCTGGTTTGGTTTTTAAGACAAGCTTTCCTGTAGCCCAGGCTGGCCTTAAACTCACTTATCCTTTGCTTCCACCTGCCAAGTGCAGGGATCACAGGCGAGTGCTGTACTCTTGGTTTATGCAACGCTGGGGCTAGAACCCAGGGCTTCATAAATGCTAGGCAAGCGCTCTACCAACTAAGTTGCATTTCCAGGTTTTGTTCATTTATTATGTATCTCGCCTTTCTTTGTTTCTTTTGAGACCAGATAGCTGAGGGTAGAAAAGAACTCACTCTGTGGCGCTGACTGACCTCAAACTTGCTATATAGCCCAAGAGGACCTTGAATTTCCAACCCTCCTTCAGCCACCTCCCAAAGGCTGAGGTCATAAGCACAGGACACCACACCCAGCTCCATTACATCTTCCCCCCCCCTATTCAATGAACAAATGCATGTTGGGCAATTACTATGTGCATGTACTGGCTGGTGTCAGTGACATTTTTGTGAGCAAACCAAAGGCAAACTCTTGCCTTCACCTATTGTGTCTGCTTTCTAAAGACAACCTTAGAACAATTGCCATACCTTCCCCGCCTTTACGCTCCAGCTTTTGTTCTGCAAAGCCTCAAGTAGCAAAGAGACCGGCACCATCACAGCCCTAAACTACTGTCAACTTTGGCTTTAGGAGTGGCTCTAAACATGTTTTTTTTTTTTTTTTTTTTTTTTTTTTTTTTGTTTTTTTGTTTTTTTTTTTTTTTTTTTTTTTTTTTGTTATCTGTAGTTTCCAAAGTTTCAAATTTGTTATCTTTATAGGTAAAAGAACAATGTGAGTTATCTTCTGAAACAGTCTCATCTAGCCAGGCTGGTCTCACACTCACTATGTACCAGAGAATGACCTTCAACTCTTAGGCCTGCAGCTTCTCTCTCCCAAGCGTGGGAATACAGGCATGCTAGACCACAAGCAGCTTATGTGTTTCTGGGGATAGGAATCAGGGCTCTGTGCTGATAGGAAAGCCCTCTGCTAACTGAGCTACATCCCAGCCCTTATTTTTTTGGGGGGGTTGGGTGGGTAGGCAGAGTCTTATTCCCTAGCCTGTCCTTGAACTTGTATTCCTTCTGACACAGCCTCCCGAGTAGTGAGATCGTAGGCGTGCGCCACCACTTTAGACGTTACTTTAACAAACAAATCAAACAAAAGAGCAACTCAACTACCAGGGCCTAAAATATGGCTTTGGTGGGTAGCAAAATGCCTGCTGTGACAGCATGGGGAGATGAGTTTGGATCCCCAGTGCTAATTCCAGAGCTAGGGCAAGAGAGAGGAAGAGATGCGGATTCCCAGGGCTTGATGGCCAGCCGTTCTAGCCGAATGGCCAAGTCCAGGTCCTGTGAGAAACCCTGTCTTAAAAATCTAAGATGAGGTCTTGAGGGCTGAAGAGATGGCTCAGCGGTTAAGAGCACTGACTGCTCCAGACGTCCTGAGTTCAAATCCCAGCAACCACATGGTGGCTCACAACCATCTGTAATGAGATCTGATGCCCTCTTCTGGTGTGTCTGAAGACAGCGACAGTGTACTCATATATAATAAATAAATAAATCTTGAAAAAGACTAAGATGAAGACAGAGAGAAGAGGAAGAAGGAGAAGCAAAAGAAGAGGAGGATGAAGAAGACGACTTGAAGTCAACCTGTACCCTCCACACGTGTATGAGCAGGCAAATGAACACCGAACAACCCTCAATTTGCCAGGTGTGGTAGCTCATACCTCTAATCCAAGCACTCGGCCTGAGGCAGTGGGATTACTGAAGAATGGGCAATAGCCTGGGCGCATAGTGAGTTCTCGCCTAGTACTGGGCTACAGAATGAGACGTTTTATTGAATTCTTTATTTTTTTATTTTTTTATTTTTTTGGTTCTTTTTTTCGGAGCTGGGGACCGAACCCAGGGCCTTGCGCTTCCTAGGTAAGTGCTCTACCACTGAGCTAAATCCCCAGCCCCTTATTTTTAATTCTCAATTTAAACATCTCCCTCTGTAGTGTGGGCTCTGGGGATGAAACCTGGGTCATTAGACTTGGTGGCAGTGCCCTTACCTGATGAGTCATCTTGACAGTGCTGAAGAGGAGCTTTTGAGACAGGATCTTGCTATGTAGCCCAGGCTGGCCTCAAACGATCAATTCTCCTGCTTCATGCTTTAGACATCTACTACTATGCCTGTCACACAGGAAAACATTTTCCCCTCCACACGGAGAGGTTTAATGAGAGAAGAAGAGGAGAGGAGAGGAAAGGAGGCTGGCCAGGGGCACATTGGCGGGGAGGGAGTGGATAGGGAGAGAAGGAACAGGGACGAAGAGGGCAGAAGAGGAAGAGTGAGAGAGAGTAAGGGGGGGGGGGGAACAAGGGCTGGGGATTTAGCTCAGTGGTAGAGCGCTCACCTAGGAAGTGCAAGGCCCTGGGTTTGGTCCCCAGCTCCGAAAAAAAAAAAAAAAAAAAGAGCGGGAAAACAATTCTTTAAATGTCGTGTGTGTGAGGGTATATGCACGTGTGTCTGTATTCTCACTTGCAACACAGATGCCAGAGGAGAACATTGACTATCCTACTGTATCACTTTCTATCTTATTTCTATGAGACAGGGCCTAGAGCTAGCCTGGGGCCAGGAAGCCCATTGATATTCCTCCTGCCTCTGTCCCCTACAACACTGGGGTCACAGTCTCAAAGAGCCACAGCTGGATTCATTTTTTGTTTTTTTGTTTTGTTTTTTCTTTTTTCTTTTTTTGGAGCTGGGGATCGAACCCAGGGCCTTGGGCTTGCTAGGCAAGTGCTCTTCCACTGAGCTAAATCCCCAACCCCTGGATTCATTTTTATATAGGTGCTGGATGTTTGAATTTGGATCCTTGTGCCTGTATCTGTAGGCTACAGCTTCTTCATTCATCCTGGTAAGCTGGACCTAGGAGGATCTCCCGACCAGCTGTACAGCAAGACCTGTGCTCAGGAGTTCAGCAACCTTAGGTGGGGATGTTAAAGTTTGAAATGAGCTACTTTTTTGTTTTTGTTTTTTTTTTAAATTTTTTTTACCATTTCTGCTATTTGTCACACCCATGGACACTACACACACTCTGTGAGGTCAGAGGTCATATTTGGCTGTGTTCAAAGGGCTCTGACCGACGCCTCTCATGTAGTGAGCACTCAATAACCATTTTCGGAGAAAGCAGACACAGCACTATTCATTCATCCTGGAAACTGTAATTGACAATAGGCCCAGAGAAATGCTGGGCCACACATTCTTTGCCCTGGGAAGTTGTACTTCAGAAGCCTGATGCGGATCCAAGGGTCCCTGGGTAAATGCTGAGTTGGGCTAAAAGACTTGGGAGATCTTCAGAGATCGTGGTGCTACGCTGTGGCACCCAGATGAGTCATGCTTTCCTACACGAGGACAGATGTCCCTTGCCAAACAGGACTCTGCCTCGCCCAGTGCTGGCATCTCCTCCCTGTCTCTGTGGGAGACACGCTGACATTTTGTCTTCTGCCTTCCTAGTGCTGCTTATTGGTCCCAGCGATTCAGTCCTTTCAGTCTCTGTTACAGTGTCCAACATCACACAGTGTCCCTCGTGGTTATGGTTTCCCACTGGTGCTTCTCAAAGAGACTTCTGTCAGTTTCACACGCCCTACAGATAAGCCATCCTAGATGTTTGATGAAGACCTCCGGCTATCGGGGATGAAAAGTTCCTCAGTCGCTGTACCTCAGCGCTTCTATCTTTAGAAAATGAAGAGTAGAGGGGGAGGGGAGAGAAGGAGTTGGGGAGTTGGCTCAGCTGTTAAGAGCACTTGTTGCTCTTACAGAGGACCTGGGTTCAGTTTCCAGCACTCACACGGTGTCTTCCAACCGTCTGTCCCCTGGGTTCCAGGGTATCTGATGCCCACTGCTAATCTCCACAGGCACCACACATACATGTGATATACATACATGCTGGCAAAACATTCATACACATAAAATAATCTAAAAAAGAAAGAAAAAGAAAGACAAGAAAAAAAAGAAAGACCCTTGCTTGTATTCCAGGAGGTTAAGGGAAAACAAAAACAAAAACAAACCTTTAGAAGGGGACTATGCATGTTTCAGAGTAGGAGGTGTAGCAGGATGCTGGGAGGCAGAGGCAGGAGAATCAGCAAATTCCAGACCAATCTGATCTACATAGTAACTTCTAAACCAACCAGGTCTAAACCAACCAGGTCTACACAGTGAGTCCCCTTCTCAGGCACACACATACATACACACAGACACACAGACACACAGACACACAGACACACAGACATACAGACACACACACACCATTCACGCACATGCACAGTCATACACAGACCATCACACACACCATCATACACACAGACATACACACAAAGACACACACACACAGACCTACACACGCACGCACACACACAGACACACACACACAAAGACACACACACACATGCACGCACATGCACAGTCATACACAGTCCATCACACACACCATCATACACACACAGACACACACACAAAGACACACATACACACATGCACGCACATGCACAGTCATACACAGACCATCACACACACCATCATACACACACAAACATACACACAAAGACACACACACAGACCTACACACGCACGCACACACAGACACACACAGACCATCATATACACCATCACACAATGCACACAAATGCACACACACACATAGAGACATACACACAAAGACACACACACATACACACGCACAGACACACACACAGACCATCACACAGACCATCACACACATGCACACATGCACATGTACACACGCACACACACACAGACATACACACAAAGACACACATACACACATGCACACGTACATGCACATCCATCACACACACTATCATACACACAGAGACATACACACAAAGACACACACAGACATACACACACACACACATACACACACATACATCATACACACATACACACACAGACACACACATACATCATACACACATACACACACAGACACACGCATACCATCACACACGTACACTCACACACACACAGACACACACAGACATACACATGCACATGCCCACAAACATGCACATGCGTGCACACACACAAACCAGCAACATCAGGAATGGTTTGGAAGTTTCTATTTAGTGCAGGATGTGGCTAACTGTCAGAAGTCATTCTTAGAGAGTTTAAAGGCCTCAGTTCAACCACCAGCATCAGAACCAGAAGTGGATGCTGAAGAGATGGCTGCTTTTCAGATAACCACTGGGTGTTTGTTTGTTGAATATAATATACAATGAGACCACAACTGAATGGTCTGATGTAAACGTGAATTTCAGAAGTTGGGACAGCCGAAGTTCATTCTGTTGTATGCAGATACCCAGATGTGTAATTTGTGGAAAATGTCTGTCTTCCTATTGATCAGTAACTGCATTTTGTTTGTTTGTGTTTTCCTCTGCGAAGGGGAAGAGGTAAAGAGAAGAGCCTGAGCCATGCTTACTAAGAAGACGTTAGGAAGGAGAGAACAGGTCTAACTTGTCAAATGGAGAGACCTAATTAAGCTTCCCTCTGTAGTGTATGATGTAATCCTCGTTTCCATTTTCCCATGAAGCTTTTAGTAAACTTTCTCAGTCACAGATACTTTAAAATTTGAATGTATGGGATGGGGTGTAAATGGAGCACTCTGTTTGTAGGTGTGGGGTGGGGTGGGGGGGTGTTAGAGAGCACAGGTCAATCACCTTCTGCTGGAAGCCAAGAAAGAAAACAGTGAGGGGGCTTCAAGAAACTTTGACTGGAAGCAAAACAAAAATTGGATGGTGGGGTGGAGAGGTGGCTTAGTGAACTTAAAAAACAAAACAAAACAACAACAACAAAATTCTTGCTGCCAATCCTGACCACCTGAGTGGAATCCCCAGGACCCACAAAGGGGAAGGAGAGAATTCCTCCTGCAAATTCCTCTTACTTCTACATGCACACTGTAGCTGATGTGCTTGGGCACACACACACACACACACACACACACACACACACACACACACCACACACCACACACACACTACACACACACACACACTACACACACACACACACGCAGAGGCTAAATATAACCTTTTTAAGATCTCTTCTAGAATTGAACCTAAAGGTGACTCTTTCTTTGTAAAAGAGGATTTCTCTCGTTCTTTTTTCTATTTATCTGTTTGTTTACTGTGTGTATGTGTTAGAGTGTGTGTAGGTGCACATGTGTGAACATGAGTGTACAAGTCTAGCATATCCTTCCTCAGATACCATGTCCTTTGTTTTTTCAGACAGGGTCTCTCACTGGCCTGGAACTTGCTAAGCTGGGTTAACCTGCCAGCAAACCGGAGGAGCACCCATCTTTGCTTTCCCTATGTTGGAATTCTAAGAGTGCAGGCCACCACATGAGGCTTTTTAAATATATGTTCTGGAGAGCCAGTTCTGCTCCTAGATATCTGCACAACTGGTCTGTCTCCCCACCTGGAGGGTGATTTTACATTTACTTCTTTTTTTTCTCCTAAAGTCGATTCCAGAGATGTCCAGAGAAAGGAAACTTCGGCAGATAACAGGAGATGCTGGGTCAGGCTTTCTCTCCACGAACTGTTTTCAGAGGCCTGTTTGTGTTTCCAAGGACCTGGATAATCCTCTTCTCTCTCTCTGTCTCTCTTTGTCTCTTTCCTCTTCCTCTTCTTCTTTATTCTTCCTCATTTCTCTGTGTAGCTCTGACTGTCTTGGAACTTACTCTGTAGACCAGGTTTGCCTCAAACCCAGAGACCCGCCAGTCTCTGCCTCTTGAACGCTGGGATTAAAGCTATGTGACCAGGCCTGGCTTTGGCTGGTCATCTTCTAGACCAGTGGTTCTCAACCCTCCTAATGCTGATTTAGATTCTTTAATACAGTCCCATATGTTTTAATGACCCCCAATTAAAAATTACTTTGTTGCTACTTCATAAGTATGGGACTCCAGTTGGGGTCCAGACCCACACGTTGAGAAGAGCTGTTTTAGACCCTCGTCAACACAAAAACTTGAAGCATGAGGTTATTGCTCTGGATGATAAAGGGACACATATGGGAACCCTAGGTCAGAATCATATAGCAGTTCTGTCCACTGAGGAGGATTCTGGAACAAGACAGAGCCAGGCTGGTCCAACTTGTTCAACCCAGCCAGGAAAGGGCAAGTCAAATCTAGCTCCCAGGGGAGGCTGGGAAGCGGTGTAGTGCTGACTCAGGGCCTGGCAGGTCTGGTGACAGCGAAAGGACAGCTGTTGCCTGGGTGTTTTTAGAAAACGTATTCTGCCAAGTACTCTCTTGGCTGTGTCTGCACCTCCTCCAATCCAGGTAGAAAAAGTGAAAGTGCTTTTTGTCACTGCTCTGCCGGGGCATTTCGACCTAGATAGCTTTTATTTGGGAGAAAAAAAGATTTTATTTATGTATCTATGCACCTATGTATCTATTATGTATATGTGTATGTCTATATATGTATCTAGTATGTATGTGTATATATGTATCATGTATGTATATATGTATATGTCAGTTGGTCGGGCAGTTAGTCCGTCTGTCTGTCTGTCTATCTATCATCAAGATCTATGAATCCCTGGCTGAAACTCACTATATAGACCAGACTAGTTTCAGACTCATAGAGATCTACCTGCCTTTGCCTTCTGAGTGTTGAGATTAAAGAGCGTACCACCCACCCAGTTTCTTCTTTCTTTTTTGTTTACTTTTCATTTGTTTTTAAGACAGTATTTCTCTATGCAGTCCTGGAACTTGCTCTGTACACCAGGCTGGAGGAGAACTCACCGAGATCAGCCTGCCTCTGCCTCCCCTGTGCTGGAATTAAAGGTGTGTGCTACCACCTCCCAGTTTTTCGTTTTTAATTTTATGTATGGCTGTGTCTTTCTGTGAGTGCGTGTGTACATGTGAGGACAGGTGCCCATGGAGTCAGATCTCTTGGAGACGGAGCTCCAGGTGATTGTGGGCCATGTGGTATGGGTGCTGGGAAAAGAACGGAGGTCCTCTGCAAGAGCTGTAGGGGCCGTCAACCGCCAAGCCACTGTCCCTCGAGCCCTCACCTGGTATGGGTCCTGCCTGACTATGATGAATCTGGAAAGGAAGAGCAGAAATTAGTTAACAGGTTTCAGATCTCCCTGGATTACTCTGAACATCACTTACCAGTGTGAGGTCTTTTTAGGGACTTTGCTAGAAAAACCCAAGTAGAAGCTGAGCGAGCAGACGCTGAGGCTAGGAGGCCTGAGGCCTCATATGATTTATTTACTTGGCACTATAAAGTTGAGTTTGTTAATTAATTTTGTTTTTCTGGTCTTGAGAATTTAACCCACAATCTCAGGCTTATTAGGCAAATATTCTACCAACAAGCTACATCCCCAGCCCTTTTAATTATGAAAAAATTCAAATATAGACAAAAGTTTCATTTAGCACAATGATCTTCTAATGTCCATTAAGTGTCTGGAAAGAATACCAACCCATGGCTAATCCTGCTTCCTCCTTACTCTGCTCTCCCTCCTTCTACCCATGTATTATCTAAAAGAAGACTTTCAATTACTACTGTGTGACTATTATATTTACGTATTATATATACACACACTCACACATGCACACACTTACATGAGCATACTCATACACGCACACATGAGTACAAGTGTACACCTATACTCGCACTTGTGCATGTTCGCACACACACGTAGGCACACACACACATGTTCATGCAGCTACATGTGTATATATCAGGAGTGTGAGATCAGAAGGCAACTTTGAGCTTTGAGGATTGAACTTAGGCCATCAATCTCATGAAGGTCTTGTAGACTCAAGGCATCTCCCCCTCCCTTCATCCCCCCAAGCAAAGACTTTCATGAAAGTTTGAAGCATTACTTTATTTTATCCTCCTTAACTTCTCGTTTCCTCATCTAAAAATGGTGACATTATTATCTCCATTTCAAAGTATTTAAGATATCTACACTTCTTTTGTGAGTAGGTACCCTAGGAGGCCAGAAGAAGGTGATGGATCCCTTGTCACTAGAGTCACAGATGTTGTGAGCTGCTGACATGAGTGCTGGAAACTGAACCCAGGTCCTCTGGAAGAGCAACCAGTACTTCTAATTGATGAGCTATCTCTCCAGCCCTACCCCAAAGTATTCCTGTGAGTCATGTCTGTACAATGTTGACACAGCACAGGAACCCAGTAAATAAACTTGCATTATTAAAATGTAAAACATAAGAAGTTTGTACTTCCCTTCTGCCTTTCTGTGCCCCTTGCCCTTTAGTGACCCTGAAGAGACTCTCCCCAGCTGTCACTAGGCCGAGATGTCAGGACGGGCTGAAAGCACACGTGTCTGAGCCCCAGTCAGGGTCAGAGAAAGGCAGTGAGCTGCAGGGAGGAGGATAGAAGCAACATGGACCCTCCTGGAGGAGAGTCTGGTAAACAGGAACAGAGTTGGGGGGGGGGCGGTGAAGGAGGTACAAGTGTCAAGGTAGCAGACAATGGAAAAAAGAATGTGAACAGAAAGCACTGGCCTCTGAAAGTTCCATCAGAACAAGTCAGCCCGTCAGGAGGCCTCACCGTATCACAAACGGACTTTGGCATTTGGACGAAATTCATACACTTATTGAAAGGTTACTGGGAAGGTCTTAGATTTACTGAAAACCCAGAGAACTTGACTCAGGAATTGGCTAGGACAGAAACAGGCCAGGAGAGCCAGCAAGATGGCTCAGTTTTCTAATCGCTCTGCAAGCTTGATGACCTGAGTTCAGTTCCCAGAACACACGTAAAACTGAAAGGAGACAGCTGACTTTACAAAGCTGTCATCTGACCTGCTCGTTCGTGTGCCCTGTGGCACAGCTCCTCCAAACACACACACACACACACACACACACACACACACACACACACACACACACACACACACATACACAGAGTGGGAGTGAATGTAAACATGGATCAACATAGAAAAATGACATTGATGACAAGAACATATTATCCTTATTTGGCTATTAAGAACACCGGGCAAATCTTCCCTGTGGACAGCAGTACTCAGAGATGACAGAAGGTTGTGGAACCCTGAGGGCACAAACACGGTCAAGATTGAGCCTGGGCTCTTCTGGGATGTTTAGGACATAGTGATAGCTGCTTTCAGATATTCTGCTGGCAGTGCTGGACCCTCTTGGCACGTAACACAAGGACTTTCAATATTCTCTACTTCCACTCTGCCCCTGGCTCTAGGATAGGGGTGTGGTTATTTGCTGCAAATAACACACTGCTTATTCCAAAGAACCGGGAGCCAACAGGGCAAGAGCTGACAGCTGTTCACTGAACACTGAGCCCCAAGCTTTGGGAACAGACAGGTCCGTGCAGTGTGGGCTCTCATGATCAAATAAATCTGTCACATTTTAAGTTTTGCATGACTTTTCTTAGGTTATGCAGTCATTAGGCATAAAAGAAATTTATGTCACCATAAACATGCCAGGTTCACTGGAACCACGGAAGTGTGCACTATAGCTCTGTTGGACTGATTCATCCAGACATTGACTATGCACAGCTTCCGGTTGCACACCACGTTTGAAGCATGTTGATGTTTTCCCTTTTCTAGATGACAGAAACATAGCAGTTTAAAAAAAAGTCTTTTAAATTAAATTTATTCACTCATGATGGCATGTTTGCATTTTTGTGTGTGTGTGTGTGTGTGTGTGTGTGTGTGTGTGTATGTGTGTGTATGCATGCGTCTGTGCCTGTGTGTGCTTCTGTGTGCTTATAGTTAGAGAAAAACTTCCAGGAGTTAGTTTCTGGGGGGTTGAACTTCAGACTCAGTAGAAAGTGCCTCTACCTGACATACCATTTTGCCAGCTCAATGATTATTTAAATAATTAGCTGGTAAGGCATAATAATGTCTGCTTGTTATCTCTGTACTCCGGAGGTGGAGGTAGGAGGATCAGGAGGCCTAGGTAGGCTAGCTTAGCTACACAGTAAGTTGAGATAACTCTGAGATGCATGACACTGTATCTCAAAAACAGTGACAAGGATGACCATAGCAACAAAGTGACAGCAACAAAGCCCACAGTAATGTCCTTCTAGATTACATGTTTTTAAACAATGATGTTAATATGGAAAAAACAATTAAGGGATACAGCTCAGTGGTAGACTTCTTGCCTAACATTATTGTGACATTGGGGTTTGATCCTCAGCATGAAACAAACAAAAAACCCCAAAGAAACAGTAACAAGATAAACAAAACAAAACAAAACAAAAGGTTTCCAAGCAAAGCGCTGCATCTCATTTAACCCCCACACAATCCTGTGATTGTTTCATCTACAGATGGAGAAGAAGGAGTAGAGAGATTGGGTGACTTACTCCAGGTCTCCTTTTAACAAAACGATCTAAACCTAGAAACCGATGTCTAGAAGACTCGGGGGTCATGTTACTTAGTGTGTGTGTGTTCGAGTGTGTGTGATATGTAAGAGCATGACACACATGGGGAAGTAAAAGGGCACACATGTGGAATCCATTTTCTTCCTCCACTTTTATATGGGTTCTGAGGACGGAACTTAGCTGGGTAGGTTTGTGCATCGAGGGCTGGCACAAGGCCCAGATATAAGCAAGGGGAGCTGTTCTTCCAGTGCCGAAGTCTGCAGTGTGGGTATTTTTATTGGGGGTTGGAAGGTTGCTGCCTTCAGCCGCTGACTTTCTTTCTTTTGGTTTCATCAGCCTTTTTAATAATATTTTTTTTCTTTTCTTTTTTTCGGAGCTGGGGACCGAACCCAGGGCCTTGTGCTTGGTAGGCAAGCACTCTACCACTGAGCTAAATCTCCAACCCCCCTTTTTAATATTATTAAATTTTTGCACATCAAGTCAGTTCTAGTCTCCCTGTTCTAACTCTCATTTCTTCCTTTTCTGACCATCTCTATTTTCATTTAAAAAAAATTTGTGGGGGTTGGGGATTTAGCTCAGTGGTAGAGCGCTTGCCTAGCAAGCGCAAGGCCCTGGGTTCAGTCCCCAGCTCCGAAAAAAAAATTGTGTGTGTGTGTGTGTGTGTGTGTGTGATCCCCTGGAACTGGAGTTATAGACAGTTGTGAGCCACCTGATATGGGGGCTCGGAATCAACTCTTGGTCTTGCAAGAGTAGCAAGCATGCTTAACTACTGAGCCATCTCCACACCTCCCCTCCCCCAGCCCACCTTTCTATTCTTAGTTCAAGTTCCTGTGACTATTTTTATTTATGTTTTCTTTCTTCTTTGTTTGTTTTTAACTTCTCTCCTTCCTTCCTTCCTTCCTTCCTTCCTTCCTTCCTTCCTTCCTTCCTTCCTGGTTTTTCAAGGCAGGATTACTCTATGTGGCCCTGGTTGTCCTGGTACTTGCTCTGTATATCAGGTTGGTCAGGAACTCAAAGATCTGCCTGTCTCTGCCTCCTAAGTGCTAGTATTAAAGGCATGCACCACCGCCAGTGGGTGATAATTTAAGTTTTCTAATGTATAATGTTTTGTTCTTTGTCCTTACGGTGTAACTCAGAGCTCCTTAATAGAACAGAAACAACACACCCTTTACTCTTCTGGTATGCAAAGCGTATTCACAGGTGTTGTCTTAAGTTTTTGAAACAATCTTCTGAATCCAGTGCCCTTTGGTACATGAGCAGAATTGGATGAGTCTCTTATTACAGAGGGAGTCACTGCAAGCTAGTTCTGGAAGATACATTGTGCAGGGTTAGTGCTTTCTGCTGAATCCCAGTTGTGGTTAGACTTAACATTGTTCTTGTCTACTGGATAAATAAACCCTACAGTGGAGTTGAGGTCTTCATGTATGCCCTAAAATTTTAAAGGATGAAAAAATTGTTCCAAATGTAATCTCTTTCATTTGTTCTTCAAATTATTTTTAAAATAAACATTATTAAAAATACTTGAAAATGAACAAAAACATCACACACCCAAAATTTAGATTTTGAAAATTTCTCCAAAACAGTATTTTAAGCTGGACAGTGGCAGTGCACACCTTCAGTCCAGCAAAAGCAGGAGGATCTCTGTAAGTTTGAGGCCAGGGCGGTCTACAAAGCAAATTCCAGGATAGCCAAAGTCATTAACAAAGAGAAACTCTGTTCAAAAAACAAACCCAAAAACAAACAAAACAGTATTTCAAGGAAAAAAAAGATGACCCTTTCATTGTATCATTGTATATGTTTTTTTTTTCTTTTATAACACTTGTCACTTTGTCTTTTGAGACAGGGTCTCACTCTGTAGCCCTAGCCGGCTTCTCTCTTGCTGGCTTTGAATTTACCTTGATCCTCCTACTTATGCCTCCCCAGTGCTGGTATTATAGACCAGTCCCTCAACACATTGATTTTGAGAAGTACTGAAGGAGTTCAGAAGGGAAAGAAGCTACTTACAGCAGGAGTTGCTATGGTGAGGACATTTAAGCTCAAGGCTGAAGGGATAGCAAGTGATCTGAGGTACTTTTTTTTTTTTTTTTGGTTCTTTTTTTCGGAGCTGGGGACCGAACCCAGGGCCTTGCGCTTCCTAGGCATGCGCTCTACCACTGAGCTAAATCCCCAACTCTGAGGTACATTTTATAAGGAGAAAACCACATTAAACTAACCTTGAAATCAAGAAGATACATAGTAACTGTGGGAGAGAAAACATTTCCTGCTTTCTAGAGAGATGTGAGAGGTAGGGTAGTTCACTGGGCCTGCAATCTCTTGAATGCCTACTGCCAACAGGGAGGTAGCCAATGGTGATAAAAACTGCCGTGACCTCTGGACAATCAGGCCTGTCTAATGAAAACCTTCCTCAAGGAAGTCCCTGTAGAAGATTGTGGGTGTGAACACAGGAAATGGGCAGCAGTAAATAGGCAAAGTCCTATAGACCGGAAGAAGTTGGTTTTACAGTTAGGTGATGACACAGCAAGGCCAACCTACCTTTCAAGCAAAAATGCCGTTCTTAGGAAGAACAAAGTAACTAAGGAAAGAAGCTTAGATAAAAGAGCGGGGAGGAATCGGGTGTAGAGAGAGGACAGTGAAGTGCCTGCTTAGTATGTACAAGGGTTCAATTCCCAACAGGTAGAGTCAATTCCTTTTTAGTTTTGTGGGTGAGACAGGATGGGGTGAGTGAGACAGGGTCTCTAGCTCAGTATTTGCCAGAGGCTAGCTTTCAGCAGCTAATCCTTGTGCCCCAGCCTCCTGAGTATTAGGATTACAGACATTCTTACCACATCCAACAAAATTATGATCTGAAGGATCTAATACTCCATGATCCTGATTTAAGGATGAAAACAATTGTTAGTAAATATGACCCAATAATTTGTAAGAATTCAGAATATGGATTTTGGAAATAACTGGGATATAGAATGAATTAAAAAATAGTAATTATTCTCAGTAGGCCATTACCTCTCAAATTCATGCGATGATATTGTTTCCCAAATTCAGCTTTCTACTTTAAAAACGAACAAATCCAGTAGCGTTCAAGAAAGGTGTAGCAGCAAACATACACCTGCGAACTTGGGAGGCTGAATCAGGAGAAGGTTGAGGCTTGCCTGGAAAATTTACAGCCTAGGACTTTCAGAATGCTTTACGACAGGGAATTTAAGTCAATTGAGCTATTTGGGAAAGAATAATTTCAATCCACCTCCTCATGTATCCCAGGCTGACATCCAATTCTCTTTTGTAATCAAAGATGACTCTACACTTCTGATTCTCTGGTCCCCACCTTGCAAGTGTTGGGATTCAAGAGTTGAACCTGGGGCTTCATGTATGCCAGACAGGCACTGTATAAGTGAGCTATATTCCCAGCTCCTTGAAGATTTTCCTAGGGTGTTCAAGATTATGACCGAACTAAGAAGTGCTTACCGGCAATTTTTTATAGAATATATTTATTTATATTATATACTAACTTAATATGTATCAAATATAACTTATTTATGTAAATAAATAATAATCTTTATTGGTGAACCAGCTCACCAGGTTCAACTACTCTACCAGCATATACTGCAAGTGCTGGAGCATACTGAGAAAGCTTAGAAGGTGTTTATTTCGACTATAGAAAGGAAGAAAAGGGAAGTGTAAATAAGACTGATAGGGAGAGAGGGAAGAGGGACAAAGTCAACGAAAAGACATGACACAGGTGTGGTGGAGTAACCACACCAGAGCAGCCTTCAGGAGGCTGAGGCTGGAGAATCAAGAATTGGAGGCCAGGAGTGGGGTACTGAGTCAGACTTTGCAACAAAACAACCAACCTACAAACAAGTGAAAAGCAAGGAAGAGATCGGTTGGGATGGGGCAGGCTTTCGGATTTTTGATTTGGTGGTACAAGTTTGGCTATAGTGACCGCCCGCCTTTTCTGAATAGAGCGCTTCAGTTCCCGGGATTCCAAGGGCTGCTTAGGCCTGAGGCAGCGAAGCTTCCATTCGCAGGGAGGTTCTCCCGCACCCGGGGTTCCTCAGGCCGATGACATCATTCCGATCTCAGGAGTGCTGAGACTTTTTCAATTTGGAATCCCTGCTCTCTGGAACTCTAGCTTCTTAAGGAGACCGGGTTGTCACGACAGGCCCACAAGTGGGATCTCTTCTAGAGATGTCCGGATTTAGTAAGGAGGTTCTTGAATGGCCCAGGGCACTTCTTTCTCTCGCCATTTACGAACTACACACACAGGAACGCGTGGCCGCCCACGTCCGTCGCTGGGCTAACATCCTTAGCTCCTCAACAGGAGACTGAAAGAGAGTAGAGGATCTCAGCAGTCAGCTGTACGCCCCAAAAAGGCAAGGGAAGGGCGGGCAGGGGCTACACGGACGTAGTGCGCCGGCGCAGTTCCCGGGCCGCGCCTCCCCCCGCTGGGCGTGTTCCTCAAGCCGTGCACCCAATCAGGAGGCCGCAGGGAGCGCGCCCGCGGCCTCGCCCTCTCTGGTCCCGCCTCCGCGTGCCCTTCATGCCCTCCCGCGCGCGTGCGCAGCGGCGGGCCGCAGGGGCGAGGGCGCGAGAGAAGGGCGGGTGTACGTCCTTGCGTGCGTCTCAGGCAGCGCGCACGCCGGCGTGAGAGGGCACGGGGAAAAAGGTGGCTCTGGCCGGGGCGGCTCGGTTTCCTGGGGTTATGTAGCAGGGCTCGTCGGCTCGCGAGACCTCCTGCTGCCCTCGCCCGCGTCCTAGCGCGGAGTTTTTGCTCCGGGCGGAGGCCGTATTCAAGCCCGCCGCGCTCCCTCGACGTAGAGCTCTCTCGCTCGCCCGTGGGAGCGTCCCGGCCGAGCTGCGCTGAAGGGGGAGGGGAGGCCATTTTGTCCCGACCGACTCCCCGGAACCGGGCGGAGCGGCTGGGAGAGGCTGCGGAGCCGCGGGCGCCGCCCCTCGGAGGCACGGGCGCCGCCACCGTCGGGGCTTCCTCGACGAGGCCGTTCGGAAGGTCTCCCGCTCCGTCTCGAGAGCTGCTTTCTCTCCCCGCACACGCTTCCCCGCTGCTGAGGCCCCAGAACGCCCGGGTGAGGAGTTGGCCGTAGTGAGCAGCACCGATCCCTTGGGGCTACCGGCGGCGAGCGCCCGAGCCGCTCCTCCCAATGGCGAAGAAGACGTACGACCTGCTTTTCAAGCTGCTCCTGATCGGGGACTCGGGAGTGGGCAAGACCTGCGTCCTTTTTCGTTTTTCGGATGATGCCTTCAATACCACCTTTATTTCCACCATAGGTAAGACCTGTGGAAGGATGGTGTAGGGGCTCTGTAGCCGCGAGCCGTTTTCTTTTATTCCAGACATCTTGCTTCCCGGAATTTACGCCTTTGTTCCAGTGATTCCAATTCCAGACGACAGACCTAAGTTACTGTTGGAATCGGAATAGCGCTTACTGGGGCGGGGTCTTCCCATGCTTAACCATCCGGTCTTTTGCTTTCAAGTCTCCTTCTCTGTTCGGTGCCTGCTGGCACAAAATATGCAGCATTTAGCATGGTTCCAGAATCCTGTTTCTTTAAGTGACTTGACTGGCCGTACCATAATTGCGTGAAGTTACTTGATGTGCTATTTGTAATAGACGTATTCTAGTGGTTGGGGTTGAAGCAATACTGGCTGTGTGGCAAAGGCCCGAATTTATATTGGGGGGTCAAAGAGAAAATATTCCATCTGGCTGTTACTTGGAGTAAACTCGAGAGTTGCAGAATCATTAAGGAAAATGAGAGGGGCGGGGGAAAGTGAGTTGGCTGTCTTGACTGAACCATTGATGTGTCAAACAATCGGAGGCCCTTCGTGCTTGGGGTGGGAATCTGCCATGGTTGGCTCACAGTGCTTTTTCAAGACCTTAACAGAAGCAGTAGTCTGAGGGAGATGGCCGGTTTCTGACTTCTCAACCCGATGGAATCAAGTCAAGTTCTCATGTTTTAGTTGATGCTAGAGTTTACAGGAAAATATTTCGTCAGTCATAGCTCTAAGGACTTCTAATGTTCTTTCACCACATATTTCGGAATTACTTGGTATGGAAATTAAAGCTGAGGGGGTTGACCTTTTAAATTGGTTTCCTGTTTCGGAAATGAAAAGGGAAGGTTCCAAGAAAGTCATTTTGACGCTAGCACCAATATTAATTTTGTCAAAGTAATTGTACATGAAATATCTCCTCTACTCCCGCCCTCAGTATTTTAAAGTATCCGGTGTCTATCATTTTTTGAACCTCAGCTCCGGCATTAGAGCAGTGCAGGAAAACTTGTGATAAATGTAACTAACTTCATGATGAGGTTATATAGAGAAGCAACTGTCGTGGGTTTGCTTAAGAATTGGGAAAATCAAACTGATTTTAACCAATTTATAGTATTACTGAAATCAGCTTGGATTTCCTTAAGACATATTTGTAAGTAGCTTAAACATATTCTTTAACGCAAGTTAATACTGAAATTAAAGTGAGCGAGTTTTTATTTAAAATGGGTTGTTTTAACTTACTGGTGAGTGGGGTTGTCAAAATATAAAGCTTGAACTTGTCCTCTGTTTAGTAGATTAGCACTTATAGCACTAGTTTGAAGTGTAGCTGGGTGAGTCAGGTGGCTAGATCAGCAAATATTTATTGAGCACCAAATGCTAGGCACTGTTAAAGCTTTGGGAATGAGTGGTCGATACAGTAGACCCCATGACCAATCTGATGAAGACGGTGACAGTAGTGTGCAGAGCACTACGGTGAGGAGAGGGAGGAAGGGGACTAGTCAGAACTGTGGGGAATCTGCTTTATATGGACTGACAGTTTAAAAGGAAGCCTGAAAGACAGATATGAATTGGATCAGAGGGGAGACAGCCTTTCTGAAAGAAAGAATTTAGTGTGTGATTTTTTTTTTTTTTAAACCTGCCCTTGAGAAGGGTGAGGTGAAAGTAGGAAGTAAAGTTTTGTGGTGAAGAATGCTCCCCAGCTCCCCAGCTGCTTGTCCCCAGGTACTGGGCATTAACTAACCTCATGCTCGGTAGGCAAGCCATTGAGCTACAGTGCCAGTCCTGACCATAGTCTTTATTGTCCTTTGACTTAGGGAAATGGGTTGTTTCCCATGTAGCCTGCTGTGTTGAATTCCTGGCTCCACAGGTTACTAACTGCAACTTTGGCTACAATGTCTTAAAATAGACAGCGCAAATGTGTTTGCTGTGCATGGTGCTTGTGAGGATTTATAGGTCAGTGAGAGCAAAGCCCTTAACAATGGTGCCAGGTACTTTGTAGGAACACAGTGCAGATTTATGTGGAATATATGGCCTTCCTGCTACTAGTGTGTGACAGAATATGTTGCTTTATGGACTGCATAATGTGTGTAATGACCGCTTGAATATTTGTTGGTGCTCTGCTAAACAATTTTGCTGTAACCTCTGACATTTACACATTTTGATATAAAATATTTGATATTTTGACACAGGATTTGATTAAAGTAAACTAAGAAAATGAACACAATTCTGACAATTCTTTGTCCAGTTCAAACTTGGTGCTGCAGATTTTGAATTCTGCTATCTTCGTAACTTTGGTAGTCACAAAGGAAAAAATTAATAATATTTTTTAACTTATCAAAGATGCACATATGCAGCCAATTTCAAACGGATATTTTACATTGTTTTCGTCTAATGTGGGAGCTGTATGGACAGCCCAT
Organism: Rattus norvegicus; assembly: GCF_021556685.1. NCBI lineage: Eukaryota > Metazoa > Chordata > Mammalia > Rodentia > Muridae > Rattus > Rattus norvegicus. The sequence goes on along the minus strand of NC_141539.1, from coordinate 32,557,625 downwards.
CTCAATTTATATTAGACATATTTCAAGTGTTCTGTCGCCAACGTGGCTAGTGGCTACCATATATTGATAGTTATGTCTAAACAACAGGAAAGTAGTCAATTGATCCACATAACTAGAGATACTTAGTGCGTTTATCACTTTAGGACATGTTTTCAGTGGGCCAGAGTCCTGTTTCCTCTGCCAATGTGCATTCTACCACTGAGATACACACCTAGCATCAAAACCTGCACTAATGAAGCAGTAGTCACTTTAGAAGTGTTGCAAAGGACTGGGCTGCAAGGAAGGCAGCCCATCATATTCCAGGCTGGATGGTTTTTGCTGCTTACTGGTTAAATCTGGAGGAAGGCTTTTTATAGATTTATGGTTCTTACAGTGCTCACCAGGACTACTGTTCTTGTCTCTCTGTATACCTTCAGTTCTGTATACAAACATATTCATATTAGAAATCATGTAAGTTTTTGTGTTCTGGTTCTATTGGATACTGTTGCAAAAATAAATTATTGGTATGTTTCACATTTAACCAAGTGCAAAGTGAATCTAAAGTCACAGCTGGGTGTGGTGGTTCATGCTTCTAATTCCAAGACTTAGTGGCTTAGGCAGGAGGATCACAGGTTCAAATAGCAAGATGGCTAACAACATCAAAAAAGTGAATCTTAAGATTATTTGAATAAGTTACACGGGGTCAGGGGTCTATGTTTATTTGGGTATTTTTGTTTTGTTTTGTTTTTTTGTTTTGTTTTGTTTTTTTGCCTGTAACTGCACCTAAAGGAGGTGGATGATGAATAATGAACACAGGTAGGAGAGAGGATAGTACAGTGATATAATCCTCATAGGAACATACTGGAGCAGAGCTAACTTACTTTACTTTCAGTTTGCTTTCTGAGTATTGTGAAGTAAATTGGGATCAGATTTTACTTAATAATAAGTATTAGCTGTTTGATAATTGGGTAATTTGTGGGCTGTGTGTGCGTTGCATGTGGAGGCCAGAGGATGAGGTCAGGTGTGGACCTCTGTTCTCTCCACTGCACTTTTTGAGATAGGGTCTTTCATTGAACCCTGAACTTGCTGATCGATTGCTGGCAAGCAAGCCCCAAAGATCCTCCTGTCTCAATTTTTCCAGTGGTGGGAAGCCTGTGTGATGCCTGGTTTTTTACTTCGATGGTGGGAGTCTGTACTCAGTCCTTATTTTGTGCATCAAGCACTCTGGGGCAAAACTGTTCTTAGAAATTTTTTAAAGATTGTTTGGAAAGTAATAAAGAAAGTTACTGGTTCTGGATGTATACAAATTTTAGTGGTTGATTTGACCATAATTTTCTTGGTAGTATGCACTCTGGAAAGTATTACTTGATGATAGAATAGTTATAAGAATTTTTTTTTTTTTTTCGGAGCTGGGGACTGAACTCAGGGCCTTGCGCTTGCTAGGCAAGTGCTCTACCACTGAGCTAAATCCCCAACCTGTTTTGTTTTGTTTTTTAAGATTTATTTATTTATTATATATAAGTCGCTGTCTTCAAACACACCAGAAGAGGGCATCAGATCCCATTACAGATGGTTGTGAACCACCATGTGGTTGCTGGGAATTGAACTCAGGACCTCTGGAAGAGCAGTCGGTACTCTTAACTGCTGAGCCATCTCTCCAGCCCCAAGAATTTGTTCTTAAAGCACATTCTTTTTACATTTCAAATGTTATTCCCTTTCCTGGTTTCCTGTCCATAAGCCCCCATCCCCTCCCCCTTCCTTTCTATAAGGGTGTTCCCCACACCCCCCAACTCCCCAACCTCTAATTTTTGTTTTTTGAGACAGTTTCTCTGTGTAGCCCTAGCTATCCTGGAATTTGTTCTGTAGACCAGGTTGGTCTCAAACTCAGGGATCCACTTGCCTCTGCCTCCCAAATGCTGGGATTAAATGTGTGTGCCACCACCACCTGGCAAAGCACACATTGTATGTATGTGTGTGTGTGTGTGTGTGTGTGTGTGTGTGTGTGTGTGTGATCTTAATATTATTTATTTTATGTGTTTGAATGTTTTGTCTGCACATTTGTATGTATACTTTGTGCTTAGTGTTCTTTGAGGCCAGAAGAAGGTAATAGATCTCCCAGAACTGGGGTTGTAGACAGGAGCCACTATGTGGGTGCTGGGAACCAAACTCTGGTCCTCTGTAAGAGCAGCAAGTACTCTTAACTGCTGAGAGATCTCCAGCCTGTAGGCTTTTTTGAGACAGGGTTTCTTTGTGTAGTACTGGTGGTGTCCTAGAACTTAGTGTATAGACCAGGCTTGTCTCAAATTCTGCCTCTGCCACTGCCTCTGCCTCTGCCTCTGCCTCTGTCTCTGCCTCCAGAGTGCTGGGATTAAAGACTATCACACCAGCTAAAGCTCACATTCTTTTTTCTCTAAAGATTTATTTATTTATTATATAAGTCATTGGAAGAGGGCATTAGATCTCATTACAGAGGATTGTGAGCCACCATGTGGTTGCTGGGATTTGAACTCAGGACCTCTGGAAGAGCAGTCAGTGCTCTTAACCACTGAGCCATTTCTCCAGCCCCAAAGCACACATTCTTTTTTTGTTGTTTAATTTTATTTATTTTAAAATTTTTTATTGCATAATTTCTTTAGCACATGTTCTTAATGTATTGTTTCCACTGGATGTGCTGTCATTTGGTCCTTAATCCCCACTCTACGCCTAGGTTTCTTATTTTTCTAAGGATAGTATTTTCACTGAATAATATAGTCCCTCGTGTAAGAAAATTAAATTGGTAAAGACTTGCCTCTGAGAGATGTGTAATATCTTTTAATTATCTAAGTGTATTAGCTGAGCTTTGGAAGAATAAATTGATTCTACTAACCTCCATTAAAGACTTGTTGATTAGGCTAGCAAGACAGCTCAGCAGTTAAGGCCACTGTGCCAAGCCTGATGACTTGAGCTTGTTCCTTGGTACTCACTTGGTAGAAGGAGAGATCAACAACTCCAAGTTGCCCTCTGACCTCTGCATGTATGCTGTGACACTTGAGAGTGTGTATGAACACACACACACACACACACACACACACACACACACACACACACACACACACAGAGTCAAATCAATCAATAAATGTGATTACTTTTCCCTAAGAATCAGTTGATTTAACTAAATTAGTGGCACATGCCTGTAATCCCAGTACTCAGAAGGCGAAGGATGTAAGTCTACAGCTATCCTGATCTACAAGGAAAATTCCAGGATGGTCAGGGACAAGTGGCACAGTCCTGTAATGCCCTTACTCAGGACAAAGACAAGAGAATCACTGCGAATTGAAGTCAGCCTAGTTTATGTAGCATGTTACAAAGTAAGACACTGTCTTCCCAAACAAAAGGAAAACAACAAAAGAGTTGATGAAATCCATCTGACCCCATTTTATATAGTGTCCACTTTTTAGAAAAATGAGCCAAACCTTTGTCATAAAGCATGTGAGAGCTACGCAGTGATACTCAGGCGGGTGCTGCACGAATGCCAGAATGCCTAAGGGACTTTTCTCATTGAAGCATGTGCTTTTAGGATAGATTAAAACTATGTAAGCTTGACTCCAAAAATACATGTACAAATGGCTCATAAGCACATGAAAAAATATTCAGCCTCATTAATAATTAAAGAAACACATGTCAAACCAACAGTGAGATGTTATCTTACAGTCATTAGAATGGTTATTCTCTATAGACCATGGTGGCATAGGCCTTTAATCCCAGCTACATGTGAGGCAGAGGCAGAAGGATTTTAGGTTCAAGGCTTGTCTAGTCTGCAGAGCAAGAATGTCCTGGGTAGGTTAGTGAGAACTTGTTCAAATAAACAAAAGGAGGGCTGGGGCTGTAGGGTGCTCAGCATGTGTGAGACTCTGGTTCAGTCCTCAGTAATGTCACATACACAGGATAGACGAGAGAGTAAACAGTACCCCACAGAAACAAGACAGAAACAAAGGCAAGTATTGACAATTTGGAGGATTTGGAGTTCTGACATGTTGCTGGGACTTCAGATAGTACTGTGGGAAATAGCATAGGCGAGCTGGTGTTATTGCTTATGACTAACTCCAGCACTCAGGAGGCTGCAGCAGGAGGATTGCTTGTGTGTTCAAGGTTAGGCTGGGCTACTTAGTGAGTTGTGTACTAACCTGGCTATAGTGATACTGTTTAACAAAATTCATCAAAAAAAAAAAAAAAAAGGGCTGGGGGGACATGGCTCAGTAGAATGCCCTGGGTTTAGCTCTCCAGAACTTCATAAACTGAGTGTGGTGATGCACATCTGTAATCGCAGTACTCAAAAGGAAGAGGGAAGAGGATCAGGAGTTCCAAGTCATCCTTGGCCATATAAGGAGTTTGGGACTAATCTGAGCTAGAGACCCTGTTTTTGATTTTTTTTTAAAAGATTTATTCATTTATTATATATAAGTACACTGTAGCTGTCTTCAGATACACCAGAAGAGAGCATCGGATCTGTTTACAGATGGTTGTGAGCCACCATGTGGTTGCTGGGAATTGAACTCAGGATCTCTGGAAGAGTAGTCGGGTGCTCTTAACCGCTGAGCCATCTCTCCAGCCCTGATTTTTTTTTTTTTTTTTAAGGGCAACAGAAAGAATATGATCCAGCAAATCTCTTAAGTTATACCCAAGATAGTTATAAGCAGTTAAAAAAAAGTTGTGGTAGAACTCTGACTCCCAAAGCCTTGTGCTTGCTAGGCAAGACCTATTCAGAGTTTGAAGTAGGGACTCACAGAATGCTAGTAAATAACTCAAAGCCCATTGATGGATGAATAAAATATATAGATATGCTATGGATAATCCATCCTTGAAAAATAATAAAGTTTTGGTAAGCACTATAACATAGATGGACCTCAAAATTATAGCCACGTGGTTGTTCACACCTGAATGCTGAAATTTCAGCATTCCAGATAGAGACAGGTGGGAGTCAGCTTAAGGCCAGTCTGGCGTATACAGTGAGCTCCAAGCCAGCCAGGGCTGTGTAGAGAGACCCTGCCTCAAAAAACAAAATAGAACAACATAAAGCAAGTTAGATGGGAGAAAACAGATATTTATGTGAGGTATCTGGAGCAGACAGATTTATAGAGAAAATGGAATAGTGATTAGCGGATGTTATGGCAAGGGTGTCCTAGATAATGGTTAAAGGACATAGAATTTTCATTTGGAATGTTGGAAAAGTTTTAGAGGTGAGGGGGCGGGCTGATGGTCCTCCTGTCTCTGCCTCCCTTTCTGTTGAGATTACAGTATTATGACACCAAGCTCAGCTTAAGATCAATTTTTAAAAGTTGATAAAATGGTATTTTGTGACATGTAACACTATCAAACAAAACTTACAAGGCTGTTGAAACATTTGACCATGCTGTCTAAAACGAGCATTTGATCATAGAAATTCCCTTCTATGACAGCTAATGCTAACAGTGGCTGGTGAGGAAAGAGGAACCTTCAGGTTTCACTTAGAATACAGCATGATTCTTTTAGGGCTCTCTATTCATGGCTATATGTCTCATTCTGAGAATTTCATTGCCATGTTGCACCACACCCCCAAATATTGGTAGGTTAGAACAGATTGTTCTACTCATTAATTTCAATCTGAAGAGTAGAGTTCCCCAGGAGGGGCAATGCTTCAACTGGATTGTTTGTCCTTTGCATGATAGAGTTCGGAGTATAATAGAACAGAGAAGATAATGCCTGCGAGAACTGTCTTCTTTAAGGATTGTGGGCTATAATGCTCTGTCAAGTACTAGAACAAAACTACTGATACTTCCTTGTGACTTGGAGGGGGGAAAGAACAGAAGCAGAAATACTGGAGATCTGTTTCAATTTGAAACACTACTAGGTTTCCCGGGTGGTGCTGTGGTAGCAGCTGCAATGGGCAGGAAAGTGGAGGCTGCTGAATCTTCGTTTACAAATGAGACTGTTTATTGAGCACAAAATATAGATTTTGTGATTAGCCATAGACGTACATGAGGAAACTATATATGAAGATGGTTAAGTTGTGAAGGAGTTTAAAAGAGCAAGAAAGGGTATTGAGGTTAGGGTAGAATGTTTGAACCTAAATGGATGGTAAGAACAAGTTTTTTGAATATGGAGTGAATTCTTCAAATACACTTATACTGAAGATGTAACCTGTACACCTGAAACCCCAGTACAAGGGAAGCAGAGACAGGAGAAATGCTAGAAGTTTCAGGTCAGCCTGGCCTGTGGAGCAAGTTTGAGGCAAGCCAGGGCTACAGGGCAAGACCTTGTCTCAAAAAACCAAAGCTAGGGGGTTGGGGATTTAGCTCAGTGGTAGAGCGCTTGCCTAGCAAGCCCAAGGCCCTGGGTTCGGTCTCCAGCTCCGAAAAAAAAAAAAGAAAAGGAAAAAAAACCAAAGCTAGTAACACAATTTGAAGTTTCTATGAGTGCCTGTGTATGTGGGTACCACATGTGTGCCTGGTGCCTGAATAAACCAGAGGAGGTGTCAGATTCTGCAGAACTGAAGTTACAGGTGGTCATGATTCACCATATGGGTGCTGGGAATTGAACTCGGTTCCTCTTCAAAGGCAACAAGTGCTCTTAACTGTGGAGCTATCTTGCTGGCTTCTTTAGTGGTAAGTTCTGTTCTTTTAAAATGTTTAATATTTGTATTTGCATATAATGTTTGAATCAGATCTATTTCCCCATTTTTCTCATGCCATATTTACCTTATCATCCTTCTAATTTTTCCCTCTGAACTTGATGTGTTCTCTCTCTTTTAATTCTACTGAGTTCATTTAATGCTCTCTGTATGTGCATAGGTTTAGGGCCATCTCCTAGAGCATCCATGAAGAAAACTGATTCTCTTTCCCCCAGGGCAGCCATCACCTGCCAGTAGCTCCTCAGTGCCCACCTGTTCCCCCTCCTCCATGCTGGGATTTTTATCTGGCTAATTTGAATTTGTACGTTTTCAGTTTTGTGCATGTAGTCTAAGGGTGTGTGCGGTTGTGCTGTCATGTTGTCATGGCCAGCAGATATTATTTCTCTACAGACATGAACTCCCTCTACTTTCTAATCTTTTATGTCGTGTGTGTGTGTGTGTGTGTGTGTGTGTGTGTGTGTGTGTGTGTGTGTGTTATGGCATGCCTATGGAAACCGTAGGACAACTTTGTGAAGCCAGTTTTCTGCTTTGACTTAGGTGGGTTCCAGGGATTGACATGTTTACTCACTGAATCATCTTCCCCCCTTTCTCTTCTGAGTTAAAAAAATTCTCTTTATTCAATTAATTTCCTTTTATCTGTTTCCAGGCTTCCTATATCCCAGTAACCTCTCAGTGAGTTTCCTCACAGTCAAGCCATTATCAGAGAGAGAATCTTTTGACTTCTGATGATTCCTGGCTATCTCTAGTCTAGACCTTTTCTCCTCCCATCTTTTGTAACAGGCTCACAGCTATCGCCTTGGAAATTCCCTCGGTCTCCTGTGTGTGACATTCTTGTCTTTACTGAACATTCTACCTTGAAGCCTATCATCCTCTAGTAGCTCTTACAGAAAGGCAGCATATAAAGGGAAGCTTTGGGTTTTTTTAAAAAAGTTCATGTTTGACAATTCTTTTTCAAAGTGGTACTGGGGATCAAAATCAGGGCCTGTACATGCTATACCAGGGCTCTGCATCAAGACATGCCTCTAGTTCCATGGCTCTAGTTCCATGGCCATGCTTTAATTCTTCCCCATGATGCACTTGAGTGTTTGATGGTTGTCTGGGTCAAAAATGGTTTCCAATTTTTCTTTTAGCTTTGGATGGTGCTTTGGTTTTGGCACTGTTCCGATTCCTTCTTGTTAGTGGCAGAGCTTGTTTTTGAAAGTCTTAGGAATTAAAAATCCTTCAAGGTCCTAGTTAGAAGTTTCAGTTCTTGCTGGGCACTGTTTCTTTTAAAATCTATTGCTCTGCCTACATGGGTCTTTTCAGGTTCCTCACTGGAATTTCTTGTTGTAATTTTTTTCCCCTTCCCTTTATTTTCTGTTGCTTTTTTTTTTTTTTTTTGGTTCTTTTTTTCGGAGCTGGGGACCGAACCCAGGGCCTTGCGCTTCCTAGGTAAGCGCTCTACCACTGAGCTAAATCCCTAGCCCCTTCTGTTGCTTTTTAACTGAATATTGGAGTCCCTGGATTGTCTTAGTTTTTATTCTCCAATTATGCTGATTTGTTCTACTGCCTGGAAAATCTCCTCAACCATATATTTTAGCTATGGTCCCCTCCCTTCTCCCTTTCCTTAAACCTCACAGTGGTAAGATTACAGACTTGAAATACTATACTCGCCTGTCTTATACTTTCTTCTATTGACTAGATCTGGGTCTGTGTCATTCTTTCTCTTGCTCACTCAATTTCTTTTTTTCTCCTTGTATCCCAGACTGATCTTGAACAGGCTGTGCAGCCCAAGGATCTCTTCAGACCCCCCCAATACTGTTTTACCTCCTGTGTGCTAGCATTACAGGCATGCCCTATATGTCCAGCTTATATTTTCAACTTCAGTAACTCCTCTCCTGTCCTTTTCTACCTCCCTTCTTTCTTCCTTAACAGGGTCTTTTGTAGGCTTGAATGGCCTTGAACTTGCTTTTCTTCCCTCCACCTTGCAGCGCTGGGATCACCTCAGTATGTAGAGGTATCTCCCACCAAGCTTAGTTAATGTTCTGAGTTGATCTCTGGGATCCACATTGTGGAAGGAGAGAAGTTATTGCCATAGATTGTTCTCTGACTTAACTCATATGCCATAGATGGCATGTCTGCATAAGTACACAATAAGGTTTAAAAATTAAACAAGTTTTTAAAAGCATTACTGAATTGTTAGAAAGGTAATTTCAGCCAGTGGTACAGGCCTGTAATCCCAGTTATTTAGGACGTTGAAGCAGAGGATGACCATTTTAGCTCAGTGGGACTCTACCTCAAGATCAAAGTATAAAGAACTGTGGGCATGTGTTTTGGTGATAGAGTACTTGCTTATGGAACAATTCTGTTTTTCCAGAGAATGACCCTCAGATCATGTCTGTGGCATTGAGGGGAGAGTATAAATTTGGTTGTCTGTGTTCTTGGTAGAGCAGTTAAAGACAGTGGAGTGAGTTAGTGGCTGTAAGGCTAGCTTAAATTTCAGTATATTTAGTCCTTTTTGTTAAGTCGGTGTTTAAGCATGCTTATTACATTTATAGAGGGCTCCTGTTTGGTTCCCAGTATCCACAGGGCAGCTCAAAACCCCCTGTAACTCCTGCTTAGAAGGTGTCTGAAGCCTCAGGCTTCCATGAGCACTCACACTCATGTGCACATACATTCTCTTCCACAGACACACAATTAAAAATATGTAAATTTAAAACAAAAAAGAAAAACCTCCCTGTTTCAGTCTTATCCCCATGTCCCACTGCACCTGTTATCCTAGTTGATAGTGAGCTTGTTTTGCTGTCCTTGCAAATGGTCATTTAGATTCCTGCTGAATCTTGAGTAGTGATGGCATCTGGCTGTGAGAATGGAGTCTTACATTTCAATCTTATGCTCTTGATCCATTGTTTTTAATAAGATCCAACAACAAACGGCTCAGCTACTTCACAGTCTGTCAGTGTTATGGTAGAACCTGTATATTATATTGTATATTATATCACTTGGCCATTAAATAGTAAGACAGTTTGAGTTTGGCTGATTCAAGACCTCATAAATACTTGCTTAGAAAAGAGCAAGTATTGAGTTAATTTACCTTATACAGTCATAATTTTAACAATATTTTACCTCCCTTAAGTGAGGCAGTAGATGTGAGGTTTTGAAAATTCTGTAGCCTCCCTGCCATCCTTCTTCCCACCTTTGCCTCCTTCCTCCCTCATAGGTGTTTTGTTGGTTTGTTTTGAATAGGATCACACATAGTCTAGGTTGACCAGAATTCACTGCACAGTTGAGGAGTTGAGGGTGACCTGGAACTCCTGATCTTCTACCACCTCAGAGTACTGGGATTCAGACACAGACCACTCTCAGGATCTCACTCTGTAACCCAGGTTGATTTAGAGCTCACTTTATAGCCCGTGAACTCATATCTGAGTCTCCATAGTATACTGGGGTTACAGGCTTGAGCTGCCATGTATGAGTAGCTTTATTTTTCATTTAAAATTGTATTTATAAATTTGTGAGTAGGCATGTATATCACAGTTTGTGATTTGGAGGTCAACCTTCAGGACTGTGCTCTTTCTACCATGTGGGTCATAGGGATGGAACTCAGGCTGTTGGGCTTGGTGGCAGGTTCTCTTAACCTGTCAAGCCATCTCATTGGAGCCATTCTCCAACTTTTTTGTTTCAAGTACAGGTGGAAGTTATGAGTAAGATTATTTGACAGAGTTTTGAAGCATTGAATAATAAAGGGATGGTTAGTTAGGAAACAGATAGGAAACATCGAGGAGTACTGGTCTATGTTTCTAGAGTCATCAGACTTTGACCTTTTACCTGATTTTATTAAGCTCTAAGCATCTGAGAAGAGCAAACTTTGGCTGCTAAATGCTAACATGTTCATCCATTGGAAACGACAGTACATAGAAATGTATCAAATCTGAAAGCTAAAGCTGAAATTATTGTTACTGTATCATGAAGATAAATTTCTTTGATTCTAGTCATCTCTGTAAAGGATATACTTTGGAAACAATGAAAATAGTGTTTGTTGCTTCAAATATAATGATAGTTTGGTGTGGAGTCTTTTCCTTAAGATGCAGCATAACTGACTTGTAAGATAATAAATGATACCTTTGTTAAAAGAAGGGAGAATACTGGATTTGTCCGTGGAAAAGTTAAGTCTGTGGTGAATGTAATCTAAGCACACAGGAGCCCGGGTAAAAGAAATGTAATACTAATACAAGTATTGGGATTATTGGAGAGCTATCTTGAAATATAGGTGAAACCACTTTAGGGGGTAAATAAAAGTGTTTTATTGAGTAAATTCAAAGAAGAAAAGAAAGAAAGAGAGAAAGAAAGAAAGAAAGTTAGTTCTCTGTATTAAGTAGATTCAAAAGTGTGTGCATGTCAGATGCCTTAGCAGACACTGGTTACTCTCTGACCTTTAAGACAAGTATCTGGGAAATCAGGCTCTCTCTCATTTAATAATCTTCTTTGAGAAGAATCATAGGTCAGAGTTTGCAGATTTGTGTCTTTCTGTTGTTTTTTTTTTTTTACAATAAAATATTTTCATTAAATAGAACACTTTATAACATGGATAATTATAAATTAAGCAATGTGATCTATTTATTAGGTAATTTGTGGCTAAAGAATAGTATGTGCCTAAGGGAATAAAAAGTAATTCCAATATTAACCAGATAAATCCAGCATAACTAATTTTATAATATGACATTTCTTCATTATTTTGTTGTAGCTTCTCCTGAAAAAATTCAAGTTGTTTTCCTGGGCTGGGGGGATAGCTGAGTACAGGTGAGAGGTCTAGAGTTCGGTGGGCTTGACAGCCTGCCTGTAATCCAGTGCTCTGCAGGCAGAGACAGGACATGACTACCTTGACCACCCAATCTGTGAGTTCTGATTTAGCAAGAGGAGATAAGGCAGAGAGTGATAAAAGAAGACATTCAGAGTCAGCCTCTGACTTTCATAGGCATGAACATATATGTGCATATGGATATGCCTACCTAAATGAATAGGAATATACGTGTGTGCTCACATGCTAAAAAAAAAAGTGTTTATCTGAGCGGGGCATGGTGGTCCACACTTGTAATCCCAGTACTCAGAATGTTGAGGCAGACCTATCACCATGGGTTTGAGACCAGTCTGGGCTATGTGAGTTCCAGTGTACCTTGATTACTGTGTGAGACTATGTTAAAACAGGCAAACATGCTTTCAAGGAATAGCTCAGCAACACCACATATTAGGGTTTCATTGCTGTGAAGAGACAGCATAACCAAGGAAAAACTTATAAAGGGCATTGTTTAATTAGGGCTAGCTTACCGTTGCAGAGGTTTAGTCTATTTCATCATGGTGGGAAGCATGGCAGTGTGCAGGAGACTTGGCGCTGGAAGAGCTGAAAGTTGTACATCTTGATCTGCAGGCAGCAGGAGATTGTCATCGACACTGGGGCAGATGAGCATAGAAGACCTCAAAGCCTGCTTTCACTGTGACACACTTCCATCAAGGCCACATCTCCAGTAAGGCCACACCTCTTAATGTGCCACTCCCTATGGCAAAATATTGAAACTCATGAATTTATGGAGGCCAAATCTATTCAAACCAGATCCTATGTGAGAGTCGAGGTTTCACTACCAGCTTATATACACACCTGCCTCACATCTCAGTGCCCAAAGGTTTCTCTGTAGATGACACAAACTGTAGAACTGTTTTACATGTAAGACTATGTATGTGTACATGTGTAGGCACATATGTATCACAGTGTAAGAATGTGAAGTCAAAGGAGTCCGATTTCTCCTTCCTACTTTCAAGAAGGTTCTGGGGATTGAATTCAGATCAACAGGTTTGGTGGTCAAGTACCATTACCTACTGAGCCACCTTGCTAGCCTAGAACGTTTCCTTCCTTCCTCCTCCTGTCTTCTTTCTCTTTTGAGTCTAGGTCTCACAAAGTCCAGTCAGGTTTTGAACTGGTTTCCTTTGTGTCTACTTGAATGCTGGCATTGCAGGTATGAGCCACTATACCGAACTTTTTTGCTTTTTATTTTTTTAAGCAAAACATTTAAACTTTGTCCTATAGTCTCATGAGCTTTGTCGAGCAGATTTTTTTTTTCTTCCTAGGCTGTGATTTTTAAATTTTTAAAAAATTTCTTTTGTAGCCCTGGCTTTCTTGGAACTCATTCTGTAGACCACTCTAGCTTCAAATTTGCAGAGAGATATGTCTGCCTCTGCCTCCAGGAGCTATTGTAAAAGGCGTGTGCCACCACCACTTTGTTTATTTGTTTGTTTTGTTTTGTTTGTTGAGCTAGAATGTGCTTTTTAATAGGTATGATTGTAGGTCACTAATAATGAAGAAATATATGTAAATATATGAATGCCCTTACCTTTCACCTTCCATGCAATTTGTTTAATTATAATTTCTAATTCTGTAGGAGACTTATTTAACCATAGATTATCCTTTTAATCCTTAATTTTCTATGTATCAATTCTTCCCTTAGGTAAATTTGTAAATTTAAAAAGTTCCCATAGAGGGTTGGGGATTTAGCTCAGTGGTAGAGCGCTTGCCTAGCAAGCGCAAGGCCCTGGGTTCGGTCCCCAGCTCCGAAAAAAAGAACCAAAAAAAAAAAAAAAGTTCCCATATAAGTTTCCTGTTTACTGGGTATTCAGATAATTTAGTTTTTTATCTTTCTATTAAATATTAATCAGTTTAAAGTTGTAAAGTTGAGGCTTGAGTTGAGGCTCAGTGATTAAGAACCCTTGTTTCTCTTATAGAGGACAGAAGTTCCCAGCACCCACATGGTGGCTGACAACCATATCTGTAACTCTAGTTCCAGGGGAACCGACAGCCTTGTCTGATGTCTTCTAGCCATAGAAATTGATGTGGTGTGCATGTAGATGCACAGGCAAAATATTCATGTACATAAAATGAAGCTAAAACTTTAATTTTTTTGAATTGTTAAGTTGAGCCCAGCTGTGGTAGGGCTCACAACTGAATGGAATCCTAGCACTCCAGAAGATGAAGCAGAAAGATTGCCATGAGCTCCAGGACAGCCTGGGCTATAGGGTGAGAATGTGTTCCAAGAAAAGGGAAAAATAACATTGCTGAGTTGAGCAGGAATATTTTAGGAAAGTATAATCTAAGTGTAGCTTGCTTTATTATTTGCTGTTAGATTGCTGAGAATGAGTGAACAGAAAAAAAGATTGTAAAAAATTACTGGTTTGGGGGAGTTTTAAACATTAAAATTTTATCCTTTTAAAAAAGATTTAAGTGTAGGGGTTGGGGATTTAGCTCAGTGGTAGAGCGCTTGCCTAGCAAGCGTAAGGCCCTGGGTTCGGTCCCCAGCTCTGAAAAAAAGAATAAAGAAAAAAAAAGATAAGTATATACATTTGTAAGGGTTTATTGTGGTATTTTCATTTGTGGACACTTTGTAAAGTGGTTTGATAGAGCGTATTAGCATCTGTCACCTGAGCAGTTGTGTGTATAGAACATATTTAAGATCTGTAGTGGTTCTGTTATAATGATAATAATATAATACATTATTACTGTCACCACCATGTCATACAGTGAATTACTAAAATTTACTTATCCAGTCTGTCTGAAACTTTATACTCTTTCAACACTTTTTTCTAAATGTATTTCTCCCTTCCAGACACTAAATATACTTAATCACTTTTTTGCTCCTGAAACTCAAGATTGACTTTTAAGATTCTCCATGTGATTTACTTTACAAAGTATTCATTTTTCTGTCCTGACTTCATAGAGCCTAATGTCCTTTCCTCCAGTTCTGTCCGTATTATCATACATGACAGAATGATTTTTTTGATTGGTGTTTGGCAGTGGTTCTTAGTGTTCCTAGTGCTATGACCCTTTAGTACAGATCCTCATGTTGTGGTGATACCAACCGTCAAAATGGATTTTTCCCAGCAGTTAGGAGACAGGAAGGCAAATCTCTGTTAATTCAAGGCCTTGACGGCAGCTTCTAGGACAGCTCTAATCCTAAAGCAGGACCTTTAGAAGCTTCACTACATTCGAGATTACTCCAGCTTGGAGGCATTCCTGCAATGGAATGGACTTCAAGGCATTCAGCTTACTAGGTGTTTTTGTTTTTTGTTTTGTTTTTAATTCTTTAATCTTGTTTTTACAGTCTAGTCGTTATCCCCCTCCTGGTCTGCCCTCTAACTGTTCCTCATTCCATTCTTCCCTGGCTCCAAAATGTGCTCCCCTTGCCCAACCCCCCAACCCTTCCAGCTCACTAGTTTCTTATCTGTAGTTTTCAACCTTCGAGTGAGCCCAGCTCCATCCAGCAAGCTGATCAGTGGAGAAAAGGGGTGTAATGGTCAGAGTATCTGGGCCAAACAGTGCAGAGGGCTGCTCTATCCCTGTGTTCTGGCTTCCTTCAGAGCAGTGGAACAAAGCTCAAGGGGACATCTATGTGATTCTTTTTTTTTTTTTTTTTTTTTGGTTCTTTTTATCGGAGCTGGGGACCGAACCCAGGGCCTTGCGCTTCCTAGGTAAGCGCTCTACCACTGAGCTAAATCCCCAGCCCCTATGTGATTCTTTATAGTTAAAAGTCACAATTGAAATGTGAATTATGGAGAGGGAGAGAAAGGGAGGGAAGAAGAGAGGGAGGGAGGGAGGGAGGGAGGGAGGGAGGGAGGGAGAGAGGAGGTGGTGGTCAACCAGTAAACACTGATTGGTTTATTTAGTACTGTTGGGCATATTGTTTATAAAGGGTACTGTAGTTTGTATATGTGGTGGTTTGAATATGCGTGGCCCATGGGAAGTGGCACTATTAGGACTTGTGGCCTTGTTGGAGAAAGTTTGTCACTGTGTAGGTGGACTTTGAGGTCCTGTGCTCAAGCTTCACCCAGTGTGGAAGAGAGTCTCCTTCTGGCTGCCTTTGGATCAAGATGTATATAACTCTCGGCTCCTTCTCCAGTATGATGTCTGTCTGCATGCTATCATGCTTCCCACCATGATGATTATGAACTAAGTCTCTGAAACTGTAAGCCAGCCCCAATTAAGTACTGTCCTTTATAAGAGTTACCTTGGTCATGGTGTCTGTTCACAGCAATAAAACTCTTAAGACAATATGAAACCAAAAGAGAATGATAAAGTTTTTCTACCAAAAAGCTCACAATTCGAGCAAAAACTAATTTTTCAGTAATCTATAGAAACATTGTATGGGGAAGTATAGGGGGATAGACTAGTGAGCTCTGCCTGGGAGCATAGGACTTAGAGGAAGTCTCTCATGAGAGCCCTGGAGCGTGAGTGAGGCTTTAGGCTTGGACGACATCTTCAGTCAGACAGACACGACTATAGGCATGTGGTATGTATGGAGATTGCAGGGCATAGGTGGTGGCAAATATTTCACAGCTGTGAAAATCTTATTAAGGAGTCTGGGTTGTCTGAGAATTTGTAAAGGGTTTTGGTGTAGAAGAAACAATTTTTCCAGGCTGGCCTGGAACTCAGGATCCTCTCTCTGCCTCCCTAGAGCTGGGATTCATAGTGTCTGACTTTCTGTCTCCTGTTATAAAAGATGTCCTTTATACCTTCATGTGTGTAGAGAAGAACACGAAGACGCATATACCAAACTATTAACTTGAAAGTTAATGGGGCTGGAGAGATGGCTCAGTGGTTAAGAGCACCGACTGCTCTTCCAGAGATCCTGAGTTCAATTCCCAGCAACCACATGGTGGCTCACAACCATCTGTAATGAGATTCGATGCCTTCTTCCGGTGTGTCTGAAGACAACGACGGTGTACACATATACATAAAATAAATAAATTAATTAAAAAAAAGAAAGTTAATGGAGGAAAAAGGAAAATTAGCAAAATCTGCCATTGGAATTAGAAAGGCAAGAATTTATGATAATAAAGCAGTAAACTTGATTTAGTGTGACTAAATTGGGGACAGAATTGTTGAGTGCAAGGAAGAGTAGCTGCTTCCAGGATTGCAAAACTAATTTTTTATAGTTTATTTATTATGAATATTTCTATACTAACATTTAAAGCATTTCTTTCATTTGGTGGACCATCATAGCCCTTTGCATGTAGCTATGAATAATGTATATTCCACAGCATTTTGTGTGTATTTTTATTCCAGTTTTTAAAATTAAAATTTAGGATCATATTTATTTTGTATATATTTGTGTGGGGTCATGGAGTGGTATGGGGGTCAAAGGACAGCTTGTGGGGTAGATTCTCTCTTTCCACCATGTGGACTCTATGGATTGAACTCTGATCTTCAGGCTTGGAGATAGCAAAACTTTCACACTCCAGTCATCTTCCTGGCCTAATTAAAGTTTTAATTTCCTAATTCGTGTGTGTGTGTGTGTGTGTGTGTGTGTGTTGGGTGAGTGTATAGAAATCAGAGGATAGCTCTGGAGTTCTCTCCTGCCACTCAGGTTGTCGGCTTATTGACATGTGCCTTTACCTGCGAGCCATCTTGATAGCTCTTTCCTTATAGATTGTTTAGTTTGTTTTTATAGGTTAGTCTAAATTATTCCTTTAACCATTTGTATTTTCATTATCTCTAAAACAAATTTTATCTTCAGTCTCTTCTTTAAGCAGTTAAGAAAATACATAGGAGAGGGAACATTCTAGACAGGAAATAGTAAAATAATTATGTAAAGGTTTTAGTAAAAACCCTTATCCATTTTAAAGTTGAAGGATTGTCCGTTGCAGGCCTGACTGGGATGAAGGAATCAGAACCAATATATGTTGAGGAAGCTGGTGTGGGCTCGATCATGTAGAGCCTGGTAATTATGGTAAGGATTAGAATTCTTTCAAAGATTTGAACAGGGGTGTGAAATGGTTAGGTTAATTTAAAGAAGAAATGACTGTGTAAGGTGCAGAATAGGTTTGAATTGGAATTTTCTGGCTAGAGATTTAGCCACAGATGTTTTTAAACTTGTAGTGAATATGACTAGTAATATCAGTGACTGAAACAATTTTTTAATGGCCTTTAAGTGCTAAATACATTAAGCAAAATATTGAACCTGGGGTCAGATTCTGTTTGTAGTTAATTTGCATTTAAACTTGATTAAGTCTTTTAAGTTCTGAGCTTCTTTATCTGTAAATTTAAGAAACATGTGTTTAACTTAATTGTGTTAATCGCTTAACTCCAGTTCACATATGGGCTGAGTCTTGCTGAGTCATTTTCTCAGACTGTGTGGGTGAGGCTTAATTAAAACCAGCTAAGAAAACTTAATGATACCCCAAAACTCTTGTGTAAAAAAGAGTTATTTCATGTATGTTTTATTTATTGTGCCTCTGCCCCCACATCCAGTTTTCCAAGAAAGAATTTTGCTATGTAGTCTCAGCTGACCTGGAACTAGGTGTTAGGATTAAAAATATGGTTATAATTTCTGTAGTTGAACCATTTGAGGTTTGTTTTGTTTTTGGAAATGGACTTTCTCTGTGTAACCTTGTTTGGCCTAGAACTCCCTCTATAGAGCTGGCTGGCTTTCAGTGCACAGACAGATCTGTCTGCCTTTGCTTTCTTTGAGGGCTGGGATTAAAGGCATGTACCACCATGTCAGGATGATTTCTTTTTATTTTTTAATATATTTTTTATTTTATATTCATTAGTATTTTGCCTGCATGTATGTTTGTGAGAGTGTGAGCCCTAGAATTAGAGTTACAGACAGGTGTGAGCTGCCATGAGGATGCTGTGAATTGATCCTGGGTCCTCTGGAAGAGCAAACCTCTGGGCGATCTCTTTAGCCCTATTCCTTTTTAATTAAAGATTTTTTTAATACATAAGATTTATTAGTTTCAATTGTGTGTGCGTGCCCTGGAGTTGAATTTACAAGCAATTGTCAGCCACATGACATGAGTACAGGGATAGGTCCTCAGCAGCAATAGTATGTGCTGGTGTCTGTGGCCCTAATTTTATTTTCAGTTGTGCATGTCGGATACATGTGTGTCCATACATGAGTATGAGTATCTGCAGGTGCTTGTGGAGGCCAGAGCCTTTGGATCCTTTGGGGCTGGAGTTAAGAGGAGAAGGTTGTGAGCTGCCTGATGTGGGTGCTGGGAACTGAACTTGAGTTGAGTTCGCTTTGAGAACAGTATGTGCTCTTAACTCCTGAGTCATCTCTGCAGCCCCTACAGAATTAAGAAATAGTAATAATTTAAGACTGGAGCATAGCTAGAGAATAGTAGCAAGTCATTTAAAAAAATCTCAGCTCTCCAATTATGGCTGGAGATAAACTTTACTCCCAGCTACTGGGAACGTTCAGACTGGATGATCTCAAGTGCAAACTTTGTCTGTGTATCAGTTCACTGCCTGTCTGAGGAACTCAGGGAGATCTGTCTCAAACGGAAAGTAATAAGACAGACCTGAGATATAGCTGATAGAGTACCTAACTAGCATATGTAAGAGTCTGGGTTCACTTCCCACTCTCCAGCAACAAAAACATGTCCTTAATTGGCTCAGATTTCTGTTTTTCACTTTTAAGACAGTCCCATGTGGACCAGGCTAGTCTCAAATTCATCTGTGTAGCTTGAGCTCCTCCTCATCCATCTCTCAAGTGCTGGGATTACAGGTGATAACCACTGTGCCTGACTTTGTGTTTGGGTTTTGAGACAAAGTCTTGTTAGCTTGAAACTCCCTATGTGGCTTAGGTCTTAGCCTCCTGAGTGAGTGCTGGAATTTCAGATTACAGGCATGAGTCACCATACTTAGCCCGGTCAGGTATTTTTGGTAAGTATCTTGGTTTGAGAAAGCTGAATGTCAGTCTTAGACTTATCCTTGATTGCCTATTACATTAAACTATACTGGGCATCTATTTTTTTTTTTCCCATGGAACTCTTTGGATTTGAAATTATCCATCCTTGGCCTTATCATAGGGTTTAGCCTTCATGGTCTCCTGGATTTTCAACAGTACATAAAGGATGCACCTTTGCTTTTCCGTGATGAGAGCGTGCTGCAGGATGCAGGTTTGAGAGTGCAGTAGAGAAGAGTGGGGCAAGAATCAGGTATTTGAAGAAGAAATCTAATTTTGTTTGGGTTTGGTCCATTTTAAACTAGTCTATAAACTTTTATAATCATGTAATCAAGTTTGTATTATGTTGAACCTCAAGGATTATTTCTTCTTGAGTTTGATTTTCTTTGTTTAGGAACATTTAGAAATTTCTGGAGTAGTTTTTTTTTCTTTCTTGTGATCTCTTCACTTAGCAGTGAAGAGAGCAAGTAGGTAGCCATTGCCTTTTTATAGGTAGGCCCAGGAAGCAGCTTAGTGGAGTGCACTGATAATTTGACAATTGTATCGTAGCTAGGTCTTGAGTGTGGTGATAGAAAGCTTTGGGACTAGAAACATTTAGGTTTAGTCTGACTCCACCTACATGTCCTTATCTTTACTCCCTAAGACGGAGTTGGTAGCAGACGCCTCCAATTCCAGCTGAGGCTGGAGTCTGCAGTTCTAGGCAGCAACCAGCGCGGGTGCTACATGGCAAATAACAGGTCACCCAGTGCTGAGTAGCATAAATGTGCTGTCTCTCACAACAAAACCCAGAGAAAAAATGAGTTGTGGTGAGCCTTGACCTTTGTGTGCCTGTTTCTGTGTGAGTACATGGCGAGTCATTATGAAACAACTGCCTCATTCTGAGACAGTAGAACTTCTTCCAAGGACATGCACCTTTGAAGTGGCTGTTTTTTACTTTTTTTTTTTTTTTTTTGGTTCTTTTTTTCGGAGCTGGGGACCGAACCCAGGGCCTTGCGCTTCCTAGGTAAGCGCTCTACCACTGAGCTAAATCCCCAGCCCCTGTTTTTTACTTTTAAACAATGGTTATTCAGACTTGAGGACTTGGTGGATACTTTCACAAAAGAATCAAGTGACAGTATGTGCTGCCGATGATAGAACTCATGCTTTACAGTTTTGGAAATCTTGTGTGATTCTATTGCACATTTTCCCAATACTTGAATTTTCTTCTTCCATGCATGGTGGTTCATGCCTGTAATCTAACACTTGGTGAGGCAGAGGCAGAGGCAGGAAGACTGCTATAAGTTCATTCAAGGCCAGCTTAACTTCAGAAACACTGTTTCAAGCAAAAAGCAATATCTGATGAGTTCCACAGTGATGATAAAATGGCTTTTTTTTCATATTTATAATGAAATATGTCAGCATTTTAAGGAACTTGTAACTCAAACCGGTAATTCCAAATGGCCAGCACAACATTAAAATTTTATGTGGGAAAGAAGATCCACTGAAAGTGTGAA
This sequence comes from Rattus norvegicus, assembly GCF_021556685.1. NCBI lineage: Eukaryota > Metazoa > Chordata > Mammalia > Rodentia > Muridae > Rattus > Rattus norvegicus. The sequence goes on along the minus strand of NC_141539.1, from coordinate 32,536,797 downwards.
CTGACTAATTGATTTTACTGTAGGGAAAGTTCAGCAGTAAGACTTCAGATTCCAGATTACAACTACGTTTACCAAATTACTGGGGCTGGAGAGATGGCTGAGGGGTTAAGATCACTGGCTACTTTTCCAGAGGTCCTGAGTTTAATTCCCAGCAACTACATGGTGGCTCATGACCATCTGTAATGGGATCTGATGCCCTCTTCTGGTGTTTGGGCATACATACAGGCATAACAATGTATATATAATAAAGAAATAAACCTTTAAAAAAAGAGAAATTGCCACTGGGCGTGTGGTTTAGTGCTCAGGCTGAGGCTATATCCGAGGGTATATCACTCGAGTTAGAAGTAAGCCTGGTTTATTTTTATTGTGCTAAGAAAAATAGAATTACCTAAATTCAGAGCTCCTCTTCCCAGATACATGTCTATATGCAACTTGATTTTTCTCTCTGACTTTATACAAAGCAAACTGATGCAGAAGCACTTAAAACCCACTGCTGTCTGAACCTGAACATCATGCCACTTTTCTCACTAAGTTTACTTTTATTTTGGATAATGTTATTTAATTTTATTAAATTTGCCTGCATGTATCTCTGTAGTATGTTCATGCAGAACCTTTGGAGGTGAGAAGATAATGGATCCATGACACTGCAGTCCCAGACAATTGTGAGCTGCCAAGTGGGTGCTAGGAATTGAACCTGTTTCCTCTGGAAGAGCAATCAGGGCTCTTAACCACTGAGCCATTTCTCCAGTCCTAGATAATGTTATTTTTTAATAAAAAATGTTATGTTATTATGTAGTATGTTGTTTTCAAATATGATAGTCGTGTGTTTAAATTTTTCTGTTTTAGTTTCTAGTTTGGTGAATACAAATTGACATAAACCGTCTGAGCAAAAGCTTAACTGAGTCCTCAGTAATTTGGGGGCAAAAAGTATAAAACAAAAGTGATAAACAGTTTATGTACCTTAAAAACCACTTCTGTCTCCATGGTTAGGTCATGGGATGTACTTGACAGATTTGCTGTGGGGTCTGTGTCTCATCAGAAAACAAACACCACTCTAAGTTTAGTTTAGGAGTAAAGTTGCTTGTTTTAAAGGGAAAGGAGATGGTTGGGCCTAGTAACCCAGTTGGACGTGGAAGTAGGATGATTGATTGACATGGGTTGAATATATACAGCAGATCCCAGACCAGACAGATTGGACAGATTGTGACCCTGACTCAAAAAACTCAAAAGAGAAGAGAAATAGTGGAATTGTTTCAAAGGTGGTAGAGGCATGGGTTGGAGAACAAATGGGAGAAGGGGATTTTTATCCAGAGATCAAGGAGCCACTGCCTTTGGGCTGCAGCTCTAAGCATGTACTTACTAATTTCTTTTGAGCTGTTTGAGATATCCTTTCTGTTGCTTAAGAACTGTTCAGCTAGGCATAGAGGTACATACCTGTAGACTGAGGTGGGAGGATCACTTGAGCTTGTGAGGTCAAGACTTCATCTTAAAATAGACAGAAAAAAACCTGTTCTTACTGCTCTGACTGATGAACTGATTTGATGCCTTGTGCTAAATTGCCCACTGCTGTTGCCTGTGTGTAGAGGCAGAGAGATGGAGCCTGTTATATCTACTACTAGAATGTTCTATCTACTACTAGATGGCTTGCTTTTTTTTCTTTCATCTCATTTCCTGCTAGGATGTTAAATTAGCAGATTATATTCAGAACCGGGCTTTCAGACCTGGTACTGTAGATGAGAATCAGAATATGACACTAAGAACTTCATACTTATAACAGATAAAGTGGGTCGTTGTCATCTTCTTTATCTCCTCCTTCTCCTCCATCATCGATGTGTGTGTGTGTGTGTGTGTGTGTGTGTGTGTGTGTGTGTGTGTGTGTGTGTATGTATGTATGTATGTATGTATTTGTATGCAGGCACACATGCCCATATACATACACATGGAGGTGAGAGGAAGATGTCAGATAGCCCACTCATTCTATCACTCTCTCTGCCGTATTCCCTTGACTTAGTGGTTAAGGGCACTTGTTGCTTTTCCAGAATGAAAAACCATGAATGCCAAAACCCATGGCAAACAGCTTACAACTTTGAGTAACTCTTTTAACTCTAGGAGATCTGATACCTCTAGCCTCCTGCCGTATCTATCCTCACACACATGCACATCTCCACATAGGTAAGTAGATACACTTACTTACCTATATCTAATTTAAACAGCACATAGAACTATTTTTATCAAAACCATCTAATTATATGTTTAATAAAATAGCTGTGAAGACTTCAACCTCTACTTCTGACTAAGTATTGATGATAGTAATTCTAACAGTTTTAGGACTGACTGCTCAAGTAAACCAGTCACTTGAGTATTCTCATCCAGTCCACGTCTTAGAATCTTTACCACAAGGTGTTCTTTGCTCTAGTGATTGCAATCTTTAAGACATGGGAACTGGTCCTTTGACTTTCACATCTCTTTGCCTTTACCCCTCTGATCAAGTCAGCACACAACTCCAAGGGTTCCTGTTGCTGTTGCTAAGGGTGATTCTATTTAGGTGAGTGATTTGCTCCTTGGCAGGAGTAAACAGTAGTGAAGGAGGAGATGGAGCCAGTGAAACACAGCTCTGTGGCAGCCTGGTTTCACTGTGGTAAAAGTAGGGAAGAGAGGAGCTCAGAAGGAACAGAGAGTTAGGGCTTTTCAGGCAGTGGGTCAGGATGAAGGAAATGAGATCACAGTGGGAACATTAATTGTAAAGGAATGTAATACTGCACTTGTAAATTTCAGTTTATCAGTGCTAGAGAAATGGCTTAGCAGTGAAAGACACTCTGCTTTTCCCAAGGTCCTGAGTTAAATCCTCAGAAACCACATGGTGGCTCATAACCATCTATAGTGTGATCTTATGCCCTCTTAGGGCATATAGGTGTACATGCAGATAGGGCACGCACACAGTAAACAAACAAACAAACATTCAGTTTATCTTTTATGTGCATATGGTGTATGTGGGCACTTGTATGACAGTATGCATGTATAAAGCAAAGGACAACTTTTGCTTGGGTTCAAAGAATCAAACTCACGTTTCCAGGCTTAAGTCTCTCGAGCATCACTTTCTGTTGAGCCTCCTCACTGGCATGGTTAAACTGTATTTAAGAGAGAGCTATGAAAGGTGGCAGTGGAATTTGAACTTTATCTGGTAGAATTAAGAGCAAGAATGACATAATAAAAAGGAGCAGTGTACAGTATTAGAAGACCAGGATGGCAGGAGAGCGTAGCAGGAAGCAGAAGCGGCTGTCAGGAAGGCTGGAGCCTGTTAGTAGTCTGAGCAGGAGATGATGGTATGGCAGTAAAGACAAGACAGTTCTAAAGAGAAATTGAATGAAACAGCTTTGAGACTTTGGATTGTGAGTGGTGGATTGAAGGTAAGTCAGAGGTGGTTCAAAAATTTAAACTGGGGGTTGGGGATTTAGCTCAGTGCTTGCTCTCTAGCAAGCGCAAGGCCCTGGGTTCGGTCCCCAGCTCCGAAAAAAAAAAAAAAAACAAAAACAAAAAACAAAACAAAAAAAAATTTAAACTGTTCTTATCTAATTGGAAACAAATGATTGAAAAATTCAGAGCCTACAAAAGATGAGAAATGTGCTTTCAGATTATTGTGTAAGATTAATGAAAGAATGACAAGGTTTACAGTAGTTTTATTCATGTATATATTCTATATGCTTTTAGGAGGAGGTAGATAGATAGTCAAGATAGCCAGTAGCCCCGCTATTCATATCCCAGACTATACCCTGAAGAAATGACTGACATAACATGAGAAAGTTATGTAAGAAGTAATGATAAAGGGAAAAAAAATCACTAAAAGGGAATCTACTCAAAACAGCTGCCCAAGGGTATATACATCATTAATCCCATCAAGGAGGCAGGCTCTGTAGAGAGATCCTGTTTCAAAAAACAACAGAACAGAGCCAGACAAACTCAGGCCTTCATGCTGTCTTCAAACTGATTAAACCAAAATAGGGCTTGTGGTAGCACATGCCTTTAATTCCAGCAAGAGGATCTCTATGCTTGAAGCCAACTTGGTCAACATAGTGACTAGCAACATAGCCAGAACTATTTGAGAGACCCTGTCTCAAAAACAACAGCAAAACAAAAAACAAAAAACAAACAAAAAAAAAAGAGTGGGGTTGGGGATTTAGCTCAATGGCAGAACGCTTGCCTAGCAAGCGCAAGGCCCTGAGTTCGGTCCCCAGCTCCGGGAAAAAAAAGAAAAAAAAGAAAAAAGGAAAAAAAAAAGAATGAAGAAGAAAACTAAATAGGAAAAAAAAATTCAGGTATAAAGGCCAGATTACTCTAGTTTTCTTTAGTTAGAATATAAAAATGTCAGTGTATGCTCTTGTTTGAGGTCAATCTGAGCTTTTTGTGAGATCCTATCTCAAGATAAAATAGTTATACATCTGAAAATATTACCACTTGTACAAGAAAAATATCTTATTTAACTTTGTATTATAATAGGATGTTTTCTTTCATCAAAAACAAAAAAACCCATTCTTTTATCTTAAATATTTTTTATCTCAGTCTGAATAAGTTTCTGTAAATAAAAATTATGTCTAAAACTTTGAGAGAATGATAGATTCTGGAGTTTTAGGGTGCAAGGGATCTGGAATGGAAATTTTTAGGTAAAGGGTATGGGCAAGAAATTCATGACATTCATTGGGTTTTCAATGTAAAAGTGTTCCAAAAAGAAGATAAAAGATGAATTAACTTTAATTTTTCTTCATTTTAGAATTTTATTTTATATACATGGGTGTTTTCCTGCATATATGTCTGTGCACCATGTGCACGTGGTGTCTGTAATGGCCAGAAGAGAGGATGTTGAATCTCCTGGAACTCAAGTTAGAGACAGTTGTGAGTTGCTTTGTAGGTGCTGGGAGTTGGACCTCTCTCCTGGAAGAGAGTAGCCAGCGCTCTTAACCACTGAGGTGTCTCACTAACTCAACTGCTGAACTTTTAAAAGCAGTGATATTTGAAATCTTCCAGTTGTGATCACTACGGAGTAACTAATACACAACCAGTGTTCTAGCCATGAACAGCTAGGAAACTGGGTGAAGCCTGGGAAACAACTGCTCCCCGTGAAAAAGAAAAAATAGATTGAACCCTGTAATCTCCTCGGATTTCTGTCTGAAACTGGATTCCAGTGCATAGTTCAAGCAGACAAAGACCGTCTTCTCAGACCAAGGGAATAAAAAACAAAGTACAAACTGGACAGAAGCAGGAATTCATAGGGTTGACTAGCATGAAAGATTAAAGAGTGAGATACAGAAGTCTTCAGAAGAGTCTCTTTCTGTCTTTGGCTGACATTGGGTGAGGCTCATGGGCTGGGCAGGTAGCAGCTCTGAAGAAATTGGTGGAAGGTATTGGCACTCCTAGGTTGGGAGACAGTCTAGTTTGTAATTTGGTAAGGAGATCCTTATCACTAAGGATAAAGTAATCTGAGAAAAGACCACTTTAGCCCCTAAAGGTGAGAAGGGTAGAGAAAAGAAAAAGGGGCCTGATAAGCCTTCAAAAGATTAAGCTAGCTGGTAGTTTAGTGGTAAAGTACTTCCACTCCATGCAAGAGGCAATGGATTGTATTCTCTGTCACAAAGTAAGCAGATTAAGCCAGTTTTCGATTATCTGCCATAAAGGCAGAACCCGTAATTTAAAAGTCCATATGTCATTATTGGCGGGTCTGGTGGTACACACATGCAACTCTAGTATTTGGTAGGTAGAAAGCAGAAGCATCAAGAATTCAAGCCAGCCTTGACTTTAGTAGAGTTCAGAGCCAGCCTGGGCTATGTGAGACTCTGAGACAGGAGAAATCTTGAGCATTAAGAGTGACCTGGGCTACTCTGCATAGTAAGTTTAAGGCCTGCCTGTACTGTGAGAATTTTTTTCTAAAATTAAAGGTTTACATATTTATTCATCAGCAAAGTATATAAAGTAACTTTCCAATCCCATATTATTACTAGATGGATAAAGAGATGGGAAAATAAGACCTGTAATTAGGGAGGTTATTTGACAGATCCAGAGGTGAGAAAGATAAAGTAGTTAAAGGAAAGCTTGATTGGGACATTGTTGAAAGGGATAGGAAAAAAGACCTAGTGAAACTTCAAGAATGGAAAGAGACAGGGTCAGAAATGAAAAGTTCACTCAGCGATCTCAAGAAAATTATGCTTTCTAGAAGAAAAAGAAAGAAAGAATAATAGAAACTATTTACACAGAAGCACAGGTCAACAAACAAAAACCAGGCAGTTGAGCCTCAGTGATGTGTTAGACAGCATTACCTGGTCTAATATACAGTAATTGGGATCCAGAAAAAAGGTGGGTCCAGGGCATCCATTCTGACTTTGGTGTTCATACATAAAGGTAGGTGAAACATTCATACATAGGAATTCATACATAGGAATGATATAAGCCACATGTGGTAGATACCTACAGGCTTAGCACTCAGGATGCTGTGGTAGTAGGATTTCAAGTTCAAGACCAGACTGGGCTAGGTAACAAGATCCTTCCTCAGAACCAAAACTTAATAAAGTAGGGTAGGGTAGGGTGGGTAAAATAAGAAAAAACATTTATTAATTTTTTTTATCAGAAATAATATAAGCCTAGGAAATCATCTTTAATCGTCACACAAATGAATAACATAAAGGATAAGTAAACAGTTATAGGATTCTGAGCAGCACCAATAGAATGTATATATAATTACAAAATGTGTTATTAGGTTAGTTTATACTAGAAGCTGCATAATATCACAGTTGCTGTCTGGAGAAGTTGAGAAAAGTAGTAGCTACTTGATTTAGAAAGCTGGGTATGTTTGTGCGTGCGTGTACACACACACAGAGAGAGACAGAGACAGAGACAAAGAAACCAGGTTCTCTGAAGAACTTGAAGATTTTAGAGTTAGGGTAAGAAAAATAAAAGGTGGTGATGATTCTAGATTATATGATGCCCAAAACAAAGAAGTACTTAGAAATGGATAGATAGGAAAGGGCACTAGAGCAAAGCTGAAGGGACATTTACTGGCCAACTGAAATGAGACAATACTCCTGGGTTGTAATGAGTAGAATATAATATCTATGAGTCCATATTGGTGAGCAGTTGAAGGAATAAGTGAATAGGTACAAAGAACAAATCTCAAAGAATTTTAGTAGTGTAAACGGGATGAAAGAGAAAGCGGCAGAGCAGGTCATACTTTCTGCTCGGTTCTCCACTCCCAAGCCTTGGCCCGTGTCCTCCAGGCCCTTTGCTGAACTACTGATGTTTGTCACTTAGTGTCTTTCCCAGGAAGAAGCTCTAGTGCTTAGTTTTAGGGAATAAATATTTTACTGTTAGCGTTTTTATAATTAAGTGTGCGTGAAGAATGTAGTGCATATCAGGCATGTGGCACACTCCTTTAATTCCAGCTGAGGGAGACAGAGGCCAGAGAATCGCTGAGAGTTCAAGGCCTATGTAGTCTACATAGTGATTTCAAGGGTGGCCATGGCTACATAGTGGGACCCTGTTTCAAAATAAATAAATAAATAAAATGCAGTGCATGTTAGTATTAATGCTACTGTTGCTGGTAGTTTTTATTTTAATACTTTTTTAAAAATGGTAGGATTGAAACAAAGGCTGTACAGTGGGCATATATATACTCTGCAAGGAAAGCATGTCTCCCACCTTATTTCCTTACTTACAGTGTAGAAATAAATAGTAAGGTAGAGTAGGACTGTTCAGAGCATTTATTTAATGGGGTAATTCAGGCAAAGAACAGTGCTAAGCACACTGAAATGTTGACTAAGCTGAAAGGACACTTAAACTTTGATATAGTATCAAGACACTTGTTTGCATGTACATATGGATTTTAAAAAGTTTATATTAGAAAATGACACTTTAAAAATACTATTAATGTACTGTTCTTGAAAGAACTGAGACTAAAACCTAGTTTCTTAAGTGCTAGACCAGGAGATGTTTAAAAGTGTCTGTATTAGATTCTTAATTACTCTCAGAGATGCTTGGTTTTTACTAGATTAAAAACCTCAACTGTTGACAATGGATCTGAAAGCTGATAAGCTTTAGCTCTCTGGAGTGTATTACATGGGTGAGCCTACGTTGACCATTGCACAACCCAGTGCCGGGAGGCTGCAGTGAGTCTGCAGTGAGTCTTCTTGCCACTGGATGGCGCTTGTGTGACATTTACGTGAAATAGGGTTGGTTCTTTTTAAAACAAAACAAAGTAAAACAGATTCTCACAGTGTGCAGGGGATTGGGCTTGAATGTACATTGAGCCCATGCCCCTGACTCCCTAGCAATGGTATGATTGGCATGTGCCACTGTATGCAGCTCAGGGGCATTTTCTGATGTTTCTCTCTTGAGCAGCTGATACTGATACATGTTTACTGTATTAAAGGAAACACTGTTTTAAGCTGAGTCTCAGGAATCATCAAAAAGTAGAAATCCTGTTCATGTTTTTATGTAAGCAAAGATTGTTGTCAGGTATCGATGAGTGGATCAAATCCAGTATTTGTCATCAGCAGATGACAGGATTACAGGAGAATCTGACCATTCCTATTGACAGAATCTTAGACAGTGATTGAATAGGTCTTCTATCTTCTCTAAGCAGCTGAGCTAGTTAATTATTTTGTTCTGGTCCCTAAATTTAAAAAAGAATATTATTGGGGCTGGAGAGATGGCTCAGGGGTTAAGAGCACTGACTGCTCTTACAGAGGACCTGAGTTCAATTCCCAGCAACCACATGGTGGCTCACAACCATCTGTAATGGGATCTGATGCCTTCTTCTGGTGTGTCTGAAGACAGCTACAGTGTACTTATAATAAATAAATAGATAGATAGATAGATAGATAGATAGATAGATAGATAGATAGATAGATAGTTAAAAATATTATTTTGTATGCATGCATGTATGTCTTTTTTGTTGTTATTGTTGTTTTTTGCCTGCATGTATGTATGCCACCACTTATGTGCCAAGAAGGCATTGGGTTCTCTGGGTTGTGAGCTGCTGTTCGGATTGTTGTGAATCAAACCCTGGTCTTCTGCAAGAGCAACAAGTACTCTTAACTGCTCAGCCAATTCTTTGTCTTGCCCCCTATATTTTTTTTCTTTCTTTTTTTTTTTTTTTTTTCCGGAGCTGGGGACCGAACCCAGGGCCTTGCACTTGCTAGGCAAGCGCTCTACCACTGAGCTAAATCCCCAACCCCTTGCCCCCTATATTTTATCCTAAGATTTTCTGCTTAATTTTCCATGCTTAGCTGGGCATATGGGAGTATAAAAAAGTAGATGTTATATAACAAAAGTATTTACTTAGGAAAAAGTTAAGCTGGGCTTGGGGATTTAGCTCAGCGGTAGAGCACTTGCCTAGAGAGCACAAGGCCCTGGGTTTGTTCCCCAGCTCCGGAAAAAAAAGAAAAAAAAGAAAAAAAAAAAAAAGGAAAAAGTTAAGCTATACAATTGTGTCCATAGCTGTGTGTGGAGGCACTTGGGAGACAGAGATAGAAGGATAGAGAGTTTGAGGCTAGTGTGAGCTTTACATAGCCAGATCCTATATCAAAACAAAGTGGATGTTTGTGATTAAAAAGGAACACTGTATGGGGCTGGGGATTTAGCTCAGTGGTAGAGCGCTTACCTAGGAAGCGCAAGGCCCTGGGTTCAGTCCCCAGCTCCGAAAAAAAGAACCAAAAAAAAAAAAAAAAAAAGGAACATTGTAGCGGCCATGTAAGAAACATGGGTATCTTTGTTTGACACTTTACAGTGTTAGAGAGAGTGTACTTGCACGTATGCATCCTTGGTTAACCAAATTTTTAATTTTGGCTAATATAGTAGATACAACAACAAATTCTTACCTTATGCCCACTTTATTTTGCCTTTCTCAGACATTTTTGGCTCTTCATTCTGTTACTAGATTCTGTATTTCTTGTAACTTAAAACAATTATTTTCAGGAACATATTTTAAAAATTAATTTTTTAAAATTTTATGTGAATTAGTGTTTTTCCTGCATGTATGTCTATGTGAGGTTGTTGGATCTTCTGGAGTTTGAGTTACAGACGTGTGTGACATATGGGTGCTAGGAATTGAACCCAGGTCCTGTGGAAGAACATTCAGTACTTTTTAACTGCTGAACCATCTCTCCAGCCCCCTAAACTGGGTTCCTGTTATGGAACATGAGAATTTAACACCACATTATATTCTTGGCACCTCATTATTCCCCTTTCAGATAGTAACAGCACATTTTGGTTAAGTGCTTGGCCAAGTCCTGTACTGTAGTTGCGTTTCTTTCTTGGTTATCTTTAGTTTATGTCCCTTCATTTTTATAGTCACCTAGGTTTTCAGGTACTCTCCTTTAATTCAAACAGAATCAACAGACCTTGTTTTTTCATAGAATGTATTGCTATTTTCTCTTCTATCAACCGCCCCTAGACCCAGTAGACATCCCTCTTCCTCCTTTTCTTCTTCCTCTTTTTTCTTTTAAAGAGTTGGTCTCATGTGGCTCCAACTGATCCTCAGTTTGCCTTGAAACTGAGCTAACCTGCCTCCTGGGTTAGTGTAGGGTTGATAGTGTGAGGTACCTCTCTTCAAAATAACTTCTCACTGTTTTCCAGGCCAATTTGACCCATTCTTTTCAACACTGTTAGTGATTTACATGCTTATTTGAGGAAGGGGCATGCATGTGGAGGTCAGAGGACTACTTGTGGCGTGCGGTTTTCTCCTTCCACTGTCTGGGCTCCAGGGAAGGAGTCTAGGTTCTCAGGCTTAGCAGAAAGTATTGTCGCTGGAGGAGCTCTCTCACAAACCCTTTGATATTTTTGAGACAGGATCTCACTGAACCTGGAGTATACTGAAAGGCTAGATTTGCTGGCTGGCAAATTCAGAGATGAGAGTGCTTATGCAACCCCCATTTTACTGACTGAGCCATCTTACGAGCCTGTGTCTCACAAAATTTTAGTTTGATTTTCCCCATAATTTTTGTTATTTCTTCTATGACTCATGAATTTCAGAATGTTTTGCAATTTTCCTATATAGTGTTTTGTTACTGACTTTGATTTAATTTGTGGGATCAGAATACATTGTGGTACATGTTCCTTCTATACTGTAAGAAAGAGTGTAGAGTCCCAGCATTGGGGAGGCAAAGGCAAATAGATCTCCATGAGTTGGAGGCTAGCCTGGTCTAAACATATCAAGTTCTAGACCAGTTAAAGACTACAAAGTTAGAGTTTGTCTTTAAAAAAAAAAAAAAAAAAAGTGCAGGGTAGAGTGAGTAGGGGGTTTTTTGTCTATATTTAAATTTTTTTTAAAGGAATAGGCATTAAGATCTCCAACTAAAATATTAAGTATTTAAATTTTTAAGTATTTTGACATTCGAAAAATTGGTTGTTGGCCAAGTAAATCAGCAATTACAGTTTACCTTCCCTGTGTTACAGGAATAGACTTTAAGATCAAAACAGTGGAACTACAAGGAAAGAAGATCAAGCTACAGATATGGTGAGTTTACTTCCTCCTGTGTTGGTGCCAGGTGCTTACAGTTTACAGTGAGACTCTCCTATGCCATTTGTTTAGTGTCTTCTAGACTGCCCTTCCTAAACAAGCAACCTGTGACCTGTTAGGAAGTGAAAATTAGTGCCATCAACTTCACAGTCCATAATGTTTATGCCTGAACTAAAAATAACTGTCTCAGTAGTGTCCAAAGCACACGGCTTCACCCACCATGTACACTGAGGGGAGAGACACTGCTTTGACTCCTTGGAATGCAGCACTCCTTCTAGAGTGTGCCATTGGCAATAATAGTATTTTACAGCATTCTCTCAGCTGTACATCTTTTATTTTATGCAAGGTAAATTCTGCTTCTGCCTCATTGTTTTAGTAACCCGATCATAACTAATTAAACTGGTAAAAAATGTTAATAGCATAGGAAAACTGGCACTTTTTTTTGAAAACAGGAAAAAAGCGAAAATAGGCTTACAAGTATATGTTATGGTTCAAAAGGGGGAATTAAAAAGTGTGCAGTGTTTAATTGCTCTTCAGATATTTAATACCAATTTTTCTTTTGGGTTGAATCTAGAGCACTAGATTAGACTTGGACCGTGTGTGTGAGACATTCTAAAAGTAACATCACTAACAATAGGCATCTTTTTCCCTTAGCAAAGGGTAACCCTTAGAGGTAGTGAGGCAGGAAGCTTTTCTCTTGGTTTGAAGTTGTCAGAGAGACAGTGCAGTGCTTAAAAGCAAGACCTTCTCCTACAGAGGACCCAAGTTCAGTTCCCATCACCTACATCAGGCAGCTCACAACCACCTGTAACTCTAGCTCTAGGGAATTTTGAACTGCAGGCATCTACATGTATGTGCACATGAGAGCGCGCTCACACACACGCACACGCAGGCGCACACACACACACACACACACACACACACACACACACCACCATCATCATCATTATCACATCATGTTGCTCATTGCCTTAGTTGCTGGAAGCTAGTTAGCGCATTGAGAATCCATGTATTGTAGCATTCCAGGTCAAGCCACGCCTGATGGCATATGTTTGTAATCTCAGTTTGGGGGACGTGGAGACAGGATGATTAGGAACTCAAGGCTCTGTTCTACCATGTTTTATAAAACATAAGGTATGGTTATATTGAGAAGTACAAATGTAAGCCAGGTGCTGGTTAATCCCAGCACTCAGGAGGCAGAGCAGGTGGATCTCTGAGTTTGAGGCCAGCCTGGTCTACAGAGTTCGAGAACAGCCAGGGCTACAGAGAAACCCTGTCTCAAAAAACAAAAACCAAACAGAAAAGTATAAATGTATGAAGTATGCAAATTAAAATGGGACACAGAAAACTTTAAAAAGTTTACCTGGGTTATTCTATCAGAAATGAGAGGCTATAAATAGGTGTTATGGTTCTGAAAAATGAAGACAAATTTTAAAAAACAAGCCCAGTTAGATGGCTAAATAGGGAAAGGCGATTGCCACCAAACCTGACAACCTGAATTTGACCCTCAGAGTCCACGTGGTAAAAGGCAGTGCCTGGCTTCCCAGATAGTGTCTTCTGATCTCCACATATGTACCTTGGCATGTATGTGCCTCCCTCCAAAATAAGAAAACAAATTTTTTGTTTTTAAAGATTTTATTTATTCATTTAATGTCTCTGAGTACACTACAGCTATCTTCAGACACACCAGAAGAGGGCATCAGATCCCATGACAGATGGTTGTGAGCCTCTGTGTGGTTGCTGGGAATTGAACTCAGGACCTCTGGGAGAGCAATCAGTGCTCTTAACCACTGAGCCATCTCTCCAGCCCAGAAAACAAGTTTTTAATAAATCAAGTAACAGAGAATAGTTGATTAAAACAAATTTCTATGAACACAAAATGATGATTACCCTTTGGGGGAGGCATTAGGACTTCAATCTCTTTGACATTGATGTCGTGTAGCTAACCAACATAATGTAAACCTGTAGGTATCGTGATGTAGGCCTAGCTAAGTGTGTGGCTTTCCTTCTTAGTAGAAAACTTAAGATTTTAACTCTGAAACGTGTATAATTTGCTAATTGTGTGATGTGAATGAATAGGGAAGGGGAAGCAGGAAGTGTTGGTGGTATTACGTAGTGGAGTCAAGTTTCTTAGGCTACCTATACTATAGTGAGGCACTAATCTGACACCATGTAGGAGACTTGAAACTTTCTCTAAAGGAGTGGACTTACTGGTCAGTTTATACCACCTCAGACAAGACCCCTAAAAGCAACCCAACTGGCCTGTGTTCCTCTATGTTGAGGAAGGCCTTTGGCACTTTTGGCTTTTGTTTTGTGGTGCTGAGGGTCAAGACAAGAAGGAACAGTTTTAAATAATGGGGTGATAGAAGGCCTCAGAGAGTAAGGAAAATACTTCAGTATATGGGGAACTGTTCTAGGAAGAGAAGAATGTGGGAGTTTGCAGACAAGCAGGGGTAAATGGGGAGGCTGTGTCTTCAAAAACCAAATGAAGGAGCTGGAGAGATGGCTCAGGGGTTAAGAGCACTGACTGCTCTTCCAGAGGTCCTGAGTTCAAATCCCAGCAACCACATGGTGGCTCACAGCCATCTGTAATAGGATCTGGTGCCCTCTTCTGGTGCATCTCAAAACAGCTACACTCTACTCATATAAGTAAAAATTAGGGGCTGGGGATTTAGCTCAGTGGTAGAGCGCTTACCTAGGAAGCGCAAGGCCCTGGGTTCGGTCCCCAGCTCCGAAAAAAAGAACCAAAAAAAAAAAAAAAAACCAAATGAAGAAACTATGTAATACACAACGATGTTTGTAGTCACATGTTTTATTTTCAGTATTCTTTTTTTCATTAATTTATTTATTGACTTTACACTATGATCACTGCCCATCTCCTCATAGTCCCCTATCTCTATTATTCTTTTTTTTTTTTTTTTTTTCAGAGCTGGGGACCGAACCCAGGGCCTTGCGCTTCCTAAGCAAGCGCTCTACCACTGAGCTAAATCCCCAACCCCTTATCTCTATTATTCTTAATATTTTTTATACTAACAATCAGAACAAGGAGTCTTACGAAAAATAATTACTCAAGTATCCTCTCCTTTCAACTTCTAGGGGGAAAAGTAATTTCTTCTGAGTTGCCCAATATTTCCTCTCCCTTCTTGCCTTGGCTGTCAAGGTTTTCAGTTAAATTCTACAAATGAATCAAAACAAAGGAGTTGAATAATAATCTAATTTTTTCTCATTTCCAACTTTCTGTTTATCTCCTGTTATTTTCCTGTATTTAGTTATAAAGTGCTTCAAAGCCTGTATGATTAACGTGAGAGACATGAACTAGTGCTGAGGTGAGACCATTACCTCTTGGTAGAGAGTGAGGCTACCAGTGCAGTCACAGTGACCAAAACTTCCTTGCAAAAGACTCAGGATGATGGGCGTGTTGGCCGGCAAAATAACTCAGTAGTTGACAGAGGCTAATGGAGCCCTCCACACCCTGACCAACGTAACTGTTATGGTTCATTTTGGAGGTGGAGGCAGCCTTGACCCTGTCTGCTTGTCATTATGAGTGTGCTCCTGCACTGGCACACTTAGGGGCCAGGGAGCTGGCTCAGTGGTTAAGATTTTGCTGTACAAATAAGACCAGAGTTAGGATCCCTAGAACTACATAAATACTGGGAGGGTGGTGGTATTGGCCTGAAATTCTAGAGGAGAGATCCTCAAAGCAAACTGGCTATTGAGACTAGCTGTATCAGCAAGCTCCAAGGTTGCTTAGGAGACCCTACCCTGTCTTGATGAAAAGTATGGACCAGCAATCAAGCTCTGATCTTGACATCAGTCTTGGGCATCCATATGTAGACATGCACACCACAGACACACGAAAATGGAAAAAGAAAAAACGAGAACCCCTCACCCTTGAAGGTAACCCCAAGAAAAACTGAATGGACTTCAGGGATCTTTCTCCTCCAGGGTCTTGATTTCCTTGGTCCTGTCATGGCCTTCATGAGTTCTGTAGCCAGTCACTGCTGTGAATCCTCCCTGTGCCCTCTTCTAATATGGTGTGCATGCAAAGTGCCCATATACATAGAATACAGTTTAAATACATTTTAAAAATAAGCAAAAGACATTAATGCATTTTTTCAAAAATTTGTTTACATGGTCAATAAATACTTTTAAGATGTCCAACATTGTCATCAAGCAGAAATGATACATACATACCCTAAGACCACAATGATACCACTTCAACTTCTCTAGGATGGCTATAATCAAAAAGCCAGTAACATGTTGTAAGGACTTACCAACTTGTGTAACTCTCATCTATTCCTGGTAGTAATGTAGAGTAATTCAGACCTTTTGCGTTAGTCTGGCCTTTGCTCCAAACGTCAATCACAGGACTGGAGAAATGGCTCAACTGTTAAGAGTGGTTGATGCTCTTTCAAAGGACTTAAGTTCAGTTCCCAGCACCCACATCAGGTGACTCACAAGTAGTTGTGTATAACTCCACCTCCAGAGGATCTCTATTCACCGCCTTGGGCAACACTTGAAGATCATTTTAGTTGGATGGTAGGGGCATGCCTGTAACTGCAACATTTGTGAAGCTGAGGTCGGAGGATTGTGAGATTAGCCTAAGACACATGAAACCAGTTCTCTATAATCCTGGTCTACTGTTTGTGATCCTACTTAGTGATTAAGATAATAGAGAAAAGAATGGCTGCTGAATTGAAGACAAGGTTATTGGTAGTCTTTTGAAACACAGTCTCTCTGGATTTAATAAAAAGAATATGACTAGAGCTGGCTGAGGGGCTTGGAATACAGTATGTAGCTCAGTGTGTAGAAAATATGCTTAAGCCAAGTGGGGTTCTGCTTAAATGACCCTGCTTAGGTCAACCCTCAGCAAACACACCCCTGCCCACCCCTCTGAGTTAATTGACAAAGATTTATGAAGAAACAGTGACTACAGTCTTTATAGATGTTTGCTGAGGGGAGGAGTGGGTAGGATATATCTCAGTGGTAGAAATCTTGTTAGACATACTTAAACATACTTAAAGCCATGAACTCAGTTTTTAACACTGTTAAAAAAGCATTTGCTAAGAGGTACTTTTGTTTTAAACAGACAAAAGCTTCTAAAATTATGTAGACCAGAATAGTTAACAATTTTAACAAAGTACACTAAGAAGAATTAGCCACATGATTTAAAAGCATTTAACAGCAGTAAACCAAGACAGTGTGATAAAAAGGAAGCCACAGACACATAGAGTATTAAAACAGAATAAAGGGATCCAGGAAGCTGGTTCAGTGAATAAAGGGGCTTGCCACCAAGCCACAACTGAATTTGATCCCTTGACCCACAAGGAAGGAGAGTACCAACCCCTGCAAGTGGCTCTGTTACCTCTACACATATACCGTGATGCACACATGTCCATCTATGTGCCCTCGGCATAGAAGAGGGTATCAGATTTCCTAGAACTGCAGTTAAAGGAGCCTCCTGGGTCCTCTACAAGAGCAGCATGCTCCTAACTACTGCTGATCCATGTTGCCAGCCCCAGCGTGTAGAAAGCATGCAGAGAACTATTTATATAAAAAATAAGGGAAAGGCAAAAGAGTGAAATCTGAGGGGCTGAGGGGGAGCCTGTTTCTATACATTATAGCTTTAGGAGACCTCATATTTATTATAAGCATCAGTACTATAGCCGGGAAGATATCCA
The DNA here is from genome assembly GCF_021556685.1 of Rattus norvegicus. Classification (NCBI taxonomy): domain Eukaryota; kingdom Metazoa; phylum Chordata; class Mammalia; order Rodentia; family Muridae; genus Rattus; species Rattus norvegicus. The sequence continues at coordinate 32,519,616 of NC_141539.1, read as the reverse complement.
TGTATTCTAACCCTATGCCTGCCTACTACCTAGCAACATGTCCCTTTACCTGCTATTTTAGCCTTGCCATGGCTGCTCCTGCGCCATCAGCGTCCTCGGGGTGATTCCCCTGGCAACCTGCCCATGGCAATCCTCACTCTCTCTGGTCGTTTTCCTCTATCCAGCTATGGCTAATCATCTCTTTATTAACCAATCAGAAGTGATAGAACACAATTTTTATACAACATTGAGACAGGAGATGCTTGGCAATGTAACCAGATCTCTGTGCACAGAAATCAGCATCTGAACACAGTGCATAAAACTATCCCCAACATAGCACTAATATCCAGCCTTGGTTTTGCTTTTATGCTACCATTGATATGTTTGGATTACTTTTTTTTTTTTTTTTTTTTTTTTTTTTTTTTTTTTTTTTTTTGGTTCTTTTTTTTCGGAGCTGGGGACCGAACCCAGGGCCTTGCGCTTCCTAGGTAAGCGCTCTACCACTGAGCTAAATCCCCAGCCCCTGGATTACTTTTATGGGCTAAGCATGGTGGTGCACACCTTTAATCCCAGTAATTGGAAGGCAAGACAGGAGAAATCTCTTAAGTTTAAGGTCATCCTAGTCTGCATAGCAAAGTCCAGGCCAGCCAGGACTAAGTAATGAAGTCTTGTCTCAACAGAACAGAGTGGAGGGGAGGTAATAGCTCTTTTTTTTTTTTTTTAAGGTTTTTTTAATTTATTTTTTTAAGATTTTATTTTATTGTATGAGTACACTGTTGCTGCCTTCAGACACACCAGAAGAGGTCATCAGATGTCATTACAGATGGTTGTGAGCCACCATGTGGTTGTTGGGATTTGAACTCAGGACCTCAGGAAGAGCAGTCGGTGCTCTTAACCACTGAGCCATCTCTCCAGCCCGGTAATAGCTCTTTTAAGAACACACAACTTGGGGTTGGGGATTTAGCTCGGTGGTAGAGCGCTTGCCTAGTAAGCGCAAGGCCCTGGGTTCGGTCCCCAACTCCAGAAAAAAAAGGAAAAAAAAAAAAAAAAGAACACATGACTTTTGTTCCAGCACTTAAGAAGCAGAGGCAGATGGATATCTGTGAGTTCAAGGCCAGACTGGTCTACAGAGTGAGTTTCCAGGACAGCTGGGACTATAATATGAAACTGCCCTCCCCAAACAAACAAATACATAAATAATTTTTAAAATTGCTTTTACAAAAAAAGGCAGGCACTGGATCTGATTCCCTCTTCTTGTCTCTGAAAGGCACCAGGCAGTCATGTGATACATATGTATTCATACATATTACACATTAAAGTAAAAATACGATAAAGATACAGAGAGGTGGGGGAGGGGACTGGAGAGATGGCTCAGTAATTGGATTAAGAGCACTGGCTTCTCTTCCAGTGGACCCCGGTTCAATTCATAACACCCTCATGGCAGCTCACAGCTATCTATAACTTGAGTACAAGAGGGATCTGATGCCCTCTTCTGGCTTCCATGGACACAAGACACAGGTGTGGCACATAGACATGCTTGTAGGCAAAACACTCACATACAGAGAAGTAAAAATAATTTTTAAAAAAAATTTAAAAACAGGAGGTGGAAGTGTGGGGAGGTGAGGGTGTAGCACAGTGATAGGGGTCCTTGGCCAGCATGTGCAAGACCAGAGGGCAGTCTGCATGAGCGGGTTAAGAATAAACAGTTATCTTTACAGTTTTTATAAATGATCCTAAAAGTTGTGATCTTTAAATGATCTAAAAATTTCACGTGGTTTTGTGTTGTTACCTTATGGAATTAAGAATGTGAATAAAATGGATCCAGGAGTTTTTATATGGCTTGTGGATATTTACTAAATAATTCCAAAACATTTTTTGTCAGCTCTTACTATTTTTCCTTTCAGCTCAGTATGAGTAGGTCATTAATTTCCTCCAACTGTGAAGTGTGGAGTTTATAATAATAATTTCCTTTTTGGTTCCTGTGATGCTGTTACTGTGGAGGCTGATGCAAGAGATATTAATGAGTTCAAGTTTTCTTAGTTTGAGCTTAGCTTGTCTCAAATAAAGGAGTTAAATGAGCGCTTGTTCTGTTTTCCTTTGTGGTAAATAGTGAATTTTAAAGTATATTTTTACTACTATTCTATCTTGTTCTTTATTTGAAGTGTTGTGATATTAAAGTGCTTAATACAATTATTGATGGTCTATTTCAGGGACACAGCAGGCCAGGAACGATTTCACACCATCACAACCTCCTACTACAGAGGAGCAATGGGCATCATGCTAGTGTATGACATCACCAACGGTAAAAGTTTTGAAAACATCAGCAAGTGGCTTAGAAACATAGATGAGGTAAGACATAGCAGGAGCTTGTGCCTTCCCTCCCTAAACATCTGAGTAGTTTATCTTAAAAATTTATTCAATAAGTCTATATATTTAAGATAATAAAAATTACCAGTGGTTTTCATGAGTCTTTTCTCTAAATGAATTCTCAGTGAATTTTTATTGAGCTATTAAAAAAGGTTTTTAATTAGTAGTTATAGAGTCATATTGCTCCAGACTTTTGAAATGTTTAGTATTAAGACCCTGCCTGTCAGGGCATACATGTAGGGTCAGAAGACAACCTCGTAGAGTCTGTTGTCTCGTTACACTTTTGTATGGCTTTAGGAATGCGGTTCATGTCCCCAGGCGACACAGCAAGCACCCTGAACCACTGGACCATTTCATGCCTTGAGCTCTGTATACTCTGAGTGATAAATAGGTGATTGCGAGTGTCATCTGTTCTGTGGGCGGCCTTCTTGTTGTCTTTTGAGAGGTCTCATATATTTCAGGCTGGCTTTGAACTCGCTTAGGATAACTTCTAATCCTTTTGCCTCTTCCAGTTATGTGTTGCTAGGGATTGAGCCCAGGGCTTCCTGTACACTGGGCAAGCAGTCTCCCAACTGAGCTGTCTCCCAATCCTTCTCACTGTTTGGTAGCAGAAAAGAAAAATGAGGGTGGCTAATGGATCATCAGTTGAGGAATCGGCGCCGTATCCCAGAGTATGGTAGAGGCTCTGCCAGGCTCGAGAGTCAAGAGTGCCGTGCAGTTAGCAAAGTTTACTGTGATTGCCTGTGAAGAGAGGTTGTTTCTTCTGTGTGAAGACATTCCCAATAAGATTTTTAAAATAATAGTGACCTATGCTTAAGGTCTTGGCATATTTGAGCTTCATGTATGGCCTTCCTCCTTTCCCAGATATTAGCTTGTAATTTTCTGGAAATTTTATTGCTTAAACTTCATTTATAGTGGAAATGTCCCTTAGCTCTCTCCACAGTGCTTGTGATGTGTGGTTTTACTTGACAAGTCTGTAATCCTATCTCATGTGCTTCAGAAATCACCCTGTGATGTTGCTTACAGAAAAAAATGGCAGAAACAGGTGGAAGGTTCCTTAGAATAAAGTAATTTAAAAGCCATCCAAAAATCCCAGGCATGGTGATGATGCCCAGCACTTGGGAGGCAGGAGCAGGCAGGTCTCTCTGAGTTCAAGGCCACCAAAGCTGTATAGTGAGAACTTGTCCTTAAAAAAGAAGCCACAAACCATGTATAACAGTTGCTAAGATGCTTAACTGAGACTCTCGACATCATGCTAACAGTTAGCTATGCACAATCCTTTCTTCAGGTGCCTCATTTCTATTAACTTCTGTGCTTAAATGTGTTAAAATCTCTTTTTTTTTTTTTTTCTTTTTTTCGGAGCTGGGGACCGAACCCAGGGCTTTGCACTTCCTAGGCAAGCGCTCTACCACTGAGCTAAATCAGCTAAATCCCCAACCCGTGTTAAAATCTCTTAATGAACTTCAACTCCGTTTCACACATTTCACACTGACTTGTCCCCAGATTCTCTATTTTAAAAGACTTATTTTTACTTATGTGAGTGCACCTATATGAACAAATACCACATCTTTGGGGGTGCCTCTAATGTCAGAAGAGAGTATCAGATAACCCTGAAGCAGGAGTTCTATGTGGTTGTGTTTGACTGCTGTGGGTGCTGGGAACTAAACTTGTGCACTCTGGAAGACCAGTGAGTGTTCTTAGCTGCTGAGCCTTCTTTCTAGCCCAGAGGTGAGAGAAGCTGTTTTTGCCAGGTTATGCTGAAATTCTAACGAATGAAGAGTTTTAATGCTGTTTTGACTTTGCAGAGAAGCAAGGGTCAGTTATTCATTAGGTACTTTTCTTTTCCTTAGTTTTAGCATAGGCAGATCTCTTGCTTCATATAAAAGGGATAATGATTAGGAACAAAGGCCGAGCCAAGATCATAACTATTCAAAGATTTCCCACACCAGTAGGAATGTTTGACTAAATAAGAAGTATGTCCTTGTGTGTTGCCACTGTTGGTGGCAGGCTAGTACACTGTACTGTGAGGAGCCAGGTCCACGCCCAAGTTTCTTGGGGTGTGTGTGTGTGTGTGTGTGTGTGTGTGTGTGTGTGTGTGTGTGTGTGTACGCACATACACTCACTGTGTAGACCTGGCTGGCTTTGACATTAGTAGGGATCTCACCTGCCTCTATCTTCTGAGTGCTGAGATGAAAGTCATGTACTACTACACCCAGCCTCCAGTTTAGACATTGGTGGAAATTCTATCCTAGTCCTTAGTTAAAGTTTATGAAATTATTTCTTTAAACTCATCAGTTTAGGGGTTGGGGATTTAGCTCAGTGGTAGAGCGCTTGCCTATCAAGCGCAAGGCCCTGGGTTCGGTCCCCAGCTCCGGAAAAAAAAAAAAGAAAAAAAGAAAACTCATCAGTTTAGTGGTTTTGGGGGTAGGGTTTGTTTTGTTTTGTTGATTTTCTTTTGGTTTGTTTTGGGGTTTTTTTGGGTGTTTGTTTTGGGTGTTTGTTTTTTAGGTAGGTTTCTGTAGCTTAGACTAGCCTGAAAGCCATTATATATATAGACCAAGACGGCCTTGATCTTGTGGCAATCCTCCTGCCTCCACCTTCAGAATCCTGGAATTTTGAGTTTGTCTTTAACTAATTTAGATGAGTTTGAGATCTCCTTATAGCAGTGTAGCTACTAGGGATGACAAGGGCTCTGTCTTAAGGTGTGTATATACATGGTATATCACCACAGTCTGGTCAGCCTGAATTAGATATGTGTAAGTGATCTGTTTTCAGATACTACCTGTATATAACATTTGGAGTGGATCTGTCTTAGGGATTGTATGCCTTTTGCTAGGTGGTTTATGAATTTTAGGCCTTTTTTTTTAAAGATATATTTATTTATTTTGTGTATATGAGTACACTGTAAATTCAGACACACCAGAAGAGGGCATCAGATTCCATTACAGATGGCTGTGAGCCACCATGTGGTTGCTGGGGATTGAACTCAGGACCTCTGAAAGAGCAGTCAGTGCTCTTAACCACTGAGACATCTCTCCAGCCCGAATTTTAGGTCTTAACAAGGCTAGTAAGATAGCTTAGCAGTTGAAGTGTGTGCTGTGCACACATGAGAACTAGGTTCATTCATTCATTTCTCTAGCAACCATAAAAAAATCAGGTGTGGCAGTGTAGGATTTTATTGTTTATTAGTTTGAGTGTTTAGCTGGCTTGTCTGTGCACTACTTGTATGCAGTACTTGTAGAGGCCACAAGAGCGCATCAGATCCCCTGGAACTGAAGTTACAAACAGTTGTAAGCTACTATGTGGGTTCTTAGAATTGAACCCAGGTCTTCTGGAAGAGCTGTCAGTGCTCTTAACCACTGAACCATCTCTCCAGCCCATGTGTAGGCTTGTGATACCTGCTCTGGGAGGTAGAGACCGGGAACCCCAGGACTCACCCATTGGTCATCCAGTCTAGCCAGTCGATGGTTCCAAATCCAATGAGGGACCCATGTGTGGGTCTGTGTCCCTGCACTTACACATATACCACATGCACAGCTACATAGAAAACATGTGAATTTAAGAAACATACTATCATATTTAGAAAATATTAAGTAATCATTCATGTTAGTGTGCAACAGTAATAATCTTTTCCTGTTTCAGCATGCCAATGAAGATGTGGAAAGGATGTTACTAGGGAACAAGTGTGACATGGACGACAAGAGAGTTGTACCGAAAGGCAAAGGAGAGCAGGTACGTGTGAGCAGAGTGAGCTCCCATGACAGTGGCAGGGGTCTGCCTGCTGGGACAGTAGTGCCACCCCACTGAGCAGCCCTACTGGGGTCTTCGAAAAGTGCTTATGGAAACACAGCTTACCCTGGAAGAGACTTTCCCACTGTGTCACTGACATCTGTGCCTGGTATTTGCTAGCTTTATGTAAGCCCAGTAAGAGAAATGTGTCAGCAGCTGTTATTTTAATCTTAGAACTTTAATATGTCAGTTATTAAGATTCTGAAGTTTGTAACTGATAGACTGTTACGGGCAAGCAGAAATTGGGTGTATCATGCTGAGCTTCTAATGTAAGGACAACATATCTGATGTAGGCTATCTCAAATAAACGCTTGCGATAGGTAGGGAGAGGGTTGTTTTTATTACCTACCTTTCTTTTTAAGATCTTGACTCCTTAAAATGGTCTGTCACGTTCTAGTTGACACCACCACTACTTTTGGCGTACCATAATTGTTTTCCTCTAACATGTTACCGCCATAGTTGGCTGCCCACATTTGGCAGTTGCATAACATTTTTTTTCTTCTATTGTAGATTGCAAGGGAGCATGGTATTAGGTTTTTTGAGACTAGTGCAAAAGCAAATATAAACATCGAAAAGGCGTTCCTCACATTAGCTGAAGACATCCTCCGAAAGGTAAGTTCCTTATGCAGCAACACTTCTAAATCATTTTGTCCTTTTGTTGGTGGTAGTGGTAGTTTTTGGTTTGCATATACCTTTGGCTGGCCTGCAACTCTTGATTTTCCTGTCCTAGCCTTCTGTATGCTGGGATTGTCCCACCACCCTGTTCTTTGTCTCCTTAAATACAGTAACTACATAGAAAATCTTCAGTTTTGATGCTGTTGTTCCTAAAATATTGTCAATAACTGATCCTCCAGAATAAAGAAAGGAGCCTGTAGCTAGATGGCTAGGAAAGTGGTAGGTACTCACATTTGTCTCTGTTTATACTGCACCCCTTGACCTCAGCTCCCCACATCTGTTTGAATGTGTGATGTTGGTGGCCAAACCTGCAAAAAAGAAGTGAAATTGGAGCTGAGGGCATAGATTATTGGTTCTCAGCCTATGGGTTGTGACCCCTTTGGGGATCAAAGGACCCTTTCACAGGGATTGCATATCACATATCCTGCATATTAGATACTTATATTTTTAACAGCAGCAAAATTACAGTTATGAAGTAGCAATGAAAATAATTTTATGGTTGGGGTCACCACAACATGAGGAACTATACTAAAGGGTCACAGCATTAGGAAGATTGAGAGCCACTGGTAGAGATCATTGGTAGAATGATTGATTGCCTAGTATGTGGGAAATCCTAAGTTCAGTCTTTGAAAGAATGAGGGAAATTTAGTGTGCGTAAAGACAGGAAGGCCATTTATAGTATATTGAGCAATGAAAAACAGGTTGGAGACAAGTGTGAGGACATATTTCTACAACCCATCACTTAGGAAGATGATGCAGGTTCATTGTATATTGAGGCCAGCTTGCCAAAGAGAGATCCTGTCTCACATTAAAAAAAAAATAAATGGGGGCTGGGGATTTAGCTCAGTGGTAGAGCGCTTACCTAGGAAGTGCAAGGCCCTGGGTTCGGTCCCCAGCTCCGGAAAAAAAAAAAGAAAGAAAGAAAGATCATGTGAAAGAGTGTGGTTTCATCTAAAAAGTGTATGGTACCAAATGTGTAACACAGAGAGTTATATATAGCAAAGGTTGTTCTGGAAAGGGAGATTCTCTTAAAAATCTCTATATTATGTAAACATTTTAAAGTACTGTTTTTGCTTTTTAAGTATTAATTGGGCTGAGAAATCAGGTCAATGCCAGAACACTTGGTTACTGTACCTGAGCCTCTGGGTTCTATGCTAGTTTAGTCTACATAGTTCCGTACCAGCCAGAGATGCAACAAGATAGACTGTCTCAGAGAAGAAAGGAACTTATAGCCCTTTATACATGAAAATGTCATGGAAACCCACTTCATTAGATAATCTGTTTCAGTGACGGAAAGACTTTGAAGTGAAGTACATTATTAGCACACACTTTGAATTCCAGCACTGGGATGGTTGAGGCAGAACTACATACTGAGACCAAGATTAGCCTGTGGACCATAGCGGGATCCTTGGGATCCTTTCCTTAAAAACAAAAACAAGCCACTGAGCATAGTGGTATACACATATGTGGATTTCTTTTCTTTTTTTTTATATTTTTTTTATTTATTTGAGTACACTGCAGCTGTCCATAAGCCACCATGTAGTTGCTGGGAATTGAACTCAGGACCTCAGAAAGAGCAGTCAGTGCTCTTAACCGCTGAGCCATTTCTCCAGCCACCCCCGCTCCCAATTCCCACCACCACCACCACCACCACCCCCCCCCCCCCCATGTATGTGGATTTCTACGAAAGGCTAACTGGGTCTACATAGTGAGTTCCAAGTCAGCCAAACCTACATACAGAGTGAGACCCTGTCTCAAAGTAAGAAAATAATAATAATAATCTTCACAAATTTAAAGAAGCTCTTGTTTCCTTTTCTGTTGGGTTAGAGTCTCTTTCCTGGCTGAACTGACCTCAGTTAAGTTAGAGAAAGACAGATTGTGAGAGGCCATGAATAAATTTGAATCCCACTTACCCAGGAGCTGTAAGTTCCTGGAGAAAGTGAGTTCTTGTTGTGTTTTCTTGATGTGGGCCTTATTTGAGCTGTTACTTGCTTTTTGTGTTTTCCTTAAAATCTGTCTAAAGAGCAAAGGCCATAATCAGGCAAGCTCACGGGTGTGGGGGACTTCATCCTGTTAGTGTAGATTGAGCTTGCTCCCTAACATTTACAGGGACGGATCTATCTTGAGGCAGCGAGAGTAGGCCAGACAAGAATCTCACTTCAGGTTTACCAGCCTTTCTGAGGACTGCCTAGGTTTTCAGAACATTGTGGTATTTTCCTTGTTCTGCCAAAGGCCTTTTAAATTGTTTCCATGAAAGTTAGGTTGTCAGTCACCATAGCCTTTACAGTTCTAGTTGTGATATTCTAAGATTTATGTTCAGAATAATGTCGGACAAGTGTAGAGTGACAGTGCAGAAATTCACCTGAGAGTAAAACAGTCAATGTTTTGGTGTGTCCCAAGTTTCCTGCCCACAGGAATTAGATAACTCATTTTGTCCCTCCCCTTCCACCTACTCGTGGTTGAGATGGCCCTTTCTAAAGCTTTGGCACAGTGATACAAACCAGTCTGAAAAGGCAAATATCTGAACAGAGAAAGGCGCTTGGGGTCTCTAATATAAGACATGGCCTAACAGTGGCTTTTTGTAAGTTATAAATTGCAAGGTTTTATTTGGCGGGGGCAGGGTTTGCAGAAGCTGCAGAGCACACAAACTCAGTCACTGAGCTTATTACAACAGGCATTTAACCCGCTGAACTCTCTCACCAGCCTTTCAAAACAAGGCACAGGTCTTGCTGTGTAGCCCAGACTGACCTAGAATTACTGTTCTGCGTTCTGGGATTACAGGCCTGTGCTGCCACAGCTGGCTTAGTAGTCCTTCTGTTCTAAGAACTCATAGGCCAGGGCAAAGAGGGTTTGAGATGCTTTATTAAGTGTTTTCAGGAGATGTCTGTCACACTTTACAGAGGAGTCCAACTAAAGGACCACAAAAAGCAGTTTTCAAATTATGACTTTGCATAGTGCAAGAATACCTCCTCGTGTGACTGTAATTGCCTTTTGCTGTTTAACCTGGTACTGCTGTGACTCTCTCCAGTTAGTCTGTTTTCATTTATGCAGTGTTTTCTCATGGTTGCTTGCTTCCTTGTATTGTTGCAGACCCCTGTAAAAGAACCCAACAGTGAAAACGTAGATATCAGCAGTGGAGGAGGTGTGACGGGCTGGAAGAGCAAATGCTGCTGAGCGCTCTCCCGTCCATCTGTTGCCATCCACCATCCGTTTCTCTTCTTGCTGCAAAATAAAACACTCTGTCCATTTTTAACTCTAAACAGATATTTTTGTTCCTCATCTTAACTATTCAGTCCACCTATTTTATTTGTTCTTTCATCTGTGACTGCTTGCGGACTATTATAATTTTCTTCAAACAAAAAAAATGTATAGAGAAATCATGTCCGACTTCATTTTCAGATGTTCTTGCTCAGCTCACCACTGCACTTCTGTTGTATTATAGTCCAGCTCTTATCAACATTAACTACAGCAATCATTTCAACTCTATTCTGCAAATTGTATAAGAATAAAAGTTAGAATTAACAATTTTATTTTGTACAACAGTGGGATTTTCTGTCATGAATAATGTGCTTGAGTCCTATAACCTATAGATGTGATAGCAAAGAAACACAAGCCAGGAAAACATTCATTTCCCCTGAATCAGTACGTGGGGTTAATTTTGTCCTGTGCCTTATGTGGAAAGGAACTACTTTGGTTTCTCTTTTTTGTTCGGTGGAAGCATGTGCAGGAGACATTTCATCCCAACATAAACCCGTTCAGATGCTTGTGGTTTGCTTGGCTGTATCTTTCACAGTAGTTAACCGAGGACAAAGGGTAATGCAGAAGTGATACTTGATTTCCAGTCTCATTCCCAGTGGCCTTGATATTTAAACTGATTCCCGCCACCAGGTCCTTGGGCCACTCTGTCCCTGCGTCTCATCTTTCTGCATGCTGCTTTGTTTGCCCCCACTACTCCTGGTATGAGTTATTTAAAAATGAAAGGTTTGTCAAGTTTAACATAAAGCACTGATTTACCTTGCTAAGTAAACAGAAAGATAAATTCTAACTGCCTATATCAGATGTCAGTTAATCGGTGTCAGCCCCTCATTTACTCTCTCCTAAAACCTGACCCGCAGTTTGCCTTCTGTTCCCCTCCCCCCTCCTGTCTATCCATGGAGTTTATGAAATGGAAGAGTTATTGCATGCACTAGTGTTTGGAGGGTGTTGTGGTTTGTCTCTAATTAGGTGTATATCCTATTCACTTTCCTAGAATAAGCCTCTTAACCTGAATGTGACTAGTCTCCATTATGGCGACTCCTCTGGCAGTTCAGTAGCCCAGGAAAGACTGGTTTTAAAAAGACCATAAAGAGCAAGGAGGAGTGGTCTTAGCGTTTGCCAAATGTATTGAGATTTGGCCTCTGAAGAACACTTTCGGTATTGTCTTTACTGTAAGATTTAGAAATACATCATAATATTATTAATTTCAAGTCCTATCTTTACATCCTCTCAGAAAACTTATTACCGTGAATTTTTTAAAAAAGAAAAAGGACAGCAAAAGGCTTCTCGTGTAAAGCTGAGCTCTCTGGCTCTGTCCGACCCCATCCTTCTTTCTCTGTTCTAGTTTGGCTTCATTGCTTCTCATTAGGATAGGGTAGGCGAAGTTCCCTATGCTGCTAGCATCCTAAGATGATACCTTTGTGGAAATAATTGTGAATAGCATGATTCATTTCAAGCAGAGGCTGAGTTTAGGACAGCAGCTACCATTGAGAAGATGTCTGTGACACGCATTTTAATGACCTCTTGGCTCACATAAACAATATAGGGACATATCTGCTAAAAGAGCCCATGGTCTTTTCAGATAGTGCCCTAAAGACAATTTTATATGCCTCACTGGTGGTTCTTAGGGTCCCCCTCACTTGACTCTATCATTGTTTACTAGTAAAAAGCAGCATTGCCAAATAATCCCTGATTTTCCACTATGAAAAATGCAATGTCTAAGCTTTTGAAGTTTGTAGGTTAAACCTACTGTTGTTAGTTAGATCTTTGCTGTTTGTGTTGCTTCCCTCTATCTGGATTGTGGCGGTCGCCTCTTTACTTTAAACTTTGTTTAACCCTTAATTCAGTGACTTAAGGTTTGGAGATACACACTGGGATTTTGGCTAACAGACTGACAGTTTTGTTGTTTGCATAATTATAATCGGCACTGTACAGAGAAAAGATATGGCCTCCTTTGTTAAATCTGCACTTTCTGAATATCAAAAAAAAAAAAAAAACCAAAAGGGAAATGGAGTATAAATCAATTTTTGTATAATCTGTTTGAAACCTGAGTTTTATTTGCTTACTATTAGGGCTTTGTCCCCTTTCTGTAAGTCTCTTGGGATCCTGTGTAGAAGCTGTTCTCATTAAACACCAACAGTTCAGTCCATTCTCTGGTACTAGCTACAAATTCGGTTTCATACTCTACTTAACAATTTAAATAAACTGAAATATTTCTAGATGGTCTACTTCTGTTCATATAAAAACAAACTTGATTTCCAACTGTGTGGTTTGGTTTTCATTTATTTTTGGAGATGGAGGGTTGCTCCTGACAACAGTGCAGGACGGCATCCTGCAAAGCAGGTAAAGAGAGAAGAACAACAACATTGTCAGCATCAGCATATGGAAAATAGGGGGCACTTGGAAGAACCTACAAGGAGCAGAGTCATCCTCTGACAGGAAGACTGCCCACGTCCTCTCACACGAGTGCAGTGAACCAAGGGCCAAGGGCACCCGGGTGGGCTCTCAGTCCTGAAGGGTGGCACAGCGGTGTTTAGACAGTGCCCATCCTCTTACTTGAAAACAGTATTTCCAGTCTCACATAAGCATTGGCAAGAAGTAGTGCTTAATTAACCCTGTGCTAAAGCCTGGTCAGTAGAGAGAGGATAGCTGCTTGTCTCTGCTAGAGAGCGGTATAGGGGTGTTTCGCGTTTCTAAGTCACCAGAGTGTTTTCAGTACTGCTCTGCCTTTTCTCCCTGAACCCACATAATTCCTGCTGATGTCTAGGGTTGATAGCCTATGGTCCCTTTGAAACTGGTGTAGGAAAAAAGGATCTGGTCTCTGCTCATAAACCCACCATCTCAGGAAGCAAAAGTAATCTGATAGCTACCACTTGGAAGGTATAGGCAGAAGGATCAAGAATTAAAGTAAGGGCTAGCCTCATTTTTATAGGAAGATCTGGGCAGCCTGGACTGTCAGTGTCAAGACCCAGTGTCAAAAAGTAATTGCTGGGGGTTGGGGATTTAGCTCAGTGGTAGAACGCTTGCCTAGGAAGTGCAAGGCCCAGGGTTCGGTCCCCAGCTCTGAAAAAAAAGAACCAAAAAAAAAAAAAAAAGTAATTGCTGGATATTGACTCATGCTTTAAATCTTACTGGGGCAGAGGCAGGGGGTCAAGCCTACATGTGAGACACTGTCTCTAGGGTTTTTTTTCATAAGCTTATTAACTAGGAGTTTATGCAAGAAGGGCCAGGTAAGTGCTGAGTTGAAAGTAGACAGTTTTGGGGTTTCTCTAGGAAGCACATGCATTGGGTCTCAGCGTGTGTATGCTGGCAGACTGTTGTAAAGATGGGCATTGTAAACGAACATAGCTTTTATGAGAAGACCAACTAAGTGGACTGATAGGCAGTGGGGGGTTACAGTGGTGAGAGCAGTCAGGAAAGATGTCCAGGCCCAGTGTGGTGGCTCACACATGTAATACCAGAGCTGGGATGAGGAGGCAGGAGGCTAGCCTGGGCCTGATTCTTAAGACAGCTTTAATAACTCTTCCACTCCACCTGCCCCCCCCCCCAAAACTCTCACAATAACACAAAAAAAAACAAAAAACCTGTCTCTGTGGCTTGGATAAGGAGTGTGGACTGCCCAGGCCATCGAGAATTGAATGGAGCCTGCCTAAATGGTGGCAAAGTTTGCTGGGCTGGTGAAGCAGAAGGAGGTCTTATGACCCTACTTAGTGTAGGAACTTCCAGTGCCCGTCACCTAGTTTTATTGGGTTACTATTGATGTTTGTCTAAGTCATCTTGTGGCAGAAAGTAAAGCTGTGTTGGTTTTTTTTTTTTCTTCAGATCTTTTAGGGTGGGCTTCTGAAGTTACCCCCCAGAAAATTGGTAGTGGATAATGGTAGTAAAAATGGCTCCAAAGGTGAAGAGATACGGCTTGTGCCAGCTTTGTGGGTGGACTCGGCATTTGTAATTGACTGACTTTAGTCCAGTGTGACTTGTAGGGGAGTGAGGGGTGCAAGCAAAAGCACATTTTGCTTGGGGACCGATTCAAGGTGGGATTTCCAGCCAAGATGCATAGGTAGGCCATGCTTCCCACAGCTTATAATTTGTAAGAGCAGTTAACTGTGGAAGAGAAGTAGTGCGAGACTCAGGGGCTCTCACCATTAAGGGTTTGGGCTACCATGTGATACTGTCCCCATTGCTTGTGTGTCATTCATTGGATACCTATGAGACAGGGATGAGTATAGCAGTGACATTTCTATACTACCCAGAAATGGTGACATTTACACAATTAAGATGATCTGACTTGCTATAGATAGAATTTTTGCTTCATGGGGAAATTTGGTATGCTCATTAGCTCTCATTAGAAAATAGAGTAGTCGGGGTTGGGGATTTAGCTCAGTGGTAGAGCGCTTGCCTAGCAAGTGCAAGGCCCTGGGTTCGGTCCCCAGCTCTGAAAAAAAGAAAAAAAGAAAATAGAGTAGTCAGTTTGATTAAACAGTCCAGTGAGATGGCGTTGGGTTTCACATAGCCTACTATGGTCTTGAACTCACTAGGTAGCCATGGATGGTCTTGAATTCTGCCTCCTAAGTACAGTGGTTATAGGTGTGCAACACAATGTCTGTTTCTGCAGTGATGGAGACTGAGCCACATGCATACACGTACACAAGTACCCCGACAGCTGACCTGCACCCCAGCTCTCTAGTGACCTTTGGAGTATAGGAGTTCAGTGTTAATAAAGATGACCGGACCCATTCACATCAGACATAGGTGTGCAGGTAGCAGAGCCAAGGTTGTTCTATGACAGGACTCGGAGACCATCCCACCTGTGCCTGAAGTGTAGCTTTGAAGTCTTGTGTCACATTGTGAACTGCAAATAATCTGGGCCTTGGAGATTTTTATTTGGAGATGTTTGTGTTTTAATGTGTATGAGTGTTTTGCCTGTATGTATATCTGTGCACCATGTATGTGCAATGCCTGAGGAAGCCAAAAGAGGCCATTGGAACCTCTGGGACTAGAGTTTTCAGATAGTAGTTCACCACTCTGTGGGTATTGGGAATTGAACTCAGGACCTCTGGAAGAGCAGACAGTGCTTTTAATTACTGAGCCATTTCTCTAGCTTCCTTATTTTTAAAAACAGCCTCACAGTGTAGTGCTGGCTGGCTTGAAATCTACAGAGATCTGCCTGGCTCTGTCTCCTGAATGCTAGGATTAAAGGTATGTGCTACCATACATGGCTGGGCCTAGAAAATGGAAGGCCAAGTTGCAGTGGAACTGTGGTCTGGTAGTCATGGAGGGACTGTCTTGCAGGAAAGTCTACTGTGTGTGTGTGGGGGGGGAACGGTTATTCACCCACCTGAGCACAAGCTTAGCCCTACTCCCGCCCCAGAGGTGTCTAAAGAGCACTCAGGAAATGAGTATTCAGTAAGAGCTACTTTAAGGAGCACCTTAGATAGAGATAGAACTCACTTCTGACTTAAGCCGTAAAATGTTCATGTGGAAAGGAACGTGGGTTTTTTTGAAACGTTTTTTCAGGCTTGGTAGCCCCAATGTAGCTCAAACTGGCCTTGAACTTATGGCTTTCTGCTTCTGCTTCCTGAGTGTCAGGCTTGTAAGTGTATACTAGCATACCTGACTGTTGTGTGTGATCACTCAGAGCACTCTCCTTCTGTGTTAGTTACTGTTCTGTTGCTGTGTTATGACCCAAGACAATTTAGAAAGCATTCAACTGGGGGTTTGAGCAGTTACTGGGAACTCATACCTGGTCTGCAAGCCACTGGGCCTGGCAAAAGCTTTTGAAAATTTTTTTTTTCTCGGAGCTGGGGACCGAACCCAGGACCTTGCAGTTGCTAGGCAAGCGCTCTACCACTGAGCTAAATCCTCAACCCAAGCTTTTGAAATTTTAAAGCCCACCTTCAATGACACCTCCTTTGACAAGGCCACACCTCCTAATCCTTTACAAACAGTTCCACTAACTATGGACCAGGCATTCAAACGTGAGCCTTTGGGAACCATTCTCACTCAGACCACCACACCTCAAATTCCCACTCTCTAGTTTAACATTTACTCAAGCTCGAAATATAAAAAGAGAGCTCTAGATGATTCAGAGAGTTCAGTCTCTAGCGTATGCTAAATGGGAACGCAGTGTCAGTGTTTCATATTGTACATTCCGCCCCACCCCACAAAATAAAACAATCTCAGCGACCATAATAGCAAGCCCTGTGGGCCCCACATACCACAGAAACATTTGAGGATTGGTGAGGTGGCTCAGACAGTGAAGGTGTTTGCTACCAAGACCTGAGTTTGATCCCCGGGACTCATGCAGTGGGAAGGGAGAACTGACTCCTTCGAGTTGCTTTATCACCTCCGTGTGAGTGTGATGGCACATGCGCACACACACAATTAGAAACAATTTTTAAACTTGATCTTAACAGGGCTGGAGAGATGGCTCAGCGGTTAAGAGCACCGACTGCTCTTCCAGAGGTCCTGAGTTCAATTCCCAGCAACCACATGGTGGCTCACAACCATCTATAAAGAGATCCGATGCCATCTTCTGGTGTGTCTGAAGACAGCTACAGTGTACTTATATAAATGAATAAATGAATAAATCTTTAAAAAAAAAAAAAAACTTGATCTTAACAAATTTTAGGTTGTCAAAGTTCTCCCAAAGTCCCAACCAAAAGCAGAGCCAAGCCACTGACCGAGAGCTATATGGTGGCTGCATGTGTGCAGGAGAACATAGTGCTCACAGCTTCCAAGCTGCATGGAGAGCAGAGGCCTGAACACAAGGCTTGGCACACTAAATGACACTAAAGTGAACGGTTGCCAGGCATCTCCTATCTCCAGCTGTAGTCTTGTCTGCCCTTCTAAGAATGGATCGGTAACCTTCAGTATGCCAGATCTTCAGCAGCAAAAAGATGCCACTTGAAGTGTTTCAGAGGTCCCCTGCAGGCTTTGGGGTGCCTGACTAAGAAGTTGCAGGTGTCACTGCCCTCTTATTTTCTCACACACTTCTAAGTGCTAGTTAAGAGGTTGCTTGGTGGGGTTGGGGATTTAGCTCAGTGGTAGAGCGCTTGCCTAGCAAGTGCAAGGCCCTGGGTTCGGTCCCCAGCTCCGGAAAAAAAAGAAAAGGAAAAAAAAAAGTTGTTTAGTTACACCTTAAAGGCTCTCAGTGGGCTTGGGGGCCGGGGCAGCTGAGGGGGGCTTGCAGAGCAAGAAGCAAGTCTTGAGGGCTAGACCCTCCCTCGGGCCTCACCTATTTTAGGCAGGAATGATTCCCTCTGGCTAGAGATAGTATTTCCAGTTGTGGGAGGTCTCTGGAGGGAACTCCCTGTTAGGGCAGAAGCTTCATGCATGGAAGTCTACATCTGTTTCCCAAGAACTCCCTGCCAGTAACCTGGGGCTTCTCAGGCCTTTTTTGAAAGCCCCTGGAGAAGGCCTACATTACTGAGACAAGCTGGGTTCTGATTGGCTGATTGTGTGCACACAGGTGAGACTTGGGGCAAAAGCTGTTGAACCAGGCTTTCCATTGGCAGCCAAAAGTGGGAGGTGCTACAGCAGAAGCTGGGAGTCAGGGTGAGAGGGCTGTTTCTTTTGGGCTGCTACATGGACAGCTGTTAGAGAACCTGGGCAAGAAGCTGCATCAGATACCCCTCCTGTATCTCCCCTGAGATTATACACATAAACACAACACCTGGTTTCTTGTTTTTATTAATTTATATGAATCTGTGTATACACATGCATGTTGATGCCTGTAGAGGCCACAAGAGAACGTCCAATCTGGAGTTGCGTAGTGACAGGAGGCTGTGAGCTGCCCCATCGGTGCTGAGAACTGAACTCAGGTCCTCTGCCAGAATAAGTGTTCTTAACTCCCAAGCCACCTCTTCAGTCTCTGGGTTTGTTTTTATAATAAAGTACTGGCGGTGTTAAAGTTTCGTTTCTTGGTTTTCTTCTTTCCCTCCTTCCTTTAGGGCTATTTATTCATTTATTATATATAAGTACACTGTAGCTGTCTTCAGACACACCAGAAGAGGGCATCAGATCCCATTACAGATGGTTGTGAGCCACCACGTGGTGGGTGGGATTTGAACCTAGGTCTTCTGGAAGAGCAGACAGTGCTCTAACCGCTGAGCCACCTCTCCAGTCCCTGTTTTCTGGTTTTCATTTCATATAAGCTAGGCAAGGATGTTACCAACTGAACAACTTCCCCAGCCCCTACAATAAACAGTACTTTTTAAAAAATTGTTATTACATTTATTTGTATGTGTACATGCTAATAAATACTTTTTAAAAAATATATTGTCATTTTATTTATTTGTGTATGTGTGTGTTCTCATGATGTGGAAGTCAGAGGACAACTTACAGGAGTCAGTTCTCTTCCACCTTGTCAGTTCTGGGGATCAAACTCGGTTTATCAGACTGGGTGGAGAAGCTCCTTTACCCACTGAGCCACCTCACCAGCCCAGTGGATACTTCTGAGGCCAGGCCTGGGAAGATCAAATGTGCGGTCTGGTTCCAAATGCCACAGTACAGGAAATTTGAGGATACTGGAAATTTGAGGACACAGGAACAGATTCAATTACATCAATCCAAACCCTTCGCAGGACTTTTGCCTCTCCAAGTGACTGTGGTTGCAACAAGGTAAGCAAGTGAAATGTGATGTGTTTAGAAAATTCAGGAAATGACTACTCAAAAGGGAGGATGGGGCTGTTGGCTGTTGGCAAGTGGGTGTGGGTCTCCAGAACAGCCAAATTCTGTTTGGCATAGATGTTGCCCTCCCTCCCCCGTAACAATTTATTATCTATACTTCTTAGTTTTTCCAGAGTCAGGGTCTTGGTATATATCCCATGCTAGCTCAGTGTTGGGATCAGAGCTACCACATCTGGTTTACACGTTTGTTTTATATGCGTTGTTATACATGTAGTCAGTCATAGCTAGGCATGGTGGTCCATGAGGCAGGAGGATAGACACAGGTTGGAGACACAGGTTGGTGAGCAGTTCTTGTCCAGCCAAGGCTACAGAGACCCTGCTTCAAATAAAACTACCCAGTCATCATAAGGGCTGTGTGGGGGGATGGGGAGTTTACACTGAGAAACTTATGCTACCAGAGCCCAAGCCCTTCTGGCGATGAAGGCTGTGTGGCCTACATTTCTCTCTTGCTATTGTTTCTGGTTCAGAGTCCCATGGTTATGTTAGTTGATAAAGCCAAATTTCGTGCCTAGGTGCCAGGGAAGTAGGAAAGGGTGTGTGTCGTGACTTCCAAGTAATGGAACGTGGGCTAGCGATAAGAGTGGACAGAGTGACAAATGGCCTCTGTGCTGGCACTGCTCAAACCTAATTGCATATTAGTCAGCTGGACAATGTCTTAAAAATCCACCCACCCGGGGGAGGGCAGTGAAATGGTTGAGCTATTTGCTCAAGCCTGATGACTTGGTGGTTCTTAGATCATTTGTCGGAGGACAGCTGACTCCTGAAAGTTATCCTCTGACCTCCACACACTGGCAAGAATGTGTGTCACTCACTCCTGTAGTGGTTTGGATGAGGATGGCCCTGTAGGTTTATAAATTTGATTATTTTATCCCAAGTTGGTAGAACTTTTGGGAAAGGGCTATGAGGTATGGCCTTAGAGAAGGAGGTGTGTTAGTGGGGTGTCCTTTGAGGTCTCAAAAGCCCTTACCATCATTCCCAGTTAACTTTCTACCTCATGCTTGTAGACCAAAATGGAAGCTCTCATCCACTACTCAGGGGCCATGCCTGCTTGCCTGCCTGGTGCCATGCAACCCCACATGATTCATGGACTCTAACACTCTGAAATGTAAATCCCAGATTAAACACTTTATTTTATAAATCGCCTTGATTGGGGTGTTTTATTATAGCAAAAGTAGTAACTAAGACACTCCCACGTAAATAAAATTAAAATCAATCAATGTAAAGCCCATCTCTGGCAGGTGATGCAGTTCAGTAGAGTGCTTGCCCAGCATGGACCAGCATGGCCCAGCATGGACCAGCATGGACCAGCATGGCCCAGCAGGCTTAAGGCCCTGGACTCAACCCCCAGAACCCAGAAGCCAAGTTATGATGGCGAGTGCTATAAACTCTCATCAAGATCATCCTTGGCAACAGAGCCAGTTCAAGGACAGCCTGGGCTATGTGAGAGTCTCAAGACCAGCCATCCAACAAAAGTGCACATACATGCACATACACAGCATGTGCACAAACCATACCAAGGTTGTACCCAGCCCATCTGAAGCAACATGCTGGGTTGAGACTCTAGGGCTAGTACTTTTTTTTTTTTAAACTTAGTGATCCCCATAGGCAGGCAGATTCATGAGTCAGCAGTGACACCCTTACTGCTAAGTGTTTTCTTCAGATTACCTGCCTTGGGAGCTCTCCCATCTAGAGAATGCAGTTTCTTCTTCAATAAACGATCGCAAAAGGAAAGAAAGAAGAAAGGCAGGAAAAGAGGGAGGGAAAAAACCCACGACCTTGGGGCTAGGGATATAGTACAGGTGATTGATCTTAGCATATTCCCTCGCTTCCAAAAGTGGGGTGCAGTGGTGAACCACAGAGTCTCAGTACAACCAGAACCCACATTTAAACAGCCCAGGTGAACGCGACCTGTATTACGAAGCTGTTTCTCCATGGCATCCCGTATCTCCTACCATCAGAGGACAGTGAGTCTGGCTTTCTTTTCTGCCTCCCACTGAGGAAAGTATGGCTGGCTTGTCATCTGGCAGCCTTGGTTTGAGCCAACTGTCCTTTGTAAGATTTGTGTCCTTACAATTCCTGATTGCAGTCCATCACCAAGGAGAAGTCAAGGCAGAAATGCCAGCAACTAGTCACATCATGTCCACAGTTGAGAGCAAAGAGGAGAGAGTATACCCCTATTGCCTGCTCTCTGCGGTCTTATTCTCAGCTAGCTTTCTTCTGTGGTTTGTGGTTCAGGACGCTCTGCCTAGGGAATGGTGCTACCCACAGTGGGCTAGGTCCACATCCCTCAATATTCAAGGCACCTCCCACAAACATTCCTCATTAAGGCGCTCTTTCCAGGTAGCTCTAGATTAGTGTCAACCTGACAATAAAACCCAGCACAGCTTGAGATAGTGTCTTATGTAGCCCAGGGTGGCCTTGAGCTCTCTGAGTGGCCAAGGGTGACCTTGAATTCCTGTTCCTCCTCCAGCTCACTCCTGGCTTTATTTTTAATGTTTTACTTTGAGATGAAGTCTTTGACTCTTAAGCTCAAGTAATCCTCAGTCTCCCAAATAGCTGAGGCTGTAAGGGTGACCGCTGTACCCAGCTTGAATTTCTTTGAAAAAGCAATTTCAATGATAACTCTAAAAGAACTTTAAAATCCAAGCCGCTGGGGGTTGGGGATTTAGCTCAGCTGTAGAGCACTTGCCTAGCATTCGCAAGGCCCTGGGTTTGGTCCCCAGCTCCAGGAAAAATCCAAGCCGCTGACCGGTCAAACTAACTACTGCCAGTCACTGGGTAAACTGACTCCCATAGATCTTAAATTCCTTATCTCTAATGGGGCCAGTGAGAGCGCTCGGCAAGTAGGGACCCTTGCTGCCGAGTCTTATGATCCAAGTTTGATCCCTGGAACTCACAGGTTGGAGGGAACTGCTGAAGTTTGTCCTCTGACCTGGCATTCTGTTTGCTTAATGTGTACTCAAGATAATATACACTCAAGATAAAATGTGGGCTAGAAACTATCTCCAGACTCAAATCTAATATTCTTTCTAATAAAAATATTCTTTAGTTCTGAGGGCTCCCTGTTTGACAAGATTCACAACACTCTCAACTCTACTGAGTTAGCAGGAGCTTGTGTGTGTGTGTGTGTGTGTGTGTGTGTGTGTGTGTGTGTGTGTGTGTGTGTGTGTGTGTGTGTGTGTGTTGTGGGTGAGGTCTGGGAAACAGACTATAAAATTAACTATGGAGCCACTATGCCACCTGGTGACCATTTTGGGAATTGCATTCCCAATGGACTTAAACTCCTTGAGGATTTTGCGGGGGGGGGGGGGGGGGGGGTCATTGTATCAAGCTGGGCTTGCACCACCACCACCTCTCTCCTAGTCAGTTTGGTCACGCAAGGCAAGAGTAAGATAACTAACAGAAGAAGGAAACTGACGCGAGGTGTGGGTAGTATAGAAATACAAAGGAAATCAGGCAAGGTGGTACAAAGAGAAGGTGAGTGAAGACATCTGCGCCAAGCCTGACGACCTGAATTCGATCCCTGAGAGTCACATCATGGAAAAATGTACAAGTTATGCCTAGTTCTTCCTCCCAGCTCCATGCTCCCAGAAATAAGACTCAGACTCAAAATATATTTACAAATACCTTGATCATATAGCTAGGCTTTTCTCTGGCTAGATCATGACTTAAGATTACCCAATTGTTTTAACCCACATTCTGCCACATGGCTGGTTACCTACCAGTACTCAGGTGCCAAGCATCAGGCTCATCACGTCTTCTTGGGCAATTCACCCATGCCTGACTCCCTCCCAGAATTCATTCTGCCTCCTGGACATCCCACCTTCTATTCTACCCTTTCCTATAGGTCATAGGTTTTTTTTTTTTTTAAATTGACAGGTGATGCATCCACACAAGATATTCTTTCTACTGGAAAGGAGATCCTACACACACAAGCCATGATATGTGTGCTCACACATGTAGACATAATAAATTCATACATGTAATTTTAAAAGAGAAAGAACAGAGACAAATTCAAAGGTTAAATTTTGAGTAACTAGGGCTGGTCATGGTGGTGCATGCCTTTAATTCCAGCACTCAGGAGGCAGAGACAGGCAGATCTCTGAGTTCAAGGCCAGCCTGATCTACAGAGTGAGTTCCAGCATAGCCAGGACTACACAGAGAAGCTGTGTGTAACTGGAAGTAGAAAGGACAGCAGCCATGTGCCATGGTCTGAGGTTAAGAGGCGGGCCCTTTAAGAGGGTCTTAGATTGTGGGAGCAGGACCTCATAGGTAGATTAGAGACCTTACAAAAGGTAGACATCTTCACCTTGAACTTGGACTTGCCAGACTCTAAAAGCGAGGGTACATTTCTGCTTTATGTAAATTACATTGCCCAGTCTGTGATATTCTGTGACATAAAACAGAAAGAGATGAGGAACATTCGTCTTAAGATTAGAAAGTCATGGGGTTGGGGATTTAGCTCAGTGGTAGAGCGCTTGCCTAGCAAGCCCAAGGCCCTGGGTTCGGTCCCCAGCTCCGGAAAAAAAGAAAAAAAAAAAAAGATTAGAAAGTCATGTCGCACACACGTACACGTGCACACATGAGTACACACACACACACACACACACACACACGCACACACACACACCAAACTACACATACATTTACAAAAAAAAAAAAAAAACCGGGCTGGAGAGATGGCTCAGTGAGAGCTGGAGAGATGGCTCAGTGGTTAGGAGCACTGACTGCTCTTCCAGAGGTCATGAGTTCAATTCCCAGCAACCACATGGTGGCTCACAACCATCTGTAGTGAGATCTGGTGCCCTCTTCTGGCCTGCAGTCACATATGCAGGCAGAATGCTGTACATAATATAAATAAATAAATCTAAAAAAAAAAAAAAAGATTAAAAAAAAAAAAAAACACAAAGGCAGCCTAGAAGATTATCCATGTCAAGAACATCTTTACGCCATTTTTGAACTGCGAGAATTAGTTCTGTCATTATTTTGTTGGGGGTGTTTCTAGTTTTTTCACACATAACTCCCAGCACCACAAACAAATGCCCATCAAGGGGGAAACGTAAGCTGCATTTTAAGAATGAAAATTTGAGGGGCTGGGGATTTAGCTCAGTGGTAGAGCACTTACCTAGGAAGCGCAAGGCCCTGGGTTCGGTCCCCAGCTCCGAAAAAAAAGAACCAAAAAAAAAAAAAAAAAAAGAATGAAAATTTGAATGACTGTTTTTTCTTAGGTCATACATTCGTGTGCCCCTGTCAGATGTGAAAGTGAAAACCAATAACGTTTGCAGAGAGGGACACTTTTCTTCTTCCTGTGCTCCTCAGGAATCTACTGCAATGAAATGAATGAAAAAGGAAGCCTTAAGATTTGGGAACCAGGGGCCCTGGCGGAGCTGCAGCTGGCTCACCTCAGGAGTGACCTATCAGAATGGGGCAGGATGACACAGTGTCCGGTAAGAAAAGGGAGGGGCTGGGAATATGGCTCAGGGAAAAGCCCTTGCTGTTCAAGCCTAAGGACCGGAGCTTTGTCCCTAGCAGCCCTATGAAAGCCATGCACAGCAGTCAGGCTCAACGAGAGTCCCTATCTCAGAAAATAAGATGGGACTTGGCCAAGGCCGTAGCTCAGTGGTACAGCATTTGTCTAGCACGCATTTGGCTGTATATATTCAACCCCCAATCTGGAGCGTTTTTTAAAATTAATTAAAATTAAAAATTAAAAAACTGTAAAGATAAGGACTCCAGAAAGCAATCAAAGAAGACATAGTGTTGACCTCTTTCAGGTGTGAGTGTACTGCGCACACACACAGACACAACGTACACACAAAACACCAAAGCCAGGAAGGCACACATAGTTTTGTCAACTTGACACACTGTGTCAGCTGAAAAGAGGGATGCTCAGATGATGAACTGCTTCAGATTGGCCTGTGGGGTGTTTCCTTGATTAATGATACCATGGGAGGGCACTGGAGGGTGATGCCACCGTGGGCAGGGGTCCTGGGCCATACAAGTGTTGGGAGCCGTTTGCCTGCTTCTCTGAAGCAGAGAGAGACAGAGACAGAGACAGAGACAGAGACAGAGACAGAGACACAGAGAGGGAGAGAGAGACAGAGAGGGAGAGAGACAGAGACAGAGACAGAGAGAGACAGAGACAGAGACGGAGACACAGAGAGGGAGAGAGAGAGACAGAGACAGAGACACAGAGAGGGAGAGAGAGACAGAAACAGAGACAGAGACACAGAGAGGGAGAGAGAGACACAGAGAGAGACAGAAACAGAGACAGAGACACAGAGAGGGAGAGAGAGACAGAGAGAGACAGAAACAGAGACAGAGACACAGAGAGGGAGAGAGAGACAGAGAGAGACAGAAACAGAGACAGAGACACAGAGAGAGAGGGAGAGAGAGACAGAGAGAGAGGTGAGGTCAGGGTCTGCTGGCACATTTGCCAGCCTGCTGAGGCACGAAATGATAAGAGGAGGTGCACCTGAGGCTCAAGGCAAGGGACTGAAGATTCTGTTGCCCTTGGTGGAAGAAACAGGGAATTTTTTTTTTGATGACAACAAATGTCTTGTGTATATTTTAGCAAATTATTTCTGTTTGCTTGTAGTTTTGCTCCCCACGGTTACATAGTATAGGAAGGCTATGAGAAATGCACTCACTGCTGGTGTGGTAATGACTTGCAACCCTCCCATATCTGTCTATTGAATCTTATTTTTTTCTCTGTCTTTCCTATAATCATCCTCACCCCTCCCCATCAAATGACTGTTTGACTTCATGCTGGCCACACCGGTACATGTAAGAAAACAATGTGGATGAACCATGGGAAGCAACTGAGTACTCAGTACTCCCCCGTGGTTCCTGCTTCGATTCCTGCCTCCAGGTTCCTGCCTTTAGCTCCTGCCTGGACCTCCCTCAATGAAGGACTATAACTTGTAAACTGACATAAGCCCTTATTTCTCCTGGCAGTTTTTGATCTGTGTTTTATCCCTGTGACAGAAAGCAAACTAGACTAGAAGGCAAGCCACACATTTCCATGAGTGTGGGGATCCACATTTATACGCACACCCTTGTAGAGCGAGGACGCATTTGCAACCTCTCAGTTCCCCTGCCCCCATTATTTTTCGTGCTATTTACTTCTCATTAGAGCATCATCTAAGATCTCCATGCTTGTGTAAGCATCGACTACCAGTAGCTTCTCAGCTGGGAACGGAACTTCATGAGCCCCTCTTTTAAAAAGCCACGTTGGAATGCACAGTTGACAAGAGCTGCTATGAGTTCACGGTTACAGCAGCCATGTCATGCCCAGAAGGCAGCAATACACAGCACATCCTCTGGCTCACACACTATGGCCCCATCTTCCTGAGCTTGGAAGGAGTGGGATGTTGGTGTAGATGTCCCATTGTGGCAGGACACCTGACAGTCACTTATTCTCGACCTTCTGCCTGTCCTGAGTCTGCATTGTTGTCAACTGCAGAAAAGGGGCTTCTCCAATCACAGTTGAAAGCGGCACTAACCCAGGGGTATAGACGTGAGTGTTTTGAAGGCAGTTTGACAATATGTCCGGTTAACAAAACAACACGAGTAGGTTCTGTTGCAGTAGACAATTAATGCTACTCACATTGACCCGACGGCGGCGACCCGCATTCCTCTCTGGATGCCCAAAGGAAGGACCCACATGTGCAGCCTTATATTTAATAAGCTTTATGGCTGGGCCACTCCCAAACTTCCACGTCGCTAACACCTCTCCTCGGATACTCCTGAGTTATTACTTACTAAAATCTATATTTCATCTTTGCTACTCCAGACCCAATGGGGGAGGGGTGCTGGGGCCACGGTTCCCTTGCTCTTACATGATTGGCACTCGCTCTTCCGCAGCTCTCAAGCCTGAATTTGTTCCTTTCCAGGCATTGTAGGTGTTCTTTCTTCTCTCTCAGTCCCCTTGCCCCTGATCCTAAAGTCCCGCCTCTGTCTCCCGGCCCAGCCATTGGCTGCCGACAACTTTATTTACCAATCAGAACCAACTGGGGGGCAGGGACCCTCAGCATCTGACAGGCCGATTCTCATGCAATTTTGGGAACCGAAAAAACATAATGCAAGCATTAGAGCACATCCACAGCATTTCCCCCCTTTTGTTCATTAAAAACACCTTTTTCTCTCAGATACACTATGAACATAGTTCTAACAGTTATGTGAACTGTAAGATTCGCTATACACTAATAACGTCCAGCCTATCAACTTTTAGGTACATTACTCTAACATCTATCCTAACTTAAGGAGTTTATAATTCTATACCTGAATTATGTTTTGGTTTTAACTTGTATTACTGTCTGGAAACTATCCTTTCAAATCTACATAATTTTCTTCAATGTTAAACAACTTAAGTTTGGGACTGGAGCTCAGTGGTTAGAAGCACTGACTGCTCTTCCAGAGGTCCTGAGTTCAAATCCCAGCAACCACATGGTGGCTCACAACCATCTGTAATGGGATCAGACGCCCTCTTCTGGTGTGTCTGAAGATAGCTAGAGTGTATTCACATAAATAAAATAAATAAATCTTTAGAAAAAAACAACTTAAGTTTGCTTATTGGGCTATAACTAGTCTTTAACCCCATCAGAGGTCTGAGAATGAATTAAATATTACCTGAATATATGGGAAACACAAAAACATAGCTTCCAAAACACTCCCTGCCCAGCTATTGGCCACCAGAAACTTTATTTACCAATCACAATCAATTGAGGGCAGGGACTCTCAGCGTCTCACATACGGATTTTTGTGCAGTTTTGGGAACCCAAATGACAGAATGCAAGCTTTAGACCACATTCACAACAGGTTCCCCTGGGGTCCACAACCTCCACAGAGGTCGGCTGTTGGCCAGGTTTACCAGCTGTTTTGTTTGATTGAAACAAGGTCTCAGTGTGGACCAAGCTATCTTCGACTTCTTGATTGGCCTGCCTCGGCTGACATTACATGTGTATACCATCACACGCTCTCTGCATAAAGAAAGTAAAAAACAAAGGGGTTTTCTTTTTCCTTTTTTGTTTGTTTTCTTTCTGTTTTTCTAGACAGGATTTCTCTGTGTAGTCCTAGAACTCGCTCTGTAGACCTGGCTGTCCTGGAACTCGGAGATCAGCTTGCCTCTGCCTCTGGAGTGCTGGGATTAAAGGCACACGCCCTGACTGCTAGGCTTGCAAAGATGTTCTTACGATTAGCTAGCGTTTCACGGTGGTTCTGAGCTGAGTTTTGGTATACTCATGAGGCTAGAACTATGAGGGAAGGCCCGTAGCCTCCCACCCCTCCTGCAACGCACGACCCGGGGATTCCCCAACCCCTCCTGGCTCTCCTGCCGCCATGGCTAGCAAGGAAGCAGCCTTTGATGATGTTGTGGAAGAACATGTAATCAACGAGGAGTACAAAATATGGCAGAAGAAGAAGAAGAAGAAGAAGAAGAAGAAGAAGAAGAAGAAGAAGAAGACCCCTTTTCTTTATGATTTAGTGATGACCCAAGCCTTGGAGTGGCCCCATCTAACTGTCCAGTGGCTTCCAGATGTGACCAGGCCCTAAGGGAAAGATTTCAGCATTCATCGGCTTGTCCTGGGAACACATACATCGGATGAATAAAACCATCCCTAATGATGATGATCAGTTTGATACAACGCATTTTGACAGTGAGAAGGGAGAATTTGGGGGTTTAGGTTCTGTCAGTGGGAAAATTGAAATAGAAACAAGATCAACCACGAAAGAGAAGGAAACAGGGCCCGGTACATGACTTAGAACCCTTGCATCATTGCCACGACGACTCCATCCGGTGATGTTCTTGTTTTTGACTACACAAAGCACCCTTCTAAACCAGACCCTTCTGGGGAGTCACCGTGGACATCCGAAGGAAGGTTATGGGTTTTCTGGGACTCCAAATCTCAGAGGCTACTTACTTAGTGCTTCAGATGATCATATCGTCTGCCTGTGGGACATCAGTGCATTTCCAAAGAAGGAAAAGTGGTGGACGCAAAAGTCATCTTTGCAGGGCATACAGCAGTAGTAGAGGACGTTTCCTGGCATCTGCTCCACGAGTCTCTGTTCGGGAGAGTTGCTTATGGGTCAGGAACGAATACTTCCAAGCCACTCCCTCCATTGATGCTCACACAGCTGAAGTGAATTGCTTATCTTTCAATCCTTAAAGTGAGTTCATTCTTGCCACAGGATCAGCTGACAAGACCGTTGCCTTGTGGGGTCTGAGAAATCTGAACCTCAAGTTGCATTCCTTTGAATCGCAATAAGGATGAAGTATTCCAAGTTCAGTGGTCACCTCACAATGAGACTATCTTAGCTTCCAGTGGTACTGACCGTCGGCTGAATGTCTGGGAAGAGACAATCCCCAGAAGAAGCAGAGGATGGCCCACCAGAGTTGTTTATTCCTGGTGGTCACACTGCCAAGATATCTGACTTCTCCTGGAATCCCAATGAACCTTGGGTGATTTGTTCTGTATCAGAAGACAATACCATCCAAGTGTGGCAGATAGCAGAGAACATTTATAATGACGAAGACCCTGAAGGAATGATATGTCTGCACTGATTTTAAAGATTTATTTATTTTTTTCATGTATGCGAGTACACTGTCACTGTCTTCAGACACACCAGAAGAGGGCATCGGATCCCATTACAGATGGTTGTGAGCCACCATGTGGTTGCTGGGAATTGAACTCAGGTCCTTTGGAAGAGCAGTCGGTGCTCTTAACCACTGAGCCATCTCTCCGGCCCTGCATTGATTTTAGACTCTCCTTGTTTTCCTCTGAACCCTGAGATGGATTTATCACTGGTTTGAGACACAGCCCACCAACAATGGTGTTAGCCCAATCCATGGTGTTTTCTAAATCTTAACTGGGGGGGCTTAATTCAACAAAGCCTCATTGGTGGCTCCAATTGTGGCCGGAGAGCTGAACAAAGTCTTTTTTGTTGTGTGTGGTTTTTTCCTTCCTTCCTTCCTCTCTTCCTTCCTTCCTTCTTTTTCTTTCTTCCTGGTTTTTTTTTTTTTTAAACTTGGAACCACCAAGTTGTAAAGATGTATGTTTTTTACCTGGCAGTTGTACCACTAGTGAACTGTCATGTTGAGAAAGAGCAAATTGCTAGTTTGTATTTGTTTTTAAGATTAAATTAAGGGGTTGGGGATTTAGCTCAGTGGTAGAGCGCTTGCCTAGCAAGCGCAAGGCCCTGGGTTCGGTCCCCAGCTCTGAAAAAAAAAAGAAAAAGAAAGAAAAGAAAGAAAGAAAAGAAAAAAAAAGATTAAATTAATCCTTGATAAAAGTTTTGTAGGGTTAGTCTTTGACCATTATAGTTTGACACCATTACCAGCAGGCCTGTTGCTCTCCATGACTAACTGTGTAAGTGCCTATTATATATATATATATATATATATATATATATATATATATAGTACATGCGTGTGTGTGTGTGTGTGTGTGTGTGTGTGTGTGTGTGTGTGTGTGTAATCAAGCACAACTTACCAAGAAGACATCCCAGCTGTTCAGTCACTATGTCACTATAGAGGTGACTGAGGAGGGATTTTCTAGTTCTGGAAACTTCTAGGTTAGACTAGAGCAGGACATCCAGTGTTGGTAGCTCCTGACTTCTGCCCTTGCTGCCAGATTCCCCCAGCTTGACAGTGGGAGGCACTGTGACAACTTTTTAAAGAAAATCTTTGCCTTTATTTCATGCGCATTGGTGTTTTGCCTGCATGTATGACTGTGTGAGAGTGTAAGGTCTTGGAGTTGCAGACAGTTGTGAGCTGCCATGCGGGTGCTGGGATTTTAACTTGGATCCTCTGGGAGAGCAGTCAGTGCCCTTAACTGCTGAGCCATCTCTCCAGCCCCCAGCACCCAGCAGGCAGAAAGGATGAGTTAGTTGGTAATTTGTCTGATTATATTTGTCTGTTACAGGTTTTGTTGTTTTACGTTGAAAAGAATTCTATTCTTCCCTTTTGATTCCCACTCCTGATTTAAAAGACTCTCCAGGATGTTGCTGACCTTACCATATCAAGTCAGGAATGTGAGCTGTTATTTGGGTGCTGGGAACCAAACTGGGGTTCTCTGAAAGAGCAGCAAGTGAACTTAACCAGGTAACCATCTCCAGCAACAATATATGCTCGAGCTCCTTTAAAAAATAATTTATTTTCATTTTATGTGCATTGGTACCTACCTGTATGTCTGTGAAGATGCTAGTTACAGACAGTTGTGAGCTGCCATGTGGGTACTGGGAATTGAACCCAGGTCCTCTGGAGGAAAATTCAGTGCTTCTAGCCACTGAGCATCTCTCTAGCCCCCTATTATTGATAGTTTAAATTTTAATTCTTTTTATTTTTTTGTAATCCAGGGCCTTGAACTTCTGATTCCTCTGCTTCTAACTCCCGAGTGCTGGCTTTACAGGTCTGTGCCACCACACCCGGTTTTGTGAGGTGCAAGGAATCGAACTCAGAGCCTCCTGTATGCTGGGCAGGCACTCTGTCAACTGAGCTACACTCCTAGCCCCAGTTATATATATTTATCTAACTATCTATTTATATTCTGATTTCAAATGAATGTTTATTGGGTGTGTAGCAAGAAAAGGTTAAATAAGAAGGCAAGTACTGGCCAGACAGCAGGACAGAAAGATGCCAAGACACCATCACCAGCCCCCCTTTCCATTTTAAAGAAGTACAACACTGGTGGAGGCTCACAGCTTTATTTTTTTTTTAAATATTTATTATATACACTGTAGCTATCTTCAGACACATCAGAAGAGGGCATCAGATCTCATTACAGATGGTTGTGAGCCATCATGTGGTTGCTGGGATTTGAACTCAAGACCTCTGGAAGAGCAGTTAGTGCTCTTAACCACTGAGCCATCTCTCCAGCCCAGCTCATGGCTTTGATCCCAGCACTCAGGAGGCAGAGGCGGGAGGATCTTTGAGTTTGAGACCAGCCTGGTCTACAGAGGGAGTTCCAGGACAGCCAGGGTTACACAGGGAAATCCTGTCTCAAAACAACAAAACCAAAAAAGTCCAACTCTGCAATTAACACATACATTTAAGTATATGTTTGTATATGTACATATAATGTACTTATAAGCTACACATATTATACATATATATGCATATTATGAATACATACAATAATATATATAACACACACATATATGGGGGCTGCCTGTATATATCTGTGTACAACATGCATGCATGCCTGGTGCCAAGATCAGAAGAGTTGAGTCCTCTAGAGTTGCAGTTCAGACAGTGTGGACTGCCAGGTGGGCGCTGGGAATAGAAACCAGGTCCTCTGGAAAAATAGCCAGTGCTCTTAACCACTGAGCCATCTCTCCAGCCCCAAGCTTTTGGAGTCTTAAGGAGTCATCATCTAGCACAAGGTGGTCTAGATCCTCAGATGTTTTTCCTAGCAGTTTTGTAATCTCGCGCGTTACGTTACTCCCGAGGTGGAGTCACCTAAGACACTGAGATGAACGACCTGTGCAGGACCCTGCTCCTTCAAGGGAAGGGAACCTGAGTGGTCAGAAGCCCGTTGACTCCTCATTTCAGCAGAACAACTTGAACACAGCCTCCTGCTATCCTAACAGACAGAGCCCCTCCCCCTGTAAACATTGACTCAGTGCAGCCTGTGGCAGTTCCTTCTTCCTTAATGCCCTCTTGTCATGCTCCTGTCCAACTAAAATCACCCTATAAGACCCCAGATTCCCCTTTTCGGTGCAGTACTCCCTTGTCTTGGAGACTATGAATTCCTGCTTTAAACAAAACCTTTACTTTTCTGCCTCAACATGGCTCCGTTGGGTTCATTCTCTTGTGAAACCTTCAGCCATCCCTGAAACCAGCCTTGGAAGGAGAGAAGTAACTCTTAAAAGCTGTCCTCTGACCTCCATATGCTTGCTGTGGCTTGCTGCGGCTTGCATGCACACAGACAGAGGCACGAATGCACACATGCATGCACAAAGAAAGCTGGGCATGATAATACATGCTATAATTCCAGTGTTTGAGAAGGTGAGGCAGCAGGGGTTGGGAAACCACTCTTGAATATGAGCTATGCAGGGAGAAACTGCCTTTAAAAATAAAGTGATTTCAGGACTCAATTAAAATAACCTTACTAGTCAAGTGTGGTCTTATGACATATTTCTGGCTGTCCTGGAACTTGCTATGTAGATCAGGCTGGCTTCAAACTCACCATGATCCACCTTGCCTCCCAAGTACTGGAATTAAAGGCATGCACCCCAACACCAAGCCCAACCAATGTCTTAAACACTTAACAGGTCAGGAGTCAGGAAGATCTGGATTTCAAGGTAATCCTGAGTTACATAATGAGTTTGAGGCTAGTCTGGGCTACAAAGTCCCTATCTCAAAAGGAAAGTCATACATGTATTATTATGAAACATGTTAATCACACTATTGTTAAGCTTATTTAGAATGGAAACATTGTACTTGGAGTTGGAGAGCCGGCTCAATGGTTAAGTGCGCTTCTTTTCCTCCAGAGGATCCGAACTTGATTTTCGGTGTCCAAGCTGGGTACTTCCTAACTGCAGCTCAGAGAGAGGGTCTGAGACCTTCTAGCCTCTAAGACACCTTGTAACATGCACATAAATGAAAATAAAAATAAATCTTTTTTTTCTTTTTTTCGGAGCTGGGGACTGAACCCAGGGCCTTGCGCTTGCTAGGCAAGTGCTCTACCACTGAGCTAAATCCCCAACCCCAAAAATAAATCTTTAAAAAGATAATAAAAAAACCAAAAAAACAAAAACCAAAAACCAACCAACCAACCAAACAAACAAACAAACAAAACCCAAAAAAACCCAGGGGCTGGAGAGATGGCTCAGTGGTTAAAAGCACTGACTGCCCTTCTAGAGGTCCTGAGTTCAATTCCCAGCAACCCCATGGTGGCTCACAACCATCTGTAATGAGATCTGATGCCCTCTTCTGGTGTGTCTGAAGACAACTACAGTGTGTTCATATACATAAAATAAATAAATCTTTCTATAAAAACCAGACACATTGAAAGAAAATAGTACCTCAGATGCTGCAGTGATAACTGACTTTAATCCCAGTATACTGAGGCAGGAGGATCATGAATTCAAGACCAGTCTGGAGTACATAGCAAGACTCTGTCTCAGAAACCCTTCCTGCCCCTAAAAATGCCCAAATGACAAATAACTCAATTATATCAGGCTTCCAGCTGACTGATTTGTTCAGCTCTATTGACCAAAACTCTTGTCTGACTTCCCGAAACGAGTATTTCATGATTTTGTTTTTTATTTGTTAATTAGAATCTACAGGTAAGGATTTCTTGTGACTCTTAACATTCCCTTCACTCTGATTTCTTTGTTTGTTTGTTTGCTTGCTTGCTTGTTTCTCTCTTTCCTTCCTTCCTTCTTTCTTTCTTTCTTTCTTTCTTTCTTTCAACAATGTCTTTATGGCTTTTTCTGAATTACATAGATCAGGCTGGCCTCTAACACTCAGAGATCTCATTGCCTCTGCCTTCCGAGTGCTGAAGTTGAGTGCATTGCCACGTCCAGCTTACATTTCCTTTTTTTTTTTCTTTTAAAAAGATACACATATTTAACTCGAGTACGTTGTCGTTGTTTTCAGACACACCAGAAGAGGGCATCAGATCTTGTTACAGATGGTTGCGAGCCACCATGTAGCTGCTGGGAATTGAACTCAGAAACTCTAGGAAGAGCAGCCAGGCCTCCTGGCTGCTGAGCCACTGCCGCAACCCCTCTATTTCTTTAAGGATGGGGATGGTGTTTAGAATGTAGAGCGCTTGCTTAGAAACTTGTAAAGACCTGGGTCTAATGCCCAACACCACATAAAACTGGGCCTGGTGCTGCACACTTACAGGCCACACACTGAGATGGATGTAGGCGGATCAGAAATTTAAGGCAATTCTTGCTACATCCTGGGCCATGTGAGACCCTTCCTCAAAAATTCAAGGCAATCCTCAGCTACCTAGCAAGTTCCTGGTCAGCCTGGGCTACACAGTGTTGTAGCTGAATGGTGTATAGCAATGAGCCTTCCAGCACCCAGAGTGTGAATTCCAAATGACTTTTCCTACTTAAAAGGACCAGGTGTCACTGGAACCATGGCTGGAAATTATAACGTGCACTGGGAATTTCTGAGTGGTCCGAGTGCTGAGGACCATGCATGAGACTACTGCCACAGATATGATAGCTACTTCCAGGGTTTGACAGCCAGGAGACTGTATTGCCCTACACACCTGCTGTCTGGAGTTGGGCTTATGCTTGCTACCCTGGCCTTTACTCTATAAACTGTCATATTGTGTTGCGTGACAAAACTTTTCCTGAGAATATGTGTGTGAGGAGACACACATATCTACTCACCTCAGGGAGCCCATGACAGACCGAACTACAGTTACCACTAAAGTTAAGTTTGGTGAACCATGAATTTTATTAGGAATGTGGGCAAGGAACATGGAGCAGAAATTATTCAAAGACAGCTTCATCACCAAAGCCCATCCCAGCATGGTTGACAGCTTACAAAGCTGGAAATCTGGAACACATTGCACAGCCTCTGGGCAGTTCATCACGTTAGAGAGAGTCCTTCCAAAGTGGCTCAGTTGGTCTAAACCTCTTCGAAACAGCTCAGTTGGCTTCTGCTTTTTCGAGGTAGCTGATCTAGTCTCAGAGTCTTCTTTTGTTGCATGGCTTTGGAGTTGGGCCTAATGAATCTGATCGGTTTCAGGGACTTCCTGAGGCTCCTTTAGTTTACCTTCTCTCTGAGGATAGAATTTTCAACTTCAGAGGAACACAACATGAGGTCACACTATTCAAGAGAGACCCTCTGCCCTATCAGGTGGGAAAGTAAACTTTCATTCACTCATCTCTTTCAGGGTTCCATCCTCCATCTGCCTTCACCCCCATTAAATACAGAATCTTTAACAGATGTTTTAGGTTTTTTTTTTAAAGATGTATTTATTTATTATATATAACTACACTGTAGCTGGCTTCAGGCACACAGATGGTTATGAGCCACCATGTGGTTGCTGGGATTTGAACTCAGAACCTCTGGAACACCAAGTCAGTGCTCTTAACCACTGAGCCATCTCTCCAGCCCGATGTCTTAGTTTTTAAAGTTACATTAATTTTTACATTAGTTTAAAGGTCTAGAGAGATGGCTTAGCACTTGCTCTTGAAGGAGATCTGGAGGCATTCCCTGTGCCCATTTGGTGTTACCTGGGAAATGGGGGCTTGGAGGGGAAGGCTTTCAACTGGCTTAATGGGCAGAAGGCTTTCCCGAATGGCTGCAGGTGAAGGTGGTGACTGCAGCCAGATGTGCACAGGAAGTGCCCACAGGTTTTGCTTCCATACAGTGTATGATCTCAGAAGCCTATGGTCCCAGCTGCTTGGGGCACTGAGGCAGAAGGATTGGAAATTCAAGGGCTTGGCTATGCTAGAGAGGAAGTTCAAGGTCAGCCTGGGCAGCTTCTTGAGCCTTGTCTGAAGACTGAAAATGAGAGAAGGGCTGGGGATACCCCAGTGGTAGAGCAGTTGCTTGTCATGCGACAGGCCCTGGGTATGGAAAAGAAAAGGAAAAACCGCTCCTGACTCCATGGCTCAAGCCTGACCCGTAGGCCAATCTAGACTACACACAGAGAGACCCTAGTTTTAAACAGACAAAAGCAGAAAAGGTGCTATCCGCTGCCATTTCCTTTGGGGTTCAGGTCCGTCAGATGAAAGGGTTTGTGTGTACCCGTGTGGAAGTCTCCTGAGGGCATGGAGGGCTTTAGAGGACCAGACTAGGGACCAAGGTCCTTCTCCGAAGGCACTCATCCATGACCGGCCTACATCTGCAGAGGGCGCCGCAGGCACACTGGAGCGAAGTGAGCCTCCAGCCCGGTGCGAGACCAAGGCCAGCAAAGCTCTGGGAAAGGCTTCTTCTCCTCTAAAGGAACTCCAGGGCCTCAGTCAGCAGTGGATGAAAGTTGATGGAGAGAACAGAAAAGAAAGAGCCCATTAAAAAAAAAATGAGTTGTGCCACTGACTCCAATCGTTCAGGTGCTTGAACCTGTTTCACCATCTACAGAACTGACTGGGGTGGGAATGGGGGTGGAGGTTGGGTTGGGGTCGGGTTGGGGGAGCGTGGGTTTGGAAAGTGCTTTTACAAGATTCCGAGACAACTTAGATTCACACTCCAAGTGCCACCCGCCCTTTTTGCTCCTCCCCAGTCAGAGCATCCCGGCAAACGAGCATCGCCTCCGGCTTGGAGTAGCGGACGTGAGCAACGCAGCGGTCCTGGGTCCAGACTCCGTTAGGCCTTGGCACGAAGGGATAACCTAGGACACCGGGCCAGAACCCCATCGGACCCCGTTCTCCTTTCCCCTACCCATCTCCACCACAAGCGCCCTGTCGCCAGCCGTCACCTGGGCGCTCCAGGGGCGCGGGCCCGGCGGGCGGGGCGCGGGGCGGGGATGGGGGTGGGGGCCGGCGCCCCGTGGGAGGAGGCTGGCCACGTGACTCTCGAGGCTCTGCTGGGCTGCCAGGCGGGGAGCGCCGCTACGACCCAGGAGGAGGTGGCGGGCGCGCAGCCCGAGCTGCGCGGGACTGGCCGTCGGGGTCCCGGGACGGCGGACCCCGGGGAGCGCCCATGCCATGGAGAAGCTGGCGGCCGGGCTTGCCGGGCTGCGCTGGAGCATGGGCGCTTTCCCGCTGGACCTCATCGTCAGCCGCTGTCGCCTGCCCACGCTCGCCTGCCTCGGGCCAGGTACCGGGTGTCCAGAGGGGAGACGGGGGCGGAGGACGCGAACAGTCGGGGCCTCGCTCCGTTGGAGCCCACAGGACTGCTAGGCGCATTCGGTCCCTACCTTCTCTGTCCCCAGAGATGGGAGCCTTGCTTGTCTCCTGGGGCGGCTCCTGGGACAACTGGAGCCCCTGAATCCGGGGGCCGCTTCTTGGGCCCCACCGACCCCCCTCCCCCAACACACACACAGGGTTAGAAATTGGGCGCAGGGTTACAACAAACTTTTCAGTCCTCTTTGGAGCCAGTAATGCTGGCTGAGTCTGTGGGCCACTCTGTCAGTGCACCCCGCTTTCCCAGCGTCTGTCGGCCCCTGCCCGGGCCGCACCCCCTTGGTCCCTTTGTCTCCAGCCTCTCACCTTCATCCAGCTGCAGCCCTTGGACCATGATAAGTCTTTCCCTACCATCCTCGCTAGTCCCTTTTTGAGACCTTTCCTGAACCGTCCTTTGACATCCTGAGGTCCTTTGGCATCGGGCAGACTACCCTCTGGAGAGGCCTGAGTGAGCGGGCCCGGCCACCAGGCACCCCCCCTCTCCATCTCAGCACAGGACCCCGGCGCTCCCCCGTCTCCCCTCCTATTTCTCCAGCAGGCCCCCTGTGTTTCGATGATGGGACCCTATATGGGAGAGCCTGAAGGCTGCACAGAGCAAGAGGACTGTAGTGTTGGGGGAAAGGGGAGCTGTTTGGCTGGGGGAGGGGCGGGAGCCGGGGCTGGCAGCCAGGCTGGGGGTTTTGTGTGTGAGAAGAATAGGGGTTTGGCCCGCGTTGGCACACTCGCTTCCCTGAATGCTAATGGGACTCCTGTGCTGTCTTCTTCTTGGACTGGCAGCCCCTCCTCAGACCCGCAACAGCAAGAACTGGGCACAGTGAGCACCAGGCGGGCTGAAGCAGGCTCTGTGGGACGTGGGTGTCCGAGTTCTTTAGGTGGAATACCTGGAGTCCAACTCCGGTGGGATCTCACCCACCGCTCAGCGTGCGATCCCAGGACTGCACCTGCAGCTGGACTGTGTCTGCCTGTGAATAGGAAATTCTCCCCTAGGTTCTTCCTGTTCACTTCCCACGCATCTCTTTGACACCCTTTTCTTTGAGTGCTTCTGTATGGCTAGGCCTTCTCTGCTCTTCCCTGACACTTGTGTGTCCCATTCCACTGGGCTGCTGGCTTTTGGGGAGGGCCAAAGAGTATGGGCATTCATTCATAAGTGAATGAATGAATGAATGAATGAATGAGCAATAGTGTGGGATGGCCTAGCTGTCTGTGACAGTGTGGTGTCGACTGCAGTCACCATTAGAGTACGAACGTATGCTTGACAAGGTGTGTCCTTGGAAGTCCCCTCGTGGGTATGCATTCAGGAGGGGCCCCCTTGGTAAGATCTTGAGACTGAGTTGTGCTGCTTGGGTGACAAGCATGTGTCTTGTTGGGTGCAGTTGAACTATTGCTGATGGTGACTCCTGACTATTGGTGTGTACCTACCTGTGTGTGGCTTTGGCCTGCGTCCCTATGGAATAGTGGTGGGTGGAGTTTACTAGGTGAGCCCCAGGAAGAGCTTATAGAACTGGAGAGAACGGAGCTTCCTCTCCTCATGGAGCTTGGAGGAGGAAGGCAAACCTCCCCTGCTTACACTTTAGTGCACACAAATCCTCACACCCAGAATGGGACAATCCCCCCTTGGCCCCCTGAAGACCCTGAATACCCCACCCATTATACACACAACATGGACGTGCTTTATGAAGTTTCTGGTGTTAGAGCAAACCATTTCCCGTTCATTGGGCTGGTAGGAAATTTGTAAGGGGTGTGTGTGTGTGTGTG
The DNA here is from genome assembly GCF_021556685.1 of Rattus norvegicus. Lineage (NCBI taxonomy): Eukaryota > Metazoa > Chordata > Mammalia > Rodentia > Muridae > Rattus > Rattus norvegicus. The sequence continues at coordinate 32,480,289 of NC_141539.1, read as the reverse complement.
TGTGTGTGTGTGTGTGTGTTTGTGAGGGGGCTGGGAAGGAGACATCCCCACCCCCACTGTGCCCACCAGCTGCATCCAGGATACGCCCCATCAGTCTCCTGGAAGCTGGGCTGCCCCTCCTGCTCCCCTGGAAACCGTTGCCGGGGATGGAGCCTCTTGGGCCCAGACCCCTCCCAACTTCAGCACCTCTGCCCCTGGGCTGCTTCCCTCAGCCTAGGCTCCCCCTCCCCCACTCTGCTTCCCTAAATCCAGTGCGTGTGCAACCCCAACTTTAAGAAATAGCTTCTCTAGGGCGGGGTTTCCAGTGTCAGGGTGAGGTTCCCTATCCTTGGAGGTCCTGTGAATTCGAGACTCTATGGCAGTGGGAAGACAGGAAAAATGTTTCTCTGAGAGATCCAGGAGTAGGCTCCCATAAGCCCCGCCATCCCCAGCTGACAGTGACTTTAAGAGCCCTCGTAGCCAGGGACTGATCTCTTCTAGTTCTTTCCTTTGCCACAACAAGGCCTTCCTTGCCTAGGCTTGGCACTGACTTGGCAGGGTCCCACAGAAGTGCATTTACCGTGTTCTCAGGCCTGACTCCTGTCAAGAGCAGTGGCTCTTTTACTCCACCCCAGCCTGGTGTCCCCCTCCTCCATGTCCCTACACGCCCTCAGCTGTGTGCTGCCAACTTGCTTCCTCCAGGTCTCCCGAGGCCTGAGCATGCCTGGAGGGCAGAAGCTGACTGGTCCAGACTCATCCGTTGGGAGTCCCCAGCCTCAGCTTGGGCCAGGATAGCAGACACTCCGGTGAAGTGATGAATGGGAGGCTGAGGATGCTGCAGTTGCTGGGTCCCCATAGGGAGTCTGAGCTCTGAGGCTCAGGCCAGACTCACCACACAGCTAACAGCCCACTGCTCCACCCGTGTTGCTGACCAGTACAGGGGTCACAGGACACAATCCCCAGGCAGGGGCTCACTGAGGGGGGGGGTCTCACCCAGTCTTTTTTTTTTCTTCCTCTCTTGACTTTCTTCTTTCCTTCTTCCCGTCTGTTCCTTTCTCTCCCAGGGGAGTATGCTGAGGGTGTCAGTGAACGAGATATCCTGCTGATCCACTCCTGCCGCCAGTGGACCACAGTGACCGCCCATACCCTGGAGGAGGGCCACTACGTCATTGGACCCAAGATTGACATCCCCCTGCAGTACCCAGGTGTGCCCAGCTAGGGCCGGATGGCTTAAGATCTCTGAGCATGGGGAGGCAGGAGGAGCTGGGACCAAGGGTGCAGGGGGGTATGATTAGGGGAAGCCTCTGATGACCACCTTTCCTTGGAGCTTCAGGATTGAGCTAGAACATGCTAGGGGTAAGTGGCTAGAGGTTACGGTTAGGGTTAGGCTTTAGGAGTGTCCGTATCATTTGTAGAGCCCTGTTTCTGAAGAGGTGACGCTCAGGCTTATAGACTTTTGATTCTTTGTATTTTAGAGACAGGTTCTTGTCAGGTAGCTAAGGCTGGCTTTGTGAACAATGCTGAAGGGTTAGATTTCTAAAGAATGTGCTAACTGCTTTTATGTGTTTTGTATTATTATTTTTTTTAATTTGTAGTACTGAGGTTAAAACTAAGGCCTCATTTCTGCCAGACAAGTGCTCTACCTCTAACGTATATCCCCTGTCCCTTCTCTACCACTTCATTTTATTTTTTATTAGATTTTTATTCATTCTTTGTGTGTGTGTGTGTGTGTGTGTGTGTGTGTGTGTGTGTGTGTAAGTCAGGGAACAACTTGCAGATTTTCGCCTTCTACCATGTGGGGCAAGGAACCAAACCCAGGTCTCCCGGCTTGGCTATACACACCTTCATGAGCCATTTCGGCCATCCTCTATTTTGAGGCATGGTCTCGATCAGTTGCCTAGGTTTGCTGTGTAGCCCAGGCAGGACTTGAACTTGTGATCCTTCTGCCTCAGCCTCTTGAGTGGGTGGAGTTACAGATCTGCCACCAGACTTGACTGTGTGTTTTAGGTAAGGCTTTGTTTGAAGAAAGGGTCTACTGAGAGTGTAGCACCTCAGTTTTGCAGGTAAAGAAACCAAGGGCCCCAGGACAGCATGGCCTGCTAAGGGTCATAGGACCACTTAGAGAAGTCACCACGGGCCAGAGCTCAGGTATCATAACCACTGGATTCTGCTTACTGCACTATGCCAGCACCACAGACGGTTGTCCCCAAGGTATGAGTCCAGTGCCATCCCAGAAAAGTCTCCATGCAAGCCTAGGGCAGCTACTGTTCCAGAGCCTTGGGTGGGGGTTGGCCATTATCAATTTGTTCTCACTAATCAGCTCCCTTTAGTGGAGAGCGAGGCTCCGATTCTGCGCTTTCCTCTACTGTACAGCTCTCTGCCCCGTCTGCAACAGGGGTTGCATGTGACCTCTGGAGCTGGGAAGGCCACAGTCTTTCCCTGGCCTTGCCACTGCTCTCTCTGGCCTGGGCCTCTTTTGAGTCAAGGCTTAAACCTTGCCCCAGGTTTGAGCTCTTTATAACACACTTGGTAGGGCTGGCCTCTGAACTTGCAATACTCTAGGGAAGAGCTGGCCCGCCATCAGGCTGCCTTGAGGCTTCTTCTGTCCTAGGCTGCGAGCTAGAATCTACCTGAGAATCTAGCATTGGTTCAGGTAGAGCTCTTTACCTTCTTGACTAAAACCCTCCAGTGGTTTGTGAAAAGCCTTCACAGTGGTACCAGTTGGGTTTTATCTTTACCACCAAAGTCATGGAGTTCCCAGAACACTATGAATGGAAGACAGGAAGCCCTCAGTCCTTTATCCCCTCCATTTTGATGTCTCCTTAGTGAGCATGAGAGGTGGGGACGGGACAGTGATGTGGCAGCTGGCCGGCAGAGCCTGCGGCCCCTGCTCCCTCTTCCGCTGGGGGCCTCACTTCGTGGGAGTGGAGAGGGGGGCTGGGCCTCCGAGGAGGCTCAGAGTGCAGGCTCCACGCTGAGCCCTCCCAATGAATTAATAATGGCACTGGCCGGGACCGGCTGTGGCCAGTGGGGGAGGGGTGGGACTGGGGGCACTGCCACTGCTGCTGCCTGCGGTCTCCAGGCTGCAGGAGTCAGGGTGACTTGGTGTCTTGAGAAATCTGGGCCAGTGCTGCCTGAGGATCCAAACACCTTCCCCAAACCACCGGATATTTCCAGAGCCTTGGCCTACCCCCCTCCCCAGCCCTTGTCAGGTGCGCCCCTCCGCTCAACTCCAATGTGAGTCATGTAGTATGGATCCAGTTTACATATGGGAAAACCACAAAGTCCAGACAGCAAACGATTTCACATGCTGCTTGGTGGCAGAACTGAGACTCGGGCACATCCGCGTCTGAAGTCTATGCTCTTTCCACCTAACGGTGCAATGCAGAACCGAACGGGATTTTGTGCAAACTAGACGGCAGCATCTGAATCATTACCGCTGATCTTTACTGAGAGCTCGCCTGCGAGAGGTTGGTTCTGAGAGGTGCTTCGGGCTGGAAAGGACTGTGCAAATGTGGGACAGTCCTCAGATCCTTTAGTAGACTTTGCCCTTACACCGACGTTGGGGGGCGGGGGGTGGGCAGGAGAGGAAGCTGCAGGGCAGAGAAGGCTTCTAGAGGCCAATACACGACTCCCGAGAGGTCTCCCTTCCTTCCTCCCCCCAGAAATGACCCGGCTGGGCGGCTGAGGGGGGCGGTGCTGGATACCATGGTTACATCGATCTTTTCTGCCACATCCTCTCAGGATCCAACCCTGACTGGGCTCCAAATCTCGCCACAGGGGGCAGCAGGCATTTCTCTACGTCTGGCAGCTCGAGGTTGAGGGGTGGGGGTTCACGTGTGGAAGAGGAGGAGCCTGAAGTGGGTTAGAGAGTGTCAGCGTCCTCCGGACTCCTGCGCCTTGACTCTGGACCCTCCTTTTCTCCCTGATGCCTTGGGCTGTGGCCCTTCTTCCCTTTAGGGTCTGGGAGTTTGGGCTGGATCCGGACCCTTACTCCGGTTCGCTCCAGGGCACCTTCACTGTCCTCTCTGCTCTTTCTTAGCTCCACCCTCTCCTTGGTGCTGGATGTTGATGGTTCAGGCCCTGTGTCAGGCAGCAGAGGTTTCTTAGGTTCCCTCTGCCTCTGGTTGGACTTTGGGTGGGAGCCCTCTTCATTGTGTGTTTATACTATGAGCAATGTGGGCTTTTAGGGGGTCATGGGTCCCCAAAGGGTTAAGGTCTTCTTTTCCAGTTCCCTAATGCATGTGCCCCACAGCTGCACTGTGCTTCAGTCTGTTGCTCTTTCTTTCCCACATATACGTGGCACTACCTTATGCACCAACAATTGGCACTACCCCATGAGGCTCTTTGCTGGTCTTCTAGGATCGGCCTCCACCATGTTCCTCTGGGTTCCCAGTGTGGGACAGTCTGCCATCCCCTCTGTGACCAGTAGGCCATGTGTGTCGCTCTCATTCCTGTGTGCCGCTCCCTGGCTCTTCTCCAGGATTTGTTACTGGATTGCTTGCCTGAGTCTTGCCAGAGCCCAGCTTTGATCACTACATTTTCTTGTTCAAACTCCTCCAGAGGGCTTCATCCACTTTCTTTCCTGGTTTTATTGGTTGTGTGTGCACACAGGAGCATGGGAATGTGACATTCTTGCAAGTATGTATGTCAAAATGTGTGTGGGCATATGTGTGTGCAGGCGCACTTTGTGAAGAGCCCCAAGATTGACATCAGGTGCCCTCCTTGGTTGCTCCCCACTTTGTATTCTGAGGCACAGTCTCTTCCTGAGCCCGCAGCTCCTTCCTTCTGCTGGTCTGGTTAGTCTGCTTGCTCTGAGGATTTCCTGTCTCTACTTCCTTTGAGCTGGGATTACAGGCATTTGCCCACCTAGTTTTCCACGTGGGTGCTGGAGAGCTGGACTCTGGTCCTCATATTTGTACAAGAAATACTTGGCCTGCTGAACCATGCCCCCAACTTCCTCTCATTTCTTACAGAATAAAATATCCATTCTGTAAAATCCCTTTCATTTGAAGGGTGCAACTTCGCAATCCCCACACACTGTGCCAGGCCGGTCTCTTCTTTTGCAGGTCTTTTCTCACAGCTGGTCACCTGCTGTCTTCAGACACACCAGAAGAGGGCATCAGGTCCCATTACAGATGGTTGTGAGCCACCACGTGGTTGCTGGGATTTGAACTCAGGAGCTCTGGGAGAGCACCCTGTTCTCCTAACTGCCTCAGCCATCCCTCCAGCTGGCCCGAATTTCTTAGGAGCAGACTTTACAGAACTGTCCAGTCTGACGGGACTTTGGTAGTGACTGATTCAACAGTGGGTATGCCACAAATGGGAGCAGACTATGGTGAGGGAACACAGAAGAACTAGAGAAACCATGTCTTCTCTCCATCATCTTCTGCTAGTCCTCACAAATCCTCGGCTTTTCCATCTCTGTGAGGGCAGAGGGGTTCCTAGCCTGTCTTTAAGCTCATCACAAAAGTGAATATGGTTGATGAGGTGACATAGACAATTCACACGATGTTTATATTATACCTTAGTTACTTGCCTTGTGCCCACCTGAATTACAGAGGGACTGGATGGGTTTGGGATAGCAATCAGTAGGGGGCCTGGTGTTCCTAGAATTCAGACCTGGCCCCTAGCAGGCAGGCCCTACCCCAACTGCCCGTGTTCCCTGTGCAGGCAAATTCAAGCTCCTGGAGCAGGCTCGGGATGTGCGGGAGCCGGTGAGATACTTCAGCAGTGTGGAGGAGGTGGCCAGTGTCTTCCCTGACCGAATCTTTGTGATGGAAGCCATCACCTTCAGTGTCAAGGTTAGTCCTTCTAGCACGGGGTAGAAGCTTCCCAAGCTTCCCTTTCCCTAGGTTGCTCATAGGATCCAGGAGGGAGAGTGGCTTCTGATCACCATTTGGTACAGGCAGGCCATTTGGGGAAAGCCTATTCACTAACTCAGTGGACTGAAGCATTTTCTAGGAGATGTGGTGAAGCAGGAATGGTGTGTGGAGGGGTCATGACCTGATGTAGTCTTGAGTGAGTGAGGTATTGTTTCACGCAAATGGTCAAGAGGGCTTAATAAAATCTGTCATGACTGAGCACTTTCAAAGGATATCTCTATGCTCATAATATCATCCGAGGAAACTAAGGAGCTAAGGAAAATGTTAAAGTCTCAGATTCCCTCCAGTCCCAGTCCAGTGCTCTTGCTTTGATGTCAGCGACAGTTGAAGAGGAAAGGACTGGAGAGCTAGGGGAGCTTGGAACTGGTGTGTGACTTTCCTTGAGACCCTAGCTAGGGCCTCATCTTGTCTCTGGGATTTCCCAGGTGGTGTCAGGCGAGTTCAGCGAGGACAGCGAGGTGTACAACTTCACACTGCACGCAGGCGACGAGCTCACTCTCATGGGTCAGGCCGAGATTCTGTGCGCCAAGACAACCAAAGAGCGCTCGCGCTTCACCACGCTCCTGCGCAAGTTGGGCCGTGCAGGGGCCTTGGCTGGAATCGGCGGTCCCGGGAGTATGGGGGCCACAGGAGGTGGCGGCGGGGCCGCCAGGCCCGTCAGAGGCAAGATGCCCTGTCTCATCTGCATGAACCACCGCACCAACGAGAGCCTGAGCCTGCCCTTCCAATGCCAGGGCCGCTTTAGCACGCGCAGCCCTCTGGAGCTACAAATGCAGGAGGGCGAGCACACGGTGCGCGCCATCATCGAGCGCGTGAGGCTTCCGGTGAACGTGCTGGTACCCAGCCGGCCGCCGCGCAACCCTTACGACCTACACCCTGTGCGGGAGGGCCACTGCTATAAGCTGGTCAGCATCATCTCCAAGACCGTGGTGCTGGGGCTGGCGCTGCGCCGTGAGGGTCCGGCGCCACTGCACTTCCTGCTGCTCACCGACACGCCGCGCTTCACTCTGCCGCAGGGTCTGCTGGCCGGGGACCCGCGCGTCGAGCGCCTGGTGCGCGACAGCGCCTCCTACTGTCGCGAGCGCTTCGATCCGGACGAGTACTCCACTGCTGTGCGCGAGGCGCCCGCGGAGCTCGCGGACGATTGCGCCAGTCCGCGCCGTGCGCGCCTCTGCCTGCCCGCGCCGCGTGTTCCCGGGTCTGTCCGTGTGCCTGGACCGCCGGGTCGCCTGGGTCCTGCCCTGCCAGCACCGAGCGACAGCGACCAGGAGTACGTGAGCCCTGATTGGGCGGGTGCGCCCGAGCCCGCGGCCGCGTGCGCCGAGATCCCCTACGAGGAGCTGTGGGTGCACCAAGGCCCCGAAAGCCTCGCCGACGCCCGTGCACGGCCGCTGACAGGGCCGGATCTCATCTCTTTTGGGACCGTGGGGCCCCCACAGCATGAACCAGAGGCACCACCGCCTCCTGTCCCCCCCAAATCTGAGGCGGTGAGTGAGCTCTGCTCAGTCCTTGTAAGAACTTAGGCAGCTTTTAGAGGGACACGGAGGCTCGGAGCTCCTGGGGAGTGATAGGATGGCTAGAGCCAACGGGGAAGAAGGGGAAAGATCAGGGAACACGCACAAGGCACAGAGAATTGAGGCTGAGCTGGAAACAGGGATACCCAAAGCTCCACAAAGTCCTCCATGATGGAAAAGTTCCGAGGTGTAGTAAATGTAGGAGATGCGAGTGATTTCAAGCAATCCCAGGACTCCTGGGGAGTTAAAACCACATTATAGGCTCTGATAGGTTTGTTCTGCGCTGATATTTAACGGTTCCCCACTTATTTGTCCATAGGACACTTCCCTCATCAATCACACCTTTTAACACACTCTTTGGGGAAACTTAATTTGTAAGGACAGGATCCAGGTAGCAGACCCTGTTCCTCCTTTTGATCCCTCTTGGCGTACCCTTTTCCTTGAAGAAGGAATATAGAAGGAATATCGCTATTGCGCCCCATCCCCCGGTCCTCCAATCTACTAACGTTCACAATGAATTTACGATGAAATAGGGGAGTGTTGTGGACCGAGTCTGAGGGACAAAATAGGCTGGAAATAGACTAGAGGTGTCTAGTCAGGGCAGCCTCCATTCTGGGTGGGACAAGGTCTCAGGCCCAGGTCCACCTGCTTGAGAAGTGAGGTAAGGCAGGCCAACTGCCCAGTGAGGCAGTCATGGTCTTCTGTCTGCAGGTGAAGGAAGAGTGCCGCCTGCTTCACGCCCCGCCTGTGCCTCCTAGGGGTGGCAGCAGCTGCAGTAGGCTCACAGGCAGCCCTCCAGTGCCGCCCCGCTTCCCCAAGCTGCAGTCTGTCCACTCACCGAGCTCCAGTCTCTCGTACTATTCCTCTGGCCTGCAGGATGGGTGAGTCTCTGGCATCATCCCGATGCGTGGGATCATGGTGGATGATCACTCCCTGCACTGGGGCTCTGCTGCAGAGAAGCAACCATCCTTTTCTTTACGATTTACTGATTTTATTTTATGTGTATGAATGTTTTGTCTGCATGTATGTAAGGAGGCCGGAAGAGGTCTTCAGGTGTCCTGGAACTGGAGTTATGAATGGTTGTGAGTTACCATTTGGGTGTTGGGAACCTGACCAGGGTCCTCAGGAAATCAACAAGTGCTCTTAACCACTGAGTCCTGTCTTTAGCCTTGAGGCTCCAATTTTCCAATTTGTACTTTTTCAGTTTAATTTCCCCTGCGTGTTCTGACATGACTTGGGGACTTAGGGATAGTTTCCTGCTTTGGGGTCCCGTGAGTATCACCTCCCATTCTCTCTGCCTTCTGCATACATCCTGTGTGTCTGTCTTTGCTTATAGGGCAGGATCCCGCAGTGGCAGTGGTTCCCCGTCACCGGATGCATACTCTCTCTATTGCTACCCTTGCACCTGGGGAGATTGTAAAGCCAGCGAGTCCTCTAGTCGCCCGCCACCAGGACCCCTACCTTCTACCACCACCCAGCCGCCCAGTCAGGCCTCAAGAGCCCTAGCAGAGCCTTTGAGTGGTCGAACCGCCTCCCTCTTGGGAGCTGACACCCCAGCGGTTAAGAACTACCATAGCTGCCCGCCTCTGTTTAAACCCTCACGTCCCCAGAAGTCCCTTGCTCCCTTTGGTGCACTCAACCCATTCTCTGGGCCTGCCCACCCTTCAGGTGCTCCAGCGGCCTCCTCCTCTGGGTCCACATCCACTTCGGGTGCCCTGGCTACCTCCAGCCCCACACACTCCCCAGGCCCAGGCCCACAGGGCCAAGGTTACTCAGCTGCTCCCTCCTCCTCCTTGTCCTCCTCTGAGTGGCAGGAGCCAGCGCTGGAGCCCCTGGACCCGTTTGAGCTGGGGCAGGCCAGTCCTCCTGAGCTGGAGCTGCTCCGCTGCCAGGAGCCCAGAGCTTCGGGGACACCTGGGTCTGGACATTGCCTTTCCCCACTTGGTCCGCCCAAGGCCTTAGAGCCGGAAGGTTTGGTGCTGAGGCAGGTCCCTGCCTCACTGTCACCAGCTGCCTTGCAGGGGCCCGAGGCAGGAGGAACCCTCCTCTTTCTTACCCAAGGGTGCCTGGAAGGGCCTCCTGGCAGCCCACGGGAGGGCGTCCCAGGTGCCGGAGTCCGGGATGCTTCCTCCTGGCAGCCACCAGCAGACTTATCTGCCCTCTCCGTGGAAGAGGTCTCACGGAGCCTGCGCTTCATCGGGCTCTCAGAGGACGTGGTGAGCTTCTTTGCCCGAGAACGCATTGACGGAAGCATCTTTGTGCAGCTCAGTGAGGACATCTTGGCTGATGACTTTCATCTTACCAAGCTTCAGGTCAAGAAGATCATGCAGTTCATCAAAGGTTGGAGACCCAAGATCTGAACCGTCTGGCCAGCTGCTGCACAGCCTGAACTTTGGGAGCAGAGGCCCTGGGGGGGTGAACTCGGGTCTGCACTCCCAGAGACAGGTCCTTCCTGTAGGGAAAATCTGGGCCAAGATGGAGGCGGCTCTGGAACACGGAGTCTCCCAGGGGAGATACCTCCCAGGGGAACGGTGGCCCCTTGGGGTCAGACCCTGCAGGAGCATGCCTTGCTGTTGAGGAAGGGGTACTGCGCCTCACTCCTGGTGAGGTTTTTAGTGCCAATCCCACAGCAGGGTAAAGGTGGTGTGTGTTGTGTGTCATTGGTGGCTTTGTGCTGGTGGAAGGCCTTTCTCTGCCCCGCTGCAGTCTTACACACACACACACACACACACACACACACACACACACACACACTTCTGAGCTCTGTATGTTCAGGTTAGAGACAAGGGAAGGTGGCTCACCATTCTAAAGCACAGTGTCCCCAAAGTGCCCTCTCTTTCACGCTCTGTGGGCTTTGACCTGCAGTCGTTCTGAAGTTAGGGATGTGACTTCTGTCTGTGAGGTACCTACTTCAAAGGCCCTGGTGAATCAGTTACCAGAGTCCCTACCATCACAAATAGCCTGTTGGTTTCCACAGGGCAGTCTGAGGACCTAGTCTCTGAGGGAGAGGAGCCCTACCAGTCTCCTGCCATCAGCTGTGGCTCTGCTGGACTTTTGGTGTCCTCCTCAGTGTGTCACTGGATAAAAGGCAGTTGAGTGGCTTAGCCAGGAACTTATTCACATGGTTCAGAGCAGCTCTTTGTATCCTCAAGTATGGTGACCTGTTTGACAGCTCGAGGCCTGGCTCATGTACGCACCTCACCCTCACTCTTCTCTAGCACCTCTAACAAGAACCACTCACGTCCTCTGGTGTCAGGGCCCCAGAGGTAGCAGTTTTCTCGTGTGCCTTCCCTGGCCTACCTAGATATTTATTTCTTGTGTTTTATGGATGGTTAAGCCCGGCCCACATCTGTGCCTTTCAGAAGGAAACACAGAACCTTATGCTGTGTTGTTTTCTCACAGTTACTTAATGAAACCTCAAGGAATAAGGAAATAAAGGTTAGACCACAGGGTAGTCCAAGAGTAGGACCCTGGGTGTTGGCTGATTCTTTCTGTGAGGCCATCAGGATCAAGGGCGTGTCTCTAAGCAGGGAAGGGCTCTGGAATGGTACGGGTGGCCTACTCTTACATCTCTGGATACACACGGGGTATCACTGTGTATCCTGTCCTCACTGGGGCCTGTAAAACCCACCCTCCTGCAAGAATCTTTTTCTTTTCTGAGACAGGGATTGAACTCCCAGAGAAGCACCTTCCTCTGCCTCTGTGCTGGGATTAAAGGTGTTAGCCACCACTGGGCTGCTCGAAGAATTTTTATCAGAGCTCATACCCTCGTGCTTGTAGGGAAGACCCAGACGTCAGAGCTCAGTGCCACTGGAGTCTGGCGTAACTGAGGCTCTGCCAGTTCCCGAGACACCCTTAGTCAGCTGCACAGCAGATACCCGGGCTTGGCCTTGGTGCATGCAACCAATTCTTTGCCTTCCAGCCATCTGAAAATGCATTTGAGATGACCAACTTTAGGGTTGGTCTTCCTAGCAATGAACTGCAAGTGTTGCCAGAGGTGAGCTCCTGTCTGCCTGTCCCAGTGGGACAGAGCAGTCAGCAGTGCTGGAAGGGACCTGAATTGGTTCCATACCTACCCAGTGACTCAGTGGGACTCAGTGAGGAGTCCAGCATTATACGGCAAGGCCCTGCTTCTCCCAGAGTGTGAGAACTCTGCCATGAGGGATGGGGTGGGACAAACAGGCCACACAAGTGAGGTGAGCTGACTGAGGACATCCATCTTCCTCAGTTTTGCAGGATTCTGAAACAGGCGGCCAGTGTTCCATCCTCTGCATAGCTCTCTCCCACAGGCGTCCTCAGAGGCCAGGGCGAGGCATGCCAAGAAGAACGTGTACAACAGCACAGTGAGGACATGGTTTGGTGAGAGAAGTATCTTTTGCATCCTGGTACACCATGCCCCTACTGTTCCCTCACTCCCTGACCAGGGCTGCAACTGTGCCACGGGCCGCCCAGCCAAGGCACTTAGGCGGTCAGGCTTAAAGCATGAGCATAGAAAGTCTGTTTTCTGACATTACAATCCCTGTCTAAAGCAGCTGCCTCACCATCTCCCAACACATTTATGCTCAGAGCACAGGGCTTTATTACTGATGGGGGTGCTCAAACACAAGGGCAGGCAGAGGAAAACAGACCAGGCTGGCAGAGGCCGACAGTCTGGATTTTAATGTTATCCTGTGTTTGGCTTGGTGCGAAAATGCCCTCGGCACCCCAGGCCCCACTGGCCTCCCGGAAGGCACAGGCAGCAGGTGTTCTGGGTTACTCTAGGCTGCTGATCGGGGTCTCAGGCAGGGCTTGCAAAAGAAGCACAGTGGGGCTCACCCCCCAACATGAAGTACAAACATTTAATTCACAGTCAGACTTCACCAGGAGGAAGAGCGGGACAGGGCTGAAGGCACTATCATGGAGGAGCAAATCCAAGGCTAGCCTCGGTCTTTCTCCTGCTTCCTGATAATTTAGACAGCGCGGCTGAGAAGCAGCACTGCCGGGTCTGGGTTAGTACGTGGGTGGAGGGGCAGGGCGGGACGGCCTGCTCACTGGTAGAACTTCTTGCTAGAGTTGTTAGCAAGGTCGCGGAGTAGCTGACACGGGGTAAACTGTGTCCCATAGGCAGACTCATACTTCCGGAGCCGGTCCACTACCTTCTGAGCACCATACAGATCCACAAAGCGGAAGGGCCCTGAGTAGAGACAAGACTTTAGTGAAAGAGACAGTAACCTGCACAAGGACAAAGGAAGGCAACTTCCAGTGGGCACACTGACCTCCGAGACAAGGGGGAAAGCCAAGCCCAAAGACTGCTCCGATGTCTCCCTCTTCAGGCGTGGCTAGGATCCCTTCCTGTAGGCACAGGACTGCCTCATTCACAAACCTTGTTATCACACGGTACTGGATGTCTTCATCAGAGGAGCTAAGGAGGAGAAGGGAGCAGGAAGGAGAATTTAGCTAGAAAAAGAAAGGGAGGAACTGGGGTACAGCATATGGGGTGTGGGTGAGGCCAGTGGCCAGGGTGAACCATGCCATCCTGAAAGATGAGAGTCCTTTCCATTGAGTAAGGGGGTGCTACTTTCCCTAACTGGTGTGAACTGGGCATCCAAAGCAGGGCCTAGCACAGGAGAGACGTCTGCCCCTTCTGAGGAGTCAGCAACAGCAGCGCGTTCCCAAAGGAAACAAACAGGAAGGAGGGTGCAGGCACCCCCACAACCCACCTCGCAGGCAAGGCAGGAGCAGGCAGGGTGTCCCCAGGCTTGGCCCACTCTCACCTGGAACTGAAACTGGGTTATGTGTGGAAGTTCAGCTGTGCAGAGTTTGCTTTGCCAGCTTTGGGTCATAAACAGAATAGGAAAGGGGCCGAGGGGCTTTGAGCTACGAAAAGAAACATTGCTTCCCGACAAAGTCACTCAAATCAACTTACACCTCGGGCTTGGCAGGCAGCCTCAGGTTTACCAAGATATTATCTATTTCAGAATTCAAATTCTTATTCTTTGAGCCCGACTGATAGATGTAGAAGCCCTTCCCAGACTTGCGACCTGAGAGAATAAAGAGACTGCATTAGTCACTGCCCCTCACCCTAGCTGAGAACCCTGGCTCTACTGGATGCTGAGAGCGTCTAGCACTCTGCTGCACTCCTAAGCTCCTCCATTCAGCCAACTGAGCCACTCAACCAAGGTCGGAAGACTGGCAGAGGAGAGAGGAGGCTCTGGTGCAGGGAAAGCTGAGTCTGCATAAGAAAGGCCAGCCTACGCCCACCCCTGCACAACTGAAGGTCTAGGTCCTAAAAGTGGTTTCACTGCAGCCTCACTTTTATGATCTGAATGGAAGGTTGACTTTCTCCCCACAGGCAACCAGACCCCAGGGCCAGGCCTGGACTTGCTCCTGAGGATATGCTGGTCTATGTGGCACACATGGCAGTCCTCTAAGCCTTGGCTCTGCCTTTCTCCAGCTTGTGAGAGTCCCTGTGTCCAGGGATCTGTCTGTCTTTGGGAAACCTCCTCGTCCCTCTCTGTTCTCAGCCACTGGCTCAGAGCTAACTCCTGTGTCCTGGGGTTACTCACCCAAGAAGCCCTTGGAGACCATCAGTTTCAGCAGTTCTACGCTGCCACCTCCAAACCGCTCCCCGAAGGCTTTGCCTAGATCTTCTGCTACGTGCTGTGCTACATCTATCCCTACTTCATCTGCCAGGGTGGCAGCACCCACAGGGAAGCCGAAGCCTGTGGTCAAGGCGTCCAGCTTCTTAGGGTCAACTCCTTCCTGAACAGGAAGTAAAACAAGGAAAGGCCTCAGAGCACAGCCATCCCAGGTCCCCCACAGAAGGGCTGCCTGTCATGATCCGAAGGCAGCGCCCACTTCTTTTCTTGGACATGACTTGGCCAGGCCCAGAACCAGCACTTAACCCAGGAAAGCACAAGTGGAAGCTGTCCCACAGGAATACAGATCACTCTGTTCCTTCTCGCTTGTGATTCTGAATCTCGGGACTAAGTAGATGCTATGGCTACCAGGACTGAGAGACTGAGTGCTGCCATTCTGAGCCTAGGGAAGGAAGTGCCCAGTGAAGAGGGTCCTCCTTGCCATGGAAGGCCTGGGTGGACAGTGGACAGAGTGTGTGTGTGTGTGTGTGTGTATGTGTGTGTGTGTGTGTGTGTGTGTAGCACATACAATGGTAGTCAAGCCAAGTAGGCTCTGGTATGGAAGGTCCTCTCCCCAGGGATGCAGAAGCAGTGTATCAGTCTGAGCATTCTGGGAGGCTTTGGCTCCTGCAATGCTAGGGGAGCGACCAGCAGAGTTAACACTTTTCCTAAGGGCATAGTCTCAGTCCCAGGACTTCCTGTCTCAGTGTGAGAGGGAGACACAAAAGGACCTCTAGGGAAAAGCAGCAGTACACCCTGGGGGAGCTTATCCCTCATCTGGACATCTTCAGCTTGGAGGACAGAGAAAAGATATGACAAAGCCTCGGACATTCCGTAGAACAGCACCCACCTGGAGGATTCTTATGACTTCTGACATCATGGGAGCAAGACACCTGGTGGTGTAGAAGCCAGGTCCGTCCTGCCAAGGGAAAGGAAGGAAGCTCATGGCCTTGCTTTGCTGCCCACGACCACACCCAGTCTCCCTTTCCCAGACATCATTCACAGCGTCAGCTGACCTAAGCTCTCATCAGAATGCTCAATGTTATGCTGAAGAGAAAGCCACCTCGAACAGTTTTTTTTTTTTAAGATTTATTCATTTATTATATATAAGTACACTGTAGCTGTCTTTAGACACACCAGAAGAGGGCATCAGATCTCTTTACAGATGGTTGTGAGCCACCATGTGGTTGCTGGGATTTGAACTCAGGACCTCTGGAAGAGCAGTCGGGTACTCTTAACCACTGAGCCATCTCTCCAGCCCACAGTCTAGGTTTCATGTCACCTCTGAGGTCTGGAGTCACCAGTGAGGATCTGCTAGAGCCTAGACATTCCTGCACTGATCCTACCTCAGTGGGACAGTCAGTGCTACTGTCCACTCTGGAGATAACCTAGTGGACAGTGGTTTAGAGGCTGGTACCCCCACCCCCCTAGAAGAATTATAACAAATCTGGAGGCTCAAGAAATCGTGTCAGAACTGCCATCACCTGCCACTGCTTCTGGCCTCACCTTGACCACAATGATGACCTTCCCCTGCTTGAGACCCACGGCCACGGCAGACGCTGTGGTGTCCTTGGAGGTTTTGTCAGTTGTGATGATCTCTAGAAGCTGCATCTTGTCCACAGGAGAGAAGTAGTGCATGCCGATCACCTGGTGAGGGAGCCACAACCAACTGATTACCAGTGCTGTGGGAGACCACTCTCTGGTTCCCTAGGGAAACACTGCTCATCTAGGCAGAGCTTTGGGTCTGTGGTCTCCTGCATCCCTGGGCTTGCCTCCATTAGGCCTCACATCACATCCCTAGACCAGTGTGCTAGGCAAGGCAGACTGTGCTACAGCCACACGCTGCGTGAGGAGGAAGAACAGACTTAGTATTAGCAACCTTAGCTGTTTAGAGATTATTTTGTTATTTCCAGTCTGTCTGTCGGCTCAGTTGAAGCAACTGGTATCCTCTGGAGAAGTGAGGCTTTTTTCCTTTAATGACTGCATTCTTCCTGAACCTGCTTAAGCAAAGATAACTGTCTAGGCAGCATGCCAAATACTCAGTGGAAGTACTTTAAATGTAATACTTTCACATCCTGGGTGGGAGGTTCAGCGTGAGGCTGTAGTCCCCCAGCCCTGGTCCTCCATTCCTAGGCCTGGAGCTGTAGTCTTACCCAGCGTAGGCAGCTACCACACAGTACTGTAGCTGAACAGCACATTGCTTCTTGGTAAAGGGCCTAGCCTTTTTTTTTAGATTTATTTATTTCAGGCGTGTGAATACACTGTC
The DNA here is from genome assembly GCF_021556685.1 of Rattus norvegicus. Taxonomy (NCBI): domain Eukaryota; kingdom Metazoa; phylum Chordata; class Mammalia; order Rodentia; family Muridae; genus Rattus; species Rattus norvegicus. Next base: position 32,464,028 of record NC_141539.1, on the reverse strand, counting down.
ACTGTTTTCAGACACACCAGAAGAGGACATTGGATTCCACTATAGATGGTTGTGAGCCACCATGTGGTTGCTGGGAATTGAACTCAGGACCTCTGGAAGAGCAGTCAGTGCTCTTAACTGCTGAGCCATCTCTCCAGCCCAGTCCTAGCATTTAATACGATTCTAACGTCAGTAACTTTATAGTCTATCTACACTTGAAAGTAGGCGCCATGAGGGATGCACGCCAGCCACCAAAGTGTTCTCAGCTACAGTCCACCTCTCCTACACCAGTAGAGCATGGCATTCGGTTTTCTGTGGCCATTTTGGGGGAAGTGCCCCACTCATTTCATAATCTACACTGGTCTTCTCTTCGTTCATATTCTAAAATTTCAGCCAGTGAGACTGCAGCAGGCCACTGTTTGAGGGCTCTCTGTCTGGTTTACCTTCTCAGGCCTTTGGCTCACAGCAGCAATTTGATTGATTGGGAGAGCAGATGTGTTGCTGGCGAAGATACAGTGTTCTGGAGTCACCTGCGGGGGAGAAGCATGTGAGAACCTGTCAGGGGGGCCTGGAGATGACAGTCACAGCACAACAGAGTGATGCCCGGGCCCAGCCTACTGTCCCTCCATACTCGCTCACAGCACAGATACAACTTGCTCAGACACTGTGAGTTACCTAAAAGCTTTTGTGATGACCTTGTTCTCTTAACTGAGTCGTCTTCTACTGATGGCCTGTCCTGTCCTGCAGACCACATCTCAACGCTTGGGTAAACATGTCTTACACAAACGCCAGAAGGATGAGCTGAGGTAGGTTTCAGTCAAGGTGGGCCTGGGTGCTCTCAAGTCTGGAAGAACACACCATTCCCTACCCCTGCTCACCTTTCCTAAGCCAGAAAGTGTATACTTCCTTCATCTAAAGAGTCACCGAAGGGCAGTGTCCACTGTAATTATGCGTGCGGCACATGAATTCTACCAACTGTTAGCTTTAGTCACTTGCCCCTGCACTGTCCCTAACACAGGATGCTCAGCTTTCTGGCTCTGATCTCAACTTATTCAAGTTTTTTGACACTTGGGTGAAAAATATGGAAGGTACCTCTGTTAAATTTGCACAAATCTGGCACAGACGGAATGCAAACACTAGAGTAGAGTCAAGGTTGAAGACAAATTTAACACACTGAGAAGCTGAGTATAAAATGTCAATTACGACAGATAAAGATGAATTTTAAGATTCACCTTGAGAAAGAAGAAAGCAAAGAGCTGTAAGGCGTTGATGGACAAAGCCTGGCTTGTGAGGAGGATCCTATGGTTTTTTTTTTTTTTTTTTGGTTTTTTTTTTTTTTTTGGTTCTTTTTTTTTTTCGGAGCTGGGGACCGAACCCAGGGCCTTGCGCTTCCTAGGTAAGCGCTCTACCACTGAGCTAAATCCCCAGCCCCGGATCCTATGGTTTTAACCACCAGGGTAGAATGGGAGCTGGCAGTGCAGAGTGCCTGTGACAGTGGACATGCTCTCTGAGCCGTTAGCATGGTATCCAGGGTGAGAGAAAGGCGCTCTTGGGGCTAGAGGTGTAGCTCAGCAGGTGGACTGCTTGCCTCCCATGCAGGAAGCCCGGGGCTGGGTCCCCAGGACCACATGAACTGGGTACAGTGCCGAGTGCCAGTCATCCTAGTTGGGAGGAGGCAGCAGGTTCTGAAATTCAAGACCGTCCTTGGCTACATAGTGAGTTCAAGGCTAGTCTAGGAGGTATATATATCCTCTACTCTAGAAGAGCAAATTCTATCTCCCAAGATGGCTGCCAACATTCTCACCGCTCCCTGGCCACCCATGCCTTTCTTCCTATGTCCCACGCTGTAAATCAGGGCTAAACAGAAGCGTGGCTGTTGGCCTCAGGCCTTGCTGTGGTTCTGCAGTTACCACTCTTGCTCTCGGAGGACCTTGCTGTGAAGACATTCTGGCTATGGGAGGAGGCCCTGGAAACATTGGTGTTTAGGGCACTGTCCACAGGACCTGTCCACACTGCAGACTGTGAAAAGGGGAGGAATTCAAGGGATGCTTCTCAACAATGTGTCCATGAGATGGAGGAAAATGACTGAGACGGAAGGACAGGGAAGCATCTAGAAACTGTCTTGTGAAGAATGTCAGGAACAGTTTGTTTAGTTCCATAGTGGGTAAGAAACTACTACTTTAAATTGACTCAGCTTGGAAATTTTCTTAAAACCAGCATTAGACCGGGTAAGAAGACAGGCATGATGCTGTGCTGGAGGTCTTCCTCCTCACGCTTTGGATTTCCCCTCTTTTCTTTCTTCTTTTTAAAGATGTATTTATTAATGTATGGGTGACCGGTCGGCACATACACCAGCTCACCAGAAGAGGGCATCAGATCCCACTATGGATGGTTGTGAGACACCATGTAGGTGGCCTTAGGAACACTGCCTGCTTCACCGCAGTTCACAGCCACAGGCACCAGAGTTGCCAGATCAATACCACTCACTAGCCTAGTCTGGCTGTGGTCTTTCTCATGCTTGGATTACAGTCATTTCTCCTTTTCTAGGCCTCTGTCTGTCTGTCTGTCTGTCTGTCTGTCTGTCTTTCCTTTCTTTCTTATCACCCACATGAGGTACACATTTTGTTCACGTCACCCCATCTTAAGAATGGGCTTTTAGGGGCTGGAGAGATGGCTTAGCCGTTAAAGGCTAGGCTCACAACCAAAAATATAAGAATGGACTTTTAGGACACGGGCAGGATCTAAGGAGCACCACTACAGAGGAGCACATGACATGGCTTGGAGAACACGTCCTTGGCTCCCTTTGCTACCCAGACATGAAGACGCCTGATTATAGCTCACAGCCAGGACCTGGACATATGGTAACCTCCCCCATCTCCACTTCAATACCTGTGCGTAGGAGTGTAAGGCACTTTTCTTCCCTTAGGATTCAGACCTGAGCTTCCTGATACACACACACTTGTATTTGAGGCCATAAGACTGCTCAGTGGGTAAGGCACTTGCTGCCAAGCCTGACAACCTGGATTTGATCCCTGGGACCCACATGGTGGGGAGAGAAATGATTCCTGAAAGTTACCCTCTGACCACCACACATGCTCTATGGCTCGTGTCTACCCTCCCAGCTCAGTGTCCTCTGGGATTCAGGTTCGACAAGCCCTTACTTACGCTTTCCACTTCCTTTAACACTTTGTGCTTAACAGCGAGGTCCTCGAAGACAGCCTCAATCACCATGTCAGCCTTCTCGAAGCCCTTGTAGTCGAGCTGCCCGATCAGGTTGCTGAAGATGGAGTCCCTTTCGAAGGATGTGAGTGCCTTCTTCTTTACCTTGTCATTCAGTCTAGAGAGAACACACTCTTAGAGCAGGAGGCAGAGGCTGGCGGCCACACAGCTGCTGCATGGCCTCGGCCACCTTGTGAGGGTGTGTCGTCACGGCCATTTTGAAGAGGTTGAGTTCAGAGGGACTTGGGGTTAAGTGGCTAGTGAGGGAGGTGATTAGTCAAGTTGGACTCCAGGCATACAGGCTCTCATCCACCAAAGGCCTCTCTCCACAGCTTTAATCCTCACAAAACAGGGGGTTGCCGTCAAGAGGACAGTGAATATATGAGTCTAGGGTGAGACTGGCGAAAGGTGGCTCCTGCCACCATGTCCCAAACCAGCAGGGGTTAATAACTCTGTACCCTTTATACTGTTCTCTAATACAATCGAGAGGACAGAGGCTGAGCACTGTCCCCTCTCCCACTGCCCCACAACCCCAGCGCAGGGGACTGAACCCGGGGCCTTCGCATGCATTCTCACACTGAGCTACATCTCCAGACCAGGGAGGTTTTTCAGTTGCCAATCCACTTCCTCTCAGTACACAAGTCACACACTGAGTGAACTTGTCTTTTCCCGGGGAGAACCACTAAGGATTGTTTTACTCAGTTACTGAATCTTTTTTATTGCCAAGGAATAAGAGACTTGTTTTAGGTTCATCTTAACCATACTTTTCAGAATAAATAAGAGAATGTTCTTCTGAATGAATTGAAAACCCATTCACTAACTCGCTTAAGTAAAAGAAAAACTAAAGTCACAGCTAAGTTCACAGAAGTGTCCAGTAAGGGGCTGGGGAGAAGATGGCTGAGCAATGAAGAGCACTGGCTGCTCTCCCAAAGGACCTGGGTTCAATTCCCAGCACCCACATGGCAGCTCACAACTGTCTGTAACTCCAGTTGCAGAGGATCTAACACTCCCACACAGACAGACATACATATAGGCAAAATACCAATGCATACAAAAACATTTTTTTGTCCAATAAAGGCCTTAAAAGCATAGGCGGCCTTCTTATAGCTAGCCATAGCAGGTTAAGTGCCAACAGCAGTGACTGACTCGATGCCGAGTTAGACTGTTTCCAGGAAGGGAAAGAAAACAGGTCCCAGGCCAGCAGTGCCGTGAGTGGTACTCACCAGGCCTAAGACGAAAATGGAAGGATCACCACAAGTCAGGGATGAGGCTACCCTACGGTGACAGCTCTTCATTCTAGTGACTGCAGGACATGCTGAAGTGGGAGGACTGGGTGTTGGTGCACACACCTGCTGCACCTCCTTTTTATTTTACACTGTAATCTGGCAACACCACCAACCTGCCAGGCCCTGGCCAGCACTGGTAGCAGTGCACATGCAGAAGAAGGAGGACAATGAGCTCCAGGTACACAATCCACTTGGGAAACTCATGCCCTCCCTCACTCAGCAAAAAGTCCCAGGCAGGATGGTCTAATGTAGCCAGCTAACCCACCATGTCTGTGCAGAACACTGGACTGAAAACAGCCTCAGTGTGGCTGAGCTGACGCCATTTCTTCTCAACAAACTGGCACATCCATGTGAGAAGGGACTGGGTGGGTGGAAAACAGTCATCCTGTTTTATTTAAAATATTTGTTTCCCCTTTATTTATACTTCTTCTGTATGGGTGTTTTGCTGCAGATATGGGGATGGTCTGTAGGCCTCAGGCATCTGGCTCACTGGTAAGGGCCCTGCTGTGTCACTCTGGTCAGGAAAGCGGGCTGGAGAGCCCTCTGCCAGCCCTGCCTTTACCTCCTGTGCCCAGCGCATGCTCTCCCTGAGCCCTGCCTGAAGAGCTGTGCAGGTTTCATGATCCATTCCACCAGGGCGACTACATGCAAACCTTAGCTAAACACACCCGGGAATTACTAGTTTCATACCAAAGGATAAAATAAAATGGCATTTAAAATATCTACTAATAAGGAAACACTCAAAGGCCCATGACCTATGATATTTATTAACGAGAAAAAGAGTTGAAAGAATAATTAGTATTTCTGAAAAAAATCAAAGGAAACTTTGGTAAAACTATAGAGTATGAGGCCCATTATGTTCAGGCAAAGGACCCTGTGATGAAAACAAGACAAACCAAAGCCGTCATCCCTGCCCCAGAAACAGCCCACCTCCTGGCACAAACAGGCCACTTACCCTTTGAACACTTGTTGCTGTCCCCGGCCCAGCCCTGTCACTGTAGTGTCTTTAAGAAGAGTTTTCAGTCCCTTGTCCACAGAGACCTGGGCAATGCCAGCCCCCATCAGCCCTGCGCCAAGGATGGCTAGCTGCCTGGAGGGACAGGATCAAAGGGTTCTGGTGAACATCTCAGGCACATTTGCTGGGAAATACTACCCAAGCTGTGAGTCAATGAACCAACCACCACAGCCACAGTACAAGAGCTTGTGATGATTTCTATCTACAATAAACTTTTTTTTTTCCCCCTTCGGAGCTGGGGGGAACCCAGGGCCTTGCGCTTGCTAGGCAAGCACTCTACCGCTGAGCTAAATCCCCAACCCTACAATAAACTTTTGATCTTTAAAGACTAATGTAAAATTCACTGGGTTCAAAAACTTAGTCTTTCCATGAAGGCAGAACTAAACCAGCTCTCAGCTGCTCCAAGCACGGGAAACCAAGTATAATCTGAACCAAGGCAAGTCTGAAGACTAATCTGTTTGATAACTTCAAAGTGACTTTAGCATTTTCCTGTCATTCTCCTTTCTCCCAAGATTTACTGCCCTAGCCAGGGTACTTCAGTCTCCTTACTAGTAGCTTCTGTGTTTTCTTTTTCTTTTGAGACAAGTCTTGTGTAGCTGAGGTTGGCCTTGAACTCACCATGAAAAGGATGACTTTGAACTTCTCACCCTCATGAGTGCAGGGCTAAGAGTCTTGCATCATCCTATCTGGTTTGTGTGGTGCTGGCAATTGAACTTGGAGCTCCTGCATGCCAGGCGGAGTGTGCCTTTGCTCTGAGATGTGAGAACTAAACCAGACTGCCAGGGGATCATCCCGAGATGAGAAAGCTCTAGAAAGCTGCTAGAAGGCCCTAGAGAAAACTAGGCTCTGAAAACAAGAATGTACTTGGAATAAAGGCCCAGCTGCCCAGGGCAGAAGAGGCTGAGGGTTAATCTAGTTCTGTGGACGCCTACACACTTGCTGCAGAGCAAATTCTCAGGCCTCCTAGGCAGGGCGGCTTACTGAACAGTCTTCTGTGGCGCTCCAAATTTATTTTTCTTGCACAGGACCTGGCCATTATAAAGCCCCATCAGGGCTTTTGATTCTTTGGTCAATGCAAGCTCTCCAAATTTCTGAAAGGCAAAAAGAAAGAAGGAAAGGTGGAACTCTGGGGTCCTGGTGATGGGACTCCTCCGTCACGTCCTCTGCACAGCAGAGGGAGCACCCAGTGCCTTAGTTCCACAGGTGCTGCAGCTTGGGGACCTCTGCTGCTGGTTCCTCTTCACTGTCCTCCTCTGGGGCACGTCCTACCGCTGCTTTGAGGGAGGGTTGGTTTAAATTTGTTTTGTTTAATTTAGTAGTTTAAAAAAACAAAAACAAACAAACAAACAAAACCCCAGGGTTTCTCTGTGTAGCCCTGGCTCTCCTGGAACTCACTCTGTGGAGCAGGCTGGCCTCAAACTCAGAGACCCACCTGCTTCTGCTACTACACCTGGCCTTGAAGGAGGTTTTGATGTGACAGCTCCCAGACTCGTACAGCCGAGAAGTGATAACCTTTGCCAGTGGTTGAGTCTCAGGTCCAGATGGATTCTCACCATTCCTCCACTGACCGGCTGCAGTGGCAGACTGAGAAGGGGTCCAGTGGCTAGGGCCATACAGCCTAAGGCAGACCTTGAGTAGAGTCCGAGTGACTTCAGTTTTCTTTCCACTGCAGCAGGTGGTCCAGCGCCATTACCACTGCTACTTTACAAGTATCTCAGCATTAAGGACGAGTCCCACTTTAGTGGTTCCCAGCACAGTTGGATTTGCACCCTGGTCTTGCCCTACTGTCAAGCTTTCCTCACAATTTAAACAGGAAATGGATGCCTAATTCACAGTGCTGTTATGAGGATTGATACGAGCACTAGTGAAATTGTGGACCAGACTCCATCGCTATACAGCAGTGTTAGCACTAACACTGCTAGCACACACAGGCACAATTGTGGGGTTCAAACAGTGCAAAGAAAGACTCTCTCTGATAACATTGCTTATTAACACACTAACAGCAGGAAATAATGACCTGCACATTCAATGCTACGCTCAATCAGGAAATAGCATGTTCTGTTTGGATAGCCTAAGGATTCAAACTATGGGTAAAGAGCTATCAGGTCATGAATTCAATAGGTTTTGATAAGTGGTTTTATATAAAAAGTATACATATATGCATATATGTAAAAAAGTATATATATGTACACACACACACACACACACACACACACACACACACACACACACACACAGAGTCAAGTATGGCCACTCCTTGGAATCCATACAAACACTGGTTTTAGGACCTTAGGAGAGACATAATGCACAAATTCTCAAGTTCTTTACATAAAATAATACAGTATGTGTACATCCTCTATATTTCAGGTTGAGTCTAGATTAACTATAATACCTAATAGAAGGCAAATATTATGTATACTTAGTCACTAACAACAACTATATATTCAGGAGAATGCAATTTTACATTTTGTATGTATATAATGCATCAACCATATGTACCCCACTGCCCTCCCACTCTCTCTTGATCCCTCTTTATCCTAACATCCTCCTTCCTGAATGTGTTTGTTCAGTAGTGCATATAGGACGGTAGCGGAGGGAGGGCCAACTTCATGCAGTGAGGACATTACTGGTTGTGAGCCATGTGCTTCTATGTACATATATCTGTGTATGTATACCTGCTTATGATCTTTGAAGTATGGGGAAAGTATGAGCAATCCATGAGGAACCAGAGTGTTCCCTTAGCTCTTTGGGTTACCTGCTATCCTATTAGCAAAGGGTTCAAGGATTGCATAAAACTTAAATTACCACACCACTCCCTTAAATCTGGCACGCCATTAACGTATGAGAAACGAGAAAGGGTAAGACTAGTCAACACATGCTTCTTTGTCTGTGTGTGATTGCAAGAGTCTTTTCTAATTCAATAAAAATGAAATCTCTAAGCCTTAGTAAACTATACATGTAAATCAGTGTTTGCTTTCCCCGACTTCTCTAGTACTGGGGTTGGACCTAGATCTCGCACATATTATAAGCAGTTGTTCTACACTGACTTATATCCCCAGCTCACTCACATATATACATTTTGTCATAACAAAATCAGCCCTAGTGCAGACTAAAGGCGTTCACATGACTGAGTGAGAAAGAGTGGCTGCTCCCTGCTCTCATTAGACCCACTCTCATCACTGAGCAGTCTTAAGCACTGCAGACACCGTCCCACTCTCATGCCACTTAGTCACAGAGTAATCAGAAGAATGACCACCGTAAATAAAACATGTACTAGGTTTCATATACAGGATGATTTAAAATAGTATAAACATTTCCAGCTTTAAATGGAGCTTTGGGTCTTTAGTGATCTACAATTAAACTGGAGAAAATCATTTTACCTCTGATTCGGCAAGATAGCCAGCATCATTTCCTTGCTCAAGTCCAGTCTTCACAGCCTAAAAACCACAAACGTGCTTGTTTAGTATTGCAACATAATGGTTAGAGGTGAAGTGATGCCAAGTAAAATAACCAGTCTTATTAGGCTGTGTGTCACACCCAGGAGGTCACACACCCTGCTTTGCAAGGGCAGACCCTGAATCAACTGTCCCTCAGCTGCTGTTGATCCCAGCAGGAAAGGGCACCGTAAACTGTTCTCTCAGCGTCTCTCTAAGGCTAGCACTTTCTGCTTGCTTTTCTGTGCTTCTGATGTGTGCATAATCGTGTTAGTCACATTAACCAGGAACTCCATGCCACCCAACTTTACATCTGGAGTAGGCACTATCCCATACATGGTGGTAAGTAGAAAGGACAAAGGAATGACCCCAAGCCCGACCACCATAATTTATAGATATGACAGGAAACAAAACAAATTCCAAATTCTTTAAACAACAGATGATCTACATTTCTCACGCTGACTTCCTGTAATGTCTAAACTCATTATCTCTGCTTGGGAAGCTTCCTTGCAGGACTGTTCCTACTTAAATGTATTTAGTCTATTCAGATTTCAATCCTCCATTATCAAGACAGCTGGCTGATAGTGCTATTTTATCTCTCCGAATCCTTTCTGACCCACTTCCGAGAAATAACTAAAGTAGAGGGCAAAGCAAAACGGGTCGGCTCACTATTGCTCACCTGTTAAAACTAACTTTAGCCTGTCTTGCTGCACACCGATACCTCACTGTTCACCTTCAGAAGTGGGTCTCAGTAAACGCTCCCTGAATAACCTCACACTTGCAGCCTCCATAACTTTGCCCATGCTGCTGGCCTGTGGCTCCCTTCACCTGCCCTGTGCTCCCCTTCAGGTCAGATCCCGTGAGCCTCTACTTCATCTTACTGACTGCCGCCTCTGAGCACTGATAACCCGGTATTAATTTTTTGCTGTTTTATATCTTGTATGACTATCTTTCTTAAATATGGATGCAGATGTATATGACATTTCATATAATTTTGTTACAATGCTGGGGACTGAATCTAGAGGTTTATACAAGCCAGACAAAAGTTCTACCAGAGCTGCATCCCCAGACGGTGTTTTATATTAGTAATCTCATGTCTTCTACTCAAAATATCCTCGATATAATGGGGCCATTCCCCAGCCTTTTGTTGTTTGAGACATAGTCTATGTAGCTCTGGCTGTCCTACAGTTCTCTATGTAGAGCAGGCCTGCTTAGAACTTAGAGATCTAAGCGCAAGGCCCTGGGTTCGGTCCCCAGCTCCAAAAAAAAGAAAAGAAAAAAAAAAAGAACTTAGAGATCTGCCTCCCTCTGCCTCCCAGAATGTGAGGATTACACATACCTGGCTTTCTTTTCTTTTTAAAGACAGGGTCTCTATGAAGCCCTGCCTTCTCCAGTTCTTGAATCTCCTAGTCTGAAAGTTCTAAGTCTTAAAGTATTTTAAATTAAAGTGTTTGGGAATGTCTTTTCAGAAATGTTATTATCAGCTGGGAGTAGTGGCACGGGTCTTTTATCTCAGCACCCAGGATGCAGAGGCAGGCAGAGCCCTGTGAATTCTAGGCATGCCTGGTCTACAGAGTGAGTTGAAGGCCAGAGCTTCCCAGTGAGATTTTCAAAATCCAGGCAGTGAGCAAGCACGCAGCGCTGACACACACACTGCTCGAAATTGCAGTGAAAGCACAGGAGGAGGAGGAGCTCGTGGGGAAAGGTGGGTGCACAAGTGACTCACGTCAATTATCTTCAAAGGTGCAGGGTAAAGGCCTTTGGTCTGCTTCTTCACTTTTTCTTCCACTGTTTTGTAAACCTGTTGTCTGACAAATGGGATAGTCATGGCATACGATGTCAGCTCTGTAAGGTAAAATGCGGTTAACTATTTACTGAGATGACCCAGGGCTGCCTTGTCCTTTTGCTCTGCAGACTCCACAGCACCACACTACTATAATCCCCTCTTGTAATAATGTTTAAAGTTTTCCAAAGTAACAGGCCTTTTTTTTTTAATATTTATTTATTTTATGTATGTGAGTACACTGTCGCTGTCTTCAGACACACCAGAAGAGGGCATCAGATCTTACTACAGATGGTTGTGAACCACCATGTGGTTGCTGGGGATTGAACTCAGGACCTCTGGAAGAGCAGTCAATGCTCTTAACCACTGAGCCATCTCTCCAGTCCCCAGTAACGGGCCTTTTAACAATGGCTGTCAGTATAAGCTGAGGATTTATCCATGAGACAGAGCTGTGCCCTTTAAGGCTTACTCATAAAGCACAAATACGTTTCCCCTCCCTCTCCCTCTCTCCTGGTTGTCCGAGACAGAATTTCTCTGTGTAGCCTTCGCTGTCCTGGACCCTGCTTTGTAGACCAGGCTGGCCTCAAATTTACAGAGATCTGCCTGACTCTGCCTCCCAAGTGCTGGGATTAAAGGCATATGCAAGCACCACCCAGCCTCCTTCTCTTCCTTTCTGAGGCAGGCAGAGCCCTGCTGTGTGCTGCTAACACAGCCACTTACTTTCCATCAGGCCTTTGCTCTGCTTTGCAGAGACCTTCCTGTCAGCCAGGCCTTTGGCAAAATTAACTGCAACTTCTTCTAGGTATTCAATTGTCCTTTCCTCTGGAGATTTTATTCCTGGTCCTGTAAAAACAAAATACAACACCAACAACAAAATGATTGCAAGGACTGGAATGTAAATCAACCAGTCCTAGGCAGACAAAACCTGTGACAGGAAGGCTCCCACACTCCTTCAGTGATGAACAGTGATGTAGAAACATAACCCAGATAAACCCTTTGCTCCCCGAGTTGCTTTGGTCGCAGTGTTTCATCACAGCAATAGCAACTCTGACTAAAACAGCAACCAACTTCCCATTCATGGCTTCTGCCAGCTTGTGAGCCTGTTGGAAGCAGGGATTAGATTATGTGTATAGCTCAGTGGAGTATATGATTAGCATGGTTCTATCCTTAGTACCACCAAACAAACAAACAAAAAATGGTGAGGCTGAGAAATCCAAAGGAGAGAATCTAGGGCAATGAAAACTGACGCAACCAGGCACAGGAGGACAGAAAGCGGTCTACACTCTTGAAGTACTTTGGAAACAAAGTCTCCAGAGGGAGGAGCTTACTGCAAATACATAACTTCAGTAAGTTATCTCTCTTGTTTTGAACCAGAGTGGAGAAGAATAATCAGAACTAAATCCTTAAAATAAAGCTTAGGGGCTGGAGAGATGGCTCAGTGGTTAAGAGCACTGACTGTTCTTCCAGAGGTCCTGAGTTCAATTCCCAGCAACCATGTGGTGGCTCACAACCATGTATAATGGGATCCAATGTCCTCTTCTGGTGTGTCTGAAGACAGTGACAGTGTAGTTACATATGTAAAATAAATAAATCTTAAAAAAAAACTAAAAACAAACATAAGAACAAAGCTCAGAGAGTTCATGGAAGTCAGCCGTCTCCTTGTCCTGCACAGCAGCCAGGGCCATGGGCTTCTGTAAGTGGAAAGCGTCAGAGCATGCGCTCCACAGCAGGTTTACCCAGGAGGGCTGTGGCCGGCCCTGCTCAGCACATTCATGAAAGAGAACTTCCTAGGGCCAGGGAAGACCACTAGGGAAGCAGGAAAAGAACACCAGCAGAGGACTGCTGAGAATGAAGGTCATCCTACTAGGCAAAGAACTGTGACCAACTGAGGTACTAACTCCCTGAGGGCTACGGACACGATGCTGGGAATGCAGCATGGGAAATAAGGTCATCCTTATACCACACTTGGAGTGTGGCCAGTCCTCACTCTATGCCCACAGTCGTCAGGGGAGGCGCAGGCAAGGTCGCAGGTCACAGGTCATAGGCTGGCTATATTCTCACTCATATTTCTATTCTAAGCCCAGACACCTTCCCCCCAGTCTCTTTACCTCAGAGCATCAGCTGACATCTTCTTATTGAAAAAATGAGAATCTTGAAGATACTTTGCCCTGCTGCCAAGCTATCTTTTCTGCCAGGCTCCATAAAGCCCGTTTGTTCAAGGCTCCCTTAGCAGTGAGATGCCTCACAACCCCCTGTAACTCTGGCTTCATGGGAGCCGAAGCCCTCTCTGGCCTCCAAAGGAGTATTCACATACATACGGGCATACTCACACTTAGATACACATATGAACATAAATAAAATTATAAAAAAAAACAAATAAACAAAACTACAAGCCCAAAGTCATCTAAGTCAGAAAGAAAAACATAACAAAACCAAACAAAAGAAAAACGAGAATCCTCCAACCCACGTATGACTTTGTGGTTAATTCTGTTAAGTATTTAATTCTAAAATTTTCCAGAAAACAAGAGAAAGGAAAACTTTACAACTCATTTTATGAGGCCAGCACTGCCTGACACTAACACCATTCAAATACATAATTTTCCACGAGATCATTAATTTTCTTTAACAGGCACAAAGGTTATTTATAAGTGATCAAGCCAGAAATTTATAAAAAGGATACTGTGTAATATCTAAGTGGAGCTTATCTGTGGTGGTTTGACTAAGCCTGGCCCATGGGAAATGGCACTATTAGGCACGTGCAGATTTGTTGAATAGGTGTGGACTTGGAGGAGGATGTCATTGGGTATGCAGACTTTGAGGTCTTATGCTCAAGCTCTACACAGTGCAGAAGAGACCTTCTTCCTAGCTGCTAGAAGAATTAAAGTCTTTTTCTGAAGGATCAAGATATAGAACTCTAGGCTCCTCCAACACCATGTCTGCCTGCATGCTGTCATGCTTCCTGCCATGATGATAATGGACTGAACCTCTGAACCTGTAAGCCAGCCCCAATTAAATGTTGTCCTTATGAGAGTTGCCTTGGTTATGGTGTCTCTTCACAGCAATGAAACCCTCAGTAAGACAATATTCTAATCATAATTCTAGCAAATATTATTATACCTATAATCTTCATAGGCATGATCTTGATTACAGAATCTATATTCAAATGCAAAGCAACTATTATAGAAAAATAATTTTTAATGAATAGATCATAGTTAGAGGAATATAAAATATCTGATAAATCAATAGTCAAGACCACATTATGCTGACTCTACAAAAGGCTAGTTAACTGGAAAGAGAATATATAGTTGACTTTTGACCAAGATGCCACTGTAATTCACTGGAGAAGAAATAATTTCCCTTTTTTTTTTTTAAATTGAGTCAGGGTCTCTCAAAGTAGTTCTGCCTGTCCTGGAACATGCTATGTAGAACAAGGTAGCCTTGAACTCACAGAGATCTACTTGCCTGTGCTCTGATTAACGGTATATACCACTCTGTCCAACTAGAATAATTTTCTTAAAAAAAAAAAAAAATGGTGCACAACCTTGGTATCTGTATGCAAGACAGTAAAGACACTCACGTAAATGTTAACCTCAAATGGGTCACAGACCAGTGTTCAACAGACAAAACAAGAATAGTTCCAGAAGAAAGCATGGGAGAGGGCTGGAGAGATGGCTCAGTGGTTAAGAGCACTGACTGCTCTTGCAGAGGTCCTGAGTTCAAATCCCAGCAACCACATGGTGGCTCAGAACCATCTGTAATGAGACCTAATGCCCTCTTCTGGTGTGTCTGAAGACAGCTACAGTGTACACAGTATATATAAATATAAGAAATAAATCTTAAAAAAAAAAAAGCATGGGAGAAAAATGTTTGTGCTTTTTTTTTTTTTTTTTGGTTCTTTTTTTCAGAGCTGGGGACCGAACCCAGGGCCTTGCGCTTCCTAGGTAAGCGCTCTACCACTGAGCTAAATCCCCAGCCCCATGTTTGTGCTTTTTAAATCAGAAAGGAGTTTTTAGATACCAAGTCAACAGCATGATCTACAAAAATCCCCAATACCAAAATGGAAAACACACACAGACACACAGACACACACACAGACACACAGACACACACACACACACAGACACACACACAGACACACACAGACACACAGACACACACACAGACACACACAGACACACACACAGACACATTCACACACATACACACAGACACACACACACACAGACACACACACACACACAGACACACACACAGACACATAGACACACACAGACACACACAGACACACAGACACACACACACAGACACACAGACACACACACACACAGACACACACACAGACACACACAGACACACAGACACACACACACACATACAGACACACAGACACACACACAGACACATACACACACACAGACACACACAGACACACACAGACACACAGACACACACACACAGACACACACATGCACACACAGACACACACAGACACATACACACACACAGACACACACAGACACACACAGACACACAGACACACACACACAGACACACACACACACAGACACACAGACACACACAGACACACACAGACACACAGACACACACACAGACACACAGACACACACACACAGACACACACACACACAGACACACACAGACACACAGACACACACAGACACACAGACACACACAGACACACAGACACACACAGACACACAGACACACAGACACACACACAGACACACACAGACACACAGACACACACAGACACACACACACACAGACACACAGACACACACACACACAGACACACACACACAGACACACACAGACACACAGACACACACACACACAGACACACACACACAGACACACACAGACACACAGACACACACACACACAGACACACACACAGACACACACACACAGACACACAGACACACACACACACAGACACACACACAGACACACACACACACAGACACACAGACACACACACACAGACACACACACAGACACACACACACACAGACACACACACACAGACACACACACACAGACACACACACAGACACACACACACACACACACAGACACACACACACACACACACACACACACCCCTAGAGGTACAGAAAGAAAGAGATGGTCCAGATGGTATTTTTGTTGTTAGATGTGGAATTATGTTTGTGTGGCTCTCTTCTTTTGGTTTTGTTGAAAGAAGGTTACTTTCTTGCTTCTTCTAGGGTGTAGTTTCCCTCCTTGTGTGGGAGTTTTCCATCTATTATCCTTTGAGGGCTGGATTTGTGGAAAGGTATTGTGTAAATTTGGTCTTGCCATGGAGTATCTCGGTAACTCTGTCTCCAATTCTTGATTTTCACCTCCTAAGCAACCACAGAGTAGCTCACAACCATGCATCCTGGAATTTGTTGCCCTATTTTGGCGTGCAGGTGTCCATACAGACAAAGCACTCACATAAAAAGATAAATAGCTCCTAAGAGAACAAGAAGTCCTATGGCACTATTTAAACCACTGGCAGGTCTGTGGAAGGCCCACAATAGGAAGAAATTGGTACAAAAGATACCCAAGTCTAAGACTAAAACCACACAACATGCTTGGAAACCAGAAGTCCTATGCTGATAGAATAAAAACCAGCAATTACTTTGGAGAACAGGTGGATGGTGTCTTAGGAAATGAACACATACACAGCACAGAGACCATCAATCCACTCTTCAGTGTTACTCAACAGAGAGGAAAACTATGTCCATAGAAAGGCTCTGAATCAATGCTCACAGCAGCTTCATTCAGAACAGCCTCAAACTAGACACACACAAAGTTCATCATTTGGCAAATGAATAAACAGACTATGCCATACATATACATTTATGCTGTGGTGTATGTATATATATATAAACACATATAACGCATGTAATAAGTAAATGTAATAATTTTTAGAAAGGAACTAATTATAGATATATGCAATAACAATAATGTACTCCAAAAGCATGCTAAATGAAAGAACAAAAAGCTACATGTTAGAAATGTTAACTGTTGTAATACTTACATAACTATGTCTATTTGTTAAAAACCAAACTGTTCATTGAAAATTGGAAAATTACATTATCTTTTTAAAAAATTACCTTGAAATTGGATGTACAAACCTTTTTGTCTGCATGTGTGTGCATGCAAGCGTGTATATGTGTGTCACAGTGAGTGTGCAGAGGCCACAGGACAACTAGTAGGAGTCAGTTCTTTTCTTCCACTAAGTGGATCCTGGAGAACAAACTCGGGTCTCTAGGCTTGGTGGCAAGTGCCCTCACCCATTGAGTCATCTAAATAGCTCCTGTTTGTTTTTCTGAGGCAGGGTCTCGTTACGCAGCTCTGGAACTTTCTGTACTATGCAGCTCAAGGTAGCTTACAGTCCATTTGCCTCAGTGTGCTAAGTGCCGGGATTACAGGCATGAGCGACCACACTGAGCCTTCAGTAATTGCTTAATGCGGATATTTAAGACGGACCAGGAGCTGATGTGAACACTTTAGAGGTTCCTACTGCCACCAGAAATTGCATGAAAATCACACATAAGTAGATATCTTTTGTAACATTGTGAGGTTGGCTGTTTCGTGTGTTTATTGTGTTATTAAAACACACAGGGAGGCCCAGCATGCAAGACGACCCTGGCTTAATCCCACATACTCCAAACAAAAATAAAAACAACAAAACAGAGAACACCCCACCAGAGAGGCATGGATAGGAACACAGGTGACTTATGGCAGCACTAATGACTGAACTGTTTCTTCTATTGTTGGTATTTAAATGATTAATAATGTAACTAGAAACCAGCCTGGGGATGAAAATGATTATGAGCGCTCAGAAAACATCACTCCTTGTTGGCTGGTGGTGGTGCACGCCTTTAATCCCAGCACTTGGGAGGCTGAGACAGGTGGATCACTGAGTTCCAAGTTTGAGGCCAACTTGGTTTACAGAGCAAATTCCAGGATGGCTAGGGCTACACAGAGAAACCCTGTCTCACTCTATCCTCTCACCCACAAAAAGGAAAGAGAAAATGTTACTTCTCAAAAATGGTTACTTCTTTCTTAAGAGTTGTGAGTTTCATCCTAACCAATACTCAATTGATCAAATCCTCCAGAAAATAAGCAAGTCTTTCGGACCCAATACTGAATAGTCAGTATTAACACTGAGTAGTAAATGTTAACACTTACCTAGCGGGTCCACCAACTGGTCAACCAGTCCCATTTTCTTTGCTCTGTCTGCACGAATGTTCCTACCAGTCAGCATCATGTCAAAAGCAGCAGGCACACCCACCTGATATGCAAGGAGAGAGAGAGCACAGGGGAATGAGGGTTACAAATCACCAAGTGAGCAGACTCTGGAGTGGGGCTGGCGAGATGCTCAGCGGGTAAAGGTGCTTCGTCAAGCTTGATAGCCCGAGTTTAACAGCTAGGACTCTCACGGCAGAAGGAGACAACGGACTCCTTACAGATGCCCTCTGCCCTCCACATGCATACCCTGGTACTCCTGTGCGTGTGCACCCAATATAATCAAGTAAATTTAATATTTTTTTCTAAAAAACAGAGAAAAGGCAAGTCAGTTTTATGTTCTTTTATTAGTAAATTAGAATTTATAAACTAATCCCCTTAAGTTTTGATATTAGCTGCTCAGCTGAAGAAGAAAATGTCTTTACGGTGTCTTTAAGTCAATCGCATCAGGGACCAATGAGGTGGGAAGTCCATCTTTTACATGAACTAAAACTGCAGACTCAGCTTGCTCTCAATTTGTTTTCCATCATTTACACAGTATTCAAAACTCTAGTGCTGAGAATGTAGCTCAGTGGTGCTGTTTGCTTGGTAGCATAAACCATGGATTCAATTTCCCCAAATTCCAATACTGGAACTACAGTGCAGATAAGAGACTTGTTATTTTTACAAAGGCTTCTGAGAGAAGTTTGAATTTAACAAATATGCAGTTCAACTGAGAAAAGTATTTTAGAAAACTGATTTCTAGTCAGGTGTACAGGTCTTGGAAGGCTGAGGCAGGAGAATCATGGACTTAAGGCCTGTCTGAGTTGCAGAGAAGACCCTGACTCAAAACAAAACGACAACAAACCCAAAACAAATCCAACAAAACCAGCTGGGTGTAGAGGTGTCTACCTTTAATCCCAGCACGCAGGAGCAAAAGGATCTTTTGAGTTTTAGCCCAAACTGGTCTACACAGTGAGCCCTAGGACAGTCAGAACCACACAGAGAGACCCTAGTTTAAAAACAAACAAACAAACAAAACCAAAAAAATGAAAGAACTTTTAGCAATATAAGTAAAGAGATACAACAAACCTATTTATGTCAAGACATCTTGTAGACATTTCTTCTATAGAGATGTGTATGGTTTTGATTACTAGTCTGGGGTGTTATTCCAGCAGTCAAGAGGGTGAGGTGGGGGATGAACAAGAGTTTGAGGCAAGTCTAGGCTACAGAATGAGGCTTGTAAAATCAAATCAAAACCAACCAAATGAAATAAACCCTCTTTTCCCACTCTAACTTATATGAACTTTGTGCGCAGTCTCTCTGCTGAGCCCTCCTCACTGAGGAGTCTACAGTGCTCCGAGGCTCAGCCCCCTCTGGTTTGATATGAAATCTCTCTGCAGCTTCCAGGGATGACCTTCCTTAGAAATTCAAAAGCTCATTGGGTCTCTTTCGAATACAGCAAAGAGATGGTCCAATCAGAGGGGGATGGGAAAGTCCTGTCTCTTACTTATCATGAACTATGACCCATGGTTTTGAAAAACTATTAAGAGATACTGTGTAGAAGATACTGTGTATCAAGAGTAAAAAAAAATCAATGATCCTCTACATTCCTAACTTACTTGGTTTTTGAATCTACGCTGAGTGTCTGTTATATATTTTGTACAAGATGGAATAGGTAGATGTAAAGGGGTATTTATGTACAGCAGTCTCAAGCTCATGGCATTGGGGGAATCTTAAACTCACCATTTTGGGCAGCCTCTGGGTACCTCCGGCTCCTGGTAAGATTCCCAGCAACACTTCAGGGACACCTAATACTGTTTTTCTGTCTTTTGTTGCTATTCTGTATTGACATGCTATGGCAAGCTTCAAACAAATCAAAGAAAATTAGAATGTTAGAATATTTAACTGGAACATTTGGCACCTACGTTAGCAGGTCTAAAGATTACTTATAAAGGAGGAATGTACCACAAAAATAGGCCGTGACTCCTTAGGCTGACGTCTGGCACTCCTCTACAATTCACCTGCTCTATCTGTTTTCATAATTTATTAGCTCCCTTTTAGGTTGCTAGTCTCCTTAAAAATATTCTGATGGCAACAGAATTTACCAATAAAAAGACTCAAGTCAAGTGTATGTCCATAGTTCTGGTTACACAAGAGTGTGAGGCAGGAGAATTGTCTGAGCCTATGAGTTTGAGACCAGCCTCAGCAAAACAGCAAGACCCTTGTCTTAAAATCAAAAGCAACCATAACTAACAATTCTCCTCAGGTCTTAGTCAGTAACAATGACCCATGCTGGTAGACCCAGCGGCCTGTGTGGCTAAGGTAAGAGTAATGGAGATGATTCCTTCCCATCAATCAGGTATACTCAAAATTTCCTAACAGATCTTGCTTATTGTTGCTTTTGAGTATAACTATACTGTATATGGAATACTTTTGAAACCATTTTCTTGTTAATCAAATTTTTTTGGGGATCAGGCCCAGGTTTCCTTCATTGATGTAAAAACCCCACATACAGTCCAATATGTGACACATGCTCAATGAATGTTCTCTTTCCCTCTTTTTAAAACACAGCACAATCTAGTAAGAATCTCTTCTCTCAGCTGGTCATGGTGCACGTCTTTAACCTCAGCACTTGGGAGGCAGAGGCAGGCAGGTCTCTGTGAGTTTGAGGCCAGGTTGGTCTACAGAGTCAGATCCTGTCTTAAAAAACAAAACCAAAAACCCTTTAACCTTATTTTAAAGAGTTTTGCAGATTGAAAACTCTTTAACCTTATCATTTTTACTACTCACAAGAAACTGTATGTCTGTGTCTGTCACACAGACGCGCACGCGCGCGCCACACACACACACACACACACACACACACACACTCTCTCTCTCTCTCTCTCTCTCTCCATTCTTTGTAAGTAAGACTCAGCTAACTTAACATTAATTCACGTCACACTTCTGGATCTCTGCCCTGTGAACCCAAAGCAGGCCCTCGGACATGAGAAGGCCTTCACAGGTGTGCTTCATTCCCTGATGTAAACGAGACAGCATGGCTCTGCTCACTGTTTGCCGTCACTTGCCATTTCTCATGAATTAAGAATTAAACACTTTCAGGCATTTGACAGCTGAAAATGAAATGGCTTCTCCTCAGAGAACCGTTCTTTCACTGCTTTCAGGTGAGACAGCAGCCTGAAGGGTTATGGTGGCACATCCCACCAGCGAGTTCGAGAGTCTGTACAGTCTAGAATCCTTCTATACCTCAAGTCCGCCTCCCAAGCAGGATCCACTGATGGCGGCAACAACAGGCTTTGGTGACTTTTCAAGTTTCTCAAACATTTTCTGTCCTTCTTGTGATATTCGTGCTGCTTCTTGGGGCGTTGTACAAGAGGCCAGCATGCTGAAATATCGACAGAAAAGAACACAAAGGAGAGATGGACCTGTGACCTATTTTGTAGAATACTTCACCCACTCTGTACTTATCTCAGTGTATACCACTATTTGGCAGTGAGTCTTCAAACATAGAATGGAACATGTTACACAATTTATTTTGCTCCATAACAAACTACTGACCACAAAGTTCTAACAAGAACATCACCTGGCAAATATTTTCACTGTCAGATCACAGAGTTCTAAGGTTATATTCTGGATCTAGTTAATTTCTTCAAGCTATCTGGTAATCTTTACCTGCCAGACATGGCTGTTTCCCTACTGACTTGTAGCTTGTTCCAAATGCTTCCTTATAGTGTGTACATGGGCCTGATCATTCTCCTTATGAACAGAGTAGGGGTTCTTTCACAGAAGATATGGCTGGAACGTATGTTCTGCCCCCACATCTTGTGTGTATCGCATGTGTGCTCACCTGTGCAGGCACGTGTGGAAGTCAGCGTCAGGTACAAAGTAATCCATCAGACTCACCATGCCCAGCTTTATCCATGGATGCTGGGATTCCAGCTCAGACCCTCGGCTGAGCAGCAGGACTTTACCCTCCGAGCCATCTCCCCAGCCCTGTACTTTCAATTTTGCTAAGTACTGCCAAATTTCACTCTAAATGTTTGCTGGTCTGATGGATGCAAACTAGGCATTCATTCTTGGTTAACTTATTATACCCTGGAAAATAACTTAAAAAACCAACATTTTGGAGGATTTACTTCTCTCTTAGTTTAGAGAATGTATTATTTAAAAATACATAATCAAGCAAAATAAACTCACTTGATGTCAGCACCTGCAACAAAGCAGCCAGGCTTTGACGAAATAAGGACGGCGCTCCTGATTTGGTCGTTGGCCCAGATTTCGTTCATTACTTCTACGAACTCTGATTGTACTTCTTTATTCAATGTATTTACCTACATGAGAAAGAGCTACATCTAAGTGTTTAAACCAGAAATTTCACATATACACAGACCATCACTGTCAAATATGTTTATGCAGCAGACACATATTGCTAGAAGAAACCAAAACCAAAACACAGACAGACCAAACCCCCTGAAACCCAACAGCTTTCTGTTCAAGTAGCTTTATTTAACTATTAGTACCACTCCCTTTAACTATGGGTCTCACACACTGCAGAGATGCTTGGTGGTTAACTGGCTTGCCCAACAACCTGAGCTTGAGTCTTAATCCCATGTAAAGGTGAGAGGCTTTGCTTCACTCTACCCCCAAATACATCATACACGTAATACAACAGAAGTGGGGTGGTCTCAAACAGGGATGGCCAGCATAGTGGTTGACCTTACTTGTGATCCTAGTAGTTAAGAGGCAGGGGAAGGAGGACTGCTGCAAGCCTATGGCTTGCCTGGTGTACACAGAGAGTTCCCAGTCAGCCGGGACACACAGCGAGCCCTCTCTCAAACAAACAAACAAATAAACACTCAAAAAATAAAAAAGAGAATGAAGTTGTGGTCCTAAGGGTTTGGATCATATGCAGGGTAAAAGGAAATCTACAAATATTTACTGGTCGTTGTGGGGAATCTATCCGACCTTTTTAAAAAAGGGAGGATCAAAATTAGACATAGTATGGACTTCATTTTATAAATTTATTCAACTTCAGAAAATTAGGTAAAAAAAAAACCAAATTTGAATCATTGGTGAGTCAGTATAAGACTAACTCTGGAGAAGGGTCTGGTCCAATTACGGTTAATTTGTGGTAGCTGTTAGGTGCTTCCTGTACAAGTTCTCCTATTTCTTACAGGGTTTTATATAGCCCAGGCTAGCCTTGAACTCTATAGCTGAGGATGACCTAGACTTCTATTTGTGTCTCTCAGGTTCTGTGAGTCATCATGTTTGGCTTAAAATCTCCTATTTCTATAGGCCTCTGGCTATAAGATTTTTAAAAAAATATGACACCTTTATACTTGAAATGAGGAATGATTTCCTGCAATAAACTATTCTCGGCAAAAGACCAGGGTGCTGGTGCCTGCATTGGTAAATTCTGAATTTGCCAAGATCCAGGTTCTGTTTTCAAATAACCTGATTTCTAGCACATGGACTGTCTGAGTCATTCAAATCCCGCAGGAGGCTCAAAAGCCAAGTGTCCACATTTACCGAAGCCAACCTGCTGAGAGTACTGAGTCTGTTAGGCAGTAATGAGGTGGATTAAGTCTTATCAACAACATATTCTATCACCCTCATCCTATGCATAACAGAAGGCTAGTTTTATTAATCTCGATATTAATCTGATGCTTAGAGGCAACAAGAAGGAATTATTTTTTTGTGCCCTGTTTCTGAGATGGGGTCTCTCTCACTAAGGAGCTCTGATTGTCTGGAAGTCACAGAGATCCACCTGCCTCTGCTTCCCCAACCAAAACCACCAAGGTTTTTTTTCTTTCTTTTTTTGGGGACAGGGTCTCGCTATGGAATTCTGACTGATCTAGAACTTGCTCTGTAGACCAGGCTAGCCTGGAATTCACAGAGACCCGCCTGCCCCTGTCTCCAAGTACTGGGAGTAAAGGTGTATGTATATCACCACCCATGGCCCCAAGAAGGAAGTCTCATTCAAGGACTCGCAAAATTTTAAACACCATGAGAGAGGTCCTCTTCAAGACAGGCAGATTTCATTTCTATGTAGGACAGGACTCATAACTGTGGTCCGTAGAAATTAAAGGAAGTTCAGGTACCTTTGAATTGGGCGAGTTAATCCGAATAACTGCCACATCCCCTTTGACTCCATAATTAATATGGGTTCTAGCTGAAAAAGAGAAGACAAGTTTGTTTCTGAACTTGCTTATTGTAAAATACATCTACAAAGTGATGTTAAAATCATATACATACAAGCATCATTACATGAACTGGGCAGTTATATTTAGGGACACACACACACACACACACACATACACACACCATTTACTTTCCTCCAACCCCTCCCTCCCACACACTTACTTCCCACTTCCCTTGTTCTCTCAAATTCATGACCTCTTTTTCTTTGTATAAATACATATATTTAGGGATACATATATATTGGGATGTATATATGTGTGTGTATATATGCACACATGTATTTATCTAGGGATATACATACAAAGATATACATATTCAGGATAAGCACACACATATATACATATGCATACCTACAATAACAAAGAGGCCATGAATTTAAGAGAACTAGGAGCATGGATGGGAGGGGGAGGTGGGAGGAAAGTGAAAGGGAAATATGATGGGATTATATTATCATTTAAAAGAACAAAAGGGTTATAAAAAGCAACCTTAAGTGCATAAACATGAAAGTAAACTTACACAGCAAAGCAGAAGAAGTTGTAAAGCTGTGGCAAATGCAGCCTGCAAGAGAAGAGTGTTTCAAAATTACTTCCTGAAATAAAATTTCTTTAATAGTTGTCAAATCAGAAGAACTGGAATTTATACCAGTAAACCCCTAAAACAGAACAGTGTATTCTAGGCCATTATCATGGCCAATCCATTACCTTTCTCATTTTAACTATCAGGTCAAATGATTATCCAGACATGAAGTAAGGCAGCAAGATCCCCTCCCCCAGGAAAAAAAAGGAGGGCGCGTCTCTACAATGTGCCAAAGACTGCAGATGGAATTAGGATTGACCTTAATATAGGGAAAGTACATGGATTATCTAAATGGACTTAGTGTCATCACAAAGAAACTCAGAGACACTCGACCCAGCTCCAGGTTGCTTAAGGAAGGAGATGAGCACAAGCAGAGGCCTCAGGTTGTCTCTAGAGCTAGACAATGCAAGGCAATGGGTTTCCCTCAGGGGTTTCAGAAAGAACAGAGCCCTGTGACACTATGTGAGCCTAGTGAGACCCATTTTGCTTAGTCCCCTAGTTAGTTCCCTGTTTACCCTTGGGATCAAACCCAGGCCTACTGTATGCTAGGCAAACACTATACCACTCAGCTATGTATCCTCAGCTCAAGTCCCACTAAGGCCCTCTGACCTCTACAACTGCACTGGGGAGGCAGAGGCAAGTAGATCTCTGTGATTTGCAGGCCAGCATGTTCCCAGCACCCATAATGGCAGAAAGGCTCAAAGTGGCCCAGCTCCAGATGATCCTCTTCTGGCCTCCATGGGTACCTACATATGTGGCATACACTGGTATGCACATCAACACACATTAAAAATAAACTTTAAAAACAAACAAAAGAAGCCACCAAGTATGGCAGTGCATAATTGAATCCCAGCCCTAAGGAGGCAGAGGCAGGAAGATGTCTGAGAGTCTGACGCCAGTCTATTTTACACATTGAGTTCCAGGTCATCCACCACTGTATAGTGAGACTTTGTCTCACAGAAAACAGAACAAAACAAAACAAAAGGGGCAAGCACTGGCTATAAAGGAAACACTCCATGTCATACTTTGCTGGTTTAAGCATATCTAACTGAGAAATCTTTGTGCTGCTTCCCACCAGTGATGTTCCCAATTCTTGGACAGCAAAATCCACGCTGTCCTGTTGCTTAGTTGATGCTCATCAGCTGACTCGTGTACGTTCTTCAGCGGGGCCACAAAGAGATTCCATCGTATTGTTTTAAAGATTTATTTATTTCCTTTATGTATATGAGTACACTGTAGCTGTCTTCACACACACCAGAGGAGGGCACTGGATTCCATTTCCGATGGTTATGACCCACCATCATGCCGGGAATTGAACTCAGGACCTCTGGAAGAGCAGTCAGTGCTCTTAACCATTGAGCCATCTCTCCAGCCTAGCCATTTTGGTTCTAATTATCACTTTGCTTACTCAAGCAACCCCAACACTTCAGGGAAAACAGCCATTGAGATAATAGCCAGACTCATGTGGTGGTCCACGAGCTACCATTTCCTAGCACTTGGGAGGCAATGAGACTTAGAAAACCATGACTTCTGAGCCCAGGGAATCTGTTTTTTGTTTGTTTGTTTTGTTATTTTTGTTTTATTCTCTTTTATTTGCGATAGGGTTCCACTGTGTAGCTCAGGCTAGTTGGAACTTACTATATATATATATGTCAGTATGACCTTGAATCCTTGAATTCACGATCTTCCTACCTTAACCTCCCAAGTGCTATGAGTTTTGTTTTGTTTGGCCACTATAAAGTCTTAGCTGGCCTAGAAGAACTTGTTATGTAGATGAGGCTGGCCTTGAATTTACAGATATTCATCTGTCTGCTGTGACTAAGCGTGTGCCTCACCATGATTAGTGTTGAGGATTACTCAACCCACAGATACATGCTAGAGAAGTACTCTACCACTGAGTTACAATTAATCTCTACGACTATCTATTAACTGACACTAGATATTTCAAAATAGTTTTTGAGGAAGGCCAGCTGTATTCTGGTTGTCTGTGAGCAGCACTGTCTGGCTTAGTATATAATTCCCATCCTTCTGCTTCGAAGTGTGGGAAGTTCACTTGGTTTGCTGCTAAGGATTATCTTGTCCAGAGTTCTTATTAAACTGTAAATTGGGGAATCTTAGACCTGTCTTTCATGTCAGTTACATCAATCTCGTGACTCCTCCCACCTGTAGCAGTCAGTTCTAATTCAGGACTGGGCTTTTCCCTAACAATGACAATGACTGGATGTGTGTGCAAGCAAGAGTGGTCCAGAGGGGCAGCAGCTCTCTGCTCCCAAACCCCGTGGGAGAGAGACCTCACCGCCTGATCAGGTGGGCACTCCTGAGGCTGCAGAGCGGAGGAGACCACCAACACTGCCCACCCCTGCCCACATCCCTGGCCCAAGAGGCAACTGTATAAGGCCTCTGGTTTCCCGTAGGGGAGGGCCCAGGAGCGGCAGGATCCCTGCGCCTGAGACACCGCCGGAACCTGAAGGAAACAGACCGGATAAACAGTTCTCTGCACCCAAATCCCGTGGGAGGGAGAGCTAAACCTTCAGAGAGGCGGACACGCCTGGGAAACCAGAAGAGACTGCACTCTGTGCACATCCAGACGCCAGAGGAAAACACCAAACGCCATCTGGAACCCTGGTGCACGGAGGCTCCCGGAAAGAGCGGCGCAGATCTTCCCGGTTGCTGCCGCCGCGGAGAGGACTTAGGCAGTACCCCACGAGCAAACTTGAGCCTTGGAACCACAGGTAGGACCAACTTTTCCCCTGCAAGAAACCTGCCTGGTGAACTGAAGACACAGGCCCACAGGAACAGCTGAAGACCTGTAGAGAGGAAAAACTACACGCCCGAAAGCAGAACACTCTGTCCCCATAACTGGCTGAAAGAAAACAGGAAAACAGGTCTACAGCACTCCTGACACACAGGCTTATAGGACAGTCTAGCCACGGTCAGAAATAGCAGAACAAAGTAACACTAGAGATAATCTGATGGCGAGAGGCAAGCGCAGGAACCCAAGCAACAGAAACCAAGACTACATGGCATCATCGGAGCCCAATTCTCCCACCAAAGCAAACACGGAATATCCAAACACACCAGAAAAGCAAGATCTAGTTTCAAAATCATATTTGATCATGATGCTGGAGGACTTCAAGAAAGACATAAAGAACTCCCTTAGAGAACAAGTAGAAGCCTACAGAGAGGAATCGCAAAAATCCCTGAAAGAATTCCAGGAAAACACAATCAAACAGTTGAAGGAATTAAAAATGGAAATAGAAGCAATCAAGAAAGAACACATGGAAACAACCCTGGACATAGAAAATCAAAAGAAAAGACAAGGAGCTGTAGATACAAGCTTCACCAACAGAATACAAGAGATGGAAGAGAGAATCTCGGGAGCAGAAGATTCCATAGAAATCATTGACTCAACTGTCAAAGATAATGTAAAGCGGAAAAAGCTACTGGTCCAAAACATACAGGAAATCCAGGACTCAATGAGAAGATCAAACCTAAGGATAATAGGTATAGAAGAGAGTGAAGACTCCCAGCTCAAAGGACCAGTAAATATCTTCAACAAAATCATAGAAGAAAACTTCCCTAACCTAAAAAAAGAGATACCCATAGGCATACAAGAAGCCTACAGAACTCCAAATAGATTGAACCAGAAAAGAAACACCTCCCGTCACATAATTGTCAAAACACCAAACGCACAAAATAAAGAAAGAATATTAAAAGCAGTAAGGGAAAAAGGTCAAGTAACATATAAAGGCAGACCTATCAGAATCACACCAGACTTTTCGCCAGAAACTATGAAGGCCAGAAGATCCTGGACAGATGTCATACAGACCCTAAGAGAACACAAATGCCAGCCCAGGTTACTGTATCCTGCAAAACTCTCAATTAACATAGATGGAGAAACCAAGATATTCCATGACAAAACCAAATTTACACAATATCTTTCTACAAATCCAGCACTACAAAGGATAATAAAGGGTAAAGGCCAACATAAGGAGGCAAGCTATACCTAGAAGAAGCAAGAAACTAATCGTCTTGGCAACAAAACAAAGAGAATGAAAGCACACAAACATAACCTCACATCCAAATAGGAATATAACAGGAAGCAATAATCACTATTCCTTAATATCTCTCAACATCAATGGCCTCAACTCCCCAATAAAAAGACATAGATTAACAAACTGGATACGCAATGAGGACCCTGCATTCTGCTGCCTACAGGAAACACACCTCAGAGACAAAGACAGACACTACCTCAGAGTGAAAGGCTGGAAAACAACTTTCCAAGCAAATGGTCAGAAGAAGCAAGCTGGAGTAGCCATTCTAATATCAAATAAAATCAATTTTCAATTAAAAGTCATCAAAAAAGATAAGGAAGGACACTTCATATTCATCAAAGGAAAAATCCACCAAGATGAACTCTCAATCCTCATCTTCGATTGGTTTATATACAAGTGTGCAATTTCTAGGCTTGAAAGTAAAATGATGCTATCTGGTGCTGGATAGAGGAGCCTTATTTTTTTTTTTTAAAGATTTATTCATTTATTATATATAAGTACACTGTAGCTGTCTTCAGATACACCAGAAGAGGGCACCGGATCTCCTTACAGATGGTTGTGAGCCACCATGTGGTTGCTGGGAATTGAACTCATGACCTCTGGAAGAGCAGTCGGGTGCTCTTAACCGCTGAGCCATCTCTCCAGCCCGAGGAGCCTTATTTTTTATTATGGCAGCTTGCTATTTTTGTAACATGGTGATTTGGTTGAACACAATAAAGTACAGTAGTAACTGATCTCCCCCTCTTCCTGGATGAGTGAGGAGATGATTAAATGTTGATGTCAGCATCCATGAGCATATTCAGATGAGCTTCTGCTTCTGTTGAAAAGGATGCTGTGTTTGATTGTGGTCCGAAGCTTTGAAGCACTACTTGGCATCTCCTTCCTTGGAGGTCTCACTGTTTTAACATAACAGATTTGATAGCTTGTTGGTAAGGTGAGGTCCAGCTTGTCTCCACTAGGTCATCTTCATGTGAATCTGGTGGTTATACGGTTTTGTTCTAGGGATATTTCATTTTTTTAATAACGGTTTTAGCTGACATTCATGGAGAGAATGAATCCTTAGAAGTGTGCCACTAGTGAAAGGAAATCCTGTCTAGAGTATGTTTCTTTACAAAGCTGTGTCACACCATCCTTTGGGCCCTCTGCTGGAAAAGTAGAATCAAGTCTCAAATAATGCCTTTTAAATTGTATCCTCTAGTATTATAGATGTAGGACAGTACTGTATCATACCTCTGTGGATGTAAAATAGCTTGTACCTGCTTTATGATACGTAGTAGTGACTGTGCTTTATCAGAGCTGTTTTTAATGATGTTGCTCAGAATGTTTTCTTTCCAGATGATGATTGAGAAGCTAATTTAAAAAAAAAAATGGTGCCAGGTACCACAAGA
Organism: Rattus norvegicus; assembly: GCF_021556685.1. Taxonomy (NCBI): domain Eukaryota; kingdom Metazoa; phylum Chordata; class Mammalia; order Rodentia; family Muridae; genus Rattus; species Rattus norvegicus. The sequence goes on along the minus strand of NC_141539.1, from coordinate 32,433,829 downwards.
GTAACAGAACTGTGCTGTTTTCTTGGGTTTTGTTTTTTTACTTTTTTTTTTTTCTTTTTAATGGATTGTGCTGGATGTCTCTACAGTTTTGTTCAGATGACTGCAGAACCTGGAAAAGCTGTTGCTGCTGTTGATGCATAACACACTGCTATTATTGGTCTTTTTATATAAATATAAATATATATATACAGATATATAATTTGAATTTTTTGAAACTTTACCTGTGCTGTCAACTTTCGAAAAAAGTATCCCCGTTTACTGTGTTGAGTTGGCACTGTACAGAAATTAACAGCCATATTGGTCTAGAAATGTTGAACTTAAGTTTTTTCCATTTGTACAGGGGTAACACACTGTATTAAATATGTAAGGTCTTATATACGTGGGTTTGATTACAAAAACTAATAAAGTATTCTCTAAATTAAAAAAAAAAAAAAGAGAGCAGGGGGAGCAAGCCAGTAAGCAGCACCCCTCCATGGGCTCTGCATGAGCTTCTGTCTCCAGGGTCCTGCCCTCTGTGAGTTCCTGTCTTGACTTCCTACAATGATCAATGGTGATGTGAACGTGTAAGCCAAATAAACCCTTTCCTCCCCCCCCAAAAAAAAGAATGGTCCAGAGGAGGATCTTTTGAGCTAGATTCTAGGTAGAAGATAGGGACTATAAGGGGGATTTTGAACAAACATTAAATCTGTTTCGGGCATTGTTCTATGGTCCCGCCATTGTAAAGGCTTGCTTCTACCCTGCTCTAAGCAAGCTTTAGGTGGTAAGCAGGTTGTTCTGGAGTAGCTCAGAGGCAACATCCCTAAATGCAGCATTTAGGGTTCTTCAGAACACCCTCTTTTTCTCCTTCATCTTTACTCATGTTCACCTCAAACCATCTCTTCTATGCTCCTCTCTAATTCTTCACTCCCTTCTCCTGACCACAGAATCCCAAACTTGCCTGACTATCCAAGGAAAGTTATCCCTTTCCTTAGTTCCAGAAAAAAAAAGACAAACTGTCACTTTCTTTTTTTTTTTTTTTTTCTTTTCTTTTTTTCGGAGCTGGGGACCGAACCCAGGGCCTTGCGCTTGCCAGCAAGCGCTCTACCACTGAGCTAAATCCCCAACCCCAAACTGTCACTTTCTTGATTAGGTCTTACACATGCAAACATCTGTTCTCAGCAAACTGCAGATATCTAAAGAATTGGTTCTCAACCTGTGGGTCTCGACCCCCTTTGGGGTCACATATCAGATGTGCTGTATATCGTATATTTATATTATGATTCCAACAATATTGAAATTAGTTATGAAATAACAAAATTCTATGGTTGGGGGTCACTACGACATGAAGAACTGTGTTAAAGGGTCGCAGCATTAGGGAGGTTGAGAAGCACTGCCTTAAAAGTAGTATCAACTACTAGTTACCTATTTCTTTCTTTTCTTTTTTTGGTTCTTTTTTTCAGAGCTGGGGACCGAACCCAGGGCCTTGCGCTTCCTAGGTAAGTGCTCTACCACTGAGCTAAATCCCCAGCCCCTAGTTACCTATTTCTTAATATTAAAACTTCAGTGCTGATCATCAACAAAATGTACATGGTCTAACTTTCCCCACAGACCTTCGCTTTCAGGTTTCAACAGTACAATGCTCCTCTTCTCTGACTGTATTTTGGTCTTTACTTAATCATTTACTTATTTGTGTTTATTTCTGCATTTGCAAACAGTTATAATTAATCCCTTCCAATAAAATTTCAGTCATTTCTCAACAAACTTTTTTTTACAGCAACCTGGTGGGTTGTGCAATCTTCTAGGACGTTGGGGTAACAAGTAAAATAAAAAGTCTCTTTCTTGGTGGAGCTTGCATTCCAGGGTAGCTGAAGATGTGGCATTTATTCAGGGATATAGATGCGGATTTGAAAATCGCTTAGTGGTAGACAGTTTGCCCAGCATGCACAAGGACCTAGGCTAAATACACAAAATTGAAAAACAAATTGTAAAGTACAAATTCTAGTGGGAAAGAAGCATGGGATAGGTAATCTGACTAGAAAAGAGTAAAGTACTCTGGAATAGGAATGGACTGACTAGGAGTACAAGTAGGAAGGAATGAGATACAGAGACACATAAAAACCTAGAAAATAAGTATGTAAGTGATAGAATACAAGTAAAAAAACAAACCTCCAGAAAACCAAAACCAAACACTCAAACAAACCCACCTAGCCAAACAAAAAGCCCAACCTTTAAAGGCAGCATGGTTGAATGTCATTTGGAGGAGAGGTGCTACCAGGGTGTCCAGACTAGCTGGAACTTGTATTCCTCTGCCTTAGTGGAAAGCCCGGATCACAGGTATTTGTCATTCAGGGCAGAGTTACTATCTTACAACTCAGATATTTGTCTTTAAAGGCTGAAGATGCAAAGTAGGGTGTGGGAGCACTCAGAGGGCAGAGGGAGGCAGATCACTAGGTGTCCCAGGCTAGCCAGGTCTCAACAAACAAACAAATGATAGTAATAAAAAAAGAGTTGGTGCTCATTAGCCTATTGTTAAGCCATTTTAATTCCTGCCTACACGGACTAACCTTTCTTTGGGGTAAACACACTCCCACACACATACATAAAGCCTCCTCTAAACCAACAGAGACAAAAAGCAAAGAGAAAAGAGCAGTGAATGCACAAACATTAAAAAAGAAAAAGTAACCACAGTCAATTTAATCAAGCCAAAGTACAAGGTAACTTTGCTTCTGAAATCCAGCCTTACCCCACGCCTAACAGCGAAGCTTACTACACAGAGGCTGTATGAACTTTAGCCTACATTTTCAGTGCCAGCAAAAGCAAAACCTTTGTCCTACTTTTTAATCATCCTCATATGTGACTCAAGAAAATATCTACAAGATCATAAAAACTATGTGCTGCACAACTTTGAAAACTGAGAATGTTACTTTGGTTTATAGTCAGATTTATAAATACCACAGTATCTACTAACTGCTGTTATTTTCTGTAAAATTCTTTTACCACATACATACTTTGGATTTAGTAGAAGTAGGAAATTAAACGGGTATTAAGTTCAATTTGTGATTTTTTTTTTATTTGATAGTATTGTATAGGAGCTCTATTCCTAGTAAATGCTAGAGGTCATTAAGCGTTTGACAAGGCTTGCACACACTCTCAGTCAGGGTCAAGGACTGACCTGTTGAGTCTAGACTCTAAATGGTAAATCAAGTGTGCGGCTAATTTTAAATAGACTTTCCTGCATATTTTTTCAAAGTGTATAAACTGCTATTAAAATAAGTTGGAGCTATGACAGACTACATTTTCTTTTTTTTTCTTTTTTTCGGAGCTGGGGACCAAATCCAGGGCCTAGCAAGCGCTCTACCACTGAGCTAAATCCCCAACCCCTCAGACTACATTTTCTTAATGAAAACATAATACTATTTATATATTTATGAATGTTTCTATGTAGAAGTATAGGGAAATTTAGCTGTTAGCTTTTTACTGCCTATGTAAATAGATTACTTTAAAAGTTCTCATCAGGTATATACAGTCATGACTTCTAAGGGCTAAAAGATTAATAACATTTACTGAGAATGGATTCCTATGTTTTATACCTAACATAACTTCTTTAGACTTAGTTATGATTGACTCCACTTTACCAATGAGAAAGATATTGAAATTAATTCCCAAGGTCACTAGAAGGTAAAAGACAGACTCAGGACAGATGGCAGAGCCCAAATTTAATGTTTTTAATTGCTCCATCATACTACTTCTCCTACCAAAGGGGGAAAAAAAACACCTCTCATTCATTTTACAGATGAGAAAAGAAAGCCCATTTAGATTAAAGTGCTTGGGCAAAGTCAAAAGCTAGCTAGAGACATGGAGACCATGTGACCTGATCACCACTCCAGCATTATACTGGCTGCCCATCCATAAAAGTCCCTTACAGCAAACACAGGACCATATGTGATTCCACCCGCCCCCCCAAAAAAAACTGTTTTAAAGATAATGGAAGCTTTTTTTCTTCATTTCTTCCCCAAATCTAACATCTTGTCTTTCTTTTTCTTTTTTTTTTTTTTTTTTTTTTTGGTTCTTTTTTTCGGAGCTGGGGATCGAACCCAGGGCCTTGCGCTTCCTAGGTAAGCGCTCTACCACTGAGCTAAATCCCCAGCCCCTCTTTTTCTTTTTTTAAAGACAGAGTCTCTCTGACTGGCCTGAAACTCACTATGTAGACCAGAAAGGCCATGAACTCAAAGATCCACCTAATATTAAAGGCAAACAATACGATACCCAGCCCATTTCAGTTTTTTGGTAATGTAGTGGTAATTTTGGCTGTTTACACATAATCGATCTGAGAAGATAAAAAAAAAAAAAAAGGAAAAGATTCAATCGCTTAATTAAATGCCATGGGAGGGGCAAGAAAAATAAATTCTACTGCATATTTTTTGTGAGGACAATTGGTGTGAATTCATTTACAAAGTAAAGTCTAGAAGTAACTGGTATCGATAAATACACAATAAAGTTACATTTGCCCTTACAGATTTGGGATGTCTGGGGAAAGGCTTTTTTTTTTTTTTTTTTTTTTTTTTAAACCAAACCCCTTTAACACCCCTTTAACCCTTTCACTGCTAGATTGAAGAGGAATGCAGCTCGTGGAACCTGCCTGGGAATTGGCAGAAACAAGATTAGAAATAGTTTTTTTTTTAAATGATCAAACACTTGACTTCTCATCAAAATTTCTTTGCCTAAGTTGGAGAACCTCCGGTTTCAACCTTCTATACAGTCACACCAAGATTATTGGAGTGGGAGAGCTGAGCTCTCTGCAAAAAAAAAATAAAAAAATAAAAAAAATAAAAAAAATAAAAAAAATGGTGTTGACGGTAAAGATAAGGAGTGCCAGTGATCTGCTGTAAGGTTAGTAGCCAATGTCACCAAGAAGATTAATAGGTATCTCGTATGGCGACGAACCTGTGGTAGAGCCTCAAAAATGTGACAAATCTTAGTCCTCCCGACCTAGCAGCGTCAGGGCCAAGAGAAACGTTAAGGAAGACAAGAGGGGCGTGAGCACAGGGCTACAGCAGACACCTGCGCAAACTGCCAGGCTGAGTGGAAACGACTAAGGATAAGTTAGGGGAGAGCCTGACACCGCCGGAGCAGGGAGAGAGGGAGTGACAGTTCCTTCGCAAGGACACAGGAAATAGGGTCTCGGAACAGTAACCCTGTTTCCACCGGTCTCGGAAAAGGGGTAGGCAGGAGACAGTGAGGGGGCAAACGCTGCTCCCCGCCGCCCCAGTTCCTGCAGGCACCCGAGAATCTCCCAAGCCCTCATCCAGGCTCACCTCTGGAGCGCAGGATCCTGAAGGCAGAGAAGCGACTGAGACTGCCAATTGCCCGGGACGCCACCATCTTGAGCAGAAGAGGACGAAAGCAAAAGCTCTTCTAGTGGGGGGCAACGGAGTCGAGGGCTTTTCTTTTCTCAGTCTGTCTGGCAGGGTGCCCTATGTGCCGCCTTACTAAAATAAAGACTCTGAGTTGTCACCGGTCCTTTCGCCCTTCCTCTTGCTCTCAACTAAGAGAGCCGAAAGGATGGTTTCTCTGAAGGGGAGACCAAAGACCTCTGAGGAGGGGGCGGAGTGTCTGACTTTCTGGACAGGCGCTTGGTGGACAGCTCTCAATTTCCGCGGGGGCCCTGGGCGGGGCGAGAGGGGTCCTTGTGGAGCGGGAGCCGCCCTTCGTCGTGGGCGGGCGTTTATCAGTCTGGACTTGACCTTCTTGGGGGCCGCATCCTTCGCAGACTCTAAGGTGCGGCAGCGCGCTTTTCTGTTTTCTTCTGACTTTCCCGCAGGCAGGTGCCACTTTGCTCCGGACTCTTCTCGTCGGTGCCCGCGGCCGCTACCCAGTGCTGTAAGAGTCGAAGTACCGAGAGCGGGACAGGCTGGTCCAGGCTTCCGTTGCGAACCGCCTCAGGACGGGCGGGGGTCGCGTTCTTGGCGTGGCTCGCTGCAGCTGTGTCTTCTGTCTGCATTTATCACTTCAGGTTCACGAACGGTTTGCGTGTGTGTGAAACGCTGGGCTGTGTCAGAGCGGTGTCGTTTCCCCTGCTTACCTCTCTAGGCAGTCCGGCGGCTGTAGAGATTGAGAACGCGTCATTAAGTGCGGGCCTCGGGTGTGGAAGCAGCCAAGACTGCCCTCCAACCTGCTTGGTGACCCAGGGTTCACGGTTATTTTCTAACCCAGAAGGGAACCCGGCGAACATCTGGGCATTCCCACCACTCCTTACTCTTTCTCTTTGATGTAGCTGTAGCTGGTGAATCAGAGTGTATTAACTGGTAGGCACAGGTGGAGAACTGTCTAGAACCTATGTCTTCTTTTAATTGATAGCTCAGTTCTTCCCGGCACCAGAGTGTTGGTTGTTTGTTTTGGTGCTGGAAAGATGAGTCCTGAAATAAACTGATTGTTTTCAAAAGAAAGTGAAGTCAGTTTCTGGTGCATGCACCATTTTGTTTAATACCCACAAACCCCACGTTTCGATCATTTGCACTTTCAGTGACTTGACAGGCTCAGAAAGATTACATAAAATTCCTTCTTTGTGGCAAGCCCAGGGTTCAAACAGTTAACTTGCTAATTAACCGATTATTCTGCCAGAAAGGAAAGAAGAAATGGCTGAAATATTCTGGAAAAAGAAAGGAGAGTCCCTTTTTAAAGCTCGGGTCAAACTAAGTCTTCCACCTCCAAAAACACTTTAGGCTGATACTAGACGACCACTTAAGAGAAAATTGCAAAAAAGGAACCCTTTCCCCCGGTCAAAGCCCTCCACTACACCTAGCTTCATATACTTTCTTTGTAAAATAGTTTGTTTTGTGACCCCCACCTTATGCTGTTACATATTTGTTTTGTGTTGCTTGCAGCTTTTTATACATTTTTTTTTATACTGGAGATGGAACCTACAAAAACCATTCATACACACATACACACACTTTTTCAATTCTTTGAAAGTGTAAAAACTGGAGCTGGTAGAGAGCTTGCTCAGTATAGGCCCCAGCTTCACTGTTAGCGCTTCAAAAGGGAGTTAAAAAAGAAACCTTGTGAAAGAAAAACCCTTTTGTTGAGGATTTTGGGTTATATTTTGCTAATTAATTTAAAGTGCTTTCTTTTTTGGGGGGGAGTTCTCTGCATTCTCAGTGAAGTTGTAAGTTCTATCAAGTACAACGTGGTTTTTTTTTCTTTTTTAATTGTTTTTTGATCATTAGCACTTCAGTGCAAAGGCTTATAGGAGAACTAGGTATATTTATATCATCGGCCACTAATAATAGCAAACACATAAATAAATAAGCCTTACTAGATATCAGGCAACATGTACCTGTCTGTATCTAGGTGTGTATTTAATTATCTCAACAACTCTAAAATGGTGTACATTTCAGGGAAGGGCCAAAACCAGAAAAGTTAAGCAACTTGCTACAGGTCCTACAGCTGGAGTGAAGCTAGGATTTGCACTTGGAGTCTGTTCTTTGATGATGTAGTAACTGTTAAGTCACCCTATCTTTCTTTTATGTTCTTTACCTACCTATTTTTCTCTTTCATCTCCCCATGGGCCTCTGTGCTACCTAAGCCTAAAACTATCCAAATATTGACATGTTTTGAATAAATTTTTGGTAAGATTTCTGTATTTCTGAAGCTTTGTAAATGGCGACAAAAGCCAGCCTTTCAATACAAGAGTGTAGCGTTGGTTTTTTTGGCCTTATCAGACAGGGTCTCTCTATTATGTAGCTCTGCTTGTTCTGGAACTGGTTAATTCAGGCTGGCCTCACACTTAAAGAGATCTGCCTGCCTCTGCCTCTTAAGTGCTTCAATTAAAGGCATGCACCATTATGGTATGTACTCCCCGGTGTGTATCACCTGGTGTATAGTCTTGTAGTAAGTCTTTAGTGCTTGCATTTTTATTTAATATGTATCGTGGATGTCAGGATAAAACATATATATCTTGTTTTCTCCTAAGCTGCTGAGTATTCAAGATATATTTATGATACAGTTCAACTGTTTCTATTGATCTGCATTTATGTTAGTTCCAACAATAAATAGTTCTCTAATGAGCATTTCAAGTATTCAGATAGAAACCAACTAGAAGGCTGGAGTGGCTCAGTAGTTAAGAGCACTGACTGCTCTTCCAGAGGTCCCAGTTTAATTCCCAGCAACCACATAGTGACTGACAACCATCTGTAATGGGATCTGATGCCCTCTTCTGGTGTGTCTGAAGACAGCATATATATATATATCCCAGCAAATTTATTGATCAAGCCATCTTTCCTCCATTTACTTTAAATACTATATTTACATATTATATTATAAATTCTAATATCTTTTGGTATGCTTGTCATAAGATGTCATACACTTTCTGAGGGTCAGTAATCTGGGGCTACTTGGCTGGGTTGTTCTGATTGGAGTTTCTTAGGGTTGCATCAGCATGTTGGTCAGGCTGTAGTCATCTGAAGGGTTTCCTATGCTAGGATCAGCTTCTAAGTTCACTCACATGGCAGGAAGCAGCAGTATACAGACCGTTCCAGAAAGGCTTCTCTGCTTGCCAGCTGGCTCCCCTTTCAGTGATCTGAAAGACTAAGATAGAAGCTGCAGTATTATTTTTCATAGCTTGATTTCCGAAGCAGTGCCATCACTTCTGACATAGAGCAGTACAGTGTGGGAGGCAGTCACACCAAGAGTACAACAACCAAGGAGAGATACTGAGGTCAGCTACTACAGCCATTATTTGTAAATCGTAAGTTTTTCTTTCTTACTTTTTAAGTAAAAACTATGTTAAAAAATTAAGAAATTGAGTCAGTGAGGTGGCTGCTTTGGTAAAAATGCCTACCACCAAGCCAGAGGACCTGACTTTGAATCATGGAGCCACTTGGTAGGAGGAGAGCTCTAACGTCCAGAGATATCCAATGACATGTGAACATGCTCTACATGTGACATGCTCACTGTCCCCTAGCTAACAATTATTTTTTTTATTAACATTTGGGAGAGAAGTCCATGTCACTTATTTGGAGATCAGAAGATGTCTAGTAGGAGTTTGCTGGAACCTGTTTGCAGCTTGTGACTTGGAACCCTGTCTAGGGGCAGTGTGGAAATGAAGAAGGGACAAACACTGACGAAATGACAGATGTATACAGAAAGACTGGCTGGGGTCAGGTTGTACGTGCACACACTGAAGTGACATCTGCTGCCACCAGAACTTGGAACCTCATCATGTCTATTGTGTACGACACGGGGTGTAGGCGGTTAGCTTGTCTGAGTAGAAGGTACTTAAGATTCTTTAGGAAAACAGTCTTAAGCTGTAAACCATTCAGAAGGAGGGGAACCCAGGGCTGCTAGTTTTGTACATACTAGTCACTCTGTTACACTTGGACCTCTCCCTTCCCCTGTCCCAAGAAAAGCTTTGTCATTCCTCTGAGCTTTCCCCGGGGAAGGCTTTGCCACTCTTACAGTCCTAAGGCATTGGATCCTTGGCATGGCTATGTCCGTGTCTAAAGCATACATTGATTTTAGGACCTTCCTCACTCACAGCTTCCTGTGCTCCCTGTAGGAGTTGGTTCTCATTCCATTACCAATCCTGAGGCTCATCAGGTCCTCGTGCTCGGTGGCAAGCACCTATAGCCATTGAGCCATCTCATTAGCCTGTAACAATATTTTTAAAAAATATTAATTTTGGGGTTGGGGATTTAGCTCAGTGGTAGAGCGCTTGCCTAGCACGCGCAAGGCCCTGGGTTCGGTCCCCAGCTTTGGAAAAAAAAATATTAATTTTATTTTTATTTGTATGTTTTGCTTGCATGTTTGTACATGTTCCACATGTGTGCCTGGTACCCATGGAGGTCATAACAGGGGATCAGATCTCTTAGAACTGGAGTTATGGATGGTTGTGAGCCACCATGTAGGTTTTGGTAACTAAATCCAGGTCCTCTGCGAAAGCAACAAGTACTCTTAAGAGATGAGCCATCTCTCCAGCTCTACTCTAATCAATCAATAGCTCTCTCTCTCCCCTCTCCTTCCCTCCCCTCCCCTCCCCCACTCCCTCTGTAGCACTGGCTGACTTGGAACTCACTTTGTAGACCAGAGTGCCTTTGAACTTACAAAAATATTTCTCTGCCTCCTGAGTGCCAGGATTAAAGATATCCCACCATGCCCTGTCTAACAGTGTTTAATATTGTACTCCTAGAGGTATTTTATTGTGATTGAAGGAAATACACACATATTTTCCTCTTTTAATGGGTGCTAGCGTACAACACACACACACACACACACACACACACACACACACACACACACACCCTTATTTTTATGCAATGGGTGTTTTGCCTGCACGTTTATCTATGCAACACTATGTGCCTGGTCCCTGCAGAAGACAGAAGAGAGTGTTAGGTTCCCGGAACTAGATTACAGACTGTCGTAAGCTGCCATGTGGGTATAGGGAATCAGACCTAGGTTCTCTGGGAAGCAGCTAATGTTCTTGACCTTTGAGCTATCTCTCCAGCTCCTATTTTCTTATCTTTTATGGCTATACAATATAGTATTTCACTGGTTGTTATAGCATAACTTAACCAATTCCCTATTTGCCATTCTTCTAATACAGATCATGTACATAATATTTGTTATAGAAGTTCATGGAAGTGGAATTGTTAGACCAAAGTTAGGTGAACATATAGTGTTAAACGACAATTCCAAATTGTCCAGCATAGAGTTTGCATCAGTTTGCACCTTTGTTACAGTGAACATTTATACATGACTGCCCAGGCAGTATAGATCAAACCTTTGGGTTTTTGCTAATTTAACTGATAATTTTATCTCTATATCTCTGTGGTTTTAATCCAAATCCTCTTTTTGGAGTTGAAGACGCCCCGGCTCCCAACTCTGTGTGTGTGTGTGTGTGTGTGTGTGTGTGTGTGTGTGTGTGTGTGTGTGTGCTGTGGTATGTCTGTGTTTGTGGCATGTGTGCATTGCCGGTTGATGTTGGGTGTCTTTCCTCTATATCTTTTTTGAGACAGGGTCTCTGAACATGAACTTTATTATCAGGGCAGCAAGCTTCAGGGAACCTCTGGTTTCTGCCTTGCTCCAAGGGTTAGGGTTATAGGAGTATGCCCCTTTTTGTGGCTTTTTATATGGGTTCTGGGGATCTGAACTAAATTCCTTATCCTTGTCTGGTAGGCACTTTACTGACTAAATCACCCCAGCCTTCTTTTCTTATATGTATAAGAGCCCTTTATATTTCCTTTCTTGTAAGCCATCTGTTCATATTTGTGTCCATTTATTTGCTGTTTTCTTTTATTTGCTGTTACTAATTTAAAATTTAAATTTCTAGTTTAAAAGGTAATTTTGATATTATGTTGAGAAAAAGTTGGAAGTATGGTACTATGGAAAATTTACAAGGAGATTAAGAGAGATGGCTCTGTGTTAAGAACATTGCCTGTTCTTCAAGAAATTCCAGGTTCAATTCCCAGCACCTTCATGGTGGTTGGCAACCTGCTATAAACATAGTTCCAGAGAACTTGACTCCCTTTTCTGGACTCTGGGCAGTGTACACAGGCAGTGTTCAGACAAACAGGAAAACACTCTTCATATAAAAAATGAAAAGTGGGGGCTGGGGATTTAGCTCAGTGGTAGAGCGCTTGCCTAGGAAGCGCAAGGCCCTGGGTTCGGTCCCCAGCTCCGAAAAAAAGAACCAAAAAAAAAAAAAAAAAGTGTTTATAGTAGCAGCTGAAAATAAATTGCTGACTTGATTGATACTATTTCAGTATCACTGAGTATTTTAGTATGTATCTCATTTAAATACCAGCATTGCATAAAGCCTTCTACATATTGAGGACACAACCTTCAAGATCAGGAGGATAACAATGGTGATTCACGGGCCTGCTATGTGGGGTCTCTGGTGCTTTGTGTTGAATGAGAAGGGTATAATCCAGAGTGATTCTACCTGGGTTCATATTCGAGCTCTGCCACTTACTGATCCTTGGTCTTCAGACAAGTCACTCAATCTCTCTGTCTTATTTTCCTGATCTCTTGGAAAGGATATACTCTCCATTGTGAGGATAGATGGTTAAGGCCGAGAATAGTTGTTTGTACAATGGGGAAGCTGTGTCAATACAGTTATTATAATAGTACTAGAAAAGAATAGTTGATAATGGTATTTTATAGTGGCGTGGACGAATTCACCAGAGGTCATCAACTGTTGTACACTACAGATTGCTGAGGAAACCCAAGATATACTTTGTTCTGTTCTTTATAGATTTCAGAATGACTACCATCTTGACTTCCACTTTTAGAAACCTTTCTACTACATCAAAATGGGCCCTCAGATTTTGTAAGTTCAACTTTTTTCTTTTCCTTAAGATTGCATTTATAAGCATTGTGTATAGATATTAAATGATGCACCCTTTATTTGATTTTCAGCTGTAAGACCTCTGAGCTGTTCTTCACAAGTACAGTCTGCCCCAGGTACAGTAACTTTAAAATAAATATTTCTACATTAAATGTTAGAATTCTGTATTTGTAAATGCTCAGTAAAAACCCAGCCTAATTTGTTAATTCTTCCCCTTTTATGGGGCATCATCATTACCCTAAAATAAAAAAATATGTGTATTCAGTCAGTAATATTACCTTGGGCTTAAGATGTTAAGAGATAGCTTTTTCCTGGGTTTTAGGGCTTACAGGGTCATAAAGGTCCCATAAATTTTGCTAGGTCAGTTTATGTAGCCCCTGACTGTGAGTCCTTCAAAAAGGACTCTAGAAACTATTGTGGAATCCAAGTTAACTTTCACAATTTGAAATTAGTGGTAGACTTCTATTAAATGTCTTACTGTCTCATATACATGAGGACCAGTTTCTGAAATAGAAGTGAATGGGGAACTAGTAAATAAAGGAAGATTTTAACCATCATGAAATGAAAGAATAGGGAAATTCATTAATTTGATGGGGTTATGTGGGGCCTCAGTAAACCCAATGAATTAGGTTTCTTCACTGTTAAAAACATGTTTTTGACATATGTATCTTCACTGATTCGTGCAAAATTCCCTGACAGGTTGTCAGCTTTCTTTTTTCATCTTTCCTGGGCTTTATAGTGACCTGTTTTTTATTTTGGATTTATTGTATATGTTCTTATGTGTAATATAATATATAGATATATAATTATATGACATGTAACTTGTACAATGGCTTCATAGAAAAAGTATCATCTAGATCAGGATTTGTACTCTGTTTCAGCTCTGTATCTTTTTGGCGGTAGGGCCTTGAAATGACTCTCTATGTTTTAGCTTCGTTCTCTAAAAGACTAAATATGATTGCTATCCTTAATAGGTGTGACCATATCTCTAAGTTCTTTAAGCACTGGGAATAGAATACAGCTCAGTAGTAGAGCTCCTACCTAGCATGTTCAAGGCCCTGGCCAATCCCCATCCTGCACTAGGAAAAAGAACAACAAAAATCACAACAAATTTGGGGCTAGAGATACAGATCAGTCATAGAGTACTTGCATGGCACAATGTGTTCAACCCACCATCACCACTAGAATCTGTTGCCTAATCTTAACTTGAGAAATAGGTTTCCTATATAGCTTCCAAAAAATTTCTGCTGTTTCTACAAAGAATAATAAAGAATAATTCCGTTCTGACTTCCATCACCTTTCCCCTAATTTAAAGTCACTCAGGCTTTTGCTTTGCACAGTCACACAAGTAGACCTGACTCTTGCCAAGTAGCAGGAGGTCATTCTGGTGGTGAGAGAGAAGACATTTTTCAGGCTTTGGACTAATCTCTGTTGTCGATAGCCATATTTTGGTGGCCTTTTTCTCCCTAACTATGTTGTAAGCTCTGAAAGTCATGAGACTTAAGCCTTTTTTGTCCCCATTGTCAAACAGTATTCTATAAGCGGTTTGTGTTAATGTTGCTGATGATAATGGCACAAAAAGACACTGATGAGCAAAGAATGTGACCAGCTGATTTAGGGTAGGGAAGGTGCATGTACCTGTGCCAAGCAGGCTTTAGGGTGCAATTAGTGTTATAACTATGTAATTCCTCTTACCGCACTTGAGTATTACTGCTTGACTTGGCTGTTTGGAGAAATGTGGGCAAATGATTACAGCATTTATTGGCTGTTTGGAGAAATGTGGGCAAATGATTACAGGATTTATTGGGGTTTTCTGTCTTCTCATGAACTGTGTCTGGTAGAAATTTTGACTGATTTGATGATTATATTTTTGTTTCTTTGTCCACATATCTTTCTTTCTCAGAAAAAATAGTAGTAAATGTAAAGGATAACATGCCTTTTAATCTTTGAACAGTATATGGAGTATAGAGTACATATTGGTTAATATTTGAATCCTAGATTTTCCAGTTACATAGTCTAGCTTGCAAATTTATAAATAATGTTTTGCACATCAGGAATGTTAGCCATAGTATTTGTATTCTCAGTTGAGATTCTTAGACTTCATGGTCATCGTATACCCTTAACCTTCATATGTATTTGGAATATACATAGGAGCTGTATTATTTGTGTTTGAGAAGTCGTTGGTATGGCTAGGAGCCAGTGTGCACATGAGGCAATAGGTCCTCTCAATGACTGTTAAACAGTGCAGCAACTGTACTGTTTGCAAAATGGGATTTGTGCAATTAATTTAATTGCTTCTTAATGAGCTAAATGTTTGGAATGACAATTTGTACCCTAGAAGTTGCTATAGAAGTTCAAAGGAACTGGAGGTAACCATAATTATTAGAGAAAGCTTTGTAAGGATAGAATGTGAGGTAAACCCAAGACACATGGAAGAGTTGCATGGGACTGTGCAAATGAGGAATCCCTGAATTAAGGCACTGGGGCCTTGCTCAACTCGTGCAGTTAGAACGGAGGTAGACAACTGAGGGAAGCAAATAGAGCAGAGCAGCGGTTCTCAACCTGTGGGTCATGACCCCTTAGGGCTTGAATGACTCTTTCACAGGGTCACCTAAGACCATTGGAAAGTACAGATACTTACATTACAGCTCACAACTGTAGCAAAATTACAGTTGCAACAACAATAATTTTATGGTTGGGGGCCACTATAACATGAGGAACTGTATTAAAGGGTTGTAGCATTAGTCAGGTTGAGAACCACAAAAGTAGAGCAAGAAATTAATTAGGGAAATAAGAGTTTTAACATTTTTGAAGATACATAAAAGAAACAAGCTCATTTTTATATTTTTGGTTGTGAGCCTAGCCTTTAACGGCTGAGCCATCTCTCCAGCCCACAAGCTCATTTTTAAAAAAATCACCAAAATAGTGACATACCATCCAACTTTTCCTCAAAATACTTATTTCTTTCTAAGGTCAGTTACAAGTAAACTACAGATTTGATATGCTGTTTTCATTTCTCATTCCTTGAAGATAGAACATCTTCCTTTAATCGCTCTGGCCTGCCCCCCACCCTCCTGCTCCATCATACTCTTTTGGTTCTTGTTCTAAGATTTTCTGTCTCAACCTTCTTTGCCCTCCCTATGTAGGAAGTTAAAAGACTGTCTGGTTATTATGGGTAACGAATCCTTAGATTTGAGAGGATTTGAGTGTACTAAAGATAGGAAGGCACCAGGAAGCACACACACAGCTCATAGCCAGCTGCTATTCCTCTCACAAACTCTGATGTGCCCTCTCTCTGGCCTTTCATCTCGTCTTTGTATGCCTTTTTTGCTCTGTGTTCTTTTCTTTGCTCTCAGGACTTACGCTATCCTATAGCCAGTTTGTGGGGACTTCAGCTTGCTGTTGCCCTGGTTTTTTTAATGGCATTTTCTCAGCCTCTGCTAAGGGGTATTTTTTTTTTTTAACTGTGTTTCTTTTCTTGTATTCCTACCAAAGGGTTCTGGCCTGGCACAGTTTATCACTTGTTTGAAATGGCACAAATAACCAATTGCTATGGTTTGTGAAGTCCGAGTATATACCCCAAAAGACATGAGCTAGAAATTTGGTTCTTGTTGTGATAATACTGGGAAGTAGAAGAACCTTTAACAAATGGTGCCTAAACTGGATGTGGTAGCACATCCCAGTAATCCCAGCTCTGGGGAGGCTTGAATAGTATTGAGAGTTGGAAGCCAACCTGAGCCACATTGTGAATTTGATATGTAGTAATGCCCTCTGCTTAAAAAGGAGGAGGAAGAGGAAGAGGAGGAAGGGGGAGGAAGAGAAGACGGGGAGAGGAGGAGAAGGAGTAAAGGGAAGTAATTGGGTCATCGATGTGAGGCATCAACTCTGGAGAGCGGTTGTTTAAAATGAGACCGCCTCATATGATCATCCTCTTGTGCATTTAGCCTTTTTTTTTTTCAGCTTCTTTGCTGTTGTTTAGCTTGGTTATAACATTGCCAGGTGAATCTTTACTAGGCCTCAGCCAGCTCCATGTAGTTAGTTTAGATTCCTTAAAGTATTCAGCCTCCAGGATTTTATTGTAGAAAGAAATAGTGCTAATACACACTGGTCAGCTACTTTGTTGATTTGTTGGTGGGCCTGGCACACCCAGTTTGTGCCTTAGATTTAGACCATGTATGGCAGGGACTATAAACAGGACAACTCTTTTTAGAGGAGACTGTGAGAGCAAGCATAGAAAACTGTATCTAGGCAAGTGCTCCATTCTTTGAGCTACTTCCCTATCCCTGATTTTATATATTTTAATTAATAGTTCTTTGAAATTTATCTTAAAGCTGTCCAGACCAAGTCAAAGAAGACTTTAGCAAAACCTAATCTAAAGAACATTGTGGTGGTGGAAGGTGTCCGAATTCCATTTCTGCTGTCAGGCACTTCGTAAGTATAAACTGCTCATGTTAGTTGCTTCTCTTCCAGTGCTGTTTGAAGTAGTCTTTGTAGGGAACAATACAGTTAGTGGGAAAACCAGTATAAAACCAGTTAGTATAAAACCAGTATAGAATGAGTCGAGTCATTGGGGGTGTATTATGGCAAGACGTTCTATTCTTTTATAAACTAGCTTGCCATGGCATTAGCCTGAAATAGCCCTAGTTGAGGGTCCAGTGTAGGACTGGAGAGATGGCTCAGCCATTAAAGGCTAGGCTCACAACCAAAAATATAAGAGAGTCCAGTGTAGAGCCAGACACCATCTTTCCAATAGAACTATCCTCCTCTCCCTTCCCCTCCCCTCCCCATCCCTCTCCTTCTATAGACACAGTTTGGGAGCTGAGAATGGGCTCATTCTGAAGTGCTGAGAGTGATGTTGCTTTGGCCTTCTGAAAATGATGAGACTTGGAGTTGACACAGCTGGTCCGATTGCTGGTCATAGCTCAACCCCAAGTATTTTGGACCACCCTGAAAATTCCTCAGAATCAAACAGCTGGGTTTTTTAGGCTTTTCTATCCTCTGAGTGAGATTCAGTCTACACAGAAGCTGCTAATGGGTTCTGTTAAGGAAGCAGTTAGTTCTGCTCTGTTTATATTGTTAGTTTTTAAGTATTTGTACTTTGGACAGGCAGTCACTAACATTTAAAAACTTACCGGGGAATATTAGGCTCCAGTTTGAAAAAAAAAAACAAGGCCTTTCTTTATGTATTCATATGGAAGATTTGAGATCTTGAAGATATATCACCTTTAAAAGGCAAGGCATAGGGCTGGAGAGTTGGCTCAGCAGTACTCAGCAGCACTGGATGGTTTTCTAGAGGAACTGGGTTCAGTTCCCAATACAGCCTGGCAGCTCATAACTGTCTGTAACTCTAGTTCCAGGACATCCGTACCCTCATGTAGACACACACACAGGCAAAACATCGACACACACAAAATAAAAATAAATGAATTTTAAAAATGCAAGGCATAAAAGAGGTAGTGAGTCAGCTCAGTGGGTAAAAGTGCTTGCTACCAAACTTCTTGACACAAGTACAGTCCCAGGAAAGCAGGGACTTGTACAGGTTGTCCTATGACTTCCCCAAGTGTACAAGTACACACAACATGAAATGATTTTAAAAAAAAAAAAGACTTGAAAGCAAGTTGTAGAGCACTGTGTATAATAGAGAAGAGGAGGGAGAGAAGAGTAGGAAGGCTGTACTTAGTGACTCCTCTCTAGCAGACTCTGTAGGAAGGGAAAGTAGTAGCTACAGAGAGGAGGAAACTGACAGCATCTCAATCACCAGTAAGGTCATCTTAATGCCATGCACCCTGAGAGGAAGCAGATGAAGAGTGCTTTGTCTCTAGTCTCAGGTGTCAAGTGTCAGAAGTCATCACCATCAAGATAAATTGGGAAACTGCCAGTCTAGAGAGGCTAAACCAGCATAACTAGATGCCAGGAACCACTGTGGGTTAGACGCTGGAACAGGAAAAGGATGTTCATAAAGTTAGTAACTTAAAGAAGCTGGGTAGAGGATGTCAGGAACTCCACCCTGTCTTTTCTGCTCTTTGGTAAATCTCTGATTAGTTCAATGGTAAAACTTTCTAAAAAAGCAATTAAAACACGCCCCATACAAAAAAAAAATTGTAGTACCCAGCTGGGCAGTGGTGGAGCAGGCGTTTAATCCCAGCATTCAGAAGGCAGAGGCAGGCGGAGCTCTGAGTTCAAAGCCAGCCTGATTTACAGAGCTAGTTCAAGGGTAGCTGAGACTACACAGGAAACACTGTCTTGGGGTTGGGGATTTAGCTCAGTGGTAGAGCGCTTGCCTAGCAAGCGCAAGGCCCTGGGTTTGGTCCCAAGCTCCGGGGGTGGGGGGAGGAAACACTGTCTTGAAAAATTAAAAAAAAAAAAAGAACACCACTCCCTCAAAAGCTGTCAAGAGGAGGTTAGCTTTCCTTTCCTTTTCTTTTTTTTCTTTCCTTCCTTTCTTTTTTTTTTTTTTTTCTTTTTCTTTTTTTCCTTGAATTCCAAGAGAGGGTTTCTTTATGTAGCCCTGGGTGTCCTCAAACTAGCTCTGTAAACCAGACTGGTCTGTCCTGGCCTCCGTAGACCAGGTTGGCCTCAAACTCAAAGATATCAACCTGTCTCCACCTCCTGAGAGCTGCACCACCACTGCTCTGCAAGAAAAGCTTGGTTTTAAAGAGTATTTGACAAATGCCATGGCAAGTAGAAAGTACAGCTACTATATTATTTCTGTTTTGGGCAGTGGTGGAGTGTTTGTTGGTTTGGTGTTTTTGAGACAGGGTCTCCTGCTGTAGCTGGACTGGCCTGGAATGCATGGGCGTTTCCCCAGCCTTGACCTCCCAGGCGCTGGGATTATAGCCTGAGCACCATGTTCAGCTAGAACGTCAATTTTGTCAGACACTCAGCAAGTTCTACAGGGGTTTAGGGCTTGTCAGGCTTTTTAAGATGACAGCAAAGTCACTATTTCCTCATTTGAACTGATAGACTGACTTGGGTAGTAAGATTAGCTGTGTTGTCAGCAGCATATGTTAGTCTGTATGCATTAAAAATTTTTTAATTCTATTGAAACTCTAGGTTTTTGGTTTAAATTATTCTTTTCTTTCCCCAGGTATAAAGACCTAATGCCACATGATTTGGCTAGAGCCGCACTTTCGTAAGTAGATGAAGTTCCCTGTTCTCTCATCTAAAATGTTTTTGTAGTTTTGCGCTTGAAGTGTAGCACGTTCTGTAGACATCTCATTCCTAGGGCATGTTAAACTTTATGTGGAAAGAAGCAACAATAACTAGCTCTTAGCAAGGTTTTTGAGACAGGGTTTCACCATGTGATTCTGACTGACCTAAAACTGACTATAGACCAGGCTAACCTTTAATTCAGGGATTGACCTATCTCTGCCTCTCAGTTGTCAGGATTAAAGGTATATGTCATAAGACTAATTTTTTTTTCGATAAGACTAAATTTAATTTTAACTGTATATATGTTAAATTTTTTTTTTTTTTGGTTCTTTTTTTCGGAGCTGGGGACCGAACCCAGGGCCTTGCGCTTCCTAGGTAAGCGCTCTACCACTGAGCTAAATCCCCAGCCTAAATTTTAACAGCTTTGATTGTAAAGCATCTTTATTTTGCAAGCTTAGCATATAGCATCTTCACATGACTGTACTTTTGGTGGTGGTACGTATGGTCTTTATTATCGTATTCTTAGGCTGGCCTGGAACTCATTATGTAGGCCAAAATGGCTTCAAATTCACCGAAACCTGCCTGCTTCATCTACATGTACATGGTGGCAAATATTCATACACATAAGATAAAAATTAAGAAAAAACCTTGAAGGTTCCTATGCAAACCAAGTAAATTTAAATGAGATAAAATGAGGCTGAGATGGATACGGCAGTTGCGTAGGACGGTCTCTCTACATTCCAGAGATGTCTTGTTTTAGTGTCTGCTCGCAGCCAAAGTCTCTTCCTAGTTGGAAAACGCTACACTTTCCTTTCTGCTCACTGTCACTCACTCAGTGTTCTTGTCACCTACCAGACTTTAAGAGCAAAAGGCAGTAGGGTTGTTTCCTCTCCCTAATTACGTAGTAATCATCTCCATCCCCAAATCTCTATGTAGCTGTGTTTGGGAAGTGTCTCTTTAGGTACTTTGTGATCATAACT
Organism: Rattus norvegicus; assembly: GCF_021556685.1. Lineage (NCBI taxonomy): Eukaryota > Metazoa > Chordata > Mammalia > Rodentia > Muridae > Rattus > Rattus norvegicus. The sequence continues at coordinate 32,413,375 of NC_141539.1, read as the reverse complement.
ACAACATACTTTTCTTGGGCCTCTGTGCTTTACATTTGACACTGAAACCTGTGCTTGGCCCTGTCTTCCTTTGATTTATTGTATTGCAACTTTCTGATTTTCTTCCATCTTGCTTTTTTATTCTGCTTCCCTCTCCTTCCTGTCTCTCCTTTCCTTTCCTCCTCCTCTTTATGTCAGTGTGTGGCCTTGAGTACAGGAGGTAAATGCTCTGCAGTGAACTACACCCTTAACCCCATTCAGATACTACATAACTTATTTTTGAGTTTTGACAAATGTATACTCATGTCCTATTTTTGATGCGACTCCTTTATTTATTTAAAGATTTATTTATTTAATTTATGAATGGGAGTGCACTGTTTCTCTCTCTCCAGACACACCAGAAGAGGACATCAGATCCCATTACAGATGGTTGTGAGCCACCATGTGGTTGCTGGGAACTCATGACCTTTGGAAGAGTAGTCAGTGCTCTTGACCTCTGAGCCATCTCTCCAGCCCTAGATGGGACTCCTTAAATGCTTATCTCTATAATGGGAAATGGTATTTACTTTAATGTTTGAGTCTCTTGAGACAGAGTTTTGCTACACATTACCACCTATCTTCAAATTTATTGCAGTCCTTTTTCCTCAGTGTCATGAGTGCTGGAATCATGGGCATGTGTCAGTATGCCTGTTCCAAGGCACTGGAAATTAAATACCAAGTTAGCACCTACGGCATGCTCATTCCTTCTTGAGAGTTACTGCTCCTTGTTTATATAGTGGTCTGAACTAAAATATATGTATATTATTTAAATTATGCTTTTATATTAATATTTAAAATTTAGCATTTCTACAATTACACTTGATTTTTTAATATCTATCTCTCTTTGTATTGATTTCTGGTGATATTAGCTAACATTGTTGCTATTTCAAATGTTTTTTTATTTTTTAGTTTGCTATTTGTGTTTTTTTTTGCTTGCTCAGGCAGGCATATGCCACAGTGTGCATGTAGAAGTCAGGACAGGATCTGTTTTACCCACTGAGCCTTCTGGGTGTCCCTAAGGTTTTTTATTTGTTTGTTTGTTTGTTTGTTTATTGAGGCCAGACCTCGATGCATATCTCTGGCTGGCCTGGATTGACTTGTAGACCAGAATGGCCTTGAACTCCCAGAGATCTGTCTTCTGCCTCCTGAGTTTGGGATTGATGTATTACCACGCCTGGCTTCTTAAATTATCCCACCGCCACTCCCATCTCCAGCCATAGAGCTGAGAACTGAACCAGGGTTTTTGCTTCCTATGCAAGTGTTCTATCACTGAGCTAACTCCATCTGCCCAAGTTATTTTTGATTATTTCTTTCCAACGTCTCATTACCAAGTAGCCATCAAATAGTGTCTCTTCACTCATTTCCTTGTTGGTAAGCTGTTAAGTGTTTGTGTCTGGCCATTTAAAAGGAAAGGCTTACCTTTGTGTGTTGTGGAGATTGGGACTGAACCGAGGGCCTTGCGTGTACTATGTGAGCACTCTCCTCTGACCTGCACATCCAGGGCACGGTTCCCTGTTTAAAATGGACAGTGTTTTATGTGGTGTTCTCTGGCGTACCTTCATGTATGAATGTTTCTTTCCTTTGGATTTCTGCCTTTAGGGGTTTGTTGTATCGGACCAATATTCCAAAGGATGTTGTTGATTATATCATTTTTGGTACAGTTATTCAGGAAGTAAAAACAAGCAATGTGGCTAGAGAGGTAAGTAAAGCAAAATTTATATTGTTTAAAGAGATTAGTAAAGCTGGATATAGTGGCTGATGCTTATAATGTATTCTTGGGAGGCTGAGGCAGGAGGATTGCCATGGAGTCCAAGGCGTATCTGGGCTATCCAGTAAATTCCAGATTTCCGGCCATGCAGGACTACATAGTGATACCCTGTCTCCCCCGACAATCACACCCTTCCTCCAAATTAGCAAAAAGTCTGTTTGAATTTGAATTAATATTTAATAATTTCTTTTGTATGTGCATGTGTTGCTAGAGATCAGACCCAAGGTTTTCATATGTCAGGCAAGGCAAGTGTTCTCTACTAAGATACATGCCCAGCCTAGAAATTACCATTTTAAAGTCATTAAACTCTTAAGATCCATTAGCTAAACATGTATTTCATTTAAAATCAGATGCTGTATACTATTATTATGTTTCCACATTTTGCCATAGGTCAGATAAATTGTTTGAGTGGGTTTAGGAACTGTTAGTTCATTTGTCCTTTGTGTTAGAGAAACAGTATAACAATGCAGCTGATGCTTCTCTTTTTTTTTTTTGGTTCTTTTTTTTGGTTCTTTTTTTTTTTTCAGAGCTGAGGACCGAACCCAGGGCCTTGCGCTTCCTAGGCAAGCGCTCTACCACTGAGCTAAATCCCCAACCCCGATGCTTCTCTTTTAATACTAGCCATTATGGTTTCTAATTAAACTTTTAACAGTGTGGCCAGTTTCATAACTTGGTTTTTGTAATAGGAGGAAGCCTTGCCTATGATTTGCTACCTTTGACTAGGTGACACGTAGGCAGGGTTGGTTTTTTTTATGTAGCTATTTCCCAGGAGTTTACCTTTAGCCTAGTTGGCAAACATCTAGCGTTCATTGGGCAATGGAGATAATGACAGCCTTGGAACTAGTATGCGTATCACACAGGCATTTGACAGTGGCAGTTCAGAACTGTCTTCTGGGCTTTGCTTCAGTTGGATGAAGTTGGCTTTCACACATTTGTCTTATTTCTCGTCTGTAGCTGTGAAGGTAATTACTTCATTGTCAGCCAGGACAGAGGGCAAATGTGCAGATCAAAGCCATTCGTTCTCTCACACTCCCACATGGCGAATGTTAAACCAGCACTGCCCAAGGTCACAAAGTGAGCAGCCAGTGCTACTGAGGGCAAGGAGAGCTGGGCGCAGGGAGAGGTCTGTCTCCTCTCCGGAGCATTGGCTTTTCCTCTGCAACTGCACATTTGAACACACCTGATAAAGAGTTCCAGTGGGCTATTAAAGAAAAGCCAAAAAGTTTGTGGGATAAAATATACAGGTGACTCTCAGAAGCGCTACTTACCTTGTTCAACTGTAGAATGGTTGAATAAATTATAATGATGGAATGATGGAATAGTATTAGTCCATTAAAAACCATGTTACAAAATTTATAAAAAAAAGTTTCATGAGTACATAAAACCACCAAGTTTCTTACACTGCAACTTCTGGATCATGGAAATAAAGTGACTTTCATAAGACTGAAAAAGTAAATGTTAAATCTGTTTCAATTTTCTCTACATTCTTCTTTTCCTCAAACAAAAACCATGATGTTTTTCTGTGATTTTTTTTCTGAAAGTTTTACATCTATATGCACATCCCAGCTGTTGATTAGCATGAGGAAGTTTCTTCCCTGAACCTCAGACTATAACATCAGTCATGTCATACGCCACATAATTTCTTGTTTTATGAAGCCCTGAATACCCTGGAACTTACTGTGTAGACCAGGGTGGCCCCAAGCTTACAGAGATGCACTTTCCTCTGCCTCCAAAGTACTGAGAGTAAAGACATGCACCACCACCCCTACCTCTCCAGGTCATTGTAGTAGCTAAGGAGAAAGGTGGCGGTGATAGGACAGTCAGGAAAATAAGTAGTAGGACTTAAACTCTAACTAAACCCAGCTGAAGAATTTCATTAGGATCTGTGCTAATTTATTTTTTTAAAGATCTATTTATTCATTATGTATATAGTATTCTACCTGCATGTATGGGCGCACACTTGAAAAGGGTACCAGATCTCATTGTAGATGGTTATGTGCCCTCATGCGCTGATTGGGAATTGAACTCAGGACTTCTGAAAGTGCAGAAGTGCAACCAGTACTTTCTTCCTTCTCTTCCTCCTTCTCCTCCTCTTCTTCCTCTTCCTCCTCTTCCTAAAGCCAGTGCTCTTAACCTCTGAGCCATCTCTCCAGCCCACAATGACCTGTCATAATTTTAATATGAAATCCTAAAAGTCTTTGTGTCCCTAGCAAACCTGATTTTACTGAAAGACCTCAATGTATTTCTCCTTCAACTTAATTTCTTCCTTTCTTCTTGTTGTCTTGAAAGTGATTCAGTCTTTAAATAGAAGAATGGACAAGGGTCACCAGTACCAGTTCTATTTAAAGCTTTGGTAGACCTGTGTGTCAGCTGGAGCCAAGGGTAACATGCTGCAGTGCCCTCCTGAGGATCAGGCTGTTATGACCTGAGTGCCCTTACCCTTGTCCCACTGTGGAGTCCTCTTTGCCCCTAACACCTGCTTCTGATTGCCTTTCCAACTGGTTAGGGCAAGTCAACTTGTGCAGATCCCAGGAAGTAGTTTTTAGTACAGTTATGCACTTAGTATCAGGCCTCCCTAAAGACATCAGAATAAGGTCATACTGGTGTATACAAAAGTAACAGCTCCTATAGATGGCAAGTAGTTTCAAGCACAGTGTAAGTATAGTGACAGAGACCAGCTAAAAGACATGGAGCTTTTTAAATCTGGAATTTGCAACATTCATGTCACTAGACTGTAGGACAATTCTGATGGTAATTAAGTAGTTTTTTTTTTTTTTTGGTTCTTTTTTTCGGAGCTGGGGACCGAACCCAGGGCCTTGTGCTTCCTAGGCAAGCGTTCTGCCACTGAGCCAAATCCCCAACCCCAATTAAGTAGTTTTTAAAAAGGACTACTAAAACAGTTCTTTGTAAAGGAGTTCCACATTTCATCATAAGGGTGGGAGGTGTTGGAAACTTTTTTCCCCCGCTAAAGTAAAGCTTTAGTATTAAAAAGATTTTCTTCTTAGCAAAAATGGAATGTTTTGGTAACATAAGATTTGCCAATAAATCATGTAAAACAAATATAGATGTCTTAGTGTCATGTTCGACTTTGGCTGTGTCATGAAATCAGAGGCCACTTTCATTAGATTAGTTAGGAGGTCGTCAAATGTTCTCAGAGCCCCTAAAGTGACATTGATTGGAGTCACTTTCTATGTCATTGTTCTGGATAGTTTCTCTGATAGTCATAAACTGGCCTGACCCTTATTCATTAGAGGTTCTCTTGTGAGTCAGGCGGTTCTCCAGAGTTCCTTTTATTGAATTGAACATCTCTATATTTGGCAAGTTTTCAAATTTTACTTCATCTTTAGGTCAATAGTGGGGTTGTTTGAGAGAGCTGAGTGGGATCTCTGTATAATGGTTAGGGCTTTCTTGTGGTCCCAGTGGTCATCATGGAAACACTTCATGCTTTTGCTCTGCTGCTAGACTTTATAGCTTCAGGGATCCGTGAAAACCCCACCTGTGATGCGGTTTCATCGCTCTTTCAAGCGTATATTATTTTTAAGTAAGATAAAATGATATCTTTTGAAGACTTGAAGCAAAGCATCGTTAATAATTAGATGAGGTTGAAGAGTACTGTAGCCTTTATATCACACCCGAGAATGGCTACCAAGCTCTGGACTTAGAGGTCCCCAGGCTGCATACCTGAGTATCGGGGAGGCCGAGGCAGGAGGAATACAAGTCCATGGCCTGCCTGGGCCACAGAATGAACTCAAGGCCATTCTGTGACATCCAGTTTCAAAATAAAAAGTAAAAAGTGCTAGGATATATCTCATTGGCAAGAGTGCTTGTTGAGCATGCGTGAGGCTTAAGGTTCAACCCCAGTACTACAGAGACAAAAAAGAAAACAAAGTGGGCTGGTAAGATGACTTAGCTGTAAGAGGTGTGCTGACAAGCCCGATGGCCTGAGTTCAAGCCTGGAGCCCATTCCCACGATGACCTTTGTCCTCCACATGTATGTCCTGATACGCATGCACCCTACATGTAATCACATATAAAAATTTTTAAATAAAAAAATTTGTTACCAGGAATTTGACAGTACCTTTCTGTGTCTAGAAGAAAAGTTAAAAAGCCATTTTACGATGGGTTTAATATTTTAATCTGCTTTGTAAAATATTGAAATAAACCCTTTCATAATTCACCAGGCAAAGTGGTGCTCAGAGCCTGACTCACATGTGTGTTTTCTCTCCCTCACTATTCCTTGAAGGCTGCCCTGGGAGCTGGCTTCTCTGATAAGACTCCAGCTCACACTGTCACCATGGCTTGTATCTCTTCAAACCAAGCCATGACCACAGGTATGTGTAAATGGAGTCCAAAGGTGCTTGTGATTTACTCCTTTTAATTGGTCTTTAGGGAAGTGTTCAGCACAGCACAGCACTCTTAATTTGTGTTTTTATAAAGATAAAATTATATAAAAGCTATGGATTTTTTGGAGTATTTATGCCCCGTGGGGATAGTTGAATTCGTTCTTAGTCGTAGGCTGTCTGCTCTTGGGACTGTCAGGGGGAGGAGGTGCATAGTTTATTCTCTTGATAACTCTGATAGGACATTTTCCCATGAGGACAGAGTCTGCAGCCTCAAGTATCACCATAGTTGTCAAGCCCTACTCTAGATGGTCTAAGTTTTAGGGAGAAGATGGTTAATTGTAAGTCAGTTGTTGAATAAACATGAGGATCAGATGGATCCCTAGCACCTACTAAGTGTCATGTCAGCGTGACAGCCTGTTTGTAATCCCATCCGCAAACCAGGGTGGCTGACTGGCTGGCTAGATGATGCAAATTGGTGAGATGTATTCAAGTGAGAGAACTTGTCTCAGTCTACAAGATGGGGCACAATTAAAGACATACCAAGTTCTGGCCTGTACACACACACACATACACTTTTGCCCTTGTGTTCCCTAACACATGACAGCACACATTTGCACATGCAAAATGCTTTTATTTTTAATTCACTGTCTACCCACATCTTTTGCAATCTATGTGGCATTTCACCTAAAATTGTGGGACACTGAACAGACAGGAAGCTTGACAGGCTTAGTACTCAATGGTATTGTAATAGTATCAAGGCCAGGTTGGGCATTTGAGTTCATGAGTGGGAGGAGTAAGGCTAGAGGCAGTGGTTGGGGACTTCTGAGTGGTGTGTGACTGACTCCCATTTAAAGCAGCAGAATCACATGCCACTTGCCATAAAGGGAAACCCACATCTGAGAAGTCCTATAGCAGGAATTAGTATTCTCTCTGTGGGGGGTGGGGAGAAAACCTTTCTGAAAACTTAATCTTAGAGCATATTAAGTATGGAAGATGTTTAGGTTTCGAATATTACTTGAGTTGGGCTGGAGAAATGGCTCAGCACTGGCTGATCTTCCAGAGGACCTGGGTGTGATTTCCAGCACATGTGATAATTCATAATTACTAACTAACCCCATTTCCAGGAGATCTGAAGCACTCTTGGCCTCTTTAGGCACTCAGCACAAATGTGCTGTACACACACATGTGCCGGTGAAACACTGACATACAGAAAATAAGTTAAAGAGGACATCACTTGAGTGGAGTTAGTAGTTGATGTCCTGTGTCTTGGATGAAACTTTTCTCAGGTGTGTTGAATGTATTTTTAGACATTTAAAATGTTTTCTTATACTTACCTTTATATGTGTCAAACCTGGGGTTCAGTTTCCAGAAGTGCAAAAATTGTAAGGTAATAGCCCCGTTGACAAGTTAAAAACCAGCTGGGTATAAAGGTACACATTTTTAATCCCAGCACTCAGGAGGCAGAGGCAGGTGGATCTCTGTGAATTTGATGCCAGTCTGGTTACACAGCTATTTCCAGGGTAGTCAGAGCTATACAGTGAGACCCTGTAGTTAGAAACTGATTACTGTTATACAAAACTGATAACTGTTTCAAAGATTTTTTCATATTTTTTGTATGCATGCATGTTATGATGCATGTATACATGTTTTTGTATGCATGCATGTTATGATGCATGCATGTAGGTGGAAGGATAACTTGTGGAAATTAGTTTGCTCCTTCTACCATACATGCTCTAGGGATGGAGCTTAGGTCCTCTGGCTTGGCTACGAGTACCTTCACCGGTTGAGCCATCTTGCTGGCCCCCTTTTATATAGCTTTTAAATCAAGTGTATATTTCAATGGTTTGTTATTCCTACAGTTGTTCATGCACATGTACTCTGTACCCTGCAGCTGTTGGTCTGATAGCTTCTGGCCAGTGTGATGTCGTCGTGGCTGGTGGTGTTGAGTTAATGTCTGACGTCCCTATTCGTCATTCAAGAAATATGAGGAAAATGATGCTTGATCTCAATAAAGCCAAGACTCTGGCCCAGCGCCTGTCCTTACTCACTAAATTCAGATTGAATTTTCTGTCCCCTGAGGTAAGTCTTATGAATTAATATAAATACAGATCCAGAGCATCCTGAGGATCGATCACAGTTAGATCTAGCACGTATTCTAATACTTATATATCCTCTTGATTATAGGACAGGGTGTTTGGTCAAGATTGGGAGTGGGAGTAGTTTCAAAAATTGAACCGTAATCTGGGCATGGTGGCACATACCTTTAATCTCAGCCCTGCAGAGACAGAAACAAGTGAGTCTATAAGTGCAAGGCCTAGCTGATTAACATGACGAGACCCTGTCTTTAAAAGTGTATTTTTAAGCTCTCTTTAGAAATCTGTTTTCTCAAGCTGGGCAGTTCACACCTTTAATCCCAGAACTCAGGAGGCAGACAGAGACAGATAGAACTCTGAGTTCAGAGCCTGCCTGATCTATAGAGAGAATTCCAGGACAGACAGGGCTACACAGAGAAACCGTGTTTCCAAAACAAAAAAGAAGGAAAGAAAGAGAGAGAGAGAGGAAAAAAAAAAAACAAACCAAATGTTTGCTTACAAAGAGCTTTTTTTTTCCTTTAAGCCAAGGCCTTGCTAGGCTGTCCTCAAACTTAAAATCCCCCTGCCTCAACTTCCTGAGTGCTAGTGTTATAGGCATGTGCCTCTGTATCCAGCCAATAACTAGACTCTAGAGTGAGCTATGCTGTGTATCATCTCATACCTCTAAAGAGTAGAGCTGTTCCCTGTCTCCTTTGCCAGCTCCCTGCAGTGGCTGAGTTCTCCACTAACGAGACAATGGGCCACTCTGCCGACCGTCTGGCTGCTGCCTTTGCTGTTTCTCGAATGGAACAGGATAAATATGCACTGCGTTCTCACAGTCTGGCCAAGAAGGCACAGGATGAAGGACATCTTTCTGATATTGTACCCTTCAAAGTACCAGGTGAGTGGTGATAGCTACTGGGGTGTTCTGAATTGCCTCAGTTGCTACAAAAACTTAAACGTTGGTTTTTTAAAAGGATTCTTTTATTTTTGTTATGTTTTTCTGTGTGTGCCTTAGTATGTCATGCGCATGCAGGTGTCCACAGAGCCCCTGGACCAGAGGTTACAATGGTTGTGAGTCAGCTGACGTAAGTGCTGGGCACCACACCTGGATCCTCTGAAAGAGCAGCAAGTGCTCTTGATGATTGAGCCACCCCTTCAACCCTAAACTGAAAACATTAAGTGATAATTTTTTAAAAACAGATTCTACCATGTGGCTCTGGCCTGCCCTGAGCTCACAAAGAGAACTGCCTTTGCTTCCCTGTTGCTATGATTGTTTCCAAGATAATCCGCTTTTATTCTTTCTTTTTTTCTGTTTTCTTTTGTTGTTGTTGTTTTTTAGTTTTTCTAGACAGGGTTTCTGTATAGCCCTGGCTGTCCTGAACTCTCTGTGGATCCACCTGCCTCTGTCTCCTGAGTGCTGGGATTGAAGGCATGCGCTGACACCACTCCATTCAGCTTTTATTCTTAAACATAGACTCAAGTTTAGATTTATGTTGTAACACCAGTAAACATAAAAAAGGGTTTTATTGTTTTTTAAAACAAGGTGTCCTATAGACCTGGTTGGCCTCATATCGTGTAGCTGAGGCTGGCCTGGCATTCCTAATCCTCCGCCTCTACCTCCCAAGTAGGATTTCACACATGTACTACCATGCCCAACTTTTTTTTTTTTTTTTTTTTTTCAGAGCTGGGGACCGAACCCAGGGCCTTGTGCTTGCTAGGCAAGCGCTCTACCACTGAGCTAAATCCCCAACCCCCATGCCCAACTTTCTTAAGGTTTTCTTTCATTAATCACTTTACATCCCAATTACAGCCTTCTCTCCCTTCCCTCCTCCCAGACCCTCCCTCACATTTACCCCACCCCCCACCCCCACCTGTGTGTGTTCACAGTCTGTCAGTGGAGGTCAGAGGATGCTTTAAGAATCAGTTTTCTCCTTCAAGTAGGTCTTGGAGATAAAACTCAGGTCACCAGTCCCCATGACAAGTTCCTTCACCTGCTGAGTCATCTCACTGGTTCCGTTTGGTTTGTAGCTTTAACTGGCCTCTCACTTGTAGCAGTTCAAAATCTTAACCTCCCAAGTGCTTAGATTACAGGTATGAGTCACAATGCCTGGGTCCAGCCTATTTAAAATTCCTGATTCATATGACTTCTATTAGCTAAATTTGAGTGAGGGTTTTAAGAAAATATGAGGGGCTGGGGATTTAGCTCAGTGGTAGAGCGCTTACCTAGGAAGCGCAAGGCCCTGGGTTCGGTCCCCAGCTCCGAAAAAAAGAACCAAAAAAAAAAAAAAAAAAAAAAAGAAAATATGATGTTGGGGTTTTGGTTCTTGTTTTGTCTTTTTTTTTTTTTTTTTTTTTTTTTTTTGAGACAGGATTTTACTGTGTAATCCTGGCTGGCCCGATACATGGTCTGTAGGGTGTCCTCAAACTCACAATGGTCTCCCTGCCTCAGACTCCAAAGTATGCCTGGCGTGATGCCTTTTTGTACTTGTGTGTACATCTGTAACTAAATAAATGAAACAAAATGAAATTTGGTTATATTTTAACTGTAAAAGGCTCTTTTAGAGATGAGGCTATGTACAACTCAGCTGTAGAGTGCTTGCTCGGGACAGTCAGGGACCTGTAGCAGTGGTGGCCATGGGGGGTGGGGATATTGGTCCCCAGCTCTGGAAAGAACAAAAAGGTTTTCTTTATAGTTGATAGATAAGATTTACATTTCCGGGGCTGGAGAGATGGCTCAGTGGTTAAGAGCACTGACTGTTCTTCCAGAGGTCCTGAGTTCAATTCCCAGCAACCACATGGTGGCTCACAACCATCTGTAATGAGATCTGATGCCCTCTTCTGGTGTCTGAAGATAGCTACAGTGTGTTTATATACATAAAATAAATAAATAAATAAATCTTTAAAAAAAAAGATTTACATTTATTTCCACTGTTCTTAAAAGCGTATTTGTCTGTGTATGGATGTACACTCATGCATGTAGGTTCTTTAGAGACCAGAAGAGGGCATTTGCTTCCCTGGAGCTGGAGTTACAAGCAGTGTGAATTGCCCAGTGTTGGTGCTGGCCACTGAACTTGGGTCCCTAGAAAGAACAGCAAATGTTAAACTCTGAGCCATCTTTCCAACCCCTGTCCTTAGCATTCTTAAAGCATATTGCTTTAGAGAAGATACATAATGCTTACAGTTTCTTAGAGTTAAAAATTTCATTTTCGGGCTGGAGAGATGGCTCAGCGGTTAAGAGCACCCGACTGCTCTTTCAGAGGTCATGAGTTCAATTCCCAGCAACCACATGGTGGCTCACAACCATCTGTAAAGAGATCCGATTCCCTCTTCTGGTGTATCTGAAGACAGCGACAGTGTACTTATATATAATAAATAAATAAATCTTAAAAAAAAAAAAATTTCATTTTCTTACAGGAAAAGACACAGTTAGCAAAGATAACGGGATCCGTCCTTCCTCACTGGAGCAAATGGCCAAACTAAAGCCTGCATTCATCAAACCCTATGGCACAGTGACAGCAGCGAATTCTTCTTTCCTGGTACCGGTCATTGCTATTGTGTTTAACAGTGGCGTTTCTATAGACTCGGTAGAAGAGCTTGCAGCACATTTGCTTGTGTGTGGTTGGAGACTTAAAATAAAGCTTTTCACTGTAGAGAAAATGTTAAAGGAAGATCATTTAAAAAACAAACACAAACTGGGCATGATAACATATCTCTGAGCCCAGCATTCAGGATGTACAGGCTGGAAGATCAAGAATTCGCAGGCAGCCTACCTGTCTCAGAAATCCAGTACATGAGTTTTACTCTCAGATAGATTTCCTTGTGTAGCCTAGGCTGGCTTCAAGCTATAGTCCTGCCTCAGTCTTCCCAGTGCTGGAATCACAGGCATGAACCCTGTTTAAGCACAAGGTTTAAAATCATAGTTTGAGGGTCTTAAATGTCTCACCATACTAATACAAAAGCTGTTCTTGTTATGAAGTTGGCCATTCATCAAACTCGTATTGCTTATGGTGAGCATCGTAAGTGGGAAGGACAGTTCTGATACATTATGGTGGTGTAGATTAGCCGCTGAGGATATCAGAGAGGCTTCTCAAAAGAGGTAGCAAGTGAATTTTTATTTTACTTGTTTTTTTTTTTTTAATTTGATGTGTATGGGTGTTTTGTCTGAATGTGTGTCTGTGTATTCTGTTATGTGGAGTGCCCATAAAAGCCAGAAAAGACATTGGCTGTTCTGAACCTGGGTGTCTGGATGAACAAGTGCTCTAAACCACAGAGCCACCTCTCCAGCTCTCAGTGTTTCTTTACAGTATTAACTGATCAATTTCTACTACCAAACTCAACAGTGAACATACTATTAATGTAGTATCCAAAAACCATTTTTTATGTATAGTCACCTGTGTTCCCAGACTTTCTGACCACCTTATTGGTGGCTGTGTGCTTTTTTCAGTATTGCTAAGGTTTTTAGGTTTGTTTGTTTATTATTTTATTTATTTACATTTCAACTGTTATCCCCCTTCCCAGTTTCCCCTCTGCAAATCCCTTTCCTATTCCCTCTCCCCCTGCTTCTATGAGGGTGCTTCCACCCACCCACCTACTCCCGCCTCACTGCCCTGGCTTTCCCCTACACTGGGGCATCGAGCCTCCACAGGACCAAGGACCTCGCCTCCCAGTGATACCCACTAAGGCAGTCCTCTGCTACATATGCAGTATTGCTGAGTTTTAAAAAGAAGATGTATAGTAAAATGTGACAACTTGTTTTGATTTTTGCATACTGTATGGAGTAGGTTCTTTTTCTTTGGAATTGTAGAGGACAGTCTTTCATTTTTGAAGTAATGGGTCCTCATTCTGAAGCTGCATCTCCCTTATTATCTTGATAAATTATAATACCTTATGAACAGTCCCTGATACCTTTGTGCTCCCAAAGTGACTCAGTGTATATACTAGATGTGATTTAATGGTGGATATAGTGAAATGAATTTGTTACATAGACTCTGTATAGATATATTAGTGGACTCATGGACAGGCTTTAGAGGTAGATGCTGGGAGACCTCCAGATGACATCATGTTGTACTGTTTCAGACTGATGGCGCTTCTGCGATGCTAATCATGTCAGAGGACAGAGCTCTGGCCATGGGTTATAAGCCAAAGGCATATTTGAGGTAAAGTTAATATTCTGGTAAATTGCTTATGACTTCTTTATTTTATTACTAGAGGTAACCTTTCTGGTTTTTGCCTAGGGATTTTATATATGTGTCTCAGGATCCAAAAGATCAGCTTTTACTTGGGTAAGAAATAAGTATTTATTTTTAAATTTCAATGAAGAAATTTGAATTTTTGTTTACAGTTATTTATTGTCTGTGTGTCTGTGTGTGTGTGGGGGGGGGTCAGAAGATAATCTACAGCAATTGATTTTTCTCTTTCTGCCACGTGGGTCCCAGGGATCAGTTGCGCTCATTTTTACACAGGTTGGAGAATGTGTTAAGCCCTAAGTTGGCATCTGTTTTCTCATTGCTACCAATTGTGTTGTATAATCAATCAGACACACAGACACACGCTCTGCTCTGTCTCATTTATGCTGACAGCACTGCCAACACTGAGCTTCACCCCTCACCCACAGCACCTTCCACAGATACCTCTCAGTGTCTGACCTTTCTCCGCCGCCTTCATTATAAGCTTGAGACCAGCCAAGCCCTTCTCCTGCCTTGCCCCTTTAAACAAAAGTTCCTTTTTGGTTTTAACTTACACTACCCTGCTTGCCTGTTTATTATCTGTTTTTCCAGGTCTACAATATAGTGAGGATGAAGGGCATGTCTTTTTGTATCCCCAACACTAAACATTTGTATAGTAGAACCAATTAATAAGTATAAACTCAATTTGGAGTATACTAAGAAATGCTTAAGTTAAAATGGGAAGTTTTAGGCTGCTATTTTTGTTTTCTTTTTCAGACCAACATATGCTACTCCAAAAGTTCTAGAAAAGGCAGGATTAACCATGAATGATATTGACGCTTTTGAATTTCATGAAGCCTTCTCAGTAAGTTGTTTATAAGACATGTCTGAAATGAGTATAGACATTAAAAGTATGAATGCTTATAGAGAGTGGGGTTTTTTTTTGTTTGTTTTTGTTTTTTTTTTTTTTTTTGTATTTCAAACAGAATTTCTTTGTAGAGAAGGCTAGGTCAGAGAATCAGAGTCATACTTGTGGTGTTGAAAACATACCTTTGGAGGCTGATTCTTTTTTTTTTTTTTTTTTTCCTTTTCTTTTTTTCGGAGCTGGGGACCGAAACCAGGGTCTTGCGCTTGCTAGGCAAGCGCTCTACTACTGAGCTAAATCCCCAACCTGGAGGCTGATTCTTAAAGGCCCGTTAAGAAGTGTTAAATTATTTCCTTATGACACTTTCACTGAAGTCTGAAAAAGTTACACAAGTCTATGTCTTACATAAAACCCAGAAAGAAGAGCATTAGTATAATAAAGTCTTGAATTATTTTCCCTCCTAGGGTCAGATTTTGGCTAACTTTAAAGCTATGGATTCTGATTGGTTTGCACAAAACTACATGGGTAGGAAAACCAAGGTAAGTTTCTGATAAGTAATATGCTTGAATTTCCCAGCATGCTACTGTTTTGGGTTTAGTTACCAGCTAATAATATAAAGGGGAGCTGGCCGTGGTGGTACACGCCTTTAACCCCAGTACTTGGGAGGAACCTGGTCTACAAGGGCAGTTCCAGGACACCTAGGACTAGACAGAGAAACCCTGTTCTGAATGAATAAGTGAACAAACAAGAGAGGGAAAGGCTTATTCTCTTTTTTTGGCGGTACTGCGGTTGAACCATGCGTGCAGACCAAGTATTCTTCCACTGAGCTATAGTCCCAGTTTATCTCCTAATTTAAAAACAAGTTGTGAAATTGATAGTGAAAACTGTAAGCCTTTATGTTATCTTCTGTTGGTCTTGTTCAGGTGCCATGCCCTGATTTGTTAGGTATTCAGCATTAGTTACTCCTCTCTGTGTTGCTTGCTTTCGCTTAGGAAGAGCCTGACTTGATTGGTCTTAAGTGAAATTGCCCTTAAATTGGTCTTTGTTTTTGTGGGAGCCAGGTTGGAGCACCTCCTCTGGAGAAGTTTAATATCTGGGGCGGATCACTCTCTCTGGGACACCCTTTTGGAGCCACTGGCTGTCGGTTGGTCATGGCAGCTGCCAACAGACTGAGGAAGGATGGAGGCCAGTATGCTTTAGTGGCTGCCTGTGCAGCTGGAGGACAGGTACGTCACTGCAGTGTCATCAGGACTCTCACGTCCTTAGAATGTTTTATTTGAAGCATTGATGAAATGCTGTTTCTAATGACAGAAAACAGCAGTTCTCTTTTTTTTTTTTTTTTTTTCTTTTTTCTTTTTTTCGGAGCTGGGGACCGAACCCAGGGCCTTGCGCTTCCTAGGCAAGCGCTCTACCGCTGAGCTAAATCCCCAACCCCAGCAGTTCTCTTTTGAGAGGTGAGAAGACTATTGATTTTAATTCTGATATTAAATTGAAAGGAAAATGCTCTTTAAATGTAAGCTGTTTTTCTCTTTTAAATGTTTATACTTCTTGTTTATAATATATTTAATATATGCTCATTATGGAAGCTATATAAAATATAAAAATATATTGAAAAATAATTTATAACTGTGAGGCACTAGCATTAAAAGGATTACAATGTATTTTCTTCCTTAATGAGAAATTTTTATTCATTTACCTAGTAGTCGTGACACCTTATCTATAAAGTCTAAAGTAAACAGTCTCTGTGGCTGTTAACTCAGTGATCAAGTAAGTGCTTGTCTTGCTTGTTTGAAGTCCTGGGTCTGTAGCACCACATAAAACCGGTTGTCTCCTGATAACTGACTTACTGCAGGGGAGTTAACCTCTCCATGGTATGTGGCTGTTGTTCAGCCAGGAATTCAGTAGACGTTCTCCTGCCTACCTCACTTATGTTATAGACTCAGCATGCTCCACACTATAACATTTCACTGGGAGCAAAATCCTAAAGGAAGACTAGCTATGGCCTTTTTGGTTTTCTTAAAACAGTTTTTCTGTGTAGCCCTGGCTGTCCTGGAACTTGCTTTGTTGACCATGTTGGCCTCTAGAGATCTCTCTACCTCTGCTTCCCCAGTGCTGGAAGTAAAGCCACCACACTCACCAACACAGTCTTTTTTTTTTTAAAACTCTGATATAGACAGGTTTTTGTTTTCATATTATAGACCCTGTGCTAAGCAAGACAAATAAGCTCTGTAAAGGCCTAAAATCTCGTCTATAGCCACCCTGAATATACCTGATGGCTGGAAGTATAGAATTATTCCTTTTTTTCTTTTTTTCCGGAGCTGGGGACCGAACCCAGGGCCTTGCCCTTGCTAGGCAAGCGCTCTACCACTGAGCTGTAATCCCCAACCCTAGAATTATTAAAAGATGAGGTAGACAGCTTTTCTTTACAGAGTTTGAAGAAAGAAAGATTGTTTCTAAGTTGAAACATTGTTGCTTCATGGTCTGAAACTTTTTAATTGTACTAGGATTAAACACAGGGCTCCATACACCCGGGACACAGCCCCGAACTCAGAGCCGCCTAATCATTTGTGAGACTCTGCTGCTGAAATCTTGCTTATCCGGGTGGGAGCCTCTCATCTCTGCCTGCTCCTTGAGGGAGAAGACTGTGTGTCTCCTGTGGTCTACACAGATTCCCTGCCACTTGTGCAGTTGTTATCTCTGGTATATAGAGTGTACTTAACACTAGAGCATTTTGTGGATGAGTGTAGACTATTCAGTGTCTTTCTTCTAGAAGCTTTAAGCTTGCTACTTGTTGTTTAATTGAGCCAGTTGAGTGACACCAACATGATTAAAAAATTAGAGCAAAACTTCAGTGTGGCGGATCTAGAGCAGTGCTGTTCTTTTTAGAGTTCATTTTTATTTTATGTGTATTGATGTTTTGCCTGCATGTGTGTCTGTGTGAAGGTGTCAGAAACCCTGGGATTAGAGTTACAGACAGGTGTGAGCTACTGTGTGGGGGCTGGAAGTTGAACCCAGGTCCTCTGGAACAGCAGCCAGCACTCTTAGCTGCTGAGCCATCTCTCTAGCCCAAGGCAGTCAGTGTACTTCATCTTAGACGTTGTTAATATTTTGGGCCAGTTAATTCTTTTGGCTGTGTGCTGTAGGATGTTTTAGCATAGCCTGTACCCATGAAATTCCAATAGCAACAAGTTCTCTCCCAGCCCTCCCTTGCCCGTATGTCTGTGCACACAGTCGGATGCTAGTAGAAATGCCTACCACATGACTTCTGAATGAAGAGAGTGGGAAGCTCTTTCTAAGGCGAGAACCACTGATCGTGTTGAAACATGAAAATAGTGCATTTTAAGGAAAGTTGGAGGAGTGTTCTGCCTCCTGTGGGTCAGTCTAACTTTCCTATCCCTGCTCTGTCTGTCTGTCTGTCTGTTTGCTTTATCAAAGTTAACTGATTATTTTGAACACATAATGTATGTGCTAAATTCCAGATGACGGTCTTGTATATAAACTTTAAACTTACATAGTATTGAATTTAGTACCTTATAAATAATAGCTTCTTAATAAATATTTGTTGGAATTGAATTGAACCTAGAAGCTGAGCTTTTCATGAGGCTGTCTACAGGTTTGATGGCAGTCCAGCAGTTAGAATGACTGTGTTTATCAGATAGAATTTAGACCCAGGAAATCCTAAGTGTTTATGTTAAGACTTAAACTTGGGTCAGAACTAGTACCTAGAGCTGTGCTGAGTGTTGCAGAAAGGATGCTGTTTGTTCTTCTACCCTTAAGTGAGCTCAGTTCACCTTTTTTTTTTTTTCAACTGTAGCTTTAGATTTTCTTTTGCTCTTCTCATAAATTCCATCTGCACTGCAGTTTCCCCCCCTTCCTCCATCTCTCCCCTGCCCTACGTTGAGTCTTCCCTAGATCCACCTTCCTTCTCCCTCCCCTCAGAAAAGCACAGGCTTCCCAGGGACACAACCGAACACATCATAGCAAGCTACAGCAAGGCCAGGCACATGCCATCATGTTCAGTTCATCTAACCAGAGAATAGCAAAGAGTCAAGCCCGGGCTTTAGAATCAGGATCCTTACACCCGTTTCCAAATCTCGTCTTTCTTCCCAATAGCTTTGTGATTTGACTGAGTCACTTAACCTCTCAAATCCTGTGTGGGTGGGCCAGTGGTAGAGGGCTTGCCTAGCATGCCTGCAGCCCTGACTTCATCCCCCAGTACCACAGGAACTACAATATAAAAGCAACCATTTACTGCATTTACTAGGACTCCACTCTTCATTAGACTGAGTCTGGTGCATTCATGGGGGGGGGGGGAGTGGCATGTATGTATAGCCGTTGAATATATATATAAGTACATGTATGTTTATATAATGTGTTCTGATTTAATTTTTATAAAATCTTTCTAAACTAGGCACCATGAACTCCATTTTATAGAGGAAGTTGGGGCTTGGAGTGATCACTTTCCCGCGATCACACAGTAGTGATGGTTATGCTGTCGGTTTGTCTATGTACTGGCCGGACTTCCACCTTTCACTGCTTCCTTAGTCTGACTGAACTTTCTTCTTCACAGGGTCATGCTATGATTGTGGAAGCCTACCCAAAATGACTGCTCTGGAAGGAGGCAACTGATCTCTGCAGCACTCGCACTGGGCAATGCCATTTCAATGCACTACCAAGTGATACCTGCAGTTCCTAGCTCTTCTTAGGAAACAACATTTGTGGCCTTCTCTTAAATATTTTGCGGTCAAGCCTTGCCAGTGTTCGAGCTTTCCGATAATCACAGCTTCTGCTCTCTAAGTTCCAGACTATCACAGATGTGTACACAGTTCTTGTTATCTCTTGTCTCTAAGACTAATGACTGCCAGCTGCTTGGAGAGAGGTTAGCTGAGGTTTAGAACCATCTTTGTAACATTTGCAGAATCTCCTCCTTCCTGTCAGTGTCCTACAGAGAATTATTTTTTCTAAAATACAATCCAATGTGCCTACATTAAGTTACTATAGAAAAAAATAATCTAAACATCTCCTAAAACTGACTTGCTTAGAGACATGTTTGTTGACCTTAATAAAGTAGACATGTATTAGAGGATGGTGTGTAGTCTCTTTATCAGTAGGAAAAGGGCAGCTTTTGTAACTATTACAGTCAGTTGTGAAACTGCCAGGAACGCTTATAATAGTGTGTTTCCCTCAGTTCTTTTTTTTTTTTTTTTTTTCCCCCCGGGGCTGGGGACCGAACCCAGGACCTTGCGCTTCCTAGGTAAGCGCTCTACCACTGAGCCAAATCCCCAACCCCTTCCCTCAGTTCTTAACTGAAGCAAATTGTTTTTATTGGAGATGCTCCTGTTTGTCAGGGTTGATGTAATATATAAGAACATATTTTACTTTGGCTATTATAAACCCTCTCAAATTCTTGACAACTGTGCTACATAATCACATTTATGCTGTGAGAGTTGTAGCTTCAGTTACAGACATTTGTTTGAATGTTGCTCAAATGTATGGAAGTTGCTATCAGAATCACCCTGGTCATCCGAGCACTTTTAGGCAAGGAACAGGGTTGACCTCTGAATAAGACCTGAGAGTCCTACTGACATTTCCCCATAGTTTTCCTGGTAAATTAAGACATAGTATGTATGTATGTATGTATGTATGTATGTATGTATGTATGTATGTATGTATGTATGTGATATTTGCGTGGTGCTGAGAATTAAAGTCAGGGCCTAATGAATACTAGGCAAGTGTTCTACTATGAAGATGAGCTTCATCTTCTGCCTGTAATGTGAGGTGTATGTGTTTGTTTTTAAGGTTCTTCTGAATCCAAACTTACTTTTAGATGTCTGACCAAAATTTGCTCAATTGCATTTTGTAATTTATGATTTAGTGAACTTTTTGAGTAATTCTGTCTTGAAATCTTGCTGGAGATAACAAGTAGTTTTCACAAGCGGCTAGCTGACGTGATACTGCACGCCTATGTTTGGTTTGTATTTACCACATGTCGTACGGTAGAAACAGGCTTTGAGGATGATGAGCCTGTCAGAGGGAAAAGGTACCAGGACTTACCCAGTGTCTCCAGGAATGCTTTAGGAAACCCTAGAATCAAGGAAGCAACAGCAGCACCACTAACCAAACTTCAGAAACATTTCGTTCCCAAAGTTATTTAAATACAATAGTTTACACATGAAATTAACCTTGTGAGTTACAAAAATTAATTTTGTAAGTTGGGGAAAATGGCATTAATCAAAAGCACTCCCTTCGGCTGTCCACTGGCTCAGCAGGTAAAGGTGTTTGCCACCAAGCCTGACAACCTGAGTTTAATCTCTGGGCCCCACATGATGGAAAGAGAAAATATAAGTTGTCCTTTGACCCTACACGAGTCATGGAATGTATGCACGTATGAGCACACCCTCATGCAGAATAGGTAAATAGTAAGACAGCAGTCTTAATCAAAAACCCATCGACAGAAATAAAACATGGCACTTTTACAGGTATGCCATGTATAAAAAGGCTAGTTGTATAATACATTTCCTAATAGCCAGGCTAATAAATAAGGTAAGTTTTACAGTTATCAAATATATAAGTACTAGTCTTATGCTTCCATTTCTTCTGTTGTAAAATACAGGGTGATTATCTTAGTTACTGTTGTACAGCTGTGAAAAAACACCATGACCAGGACAGGGTATAGAAAGAGCATTTCATTGGGGGCTTTTTTAACAGTTCCAGAGGGTTAGTCCATGATCACCAAGGCAAGGTGTGTGTCAGCAGGCATGCATGGTGCTGGAACAGTAGCCTAGAGCTTACATAGGCAAGAGGCAGACAAAAAGAGACTGAGTCAGGCTTGGACTTTTGAAACCTCAGAGCCCACCCCTATGACACACCTCCAACAAGGCCACACCTCCTAACCCTTCCTAAACAATGCCACTAACAAGGGGACCAGGTTTTCATGCATATGAGTCTGTGGGGTCCATTCTTATTAAGACCACCACAGTAATTATTCATATATCTAAAAGCTATACACTTTGTTGAACTTCTGAGACTAGGTCTTGCAATGTAGAATGAGCTGGGCTCAAACTCAGATCCCTTTTCCTCAGTCTCCCTAGCACTGGGATTAAAGGCATGTTCTTGGCACATGTGTACCCTCAACCTATTACATACAGAACACCCAAAGAAAAGTCAACTCCAAATTAAGTTAAATATATGGGGTAATTTCTTCCTTAAAATTTAGGAAAATAATGTCACTGTGATCTTAGATTGAAGGGAGAAGGGAGCTTATTGGAGAAGACATTTAAAGCAGTAACCATTAAAGTTCTATAAATTTGCCAATATTGGGCTAGCAAGATACCTCACTGGGTCAAGGTACCTACCACTGAGCTGGCTGACCCGGAATTCAGAATCTACGTGGGAGACTGAGAGAACCAGCCCTCACATATCCTGTAACCTCCATGTGTGCCATGAAATGTGTGTCCATCCCACACAAAATCTAATTAAAAATTAAATTTTGCCTATGCTGAAATAAGAATTTTTGTTTTCCATGTGCTTAGAAATATAGTGGACATACTTTTCAAAGATTCTAGGCTATGCAAAGAATTGCTACAGAGCCAGAAGATAGAAAACATGTTTAAAAGAATGACAAAAGAGTCATAGTAGAATTCAGAAAGAAAAAAACAAAAACAAAAAAACAAAAAACAAAACAAAAAACAAGCCCCTAAGACCATGAGATTTTACTTTATAGCTACCAGGTTGGCAAAATCAACCAGACTTAAGATACAAAATATTGGTAAAGATATAAACAACTTCTTTATTTTGTTTTCTTTTGGGTTTTTTGTTTGGTTGGTTTGTTGGCTGGGAATTTTTGTTGTTGTTGCTGGTTTTTGTTTTGTTATGTTTTGTTTTGAGGCAGGGTCTCACTATGTAGGTCTAGCTGTGCTGAAACTCACCGCATAGATCAGGCTGGCCTTGAACTCAAGAGATCTGACTACCTCTGCCTCCAAGGCTCTAAGATTAACGGTGTGTGCCACCAAACCCAGTGCTTATTTTTTTAAGATTTATTTTTAATTGTGTGTATTTTGACCTATGAGTATGTGCATGTTGGTGCTGTTGCTTATAGAGACGAGATGTAGGATTACACCAGAGCTGGAGTTTAGAAAGCCATGAGCCACCCTGTAAGTACTGGAACTGAACTTGGGTCCTCTGCAAGCCCAGTGCAGACTGGGAGAATACAAATTGATAGTAATTTTGGGAAAAGAGCCGGACATTGTCTTGAGCATTTGGATATGGTGCAGGGTCTATAATCCAGCACTTCTCTTAGGAGCCTTCCCTGAAGAGCACTCATGAACCCAGGAAGGAAGCCGGTCCCAGGTGCTCACAGCAGCACCGCTCTTCAGATAAAGAGCTCTTGTTAACTGGTAGGTAAGCTTATAAATAGAACTGATTTCTAAAGATGCCAACAAGTGAGGTAAAAGGTAATTTATAAAACAAGGAAAAGAAATAGCAGATAATGCATTAAGTAGCTACAGTCCAGAAGTTGGAACTAGCCCTCCCCGCACTCTGGGCTGGACTTTGTGACCCCAGCGAGTAGTTTGTGGAAAGTGGGGAAAACGAGTGTGTGGTGGATAAAGGGCAAGCACCAGCTGAATCCAAGATAACCCCAGACACTCAGAATTAGTTGGAGCACAAAAAAATACCAGGCAAACTGAAACGAAGGGAAATTCTCAGAGCGCGTGACTGGTACGGAAGAACTATGAAGGTCATGAGAGACAGTTGTGGAGGTTACCAAAGAGAACAGAATGGATTGGGTTCTGGGACAGACAGCAGGGGAGGGCATTAATGGAAAAACTGGTGAAATCTGAAGTCTGGAGTTAACAGTTTTTAAAAAAACACAAAACAAGCTAGGTCTGGTGGTACAACCTTTAATCTCAGCACTGAGAAGGCAGGCATAAGTAGAGTTCTGTGAGTTTAAGGCCAGCCTGGTCTCTGTGCAGAGTTTCAGACTATCCAGTCTTTAGAAAATAAAATATCCAGGACTAGGGTGCAGTTCACTGGGAGAGTGCACGCCTCCTATGAATAAGGACCTGGGTTAGATCCTCAGCTAGACAAGAAAAGGGCAAGCAAAATAAAACCTGTATAGAGAAGGTCAGGTGGCATTGGTTTTGGTGACAGTTTCTTGGATACAACACTATAAAATATGAGCAACAAGAAAAAGATGGGTAGATTTCTCTGCATCAAAGACGCAATCAAGAGTGAAAGGAAGCCAGGTGGTGGTGGTAATGCCTTTAGTCCCAGCACTCGGGTGACTGAGGCAGGTAGATCTCTACAAGTTAGAGGACAACCTGGTCTACAGAGTTCCAGGACAGCCAAGGCTACACAGGGAAACCCTGTCTCAAGAAACAAACAAAATTCCTACAGTTCAAAACCAGAGAAATGACCTGGGTGAGAATGGGCAAATAATTTGAATAAATATTTCTCCAAAGGAGTTAGTGAATGTCACAAAAACATACTCAATGCCATCAGGTATAGTGGTCTATCTTTTGAATTACAGCATCTGGAAAGCAGAGATGGGGAATCTCAGAGAATTCAAGGATTCGAGGCAAGCCTAGTGTACAAAATGGATTCTAGGCCCTGTAAATGAAGAAGAGGAAGAGGAGGAAGAGAAGGAGAAAACCCCAAATATCACTGGAAGTGTAAATCAAAGCCATAATTACACATTACACACACACACACACACACACACACACACACACACACACACACACACCCCGAAAGGAGAAAACCCCAAATATCACTGGAAGTGCAAATCAAACCCATAATTACACAATACACACACACACACACACACACACACACACACACACACACACACACACACACACACACCGGTACTGTACAGAAAACTCCTTTTCTCTGTCCTACCAAATAGCCATTTGGTAATGGAAACTTTGTTCTTCTGTCTTCTCATTCAGACATTAATCTCTCAGTCTGTTATCTTATGGTCATCTCTGATTCTGAATAATAGCTCACATTCTTCCTGTGGTCTGTATAGTTCATTCATCCAACAACTACTCTTGGCTAAACATTGGGCAGTCTAGGCCACGGTACCTAATAAAATAGGCAAAAATTCTTGCCTTCCTTACCTAAGTCAATGAAAAGAATTCTAATTCTTCTCAGCCATTCTCCTAGCCTTTCCTCAGTTTTTACATTTTCTTTCTCTGAGATAGTTTTACTATGTAGCCCAGGCTGTACTCAAATTCCTGAGTGCTGTCACAGAAACACATCCCCTCACTTGCTGTTTCTCAAATTTTGCAGGAACAGGTTTCTCAGTGACTTCTAAAAATTATGAACAAAGTATTAATAATGATATGCATATTTGATTTTTAATTTCATTTTAGAATTTTCTAGTTAACATTTTGTTACATATAATTATATGTAGTTTGCAACATTTTTTTAAAAAATGTATTTACTTATGTATGTGAGTACACTGTCAGTGTCTTCAGACACACCAAAAGAGGACATCAGATCTCATTACAGGTGGTTTGAGCCACGATGTGGTTGTTGGGAATTGAACTCAGGACTTTTGGAAGAGCAATCAGTGCTCTTAACCACTGAGCCATCTCTCCAGGCTCTGCAACATGTTTTGATGAAGATGTGTGTATGTGTGTGGAAATGATTACTAATCAAGCTAATTTTTCTGTCACCTCACATAGCTGGAGTGTGTGTGTGTGTGTGTGTGTGTGTGTGTGTGTGTGTGTGTGTGTGTGTGTGTGTAATAACAGTCCCTCAAAGCTGTTCTCTTAGCAAATTTGCAGCACACAAGATTATAACTATAGTTCTCACATCAGCTCTCTGGACTTACTCTTCCTACAGAACTGAAATGTGTCTTGTTATATTAGAACTTTGGAAAAGTTCTGAATCTTTTGCATACTTCAACATATAAACTGAACAAAACAGGAAGTGTGACTTTTGAGGAATTCTAGCTGTTGTGTAGCTCAGGGTGGCCTGGGACTCACTATGTAGCCCAGGGTGGCCTAGAACTTGTGCTCTTCCTGCCTCATTGTTCTGAGTACTAAGATGGCGGCTAAGGAAGCTTCAAGGTGTCATTTGGAGTTTTGCTTTGGTAATCAACTGTTTGATCTGACAGTCCTCTCTACACGAAAGGGAAAGGAACTTACTGAGTCTACTCCAACTCCAGATGTTGCCAATAAGTCTAAGAGCCTCTTCTCTTTCACAACAATGCATCCATCTAAGGTCAGCACCACAGCTAATATTCCTGTCATCCCAACATGTTCTTCGTTCCTCCAACCCATCCTTCCTCTTCATCGGAATAGTTTCTAGCCAGGCAGTGACCACCAAGTATACCTTTAACCCCAGCATTTGGGAGGCAGAGACAGTAGATCTCTGAGTTCAAGGACAGCCAGAGCTACACAGAGAAACCCTGGTCTTGAAAAAAAAAAACCCAAAAAAGTAAGAAAGAAATGTCTCAGATAAATAAACCAGTGACAGATTACATAGTTCCAGGTCAGCCAAAGTTACATAATGCCCCCGTTTCAAAACAACAATAAAAACAAAGTGACAGAGTACCTTGGAGCCATTTTTAACACTTCGGTCCCTCTCTTTTTCAGAAGGCATTTGTACAATCCCCAACTCTCACAGTGTGATGCTGCCTGCAAGCTCTGTTGGCTTAGCTCCATAGCTGAAGTTCCCCACATTACTGATCACGCAGCAGCCCTGCATATAGATCCATCCTAACTGCTCTTACCCGATGCCTCTTTGAGGGGCTGTGTGTACTTACACTGGGGTGCGTGCAGCCTTGGGACATTTACCTGCTCACTTGCCCATTTGCTTTTTAAGCCAACTTAGAAATGGAATTGCTTTGAAGTGTGTTTTATTTGTCTCTGAGTGAAGCGCCCACCTCGACCAGCAAGGAAGATGCAACACTGTTAGATTCTTCTCAACAGCCTTTATTGCAGGAACACCTCATTCTTGATACGGGGGACCCCGAGGAACAAAGGCACTCGCCTTAAATACAAGACAGACTGTGGCTGTAAACTTGTCCTCTGGGGATTGGTGGAGTATGAAATACCTTATTAGCATGAATATCACCCTGGCCTTGTAGATGCCAGAGGAATGCCAAGGACACGGCTTTAATGGTTGTATACCACAACCAACCACTAGATGTCAACGCCATCTTTAGCCGCTCCCAATATCTGAGGACTTCTCTTATGGTGTCTCTGTCTCTCTGTCTCTCTGTCTCTCTGTCTCTGTCTCTGTCTCTGTCTCTGTCTCTCTCTCTCTCTCTCTCTCTCTCTCTCTCGGGTGAGAGCCAAGTCAAGGCTTAATGTTGTTTCATGCACTAGTTCTAATGTGTGGTTGTTACCAGCATAGCATGCATTGGACATGAGTCATTGCTTGAGAAGGAAAAGGAAATCCCCATTTGCCAAAGCACACTTGAGAAGGGAGTCTCCCCTGCATCTATAGGGAACATGTATTAATTTATATGACCATTTTTTGTTACATTTATGTATTTGTGTGGGAGTGGGCATGTGCATGCCATGACATTCAGACAGAGGTCAGAGGGCAGCTTTGGGGAGTCAGTTTTCTCCTTCCACCATTTGTGAGTTCTGATGCTCAAACTCAGGTTGACAGGCTCACATGCTAGCACTTTTATTTGCTGAGCCCTCCAATTTTAACAGCAAACATTTCATCCCATTTTATCAAAATATCCATAAATCTTGTAAATTGGAAATATTGACTTACCAGAAACTTTCATTGATTTTATGTAACATTTTCTCAAAAGCCTGCCACTCCCTTGGAGTTCTATCAATTGGTCAGATGTCTGATTGTCCTGTCTTCTTACCCTTCTGTCTGTCTTGCCTTAGCTCAATCCTGTCACTTTCAGGCGTCATTCAAATGTGCCTTTTTTGTTTCCATACATATTTCTCTGATATATATGTTCTGTAGATTGTTTTTAAGTTAGAGAAAGAAGAACTCTGGCTGTTCCTCTGGGGAACTGGGTTTGATTCCTTGCCATTTCATGGTGGGTTGACCGTTGATAACTCCAGTTCAGGTGATCTGACTCCCTCTTCTGACCTCTTAGGTACTGGACATATGTGGTGCACAGACATACGTGCAGGCAAAACATCCATAAACAGAGAAAATGAACAAAAAAGAACGAGGAAGGGAAGCTAACAGAACATTGGTTTGGTTTTGGAGACCGGGTTTTTCTGTGTACTTGGCTGTGCAGGAATTTGCTTTCTATACCAGGCGGGCCTCAGGCCTGTTCCTGGGGTTAAAACCTCGCACCCCCATGCCTGGCAATTACAGAATACTGTGTATGTTGTAAAAGCAACATGTAAAGATTGGTATAGACTTATGGCTACTTCAGAGACATTCTGGCCACTCCCAGATCTTGGCTAAGATCACAGTAAAACTGGAAGTTTATATTCTCTGAGTGGAAGTTCTAAAGTAGCCATGGACTGTTCTACTGTGAAACACACAGGCTCGCGTGTGGTCAACTTTTTATTGTGCTTATATAGGTAAATGTAAAATTGTTATAAAGCACTTCCCAAAGTCTGAAATTACCTTTTTCTTTAAACTTATTTATTATATATATATACACACACACTGTAGCTGTCTTCAGACACACCAGAAGAGGGCGTCAGATCCCATTACAGATGGCTCTGAACCACCATGTGGTTACTGGGATTTGAACTCAGGACCTCTGGAAGAGCAGTCAGTGCTCTTAACCGCTGAGCCATCTCTCCAGCCCCTGACATTACCTTTTTACAATGGTACTTTTTATAGTCAGTAATACAAAACATCTGGGTTCCTCCCTTGTCAGCCTGAACAAATGTATTTTTATTTCCTACCTGTTTAAGAGAGTACCGTCAAAAGTTTCACTGTTGCTGAATTTCCAGTCACCTGTTTTGTTTTGGTTTTTTTTTATCTTTATTAACTTGAGTATTTCTTATTCCAGTCACCTGTTTTACTAGTTGAATTTGCTGTGGCTTTGTTTTCTATGAGGTGTATGTGCCACTTCACAGACTAGTAAGTGAGCTCTTGTGCTATATTTTAGAAGCAGTTTATAGTAGTAAGAACTTTGTAACTAAATACTGCCCCCAAAGAGAGAGAATTCTGCCCTTCGACTTCACTGTCTGGAAGATCGCAGGTTCCTGTCAATCAGCCATCTGTTCTTCATAACTGTCGAAAAGAAACAGCAAAGACATCACTCAGGAGTGACATTAAAGACATTTCCCTTGCATCTGTCACACGCACTGTTGGGTACAAAATACACTGCTGATTACAGCTGTTTTCCTTGTAGTTCTTTGGAACGTTGCCTTTGTTCGGTTGTGTCTGGGTCTTCTGGCCAAGGCAGGCTTTTTCATCAGGTCACTTGGTGGCTCTAGCCACCTTTTTCAGGCCTCTTGCTTGGATACTTCAGGGGCCATGGACTGCCAAGGTACAAGAGGGCATGTCTGTGGCTGGTGAAATGAAGCTCTGCCTTTGTTGAGCAGGAGCCTTGGGCGGGAAGAGTGTCTTACTGCCTGGTGGGTTCCTCCACACACACACTCTCACCTCCCTTTCAAGGAACACGAGGTCATGTGTGGTTCTTCTCAGAGTGTCTTTCCTATCAGACAAGGTCAACCTGAAGTTTGGATTTGGGGGTTGGGGGGTAGTATACTTTGCCTCACCTGCGTAAAAAGCTCTCTTCTCTGGGTATCAGACCCCAAAGGGCAACAGTAAGCCACTTAAGACAGGATTGGTTGGTTTAACACACACACACACACACACACACACACACACACACACACACACACACTATATGATATGTAGTGTTGTTGTTTGGACAGGCTCTCACTTTGTAGCCTCCTAGATTGGGCTTGAACTCTTGATCCTCCTGCCTCAGACCTGGGCTTAATGACCATACACACCACACCTGGCTGAGGTGAGGGTCTTTCCAGGTAATTTAAAAGTTGCTGTCATGGAAAGGGAATCTCTGGAGTGAGCTGGATCCTGGTTTGTTGATGGCTTTGCCTCTGCACTGCTGCTCACCCAGAGATGGCCACGCCCATGGGGGAAGGCTTTGCCGAGGAGCTGCTTGGCCAGAGCTAGGTGTGATGTTGTGAAATCCAAGGCTGAGGCAGGGGGATCACAAGTTCATGGCATGTTGGTTAGGGCGAGTCTGAGGCCAGCCCTGGTGACTTAGCAAGAGACCCTTTCTCAAAAGGAAAACGTAAAGATCAGGATGTAAATTAGGTGTCCAGGTTCCGGATTTAACCCGCAGCATTGCTAGGCCAGACTTGGTTTGTTGGCCCTGGCTCCTGCCTCCTTCACCTCCACTACTCACTCTGCTTCTGAGAAAGCCACTTCTCACCTGGCAAGCTCACTTCTTTCTCTGCTGTGTTCTGAGGTGCAGCTTTCGTTTGTGACCTAGGGGAAAGTGGAAAGGCCCAGTTGGGGTGAGCATTAGTATAGCCCTCCCAACTGTAAAGAGGGTGTGTCCATTTTGACTTTCTTGTTTGCTTTCCCAGGAACTTCGGTGTCAGCTAAATAGGTCTCACAGGGCCGCCCCCCCCCCACACACACACACTCTCTTTTCCCTCCAAATGTTAGCGAGGAGCAGAGCACCTCCAGGCATCTGGGTGGTCATCAGGGACCCCAAATCCTGTCTGGAGAAACTGAGTCTGAAAGCTACTTTGCTGTAGAAAGAACCCCCAGTTCTCTCTTAGCCAGGCCCCTCTCCCCGGGAGGGCTGGAGAAGGGCCCGCCAAACCTCACAGTCAGCCAGCAAGGCTTGGAGCAACTCACCATGGAGATGGCAGAGTTAGAGGACCGGCTGCCTCGCAACCATTTGCGCAAGGCCTCTAGTACCTGAAGGAAAGGTAAATATGTTTATGTTGATCACACTCAAGCCTCTAGGTCAGGCGCGTGGGGAGCTGGCTGGACACTCACCTTCTTGTCTGTGAGGCAGCCAAACACAAAGATGAAGACACCCTGGGGAGAGGGGGTGGGGAGCTGGTTAGGGAGGGAGGCTCTCTTCTCTCCTCGTGTCTATTCTCAGACCTCCTCTCTAACCAACGTCCTAAGTTACCTCTTCCATTTCTATGCACGTGTGCACCATTTGGCATTGCGTGTGCAGGTGCCTGTGTACATGCTACACTGTATATGTGGAGGTCAGAGGACAGAGTGAGGGAGCCAGTCCTTTCCTTCCACCGTCTGGGGTCCAGGGATCAAGCTCAGACTTGGCAGCAGGTACCTTTACCTGCCGAGCCATCTTGCTGACTCTCACGTGCCTTTCTTAGGAGCTGGGATCTATATTTGGTCCTTCTAAGACTGGTGAGCCTGGTGATTGGCAGTGACTTAGACATGTAAAAGGCCAGCTGGTATAGCCACTCCGCCCTGGGCACCTACCTGGAGGCTGTTGAGAATGACAAAGATGTAGTGAAAGACCAAGGAGCCTTCAAACAGAGTGGTCACGCCCAGTCCCCAAGTCAGGCCAAAGATGGGCGTGAGGATAAGCAGGGCTTTAAGCACTCCCACAAGAGCTTGGCGCTTCTCCACTGCAGGCCCCTCTGACAGCGAAGGTCTCAGCAGCTTCAGCACAGCAATGACAAGGACCAGCCCGTTGACACTAACGATGGCCAGCACCGGCTCGCTGAAGGCGTGCAGCGAGACGCCATCTCCGCTCAGCAAGCATTTCCCCTCCCGCAGGTATTTCCTTTGAGGCAAGTAGAGGCCCAGGGTGACACCTGCAAACCCCAGTGGGCACAGGTAGCCCAGGATCGACATCATCGAGAGAACCAAGGGCTTGGACAGCTGGTGGAAGACAAAAAGCAGCTGGTGGGCCAGCACCAGGGCCTGTGCCAGCATCCAGAAAAAGGTGGCCAGGTAGAAGAAGTGACACAGGAAAGCAGTGGCCAGGCAGACCAGGCTGTGGTACCCTGACGGAAGCCATGGGTTCCCCAGGAAACATGTGTCTGCGACCAGCAAGCAGATCACCATGTTGAACAGGGCGGTGTGTCGGAAGAAGGCAACTTTGTTCCGGACCACCACTCTCCACACCAGCCGGTAAATAACCAGGCAGACGAGCAGAGCCAGGATGGAGGCCCCGACACCCACCTGGCTCAGCAGGTCCAGGAGGGGGTCTTCTGGGACAGCGTGTTGGGACATGAGGATAGAAAAGGCTGTGAGGTGCCGGCAGACGCACTGAACGGCGCTTGCATTGGCTGCCTGTAGCTCACACCCTTCATCTGACCAACCTCCCCGGCCCTGGAAGGCATTGTGGTCCCAGAAGACACAGTGCAGGGTTCCGTTCATGTCTTCAAAGTCCATGATAACCTCTGCCTGCGTGAAGTCCTGGCCATCTGCTGTGATGGAGATCACAAGAATCATCCCTGGAGTGGCGTATGAGGTGTCCCGCAGCCCTTGTCTATAGTTGGAGGGCAGCCGGGAGTCCAGCTTTTGCAGTGCTAGGCTAGTAATTCTGACGTTAGTTCCATTAAGGACCAATGGGGCCAGTGAATGCCATGGAATCCGTGCCTGCAGGAGGGGCGGGGCGGAGGGCATTTGGTAGCCAAGAGGAGAGGAGTGTCTGAGGAGCTGGCTCTGCAGTAACACATTAGATGAACTGAAGGAAAAAGGATGCTGTTGTGGGCTCACACTGTGGACCAAGGTCTCCACAGCCTTCAGGAAATCTGAGCCCATAGAGGGCTCCTGGGCCCGAGCCAGAGTCCACAGAGAGCTGATGTTCACATCTAGAATCTTGTCTGTGGTAGTCAGGAGGTCCTGCAGTGACCAACAGTGGGAGCGGTGTGACACAGGGGCATTAGGACCTACAGACCCCACCCTTCCTTCCATGGCAAGACCCAGAGTGGCAAGAAAAGGAGACAGGACAGGTCTGTGGGGAGGCCTTCTAGTGGGACGGATGGAGCACTGTTCACCAGCTACAGGGGCCTCGGGTTCATGGTCTCCAAATCTACACCCACATCCTCCACCCGATGCCTCTTCTGCCCCTTGCATCCCTTGGACCTCCCAGGTCCTACAAAGGTCCTTCTTCAATTCCGCAACTTGTCCAGCTCTGCAAAGCTGGGAGTGGCTAGTGGTGGCGAGTGTCAGGGAGTACTCTATGCTGAAGTCGAGAGCCACCTGAGGTCTGAGTGGCCAAGTGGTCTCTGCAGTTTAGAGGCTGACGGGAAAGGTGTGTGGTGCTGTTCCTGCTACTTATTCTTGATTTGTCTGGGTACAGCAATGACAAGTGTGCCCGAGTGTCTCTGTGAGTACTGGGTTATCCTATATGGTGTGTTCGTGTATATCTCTCTCTGTGTGTGTCTGTGTGTGTGTGTGATGTTCCCATGCTGTGTACCCACGTGTGTCTCTGAAGCTCATGCCTCCCCACCCCTTCTGGCCTCCCAGCAGCAGGCTTTCTTTGTTCTCCATGGCTTTGGAGATGTTTATAAGAACAGAGAAAGCAGGAACCCTGGCTCTAAGAAGGTCCCTGTTGGGCTGCCCACGATGTCAGAGGGCAGAAATGTTCATCACGAAAGAGCTTCCACCTGTACCACCCAGTAGGCGCCCACTATGGCTCTGAGACCTTACCTTCAGAGCTCTGTCTGTAAGCTCCGTGCTTGTCTCGGCTACTACCTTGGCAAGTAAGGTCACAGTGTGCAGCATTTCCCGTAGGTCAGACGGGGTGCTGACCACCCCCACCTGCCTTTGCAGCTCCCTCAAGATCCGTGGCACCTGCTCATTAGGCTTCCCCTGGCCTTCCAGCAGCAGCTGACAGAAAGGACAGCGGGAAACGGGTGGCATGAAAATCCTCACCAGGAATGGACCCCGGGACAGCTCCTTGCCCCTCCGCTCTGCACCCGTCAGAGGAGCAGGAAGAAGAGGGAGTACATGGCCAGACAGAAGGAGCAGATACTGAAGTTAAAAGGACAGATATTACTTGGTGGGACTGTGGTTTGAAACAAATACCCCCCCCCACACACACCCATTGTTCCTGGAGGACCCACTCTTCCTTTCTAGGTCTGCGAGGGGTTCAGGTGAGAGAGGCTGAACAACATGTAAGCTAGCAGCTGGCATCAGAATCTGAATTCTGAGGGGAGGAGATGGAAAGGCATGGAGGGAGGGAGGGAGGGAAGGCAGGCAGGCAGACAGACAGATGGGCAGTCAAGTAGGCAGACAGACAGGTGGGCAGTAAGGTAGGCAGCCAGACAGGTGGGCAGTCAAGTAGGCAGGCAGACAGACAGACAGGCGGGCAGACAGACAGGTAGGCAGGCAGGTGCAGTAAGGCAGGTGTAGTTTGCAGGGAGAGTCAGCTTTACCTTGGCTTTAGAATACAGGTCTAGGATTTTTGCTTCTGTGCAGCTGTCCTGGACTGGTCCCCAGATGCCATTGGATCCACAGAGTCTCTTTACCACACCCGTCTTATTCATAGGACATGGGGCCTGTGCCATGAAGCCAGCCTTGGTGACATTCCAGGCAACCACCGAGAAGTCCTCAGGGCAGGTAGTGTCTCCATCTGAAGAAGAACGGGTGAGGGCTCAGCAGCCACCATACAGCTGGAGCTTTTGTTTCAGCCGGAACCTATGCAGGCTGCTCGAGGCAGAGAGACGGCAAAGGGGAGGCCCTGTGTTTCAAGAACAAGCCTACAGGACCCGAGGCCCACATACCCTGGATGATCGTGATGGAGACAGGAGCCACGAGGGGAGCCAGGCTCTGACTCTGAAGGGTGCAGGTATATGTGGTATTGGCTGCTGGGCAGTGTCGTACGGCAAGCACAAAGCACTGGGAATCCGGCATGTTTTGCAAGGAGGCTGAGGGCAGGAGAGAGGAGAAAAGTGAGCCATCCCTGGCTGAAGCCGGTGGGGGCTAAGCAGGCCCTAAAAGACCACATCAGAGTGATCTTCGAGGACAAAGACTGAGGGCAAGCTGGGTGGTATGGCAGCATCCAGCTACGGGTTCAGAATTCGGGTTTTGCTGAAGTGCGTCCTATTGGGTCTCTAGTCCGGGACTCAGTTTCAACCTAATTTAAAGTATTTGTTCTCGCTCTTCATGTGGCATTTTAAAAAGATTCGTTCTGGTTTTAACTTTGTGCACAGTTATGTAACCTTGTGTAGAGATATACATGTGTGCACAGGTGAGCTCACGGGCGAGCTTCAGGTCCCCTGGGCTAGAGTTACTGGCATGGGTGTTGGGAACTGATCTCAGGTCCTCTGGAAGAGCATCCAGTGCTCTTGCCTGCTGAGCCATCTCTCCAGACCCCCACCCTTCATCCCCACCCTGGGTTCCTCCTTTTTAAAGACAGGATATTATTAAACCGACGTCATGGAGTTTACTGCAGGAGTCGAGGGGGCAGTGTGTGATGGAAAGGCTCTATTATCAAGCAGGGAGTGCTCTGATGAACATGACTGCCCAATGCCCATCTGTAGCCCGTGCTGCCTGGAGGGGCCAGCTCCTTCACTCATCTCTGGTAGTCTCCTACCTTGGCTGTCCTCCCCAGGACTCCAGGTAGCAGTGTAGGCCATGTTGGTAAGCGGGATGCAGCACCTCAGCTGGAAGCCAGTGGAGGCAGCACAGGAGATGGACAGCTCCTCTGGGAGGCGAACCACGTCTTTCTCCTCCAAGGGCATCTTCACCACCTGCCGCAGCCTCCGCCTGAATCCCTGGGCCTCGAAGATGCTTTCATACTCACCTGCAGAGGTATACCCACTGGACCTGGTGGCTCACCCAGGTCTGCCTGTAGGCTAGCTCTCCACCACTTCCTAAGTCACAGCCCCAGGCCCTCTCTGTGCCAGGACCTTACTCTCAGCCATAAGGTCCCAGGATAGCCCTTTTGGAAGATACTCCCTTGCCCCTAGAAGAGAGATCTATAAAAGATGCTCCTGGCTTGTCCATTTTAGCCAGTGCTGCTGGATTCTAAAGTGAGCCCCTACCCCCATAATGCTACCCAGTCGGTCAGGATCTGCACCGATGTTTCTCAACCTGTCGGCCGAGACCCCTTGTGGGGGGGATCAAATGACCCTTTCACAGGGGTCACCTAAGGTCATTAGAAAACACAGATATTTACATTATGGTTCATAACAGTAGCAAAATTACAGTTATGCAGTACCAGTGAAAATAATTTTATGGTGGGGGTCACCACCACACGAGGAACTGAATTAAAGGGTAGCAGCATCTGGAAGATTGAGAACCACTGCTTTAGACAAGCACCAGTCTTTTCTCAGTCGGAACTGAGTGGTCTGGGTTTTTAACATCCCCCATATGATAAACGTTTTTAGCCAGGAGTATTTTGTTCTGAAGAGCAGTAACGATCAGAAGATTGACAGTTTTGCACTTGTGTTTGTATGTCTGTGTGCATGTGCATGCACACACGTGCACAAGGATGTCTGCGTGTGGGGATGTGCCACAGCATGTGGGGGGGTGTCAGAGGGCAGTCTCAGGTGTGGGTTTTTATCTTCCACCTCGCTGAGGCAGGATTTCTTTGTTTGATGCCATATCTTCTGGGCTCTTTTCCCTTTCTTTCTTTCTTTCTTTCTTTCTTTCTTTCTTTCTTTCTTTCTTTCTTCTTCCTTCCTTCCTTCCTTCCTCTCTCTCTCTCTCTCTCTCTCTCTCTCTCTCTCTCTTTCTTTCTTTTTTTTCCCCCGGCTATCAGGAGGTTTCATGTAGCTGCTGGTAGGGAGCATGACCAGGAGCATCTCATCCTCCTGCCTCCGCCTCCCAAATGCTGAGAATATACCTGGTTTATGAGGTGTCAGGAATTGAAGCCATTGCTGCCAACCAGTGCGGCCCAGGCACAGCCACTTTAACATCTGAAAGAAGGCCAGCTGCTCTGATTCTTAGAGGCAGCACTAGATGTCACCACCCATTCCTGAGAGAGCCAAGTGACATCACCTCGTGTGTGTGTGTGTGTGTGTGTGTGTGTGTGTGTGTGTGTTTACATTGTCATGTATCAGGACAACATTGAGTTGTTGTGATGCTCTGAAAGGGTTTTAGGAACCCCCAGATTACAGTGTGAACAGTTGGCTGTTGCTGACCCATACTATGAGTCTTTGCTTTCCCAGCGAATGGAAAGATGGAAAAAGGCTAAAAAGGGGTGAATGGAGGGAGAAAAGGAAGAAAAGGGAAAGAAAATGGAGGGAGAGGTGAAGAGAGGCAGAGAAAGAAGTGGGTAGTTCATGCCTGTGACCTCAGTGCTTGGCGAGCTGGAGGCAAGAGGATTGCTGTGAGGTTAAGGCTAGCCTGAGATAGAGTGAGGTTCTGGGCTACAGAGAGAAATGACTCTGTCTCAGGAACCCCGTGGGAGAGGAGAGAGAAGAAACAGTTGAGGGTTACCTGTCCAGTGACGGGACATGTGGGCGATTTGAAGACCAGCCTGGCTCTCATTGGACGTCTGGAACACATTGGTCCCTGGCCATAGTAAGATGGGTCTGTGGTTCTCTGACTGTCTCAAGTACCATCTCAGGTTTGTAGCCTTCTCTTTCTTGAGGAGAATGAGGTTCAGGGTGTTCCTATGCATTTGTAGCTGTGAGTCCAGTGTCAGGTTCGCAGGAACTATAGGGAGGGGAGAGACAGGGGCTAGAGAAGGGCCTTAGCTAGCAACCCCTCTTCCCCACCTTCTGAGGCCTGACTCTCCACATGCCTCCCCGCATAACTACCTTCATGGCCATGCTCAGGTATCTGACTGTGACTGCTACACCCCAGCCTGGAAGACCCTCCCACTGAGAATGAGAGTGGCAAACTCTCTGGCTTATGACTTCCACTTTCCAGGGACTTGGGGCTCCTGAAGCTGCTTCAGAGAAGGTCCCCTTGTCCACGTGTCCCCAGAGCTGCTGTCATCAGTTTCATTTTTCAAGTCCCAAGCCCAGGTCCAGGGTCTTGCTGAATAGTTGACTTTTTCCCCCAGCCGGAAGAACAGCTGGGTTTGGACCAGAAACACAGGTCCAAAGTACAGGCAGAAACCAGCCAGACAAACAAACACCGCAACAATCCAGATACTAGTGTCCAAGTTCCTCACCCTCCTTACCAGGTGGCAGCAACTGACAATAGCCAGGAACTGGACCGTGGAAGCTGAGACATTCACAGGAATCTCTCTCTGACCTGTGGCCACAGCAGTTGGGGTAAAGGGAGCAAAGTGTGGTGTTCCATTGGTAGTCAGGGTGGCAAGTGCAGAAGCTAGTCCCGCTGTGGTCGACATGACACTCTGTGACCGAGAGAGGCAGGCTGGCTAAGAAAATGAAGTCTCAGGGCTGGATGACACTAATCCTGAAGTCCCAGGAGATCAGGCTTACCCACCCAAGGGGACTTCCTTTGCAACCTGGACTGAGTAAAGCAGGCCGTGCCTGGCAAGGACACCCTGGTAATGTTCCTCACACTCTGCCTGCCTCCTGTATTCTCTGCTCAAATTAGAATATGGGGACATGAACAGGAAGGGACAGGTCGGTTGGGTAAGGAGATGAGGATGGTCATGGGCCAGGGACAATGACGTAGGGAATAGGAGAGCCCGCTGCATCTTGGGCAAGCTGCCTAGCTAGAGAGTTGGGAATCTGTGTGCTGTCCACAGAGAGCCCCATGCAACTGCTACCTGTTGTGAGGACAAGGGCAGTGATCATTCTGGAGGAAAAGAATGCCAAGACAGTAGGAAGTGTGAAGTTCTCAGAGAGCTTTGGCGGCAAGGCTCTGTTGGAAAATTCCAGATGGACATAGCTGGTGACCAGCACTGATTCTATAGAAGCAAAGGGGACATCAGAGAAGAGGCAGTGAGGCCCCAAGCTAGTCCCCTTTTGCCTTAATATACTCAGGTGGTCATTTCTGGGGGCAGAGGCAGACGCCATCTCCCACAGCCCGCCTAGGTGCACAGAGGCTGCAGGACAATGACATCTCCCACCCTAGTTGGGGATGCACTTTGGTCTATGGTTCCAAGTTGTCATTGCCAAGTGCATGTGTCTTTCTAGGCCTCACAGTTGAAGAACTGGAGTAGGCCCTCCCAGAGCTTGTCTTCTCTCTGCCTGCCTCACTGTACCCCCTCCTGTTTCTTCCTTTACCCTTCCTTGATACCCCTGCCCCACCAGCCCCTCCACTCACCCCCTACTCGACTGAACTGGTTCAGTTGCTGCACAGATTTCCCTCCAGACAGACTGAGCTCCTAGGAAAAGACAGGGAAGAGACCTCTGAGGAGAGAGGCTGGTCCCAAGTTCCTCCCAGGCTACCTCACGGGCAGCCTGGCTATTCTGGTGTGACTTGGTCTCTCAGAAGCTCTTCTTTAGGTCAGAGGTCAAATGTAAGTATCTGGAGGGAAAAGGGGTCATTCAGAAATGGGGGACAGGGGCACAATTCCAGGGACCCTGTCAGGGCCAGCAGCCTCACCCAAAACCAGGAACCAGGCACACCCTGGGAGTCAACATGCTTTGCTTAGCTCCTTCCTGAATTTACCTGTCCCTGGGCCTCTAGGCTAATTGAAATGGCTGAGTCTAGGAGGCAAGGATCTTGCAGAATAACCCACTCTCTCCTCTCAAAATCATGTACATGTGCACCTAACACCAGGTGGCAGCCCACACTTGCAATCCCAGAACCCAGGAGCCTGAAGCAAGAAGACTATAACAAGTTCAAGGTCAGCCTGGGCTACAAAGTGAATCTTTATTTAAAAAACAAAACAAAACAAAAACAAAACTAACAACAATCACTTCCAAAATATAGATAATAAAACCAAAAGGAAGCCAGGCACGGTGGTCCATGCCTGTAATCCCAGCCCTTAAGGTAAGGGAGGAGGAGTATCACTTACTTAAGTGTAAGAGTTCAAGAGCATCCTGGGCAACGCAGCAGAACCACACAGGAAATAAAAACAAGAAAGTGCACAAACACTAGGAGGGCCCCTAGGTACGGATATAACAAACAGATGTAGACAAGGATAGGCTATAGGTAAGACAGAGAAAGCTACAGAGAGGGATTTAGATCTGGGGATTACAATGGATTTGGAGATATAGATAAATAAATAAATAAATAAATAAATAAATAAATAAATAAATAAATAAATAAATAAATAACGATATTGCCCCTTCCAGGGAGAAAATGGGTCATAAAAGGCAAGCCTAGGCTTGACCGCTTCTCCTCAGACTCTTTCCCATCCTCTCTGCCAGTAACCTTCCAGATCTGCAAAGGTTTTCTTCTCATTTCTCTTTAAATTGCTAGCATGACCAGAAGAGCCTGTATCCAAAGAGCAGCAGGTGCCATAGGACGTCCTGAGGACTCAGGAAAAGCCATGGAAGTGTCCCCTCACGCTGAGCAGGAAGACCGCCTTCTTGGGGGTCCCTTCCTTCCACCTATCCTTTTATCCCACACCTTGTGGTCCCTCACAACTTGTCTCCCCAGGGCCCTCACCCCAGTACTTACCGACTGGGCTGTGGGGACAAATGTTGACTCCAACTCCAGCAGGGTAAGGGTCATGGCCAGGAGCAGCTGGGAGAGAGCTAGAGAGGACATGGCTTGACGCAGCAGTCCCTAAAAGCCCTGCAGCTGTTTCATGATGCAAATTCCCTCCCCCAGAGGGAGGGAGGAAAGGCTAGGGGGAGCCTGGCTGAGTTTACAGAGCAAGGGCCACAGTCTGTGATTCAGTCAGACAGATGTGCTTCCAGGTCGCTGGGGCCACCTGGACCCCACATGATCCTGTGAGAGGAATGTGCCCTGCTTCCCCTGCGCTCTCCAGGAGGAGAGGACACCAGTGCCAAGTCACAGAAACAACAAGTCACAGGCATGACCCTTAGGGTCTAGGAAACTTTGAAGCCTCCAGGAAGTTAGACCTTCAAAACTAAAACCAAGGTCAGAAAAGACCATAAAGGGGTCATCGAGATGGCTCAGAGGGTAAAGGAGCTTGCTGCCAAGCTCCACAATCTGAACTGGTCCCTGGAACCTACATGGTGGAAGGAGAAAACCAACCCTTGTTCCGTCAAACACCTTGCCTGGGTCTCCTGTGCTGGTATGTCAGAATACCTCAGACTGGGTAATTTTTTGTTTTGTTTTGTTTTGTTTTACAAGACAAGGTTTCTCTGTGTAGCCCTGGATGTTCTGGAACTCACTCTGTAGACTGGGCTGGCTTTAAACTCAGAGGCCCACCTGCCTCTGCCTCCCCAGCGCTGGAGGCAAAGATGTGTACCACCAAACTGGCAGACTGGATTCTGTAACAAATAGAAACTTACTTGGTTTACTGTTTTGGGTGTTAAGGGGTTGCATGTTTTGAGGGTTTTCACACATGGCAGGAGCATGGTATAAGAGGGCATCTTGAGAGACTAGAGAGCCAGAGGGCCAAACGCTTTCCTTTTTGAGGTAGGATCTTACTATCCTAGAATTCACTATGAATCAGGCTGGCCTTGAACTTACAGACCATGCTGGCTTTGACTCACAGAGACTTGCTTGCCTCTGTCTCCGGGTGCTGCAATTAAAGGCTGTTGACAAAAATTAAAACATTTTGGCTTGAAGATATGGCTCTGTAGTCAGGACCAGTGGCTGTTCCTCCAGAGGCTCCAGGGACCCACATGGCAGCTCACAAGCATCTGTAATTCCAGTCCCAGAGGATCTGGTGCCCTCTTTTGGCCTCTTCAAGTACTACATGTATGTGGTGCATAGATAACACACACACACACATAAAATGAAAAACAAAGGGGGAAAAGCCTTTAAAAACGAAAACATTTGAGAAACTTGTAAGTTATAAATGGAAACTTCCTGCTAGCTAGAGAATGCACCGAAATCTGTCCTCAGTTACGTACTGAAGCAGTGTACCCAAATACCTAACACCATGACATACCCATCAACTCACTAGTAACTCATTAGCAATGGAGATCAGCTCTGGGGACCAAAGACCGGAGAGATGGCGAGGAGCCGTGATGAACAAGCCAAAAGCTCCTAACTACATTTGGCAGACAGTTGACACCATTAACTCCTGGTGCTGGATATACGGATGCTGAGTTCCTCTGACTGCCTGTTATGGTTAATATGGAGGCCGGTAAACTAAGGGGGGGGGGAGGAGCCTTTCTAGTCACGGTTTGGATTCACAGAGAGATTTGAGTCATCTTTTGATTTTTTTCCCCTGATAGAGAAGTTTGATCCCGTGTGTTTTTGTGTGTGTGTGCGTGCGTGTGTGCATGCGTGTGCACACTTGTGATAGATATGGGCACAGAGACATGGATTTCATCATGGTATTTTCATACATATTTACCCTGATATTTTGTTTCTATTCATTCCTATCCTCCCCCGTCCCACCCCTTACCTTCTTGCTGGTCACTGTCTTCCTCACAAATAGCCCCTTTCTTTTTTTTTTTTTTTTTTTTTTTTTCTTTTTTTTCGGAGCTGGGGACCGAACCCAGGGCCTTGTGCTTGCTAGGCAAGCGCAATACCACTGAGCTAAATCCCCAACCCCGAATAGCCCCTTTCTAATTTCATGTCTTATCTATTGATTTTTTTCCTTTTGAGACAGGGTCTCATAGATCAGGCTCGCCTTGACCTCCCGGGGCTTATCTGCCTCTGCTTCCTAGTGAAGAGATTAAAGGAATACACCACACCCAGCATGACGCAGGCGGTTCTGCTGTCCTCTTCTCTCACCCTTCCTCTCTAAAGGTCTCTTCCTCCTCTTTCATAGTCTCTTTTTAATCCCCCACTACACACACACACACACACACACACACACACACACACACACACACACAAGTCTGCACCAGAGAAAACATACAGCCTCTGTCACTCTGAATCTGGTTTATTTTGCCGTGACCTCCTGTTCCACCTACTTTTCTGTAAATGTCATGACTTCTTTCTGTCCATGCACTACGTTTTCTTTATCCGAGATGGTCAAGTAAGCTGGTGCCATTTTTTACTCTACAGTGAATACTGCAACAGTTGACAAGGGCACACAGTTTCCCTGTGGAGTGTTGACACAGAGTCCTTCACCTATATGTATATCCAAGAGTATGACAGCCGGGTCTGTGGCAGCTCCAGTTTTAGCTTTTGGGGGCATGGCCATACTGATTTCCACAGCAGCTACACCAATGACAGGTAGTATTATGGCAGTGGTTGTCAACGTTCTAATGCTTTGGCCTCTAATACAGTTCCTCATGTTGTGGTGACCCCAACCATAAAGTAGCTTCATTGCTACTTTATAACTGTTCAGAATCAGAGTGAAATTTTCTGATGGTCTTAGGAGACTCCTGTGAAAAGGTCATTTGACTCCCAAAGGGTTTGAGATCCACAGGTTGAAAACCAATGTATTACAGGACCTTGAAAAGCTTCTGCACTGAAAAAGAACAACCAGAGTGAAGAGGCAGCTCCGAGGGTGAAAGGAAATGTTTGCCAGCTAGCTGTTCACTAGACTGGGGGGCTGGAGAGATGGCTTAGCAGTTAAGAGCATTGGCTACTCTTCCAGAGGTCCAGAGTTCAATTCCCAGCCACCACACGGTGGCTCACTAGACTGGAGAATGGTGTCTAGAATCCGTAAAGAATTTTGGCTGGGCTCGGTGGTGCATGCTTACAATCCCAGCACTGGGCAAGCAGAGTAGAGGACTGCCATGAAGTTGAGGCCAGCTTGGTTTACCAGTGAGTTCTGCCTAGCCAGGGCAACCCAGTAAGATGGAGAAAAGAACTAAAAAAAAAATAAACACCAAACAAAGGAAGCCACCTGATCTATTAATGGGCTAACGAAGTAAAGAATTCTCGATATGCATGCAAGTGTATGTGTATGAGTATATGCATGTTTCCACATGTGTGGGCACATGTGTGTGTGTAAGCATGTTTGTATGCATGCATGTGGAAGCCCAAAGTTGATGTTGGAAAGCTTTCTTGATTGTTCTTCCATTTCCTTCTTTTGAGGCAGGGTCTCTAATCAAACCCAGAGTTTGCAGAAAAGGCCAGTCTAGCTAGTGAGCTTGCTCTGAGGATCCTATTTCTTTGTCTTCCAGTACTGGAATTACAGATAAGTTACCTGTCAGCCTGGCATTTACAAGGGTTCTAGGACTCTGAACCCTAACCCCTTCCCCCCCCCCCCCGCCCTTGATGTGCACAGATCTTTCAAGATATAGATGTCTGATCCTTTTGTTTCAATTGGTAAAATATTTCTTTAAAATTTAAAGAATGTTTAGCATTATTATGGGCATGTATGTAAGCCAGAGGAGGAGAACTTTTTTTTTTTTTTTTTTTTTTTTTTTGGGAACTGAGTACCAAACCCCGGGCCTTACGCTTGTTAGGCAAGCGATCTACCACTGAGCTAAATCCCCAACCCCCAGAGGGGAACTTTGTAGAGAAGTTCTCTCCTTCCTCCTTCACATGGGTTCTGGGGATGAAATTGAGGCCGTCAGTCATCTTGACAAGCAGCAAGCACCTTTACCCACTAGGCCATATTGCTGTCTTGGGTTACTATTTAAAAACAACATGTTAGGGCGGGAGAGACGGCCCAGTGGGTAAGGCACTTGCTGCGGAGCATGGAGACCTTAGTTCAGGTCCTCAGCACCCATGTAAAGAGCCGAGCAAGGCAGCCTGTGTCTATGATTCTGATGTGGGCAGACAGACAAGAGTCCCAGGGAGCTCATTGGCCAGTCAGTCTGTCAGTCAGTGGAGGAGCTTATTTATGTGTTTCCACTGCTGTGATAAATGCCACGACCAGAAACAAATGGGGTGGGGGGTATTTACCTTACACTCCCAATCGCAGGCCATCACTGAGGGAAGTCAGGAACTGAAGCAGAGGCCATGGAGGAGTGCTGCTTACCACCCTGTCCCTCCTGGCTTGTCCAGCTTCTTTTTTAATACAACCTTCCTAGGAGTGGTGCCACCACTAGGCTAGGCCCTCCCATGTCAATCATTAAAAAAAAAGTCCCAGGATGAAGAGATGGGTCAGAGGTAAAGAGCGATTGCTGCTCTTCCAGAGTCCTGAGTTCAATTCTCAGCAACCCCATGGTGGCTCATAACTATCTACAATGAGATCT
Source organism: Rattus norvegicus (assembly GCF_021556685.1). Taxonomy (NCBI): domain Eukaryota; kingdom Metazoa; phylum Chordata; class Mammalia; order Rodentia; family Muridae; genus Rattus; species Rattus norvegicus. The sequence goes on along the minus strand of NC_141539.1, from coordinate 32,369,202 downwards.
GGTGCCCTCCTCTGGCCTGCGGACATACACACAGGCAGAAGGCTGTAAACATATAAATTAAAAAAAAAAAAAAAGTCCCACAAACTTCCCTTGGACCAGTGTGATAAGAGCATTTTCTCAACTGAGGTTTTCTTCTTCCAGATGAGTGTAGCTTACGTCAAGTAGACAAAAAACTAAGCAGCTCTGGTGACCCAAACCATACAGATCTCAAAAATGAGAATGGAGGAAGACACCCCTGTGCTGAGGATCCTTCCCCTCCCCCAAACACAGGGTGACTTCAGCTGCTTTACACCATAGCTAATGTGTGCATGCCTTTCAATGCATCTGATCCTAGGAGACCCAGTCTGGTTCCCACTGGTTGGAGAAGAGCCCCTCCCATGGCATCAGTCCTTTCAGTAGGATTGTGATGGAGATGTTGGGAGAGGAACAGTTTAGGGAAGTGGGCGGAGTGGCCAGAGCTGGAGCAGCCCTTCGTATTGTTCACTCTGGCATGAGAAAGAGGTGGAAAGTCAGTCCTGGGATACATATCTGCCATCTCAGAGGGCTGGGAATGACAGGAGAATCAGAAGTTCCAGGCCAGCCTTGACTGTGTGATCAACACAGACAATCAACAGACAAAACACAAGCAAGAAATTGGAAGGACAGAAGGTGGAGGACTTAAGACAGCATGGACTGACCAGCTTTAGTTGAGAGACAAAAAAGGGAGAATTTGTCTCATAGAGTTTAGCTAAATCACAAGTAAAACAACCAACCAACCAAACAAACAAACAAGCAAACAAGCAAAGCTCCCTGTGATGGTCTGAATATGTTTGGCCCAGGGAGTTGTACTGTGTGGAGGTGTGGCCTTGTTGGAGGACACCTGTACACTGTGGGTATGGAAGTGGGTCTCCTAGCTGCCTGGAAACCAGTCTTCTCCTGTTTACCTTTGGAACAAGATGCTGAACTCTAAGTTCCTCCTGTGTTATGCCTGCCTGGACGCTGCCATGCTCCTGCCTTGATGATAATGGACTGAACCTCTGAACCTGTGAGCCAGCCCCACTTAAATGTGTCCTTATAAGAGTTGCCTTGGTCATAAGTGGTGAACCAACATGTTACGCAAGAATTCACTAAAAATTGAAGTTTTTCAGCCTGAGAAAGTTTTATTTTCTAAGTAAGAGGGGACCAGCGCCATGTTGAGTCATGTGATGTCGATAGAGTGTGGTGGGAGTGGGGTGGGGGGGAGTGGGGAGTAGGGGGGGTGGGAAGTGGGAATGAGGGGAGTGAGGGGGTAGTGGGGGGATCTTAAACAATAGAAACAGAGGCAGTCTGCTGGCAGGTCCCCTGCTGTGAAAAGTACAGAGAGTGCTCCAAAGCCACAGAGAGCTAAAGAGTGGATGTTGATTAGAGTATGACTAAAGGCTGGTTTATTTGCTTTTCAAATACTTATATACAGGATTTATCCAAATCACATGGGAAATTTCGCCCATGCTTTGGAACTAGGTAGAAATAAATAAAAGTCTGTAACACCAGGCAGAGTGAATACAGACATATATCATAGGAGTTATAAATAAATAAAAGTCTGACACTCCAGGTAGAGAGCTTAACAGATAGAAGGTAATATTTCGGTCTACCAGATACTCAGATTCTCTCTAATGTGGACTCCATGGGAATTTTGGGTTAAAATTCTGGTTTGACAAGTTGGCTGCTTCTTAATGACAAGTAGTAATGGAAACGTGGTTAAATTTGTTTTTATAGTTAGAAGGAGAGAGTACTGAGTTTATCTGAGTCACGTGGGGATTTTCCTTGGATAGGGAAGATTAGTCACTACCTCCAAGTAGAGAGTGGTGATATTTTCCAGTTATAAAAGTTATTATACGGGGTTGGGGATTTAGCTCAGTGGTAGAGCGCTTGCCTAGCAAGCACAAGGCCCTGGGTTCGGTCTCTAGCTCCGGAAAAAAAAGAAAAAGAAAAAAGAAAAGAAAAGAAAAGAAAAGTTATTATACAATAGAAGTCTGTGCACCAGGCAGAGTGAATACAGACATAGATTATAGAAGTTATTAATAATAAAAGTCTGACACTCCAGGTAGAGAGCTTAACAGATAGATGTGTTTTGGGCTAAAATCTTAGTTTGACAAGTTGCTACTTCTTAATGGTATTGGTATTAATAAAAAGGTGATTAAATTGTTTTATGAATTACCCCAAAAAGGCCATATGGCTCAACGATGCCGGCCAGCGAGGGCTTGTGGTTATTTTTGATATTTACCACAAAAGGAGGCTCATATTCTCTTAACGTAGGCTCCACGGGGACTTTGGGTTGATTTCCTGGCATGACAGATTAGAGAAGCCTAAGCAGGCTCATACAGTATTGTTTAGCTTACTTCATTTTTTAAAAATTGTTTTAATTTTCATAATGGGTGTGATTTTGAGTTTTATGGTTATATTATTTCTGTGTGAGAGAGTACAAGATACAAGCTTTTCTGGTTACAGACTAAAGGCACAATATTTAGAGAGAAAAACTAAATTCAAGAGAATCAAACAAAAAGATATCTTGATACTAAAATTTTGTTTTGAGATTTATATATTGCAGAATGTACGGCTCCGTGAGGCTCATCATCAGAATGCTAAACTGGCTGCTTTGATTCCTGATCTCAAGGGCTTTCAGCTGGGTCCAGTCAAGACAGACATCAGGCAACAACGATTGTTCCATTTTCCCTACCCCCAAGGATATCTCAACGCCCACATACAGCTTGAAGAAGTTATTGAAGAGTCTTTGTCCAGATTCCCTAAACTTTGGGAGGCTAAACGTGGTTATTCTATGGTTGTCTTTCTAGAGAATTTAGAAATGGTCATAATTTAACAGAGATGAATTAGCTCAAATTGATTGTACAGCCAAAATCTCATTTAGTAGAAATCCTTATTTAGCTAAGCTAAAGCTATAATCTTTTACATTGGTACAGAATTTATTTCATAGAAGTTTAGACTTTCTTTGAGATGAATTTCTTATCGGTTTAAACTTAATATCATTACTCTCATATATAGGCACTGTGCCTATACAACACATTTTAAGTATACAAGGCTCATACCCAGTTCTTTACTGCTATTAAAAAACTAATCTGAGATGATTAAACATGTGAATTAAAAGCCAAATAACAAATTCATGGCTCATAGTTTACTGTTAGGGTGTTTTCAAAATATTCTCATCAGAAACAGCTGACAGTAGTTAACAGACAACAGTCCAGATTACTTTATATAGATAGATGGTTTTCAAAAACGTCAGAAATCCACAAAATAAGACATTTAATGGTATTTATCTTTTGTTGAGACATGTCTGCTCCTAACAGCTCCCCCTTGGTGGATTCAAAGAAGAGATTGAACATCTCCACCTCTGGGCGAGACAGCCACTAGGCAAGAATTGCCTCAGTTCATCTACAGACAAAATACTGTCCAGAGAAAGGACAGAATGGTTGGCCGATAATCTCTGCTGATTCAGAATGATCAGCCCTTCATAATTCTGCGTATCAAAAGTATGTTAGGTGATCTAGGCCAGAAGGCTGAAGACTTGCTCTCACGTGTTCCTAACAGGGCACTGTGCAAATAGAAGATTGTCTCTACAACCTGCCTCAGTTCTGGAAGCCCCATGTTAGGCTTCCTGTATTTAAGGATATATTGGTTGTTCTCCGATTTCTGACGGGGTTGAAACTAGTTATAGTCTCAGAGCCTTCTCAGGCTGTTTAACTTTGAGAATACATGTTTGGATAGTTATCAGATAGTATACAAGCCAGCCAGGACATAACATGGATTTTAAGCCTTTCTTAAGCTGGCTTAGACAACTAAACGTTCTGTTTAACTGATAAAATGTTGGAATGGATGTTAGGTATATTTTATACTTTTAAATTACAAAATGATAATAGTTGTGCTCAGCTTACATTTGAGAGGAGTTTTTTTTTTTTAATTAGACAGAAAGGGTAATGTGTAGGTTGATGTCATTATGCAGGAGAAGGCAGACAAGATAAAACGAGGTTTGGACGAGAAGGAGGGGAGGCAGGAACAGAGGTTTTAGAAGGGAGGGAGAAGCAGGAGAGAGGGGGCTGGAGTGAGAGGGAGCTGGGAGAACATGGTGGCAGATGCTAAGATTCTTTCTGCGCATAGGTACAGGTTGATATGAATATTTTTAAGGGATGGGTGTGTACAGGATTTTGTGCTGTGATGGGCAAATTATATCTTACCAATTGGATCAGAGGCGTGGTGTGTTCTTTCATGTGGGGACTTAATCGAGTTCAAGAGAATGTGTGGTGGCAGACGTACCAAGCCCGCCGTGGAATGGGGATGTACGTGCCTGGTGTTGGTAACAACCCACCAAGGGAGCTGTGAGTGAATGGCTCATGTGTGGACCGCCCGGGTCAGAGAGAGCCGGGGAGAGAAAGCATGGAGCGGTTTGCGCTGGAACCCATCACAATGCGTGCCTTTTTGTTATTTACCACAACAGTCATGGTGTCTGTTCACAGCGGTAAGACCCTAACTAAGATACCCCCATAGTCCACACAATGGATTAATAATCTACTTTTCCCATCATCCCCAAGAGCCCTGTTAGGTCCTAGAAGCATTTGCTATTGTTCCATTTACAACCTCTCAGTCTCAAAACAGGGTCCATAAAGGAAGTTGTCTTTAAGGCTGCTTTCCTAAACCTCAACCACCAGTTATCCACCCAGCCTGGGCCACAGGAGGAAGGATCAAAAGTGGCTCTGGACAGGTGCGACATCATACACCCATCATGCTAGCCACTTGACATGTCTGAGGCAGGAGAACCACAAGTTTGAGACCAGCCTGGGCTATAAAGCAAGAGTGTATCTCAAAAGAAACTACAAAAATTGGTCTTTTCATGGGTGACACGCCCCAGTGTCCTTGAGAAGCGCCACAGCCAGGTGGAAGACGGGCATGTCTCGAGGCATGTGAAAATGGGCTTGTTTAACGCCTTCTTGTGACATGCACTCAAACCCAGAAGTACTGCGGATTTCCCAGCTTTGGGATGTGTGTGGAGACTGTATCATGTCTGCATGATTGATTATTATTTTCTGAAACCCCAACTCCTCTCCGTAATCCTGGTTGGGCAGGGAGCAGGGTTAACATTTCCACGCTTCTAATTATAGAGCTGGTTCCCCCTGGTAAGCAGCTGGTCACACCAAGGCTACTACGCAGGAGCTCTACCTGTCCTCTCAGTAGCATATAAAAGGACATGCACCTCTGTGGTGATTCCTAAGGTTTTAGGAGCTATGTGCCAGGAAACTAGGTAGATACCTATGAAACAAAGTGTGTGTGCACATGCGTGCGCACGCATGCATACATGTCCAAGGTGTATTTTGTGTCACTGCAATTTCTTCACTATAGGAGGCCTTGATTCCAATGTCCCGTGTCCCCTTCCCCTGATAAACCTGAATATTGTTCCTAACACATTCCCAGGCCTGACTTTCTAAAGGAAGTCTTTACTGCGGGGCCACAAAATTTAAAGGGCAGTGCCTGTATAGAGAGGGCAGTACAGAGATTGACTTCAAGACTTGGTGCTTGTTTGCATTTATTTTTCCTGTGGCTTTTATTATTGTTGTTTGTTCCTTTGCTTGCTTTCCGTTTTCTTTGTTTCTTTGTGGGACAGGAGCTCACTCAGTAGCCCAGGCTGACCTTGGGATCAATCCTCCTGTTCCAGCTTCCCAAATACTGGGGTGACAGGAATGCACCACCATGTCTGCCTTCCCTTTAACTTTTGAAGGCTCCCCAGGACAAAGTGACAAAGGTTATACAGGAGACAAGGTATTAAGATTTATAATCTATATGGGCATGGCGGCACACACTTTTTATCCAAGCACTCTGGGGTAAAGCAAAGACAGGTAGATCTCTATGAGTTAGAGGCCTAGCAGGGGGTACATGTTAAGTTTTGGGGGAGTCAGAGCTATGTAGAAAGAACTTATATCATAATCAAGCAAACAAGCAAGCAGATTTATCTGCAAACATTTACTAAATGAAAAAACTCCAGATGTGTGATTTATCTCCTGGGCCAGTGTGCTCACAAGTTTACAAACTTGTCTTTTTATAGGTGAGAGACGGGTAGAGAATGTCAGGAGAGCAGTACATGATTTTAGGCCTTGGAGAACATGATGGTCTCAGAGAAAATCTGTTATTTAGAATGGACAATGATTTGTTAATGATTCTGAGACCAAAACAGAGGACAGTGCTCTATCTAAGGTTCTCCAGTGTGCTGGCAAACCTGAATCCTTCTTCTTTTGATTTGAGTTTAGTTAATAGAAGGTCTGAGAAGGAATGGTGGTGTCTGCTTCTTTTTGGGCAGGCCTGGACATCAGGCAGGTAGGGGGTTTTGTAGAAGGACCCTGTCAGCACTGGGATGGGAGATATAAGGAGGGACCCGAGTTCTGAGGGCTGTCTCATGGAGCTTCAGATTTCAAGGCACCAGGCTCTGGGCAGTTGTGACATGTTCTGGAGTGTGTAGCGAGGAACAGAACTGAAGGATCATAAGGAAATCCTATGCTTACATTTTTGAGGAATTAGTAAACATTTCCCTATAGACACCACTTTACATTTCTTTTTTTTTTTTTTAAGATTTATTCATTTATTATATATAAGTACACTGTAGCTGTCTTCAGATACACCAGAAGAGGGCATCAGATCTCTTTACAGATGGTTGTGAGCCACCATGTGGTTGCTGGGAATTGAACTCATGATCTCTGGAAGAGCAGTCGGGTGCTCTTAACCACTGAGCCATCTCTCCAGCCCCCCACTTTACATTTCTTACTCCAAGTTTTCTCCATTCTTACCAAACTTGTGTAGACTCTGGAAGCTGAACCCTATTTAGATTACAGTTGATCAATCAAACCATAGCTCCCATGATTAGGGAGCATGTGTTGAGAGCAGTAGAAACCTTAGTAAGAGGTTTGGCCAGCAAAATGGCTCCACAAGGAAAGGTGCTTGTAGTTCAAGCTTGATGATCTGAGTTCAATCCCTTGGCCCTCATGTTGCAAGGAAAGAAGTCTTACAAGCTGCTCTTTAACATTCATGTCTGAATGTTGTTCCAGGCCTGCGAACACACACGTGAACGTGCACGCACACACATAAATATGATAACAATAATAACAAAGGAACATAAACATAAACATACATTTCCTAGTTTGTTCTAGGTGTGAGCTTGTAGGCACATTGGCTATTCTAACACTAGATGGCGATCAAAGCCCAGGTTTGTACAAATTTTGCTTTCTGCTTAGAACCTCAAAAATGAGAAATCAGGTGAGTGGGAGGTGTGGCCTCCCTGTGAACGGGTAGTTGTCTGCCACTCCGTAGGCAAGCCTTAATAAGCTCATTCTGCTCATCACACTGGACTTGCATGTGTATTCTCTGGGTTGCAGGCATCACCCCAATTTGGAGGCAGACATTTCCCCAGTAAATACATAGAACTGCTTATTACCTGTCCCTGCCCCTAATTTATCTACCTTTACCATTAGTTCACTATAAGTTAGGTTTTCACTTAACTGGGCATTTGATTGCTTCTGGCTTCTGAAGTTATAAAAAAAAAATGGCTGACTGTCATGCTGTGGAGAAAACAGTAATTTTTCCTACCCTCTCAACAACCTACACTTCTGACATCAGATGGGCAGATGCCCACTCCTGAAGCCAACCTCAGGCCCCAGGTTGTTCACTTGTGCTTTTGAACAACTGGCTATCCAAGTTTCCCATGATCTCTTCCTTGGACTCAATTAACTTGCCAGGGATATTTGTACAACTCAGAGAATCACTTGGTTCCTTTTATCCACTTCTTGTCATATTCGTGTCATAAAGAGACACAGAAGCCAAGTAATGTGGGAAGGCGTAGGTGCTCCTCTCTCCTCCTTGGGTATACCCACTTCAGGAACCTCCTCGAGGCTGTAGCCTTTGGAAGCTTCCCAGACTCAGCTGTTGTGATTTTAAAAGGAGTTTCATTGTGTTGATATGGCTGATGGAGGCACTGGCCGGTGGGGGTGAACGTGTACTTCCTCCCCTGATGGAATCTCGGGCTGAAGCTGAAATCCCCCCTCTCTACCATGTCCTCATCCTTCAGGTGGCCGCCCGTTTCCTGATTCTGTCTGGGGTTCCCATCAGTGTATCAGAGTACATCCAACGCTGTCACGGGTTCCCCTTCATTTTTGCAATGTTTTCCCCCACTTGGGTTATTTCACAACGTTATATTGTTCCAAAGTGACTATGAATGGGTATGAATACTGCTTTAGCACCTGCTGACGTCAGCAACATGCATTTCTTCATTCCCTTGTGATTCATCTTATCTCAGTGAAAGCTTATTGAGGCCTCTTGGCTACTAGACACTGTGCAGGGTACAGGAGTATTTGATGTGGCTTTTTCCACAGACAAGAAGGGCAAAGTTGGCAAGCATGAGACACCATGGGAAGACAGACGGACAAGTCTAGGTGATGAAGGGTGAGGAATGAGACACGCACACAAGAGTTTTCTTGGAGTTTTTGAGAAGCAGAGGTGGGATGGCTGTGAGTTTGAGGTTAACCAGGGCTATACAGTGAAACCGTGACTGTTTGCTTAACTTTGGGCCTACAGTGGTGAGCACACCTTTATCCCAGAACTCAGCTGGCAGAAGTGGGTGGTTCTCTGAGTTTGAGAACAACTTGACCCATAGAGAGAGTAAAACGTTCCAGGACAGCCAGAGCTACACAGACAAAGTCTTAAAAAACAGCATCAAGAGTTTTGTGGAAGAAAAAGGACAAGATGAAACTTGAAGGCTCAGACAGAGCTAATCAGTCATAAATGAATGAATCTGTCATACACAGAATCTGGGTTGTCTGGAGACTAGTGAATAATTCCATATTCCAGGGAGGTTGGGAGCACACACGTGTGCTCATATGTGCATGTGTGCAGTGTGAGTGTACAGTGTGTGCCTGTACAGTGTATATGTATGTGTTCAGTATGTGGTGTGTGTGTTGGTTACCAGAACTGCTCCACTAAGTTCATCTCAAATGGCTGACCCACGGGTCTATATAGGTTACTAAGTTTTGAGTAATTTGTTTGTTTTTGAGTGTCATACTATAGCCTTGGTCTTTAACTTATGCTTTAGCCTTAATGCAGGAATGAGCCACCATGCTTAGCTGTCATTTGCTTTTCTTTCAAAGTGAGGGTTTTGTTGTTGCTTTTGTGTTTTTGAGACAGGGTCACTCTATGAAGCCCTGGCTGACCTCGAAGTTGTAACTCTTCTGCCTCAGCTCACTGACTGCTGGAATTAGTTATGTACTACTGCACCAGGCTTATAGTGTGTTTTCTTGTAGTTTGTATCTATTGATATGACAATATGAAGGGCTAAGGATCATTAATAAATTCATTAAAAATTTCAAGATTTTTAATCAAGTGTGTGTGTGTGTGTGTGTGTGTGTGTGTGTGTGTGTGTGTGTGTGTGTAACCTGCAGGGGCTAAAAGTATCAGCTCCCCTGGAACTGGGGTTACAGGAGGTGGTGAGCCATCTGAAGTAGATTGTGATAATTAGACTTAGGTTCTCTGCAAGAGCAGTCTTGACTACTGAGCCATCTCTCCAGCCCTCATTTATAATTTAAAGTTATCTCTGTATCCCATATTCTAGAATAGTCACCAAAATATTAAAGTTAACACCTAGAGGATGTTATTGATTCAAAATCTTCTCAAATCATGGTCCTGGTTCCTATCTTCAAGGTAATTCTCTGTCCAAGAATGTGTATCTTGCTCTTTCTCAGGAGGGGAGGGGAGGGGAAGGATGGAGAAGAGAATCTGGGATGAAGGATGGTACTGGCTCTTCCCAGGATACAGTAATAACTCACTGCTGGGACCATTTATCACTTTACTTTGTATCTCTTCACAGTCTTTGGGCTATTTGTAGCTAGCGCATGGTTACTATTCAAGGAAGATACATGAAAGAATCACGAAGTCCTTACCTTTACACATTGTTTCATATTTTTAAATCTTATTTCCTAAGTGTAAAGCCAGTCTGTGGTGATTTGAATATGCTTGGCCTAGGGAGTGGCACTATTAGGAGATGAGGCCTTGTTGGAAGACGTATGTCACTGTGAGGATAGACTTTGAGACCCTTGTCCTCGCTGCCTGGGAGACTCAGCTCCTCAGCACCATGCCTGTCTGGATGCTGTGCTGCCATGCTTCCTGCCATGATGGTAATGGACTGAATCTAAGGACCTGTAAGCCAGTCCCAATCCAATGATGTCCTTTAAAAGAGTTGCCTTGGTCATGGTGTCTCTTCACAGCAGTAAAACCCTAACGAAGACACAGTCCAAACTTTCATTCTGGTTAAGCAAGCTCCATAGTCTTGGGTCCAAACAGAGCTATTTCAGAGCTTTGCTTAGTGGCTATTTGTTAAAAGTCTTCTGGCTTCAATTGTTGCCCTGGCCCTTTCAGGAATGCTAGAGAAAGGAGTCCATGGCAAAACTCCCTGCTCTCGGGGCTGGGGATTTAGCTCAGTGGTAGAGCGCTTGCCTAGGAAGCGCAAGGCCCTGGGTTCGGTCCCCAGCTCTGAAAAAAAGAACCAAAAAAAAAAAAAACAAGAACAAAAACAAAAACAAAAAAAACCAAAAAACTCCCTGCTCTCCTGCTACACTTGACTAACCCTAAACCAAAGGACCACTGAGCCAACCGTCCAAAGGCTCAGGAGGACAAAAAACACAGAAAAGTAAACTGACTGATAGTGGTGATGGGTGGCTCTATCTGAAGGCTGCTGTTAGATGGGAGTAAGGTTTGGAATCAGAAATAAAGGGAAAGGCACCCCAGGGCTGAAAGATGCAAGGTGCCATGCACGGCTCATCTGAAAGGTCTGTTTTGACTCCATCTGGGTGCAGCTAAAATGGGGAGGAAGATGCGGGAGAGGGGAGAGGGCACAGGGGTATCAGTTACTTCTTTGTTCATAACATGCAGCCGCCCAGTTACCTGAGCATTTCTAAACAGCTGAAGACCAAACCCTCCTGTATACAGCTTTGTCTGAGATTGGTTGTTAGAATTCCATGTTATTATTGTGTCTATGTATGATATGAGCACAGGAGTGTGTGTATGCTGAGAGGATAACTTTTGGGAGACAATTCTCTCCTTCTACCATGTGTTCAGGTCAACTTGCATGGTAAATGCTTTTACAGAGCTGAGTCATCTCCCTGACTGAGATTAGTTTATCTAATGGCCATCCTCATCAGTAATGATTGCAAGAAACAATTGTCCATCTTTCGAACAAGAAGTATGGTAAGTATGTAGTATGTAAAGGAAATTCCTCTATCTATGGCTGTCATACTGAGACCGATTTGGGGGCTCTGGGCAGGTTAAACACTCTTGGAAACTATAAAGAATCACCACTGATGTTAAGGCTCCCTTATTGTAAGTGCCCTTGTATTTAATTTTCCCGTAAAGAAGCAAGAATTTTAGAGATAGACAGCATGACCTCCTAACTGACCTATTAGCTTTGTGCCGTAGATGCTTCAGAGCACAAGCAGCCAACTGACTGTCCTCAGACTAGCACTTGAGGAAGCCAACAGCAACCTGAAGAACCCCGGGCATGCCTGTTTCAAACAACTTATGTTAGATTTTTCTGTCCTCCCAAGTCTTGGTGAAATCTAGATGATTCTGTAACCACCATCCAGGTCAAAAGGCAAGCATCTCCCCTTGGGGCAGAGCAGAGGGTCTTCTGTGACAGGTTCCAGAACAATGCCATGATTAGTGTGCACACAGTCCTCCATTTCCACCACGGTCTACTGTATTGGCACAAATACTGCTACTCCTCTTCTAGGTGTTCAAGCAAGCTGACCGGTTTGCTCTGGGAGCTGGCTGGACACTGTCTTCCTTGCTATGTGTCACAACACGAGGCCCAGGAACAGGTTTCTCCCACGTTGCCTTTTCTGGTTACTTCGGATCTTTGTCTTCAGTAGAGTGGGCTGACATGGAGGCAGCAGTGGTGATAGCTGAGGTGGTGGTAATGGAGTCAGGGCAATGCCAGCGCAGACACGGTGGCAGAAGTGGCAATGGCTATGAGAGGGTGCTGAACAGCTCCAGAGAGCAGTTAGATTAGAAACAGTTGGCAACAACTGAAGTGAAAAGGCTTGAGAGCTGAGGAAGATGGGAAGCACAGCAGGGCATGTGGGGTGCACTTACAACCCCAGCACTCAGGAGTCTGCGCAGGATTGAGTTTGAGGCATAACAAGACCTAGGCTAGCCTGAGCTACATGGTGAGCTCTCCCCCCACCAACCTCCCACTAACCTGAGCTACATGGTGAGACCACAACTCAATGCCTTAAGTCTTAAAGCTGTTAAAAAGGCGCCATTAATAGCTAGGAATCCCCAAAACCTTTTTGGACCTGCACCAAAACTTAACATTGGTCACTGTAGGTTTAAGGTTACAGTACCTAAGGTTCCCTGCACAAAAGCCAGGAACAGACTATTTCCTGCTTATTATTGCTTATGGCCATCTCCTGTAGCTCACTGTTGCTTCAAGTTAGGGACAGTGCCAAGAAGGAACTGTACAGGTGTTTCTCTTCATCTGCTTCTGTCTGGGCAAAGGGCCCTCAGCCAGTTGACAACTATCAATTATCAGTCTGGGCCTCTGCTTCCCTTTGAATTGTCACATCACCTGTTTTTTGTTTGAATGGTTACTCACAGTATTGCTTTAGTGTTCAATGTCTGGGGAAACAAAACTGGCCCTCATGTCACTGGGCAGCTGGTGAGTATGGGGAAATCGAACAGCACCACCAACCCAGAGTAGCAGGTGCTAGTCCATGCCGACTCTCAGTACACTTTGCACTGTACGGGGTTATAAATGACCACCCATTTGGGGTTTCCTACACATTCTTATGTAGGAAGATTATTGAAAACTAAAAAGGAGGGGGAAAAAGCCAAGCAGGCAAAAATCCTACTTGAGAAGGTTTATTACAGCCAACATTTCATTTTTAAGAAACAATAAAGAAAATGTCTGTTCAACTCTTTCCAAGTCCCTTCCCGGGCATGCCTTGGTCTTGATTAGAAGCTGGTTTACAGGTCTGCTAATACTGCTCAGCGACAGAGTGCTTGCCTGATGTGTGTGAGGCCCTGGGTCTGACAGCAGCACTGCAACTGTATTGTGTTTTCTAACACCTTATCAAGGTAACTTGTGTGGTCCAGTGAAAACGAATCCAACTTAAAGTACAAGTTTTACTACAGACAAATTGAGTGATTTGGAGACAAAATAAATACATGACTTCTCCCTGTTCTAGTCTGTATGCCTGGGGCAGCCATCTGCTTCTGGTTCAGTGTTGTTAGGGTGGCCTAGTGATCCCGATTGCTCTGAGAATTGGTGGTGCTGGTGGTGTGTGTGTTAGGGTACTGGGGATTGAACACAGAGCCCCTAGCATTTGGGGCTGAGTGCTGTGCCCCAGCCAAGGACTGTCAAACTTATAAGATCTTATTTTTATTATTATATTGTTATTTTTGTGATGGATTAATATTAAAACCAGAGCTTCATGCCTATGAAACATCCACACTCTACCACTGACTTATACCTCAGGCCTATTTTCATTTATTTAAATTAATTCTTAAAACAAACAAACAAGGGGTTGGGGATTTAGCCCTGGGTTCAGTCCTCAGCTCTGGGGGCGGGGAGGAGAACCAAACAAACAAAAAACAAAACAAGGTCTCACATTGTAGCTTAGGCTAGCGTCAAACGTACAATTCTTCTACTTACTTTCCAAAATGCTGGGGTTGCAGGCACGAGCTACCACATCTGGTCTTATTTTTATTGAAAAATGGGAATGAAGCCATCATACCTTTTAAAAACTTTCATGGGAAGATTTTATTCATTTTTATGACTTCAATAACTTTTATTGGTGTTATTAACTATACTAGTTCTTTAACATACCAGCTACTCTCACATATGTGACATATTCTTCCCACATTCTTTCTCCTGACTAAACAGAAACTACAAGAATTAAGTTCTTTTCAAGTTACGTGACAAAGGTAACGTTTTTTCTAGCATGAACTGATATTCTCTGTGACTACCACTCTTTTGTAGTATGTTTGATTTCCCAAGGGCATGAGTTGCATATGTTTGCCTAGTACAAGCAAAGCCTTCGGTTCAGTCTCCATGCTGGAGGGGTGGGGAGGATACAGAAAGGAAGGCAGAAGAGGTAAAGCTCAGTGGATGAGGTGACAGACAGGGAGGCAAGACAACAATAAACCACTCACAGCTAAGGCTTGCTGGGGAGAGATTCAGGGAGCTGAACACCCAGGCAGACATAAGATAGCGCCTGGCTGCTCTGGGTGGCTTTGAGTGTAAAAGCCCCTATGAATGGAGTTCAGAAGAGGAGACAGGACAATGGTTTTTAGAGGCAATTTTGTCTTAACACTTTTCTCTCTCTAGGCATTTTCTAGAGCACAGGAGCTGTGGTTCACAGGACTCTGGTAAGTCATTTCCTAAGCTTGCCTGGTTTTAATCTAACCTCAGAAGGCCACGCCATTTCATACCATCTGTGTAGTAGCTGCGGGTTACACATCTTTCCCAGATGAGTCGATTCCATTTGAGAAGTTAAAGGATAGAGTTTCACTGGATTTCAGAGGTGAAGTAAGATTTTTAGCGAAGTCTAACATCTTTTTTCTTTTTCTTTTTTCTAAAACAGAGACCCTAGCAAGATGGCTCAAAGGATAAAGGCACTTGGGGCCAAGCCTGATAACTTGTTAGATCCCCCAGATTCACAAGTTGGGAAGAGAAAATCAACTGTGGAAAGTTGTCTTCTGACCTGCCCATGCTCCCCCCAACCCCACCAAAATACATGTTATCGATAAAATGAAATAAAATAGAAAACTGGGGCAAAGTGGAATTGAAGTGTTGAAGATCCCTCAGATAACAAGTGTAAGGGGATGAAGTACAGACAAAAGTTCTGTATTCTTTCTGTTTAAGATCTTCTCAGGATTTATAATTGTTTCTACGATGTAACAACCATCCACAAAGGAGAGGCAGAAACTGCAACTACTCCCCTCAGTAAAACTTAAAGCTGTAGGGCTGGAGAGGTGGCTCAGTCGTTAAGAGTGCTCACAGCTATGTAGAGAAGTCCAGGGTTTCTCCTCGGTGCCGATGTCCTGAGGCTTACAATTGCCTGTAACTCCAGCTCCACGGGGACTGGATGCCTCCGGTCTCCTCAGGCACCTAACTCACATACACATACCACACATATAATTAAAGATAACAAGAGTCCTTTAAAAAATTCAAAATTGTTCTTTAAAAAGTATTTCTTAATTGCTTTTGAGGCAGGAGGATCGTGAGTGTAAGCTCAACATTGGCTACAGTGATTCTCATGCCTCAGCTTTCCAGAAAGCTGGGGTTGTAGGGCTGCACCACCACACTCAGCTCTTGGGGGAGCGGGGAGTCACATTGAGTTTCTTCCTTATATCGTGATTAACAACCACAGTTCACTGGGACTAGATGATCCAGGGTGGGGTGGTACCCAAGGGGAGTCCTCAGAGAAGGGTTAGGGGTAACGGGCGAAGGGATTTGTAAGGCTGGGACTGGGAAGAGAGGAGGGAGGGGGGCTGTGATCCGAATGTAAAGTGAATAAAAGAATTAAAATTAAAAAAAGAACTGTAAGCTCACGTACTATTATTAGTTTGTACTCATATAATTTTTTTAAAAATTAATTTTTATTTTACATGTATGGGTGGGTATTTGCCTGTATGTCCCCACATCATGTCCCTTGGAGGCCAGAAGACGTCAGGTCCACTGCAACTGATGGTTGTGAGCCACCGTGTGGGTGCTGGGATTGAACTCAGGATCTCCAGTCACTGCTTTTCATGGCTGAGCCACCTCTCCAGGCCTATCATGTCAGTTTCCAATGTTTTTCCACAAATAGTTAAAATATGTTAAGTATGGTTTGTCTTTTAGATTGAATTGTACAAGGCTCATATTAAAAGAAATTTGATGGGGTTGGATTTAGCTCAGTGGTAGAGCGCTTGCCTAGGAAGCGCAAGGCCCTGGGTTCGCAAGGCCCCAGCTCCAAAAAAAAGAACCAAAAAAAAAAAAAAAAAGAAATTTGATGACAAGATCCTTTTTGTCATATTTATATTGACTAGAAGAAATATATAGCAAAGATTTTATCTTGATTTAATAGGCACTTTATATGCCTCTCATTAAGAATTGTACATTTTAGAGATGGGTGTAGTGGTTCACACTTACAGCCTTAACACTTGATATTGATAATATTGTCATGAATCTGAGGTTAGTCTGGGTTGTATAGTTAGTTCCAGGCTAACTGGGAACTAGTATGAGATCCTGATGACAACCCTGCCCACACTCACCCCGTATAGCCAGACACAGTGCTTGGCATATCCTAGGTCCTAATAAGAATTTGTTAAGTGAATGACTCCAAGGAACATAAGAGATTTCAAATTAATCGCTCTTATTCCAGGGAACTAGGGAGACTGGTGGAATCATTGATGCAGTGTTCTTAATAGGACTATATTTCTAATTGGGTTAACCATTTCCACCAAATAAGTATTTCTGGAGAGGTGATGTAATCTGAATTTCTTCTTGCTGGTACTGGAGAATAAACAACTCCGGGCTTTGTGCTATGGGAAGTGGAGAAAAGGTTGGCGATGATGTATGCAAAGTTCTCTGCATGTAAGGCACTCAATAAAAGTAGCAATTATTATTAAACATTTCCTACTACCTGATACATATTAACCACTGGTGACGTGTTCTTTCTATAGTGCACTGGGCCCTAGTTGTAAAACCACTCCTTGTAAACACAGGGCCCCGTCGAGATTGAGATCAATGGTTTTATGGGGGAATCCAGAAAAGACTTAAGCAATTGGAATTCGCACCGATTGAACCAGTGGAATTTGACGAGGCAGTCCAAGGTACACAACAAGCATCATGGGTCAGAAAGGACATATTTTCAAGTCCCTTTATTGGACCACTCCCAGTCTCCCGTTCGTCCGGCATCATCATTTCAGGATCACGAAGTTCCAGGCGCTCACAGCCCGCCCTGGCACGCACCTGGCTCCGCCCTTCCTCCCGAACTCCCCCGTACACACTCACCCTGGCCACAAAATTAGAGAGCGTCCCACACAGTCACTCAGGGTTCCAATATCAGAGACAAGAACAAAGGCTGCTGGGAAGTTGACCTTTCACCTCTCCTCTTACTTCAGTTCACCTATTTTGACTCTGGCAAATGAAGCGACGAAGACAGTGGGGGGGCGGGACTTGGCGTTGGCTATCCTGTTCCGATTGGGTGAAGGCGGTGCTGGGGGCGGACCGCGTGAGGGGCGGTGTCCCTACCCGCGGGAGCCTCGAGGGCTGCGCTTGCGCACTGGGCGGGCTACGCGTGCGCGGTGGGCGGAGCGCGCCTCTACCTTCTTTACCAGCCCAGGCTTTCCTAACCCTGCACATCGCCGTGCGCTGCTCCTGTTTCCTTACCCTGTCGAGCAGTGTCGCTGCCGCTGCGGAGTGGGCGTTCAGTTTTCGGGTCATCATGGCTGGCTACGAATACGTGAGCCCAGAGCAGCTGGCGGGCTTTGACAAGTATAAGGTAGAGAAGGCGAGCGGGTGGTCGTCCCTCTCCCCCGTGCCCCGGCCGCGCCCTGGCGGCTGAGGGGCCGGCGCGGTCCGTGTCACCTTGTGCCTGCCGCGTGGCGCGCCAGCGGGCGTTGTTGAAGGGGATCCTGGGGAGGCTCGCGGTCGGGGAGCATGGGAGCATCCTAGGCCCGCCGTTCGATCTCGGCACCCCGCGGGAGACTGCCTTTTCCTTAGAGAGTGGGATGAGGGAATTCCTTTCTCTCCTTTTCCTTATTACTTGTCACTGCGGCGGGTTTTCAGCCTTTCCCAGGGAGGATGTCGTTCCCTTTTGATCTTCGTTTGAATGAACTTCCCACATACCTCTAAATGATTACAATTTAAGAGATCTGGATGGTTTTTCAGCGGATGGAAGTGACCTCTCCAGGCCTTAATGCAGATGCACCCCACCCTAAACCTGGAATAAGGCTTTCACTGAAGCTCGTAGCGCTGGCGCTACAGGCTGAGACGTTGTGCACTAGAAGGAACTGTATAGTGCAAAGAGCGCGCGGGCTTTCGAATACATAGAAACCCGATGCCAAAGTCAAGTTTCTCTTTTTGGCTTTGGACGAGTCGTTGAAACCCCATTCAGCCTCTCTCTTAGGCACTTTAGCCTAAGTGTGAGTTTCTGTAGTGCTTAATGTATTGAAAGGGGTTGAAAAGAGTCTGGCAAGGTATAAGCCCCCAGGAAATGCTGGCAGTTTTCATCCAGATTTCGTGTCACCACCAAGGAACTACTGGCCAACCAATCATCTTAACGTGAAATAATGAGATTTAGTGTCTCATCTTTGCTAAATCTTTCCTGAGGGCAATCTGTTCCTTTATGAAATTAGTGTGCATGTCGAGTAGAATGTCCAAATGATGAGCCTGGTTCTGTGGGCCAGCATGGTCGAAGGATACTGCAACAGTGCACAGTAGTCAACCTGCAAACATTTGTGCAATGAATTAATATTTGGAGGGGAGGAGGAGGAAGTCTTCATTTCGTTTAACTGGAATAGAAAAGACCCCAGGAGCTTTAGAAGACCCTAGGATATTCTTCTTTGGAGCAGTGTTGGACCATACCATTTCTTAATTGAGGTGGTGACTTGTCTTAAAACTGTGGCTGGGAAGAAGTTGCAGAGCTCTCTTAGTAACTTGGGTCAGAAGACTGTTAACCCAGATACCTCCTGTGTGTTTGCACCGCCCTCTTGGTTATCTGTGCTGCACAACTGCAAAGATTGGTAGGCAAAATACTTTCTTCGAACTTGAGTGTTGAAATAAAACAGTGGTTTTATTTAGTGAGCCCTGTTTTCCTTACAGTCTTCTCTGACTTTATGTTTTTAGCTAGATAGGAGTCCTATTTTATCAGACATTTCAATATGGTTTTTTCTGTGGCTATCCCTTATCTGACCCAGCTCCGGTGTTTGACAACAGGTTTCCTCTCATCCTGGAAAACAAAGGTCAATTTAGCAAGCGCCCCAGTGCTCACTAAAATAGTTTGTTGATGTTATTCTAGTTCCGAGGAGGCTTTTTTTTTTTTTTTTTTTTTGGAGGCGGGATCCAAAAATCAAATACAAATATATAACCTTAACAACATTCTAGAAGGCTTTTTGCTGGATGCTATACCACATTCATATTAATCCCATAATTAATGCCACATTCAGAGGCACCCAAAGGGAAAAATCTGTGTGGTCAGTTTTGTTGGCACGTGAATTGCACACAGAGATTCTTTCTTTCTCACTGCCTTCTCATTGTGTGGTCTTCAGAGAGTACATGCTTTATAATGAATTAAGACACCACCCCCAAGCATGCAATCAAAATACTTAAAGAGGTCTTTATTCTCGGGTGTGACCTTTTATAACAGAGCAAAAAGATATAGAGGGAAAAAATGATACTCCTTTAACAGCTGGTAGAAAAAATTACTTTTGAACCAATTTAATTTCTTTATTTTTCCCTAGAGGTACATTTGAGAGCTACGTGTGGAAACCTGGCACTTTCGTAGAGTAGCTGCTGAGAGGGGTGCACGTAGAGAGGTAATTAGGTTTCTGTAGTGAGAAAGGGGTGATTTCTAGTACAGAAGAAAGCCTGGGGTGGATTCAATTCAATACTCTCTCTCTTTTTTTTTTTTTTTTTCTTTTTCTTTTTTTCCGGAGCTGGGGACCGAACCCAGGGCCTTGTGTTTGCTAGGCAAGCGCTCTACCACTGAGCTAAATCCCCCAACCCCAATTCAATACTCTCTTAATACTTATGTCTTCTGGTGAAGTGCCTAGCAACAGTCCTATTCAGTAGTTGGTTTAATAATTGCTTGTGTTAGGGCAGGAGCTCTAGATGGGCAGGGCTGATAAGCTGTCTCGTTCAACATAATCAGTGTCTCTACAGCATACTGAGCTGAAGAGCTGCCCAGTAAATACTGAAGGAATGAAAATGGAAAGGAATAGAAGGTATTTTAAGTCAGGTAAAAGGAGCTCTAAGTGGGGGTGCTGGAAGACTTCTTTTGAATGTTCACTTTGAATATGCCGAGAAAATTTAGAAGTGCAGTTGCTCTGCTCTGTTGTTTAATGAGGAGCTCAGACAGTTGTGTTGAAGTGTCCCACCTTTGTGAGGTTTATCGCTCCTCACTATTTTTCCATTTTCCTCTTGTTCATAATGGACAGATACTTATTGCTGAAGGACTCCATGCTTTAATGGGTTGAACTGTTGTGGTTTGCTTAGTCAGACTGAGGGAAGGCATAGTCTTAATTTACAGTGTTGCAGCTTGTGTCACATTGTATCCTTTTGCTTTAGAGGGGAAAGAGTTAAGTACTTTGTTTACTTTCAAGAGTAAGATTTCAGGAACTGGTTTCTGCTGTTGGGTAGTTAATGAATGGGGCTGATGACAACAACCTGATACAGGGATTGTAGCTATTGTGAACTTATTACTGTAACCGTTGAGCTTTAAAGAGAGATTGTATTTACATCTTGATAGTAATTTTTGAGAACCAGAATCCAAACTGGCCTTCTGTCTCACAGGATCATACTGTGTTAAAGGCAAGCATTTATGGAAGATCTGCTTATCAGGCATAGCACTTGGGTTGCAAAATTAAGCTAAGGTGAAATTCCTGACTTCAAAGAGCCTTGTTTGGTGGCAGATAGGGATGAGTAAACAAACCTTTATAATTAGTGAGTGCGGATTGAAGTTCTAGGTGCTGTGGAAAAGGCCAGGAGGCAGGACACACCGATGGGGTGAGAGTGGATGTTATATCTGAGGAAGACTTCCAAGGTGATGGAGGTGAAGGCAAGGCTGGGCTGGAAAAATGAAGCCTGAGTAGAGAATGAAGAGGGAAAAGGCGTGGTGAGATGCAGAGACAGGCCTGAGAGCATTTCTGAGAACCACAAAATAAGGTGTTTGAGTATAATGGTAGTGGTGGCGTGGCCGGTGAGACTGGAGAGGAAGACAGGCTCCTAGCAGAGTGGGAGGAATTTTCGTCTGTGGCCCACATTTATGGGCATTGGAATCATTTGAGGTGTGTGTTGGGGGATTGTTACTCCCCACCAAGTGATTCTGATGCCAGTCAATCAATCAGTCTCTACCCTAGGGAACATTGAAGACCTGAATATTATGGCAGTGGGTCAGAAAAGAGGGAATAGATTCTGTGTGTCTTTCGGTGTGTATCTGTGTTTGTCCCACTGTGCCTGAAACTCATGATCTCTTGCTTCTGTACCCAGAGTGTTAAGATGACAGGCCTGGCACCACCGTGTCCCCCAAGGGAGCAGAGATCCTCTTTCCTCCCCTGTGTCCTTCCCTCTCTCTGACGCGTGATCTGTGGTCCAGCTCCCCGCCAATGTCGGATCTCCCTTGCTCTAGGGTATGGGCATGAGCTGCCATACCTCACAAGGGAGAGGAGAATCTTTTTTTTTTTTTTTTTTCTTTTTTTCCGGGGCTGGGGACCAAACCCAGGGCCTTGCGCTCGCTAGACAAGCGCTCTACCACTGAGCTAAATCCCCAACCCCGAGGAGAATCTGAAGATAGAGGTCATAACTGGAAAACTCATACTGAATTTATCTAGCAAGATACATTTGAATTCGACCCTTACTTGTTTAAAAATTAATCTTTCCCATGAAAGTCCATATTTCTGGATGCTCTTTCAAAAAATTGGGCAATACCACTGTCCTTGAACTTCCTCTTATAATTCAGGGTTAGTAGTGCTTAACTTCTTTTGTTTTTTTTTTTTTTTTTTTCTTTTTTTTGGAGCTGGGGACCAAACCCAGGGCCTTGCGCTTGCTAGGCAAGCGCTCTACCACTGAGCTAAATCCCCAACCCCTTAACTTCTTTTTTTAAAGGTATATGGCTGATGTGATTGCACACATCTGTAATCCAGACCAGCGAGACAAAGGCAGGTTAGTTCCAGTGAGTTAGAGCAAGCCTGATCTACATAGTGAACTCCAGGATAATCAAGAATACATAGTGAAACTCTGTCTTAAAAAGGAAAGTACATGGGTGAGGAAGAGGCAGACACTTCCATGACTCTTAACATTTTTTGAGGTGGTGACAGGAAGATCAAGGGCAGCAAGTTTCAGACCATTCTGGGCACTGTGAGACTTAAGTCTCAGACAACAAGAACACAGTGGGAAAGCCTCCAAAAATCATACATATATACATACATGCATACATGCATACATACATACATACAGTATGTACAGTTTGCTATTTCCCTCCTGCCCATGTATCTCTGTTCATTTGATCTTCTCTATCCCTCATTTAAGACTGACAGAGGGGTTGGGGATTTAGCTCAGTGGTAGAGCGCTTGCCTAGCAACCACAAGGCCCTGGGTTCGGTCCCCAGCTCTGAAAAAAAAAAAAAGAAAAAAAAAAAAAAAAAAAAAAGACTGACAGAACATGGTGACTGAGTAGCCCGGGGTGGTATTGGGGGCAGGGTAAGGCACATAAAAGGTGAAAAGAAGCCCAGGGATGACTCAGGATCTGGTAGGTAGGTCGACTAGGTAGAGGGAGCTTGCTGCCATGTGAGGCAGGGTTTGTGAAGCACCATATTGTAATATTGTAAAGTTCTTTTTAAAATTTCCCCCTTTTATGTATGTCTCTCTCTCTCCCTCCCTCCCTCCCTTTTCCCCCCCCAAACCCCCCGTGTGTGTCTGTGTGTCTGTGTGTAATGGGGTCTCTTGGAGACCAATCTAGTTCAAAATCGTAGGTAGCTGAGGATGCCCTGGAATACCTGGTCTTTCTGCTTGCCCCTCCCAAGTGCTCAGAGAACAGCCCCATGACGTTATAGTAACTCTTTGGGTTGGGCGTTTCTTGTTGGATGAAAGTATAGTCTGTGGTTTAGGAGAAAAAAAACAAAACAAAACTTCTTGTTCCAAAGAACTCTCAAGATGGACATTGTAACACATGCCTAAAATCTCAGTACTCCAAAGGCAAAGACAGAATTAGCAAGAATTTGAGGCCAGCCTAGGCTACATAGGAAGACATTGTCTCAAAAACAAAACAAAACAAACAAAAAAAAAAAAAAACAAAACAAGGAAACAGAACACCAACTATAGTTTATGAATGAGTTGTCCTCTGGTAGAGGCAGTTTCTGTAATTTCAAAGACTGGGGTGTTTCCTGAGCCTCAGTAGAAATAATATGGGAAATTATTGACTTTTGGTTTCCATTTATTGGGACTGCAGACTGGCCACAGTATAATCTTACATGTAAATACAGCATATCTAGCTGTCAGCTGTCACTCAAGAATGACCCATCAGCAGTGCTACCTTAGTTGCCTTGATAGAGTTATTCCTAGTGAGTACAGTGGTAAGCCTTGGAGATACTCTAGGAGTTTTAGGTAAAGATATACAGTGCCAAGTGTGACAAGGCATCCATGTGACTGCAGCACTCAGAAGGCTGGGGCTGGGATTTAAAGCCACCAAGACAACATGACAAGACCATGTCTCAAGTTTAGTCATTGCCTTTTCCCTTCCTTCCTCTCTCCCTCCTTCCTCCTTTGCCTTTCAAATGTCTCTTGAGTTATAGCCTGAAGTTAGAAGAGAAAGGAGTCCTGAAGAAACAAAAGGAGGTAGATGGGGAAATTCTGTCTGAGCAGGGGAGAGACGTTCAGGAGAGGGAGAGTTGCATGTATTCAAGTGCTGTGTGGAGGAAACACCCAGGGCTCTACCACAGTACTGTGGGTTGAAATCTGATACCAGACAGTTGGATTTGGAGTTTGTGTTCCTCATGCCATGCCACCTCTTAAACCTTGCAACAAAGTGTAAGCTGTTCCTTATTGGTACTGGTTCTTATGTACAAATCTGTAAGACTGGAGTAACCTTTAGTAATGTGCTTTACTGGATATATGTATCTAATGGTTTGCAGATGAGAAAGTGGACGTGGAAACCAGAGCTGGCACCGGTGGGCTTTGTGCTAGGATTGCTTTTAGTTGAGTCTTGTAGTCCCCTCATATGTGCAGGGGATATAATCCAGACGCTTAGTGGATACCTGAACCTTGAGGTAACAGAACTTCGTTTGTCATGTAATTTTACTAGAGATACAAGCAAGCCTATGATAAAGTTTAATTTGTAACTTAGGCACAGCAAGCAATTAATAACAGTAGCAGTATATTCTAATAAAGTTCCACTAACATGGTCTCTCTTGATTTTTGCCAAAATACTTACTCTAGCCTTCTGGTGACCACATGGCTTACAGTGGCTAGTGGTGAGCCGCGTGAGGTGAGTGACAGGCACTGGGGAAGGAGATTTGAACAGAAACAGTGTGACTCCTTGGCCCCTACTGAATGACTGATGGGTGGTAGTCTGTAAGACGTGGATGTGCAGGACAATGGGACAGTCATGTCTCTACCTTGCTGGGCAGGGACAGGATTTCATTGATACTCTGAACAGCATTAAGTTTTAAAACTTAAGAATTGTTTATTTCTTGAGTTTTTCATTTAATATTCTCTACAGTTGACTGAAGACACAGAAAGGGAAACTGGATAAAAGGGACATTTCATTCACAGCTCTGAGAATGAAAATGTTTTTATTAAACAGTTTGGGGAGTGATGTTTAAGTAAAAAGTACACACATCCTGTTGTGTGTGATCACGGTCAGGTGGTCTGAGCTCTAGCTTTTCTTATCTGTGAGATCCATAGGTTTTACCTCACAGGATTGTTTTCAAAGTTGAATGAGTTAATATTTGCCAAGTGCCCAGTGTGTAGTGCTTAATGTTAGGTAAATGAAGAATAAAACCTGCTGTTCACGTGTCCCTGCTTATAGCATTAAGGAGGATATAACATACAGACACACCCTCTCATCCCACCCTGACGGTACACCAGATAACATTTATGTGTCGCCACACCCAGCTTTCTTATATGGGTGCTGGAAATGCAACTCAGGTCCTTGTGCACTTTATAAACTGAAGTATAATTCCAATCCCAGGACAAATATACTGAAGCACGGTAGCACATTCCTTTAATTCAGTACTTGGTAGGCAGAGGCAGGATGATCTCAGCAGGAGCTCAGCTTAGGGGACATGATCCTGTTTAAAAGCCCAAGGTCCCAAGCTTCACCCACACCTCTTTGTGCTTGTTCGTTAGTTTTTGTCAACTTGACACAAAACTAGAGTCATCTAGGAAGAGGTAGCCTCAGTTGGGAAAACATTTCATCCAGTTGGCCTGTAGGCAAAGATCTCTAGGGCATTTTCCTGATTACTGATGGATGTGGAAGGGCTCAGCCCGTTTCCTAGGTGCTGGGATGATAGGCATCTGGTTTTATAGATATAATACAACAGGCAGTATTAAGTTTAGAGGTCTGGTAGGGTGGGGACACCCTCAGGGAGGTGGCTGGGGGAAAGAGAGGTATGGGATGTGGAACAGTTGGAGGGTGGACTGGGAAGGGAATAAAATCTGGAGTGTAAAAAAGCGTAAGAGAGAACAGGACAATAAACTCCACAGAATCAACAACAACAACAAAGAATCTTCAAGAATACAAAGGGGCCTTATGTATTTATCATATGCTTGATATGATATGATATGATATGATATGATATGATATGATAATTCAACAAGTAATTCTGTTCCTTTACTGAGGTGGACTTGTCATTGTGGCTGCACGTCTCTCCTGACTGTGATCCTCCAGTCTGCTCTGACTTGCTAGCAGATATAAAATGGCTGTACTCACTGAAGTGAGATTTTTGAGTCATATCTGTGGGTGTGGTCCTTAAAGTCTCATAGTCATAAAAAACACGTAAGAATCTTAATAACCTCCTCCTCCCCCTCTTAAGATGCGTTTGAAGTGGAGTTAGTATTTCCCATCTTAGTTGTGGCACAGTGTTTGCTTTCTTGCATTTAGTAGCTTTCTAATGGATACTTAATGATTTATTTTTATAAACCTTATTATACTTTGCTTTTTTGTCTGTGTTGACCACAAAATTCCTGACAGTGGCTTATCGTTCAGCTCAGGAAACCCTTCAGAAGGGCTTGTTAGTCGGCCGATTCTGGCCAGATGTGCTGGTGCACACCTTGAGTCCCTGGTCCCACTCCCGGGATGTCGATGCTGTGGGTTTGATGGGTGCTAATAATTTGGGTCCAGTTTGAGACCCACACTGCCCTGCATCAAAGAAATACTCAATTCTAGTATAAGAAATGGATATGAAAGAGAAGTTATCTTACTCTAATGTGCATATATTAGCTTTTAAGCTTCAAATAGCTGTCATTTTTCTTTCTTTCTCTTTCCCTTGTGGTGTTGAAGGCCGCACTCAGCAAGTGCTCTGCTGCTGCTCTACATCCCCAGCTCTGTTGTTTCTAAGGTTGCCCAGGCTGGCCTCTTACTAGAGATCTTTCTGCCTGTGCCTCCCAAGCACTGAGAGTGCCACCAGACTTCTCAAGCTCCCAAGGTGGTTGAGGAAATTCATGAAGATAGAAGTTCAGATTCCCAGAACTCAAATAAGAAAGCTGGGCATGGCCACACCTGATTGTCACCCTAGTATCAGGGGGCAGAGATAGATGGGTCCCTGGGGCTCACCAGCCATCCATCTTTAGCCTAGCCTGTGAGCCAGGTTCCTGCAGAGACTATCTCAAGACAACAAAGGTGGGTGATGGCTCCAGAGGCATAGGGTCAGAGGTTGACCTCTGACTTCTGGCTTTTACACTTGTGCTCTGTGATACATCTTAGGAAAAATAGTGACATCTATCATCCTTGCTGTGTTCTGTTAGTTAGAAGCAGCCCAAGGTTCTATCCTCAGGGAAGCAGAATGAACCAAAAAAGAGATAGAAAGCTGTAACTCACTGGGACTTACCCTGAGATTTGTGTTCTGAACACAGGGAGAGAAAAATCTATGCCGGGAGAGCTTGCAGTTTTAGTGCACCAACTAGGACAGTGGTTCTCAACTTCCCCAATGCTGTAACCCTTTATATAGTTTGTCACATCGTGGTGACTCCAACTATACAATTAAGTTATTTTTGTTGCTACTTCATAACTGTAATTTTGCTACTGTTATGAATTGTAATGTAAATGTCTGATAGGCAGGATATCTGATATGCAGTCATTCACTCCCAAAGGGGTTGCAGCTCACTAGTTGAGAATTGCTGATCTAGAAGTTAATGGTCATGTCAGGACAGTATAGTCTGGCTTAAAGCAAAGTGATCAGTTTCATTAGAGTGTTCTAAGATAACTTAGTCTTATTGGACTTATGATTTATAACTTAGACCTTCCCATTTGTTAGCTGTGCTAATCGGAATTTTATAGCCTCCTATCTGTAAGATTGGGACAGATAATCCTTACTGCAGGGCAGTCAGGGCAGCAGGGTTTGAAGCAGTTGCTCACCTCAGACCGATACCCAGGAAAAGAAGAAGTTTAAGTGCTGTTCTGCTCCCGAGGCCGCTGGCTTTCTCTGCTCTGCGTAGAGTTCAGGATTCCCTGCCCAGGATGTTTTCCCACCTTAGGTAACAGAAAACCCACGTGTTTAGAGTGAGGCCCAGGGGATTCTAGCTTTCTGTCACACGGCAATTAACATTATTATATCACTTTACAGTATTCGCTCACGGGATAATGAGGTCATCTTCCAGTGAATGCAAAGAGTAAAACACATTTGCTTGTTCATGTGTGCAGACTTTACATGTGTTTATTGCACGCCTACTGTGCTGGAAGTATAAAGGATCAAATTTAGAAACTTCTGTGCTGTCAACCTTTTTTGTTCTATTCAGGCACTGAGTCCCAAGTTTGTATATGGAAAGCAGCTCTTTGAATTTCTTTTGAAGAATAGTTTTTAACAATTAGGACCATTTGTATTATATGCTATGCTTAAGTGATGGAAGTAATAATTTTAATTTAAACAGAAATCTAATTATGAACTATCTTGCTTTTTACCCTTTGGGCATGGTGGGGCACACCTTCAATCCCAGCACTTAGGAGGAAGAGGTAGACGGATTTCTGTGAGTTGAGGCCAGCCTGGTCTACAGAGAGTTCTAGGACAGCCAAGGGTGATTACACAGAGAAACCCTGTCTTGAAAAACAAACAAACAAACAAAGCAGCATGGGCAATTTTGAGTTCAGAAATCTTGGAATTATTATGAGTTTGCTTACATCTAAAATGGTAACAGCAGTAAATACGGTTCATAAACCGCCACTCATATATGTAAGTCACATTTTATGGATTCTCACAAATAAGCTAGTACATGTTTTGTTTTTAAGGAAGGGTTTCTCACTGTGTAGCTCAGACTGGTCTAGGCTTGTGATCCTTCTACGTTGGCCTCCCGAGCACTAGGGATTACAGATGTGAGTCACTGTACCTAATTTTAAATGTGCTTTACAATATGATGTTTATATATCAGCTCGGTAAGCAGGGGTCTTTTGTTAAATGTAATTCCTAGTAAGATAATGCACAAGAGATCAGAGGGCATCTTGGAGATGTTGGACATCTGTGTTCTTGTTTTCTCTTTCCCCTCTCTCCCTCCCCCCCACCTCCTGGTCTCTTTTTTCCTCCCCCATCATGGGGATTCCAGGGATCAAACCTGTAGTCAGGCTTAGTGGCGAGTACCTCACCCTGCTGAACCAGCACCATCTCCCAGGATCTCTTCTCCCTCCTAGGGTGTGAACAATATACAGACACAGATCTTAAGTGTGTAAGTTCATGAGTCTTTTTTTTTTAAAGATTTATTTATTATATATAAGTACACTGTCTTCAAACATACCAGAAGAGGGCGTCCGATCTCATTACAGATGGTTGTGAGCCACCATGTGGTTGCTGGGATTTGAACTCAGGACCTCTGGAAGAGCAGTCAGTGCTCTTAACCACTGAGCCATCTCTCCAACCCAAGTTCATGAGTCTTAAACAGTGATCCAAAATGATCTCTATTCCTCTCACCAAACTACTATTATGACTTCTTTTAAAAATATTTAGTGTTGATTATTTGTATATGCCCGTGCCTATGCGTGAGAGAGCACAGGCATTGGATCGCCTGGAACTTGAGTTGCAGGTGGTCGTGGATCACTTGATGAGGGTGTTGGGACCCAAACTCTTGTCCTCTGCAAGAGCAATACATGCTTTTAACCATGGAGCCATCTCTCTAGCCTGTGGCCTCTTTTTTGAGCTTCATCCATGTGCTGGATCCTGTAGAAACATACTCTCTTTCAGGCCTGGCTTCTTTTCCTTGATCCTGTGTCCCATACACTGATGACCTTCTAGGACACAGGCTGACAACTCTAAGTAGTGGGAGTATAGTCACATAGTCATTGATTTCGAGAGCTGCATGTAGTACAGTAGGTGGCCTTAAACAACAGAAATTTATTTTCTCATAGTTATAGAAAGTCCGGAATACCAAGGTCCTGGCAGGGCTACACTGTCTCTAAAAAACACTAGGGGAGTCTCTGTGCCTCAGTGGCTCTTGGTATTTCTTGGCGTGGCAGGCAGCACTTCCAGGCTTGGCTTTCCTCCCCATAGTGCTTGTTCCATTTCTGTCCGCTTGGCCTGCCCACTTTTTCCACGACATGGTTAATGTTGTTCATGATTTCTCTTATCTTGTCTCATGATATGCACATGATATGCGTTCTTCCTTTTGGCCCGTCTCATAGACTGGTGAGCCCAGGAAATTGAGTTTTACTACTTTGCTGCCAGTGGTGTAGCGCAGCCTCTTCTATCAGAAAGCACAGGTATTCGTAAATATTGTAGCCCGTGGATGAGGGGAGAGTGAATTCTCCTCTGTTTCCTGACTCGGATTGAAATTTTAAAAAAGCTTTTGATTGAGGCTATTTGGCAAGACATTGCTTCCAGTACTTGTGGATTTCACTTGGACTGTGAAAGTTTCTTT
This sequence comes from Rattus norvegicus, assembly GCF_021556685.1. Lineage (NCBI taxonomy): Eukaryota > Metazoa > Chordata > Mammalia > Rodentia > Muridae > Rattus > Rattus norvegicus. The sequence continues at coordinate 32,339,391 of NC_141539.1, read as the reverse complement.
CTGCGAGACAGGTATAGTAACTTAGATGACATCACAGAGTCATTTCAAACGCAAATGATGAGCTGTAGTAATTAATGCATAGCCACCCCGAGGGAGTGGCCTGCACGTTTTACCTCAGCTGGCATTCTGATGAGACCTGAGGAATGGTGTTATTAGCATGGCTAGATTTATACGATGAGGGTTTTGGAGGCACATGTGCTTTCTCTGGCAGTTTAATCTAGATTAAAAGAAAATTCTATCTGGGAAGTGTGGAAATGGATTGACTTTATTTAGCAAGATGAAGTGTTAAAAGGGCCAGGGTAGTCCTATGCTTAGCTTCCGACAGCTAGCCTCATTATAGAGCAGGGTGGCCCAGTGGCCCATACAGGACAGTCCTGAGGGGCCAGGCGACTATGAAGGTATAATCTGAAGCCTGTGGTGTGAGTTTGTGACCAGACGATCCACTGTCTGAGGAGCCTGCCATGTTGAGAACTGGACGATTCTGGTCATGCTTCCTTCCTACTCATCACTGTTCCATTCCCTTGGCCCTCAGTGAGGCTCTGTGTTGGAGTAACAGCAGATTGGCGTGTCTGTTGTGACCTTGCAGAGTCTCCTAGCAAGCTTTGTCAGAACGTGGCCGTGCTTGTCTCTTCATGTTCTTGAGTGACTGCCTGTCTTTAAATGGCAGGGTGGCAGGTTTGTGCAGAGACCATTCAGCCTTCAAAGCCTAGATGTTTATTATGTGACCCATAACTAGAGCCCTCCAGCCCTGGTCTAATGAGCTACACCCAGGTGCAAACACTCAAAGTGTTTGGAGAAGAGTCACAGCAGGAGTATGGGGGACACATGAAGGGAGAGGTTGCTGTGACAGGGAGCGCTATTGCCAGTTCTTTTTAGGCCCTCCTCTGTTTAACTTTGTAGAGTAAAATGAAACACAGGATTGAGGGGCTGGGGTTGAAGAGGATTTATTTGTGTCTGGAAAGCTGGTTAGCCTCAGACCCAGACCTTTTCTTTCTGGAAGTGGTGAGGTTTGTTTTGCTCTTGGTGACTGGAAGCACTAAAGAGCCGTATAACCAAGACGGCCGTACTGAGGGCCAGACGTGCTGAGTGTGTCCACCTCTGGACAGTTTGCTTGGAAAGTGCCTCTCACCCTGAGGCTCTTAAGTGCTTTTTCAGGCTCATCGGCTGTGGAGTCCAAGTAAGCCATGCGAGATGTTCCCTGGGATAGACACCAGGTTCACATTCTCTGGGGTATACCAAAACATCCCAGTGCAAAGTCAAAGTGTACTTAACAAACAAGAGCAAACAAACACCGCGTCCAGCTTAGCACCTTTAATAGTTTATATTGATTTTCCCCTCATGATGAGGTTTTGTCATTCTTCCTGACTCACAGGACTGTAAGAATTCATTTTAATGATATGTGGCTGATGTAGGGTTACTGTTTGCTGCCTTAGAACCTCACAATATCTTCTTGCTATGATTTACTTAACCTCATTGGCCACTACTCAGTGTCAAATTAGAATCCTATAGGGTAAAAATGTCTCTTTCTGTGTTTATTTTATATTCTGGACTTCTGAGATAGAGGTTTAAAATATCAGACTATGAAAAGCTTTTCACCCTGAAATATCATCAACTAAAGTTTTGTTTTGGATCTAATTCAAAATGACTTAGAGTTAATGACTGAACGATTTTGAATGATGATGTTGTTTGAATGACAACTTTGGATGTTGTGCCCATTAGATGCTCATGCTGCACCTCCCGCTGTCTCCTTCTCACTTCAGTTCTTTTTTTTTTTTTTTTTTTTTTTTTATTAACTTGAGTATTTCTTATATACATTTCGAGTGTTATTCCCTTTCCCGGTTTCCGGGCAAACATCCCCCTCCCCCCTCCCCTTCCTTATGGGTGTTCCCCTCCCAACCCTCCCCCCATTGCCGCCCTCCCCCCATAGACTAGTTCACTGTGGGTTCAGTCTTAGCAGGACCCAGGGCTTCCCCTTCCACTGGTGCTCTTACTAGGATATTCATTGCTACCTATGGGTCACTTCAGTTCTTACTGCGATTGTGCTTCTCTGCAGAGGGTGGGCTGGAAATGACTGCTCTTCCAGTTTTTCAGGTCGCCTGTTTCCACCACATGGCATGGGTACACACTGTTAAGTGGAAGCCAGGACACTCCTTTTGAGTCATCTGTGTAGAGGTCCATGTGCTTAGGTCTGGAGGCCCGGGGAGCCATCAGGGGAGGGGCCTTCTTCCTGTGACACTTCTGTGTGGTGATGTCTGCTGTGCAGCGGAAAGAGCAAGCCTTGTCACAGCACAGCTTGCTGAAAGTTACAGTAAGACAACATAGGTAGGCTTAAGTAGACCTCCTGGGAGTCTGGTGATAGCCCTGAGGTACAGTTCTGGCCAGTACAAGCAGAGCACATCTCTACTATCTTCTTCTTGTTTTGTGTCAGGTTTTGTCCCAGATAGATACTCTAGTTTACGTGAAATTGTTAGAGAAGTGGAAGAAAACACACAGAGTCTATTGTAGACATTTGAGTTACTGGTGCATGTATGGTCATCTTGTCAAATCCTTGTGGTAGCCTCTGAGATCAGGGCTGTCACATGTCATCTACAGGCGAATAAGGCAGGAAGGTCACTCAGAGTTGTCCACAACAACTAGACCACTGTGGGGTGGGGGAGGGGTGGGGTGGGGTGTAGGAAAACCGTGAGGTGCATGCCTTTAATCCCACACAGAGGCAGGTAGATCTCTGAGTTTGAGGTCAGCCTGGTCTACAAAGTGAGTTATAGGACAACCAGGGCTACACAGAGAAACCCTGTCTCAAAAATCAGGGGTGTAGGCGATTGAGAAAGTGTCCAGTCTTTGTTTAACCTGGACAGTACGCGCATTACCTCTCTTGTGTAATAACTGTAACAACTGAAGTAGGACATGTTTCTTTTTTTTTCCCCTTAAACGTTTTCTCCAGTGCCAATCCCTAATCTTAGTGCTCTACCACACAGCTGTGTCCTCGGTCCATGGTATAATGCCTTAGCTGAAACATTGCGACATTATAAAGTTGATTGAGATGGGGAAAGATGAGCCAGTGATGATCCTGGCGATTGGACTGTGTTTGACGGAAACAGCCACTGTAGGATTAACTCCATGCCTGGATGTCCTCTACTTGGCCTGCGGCTCTTTCCTTTCGTTTAGCAGTCTTGCCCCATGTATATTTCAATCTAGTCTTGTTATCCGGAAGGGCATAGCATAGAAATAGATGTGCTCTCCAGGGTTATTTTATACTTGTTTTTATTAAGGAATACTATTATATTTGTTAGTAATTAATGGTTAATTCTGAGATGTTTTGTTTCTTAACAGTACAGCGCTTTGGATACCAACCCACTCTCTCTGTATGTCATGCACCCATTTTGGAACACTATAGTGAAGGTAAGATTGTTAATGGCGTGCATTTTTGATTAAATGAGGTTTTAGTATTTTAGCCCATCTTACAGGGTCTTAACTGCTTCCACTCAGGTTTATGTTTTGCTGTTCTGCTTTTTGAACCCGGGGCCTCATGCATGCCTCCAGGTGATCCACAAAGAACTGTATCCTCAGCCTTCTTCTACTTTGTGAAAAATTTGTTTTAGACTTTATTATTTTATGTGTATGAGTGTTAGCCTGCATGCATGTCTGTACCATGTGTGTGATCAGCAGAGGGCATCAGATGAGCTAGAACTGGCGTTAGAGACAGTTGTGAGCCACACTATGTGGTACTGGGAATTAGACTTGGGTCCTTTGGAGGAACAAGTGCTCTTAACCACTGAGCCAACTCTCTAGCCCCTTTTACTTTTTAAAACAGGGACTCACTGGATTGCTTTGGACTTGCAATCCTCCTGCCTCATTATCCTGAGTAACTGAGATTGCAGGTTTGTGCTTGCAGGCCAACAGTGCTTTTAATAAGCTGCATTAGAGGTGCCAGCCTTCCCCTTCCCCCAGTCAACTCTTTGGTGTAGCTGCCTATGAAATCTAAATGTATACACTGTGGTGGATCATTATTATACAAAATTAACTGAATGCTATCATTACAAAGGTTTGTGTATTAAAGAATCATTTAAAGATGGGAGACAGGAAGAGAAAGGCACTCGTCTAACAACTGGAGTTACTATTTACATTTTAGTAGACATAACTCCTGCATATAGACATAACTCCTGCATATAGTCTTTTAGACCGATAGCTTCTTGTGACTTAAATTTGTATGTTGTGATGTTTGTTGAACAGAGCATTCTTTAATTTATAACTATTTTGGAAAATAAAACAGGTATTTCCCACTTGGCTGGCTCCCAATCTTATAACCTTTTCTGGCTTTATGCTGCTTGTGTTCAATTTCCTACTCCTGACATACTTCGACCCTGACTTCTATGCTTCAGGTAAGAATTTTACTATCTTAATACATAATTTAAAATGTTTTGAGTAGCAAAAATGAGATGTGCTTAGTTAGTTTCTGACTCAAATATGTTTATGTTTCTGAAAGTTTTGATGTTAAAATGTTATATAAGATGTTGAAATTACATATAAACTAAATTATGTTTTTTTAAGTTACATATGTTTCCTTTAAGTTTTAGAATTACAGTAGCAACTTACCTGTTAGATTTAGATATGCTTCCTAAAACGCTGCGAGGCTTTGGCTGTGAGTAATTAGAGGCCAGGTATGCTGATGCACACTTGTAATCTAGCACTTTGCATGTGCGAGTTGGAGAGTCAGGGTTTCAGGGCCAGCTTTGCATATAGCAGAAGTTCACCAGAGTAATAAAGATTTACATATAGACAGAGATTTAGGATTTAAAACTATTTAAAATTTAGTACTAAGTAGGGCCCACCATGCCTAAAAATGCCAGGAACGAGCATCTCCCATCTCCATCACAGAAAAGAAAAGCTGCTTCTATTCTAAAGGGAATGCAGTTTCTCCATTTTATTTCTTCCCTTTAGATGACTCCTGATTTCCTCTCAAATGGTTCTTAGTTGGACCTTGTTTGCTTGTTTGTTTGTTTTTTATATGATCTTACACACTAGGCATACACTATACCACTGAGCTAGAAACTCAGCCCATTCTTTACATTTTATTTTGAGGTGGGGTTTTACTAAGTTGCCTCGGTTGGCCTCAAGTGTAGAATCCTCTGAGTAGCCGGAACTACAGGCCTGAGTGCTAAGTCCTGTACCTGACCATTCCTAAAATACTTTTGGAATCTGTCTAGAATATGGCTTGTTAGAACTGAGTTGGGACCCCACATGGAGGCACATTCCTGAATGTCGGAGGGTCACAGAAAACTTGGCAGCAGTGAAATGTGTGTGAGCACTCAACCACTAAAAACAGTCAGACAAGTAGTAAGTGAGTCTCAGGCTGCACTCACCGGCGTGCGTGACGTCACACCTGCTTACGAGCAGTGCCCCAAACACTCGGCTCTGCCTCCGGCTGCTTTACGTTATGAAATGTAACCCTTTTTCTGAATGTATGAAATGTGCTGCTCGTACCTGTAATGACTCTAAATGAAAAACAGACGTAACATTTTCTTATGTATCCTCATCATGTAAGTATTAAATTGGGATGTCTTTGGATTGGATTGTGTTAACATTTTTAATTTAAAATTGATGTTTAGGACGGACATGGTGGTATGAGCCTTTAATTCTAATGTTTGGGAGGCAGAGGCAGGTGGACCAGCTAGAACCAGACAGTGAGACCCTCCTTTTCTTAAAAGATGTTAGGAGCAGGAGATATAACAGTGATATCTAAAGCAGGCCTAGCATGCAGAAAGCCCTAGTCCAGCCCTAGCCCAGCACAGCATAAAGTGGGTGTGGTGGTGTATGTCTGTAACTCCAGCACTCGCAAGGTGAAAGCAGGAGGGTCAGAAGTTCACAGTCAGCCTTTGGGGGCCAGTATGGGCTACACGAGACCCTTCATCAAGAAAATAAAGAATAACAAACTGTGACCCTTTGTAAACTGGACAGATGGCTCAGTGGTTAGAACGTTTTGCTCCTGCTGAGGACTTGGGTTCGATTTCAGCACCATGTTAGGCAATCTTGGTGATCAACCTGTATATCCATCTTGGGGGATCAGACCCCTCTGGTGTTCATGCACATGTATCCGCACGCACGCATGCACACGCTTTAGCAAACTAAATCTTTAAAAGTTGCTGTTCAATTTGCTGGCTTGAATCTCATTTGAAAAAAAAAAAAGAAAGAAATGAATTTTGCCTCGGGATTAGGACAGAATTCCAACAATTTCTGAAATGGGCCTAACAGACTTTTGGTATTTTCTGTTCACATTTATGTGAAACAATGTTCCCAGAATTGACACTTATAAAATTAAAATTCAGATTGACCATGAAAAATGTTGAAAATGCTCTATACTCTCTATAATATCAAAGACTTGGCCATCTTCAGTTCTTTATGTGAAAATAAACAAGCATATCCATCTCGTTAGCGTGGACATTTCTTTGTTTTTTTATTTTATATGCATTAATGTTTTGCCTGCGTGTATGTCTGTGTGAGGGTGTGGATACCCTGAAATGAGAGAATTGTTCTGAGCTGCCATGTGGGTGCTATTCTTAAGCCCAGGTCCTTTGGAAGAGCAGCCAATGATCTTAACCACAGACATTTCCCCGCTCTGCTTTAGTCTTTAAGAAAGGTAAAATCTTTTGTATACTAAATTTGCCTAAGTTTGCAAAATTGTTTTTTGTATTTTAATACTAAGGATACCCCAAACATGTATTTTTATTTTTTAATTTTATGAGTATTAAAAACAACTTCCGACTAAATAAAGATATCACATATCTAAATTAAACAGACCCAAAGTCTATTCAACTCAAAGAACAGGCATTTAGAATGAGAACTGTGGGGTATTGCATTCAACTTGCACTTTGAGTGCCAAATATATTTATGTACCTATCTACCGCCCAAACCAAAAACATGAGAGAACTAGAAAAACAATTAGATCTATACCCTCTCTCATAACTCATGTCTCATTGCCTAACACTTAGCCTTTCTTTTCCCTTTATAAATATTGTACTCACTTGTACATTTGTTTACATATATACATGTATTACTGGTTAGATTCTATATGTGAGAGAGAACTTTTTTTTTGAGAATGGAAATGTTTTTTATATATATTATGTTTATAATATACATACATCAAATTTTCACTATATATTAATTATCTTGTAACTAAGGATATATTTTCTCTGATTACGCTTAAGATTATTTAAGATGAGATCTTGCTATGTAGGTCAGACTCTGTAGTCTACCCTCTAACTTGTCACCCTCTTCATCAACCTCCCAGAAGATCACAGATGTGTATCACCACATCTGTGAGTTCATTTTTTAAGTCTCTCATACATTATTTTCTATTTTGATTCCATAAGTAAAGTTTTGTTTTATTTGAGACCGGATCTTTCTAGCTTTGGCTGTCTTAGAATTCAATACACAGGCCAAGCTGGCCCTGTTTCTGGAGGGCTAGGGTTAAAGGCGCATACCACCACACTCAGTCTTGAACTGTAATAGAAATACAATGTGGATACTGTCTTAGTTAGCATTTCATTGCTGTGAAGGGACACCATGACCAAGGCAACTCTTATAAGGGCAAACATTTAGTTGGGACTGGCTTACAGGTTCAGAGATTGAATTCATCATCATGGCGGGAAGCATAGCATCTTGCCAGCAGACTTGGTGCTTCAGGAGGCAGGAGGATGGTCTGGATCACACTGGCCAGACTCGAGGATATGTATGAGACCTCAGAGTCCCACCTCCACAGTGATAACTTCCTCTACCAAGGCTACACCTCTTCCAACCAAGCCACACCTGAGAAGAGTGCCACTTCCCGTGGGCCAAGCATATTCAGACCTCCTCACTGACTGTTAGTGAGTTGCCAGGGAGTTACTTTGGTTTTGGTGGAGTTTACTGCTCAATTTTAGTATTTTAGTTCTATAATCAGAATACATTTCAAGTAACTTAACCTCTCATTAAAAGGTAGCCACATTTCTTGCTGGTAGCAGCAGTAAGGTGGTGAGGCTGTTGTAGTTAGACTGTGTTAAAATCTTGGTTACTTTCCTTTGCAGCGCCAGGTCATAAGCATGTACCTGATTGGGTCTGGATCGTTGTGGGCATCCTCAACTTCGTTGCCTACACTCTAGGTAAGAAACTGGCAAGTCGTCGTTTAATCAGTGGCCGGCATGTCAGCAAGACGAGACACTCACTAAGTTAACGTTTTCTCCTGTGCTTAACTCATGTTTAACTACAGTCTATTAATGTCGTCTTCCAATTGATAGGTTTCTATTTTTGAATCTGAAAAGTGCTGACGCTTGCTGCTAGGGCTTCAGGATAAAGTAGGGATTGGCAGATGACTGCTGGTAACCAAATCCTGGTGGGTGGGTGAGTGTGCGTGTGCATGTGCGTGTGCATGTGCCTCTGTGTGTGTGTTTGTGTGTGTGTGTGTTTGTGTGTGTGTGTGTTATTGTTGTTTAAGAAAATGTTAAAAATTCTTTAGTAATTTCATCCACATGTATAGTATGTTTAGATTGTACTCCCCACCACACGCGCACACACTGCTCAACTCTTTTGGACCACCGTCCACATCTTCTTCCCCACTTCAGGCCTCTTTTCCTTTATAACCCACTGAGCGCAGTTAGCGCTGCCGCATGTGCATAGGTGTGGGTAGGGCCTCCATTGGCACAGGCAGCCTACCAAGGCCACTCCTGAAGATAGCTCACTCTCCACAGCACAGCTTTATGGAGCACAGTGAGTTCATTTCTCATGGGCTGCCTATGGCTGCCTTCCTGCAGTAAAAATCCAGTTGAGAAGTGGAACAGTCCCACAAAGGAAGGATATGCCCCACAAAGCCTAAAGAATCTGTTGTTTGGCCCTTACCACACGACTTATCAGCTTTTGGAGTAAGACATGATTGTTGCTTTAAGTTGGACAAGGAATTTGGCATAGAAAATGGTTGATGGGTGCTGAGAGGGCCATGATAGAATATGTGGGGACAGATAAGGAGGGCTGGTCTCACTTGGGAAAGAGGTCAGGGCCATCCATCTGCGTGAGGCCTGCTTGGCTCGTTCTGCCAAGAGTGCTTTGCAGCCGGAGCATCTATGGGGCTTGTCCTGTGTCCTTCATCCTTTCCCCTCTGCTGGGCTAGCTAAAATATTAAATCTTTAAGAGTGAGTATTCTTATCTACTGCTGCACCCTACGTTTCTAGAACATGGCTTGGCACAAAACAGCAGTCTAGTATTTGGTTTTCAAATATATGTAAAATAGGGTTGGGGATTTAGCTCCGTGGTAGAGCGCTTGCCTAGCAAGCACAAGGCCCTGGGTTCGGTCCCCAGCTCCGGAAAAAAAAAAAAAAAAAAGAAAAGAAAAGAAAAATATATGTAAAATAGCAGACCTGAATTTCAAGTTGTTTAAGAATTTTCATATAAAAATGATGTGTTCTCATAGACCCGTGGTTCACTAGTGCATAAGCAGTTTGTTGCAGAGCTGGTCATGAAAGAATAGGAAGCAGTTTATAATACTTAAGTGCAACTATGCTAGGATTACAAAATATTAACTTACTTGGCACTATAGTAATTTCTGTAGGGTTGAGCATGTCCTTCATAATAATAATCTTACAAGTCACCATTCTGAGAAAAAAATTACATTCTGAAATATACTCAGGGGGCTGGAGAGATGGCTCAGCGGTTAAGAGCACCCGACTGCTCTTCCAGAGGTCATGAGTTCAATTCCCAGCAACCACATGGTGGCTCACAACCATCTGTAAGGAGATCTGATGCCCTCTTCTGGTGTGTCTGAAGACAGCTACAGTGTACTTATATATAATAAATAAATAAATCTTTAAAAAAAAAAAAAAGAAATATACTCAGAGCCAACAAAGGGAGCTGGAGTGAAGTCACTGAAAAAATGTGCAAATTCTAATTAATATGTATTTTGTGGATTTGATGGTTTAACCATATAAGAGTTGCACAGAAAATAGAAAATTGTTAAGCCAGTGAATAGGAGAAAGGTGTTTGTTTGTTTGTTTGTTTGTTTGTTGTTTTTGGAAATATTTCAGCAACATAGCAGCAGGAAAAACTCTCAGCCCTGTGTACCCCACCACTCCTGCTGGTTGGCCTTCCCTCTTTGTAAGATCATTTTGTTTCTGTTACCCAGGCTGGAATCTTGGGCAGTCGTCTTCTTGAGTCGTGCTTTCTTACATATTCTCTCAGTTTTACTTGTTTGATTTTCTTTGAGGCTTTCACTGTGGCTCAGCGTGGCCACCACCTTGAGCTCCTCCTGCTTTTATTGCCTGCGTGAGCTCTGCACTTCCACACCAGCTTTCCGTCCTTCTTTGTTAATGTTCCTTTGCCACCAGCATTTCATTCCCCTTATCCTCTGTCTGTCTAGGCTGACTGACTAGGGCCCTGTCTCCAGCCTGCCATTCTCAGTGCTGCAGCAAACCTTCGGAAAGTGTGGCTTCTCTCTTATATAGTCATACATCTTTTAGTAGCTCCTCCAGTCACTAAACTTTTGAGATGGCTTGAATCTCTCTTGGAGTTTTTTGTTTTTAATAATGAGCCAAATGTGGTGTTTTACTCTCTTTTTAAATGTATGAGCATTTTACCTGCATGCATACGTGTGCACTGTGTGCGTGTGAGGTGTCCCAGGAGGCCAGATAAAGGTGAACTGCCGTGTGAATGCTAGAACCTGAGCCTGGGTCCTCTGCAGGAGCAGTGAATGCTAGACCATTTCCCCGGCTCCTCTATTAGCTTTCTGATACTGCCTGCACATACTGGCTTGTAATCAACCTATAGCTTGGATTTTCTGAGCACGACTTGTCCTCTTTGACATCTCGAGGCTTCTAGGATGCACTGTGGTTTTCCATCTCTGTGAGCATTGCTGGGAGCACCTCTCTTCTTGAAATGGCACACTCCTGTATCTCTTACCTGCTGAAATCCAACTCAGCCCTTAAGTTCCCACTCATATTTCATCTGTTCTAAAGGCCAGTCCACGTTATCTGAAGGGAGCCCTTGTCTTCTAGACTCTTTCATGGTTTGTGATACAACCATAGTTATTTATTTTAATTTTACATATTCGGGATATTTTGTCTGCATATATGTCTATATACCAAGTATGTGTGTGCCTGGTGACTGGAACTAGAATTACAGATGGTTCAAAGTCACCATCCGAGTGTTGGGAATCAAACATGAATCCTCTGGAAGAGCAGCCAGTGTTCCTAACCGCTAAGCTGTCTCTCCTGATGAATAGGGGAGTGCCTGTAAAAGCTCAGCAGATTTATCCTAGAATTGTTTAACTACCGTGCTGCGTGCTTATTCTAAATGCACTTAAAAGAGAGGAAGACTAGATGTGTGAACAAGGGACTGTGTCACAGAGGAGGCACAAGTGTGGTCACTGAGTACTGTGGCTTCTGGAACAAGTAGTCGGTTAGATAATTGTAATGAGAGGTCTGAGAGCTTGAGAGTCCATGTCCAGCTTGGAAGAGTTTGGAGTCAGCTAGAATGTTTGTCAGAGTAATGTGTCATGGGTTTTTAGATGCCACATTAAGAAGTTGTAGGGCTGGGGGACAGAAGGCTCAGTGGTTTAAGAGTGCTGTTGACCTTCCAGAGAGCCAGAGTCCTGTTGTCAGCACCCATAGCAAGTGGCTCAAGCTGCTTCGTAATCCCAGCTCCTGGGAATTCGGTGCCCTCTTCCTGCCTTCATGGACTTCTGCACATATGTGGTGGGGACACACACACACACACACACACACACACACACACACACACACACACACACAATCATTGTAAAAAAAATTTTAAAACAAGAAGTTACATATTTTATTTCTGAAGTGTTTTAGCTGGAAGATTAAAGACTGGATTCTAGAGTCCTGGCTGGTACTGGCGGTAGGGACAGGACATCCTATTGCCCGTTTTGCTTTTCCCACCAGTTTCCTAAAGTTGACGTTCTCTGTGCTGGTCAGATATTGACTCTTCCTTTGCTGTATGTTTTGTTGCAGATGGAGTAGATGGAAAACAAGCTCGTAGAACTAATTCCAGCACCCCATTAGGGGAGCTGTTTGACCACGGCCTGGACAGTTGGGCATGCGTTTATTTCGTTGTGACTGTGTACTCTATCTTTGGACGAGGACCGACTGGCGTCAGTGTTTTTGTTCTTTACCTCCTGCTGTGGGTGGTTTTGTTTTCTTTTATCCTGTCTCACTGGGAGAAATATAACACAGGCGTTCTTTTCCTGCCATGGGGATATGACATTAGCCAAGTGGTGAGTACGTATTCTGCCCTATATTGTCCGCATGCTTTGAAGTTTATAGTAACCCTTTCACTGCTGTTGGGCTTTTTAAATTAGAAGTGATGTGTGGGGCTGGAGAGGTGGTTTAGTAGTTAAGAGCACGGGTCCACTTCTGAGCAAGTACCTGACAGCTTATAGCTGTCTATAACTTCAGTTCTAGGGGATGATGCCTTCTTTTGGCCTCCCTGGGCACCAAGTACTTGAGTGGTGCACAGATATACTTGCAAGCAAAACACACATACAACTGGGTGTGGTGGCACACACCCTTAATCCTAGTGCTCTGGAGGCAGAGGCAGGCGGATCTCTTAAGTTTGAGGCCAGCATGGTCTATGGAGTAAGTTCCAGGACAGCCAGGGCTACACAGAGAATCCCTGTCTCTAAAAACAAAATGAGGGGTTGGGGATTTGGCTCAGTGGTAGAGCGCTTGCCTAACAAGCACAAGGCCCTGGGTTCGGTCCCCAGCTCCGAAAAAAAAAAAAAAAAAAGAAATAAATAAATAAAAACAAAATGAAACCAAGCAAACAAAAGAACCACAAACATTAAAAACAAATTTATTTTAATACAAATTTAAAAAAAGGAAGATTGCTTTATTTACTATGTTCTTTTCCTGGAAGGAGGCTGGGGATGGAGACGTAATACTGTGCTAGAGCACCTGCCTAACATGGACAGGTCCATAGGTTCTGTTCCCCGCATCACTGACTCCAAAGTACACAAAACTGAAACATGACAGCAAACCCTCGGTGTACCTGCCGCTTAGCTTTAGCAGTTCCCAACACATGGCCTCTAGCTTCATGTATGTTATCCATGTTTTCCTAAGTCTTTTACAGGACATGTGGTTAACTGCTTTGTCATTTATTGCTAAGTGATTAGAGCTTTAAAAGTATCATAATTACAATGCCATTCCTACATTAAAATGTAATAGCGTTGTGCTATTAAATATGGTTTACTTGGAGGAAGGCACGCGTATCTGACGCACTGTTGGCTTTTATTTCCCTCACCACCTCAGTGAGCAGAGAGAGCTGTCTCTCTGCCCAGAGTCTCAGCTTCTGCTGTTGTCATTTCTCCATTTGCCATGAGGCGCCAATGAAGAACTCAGAAGGTGGAGAATGTTTGCTAATGGAGACTGGTTACCTGAGCAAATCCAGTTGTCCTATGACTTAACCAGTTTGTGGACTGCTTTAGAAAGGTTCCAAATGCTGACGAGTTGCCCGCGTTGCCTATATAGTAACTATTTGATGCTAATACTGGAGGGGAAAAGTCTCTTACAGGCAGGAAGATTTGCTATATAGCACATTTCAGCTCTTTTTTATTTTTAGAAATCACTTTGATGAGACTTAATGATGTATATAGAGCATTGCTGGCTCCTTGTGTTTTCAGCTGTTAATGCCTCTGTTCTGTCTGCTTCCCTTCCAGACTATTTCTTTTGTCTACATAGTGACTGCGGTTGTGGGAGTTGAGGCCTGGTATGAACCTTTCCTGTTTAATTTCTTATATAGAGACCTATTCACTGCAATGATTATTGGTAAGAAGCTCCATGTGGAAGCCTGTTTTAACATCACTTTGTTATAAAGGCCCGGGTCTGACTGTGGCGAGTGGTTCTTCTCTCCCTTGTTCTCCAGCAAGCAGAGCAACCCTACCACCTGTACAGTGTCCCCCAGAATGTTAGCAGAAACAAGGGGGCTTTTGTTTTAGCTTTGTAAACTTATTACTTGGTTCAGTCTAGCCTGTATTGGAGAGTCTACATTTAGTGGACATTTCACACCTACCTCAAGTTGAAGATTGTTGATTTGGAAGACTGTAATAGACATGGAGACTTGGTGACCTGTCTGCCTGAAAGATTAAGTCTCTCTTCCTCTTGGATGGATTCCTTCTGTCTTATGTCACTGAACACTGAAGAGTTTTGGTTGTGGTAACCATTTTTATGTCCTGTCTGTTGTAAACAGAAGCCATCCCACCTGTCTCTAACTCTGTTAGCCCTCCTGTCGCAGAGCCTCTTCCCACCATCACCTCAGCTAGGGCTACCCCCTCCCCCTTTTTTTTAGAGGCTGGATATTATGTAATCAAGGATGGTCTTGAATTCCTGATCCTCCTGTTCACAACTCCCAAGAGCTGGGATTAAAGATCCATGTCCCCATGTCTGGTTTAAATATCTATTAAAGCACATGGTTTACATTTTTAAAATCCCATACAGTAGATGTTTATATATTTCTTTTTTACACTTGATAGGAGAAGCTGCCTGACTGAGAGACTCACTAATGGTAGGGGAAAGGTGAATTTTCCAAGGTTTTAAAAAACAACATAAGACAAAACCACTCCATACAAATAAACATTTGGTAGCTAAAACAGTGTGGTTCCTAAGTGTGTGGTCTAGAACCACAGAAAGGCTGTGCCTACTACAGTAGCCATCAGTTTCTAAGCCTTTTCTAGTCTACTCTTTAACAAGGGCACCAGCAGTAGGGAGGGTTGTATTTAGATGAAGCAACCGATCACTAGCCTTCAAGTATGCCTTTTATTTTCCTTAGGTCTTTAGTACTTTTTCTAGGACCCCTAAAATAATAACCTGGAATCCTTTGCTTTTTACTGCTTTCCTGTTCTGGTCAGCTGCCCTACAGACACCCTCTTTGGCTAAATCGAAGGTTAACATGGCCACAATGCCATCTAGTTGTCTCTGATATAAATAGTGATGAGAGGGCTCAGATATTGTATGTCAATTCCAACTTAATGTGTGTTCTTCACCTAGTAGGACTAGATGTTAATGGTCTTAGTTTATAGCCCTTCATTCGGCAGACAAGTAGGGGACTAAAGTTGCTCTTGTGATAAAAATAACACATACATTCAAAATGATGGCTCCGAATGGCATCTGATGATAAAGGTACCACTTTGTGTTGTGAAGTCATTTTCAGATACATACATTTGTATTTTACTTCAGCTTATAAGCATTGGCTTTTCTTTTAAATTTTTTCTTTATAGTGTAGAAAGTGTTCATGATTACAAAGTAAAATCTATAAAGCCATATATTCAAAAGAAGTATAGTTTTTATTCTACCTATTCTTTTCCCTCAGTCATTTTTGCTGGTTATTTATTTACTTGTGTGTGCGTCTCTCCCTCTCCCTCCCCCCCTCTCTATGCACGTGCACATGCATGCGTGTATAGGTCAGTGAACAATTCTTCTTGTGGGATCAGAGGGTGGGGCTCTGGTTGTCAGACTTGGCTGGTGGGAAAGTACTTTTACTCACTAAGCCATCTCTCCAACCCTGTTCTTAGCTTGTAATTTATGCCTTAGGTTTTCATTATTTCTTTATTGTTAGTAAAGGCATGCTTCATTCATTTTCTCACTTCTTTGTTGTTGCCCCCCACTTGATGGTATCCACAATAGTATATAAGGGTTTTCTGTGTCTTCCAGCTCCCCTATACTTTCAGCCATTGTTTAGATTGTCTCCATGCTTTTGCTGTTGTACACATTATTGTAGTGTAGTCTGTGCGTGTGTCTTCTGGGCTGGTGTGGAGGAGATTCCTAGAAGTGGAAGAGTTAGAGAAGGACAGATGGCACAGTGCTGTACTGAACACTTCCACAGTGTTAACTTGGTATGCCTGTGAGCGATTGTAGAAATGCTTGTTTATTTATAGTTTTACCGTCGTGATATATTGTCACACTCGTTACCCTGAATGATACACTTGTAAAGTTTCAACCTGCCCCTCTCACGATGAACTCACCCAGGCTTAACAGCCATGGTGTTCGCTTTTCTGTGTGGTTTATATTCTCTAGCCTGTTTCCCCAATAGAATTATTGATCACCTCCTTTATTCTTAGAGGCACTTGTGTTTTGGGTACATTAATCCTTTGGGTTGCTTAGCCTTCTCATTTGTCTTTTTAAACTAGATACTTAAACTTGGTGGAGCTCTTTGTTGTTTGTTTTTATGGGTGTTTTGTTTTATGGGTGTTTTGTTTACATGCCTGTGTACCATGTATATACCTTGTGCCTATGGAGGACAAGGAAGGGCATTGGATTTCCGGATCTGGGGTTACAGACAGTTGTAAGCCACCACGTGGGTGCTGGGAACTGAACCTGGGTCCCTGTAAGAGTAGCTAGTTCTCTTAACTGTTGAGTCATCTTTTAGCCCTGTGTTGATGGCTTATTTTGTTTTTTAATTCTATGCATATGAATGTTTTGCTTGCACATATATCTGTGCACCACAAAGGTCAAAGATGATGTCAGGTCCCCTGGAACTGGAGTTACAGATGGTTATTAGCTACCATATAGGTGCTGGGAACTGAACCCAGGTCCTCAAGAAGAATAGACAGTGCTCCCAACCGCTGAGCCATGTCTAGCCTCACATTTTGGTAGTAAGTTAGAAATGTGAAATAAGGTTTTTGTTTGTTTTGTTTTTGTAGCCACCTTACCCTTAGGTTATATTTCATTTCACTTATTTTTTAAATGTGTTCTTCGATTTTTCTGTATCTGTTTTATTCTCTGTATTTTAAAGTCTGACTTAAAATTATAGCACTATGAAAAGCAGGTCTACATAAATGGATTCTGTCACTGTTGTATACGTGATGGAAGATTTATATAGATAAATCTTTAAGAACATAGGATCATTCCACTTGGAGAAGAAATAAAGAATTTTTTCCTTTGATAACTTAAACAGAACATAGAGTATCTACATGCTTACCGTGCTTAGAGCTGTTTTTCTCTCACCACTGAGATAATGCCTCATTGTACTTGATAGCAAATTTGTCTCAACCTTTGTTCCAGTGACGTGGAGCTGCGGGTTTCTGTGTTACTTAATTTAGCACCTGCTCTCCTGTAAGCCCCTGCTTAGTGTGGAATGACTCAGCACTAAGAGCTGTGAGAAGGGGTTGGGGATTTAGCTCAGTGGTAGAGCGCTTGCCTAGCAAGCACAAGGCCCTGGGTTCGGTCCCCAGCTCCGGAAAAAAAAAAAAAAAAAAAAAAGAGCTGTGAGAAGTACAACAGACCCTCCTTTCCTCTGACAGTTCCCTGTCCTCTCAAATAGTCTGGTTTGGGTTTGGAAGTAGAAAAATTAATTTTAAATTATTTATGTATTAATCATTGAGATAGTTTGCTGTTTAGCCCAGCCTGATCTGGAACTTTCTATGTAGTGCAGGTTGGCCAAAATCTCACCTTCTCCTTTGCCTCAGCCTACGTTTTGGAGTTTTATGTACACTAATGCTTAACATTTCTTTTGACATATGATACTGGCCAGATTCATCTTTCAGTGTCTTTTTGACCAGCATTTTAGAACTAGGTTTTTATTTGTTTATTCATTCATTCATTTATTAGGCATTGTTTCACAGGAATATTTTTCTAACTTTGATCCCTTATAAGATCACAAGTCTATGTGACCCTTAACCCAGTATGGTCAGCAGGAGTCTGGAGTAGACAGGTAATGATGTTATGGAACAGGGAAGCAGACAAGGGAAGGACACTGAAAACTGTAAGGTCTTTGGCTCAGAGATTGAAGGAGAGGATCAGGGAGTCACACCTCTCGGTGTTGTTAAGCATACTGGAAGGCCAAAGTAGGGGATCAGATGGAGCGCTTGCTAGTGTGTGCGCTGGATTTTCCCTCCCCAGGACTGCAAAACACTAGAAAAGTCATCCCACCATTTCCACTCAGCTGGGCTCTGCAGCTTGGAGGATGTGGCTGCCCACCTTCAGATGCTGTGGTTGGCTGTTAAGATAAAGATCCTCAGTTGGGTGTGGTGGAGCACCCTATAATTCTAGTATGGGAGCCACTGAGATAAAAGTGACTTGTGGCCAGCAGAGCCGGTCATGAACATGAATTCATTCTTGGACTGGAATGTCCAACTAATGACATGCACTGTCCCAGCCCGCGGGAACATCAGCAGAGACCCCGGAGAGGGGGTGGGATGGATGGGACAAGAGGCGCGAGAAATGGAGACAAGACAGTATTCTGATCAAGTCTCATTTAATCAAGCAAAAAGCCCTTGCTTATAAGCAGAAAAAAAACTACACAACACAAACTGGTAGTCAGGGTAACGATAAACATAGGTTACATCAGAAACCAATGGCATAACTTTCGCTTTCCCAGAAACTTCTTACCTACAATAAGTTTCAGTATCCTGAAATCTCTAACTAATAATAGAGTAAAACTCATTCTTGTGTAGAAGCAAGATAGCGGAAAGTCTCCAGTATTCTTGGCCGGTGTAACCCCCATGTGTGCTACTTAGAAGCAAGGGCCCATGAAGTGGAAAACACCTAGTTTAGGCAAAGAAAAGCATAAGCAGGCCGGGTGTCCCCGAACAATGCAGGAGGAGCCACAGTCACCCAGGAGTGAACCAAGTCACCTTCAAAGTCAGAAGTGACACAAAACTCACCAGTGGGAATCTTGGTGGTCTCAAGAGTATAGTTTCTGAGGACAGGAAGAGCGGGTGGATGCTAAGAACTGAAAGTACTAGACGGTAGCAAATAACAAAATGTGACAGGGTAAGCTGGGCCACAGTGGCCCGGCAACAGAGGCAGGGTTTCTTAGAACAGCCGCATGTCACTGTAGGCTTGTGGGAAAGTGAGCATGGCATGTACAGGGCGGGGAGGAAAGAAACTGGAGAGGCTAGGAAGATTAAAGACAAACAGGAAGCAGCAGATCCCAGTGTCGTCTGCCCCGCCTGCTTTGGGGTTCACGTAGATTCTGCCTGGTGCTGTCCCAGTGTCTTCACATGATCCATGCAGTTTTCAGCTGGGACGGTGCAGTTGGGACCACTACTTTTCTCCTACAAAATAAGGAAAACCAGGCATGGAAAGGTTGAGTTGCCCAGTGTTGTGGTTCTATGACCTCTTGATGCAGAGATCAAAGCCAGGCAGGTTCCAGTCTGCAGATTGACCCAGCTGGGGCTCGCTCTTCACTTACAATGCCTTTATAAAAGTAGTTCTGCCTTAGAGATAAGCTTGAGTCTGAAGGCCGCTGGCTCTGAAACCCCTGGGCATTCTGCATGGATGCGCTAATTTAAAATAGTCACTCTGGGATAATTCATAATAATTTAAATATTCTTCCTTTTAGGATGTGCATTGTGTGTGACTCTTCCAATGAGTTTATTAAACTTTTATAGGTAAGTTTTTTTTTTCTTTTTTGAGTTGTGGAGAAACAAAAGAGAAGAAAATCTTTAGCAATTTAAAGAGCTGTTTGCTTTTTGTAATGTGGACATTTTGAAATGGTTTAAAAGCCTGTAGTTCAGATCCAGAGTGATAATTGATAGGATAATTGAGGTTATCTCCATTGGCTAATGTCAATTCATTTATACTAATAAAATGGTCAGTTCTTTTGTTAAGGTTTTGGGCTCAGCAGTCTTCAAGTTTGTCCCTCCTTTAAATGAATCGATATGTATTCTTGTTAATACTGATTTGCTCAAATTCTTTTAATGAAGGATTTAGATAATGAGATCATAACCCTTCTATGTAGGTTACCATCAAACTCTATGCTGACCTACCTTCCCACTTCAGAGGCTGTGTAGACGTCCTGCCTTTGTGGATGGTTTCTGCTGTAGGGTAGAGGAGTTCCAGTTCTGACTTTTCCACACCCCATCTTTGCTGGCTTCCCTCACTTGCTTTGTTTTGTCAAAATATATTTTGTTCTCTCACGCCTCAGTTGTTTTGCTTTGGCTGTTTCCTCTGCTGCTGTTTTGTTTTTCCTACTTAGTCCTTAGCACTTAGCCCTGTCTGCAGAATTTTACCCATGTCAAGACAAGCTCTACGTAGCTTCCGTTGAGGCTGGTGGCCATTTATAGAAGTGGTATACACTGTTAATCTCAGCACTGTGGAGGCCGAGGCCAGCCTGGGCTGTGTACTGAGTACCAGGTCTGCCAACAGTGCGTAGTAAGATACTGTCTTAAAAAGTAAACATTTACTACAGTTTGCAAGTCATATTAATCATTTAAGTCACTTTCTTCTCTTCTTGTAGATGAGGCTTTGGACCAAACTGTCCAAAATAATGTGACCAATAACAAAACGAAGACTAGAATTTGGAGCCCTGTTCAGATGAGCAAACATGTTAGATGACTCCCAGTGTGCATAGAGATACCAGGATGTGCTGGCAGACTCCCTTCAGGGTCTTTTCTGTGAAATATATCTAAATTCTGTGTCACTCTAATTTTTTCCTTATTTTATTTGATGGGTATTTTGCTTGCATGCATGCTGTTGTCCACAGAGACCAGATCTCCTGGAGTTGCAGATGGGTGTGAGCCTCCATGTAGGTGCTGCGAACCAAACCTGGGATCTCTGGAAGAACAGTGGGAACTTTTTAACTTTTAAGCTGCTTTAATACCGGTCTTCATGTGTAGTGACCCCCCCCCCCAGCCATAAAATTATATTGTTGCTCCTTCATAGCTGTGATCTTGCTACTGTTAAGGAGTTGTAATGTAAATATCTAACATGGAGGATATCTGATATGTGACCCCTGAGAAAGGGTTGTTCAGTCTCCAGAGGGGTCGTAAGCCACAGGTTGAGAACTGCTGCTCTAACCCTTCTCTCCAGCCCCATCCGTCTATTCTTAACACAGCTATTTAAAAAGTAAGTAGAAAGAGTGGGGAGTGATAGTACATTACTTTAATCCCAGCACTCTGGAGACAGAGGCAGGTGGATCCAGAGTGAGTTCCAGGCCAGCCAGGGCTACATGGTGAGACCTTGTAGAGAAAGGGAGGAGGAAGTGGGGAGGAAATAGAATCGGGGAGGATTGATGGGGTCAGAACTGGTAGCAATAATAAATTTAGAGTATTTCATTCTAACTTAACCTTCTTTAAAGTGGGGCTAATGACACTGTTCTCTGTGCATTCGGTAAGATTGTGGATATACAGTAAGGATGCTTGTGGGCAGAGTCTGGTGATAAGTATCAGGCATATGCTGACCAAGCCAGCTCAGACAGTCAACGGGTTCTCCAGGGAGGGAGCGGGAATTAAAAAGACAAAAAGACGATCAGACAACACTGTATGTAGCATGACCCCAGCCAGTTCTGAGGCTGAAGCAGGTTTATTTTTTCCGAAGTCTGCTTTTATAACATTTTAACTACATGCAAGTAAAAGGTCAGTTCTAGGTTAAGGAACAAGCAAGGCATTAAACAAAGTCCCATGATCACCATGTCTAAGGCCTTATCGGGATGGCCAAGATACCTGAGCCTACTTCCCTGTCCTAGCCCAAAGTCAGATTCTTGCCTGAAGCCTACTTTGTCCTGGCCCAATGTCAAATTCCTAGAAGTTTCTAGAATCCACCCCAAAAGCTCTCCACAATATGTCTGTCCTACATGTAATGTTCTGTATTGATTTTTCAGAAGCTATAAAAGCAACTCTCTGAAGCACAATTCCATCTATGAAGCCATGGTCCCCTTCTTCTCTCCATGCCTGCTCTTCACTCTGTCGACAGTGTGGATCCTCCGGTCACCTTCAGATATTTTAGAAATGCACCCTAGAATATTCTACTTCATGGTCGGAACAGCTTTTGCCAATATCACAGTAAGACTTTTTTTTTTTTTTTAGCATCATATAAGCCAGAAATGATAGCTTCGCTGTAATTTGGGGTCAGCTTGGGCTACGTGAGACCATCTCAGAAAACCAAAATAGCAAAACAAAGAAGAATCAAAGCAGCTTTGAATGGTGTTCGTTGCTGGTTGGAGGTCGGAGGTTGGAGATTGTGTTTCTTCTTTACCACCATGAAGAAACCTAGTTGTGTCGAGGCTTAGGAGGCTGTTTTGAAATTGTTCTTTACATAGCATAGACTTTTAAAATTGGGAGATACTTCTTTTTACCTCAGCTGTTTCTGTGTTGTGAAAAAAGAACTCCTATTAACATCTGTATTAGAAGCAATGTACGGGAGTTCACTTTGACGTCTGCTTTAGAAGGGAGACAGTTGACCACGGCATGTGGTGGCAGGTCACATGGTTGGCCACATGGCATCTCCAGTGAGGAAGCAGCAATGGGACTGCTCTGCTCACTTCTTTCTCTCATTCAGTCCAGGACTCCAGCGCATGGTAGTGCTGCCCTCATACAGAGTGGGTTTTCTCTCCTCATTTAAACCTCTGGAACCTCCTCCACAGATAAGCCCCGAGTGTGTTTCTAAGATGATTCTAGATCTAGTCAAGTTGAAGTGGAGATTAGCCAGATGTCCTTACTACATTGTCTTAGTCTCTTCTGATATGATCCCAAGATCTGTGCTTTAAGGGTGGGGCCAGGGGCCAGTTAGGGCCTTGAGCAATTGAGAACTGTTGAAAATTGATACATTCTGAAAGCTCTTTAAATGTGGAGGTGGCTAGCTTTAAAAGTGCTTTGCTAATTAGTACTCCCTCTTTTCCTCCCCTCTTCTTGCTTCTCCCAAGTGTCAGCTAATCGTTTGCCAAATGAGCAGCACACGGTGCCCAACTTTGAACTGGTTGCTGCTTCCTCTCTTCTTGGTCGTGGCAACTGTGATCGTAGGCACAACAACCTCCCGCCTTGAGAGTGTTCTCCTTTACACACTCACTGCTGCCTTCACTCTGGCTCACATCCATTATGGAGTACAAGTGGTGAGTGATGGAGGGCAGGGCAGAACTGCTCTTGGGAATACAGAAGGAGGAAGCACGCGGTGGGGAACTGCCAGAGGGTTGCTCAGTGTAGCACTGGGAAGGTGGAGGGCAAGCGTAAGGCAAGGGTGATGGTGCTTATGTTATAGCAACCATGAGTGGCTTTTAACTGAGTGGTTATGGGGTGTTAGTTCTTATTCTAACTCATTGTGTAAGTTTTTTTTTAATTGAGAAAACAGTTCTGTTCTTTCTGTGAGACCAGATAATCCCATTAGTTTCTGTTTCTCTGCTTCTTTGATCCTAGTCCTGAGTTAATTTGGGGAAAACAGATAACTTTGGTTTGCAACACTCCTCTGTCTTCCTGATCCTGTGAGAGCTGTTATAGGGCAGTCAGTAGCTTAGGGTTTCCATTACTGTGAGCACACACCCTAACCGAAAGCAACTCAGGAAAGAAAGGGATAAAGATGGGGAGAGCTAACTTCCCAGAGTTGTCCTCTCATCTCCACACATCCACGTGTGTGACATAACACACGTGTACCATACACATACACAACAATAATACATAAAAATAAAGTTCTCATGGGGCCCATAAAGTGGCTACTTGCTCCCAGTTGTGCCTGCCCAAGTGTAATCTTAGCATCTCCCCGTGGAAGGAGAGAACTAGTCCCTGTGCTTTGTCCTCTGACCTCCACATCCGTGTCTTGGCAGACATGTGGCCCCTGCCCCCAAATAAGTAAATGTAAAAAGAAAATGGGGAGCAGGGGAACAGGCCCAGTGGTTAAGAGCCCTGGCCACTCTTCATTGGGTGTGATTCCCAGCACCCACATGAAGGCTCACAGCCATCTGTAACTCCAGTTCCAGGGGGTCAGATGCCCTCTTCTGGCCTTTATGGGCACTGAACACATGTGAACACACACACACACACACACACACACACACACACAGCTAACACCCATAGGCATAAATAATTAAACTTAAAAAAACAAATTTTAAGAAACCTGGAAAATAAGCATGCAAACAGAAAGAGCATCTTTTTTTGTCTGACTTTGTGCAGTTTGATACATAAATTTTTTTTTTTTTTTTTTTTTTTTGGAGCTGGGGACTGAACCCAGGGCCTTGCACTTGCTAGGCAAGCGCTTTACCACTGAGCTAAATCAAAATCTTGACTTGAACTACTAACATTTAAATGAGAAGTACCAAAGAACTGTCTCCTACCGGTGATATACCAGCAAATGTGGCCTTCAGATCCACAGGCTTTATCCAGGCTAGAAAGCACTGCCCAGCAGAGTTTTTATAAGAGGCTA
The DNA here is from genome assembly GCF_021556685.1 of Rattus norvegicus. NCBI lineage: Eukaryota > Metazoa > Chordata > Mammalia > Rodentia > Muridae > Rattus > Rattus norvegicus. The sequence goes on along the minus strand of NC_141539.1, from coordinate 32,315,293 downwards.
AATACGGACTCTCAGGGACCAAGATAGTCATTTTCTATACCTGACCTAGCTGGTCTCAGTCAGGTAAACCTGTAGTTTGCAGTAGTTTTGAGTGTGTTATTTGTCTGTTCTAGAAGGCTCACAGGAGGACTAGAATCTGGTCCCCCAGAACTGTTTTATTTGTGGCAGTAAGTTACTGTCTGCAGAGGTGAATTCTCTCACATGTTCCCAGCAGATTTGGTCCATGCTTGTCACTGTCTTGTGTTCTGGTTTTCTGTAGGTAAAGCAGCTGAGCCGACATTTTCAGATTTATCCTTTTTCATTGAGGAAACCAAACTCAGATTGACTAGGACTGGAAGAGAAGAGTATCGGTCCGTAATCTTGAGGAAGTACTGTAAATAGATGCGTGTAAATACTTCATCCATCACCATTGACCTAAACGGATCTGCTTGACAGACATGGGATCTCAGTGTGCGCTATGTGGACGGAAGAACAAAGCATGGTCTGAGCTTGTGGAATTTCAGACTTTCTAACTCCCAGCTTATTTTATTTTATTTTTTTACAGAACCACGAGACATTTGGTTAAGCACAGTGTACATTAAACCAGCTAAATGTTCCTAGATTCATGAGTCCATACATTTTGACTCCTACAGAGTTGAAGATGATTTACTTTTATGTTTAAAGTCCCCAGATGATTCAGGAACACTAATAACATTCAGATAGCCACAGCCTTTCTTAGCATCTGATAATTTATGGCAGGTCTATAGCTGTGGGAATGATAGCCCAAATTTAATGTAGAAATCGTCAAAAAAGTCTCTTCAGCCAGAGATGCCAGGGACTCCAGAACAGTGTACAGTTGCCAAACCCTGGTTGTTCTCCAGTGACTCGCCTTCCCCTGCCGTGGCGATCGTCGAGTATTCCTGCCTCTTGCTGTAGCTGAATCCTGACAAGTGATTAATCTTCTTCTAGAGTGAAATGCTCTGCTGTTGCTTAGCAGAGAGCGGGTTGTAACCACAGCTGGCCAATGTGGCATATTTCATTGTCTCACTGGGGCAGGTTCTCTGTCAGCAGTGCATTGCTGGGATTGGGTGCCTATGAGCTGTGATTTCTAAGAATACATACGACAGTCCCAATCTTGCACACTCACTTGTGAGGATATAGATAAAGTACCTTGTGAGAGGAAATTTAAGCTGGAGTTAGGAGTCTCAGAACTCCCACAGTTAGTATCCTAACCCTGTCTGCCCAGTCTTTTCTTACTTTCATTCTCTCCTGGGGGTGAGGTGCTGTGGTTTTTATTCTTACACAGAATAAAACAGAGAGATAGTCTATTTCTCCTAACTACCCACCTCCCTATTTGAAGAAAACTTTTGATATATATGCCTTACTGAGTATTTACTCCCTTAATATGACTCAAAATAACTTTTGAGGTTTACTGACAACATAAAAAAATCCCTTCCGCTGTATTGTGGTTATTTATAAATCACACCTTTTTATGAATGTGGATATTTCCTTCCTTTGGACTTTGTCTTTATTTAGTTTGGTGGTGGTGAAATTTACTTGCTGATTTTATTTTCCACTGAATGAAGTTTGTGCTTAAATGAAGAGTGTGTCTTAAACCCTTTTTTTTGGACAGGTTGCACTTGGATAACATAGGCACCGCTGTGTTGATATGTAATTAAATTCGTAACTCTTATTTATCTATGAATGTAACCATCCTTAAATGTTGTAGCTCATTCCTTTGTTGAACTCATTCCTCTGCTGCTTTGTTTAAAAAAAACAACAACAACAACAAAAAAAGCAAACAAAACCAAAACCATTGATACTTCACGGAAACATTTTGAAATTGTAATCATTGGCATCCAGGCTGTTGGAAGTGAGTGGAGGAGCTGGCTTACAGACCTGTGCTAAGGCTTACATGTGTTGGGGACATTCTCTGAAACAAAACAATGGAAGCAAAACTTGATGAGAAGTTGATGTGGAAAATGCTGGTTAATCGATTACCATCATGGAGGCGGGAAGGTGAGCCAGTTATGTGATGATAACTGGTCTGTGCACCTCGTGTTCTGCCTGACTTGTTAGAAGGTGCTTGGCTAATCATTCTACTGTTTTCTTGACCTTGTACACAAGAATATTCATTTGTATAAAGGAAAATGACCGATAAATATTTATAAAATAATGAATTTGGACCACAGGCTTTCTTCACCTTGTACAGTAGACTGAAGAATCATGTCCTATAATTTTGGGGCTTTTTTTTTTCTCTCCAAAATGTGTGTTGTCTTTATTGCATCAAGTAGATTTAAAAAAAATGTTTTGTGCCTTTTGTTTTTTTTTTTTAAACCTGCCTCTGTGATAGTGAGGAATTCTGTTTCTGGTTAGTTTTGTCGACACTGTCGAATAGAAGCGGAGGCCGCTGTCAAGGGGGAGTGGAAGTGAGCCATGTCTCAGAATCCTGTGGCCTCACATCCCTCCTGGCTGCTCACGTCCTGCGTCCTGACGGCCATCTTGATGGGCCCATTTGTCGTAGCAGAGGCAGGGCTTGACTGTCAGGAGCTCTGTGTGTCGGTCACCCCCTTCCTGTACACTTTCCCAATGTAAAAGGTACTGCAGGCTTTTGGGAGCATAAGCACTTTCCTCTCAGTACTTGAGGAATAAAGGGCCTGACCCAGGCCATGCATTTGCATTTCAATGCTGCTGGATCCACCCACACTACAGACAGACACTGTCAGTCAGAAGTTTCTTTTCAGGTTATGGTATGAAAAAGCCCATTCAGGCTTTTCAGAAAATAACATCCCTGTATTTGAGAGGGTGTGGGATACAACATTAATAATACTTGGATAGAGGCTGCCGCCTGACCTTTCAATGATACTTATATCCTATCGCAGTTCACTGTTTGAAATTGTCATAATCACTGTCTTTGCTTCAAAAAATACTAATAGAGTTTATAGGTTTCAGAGCAACAGAGTAACTTTGAAGTAAAAATATAACCGTTCACTTGGCATTTCAGTGTTTATGATTGAAATACTTCCAATTCCAATTTCGAACAGGAGATGTTGTACATGGTTTATTAGCACTGCTAATAGGCCGTTTGCTCGCTCCTGAGGCGGTGGAAGAGAGGTGTGCATCTGAGGTTAACACACGCTAAATTATATTAAGGGAATATGTTGTAATCAGAAGGGGTAGGAAGGGACCTTGCTTCCTGAAACCAACGTCAATTCCATGAACTATGGAGAGTAAATAGGTCATTTGGAGGTGTTTAAGTCCAGGACTCCTTTGTCTCTTTAAAATGTAACTTGAAATCAACTTGTAACTCCTCACAGTGAGCCAACACCTAGGACAGAAACAGCTCACTGTGTCCTGGCTTGGTTGCAGCCAGATGTTGCCATGTTGATATGGTGAATGCCTTTAATATCTTGGCTGGTGAAGGACTGGGAACAACCCTAGAGAAGGTTAACCTGAGGTCTGCAGCTTTAACTCTGGGTCTCCAAATTAGCCAGAAACAGATAGAGAGATGGAATTGGTTGTGGAGATGCTTGTGTCCGGATGCTGTCTTCATGACTGACTTCTGGATTTGATCAAGCCCTCTTTAGGAACTCTGTGATGTCAGGCCAGAGTTTTCTTTGTCCAATGAAATGTCATTTTAAGCAGCATGCCCTGTCTTGAACACTCACTGTGGGTGAGTGATCTTATCGTAGTTTGCTGCTCTGTGACAGCCTTCCAGAAAGAATCTTAACCTAGCACAATGCACTGACGCCCTTTGCATTTAAAGCGACAGTCCTAAACAGTAAAGTGGTTAATCGCTGCTAAACTTAGATGCATGATGCTCTACGAATTTGAAAAACTAGTGTAAATTTTCCTTTTCCTTTCCTATGTAACCCAATGGCTTTTGTATATATTAGGTGTTTTGTTTGTTTTTGTTTCTAAATTGTCTTTGACAGTGAGACAAATGGCTGACATCACAACAGGCAGTAACCTCAGGGTATGTGGTAAATCATGGTGGTCTAACTTTTCCAGAGAGAGAGAGAGACAGTGATGTGTCTGTGATGGGCTGTGGGGATTGGACTTGCTAGCTGATTTATTTCCAGTGTTTTACAAACTAAGTGTAACTTACTTTCTAACCTGCATGTTGTCACATGCTTTGCTCGCTAGTTACTATCTACTGCCTTTTAAGCAGGGATATATTCTTTTTATAGATATCTGCTGAGCTCACGTTTAGGGTAGCAGAAGGGATTGTGACATTTAGTCCCCTCCCACAAGCAGCTTGAGCAAGGAGTTTTGTTCATTCCGTGAGGAAGGCCAGGTTCCCAGGACAGATTTTGGAGTAACTGACAGGGCTTGTCTCTAGGCAGATACCATTGGGCAGAGCAGAAAGGTTGTTCGGGGCTTTTAGATTCTTGTCTTGCCTTTCAGAAGATCATTCTTAGAGAGCTGGATGGAGTCAGGGAGTCCAGCTGCTTTTATGGTAGTTGGACCGTGGCCACTGAGAGTCTAAAATAGGACCAGTGAGTGCCCTTTCAGTAGCACTAAAATGGAAGTCAAAGATAGTGGTGAGGCCAGGGAATGACCAAGTACCGCGGATGTTTTCTATCATGCTAGCTAAGATCTTTTAAGCAGTTTCTTTGGGTAACAAAATAAGAGCTGGAGTGGGTTTCTTTGTAAACAGAAATAATCCTCCATGGATTCTCGATTGTGATATTCTTGGTAAGCATCCTTGACTGCAGCGCTCACCTGTAGAGATTTCTGTAACTCTATAGTAGTGAGCATCAGAGCTGCTCGCCCACTCTGCTGTCCCATGTTAACATTCAGATAGCCTTATCAGAGCAGCCATTCCAGAGACAAAGACTCAGTTATGCCCAATGGTTAGCTCATTTCAAAATGTCCCAAGGGAGCAGAATTCAGCATTGAACTCAGAATTTCAGTTTAAAAAAAAAATCCCGGGGCTGGGGATTTAGCTCAATGGTAGAGCACTCGCCTAGGAAGCGCAAGGCCCTGGGTTCGCTCCCCAGCTCCGAAAAAAAGAACAAAACAAACAAACAAACAAAAAAAAATCCCCCCTTTTTGGGCAGAATGGAAGACAGTAATGACCAAGGTACATGGGAAGCCACGTGCTCTTGCCCTTCTTGCCTCATGGAGCATTAAGTGGGTGACAGCCGAAGAAAATACAGTCCTGCTTTCTTGAGTGAGATTTTATGACCTATGCTTTGAACAGGCAGCAGGGTCTGTGTGGCTGAGAGTTTAATTTGGTGCCTTTATGGGTAGACTCTCTGTAGTCTTCTGAAGCAAGAGTAAAATTTCTTCCCAGATACTTAAAAACCGTCACTAGAGCAGGTGGGGTGTGTTTGCCGCAAAGAATGAGAAAGATACCAGAGAGGAAGAAAAAGAGGACATAAGATCCTTCCCCTTTCGAGTGCTTCAGTTGTAGTTGGCCTGTATAGGACTTGCCGTGTTAATTTAGCATTTATTTCCTCTGGTCCCATGTGCTCTGTGTTTACACGTTCACTGTGTACACCTGTTCTCCGTATGTATCTATGATATGGGATCTAATAGAGTTTGCCCTTGATTCTCAGCCAGGTGGCAACCCTCATTAACCTGTTGCTTTGTGTGGGCTCGGTGTGCCCATGGCCCACATCTAAAGCCACGTCCCCCCTGGAACCGTGATCCTTCCCCTCCAGGTTATCTCGGCCCTGAGAAAGCCCTCCAAGTATATCCAGTTCCACGTCCCTTTCACCAGGGAACTTGGAGCCAGAAAGACTGGTTTCGAGAATGCTGGCTATTATCTTTGGGGTTGAGGTTTCTGGGTCTCCCAGGCCCTCTTTCGGCTGGGAGGAGCTTTGGGAGCGGTGTGCTTGCGGACGCCATCTGGGAGATACTTGATCTTGCTGAAGCAGAGCTCTGAGCCTGCTTCACTTCACCGGAATGTTCCAAGTCTTGTGGTTGGATGTATAGTAGCATACTCTGGGTCGTTTGAGTGTGGGTTCTGCATTCTCTGTGTTACCGTTCCCCGTCATTAGTCCATATAATCAGGACCTGACTGTTGTCACCGGAGTCTAGAAACCTTGACCCTTGACCTTTCAACTGGATTTTATGTTTGTGTCTGCTGCTATGGACTCCAACTTTAAGGCAGTAGGTTTTAGTTTTCAATGGTTTAATTCTTTATTGATAAATATTTATTGTAATAAAAAAATAAATAATTTTTAAATCCTTTTAATTGTTTTCAAGTTGTCTCTTTTGGTCCTTGGTAGATGCAGAGGGGGAGGCACTGTAACAGAAAGCTGCTCAGTGCAGAGCCAGTCATGCATTAAAGCACAAGAGTATGGGTCTTGTTTGGTTTGGGGTTTTGTTTGTTTGTTTTTGTTTTTGTTTTTTTAGATAAGAGTTATTTAGCTGCATTGGTCCCGAGATGACCTTTGCTTTCTGATCTTGTTCTTCCTGCCCTTACTGGCCTTCCACCAGGCCTGGTTTAGGGTGTGCTGGGGATCCAGCTGAACCACGTTGCTTGCCCTACGAAGGGGGTTGTCGCTCTGGTGATTGCTGATTGGGTGTAAAAAGATCAGCTTGCTTCCGAAGACCATCCTGGTGTGACTTTCAGTACCAGACAGGGGATGGCAACACTTGATTGCTTGGGGAAAGTGTGGAAATAATAACCACACTTGGTTTTTCTAATCATTTTACCATCTTTATTAACTTTTTAAAGACAGGGTCTCATGTAGCCCAGGCTGGCCTCAAATACCTTGTAGCTGAAGATGACTGAACTTCAGAGCCTCTTGGCCTTACTTGCTGGGCACTAAGATCATAAGCATGTGTCACCACAGCCAGTGCGGGGACTCGAACCTAGAATTTCATGTTTGCCAGGCAGGCTCTCTACCAGCTGATCTACACCCCCCCCCCCACCCTCTAGTTTAAGTTAAAAAAACAAACCTTTCGGTTTTTGTCCAAACTCTGATATGGCTCCTCCGGCTCCTTGCCTCACACTTAAGTTTTAAAGATCCATTTATTGGGGGTTGGGGATTTAGCTCAGTGGTAGAGTGCTTGCCTAGGAAGCGCAAGGCCCTGGATTCGGTCCCCAGCTCTGGGAAAAAAAAAGAACCAAAAAAAAAAAAAGATCCATTTATTGACAGCAGAGTTGTGCCACTGCCCACCGGTTGGTGGCAGGACAATCTGTGGCCTTTGTTCTTTTTCTGCTATGGGAGTCCCATGGTTGGAACTCAGGTGGCCGGGCTTGGTGGCATGCAAGCACTTTTACCCCCTGAGCATCTTCTGGTCCACTCATACTTTTTTTTTTTTTCAAAGATACATTTATCTTATGTATGCGAGCACATACACGGTCTCTGTCTTCAGACACACCAGAAGAGGGCATCCGATCCCATTACAGATGGTTGTGAGCTACCATGTGGTTTGAACTCAGGACCTCTGGAAGAGCAGTCAGTGTTCATAACCACTGAGCCATCTATCTCTCCACCCCACCCCACCCCCTTCCTACTTTAAAGATATTAAGGAAGTTTAAAAAAAAAAACTATTAAAATTGGATAAAGATTCCCTTCTGGAAATCTAATTGGTAAGATTTACACAAATTACACATCTGCTATGTATGAGCGGGGAGGCCTAGGTCCAGCCTCAGTGGGAGAAGAAGCACCTAGCTTCGCAGAGACTCAAAGTACCAAGGTGGGAGGGACACCAAGGTGGGAGCCCCAACCTGCTCAGAGGAGAAGGGGAAGGGGGTTGGGGGAAGGATTATGGGAGGGGAGCAGTGAGCAGAAGTGAACAAGTAAAAAAATTTTTAAAAGATTTAAAAAAATTTACATAGATTGGGATATACAAATAAACCAAGAAGATTCTAAGGGTGTGATGGGTTTTCTGGCCTCCCCAAACTCCAATAAGGTAATTTAGTATGAGCATACAGATGTGGAATTATGACCAATGTGTACCTCCAACTTCCGTTTTAAAACAGCTGTCCCAAATATGGAGAAGAAAGGAATGAGATCTAAAAGTTGTCAATGGCCAAACAGCAAAAAAAAAAAAAAAAAAAAAAAAACAAAAAAACAAAAAAAAAAAACCTGGGAGTTAGGGTTCTCTAGAGCCATAGGAAGGACTCGGGGAGTGAATCTTGCTTTCCCTCCCTTCCTCCTCTCCCTGTCCCCCTCCCCCTCCCTTTCCCTCTCTCCCTCCTCTTTCCTTTCTCTATCTAAATATAGAGAGATATAGATAGATAAAGATATATATATGTATATGTATATATATATATGCACAAATACTGTGGGATGAATCGTGAATCTATTTTCTCTATATATACTATAAATAGAGATAGAGACATTTTTCTCCATATGTTTAAATATGTGTATAAACACATACATATATAGAATTTATTGGAGTGACTTACAGGCTGCAGTTCTACTAACAATGACTGGCTGTGAAGAAAAATCCGAGAATCTAGTTGTCACTCAGTCCCACAAGACTGGGCATCTCAGCTTGTTTTCTGTATAAGCTAGGATCCCGAAGTAGGCTCTAATGGATGTTCTAGCAAGGTGAGGGCAAGCAGGCAGAGAGTAAAACCTTCCTTCTTCCATGTCCTTATAAGGGCTTCCAGCAGAAACTGGTCCAGACTAAAGGTGTGTCTCAATACTTGGAACAAAAACTTGAGTCGTCCAGCCTTAAGATCTGGGTCACGGGTGTGCCCTCCATTTCTTGATCCCGAAAGTTTATTAAATCCACCCCTTGTCAATGTGACACAAATCCTATCTCATGTCCAAATGAAAGCAACCAGGTCATAATAATGCCTAACACAACTGTCCCTCATATAACTGCATACACATTGTAAATTTAGAGTTGGTGGCATCTCTCAGGGACATCCTTTTAGTGTCTCAAACTTAAATATGATAACCATTGACATTCTCTTAATTGATGTTAAAGAAATTGGGGAAAGGGGGTTGGGGATTTAGCTCAGTGGTAGAGCGCTTGCCTAGCAAGCGCAAGGCCCTGGGTTCAGTTCCCAGCTCCGGAAAAAAAAAAGAAATTGGGGAAAAAAACCCATCTGCTCAAAAGCATTTCTTGGCAAAATGCAAACAGAAGCACACATGTCAGTTACAATCTTTGTTTCTGCAACTGGTCACATGGCCTAGACGGTATTTATAACTTCCTTCCTCTACCACCCTTTCTGTATTTCCTCCACCCTCCGCAAACACCTCACAGGGTCTTGGCGCTCCCTGGAGAAGTGGCCCATGTCTTCATTCCTGGGCCTGCGTCCTTTGCCGTCCTGCCTGGATTGAGCTGTTGTAACTCCTCATGGACTTTAATCACAGGACGGTTTAGTACCAAGAGATAACGTGAAGGATTTCCTGTACCTCAGACGTAATCCTTCTAGCCTCCATTGTGAAAAGGCAATCCAACTTCCCAATGGCAACTCGGATCCCTCACCCCTCCAAACACTGTTATTTCTTTCTTAGCCCTGTTGGTTTAAGAGCATTAAAAGCCTAAAGTGACCAGGGGGAAGTCTGAGCCTCCAGTTCAATGGAAGGTTTGTTGTGGCTCTTGGCAGGAACACTCTATCCTCTGACACCAAAACTTCTAGGCCAGCAGAATTTAGGGTTGTGGGAAAAGGAAGCAAAAAATTCCCTAGAGGGTCCCTAGGAGTGATAGTGCAGCGTTCTCTACCCCTTGATTCCTGAATGTCTGGATCCTGGCTATGGGAGAAACCACACCATATTATCAGACACTGATTCAAAGCATATACTTGCCGGGGTCCAGCCTCAGCACAGGATCGGAGTTCTCAACTGGAAGCAGGGATATCTGGAAGGCACATAATAAATATACACAGACTACTTTTTGGGTACAAACTGACAGACAATTTCAAAGCTTAAAAGTTTCTCTCCCTCCCTCTCTCCTTTCTCTCCCTCTCCCTTTCCCTCCCCACCCCCATCTCCCCTCCTCACTCACAGCTCGAGGCCGCACACACTGCGTTCTCTTGCACACTCTGCTTTTTTTTATTGTGCTTTTCTTTTCTCGAACTCCCACACTCATGCATACCTCTGTTCATTACCCTTTCATAGTCACACACACTCTTCCACACACCTCACACACATCTCACACACACCACGTGCACTCTCCTTTCACTCACACACACACTCTTCATACGCACCTCACATTCTCTCTTCACTCACTCTGCACATGCTCTTCTCATGCTCGTTCACTCTCACATTTGTTCTCAGACTTGCTCTCTCATTCGCTCCCTCATTCACTCTCTAGCCTTTCTCTTGCCCCAGTCTTTTATTGATAATCCAAAGGCAGGTAGAAAAAAGACATTGTATAATCATTGCCAAATCAAATTCAAAAGAATAACCACATCCTACAAAGAATTAAGAATTACAATTGTGGGGCTGGGGATTTAGCTCAGTGGTAGAGCGCTTGCCTAGCAAGCGCAAGGCTCTGGGTTCGGTCCCCAGTTCCGAAAAAAAGAAAAAAAAAAAAAGAATTACAATTGTTTCCCCAAAGTTTCAAGCTTCCGCTATTCCCAGACCTGTGGCCAAAATAATAACAATTGCAAACTTATCATTAAACTTTCACTTTTAACTTATTATGCTTCAGAGCTCAGAGCTCCGAGGTCAGCTACTTACATTTGCCTGTGAAGCTCTAATGATAAATGACATGGGCAAAGCTGCCAGGCTGTGGCCAGAAAGAATCAAGTTAACCCTTAACTCAGTAGTTCTGCTAGCTTTCTGTTCCTTGCACACAATGACTCTCGTAAGAGTCTCCGTATTTTGACTTAGTTTTACTAGTATATAATTTTTTTTTTTTTGGTTCTTTTTTTTTCGGAGCTGGGGACCGAACCCAGGGCCTTGCGCTTCCTAGGTAAGCGCTCTACCACTGAGCTAAATCCCCAGCCCCTCTAGTATATAATTTTATGCATTCTATACTTCCTTATCCAGAAACCAGTCTCAAATGTTATGTAAAACTTATTTCCTAACTTCAATTCAATAACTGTTTCCTTTCTTAAGGTCCCAATGTTGGCTCTAATTAATTTTTTTTTCTTTTTTTCGGAGCTGGGGACTGAACCCAGGGCCTGCGCTTCCTAGGCAAGCGCTCTACCACTGAGCTAAATCCCCAACCCCTCTAATTAATTTTCTAAAAATTTCTTTAAAGTTTCTTTGAAAGTCAAGCATTAATCTGGAGCTACTATTGTGCAGTTATTACATTGTTTCCAAGATGAGAACACACGGCATGTACCTGGGCCATTAGGGCTGTGCTGGGCCGTGCCCTATGCCTCAGTTTCCAATTGTTTAAGAATCATAACATCAAGGAACATCTAGTTTCACAGAATTCACCAGAGCAGAAGGAGAAAGAAGAAGGAAAGTCAGATATAATAGAATAATTATGTACAACAAGGCCAACTGCACAAATGAAAGGCAGTCATGCACAAATGAAATCTATACAGCCGTTGTCCAGGGCTAAGGTTAGGAGAAATGAGAACAAACTTTTTACAAAGAGCTGCTGTGGGCTACTGAGATGTCTCCGTCCCGGCCTACTGCTGGCAGCCTCTTATTTCAGATGGCGGGTCCCCTGGAGGGATGTGTCTCCTGCTTCTCAGGGTCCCAGACACTACCTTCTTTACAAGGAGCTGCCACGGGCCTACTGCTGGCAGTCCCTGTCATCCTATGCTGTTCCCAGCATTTACTGCCTTCTGAAGACCCCTGCCCCAGCCCTCCAGGCAGTTGCCATCTGATTGGAGCGCTAATCGTGTCTTCAAAAGGCCATTCCCTCTTTCTATCAGAGCAGCTGCTTCAGGAACACGGTACAGCCAATGGGTTCCATGATCATGGGCCCACTGCCATACTTCTCTGGCTGTGAAATGAGTTCCTTGATCAGAAGCAGTACTGCGTGGAATACCATGTTGGTGGATAAGGCATTCTGTAAGTCCACCCAGGGTGGTTTTGGCAGACCATTATGTGCAGGAAAGGCAAATCCATAACTAGAATAAAGATATACTCCAGTAAGGGCAAAATATCCTTTCCACAGGGAAAGTGTCCAGTGTGGTCACCCTGCCACTCCGTTGCTGGCTGGTCACCCTGGGGAGTAGCGCGGTTGGTCTCTGCTATGGACAGATGTGGCATTCAGCAGCAGCCGTGGCCAGGTCAGCCTTGGCGAGCGGAAGTCCATGTTGTTGAGCTCATGCATGCTCCCCATCTCTGCCACTGTGACCCTTGTGCATGTGCCCATTGGGCAGTGACAGGAATGGCTGGGGAATGGCTGACCCTCCAGAGAACAGAACAGCCTATCTAATGGACTACCGAATGTCTGTCCGAAGTTGTCTTTTGATGAGCGTCTACATGGCGTACAAAGACCTTCACTTTCTATGCCCGTTCGGAGAGATCTCTCCACACACTTCTTCCCCAGATGTCTTTCTCACCAATTTTCCAATCATGATCTTCCCAAGGCCCTGACCATCCAGCCAATCTGTTGGGTACAGCCCAGGAGTCGGTGAATAATTGTACATCTGGCCAATTTTTTTCTTCCAAACAAACTGTAATCCATGCGTACTGCCTTAAGTTCTGCCCACCATGAAGATTCCCCTTTTAACAGTATCTTTCAGGGTTGTCCTGGAAAGGGGTTGTAAGGCTGCAACTGTCCACTTCTGGGTGGAGCCTGCATAACGTGTAGAGCCGTCACTAAACCAGCCCCTAGTCTCCTCTTCTTCAGTCAGCCATCATAGGGAACATCGCAACAGGCTATAGGCGCATGCTTGGCAGCAGATGGCATCGTAACAGGAGTAGAGACCATAGGCGTTTGGGCAACTTCTTCATGTAACTTGCTTGTGCCTTCAGGACCCGCTTGGGCCCGGTCACATATATACCACTTCCATTTGGACTCTTAAGAATTTCACTGAGGTAAAAGGCCTTTGAATTTTGGTTGGATTTATTTCCCCTCCTCTGATATGCTTATGTGTTACCAATGAATCAGCCCGGTGCCATCAATGTAGTGCACCAGTGTGAAACAACCAAGATCCCTTCTAGGTTTAGAGAGATGGCTCAGTGGTTAAGAGCACTGACTGCTCTTCCAGAGGTCCTGAGTTCAAATCCCAGCAACCACGTGGTGATTCACAACCACCTATAGTGGGAGCTGATGCCCTCTTCTGGTGGGTCTGAAGACAGCTTACAGTATACTCACACACATTTAATAAATAATTTTAAAAATCACTTCTAACTAAGTTATGACACAGGGCAGGAGAGCTAATATATCACTGAGGCAAAATTGTAAAGGTATATTGCTAGTTTTGCTAACCAAAAACAAATTGCTTCTGGTGGTCTTTATGGACAGGTACTGAGAAGAAGGAATTCGCTAGGTCAATAGCTGCGTACCAGGAGACGTGTGGAAACACCATGACTAGCCGGTACCGAAGGTCTGTATGAGTCATGGTCATGCTGTTATAAAATGCATCTTGTCTCTGCTGACCATTAGGAGTTATACCATTATGAACATTGTTTTGTCTACTCTGCCCATATAACTACAATCATCTTGCTTCTGGTGACTCCTTGCTGCTACTGGCCCCTACTACCTCAGTGCCCAATTAAACCCATTGCCTTTAATTCGTTCAATTGAGCAGCAGCATCTCCAGCCCTGAGGTCTAGCACACACGAAGGGGCAAAGACAACAAAGCTCTTCAAATGTGTGGAGCCCCTCTCACCATTTTGCATCTTACAGGATTAGGGAAGGGTGCGTTTTCTGGGCCTTCCCATTGTGAAGCATTAGGTTTTACACAGCTCACCCGCTCTTGCATTGCAGTTTCCCTGAGACATGAAACCCCCTCATCAGCACTAAGCCAAGGAATATCTAGCGGGTATGAGTCCCCAGGTTCAGTCTCCAGTGCTACAAAATAAAACTCTTGAGTGGTTTGATTTTGGGATAGTGTCTTGAAAATGTAGCCCAGGCTATAGTCTTCCTATCTCAGCCTCCCAGAGGGCTGATTATGAACCACCATGTCTGCACTTCTGGGTAAAGTGGTTGTTGTTGTTGTTGCTGTTACTGTGTAGGGCTTTACACTTCTTATTTTAATTCCTTTTGTTTAGAGATAGGCCTCATTCTGAAGCCCAGGATGACCTGGACCACATTCCTCAGTGCCAGGGTTACAGGAGAGGGGTTTTTGTTTTGTTTTGTGTGTCCTGCCCATAGTGCTTCCACGAACCGACCCACTTGCTGGTGTAGGCAAATTCTTTACCATTGGGCCATACCATAAGCCCACAGGCATGGTTTTAATTTTTTTTATCTTTATTAACTTCAGTATTTCTTATTTACATTTCGATTATTATCCCCTTCCCTGTTTCTGGGCCAACATCCCCCTAGCCCCTCCCCCTCCCCTTCTATATGTGCTTCCCCTCCCCATCCTCCCCCCATTACCGCCCTCCCCCTAACAGTCTAGTTCACTGGGGGTTCAGTCTTAGCAGGACCCAGGGCTTCCCCTTCCACTGGTGCTCTTACTAGGATATTCATTGCTACCTATGGGGTCAGAGTCCAGGGTCAGTCCATGTATAGTCTTAGGTAGTGGCTTAGTCCTGGAAGATCTGGTTGCTTGGCATTGTTGTTTATATGGGGTCTCGAGCCCCTTCAAGCTCTTCCAGTCCTTTCTCTGATTCCTTCAACGGGGGTCCCGATCTCAGTTCAGTGGATTGCTGCTGGCATTCGCCTATGTATTCATGGTTTTAATTTTTAATGAGAACACTTTTTACATGTATGTTTTTGTCTGCTCATGTGCCACTGCAGCATGACAGTCAGAGGACAACATGTCAGAACTGCCTCTTTTTCCACAGTGTGGGCCTAAAGGATTGAACTCTATTTGGCAAGAAACATTAACTGCCGAGCCATCTCTCTGGCCCCAGAACATTATTTTTGTTGACAAGGGGCACAGGGTACCTAAGGAATAATGTCTTCCCCCCAGCCACCCGCTGCAGACAGATGCTTTAAGAGAGCGGTGGTGTCCTGGGTTACTTCCTTCCGAACCATTCTCCTGCACCCTCCTGGCTACAGAAGATGAACGTACTTGGATTCACACTTCCAAAAAACGCAACGGGCTGAGGTGGTCTCCCACTGTGCTTGAGGAAAGGAAGACTGTTCCTAGCTTTAGTGCAATGCTTTTCATGTTGCAGGTACTCAGTTATTTTGGAGGAAAAGTGCCTTTTAGGAATGTTCATTCGGGAAGTGGATACTAAATTGGGCTTTCGGAAAGAGATGAGGTGCGGCTTGTTCTAGCTGCCTTCGTGGAGTCAGGTCAACCCTTCCAAACCAACTTCAGGCAAGGGGAATAAAGTCCACATCTGGGATTAAAATATACAATTCTTAGTGCGTTACCAAGAAGCTGGACCCGAGCGCCCTCGCGACAGCTAGCCAGCGATGGGTCAGGTGACTGCTTTCCCTTGGCAACGGCTTGTTCCTAGCAACCGGGCTGCTGGTCCAGGCGGAGCTGCCAGTGGGTCGCCGCCATGAATCCATCAGGAAGCATTGGGGTCCTAGAGCAGAATGGGGAAGAACACTTAGCTGCCCCAATTCTCGGGCCCTCGGTGAATTCCGATAACCCGCAGGAGCGAATCCAGGCCCGGCGCCTTCGCATCGCTGCCCGCCAGGAAGCCAGAAGGCGGTGAGCTCGGTGGCAGGATGGTGGGATGGGGAGTGCCGAGTGCCACGCTCAGTGTGTGTGTATTCCCTGGGTGTGAGCAGGAAAACGTTTCTTTTACAACATTCAGGCAGTGAGTTTTGGGACAGCTAGGGCTACACAGCAGGACCTTGTCCTAATATTTAAAAATAAAAATAAAAAGTTCTAGGTCAGCTTTAGTCCAGAGGCTATAGTTTGTGACCTGATGTAATGGACCGTGAACTGTCAAAGAGTCGGTTATCTCCAATCTACTGAGAATACCTTATAACAAAGGTCAGGACAATTACCACAGCCAGTGAGCATGTGTGGTTGTATGTTTCACGCAAAGGTGAACGCCTTGATCCATTTTGAAATTAAAAAAAAAAATTAAGCAGAACAAAGCCTGGTTTAGTGGTTTATGCCTTTAATCCCAGTACTCAAAAGGCAGAGGCAGGGCAGATCTCTTTGAGGTCAGGGCTAACCTGGACTACATAGGAAGGACTTGATGCCTCAAAATAAAAATAAAATAAGAGTAAAAGTTTTCATTTCAATTAGTGGCCACACTCACTGGGCCTAAGGCCACGATAGTCTAGCAAAGATGGGCAGCTGCTTGTTTGTGCTTGCAGAAACCAAAGACCGTTGTCTAGACTCCCTCCAGGTATTGCAAGTGCCAGACCTGAGTTAGGAGGGGGTGTTGTGGGGGCCACCACACTTGCATCCCCACCATACTCCCTAGGCCTTGGTGTCTTTATTAACTTAGGCGCAGCTTAAAAGACATCCATTTGGCTTCCACAAGATGAGAACTCTTGTTCATTGGTCACCAGACTTCATGGGACAGTTCTTCAACTTCTAAGCCATTCACTCCATTTTTAGTTTTGGGGGTCTGGGTGCCTCCATTCTGGTTGGGCAAGCCATGATCTGGTTAGCATGTCTAAGTATCGTGGTAACTCAGATCTGTTTTTAATCATCCTAACACTGTCTGGGTATCTCCTTCCCCAGCGTTTCCCTGATGGCCATCAGTCCCCTTGGGGAAGGGTTAGGAGCGTCATTACACTATGTATCTGCCATTCTGTTCCATGCTCTTCCTCCTGGGATCCCTGCCAGCTCTTTAGTTAGGAGATTCTGGGATGAGAACTGGGGATGGTTCAGGAACTGGGCAAGGTGGAAGCATCCTTGGTTTGCTTGTCTGTTGCTGCTGTCTTTGGCTGACAGGTGAACTGGACTCTTGTCTGTCCTTCTACTTGGCTCCAAATGATGCCACATTTATCCATCTCCAAAGTGGTCGGTGAATGTGGCCTTTAACAAGAAGACTGGGAATTGAGTTGATGTGCAGGAAGTTCATATTCTAATGAGGGAGAGAAGACAAATTAAAGTATAGGTTAAGTAAGTGTCATTATGACTATGAGCTATGACAAGGACAGCAAAGGGAAATTAGGTGAGGGACCTGAAGCCAGCTTGAGAAGGAACCAGCTGCTGCTGTTCCCCCTCCTTCTCCTCCTCCTCCCCCTCCTCCTCCCCCCCCTCCTTCTCCTCCTCCTCCCCCTCCTCCTCCTCCCCCTCCTCCTCCTCCCCCTCCTTCTTTTGTAAGAATGGGGGAGGGTTCATTAATCCTTCTTGACCACCGCCTTCCTCATGGCTGCCAGCAGGTGACTCAGCTTTCTCTCAGCGCGGATGTGCATGCCTACCCTCTTCTTTTTTTTTTTTTTTTTTTTTTTTTTTTTGTTTTCTTCTTCTTTTTTTTCGGAGCTGGGGACCCAGGGCCTTGCGCTTGCTAGGCAAGCGCTCTACCACTGAGCTAAATCCCCAACCCCGCCTACCCTCTTCTTGATGAACTTGAGTGCGCGCTTGCCCTTGGACACTTTGAACAACTCCATGGCGCGCCACTCGTAGGGCGCAAAGCCGCACACCTCCCGGATCATGTCCCTCATGAACTTGGTGTGCAAGGTGAGGCGCCTGCAGCATCGTTTGTGTCTTGGCTTGCTGATATTCTTCCATCACCTGTAGCCCTTGTTGAGGCCCACGGTCATGGGGTAGCGCAGGGCCATGGCTGCTGCTCTCCAATGGCGGCCCGGACAGGAAGCAGGAACCAGCTTCAAAAGGAGGCACTGAGCTAGGTTATAGTGAGACATTTATTGTCAGGCGTGATGGCACACACCTTTAATCCCAGCACTTGGGAGGCAGAGGCAGGAGGATCTCTGAGTTGGAGGCCAGTCTGGACTACAAGAGAGAGTTCCAGGACAGCCAGGGCTACACAGAGAAACTCGGTCTTGTAGGGGTGTGGGGGTTGGGATCGGGGGACATTTATTGGGTGTGATAAAGTCTATGATAATGTCTGATCAAAATTAAGGCCACAGGGGTTGGGGATTTAGCTCAGTGGTAGAGCAAGGCCCTGGGTTTGGTCCTCAGCTCAGGGGAAAAAAAAAGAAAAAAGAAAAAAAATTAAGGCCACTTTCTTGATGGGTAGGGGGTCGCTTTCATGTTCAAATTACTCAGCTCACTGGGGCTGGAGGAGGTGTGGCTGAGGAGACCTGGGTGGGGAGAAGACAGTTACTCTGGTTCTGGTGAGGCTCGGGATTGGCCTGAACTCTGTGGCAATGATCTAGAGAGAAGCAGATGAACTCAGGATAAAATTTGAAGTTGAATCTGATAGATACTTCTGATTGGCTTTTTTGAGCAGAAGACAGTGTGACCTCTGTGTGTGTGTGTGTGGGGGGGTCATGGTTTGAGTGCACATGCGCGCGCGCACACACGCAAATGAATAATAGGTAAATATTTTTTAAAAAGATAGGAGTCATTAGATATGGTGGCATTTTCCTATAGCCCTAGCTCTTGGGAGGCAGAAGAAGGCAGGCATCTCTGAGTTTGAGGCCGGCTGGTCAAAATAAGGAGTTTGAGGCCAGCCAGGGCAGCATAATGAAACCTTGTCTCAAAAACAAGACAAAAAAAAACATGAAAGAGGCCTGGAGAAGTGGCTTAGCGGTTAAGAGCAGTGACCGGTCTTTCAGAGGAACTGGGTTTGGTTTTTTTTTTTTTTTTTGGTTCTTTTTTTTCGGAACTGGGGACCGAACCCAGGGCCTTGCGCTTCCTAGGTAAGCGCTCTACCACTGAGCTAAATCCCCAGCCCCCTGGGTTTGGTTTTTAATACCCCCTAGAAGTTCACAACTGTCTCTAACTCCAGTTCCAGGGGATCCAATGCTCTCTTCTAGCTTCTGTGGACACTAAGCAGGCACATGGTACACAGACATACATGTAGACAAAACACCTGTAATAATAATAATAATAATAATAATAATAATAAACTGTTCAGCACAATGGAGGAAATGGGCCTACTCCAGGTAAAGGGAGGTGTGTGTCTCAGTGATCTTTCATGTGCCAATTCCCAGCACAAGAGGAAGGAGGGGAATGGAAGGGAGAGCGGAGAAAGGGGGAAAAAAAGAAGAAAAAGGAGGGAAGGAGGAAGGGAGGGAGGAAGGGAGGGAGGAAAGGGAGGGAAGTGTAGAGGGATTTTTAATCTAGCAATGTGGCTGTTCTGGCAAGGGAGCATATCCAAAGACCTAGGTCTGTGTGATGCAGCTAGGGTCCAGACATGCGGCACACTTATCCCTCTGGCTGGAATACAGACACAACCTTAGTACACATCTTTAAGGTAAACTTAGTTTTGTAGAAGGAAACAGCCATGTTTGAAAGTGATGTCTAATCGAAGGGCAGACAAAGTGGTGAATCAGAGAAAGATTTGACAGGATGAGTCAGAGGTAGGATACGCCCAACTCTCAAAATAATGGCACAGGAAAGAGAAACTATTCAAAAGCAGTGCAAGAAAAGAGAGAGTCAGTCAGGTGGGAGTCAGCACAGTGAGTGCAGCGCAGCGCAGTGGAGTTGAGTTTGGTGTGAGTTCACGCAGTTCAGTACAGGGCAGCAGAGGCAGCTGAAGCCAGAGACTAAGTCAAACAAAAGATTAGAATGAATCGCCAGAGTTAGTTTGAGGCCAGGCAGAGCAATTCAGTGAGAAGCTGAGAGAAGCCAGATAGAATCAATCAGCTTGGAGAGGCGTTTGGCTGAGTTAAACCAGCCAGCCAGAGCTCAGAGAGAGCTAGAGAGGGTGAGCTTACTCAGCAGCAAGCCTCTGGGATGACAATCACATCAGGCGAGTACAAGTCACCTTTCCACGGGAGAAGAAAGGGTCCATTTCAAAGCACGTCACTGCGAAAGTTCAGAATACCAAGAACAGAGGAGTGCCCACAAACTTTCTGAGTGAAGAAAATGAGCCAGTACCACAAATACTTAGGAAGCTGAAGCAGATGGGTCAAGAGTTCCAGGCCATCCTGAGCTACATAAAGAGACCCAGTCACAAGAAAACCAAGAATAATAAAACAGGCTAACAGAGTTCTACCCTGTCCAGCTTCTGTGTGGAGGTTCGAATGCAGGTCCTCCTGTTTGTTTTCCCAGCCCCTAGTGGGTAGTTTTTGTCTTTTGGGTTTTTTTTTGTTTTTGTTTTTGTTTTTTTGTTTGTTTTTTGTTTTTTGTTTTTGTTTTTTGTTGTTTTAGATTTCTTTATTTTATCTTATGTGTATGCTGACTTTGCCTGAATGAACGAATGTGCACCACACACATGCCTTGTGCCCCAGGAGATCAGAAGAGGGAATCAAATCCCTGGAACCAGGGTTGTGAACAGTTGGATGGCATATGGGTGCTGAGACCTGAACCCAGATCCTCTGCAAGAACAAGTGTTGTCAGCTTCTGAGCCATCTCTCCAGCCCTGAGTGTGTGCTTTAAACTCATAGCTCATGTTAGTCTGGTCACCCCTCATTTCAAAGGCCTATTAGACACGTGTGGTCCAAGGTCGCCATATTGGCCAGCACAGTGCCCAGGTTGGGAAATTAAAGCAGCAAAGGGATTGAAACAGAAACTTGGTGAGAATTTGTAGCAGATCTGGACCGAAATCACTTTCCTTCCGGAACCCCCAATCTCTGGCCCACGGAATAGCTGGGAGTATTTGGACAGACTTGGTTATTAATTAAGGGACTGACAGCCAAGGTAGGAAGTTTGAGGTGGGGATGAGAGTACAGCTACCGTAGCCTGGCAGTGTCTTAGTAGAAGGAGACAACAGTGTTCTTTCCGGAGGAGCGAAGGGTAAGTTCAGATAGGAAATTGAGTGAGCAGACACTGCTGAGAGGGGTTTTGGGAGTCCAGAGGGATTGTCTGCTTTCTTATCTCCAAAACTGGGCTTCGGTGGATTTGAGCCCAGTGGACGGAGCTCAGCCAGTGAAGGGTTATTTCCTGATGGAATGTTGGAATCCTGGTAGCTTCTTACTTAAAAGCTGCTTAGGAGTCCATCTGACCACTTAGGAGTGAGGAGGGCCTCTTAGGGGCTAGCAGCGTGGGTGTGGCAAACTCACTGGCAGCCTGGCACTCTCTGTGTAACCCACACTGCCTTTGCACTTACAGCTCTTTGTCTTACTTTCTCATCAAAATAGGAACTATTCTTACTGCAGCTTTAGGGCTCAGACCCATCGCTGGGAGCCCCAACATGCTAGGCTCTGGTCACCAGGCCCAGTATGCCAGTTAAAGAGAGAGCAGTTAGCGGTAAGAGGCAGAGAGAAGGGGTTAAAACCAGTATGACTGCACTAGGAAGTCCAGAGACCCCAAGTTTATTATCTCAGCTTTGGCTCTGAAGACTGTAAACCCCATTAGAGGCTGCCACGCGTTTTACTGTTTGCGGACATAGAGACTGAGTGTGAACAAATGCTTGCACAGGCAAAAGTTGTTGGTCTGTTAGTTTCTGTCATAGTTGACACAGGGTCACACTCTGTAGCCCAGGCTGTCCTGGAACTCACGGTAATCCCGATTCAGCCTCCCAAGTGCTGGGGCGACGAAGCTAGGCTGAGGCAGGAGTTTTAATCAGAAGGAAAGTTATGGAGGAGGCAGGCCCGGCACTACTTGGGTGGGCTCAGTTTGCTGCCAGTAGGAAAGGCTGGGTAGTAGAAGGTTCTGGCGAGTCAGCGACAAGGATAGCTTTAAATTCCCTTTTCCCAGTTTAAGGGAATTTCCCTGTGTGACACACCACTTGACGGCCAGCTCGTCCTTGGACACATCCTGGCATTATCTGTTACCATTAGGTCCTCTTCTGAGGATGAGCGGATAAGGGATGGAGCTGCCACACACTTCTAAGAAAGAAGCAGAGAGGCTGGCTAGCTAACCGCCCCAGTGGGCCAAGGGCATGAATGGAGGCCTCTGCCTCCTGTCCCCAGCCGGGGCCTACTGCCATTTTCTTGGAAGAAGTCCATATGGCTTGAGCGAAGCCCTCTGCTTCCTAGGAGATAGATAACCCTGCTCTGAGGCTATGCCCGCTGTGGATGCTGGTCCTCTCTGCTGCCTGGCGTTGGCTCCTTGTTTTAAGGATGCTTATCCACGAGGCTTCTTCCCAAAAACCAGGGTCACTGCAGGCTTGGGTGACCTTTGAAGGTCTGCAACAGAACATTGTAAACATGGACAACAATCTGCAGGATTCAGGACTCTCCCTTAAGTGCCGAGCCATCCTCCAGGTCCTAAGTGCCTGTTTATTGCCATTTGTAAATGCTATGCAGTGACAAAGTAAAACAAACTAAGAAATCCTCAGAAACGGAATCCCTTTTCTTCCTTTTTAAAAAAGACTTATTTATTTCGTGCATGTGAGTACACTGTCGCTGTCTTCAGACATACCAGAAAAGGGCATCAGATCCCATTACAGATGGTTGTGAGCCACCATGTGGTTGCTGGGATTTGAACTCAGGACCTCTGGAAGAGCAGTCAGTGCTCTTAACCGCTGAGCCATCTCCCCAGCCCTGAATCCCTTTTCTTAGGCTATTCCTTTTGTGTTTGTTGCATTGTCAGCTGTGGCAGGCACAGCCCCACTCTGGCTCAGAGGCCGCCCAGAACAGTCTCCTTTTTTTCTTCCAAGGACCCCAACTCAGATAAAACCAAAGTCAGGAGAGAATTACAGAAGGAGCTGGTGTGAGTTGGAATTGGTATTTCAAAAGATCTGAGGGCTGGCGGGATGGCTCATCGGGTAAAGACACTTTTGATCGTGACCTCTGTCCCCGGTACCCAGGAAGTAGGAGAGGCATGACTCCTCCAAGCTGAGACTTCACATGCACACCGTATGTAGCATGTCTTCCTGTCAGTGGAGGAACAAAAAGTAATGTAATTATTTTGTCAGTGTTTTGGCTTCGTACGTGTATATACCCCTTGTGCATATCTGGAACCAGATTGGTTAGGTGTCGTGAGCTGTCATGCGGGTGCTGGGAATCTAACCCAGGTCCTCTGGAAGAGCAACGGGCACTCCTGACTACCGAGCTGCCTCTCCAGCTCTACAATGTAGTTTTAGAAAAGACGTATTATTTTAGAAGATTTTTAAGGGTTGGAAAGATGGCTCAATGGTTAAGAGCTTAAGGCCAGTCAGTCAGACTGGGCTCCACAGTGAGGCCCTGTTGCAAAAAGGAAGAAAACTTCACCTCCTTAAGATTGGGCTGCCGGGCATTTTCTTAGTGACTGATGGGGGAGGGTCCAGCCCATTGTGGGTGGTTCCACCCCTGGGCTGGTAGTTCTGTAAGAAAGCAGGCTGAGTAGGCCATGGAGCAAACAAGTGAGCAGCACCCCTCCAAGGCCTCTGAATAGCTCCTGCCTCCAGGTCTTGCCCTGGTTGAATCCCTGTCCTGACTTCCTTTGCCAATGAAGACTTAGAAGCTTAAACTGATTAAACCCTTTCTCCCCCTAGTTTGCTTTTTGGACATAGTGTTTCCTCACAGCAGTAGAAACCCTAAGACGTGATGCACCTGGATTCCCTGGGGTCTATGCTGAGGCGTCTGGAAGCTACCGGCCTGGCTGCCCATTGGGAAGGTCAATTGACAGACAGTGATGGTCCATCTGTTCTGACCCGAGGGTTTTGTGCTTTCATAGCTGGCAGCTCTCAAGCTGTAGCTTTTCCAGTTGATCATTATCGCAGCCCCAGTCAGTGAGGCAGGGCCTGCCAAAGATAAGGAAGTCCATGCTGCCCTGGGCTGGTTTTAGTGTCTGTGAAAGCCCATTTACCAAGCACACATGCTCCCTTCTAGAATCCAATATGAAGCCCAAGGGCAGGATTCAGAGGAAAGTAAGGCCGGAAATGTGGCAGATGGCATCAGCCGGTGTCCACACCTGGTTCCTTTTCCTGCTCCTGCAAAAAAGGAGAGAATTTACGTCAGCTCATAATTCTCAGCAGGGTGGGAGGTGAAGGGCCTTGTACAGAGGATCCCAGCCAGGAAATGTCTTCCACAGCGGGTGCTGGGTCTTCCCATCTCAGCCACACACACAGTCCAGATCCCTGTTCCAGGTAATTTTGCATTCTGTCAAACTGACGGCTCCAACCATCAGGGGACTTGATAGCTCCCAGTCCTTTTCACCTGACTAGATTTACTCAAAGATGGCTTTGTATTCTGAGGTTCTCCATTCTCCTTTATTTGCTTCTAGTGTGGGTTTTTGTTGTTGTTTGGTTCGTTGGTTTGGTTTTTGGTTTTTTGAGATTAGGTTTCTCTCTGTAATAGCCCTGGCTGTCCTGGAACTGGCTTTGTAGACCAGGCTGGCCTGGAACTCATAGAGATCCACCTGCCTCTGCCTCCCTGGTGTTGGGGTTAAAGGCGTTGTCTAAACACAGAGTACGGCCCTCATGACCGCATTGTTTCTGCCACAGGGAAGCTCTGGGAGAGTATTTGGATGGCAAGAAGGAGAGTGAGGAGGAGCAAAGCAAGAGCTACAAACAGAAAGAAGAGAGCCGACTGGTATGAGCCGACTGGTGGCCGCGGAGTCTCTTAGCCTGGTCTTCATAGTCAGGCAGGCAGGAAGTACACCTGTGTTTCGTTCTCTAAGTGGGGCTGAACTGGAGTCTATCTTGTTTTGGGGTTCCCTAGGAGTGAGCTTTCAGACTGTGGGCTCCTGCCAGAAAAGGCAGCGCATAAATATGGGGACCCAAGAGACAGGGGCAGGAGTGCTCAGCCTCAAGACTGGCCTAGGATACAGTATGAGTTGGCCCCAAAAACAAACAAATGAGAAATTGGGTGGGGGTGACTCAGCGGCCAAAGTGCTTGTGTCAGAAGCACAGGTACTGGAGTTCCGATCCCCAAACCCATGTAAATGCAAGGTGGGCAGGGTGGCAGAGATGGGGAGTCCAAGGCAAGCTGGCTTAGAATCCACTGTGTAAGGCTGGTCGATGGTACACACCTTTAGTCCTAGTACTGGGGAGGCAGAGGCAGGCAGATCTCTGTGAGTTCAAGGCCAGCCTGGTCTACAAAGGGAGTTCAGGATAGCCAGAGCTACACAGAGTAATCCTGTCCAAAACAAAACACTGTGAAGACTAGGCTGGCCTTAAAACCATAGATCCACTTGCCCCTGCCTCTGCCACCTGAGTTCTACTATTAAAGACATAAACTACCATGCCCAGCCTTAATTTTTTTATAATTACATTTTATTTATTTTGTGTGCCCCGGGTTGTGCATGCCACATTGCATGTGGCTGTCAGAGGACAATTAGTGGCAGTTGATTCCTACAGTGTAAGCTCCCGGGGTTGAACTAAAGTCTTCAGGCTTGGCAGCAAAGGACACTTACACAGTGAGCCATCGCACAGCCCAGAATGTTCTAGCTTCACAGATTGCCATCTCTTTGTTTTCCAGAAACTGACTAAACTCCTGCTCTGTGGGACTGAGTTGGTGACAAATATTCAGGTGGCTGCAGACATAAGAGAGATCCACAGGAGGGTTGAGGAAGAGGAGACAAAGCGGCAGCGGTAAGGGATTGGCTACATTCGTGTGCTGATGTGGCCACCCTTCAGCTCTCCAAGTCCCTGGAACGAAAATTTTCCACCCTGAACGAAAAATTGTCTCATGGAATCCTCTTTCTGTTCCTTATGAATCCATAGTCCTCCTTTTCCAGTCTCCTCTCTCCCTCTCTCCTCCTCTCCCTCCTCTCCCTCCCTCTTCTCCCTCCTCTCCTTCTCTCCCTCTCCCCCTTCCTCTATCCTCTCCCTCCCTCCCTCCTCTCCTCTCCTTCTCTCCCTCCTTTCCCTTCTCTCCCTCCCTCCCTCCTCTCCTTCCTCCCCTCCCTCCCCTCCCTCAAGTGTCCCAAGCTGTGTGGGTGTGAATGGACAGCCAGTCCCTTGCCTCTGATAACTTGGAACACTTAACTGTGGTCTGTTGTAAAAATGAGATCAATGTCAGGATTGTAGGAAGTCACAGGAGGAGGCTTTTGGCTTTTCTGTAGAAGTTGGGAAAAACTCAGCAGGAATTTTGGGTTGCACTGTGAAGGCCAAGTAAGGTTTAGGCTGTTGCGAAGGCATTTAGGCAGAGGTGTGCAATCTCCGGAACATGCCTGGGAGTGACAGGTGTGGCTTAGATGCTGCTGACAACCCTGGGAATGACTCTTGCAGGTGAATCCTGTTGAGTAGGAGTTGCTGGCAGAATGTGGGATGACTGGGGTGGGGGCGGGGAAGTCAATGCTTGCTTCTGTCAGCAAACTTTTCTATGGCTCTAAAGCTGCAGCAGAATTGATGGAAACCTGAGCTTGGAGCGCCCCCTAGTGTTTAATCCGCAGAGGCCACTCCAGCCTCAGATAAGTCAAAGATAAACCAAATATTTAGTGATAAAGTGACACTTTGTGAGGAAAAACACTGGGTTTTTCTTCCTTTTATCTGAGCTTCTCTGGTCTTGGTAAACGCACTGGGAAACAGTGTGGCTTGTTTTCTGCTCTCTGGCATACAGGACTGTTACCTGGAATCATGCAATAAGATGATGTCACTGTAGCTGAGATTTAGAGGCGTTGTTTAAAGGCCTAGTGAAGATTTGGAGGTGAAGTGGGAGGCCCAAATCAACCAAGAAACCAATTAAATGACCAGACCAACAGATAGCTCAGGGTTAGGCACATATATAGCAGCATATCTTAAAAAAGAAAAGAAAGAAAGGAAAGGATCATTGTAATAGGTCCTGTGTGCTCTTGGGTGGATAGCGGAGGGACAGGACGTGATCATATTCATGTTGTGGCTCCTGCTTTAAAGAAGTTTGTAGCCAGGCGGTGGTGGAGCATCCCTTTAATCCCAGCACTCAGGTGGCAGAGGCAGGAGGATCTCTGTGAGTTCGAGTCCAGCCTGGTCTACACAGTGAGTTCCAGGACAGCCAGGGCTACACAGAGAAGTCCTGTCTCCAAAACCAAAACAAAACACAAAGAAGTTGTGGTCTTGTTTGGTGACAGTTGTATAGAGTAAGCAGTGTTCGCTGGTGTGGTCCTAGCCACCATTTTCAGAAGAGCTCCCTTCTCAGCTCTGATGCCTTCTTCTCTGCCGTATCCTCAGCGTACCCCACATGGGGCCTCTTTGGAAT
The DNA here is from genome assembly GCF_021556685.1 of Rattus norvegicus. Classification (NCBI taxonomy): domain Eukaryota; kingdom Metazoa; phylum Chordata; class Mammalia; order Rodentia; family Muridae; genus Rattus; species Rattus norvegicus. Next base: position 32,288,329 of record NC_141539.1, on the reverse strand, counting down.
TTCTAAAAAGGCATTCCTGATTTCCTCCTCTTACATCCCATTAGTCTAGCTGGGCAGGAATGGTCCGACGCCTGAGGCTCCACTGTTAATAAAACATACATAAGAATTTATGAGCTGGGTGTGGTAGCCTGTGCTTGTACTCATCTCAGCACTTGGAAAGTCGAGGTAGGAGAGTAGCCTCAGTTGTGAAGCCACTCGGGTGCCTATGGAGTTCCAGGCCAGCCTGGAACTAAAGCTGAGACTCGAAACAAACAATTTAGGTGCCACTTGTGATGAGGCTGCTAGGTACTGAGACTCCCCGCCCCCCCCCCCCCAAACACACACAGTTTGTCATTTTATTAATCCTAGCAACAGGTGTACAAAGGTCATGCTTCGTCTCTCCGTTGTACAGAGGAGCAAAGTGAAGCTCGCAGGGGCCATGGGCCTTGAGTCTGACCGCAGTAAGGCCAGGATTTGAATCTGAGCTGTCTGTGATAACCGCGGTGTGTCACCCTCCCGCCCGGCCCAGCTGGCTTGGCGTGGCCTCCTGGCCTGTGCTCTTTAGATGGAGGTTGGAGTTTATGAAGAAGAGGCTTTGTGTGAGTCGGGGTCGGCTTAGCTAAGGAAGGGCTTCTTTTGGCTCACAGTTTGGGGTTACTGTCCACGGTGGCACGGAAGCCATGTCAGCAGGAGCTCGAGGTGGCTGCTCACACCGCATCTGATGCCAAAAGAGGAAAAGAGAGAGAGAGAGAGAGAGAGAGAGAGAGAGAGAGAGAGAGAGAGACCGAGAGAGAGAGACCCTGACTCATTCAGCCCAGGCTTTCTCACCTCAGGTGCCCTAATCGTGACTTGCCCTCACGGCACACCCAAAGGCTTGCTTCTGTTGTGACCCTAGACCCTATCAAGCTGATGAACAACGTTGGCCATCACAGACGTCAGCGTAGATTTGTACAGGGCATTAAGAGCTGGGGGTTGGGAGCCGGATGTGGAAGGATGGTAGCCTGTGCTCTGCTGTGTCGGCTTGCTGTTGGTCTTCCTCGGAAAGCACATCACTTGGGGTGAAGCACTGGGACCCATGTGATAGAAGCTGAGAACTAACTTCTTTTTTTACATTTTTTTTTCTTTTTTTTCGGAGCTGGGAACCGAACCCAGGGCCTTGCGCTTGCTAGGCAAGCGCTCTACCACTGAGCTAAATCCCCAACCCCTTTTTTAAACTTTTTTTTTTTTCTTTGAGAACTAACTTCTTCAAGTTGTCCTCTACACACATGTGCCTGCACATGTATGTGCATGGACACACACACACACACACACACATACACACACTAAATAAATAAATAAATAAATAAATAAATAAATAAATAAATAACAGGCAATACAAAGTTATGCTAAAAATAGTTTCCCCAGAGTTTGGTTTTGCTCTGGGTGAGTGTCTGAGGGAAGGGCCTGAACCTTGGAGCCTGTACCATGCTCTTGGGAGAAGCCGTCTCGGGAAGGCAGGACCCAGAGCACCCAGCATGCTTCTACTTGCAGACTGGAAAAGTTGGAGAATGAAGTTAAGACCAGCCAGGACAAATTTGATGAAATCACGTCGAAGTGGGAAGAGGGCAGACAGAAGCGGATTCCGCAGGAACTGTGGGAGATGCTCAACAACCAGCAGGTGCACTGTGCTGGGCTCGTAGAAGACAAGAACAAGCTGATCAGCGAGCTGCAGCAGGCAAGGGGCCAGCCTCCGTCCTGGCCGAGGGGGGTGTGGCATGGCGGTCCTGGGCTTTTCCTGCCTTCCTTTATCACCTAGCACGTGACAAGACTCAAGCCAGGAATGGAGATATACACCTGTAATCCCAGCACTTGGGAGACTGATGCAGGAGGATAGCAAGTTCAAGGCCAGGTGGGCTGGGGCGTTGACCTTTTTTATGCCAAGTTGAAGCTCTTTGCGGACATGTACACCAGCTCTCTCAGGCAGATGGCTCCCAGTGCTGCCGACTCATTCTGAGAGATTCCCTGTGCACCGTTGGCTGAGTCTCTAACCTCTCAGAAGGTTGGGTCTGGCACAGTCCCACTTGTCTGGTTTTCATTTTGTTCCCACGGCAAGTCTTCTCTCCCAAGGCACTTCCTGTTTTCTTCCGGCATTTGCTATTTTAGGCTTTGCTTTTAAGTTTTTATTCCATCTGAGTTAATTTTTTATGACAAAAGGAGAGAGCGCTGTTTTATATTGTACAGTGTGAACTGTCCAGCTAGTTCAATAATGCTGTTTCTTCTTTTTCATTTTCAGTTTCTGGGCACAGACTCATAAGGACCAGGTTGGCCTTGAACTGTACTTGTAATGGAGGATGGTCTTGAGTTTCTAACCCTCCTGCCTCGGCCTCCTAAGCACTGACATCGCAGGCGTGTGTCACTATACTTGGTTTACGCGATGCCACAGATCGAGCCTAGGGCCACCTGCATGGCGAGTGAGCGCTCTGCTGACCGCTGGCTCCCATAGCATTGAGGGGACTTTCACCACAGTGTAGGCTTGTTGAAGACTATTGGCTGAGACTAGGGTTGTAACTCAGTGGTAAAGTGCTTGCCTAGCATGCCAAGGCGCTTCCATGCACAGCCTCCCTCTGCCAAGCGCTGGGATTTAAAAGTATATACCACCACACCTGGATTTTTCTTTGTAACTAAGTCTTGCTATATAGGCCAGGCTGGCCTTGAGCTCACTATGAACCCTAGAGGGGCCTCGAACTCACTTAATAACCAAGGCTGACACTCACATTCACAAGCTCCCCATCTCTAGATCCGTGCCGTTATGCCTGGCCTAATACCTAGTGTTTACAGCTTTGGACGAGAGGTGACGGTTGTGTGTGCTTGGGGCTTCTTGCTTCTGTCTCTGTCTCTGACAATTCTGCCTGTTCTCTTCTCAAGGAGTTAAAAATAAAGGATGACCAGTATGTGAAGGACTTGAAGAAACAGTCAGAAGACATCACCGTGCTTCTGGAGAGGATGGAGGAGCAAGTGAAGAGCGTGATGAAGAACTTCCGTCAAGAGCTCAATTACATCGAGGTGAGGGCTCTTGGGGACACCTCTGATTTCTGTCTCTGATTTTAGGGTTTGTTTGCTCATTCATTCATTTATTAAACAGTAGCCCAGTGTCTACTGTATGCAGGGCACTGTCCCAGGGGCAGCAGAGACGGCCATGAACAAAATAGAGCCTGCAGTCTCATGGGAGACGACTAGAACGAAACACAGAAACTCCTAGGTATCGAGTTCGGCTGGTGCTGGTATTGTGAAAGCGCAGTCTCTGGGAGAAAACATTAAGGGGAAAGGCCTCGCTGTGGCTGATGGGTTGAGAGGACTCAGCCCGCCATGATGGAGAGGGCGTGGGGCTAAGCAGTTCACACTGTGAAGATGAGAAGCAGAGAGGAGTGTGCCTAGTTAAAGGGGGTCCCTCTCCCCCTTATCCCACCAGACCCCAGCTTGTTCTAGTCAGGGTCCTAATCTAATGTGCTGCCCACACTCAGGACGGCTCTTTCCCTGTCTCAGACTGTCCAGGAGCCATGCCCAAAGCCATCTCTCTGGAGCCTCTCTGTTCAACCGGGTTGCCAGTATAGAGCCACAGGGGATAAGTGAGGGGTGTTAGCGTTCCAGACCCATAGTCAAATGGAGCGGTTTGTCGCTGGCACATGGCCCACTGTGATGTGAGGGGACAGGGACAGGAAGTGACAGCTAGGGATCAAGGATGAGTGCCTTGAATTTGAATGACACCTTCAAAATTAAGATTGGGTTCTAGGGCTTCCAAACATGGAAGAGATATAAGAGGGCTGGACCTTCTCCTGATCGTCATGTCACCTGGGCAATGGGAGTCACCTCTGCAGTGGGAGGCCTTCTCAATCGCATGTTGTCTTTGTTTCGTGGGGCCCAGCCACGGCAATGCTGGTCAACGTTGAGGTACTTGCCAAGGCTTGCCCTGAGGCTGCCAGCTAAGGATGATTTCTGTCACCAGTACCAGGCCTCTGATAGACTAAGCCAGTGGCTCTCCACCCTTTCATAGCAGTCAAATATTAGATATCCCGTATATCAGATATTTATATCATGATCCACAACAGTAGCAAAACAGCAGTTGTGAAGCAGCAATAAAATAATGTTATGTTTGGGGGTCACCACAACATGAGAAATTGAAGGCTCGCAGCATTAGGAAGGTGGAGAGCGACTGCACTAAGCTGTGGGACTCTGGGAAGCTTCCTCTCAGAACCTATGAGAAGTATACGTTTGTTAGCTTCTGTGCAACTCTTTCAGCAGCCATTCAACCACATGACACGTGGGGAGTTCATGTTTGTACATGACTTTGCTTGTCAATGTGACAAGGCACTTGTGTTGTTACCTAAAAGTTCTTGGTACTGATGGGGCCCCCTCCCCACAATGGGGACAGACACAGTGCTGTTTCCTGTCCTGTTGCAGAAGGCCTTTGAGTCAGAGCGACAAGAACTGCTAACCACTAATAAGAAGAAATGGGAGCGAGCCCTGCAGGCTCACAATGCCAAGGAGGTAAAGGGTGGGCAAGTGGGTGGGTGGGGGCGTCCAGGGCAACCGTGAACCTGTGGGTAACGATAGATACCGCTAAGTTTGAACCTCAAGTGTCTCGAGTAGGACCTGTGTGGCTCACGCTCCTTTCTGAGCTTCATAGTTATTGGTGGGGGTTTGAAGTCTGGATGTGTCTGAGGGTTAGAGAACAATTTCGCAGCTTGCAGAGATTTCCACCGTTTTGTCACACTGTCCCCTCGGCATCCACCAAAGTCATAGCATTTGTGGCCCAAGAAAGTGTTTTGATTTTTTTCCTTCTTTCTTTGAGAGAGCTCAGGATGGCCACATATAGCTCAGGATGGCCTCAAACTTTCTATATGTTCAGGGTGACCTTGATCCTTTTGACCTTGCCTGCATCCCCTGAGTGCTGAAGCCAGGCAACATTACGTCCAGTTTATGAAGTACAAGGGCCCAACCCAGGGTTTCCTCTGTGCTAAGTGAGCACTCTTCCAGCTGAGCTATCTCACCTATGGGAAACATTTAAAACATACTTTGCCTAATTATATTATTATCGTTGTTATTATTGTTATTGTTATTATTATTATTATTATTATTGTTATTATTGAGATGGTCTCACTGTGTAGTCTTGTCTTGCCTGAAACTCCCTGTGTAGAACAGGCTGGTCTTGAACTTGTGAACGTGTTTCTGCCTCTTGATTGTTGGTGTTGCAGGTGTGTACAATCCAGTATTAAGACATATTTAAGAAATATCCTGGGGATATTGCATTACTTCATTTCATATGTACAAAGAACAAAGAAACGATGTAAGACACATCATCATCATCGCCGTTAGGCTAGGTTATAAAGAGAGTCTAACTTCTTTTAAACTCTGTTCTTTTGCTTTTGTGTTTTTGTTGTAATGTGTAGGTATGTGAGCCTATGTGAGGGTGTGGGAGCCACAGAAACAGAAGAAGGTATATAGGTCTCTTGGAGTTACAGTCATGTGGATGCTGGGAACCGAACTTGGGGCCTAGCAGAGCATTACTCTCTTAACAGCTGCGCCATCATGCCAGCCCCGGTTTACCTTCATGACAGAGCGCCTCTCTGTGGTTTCTGCAATAAGAACCTGGCTAAGGCTCCCAGAACTCAAAGCCTTGAGGCCTTTGAATGCCATCGCTGTCTATGAGACTTCTGGGCCATTCACTGGCCTGCTTGTTGGGCTCTCTGGAGGACAGAGTTGTGCAGGAGGCTCCCTAATCCTGTGGTCTGCCATCCTTAGCTGGAGTACCTCATCAACCGCATGAAGAGGGTGGAGGACTACGAGAAACAGCTCAACAGGCAGCGGGTCTGGGACTGCGAGGAGTACAACTCGATCAAGATCAAGCTGGAGCAGGACGTACAGGTGAGGGACTGCTCCCCTCACCCGGGATCAGGTGGCAGCTGTCTCCAAGGGTCTCAACTTAGCTACAGCACCCAGTGTCTCAGAGGCAGTCACTCACTACATAGTATTTACTGCTTCCTTTTACCTTTATTTATTTTTACTCTTTGTGGGCAGGGTTAGGGTCTAATGTAGCTTAGGTTGGTCTTGAACTCTCTGTGTAGCCAAGGATGACCCTGAACTCCTGATCTTTCTGCTTCTAGCTTCAAAGTGCTGGGAGTTGCAGGTGGTTGTGAGCCACCGTGGGAGTGTTAGGACTAGGACACACACAGGTTCTCTGCAAAACCAGACAGTGCTCTAACCACTGAACCATCCCCCTCCAACCCTTTAGTTTAACTCTTTTCAAAAATGATTTGTTTTTTGGAAACAGTGTTTATCTGTGTAGCCCTTGTTGTCCTGGAACTTGCTGGCCTCAGATTCACAGAAATTCGCCTGCTTCTGCCTCTTGAGGGCTGGGACTAAACTGGATGCTACCATGCCTGACTTAGCTTAACTCTCAATGAATGAAAAAAGTGGTTTTGTTCTAGACTGCTCATGCTCTATCATCTCTCTCTCTCTCTCTCTCTCTCTCTCTCTCTCTCTCTTTCTCTCTCGTCTATCATCTGTTGTTTTGGGGGTTGGATTTGGGGTCTCACGCACATTAAGCAGACACTGTACCACTGAGCTTCATCCATAGCCTTCTTTTTACTTTTGAGATAGTCTTGAGTTACCTAGGCTGGTCACGAAGTCACCTGTCTGGCTTTGTGACACACCTGCCTTAGCCTCTGGAGTGGCTGAGGTTGTAGCCTATGCCACTGGGCTCAGCTGGCCCATGTTTATTTAAAATTGTAAGTCCAACTCTCGATAAGAGCTGCCGTCTTTAATACAAGGATGTTAACCAGAAACACTGAATATGTGCCAGGCATAGTGGCAAATGATACATGTCTGGGGAAAGGAGTCAAGGATAAGATACACGCTGGCACCCCAGAGTACCTGCCTGTACTCCAGAGTTCATGCCTGCACCCCAGAGTACCTGCCTGCACCCCAGAGTACCTGCCTGCACCCCAGAGTACCTGCCTGCACCTGAGAGAACATGCTCGCACCCCAGAGTACATGCCTGCACCCCAGAGTACATGCCTGCACCCCAGAGTACCTGCCTGCACCCCAGAGTACCTGACCACACCCCAGAGTACCTGCCTGCACCCCAGAGTACCTGCCTGCACCCCAGAGTACCTGACCACACCCCAGAGTACCTGACCACACCCCAGAGTACCTGCCTGCACCCCAGAGTTCATGCCTGCACCCGGGAGAACATGCTCGCACCCCAGAGAGTTTACAAGATGGAAGCAATAGGATTAGCAGTTCTAGGTCATCTTTGGCTACATCTGGATTTGAAGCCAGTCTAGGCTACATGAGACCCTTCTCAGAAAACAAGCAAATAAGCAACAATAATCTATGATTAATATTTATCAATCAAGGATGACTGTGCTGAGACTAAAACCTGAGCTGATTGACAGTCATAAACATAAAGAGAGGAGACCAACAACCAGCTGTGTAACCCGTCACTGTGCCCTGCAGACGTGGACTGTGGGGGACACGGCTTCTGTGAGTCCTGTGGGATCTCCGGCCACACTGTTAACAACCTCCATATGGCATTGCCGCTGGGACCCCAGTGGGAGCTGCCTTGCATCTGAGATCTGGTGAAACCCAGAGGGCTGGTGTTACACGCTCAGGACACTGGCTTTGCCCAAGGCACCTGTCACTGGCATTGCCACAGAGGAAGCAAAAATAGCCAACACTAGTCAAACACGTGTGCAAGAAGAGATGCAAATCAAAACAATCAGACCACAGGCTGCTGATATCCGGTTGCTTGGGGGCTTTGCATATTGCTAAACTCTTCCACATTGCAAACCGGACTCAAGTCCTTCAGCTCCGAGGCCTCTGCACCGTATTCAGTGAAGTGTGGGACAGGAAGTGATTCACAATGCTAACAATGTGGTGCCCGGCGCTGTAGAGATGGTCTGGGGTTAAGAGCATTTGCTGCTCTTGTGGAAAACCTGGGCTTGGTGGCTCACAATTTCCTTTACCTGCACATGGTGCATATACATACATGCAGTCACTCACACATACACATTAAAAAGGTGGCACTGGAAATGTTCGTGTGTGTGTGTGTGTGTGTGTGTGTGTGTGTGTGTGTGTGTGTGCGCGCGCGCGCATGCACATCATTGTATAGGCATAGATACCAGAGGACATGTAGGATCAGAAATGACTTCCAGAAGTTATTTCTCTTTCTTTTCATTATCCCTTAAATATATCTTAAAGGATGGCCTAGTATATACAAGGTCCTGGATTTTTTAAAAACGGAAGGTGTCTTAGTTAGGGTTTTACTGCTGTGAGCAGACACCCTAGCCAACGCAACTCTTATAGGGACAGCATTTAACTGGGGCTGACTTACAGGTTCAGAGGTTCAGTCCATCATCATCAAGGCCGGAGAATGGCAGCATCTAGGCAGGCGTGGCCCAGGAGGAGCTGAGAGTTCAACATCTTGTTCAGAAGGCAATAGGAGAAGACTGGCTTCCAGGCAGCTAGGATGAAGGTCTTAAAGCCCATGCCCACAGTGACAACTTCCTCCAACAAGGCCACACCTCCTAATAATGCCACTCTCTGGGGCAACCATATTCAAAGACAAAATAATTTTGTAAATGCACATAGGAAAATACATTTCTTAATGCAGTCTTCCTTTAAAAATGGTATTCACATTGAGTTCATGTGAGAATCACATATGCTCATCGTAGTATGGATGTAAATACATGCTGTGGCTAGAGAGGTTTGGAGAGTGCTATCCTGTCAATCCAGGCTCACTGCAGAGTTGTGGGGAGCACCGGGGTCTCTGGACACCACCACTCAGACACTCATGCACTCTTTGTCCCAGAGAGGTCCGGAAGAGCCACTGCTGTCACCTCTAGTTCCAAGTGGCTCAGGAGACCTTCCCCTCTGAGTGGTCAACCTAGCCAACACGGGACTTTTCTCCTGGACTTCTGTGACAAGCTACCTCACTGGTCCCTGGCCAGCCCCTGAGCTCATATAGCTTGGGTTCTGATCCCGACTCCTGGGCTATGCCCCAAATGGTCATGTTTGGAACGTGACTGGTTTCCATCAGAGAAAAAAAGAATTGTTCTCTGGAACCACACTGGACCATCCCTGGGAACAGACTCGAGGTCATCACACCTGAATTGGTCCTGCCCTGAGAATCTCCCATGGATCCTTTGGGCCCTTGTTCACATTAGAAATCTCAACATCAAATGTTAGATATGGTTGGAAGGGGAGATATAGCCCTTGGCAGTTCCTCGCCCGTCACTTCAGTGTCTTCTCGGAGGCTGCTCTGGAAAGGTGCTCAGTTCTGACAAGACAAGGTGGTGGGGACAGGGCTCCCCGCCTGTGGGGCACAGGCCACACATTGCTCTTGGCAAAGCCAGTTACTGAGAACCTTGGACCTAATCACTTCACGTCTAAGAAACAAAGAGGTGCTGGGTGGTAGTGGTGCACACCTTCAATCCCAGCACTCAGGAGGCAGAGGAGGGGGAGGGGTGGGGGGAGGGAGAGGAGGGGAGAGAAGGGAAGCAGGCAAGCAGGATGTTGGGCTGTTCAGTGAGGGAGTGGTTGTCTAGCATGTAATAGGCCCATGGTTCAGTTTTCGGGGTGTATTTGTAGAGATTATGTTTGTCATGGTGACTCATGCCCATAATCACAGCACTTGGGAGGCTGAGGCATGTGAATTTCAGCCTCTTGGCTTTCCCTTCCCTTTGTCACCTCCCAGTTCGCTCTCCCTGAGGAAGACTTGCCCGGAATCACCTTCTCCAAATTCCTTGAAAGGAATCTCAGTCTGGCTGAGAGAGACAGGAGGGAGGCTTTGGGGAGACCACATGTTAAATTGCCCCTTCTACTCAGAAGAGGAGCGTGTTAGCATCTGCTTTTGCCATGGTAGCGCGTCACTGTAAATCCCGTGTCAGGGTAGTGGAGGCGAGGGGATTCCTGTAGCTCACTGGCCAGCCAGCCTCACCTAGTCAGTGAGCTCCAAGTTCAGTGTTTCAAAAAATAAGAGACTGACTGACATCAACCTTCATACATGGTACCCACACGCATTACAGTCCTGCTCACACATGTGAACACACACACATTCACAACACTTGCTTGCATGCAAATTAATACATTTGTTGAGGATTTCACCAGGTAGACCAGGGTGGCCTGGAACTCACAGCCCTTCTGTCTGGGCCTATGGAAGGCTCTGATTGGAGGTGTGCACCACTCTTACCATTTTCCCACAAATTGGCAGAGTAACCTTTCTGCAGGGTCGGGACGCCCATGCTTAGCAGCTGTAGAGACACTCTCTTGACTTCTGAATGATGTTCTGAATAAGCTTGACTCGGTTCAGCCGCACTGCCCTCCTCACTGCTAATTATCCTTGCCTGGTGTCTTGCTTGTGGTTTCTCTCCACACCTCCCTCCTCCTGTACCACGTCCCCTCCCCAGAGCTCGGAGCTCTCAGTATCAGCCCGCCAGCTAGTGCTCACCCAGGTCTCAGCAGAGATGAGGTGACGCCCCCCTCAGGGCTGTTTCCAGGGCCGTTGCCAAGGTCGAGGGCTTCTGAGTTTCTGATTGAAGGAGAGCATTCTTCCCGTCCCCCACACCCTGTGCTTACTGTAAACTTGTTAACATGGGTGTGCTCACCTGTGTTAGACCTAGATGGGATCTACAATAGTGGTTTCCCAGAAGCACCTAGAAAGATATCTGACATTGGTCACTTGGTGGATGTGGACCCATGAGATACCTGTCCCCTTTCTCATTTCCTGCTCACGGCGCAATGTGAACAGACTGGTCCCCATGGCACTGCTATGGCGCTACCCGCCAACATGCCTTCCACCACAAAGGACTGAATTCTTTCTCCCACACAACAGCGATGTCCGTCCTTTTAAATGAACATGGGTTGGTTGCTTTCCGCTGATCCTGCTGCTCTGCAGAGCAAAACTGAGGAAATTTTAAGCTTCTGCGGTGGTATTTTATGGTGTTTTAAAAGACAGTTTTCATTACCATTAATGGGTTTGGAGCCAGGGTTCATCGCACTTGAACATCCTGGAAGCCCCCTTTCTCTGAATATTCAGGGTTAGCTGCCACAGGAGTGATCTGTAGTTTACCTGTTATTTTGCTTCTTCTTTTCATTATGTTTGTGTGTGTGTGTGTGTGTGTGTGTGTGTGTGTGTCTGTGTCTGTGTCTGTGTCTTCGTGTATGCACATGTGTGTGCAGGTTCCTTCAGAGACCAGAAGAACACACTGTATCCCCTTCCTAACATATGTGTTGGAATCCCAGCTTTCAGTCCTCAGTGACGGCCACGAATGCCCTTAACCTCTGAGCCTTTGCTCCAGCCCTTCATGGTTGAATTGCTAATTCAGGTTGAGGCTTCTGTCCCCGAAGTCCCACTGGAACATGATTTGGACAAACCGTTAAGGTCCTCTGGGATAGAATGTTATACTAGGGCCAACTCGGTATGCATGTATAGATGTGTGTGTTCATGCATGTATGCATGTATGTACGTGTGTGTGTGTGTGTGTGTTGTGTATTTACTTTTAAAATTTACACCAGATTCTTGAGCAGCAGCTGCAGCAGATGAAGGCAACTTACCAGCTAAACCAGGAGAAGCTGGAGTACAACTTCCAGGTCCTGAAGAAGAGAGACGAAGAGAGCACGGTGATCAAGTCCCAGCAGAAGAGGAAACTCAACCGGTGAGTGGGCGGGTGGTGAGTGGGTGGGTGGTGAGTGGGTGAGTGAGTGGGCGGGTGGTGAGTGTGTGAGTGAGTGAGTGTGTGAGTGAGTGGGTGGGTGAGTGAGTGTGTGAGTGAGTGGGTGGGTGGTGAGTGGGCGGGTGGTGAGTGAGTGAGTGGGTTGTGAGTGGGCGGGTGGTGAGTGGGTGAGGGAGTGTGTGAGTGAGTGAGTGAGTGGGTGAGTGAGTGTGTGAGTGAGTGGGTGAGTGAGTGTGTGAGTGAGTGAGTGAGTGTGAGTGAGTGAGTGAGTGGGTGAGTGAGTGTGTGAGTGAGTGAGTGAGTGAGTGAGTGGGTGAGTGAGTGGGTGGGTGAGTAAGTGAGTGAGTGGGTGAGTGAGTATGTGAGTGAGTGAGTGGGTGAGTGGGTGAGTGGGTGAGTGAGTGGGTGAGTGAGTGGGCGGGTGAGTGAGTGGGTGAGTGAGTGGGTGAGTGAGTGGGTGAGTGAGTGAGTGGGTGAGTGAGTGAGTGGGTGGGTGAGTGAGTGGGTGAGTGAGTGTGTGAGTGAGTGAGTGAGTGGGTGAGTGAGTGGGTGGGTGAGTGAGTGGGTGGGTGAGTGAGTGGGTGAGTGTGTGAGTGAGTGAGTGTGTGAGTGAGTGAGTGGGTGAGTGAGTGAGTGGGTGGGTGAGTGAGTGAGTGTGTGAGTGAGTGAGTGTGTGAGTGAGTGAGTGGGTGAGTGAGTGAGTGAGTGAGTGGGTGGGTGAGTGAGTGAGTGGGTGAGTGGGCGGGTGGTGAGTGAGTGGGTGGTGAGTGTGAGTGGGTGGTGAGTGTGAGTGGGTGGTGAGTGTGTGAGTGGGTGGTGAGTGAGTGAGTGAGTGAGTAGACCGGCTTGCTTTCTGGACCTTTTGTGGTAGCCCCCAGGCACGGGTAAATGCCTTTTTCTTCTGAAGGGGGAGAAAAAGTCAGGCGGCGAGAGGGGACCTTCATGCAGTGGGCTTAGCCGCCCCACTTTGCTTTCCTCCTCTCAATCAGCCTGCACGATATCCTCAACAACCTGAGAACAAAATACAGCAAGCAGATAAAGCAGTTTCAGGAGGACAACCAGTCCCTGACCTCAGACTACAAACGGCTCGTGACGCAGTTCAAGGACCTACAGAAAGCCATAAGGTAGGTGTCCTGAGGATGGAGCCCTTGGACCTGTCTTGCAATGGGGGTGGGGGCTTGGGAGGGCGAGTCTGCAGGGGCTCAGTAGCGATGACTTCACTAGACTTGAACTCAGCAGGTCTTTTGGAGCCAGCCCAGAGGTCTGCGGACCCCCTCGTGTGTCACTTGTCCATCTTATTCCTTGTTGGGATAGCTGCACTTCTTCCTCATGTTCTGGTCCTATTGACAACTGGGAGCACTGGGATGCCACTGCTCCAGTCTCCAGCATGTGACAAAGTGACACTCATCAAAGCTAAAGTCATAGGAAGGTCACTCTGCCAGAGAGCCAGCCAGCAGGCTGGGAAAGGTGGCAGAAAACAATCCAGCGGGGGTGGGGGTTGGGGGGTGGGGAACACCTACAGCTCACAGGATGGGTCTGAGAAGGCGGGGATGGGTGGGTGGGTGGGGATCGTTGATGTCTTCTGGCCATGCTCTATGCTTTCCCTTCACAGACACTTCATCATCATTGACCAGGATAAGTTTCGGGAAATTTGGCTGATGAATGAAGCTGAGGCGAAGGAACTGGCGCAAAGAGCCTTCGATGTGGACAAGATCATTCATTCCCAGCACCTGGGGTTGCCCTGGAAGATTCCCAACTTCTGGTTCCTGAATAATGTGGGGCCGATCTCCCTGCAGCAGCAGCAGAAGTCAGTCACACAAATACTAGAAGAACTGCTGCTGCAGTCAGGTGACTAGAAACGGAGTCGTGGAGACGTAGCATGGAGGGGCCATCTGAGAACATAGGTCAGTGCGCCCATGTTGCACGGGAACAACAGGAGAGGTGCTCAGAACTAAGCTAGCTAGAGGGCTCAGCTGGTAAAGGAGCTTGCCACCAAGCTTGACATCTTGAGTTCAAACCCGAGAAGCCACATGATAGAAGAGAACCGACTCCTGCAAGATGACCTCTGACCTCCACACACAATAAATAAAAGCATACTCTCCCTCCTCCCCTTTGTTTGTCTGTGGTACCCAGCACCTTACACACGTTAGGCACGTTCTGAAGTCACTGTGGTGCAGCTAAACCCTCACTTGATTTCCAGTTCCATTGACTGGCTTCCTTTCCGCATGGGACTGGGTGACTCGGGCTTGAGCTCACTCAGACAGCTCTGATCATCCCTGGACTCTTTCCAGTCCTGTGTTTGCTCTGGGGATTACAAGTGTTGCTGATTCGTCTTTTCATTTTCTTTGTTAGAAAATCGTTGGGACAGATCGCCACAAGTAGGTTTGTTATCTTGTTGGAAATGACTACACAGAGGCATGGTCATTCCATATTCTCAGCAGTGTATGCTATCTTGGACTCTCAGAGTCTCTTGTGTGGCCCAAGAGGGCCTCTCAAACTCCAAGTAGCTAAGACTGGCCTTGAACTCCCGATGCTCCAAGTTCTAGAATTGCAGGCATATGCCAGCTCATAGACTTATTTTACTTTTCGAACAACCATCCTCGCACGGCAGACTTTCACTCATGGGTGGCCACAGAGAGGCAGCAAGAGCCCATTTTCTCAGTCTTGGGCAATACATGACTTTTAAAAGTATTTGTTTGTGTGTGTGTGTGTGTGTGTGTGTGTGTGTGTGTGTGTGTGTGTTTGCACGCCAACACCACAGCACATATATGGATCAGAGGACAACTTGCAGGGATTGGTTCTCTCCATTCACCATGTGGGTTCCAGGGATCTAGATTAGGTTGTCAGGCTTGGTGGCAAGCATCTTTGGTTACTGAGACATCTTACCAGCCATTACAGGATGATGTGAGCTCCCATTTTCTGATAAAGAATTAATAGGGTAAAGTCTTTTTAATTTTTTTTTTTCCGGAGCTGGGGACCAAACCCAGGGCCTTGTGCTCGCTAGGCAAGTGCTTTACCACTGAGCTAAATCCCCAACCCCTCTTTTTAATTTTTAAAATTGTAGTTTCTCGTTTTCTTGTATGTTTTTTCTTTGTTTTCTATTTTTTCTTCCCTTTAATTACAATCAATTATGTGTGGGTATATGCCGAATGTGTGAGCCCGGGGAGGCCAGAGGGTGGTGTTGGGTGTCCTAGAGCTGGAGTTACAGGCGGCTGTGGACTGACAGATGTGGGTTCGGGGAACTGATCTGCAAGAGCAGTAAGTGCTCTTGACTTCGGAGCCATCTCTCCGTCCCTTTCTTTTAATTTTAAAAGAAGTTGTGGTCCAGTTGTCAGTGTTCCTCTCTCAGAGGCAGCCATTTTGTCCTTTTATTTGGATGCTTCTAAACCCTGTGAGTTTCAAAATCTTGTAACCTGCCTCCAGAACTGTGTCCCAAAGGCAAATAAATATGTTCAAACTCCCCTCTTACTTCCTGGCTCATGGTAGGACTCTAAGCATGAGGCCTCCAGTAGATGAAATTGGGGAATCCATCATCCTGGCTGGCTAGGACTGTCTCCAGGCAGTCTTTGATCCATCCCCAAGTCTGGTTCCCACAGGGCAGGCTTTGTTCAGCACTCAGAAATAGGTGGCCACAGAGAGGCAGCAAGAGGCCCATTTGCTCCGGGAAAGCTGCCGACTGCTTCTAAGTCCGCAAGGACAGGAAGTCATCCTCTTAATGCCTTTCTTTCCTTGACCCACTTGTAGAAGATGAGGGGACAGAGACAGCCATGTCCGAAGACGAGTCTTACATGGACCTGCCCAATCAAGTTTCAGCAAAAACTACCAAAAAGATCTTGGTGCTCCTGTGTGATGAGTCGGTAAGGCCTCTGCGGCCATGCAGCCTGGAGCCAGGCCTGCCCGGAGAGGGGGCTGGGGAGTGAGCTTGCAAGGCAGTGCTTGCCGAGGCCCGGCCAGCAATGGCTGCTCTCCCAGTGAGCCAGTGTGCTCTGGAAGAACCTCCAGCTCCTTCTGAGAGCATTGCTGGTTGACAGTATTACCTCGCCTGCCTCTAATTCATCTGCTAGGTTTACCATTCGTGTGGCCGCACCTGCGGTGGCCTTTCTCCAGCTGTATCAGGTCTACAATACTTCCACTGTCTTGGCAACTCGGATCAAGCTGAGAGCCACGGCGTGTTGGAGCTGGCTCAGCGGGATCTGGGTTACTGCAACATCTTGTGGGTGCTTCTTAGACGCCATTATTCCCAGGTGCTAGAGGAACTAAAACACAGCTCAGCCCCAGTGGTCCTGGGACAGTCAAGGACATTTTCTTTGTTGCTTCTGGAGCCACTCCTGCAGAAGGAATACAGCCAGTCAGCACGACCAACTAACTGTCCTTGGAGACCTTCCCAAGTTCCTCGGCTCAGTGTGGCACTTGGCTTCTCCTCGCCCCTCCCCCATCTGTGTCCCACGCATGTGCTCTGATGCGACTCACATCTCCATAGCCCTCTCTTCCCTCTTCAGTGCTTGCTCTGTAACTATTTGGGGGAGAGTATGGGTGCAGCGGGCACTGAGGCTCAATCTGGTGAAGACTCAGCTTGACCAGTGGCTTGTGGGTGGGTTGGGGGCGGTCTAAACCCAGAATGGGATCGAACTCTGTCTCTGGTCTTGCTTCCAGAGACCGGCTTAGGTCTCTCAAGATGACCTTCATCGAGGGCCCCACCGCCCAAAAGCTCACTGTTAGAGGTTGTGCTCTGTGGTGCTGTCCCTGGAGATTCACATTGTAGATGGTTGCAGACCCTATGCCTTGTTCCTGAAGCCTGGCCCTGACTGGGGACACCATCTTCCTCTTCTTCTCAGGGTTTCCTCATAGAGAGCAAACTACTGAGTCTGCTCCTCCCCCTGGAGAAGAGTGAGTGCTATCTGCTGAGGTTGGATGCCATCTTTTCTGTGAGTACTGGGCAGAGAGGACATGGGGTGTGGGTGTGGGAGTGGGGTGGGGGCAGGGCCTATTTTTCTTCGATATTACCTCAACCCTAAGACCGTACCAGTCTCCTAGGCCTCCCTGGGTTCACTGCTTGCCTTCAACTTCAAATTGGCCTTGGCGGTGTGCTCTGTGCGGAGCCCTCCTGACGCTGGGCTTTGTTCACGGCAGCTACCTAGACTCTCTTCAGCATCCAGAGATGCTGAGGGGAGCATCTGAGTCTCTGGCTCAGAGTTGCTGAGCATCTACGAGCAGCCTGAGTTCATAGCCTATTTGATGAGGCATCTGAGTAGCCATCTTGTTTTCTCCTCAGGCCCTGGGAATCGAGAGCGAGGATGACTTGTACAAGATGGTAAACTTCTTCCTTAGATTCAAAGCCCACCATTTGTCCTCTGCCCAGGTGAGATGGGAATCTGGGGAGAGTGTTTCCTTCCATTTCGTTTCTCTACAGGTTTTGATTCCTCATGGGGTCCTGGCTCTCTCCTCTGCCTCAGTCTATGGCACAGACCCTGGGTTCTGATGTGGCTGGCACCTCCCTCCACCATATCTTCTTCTCTTGTAGCTGTTTAGGCGATATGCTGGAGTTAAGTACTGATCCTGGACCTGGTGGAGTTGACAGCATCTATGCCAGGAATGGCTAATAGTATTGGCTTCATTATTAGTCTTTTCTATTTGCAAAGGGCAGAATGGCTGGGGGAGGGATGGGATGTTGTTCTATATTGAGATCCAAGGACTCTTTTCCTGGGTTTTCCTCAAAACCAGGCTTTAAGCACTGTAAAACATGAATGCACTGCATTCTGGGTATTCTGATCAATCACAGTTTCCTAGGAAGCAGGACTCATTTGTGACACCATGAATATTGTGTTGTAAATAATTTCAGAAGGAGACACAAAGAACAACTTTGTGGAGAGTCACTTTCAACGTTTTAAGTTTTTAAGTTAAACATCGAAAATAAAAATGGTTTTAGTATTGTTAGCCCCAGGGTGAGTTTCCTGGCAGCCTTCAGAAAGGGGGGTGAGTAGGACAAGAGCTAGGGTGTAGCTTATTTGGAAGGTACTTGCCTAGCATCTCTGAAGTCCTGGGTTTGATTCACTTCACTACGTAAACAGTGTGTGCTGATGTAGGCCTAGAATCACATGGGAGGAGGTGACAGGAAGATCTTAAAGCATACATGATGTCTGAGGGAGAGTATTTTCAATTAATACCAGGTTAAGGATCAGTGTCCTTAATATATAAAGAGCCCACATAAGCCAATGAGAAAACTGTTGGTCAATAGTGCAAAGGAAAGAGTGAGGTAGTCCTCAAACTCTTACAGTCTTCCTCCCTCACTACCCTAAGTAAGGGGATCACAAGTGTGCATCTCCATACTTGGGCTAGGACAGGCAACCTCCCTCCACCTCACCCCCGCCTGAGACAGGGTTTCTCTGTGCAGCTCTGGCTGTCCTGAAACTCCATTTGTAGACCAGGATGGCCTCCGGCTCAGAGATCTGCTTCCTGAGTGCTTGGATTAAAGCATGCACCACCACCACCCGGCTAGTAAAGGTGACCTTTAACCTGCGATCCGCTTTCTCTGTAGAAAGGGGAGCACAGGTGAGGACTACACAGCAACATCTGTCTGTCGGGTTGGCAGCACAGCTCAGTGTCTGCTAACACATACTGGATGTGCTGTCACAGGCACACTCATAACCTGGTGGGAATGTGACGGCTGTCCCCTCAGCGAGGACAGTTTGACAGCATCAGCCATTTTACAGTTCTTCTGGGATTTTTTCCTGTAGATAAAACAGTTGACTTCCTTCCTTTCTCTTCCTCCCCCACCCCATCTCGTTCTTTCTGCCTGTCTCTGTCTTCTGTCCCTTCCTTTCTTCCTTCCTTCTTTCCTTTCTTCATTCCTTCTTCCTTCCCCTCTCCCTCTCCCTCTTGCCTTCCCCCTCCCCCCCACCTCTGATTTTTGAGACAGGCTCTTATGTGGCTCAGTCTAGTCTTAATTAAGGCATACTCCTGGATACTCTCTTAATGCGGTTGAAACTATATGTTTATTACAGCTTTTTCATTGGGGCATTATTTGAAATAGAAGACTGGAAACTGCAGATTCCATCCTGAAGGGATATATTTAATAATTCATGGTGTACTCTCATGATGGGACAGGAGGAAGACATTTAAGTTTGAAATTTCAGCAGAATTGAGTTTATATTATGTATGAGCCAAAGGGGTTATTTACCGCACTGAAACGTGGCTAGCAGCACAGTGCACCGGTGAACTGGATTTAGGGATGGAACACAGGTCTTACTCCAGAGTGCGCCCCTCCTTACTCACCTGCCTTCGGTCTTTATGTAAATGTGTCTTTCTTAGGGTTTCTATTGCTAGGATGAAGCACCATGACCAAAAAGCAAGTTGGAGAGAAAGACTTTATTCAGTTTACACTTCCCCACTGTAGTCTGTCACTGAAGGAAGACAGGACAGGAACCCAAACAGGGCAGGAACGTGGAGGCAGGAGCTGATGCAGAGGCCATAGACGGATGCTGCTCACTGACCTGCTCCTCGTGGCTTGCTCAGCCCAGGGATGGTACCCTCTGTAACAGGCAGGCCCGTCTCACCGTGATCACGAGATCCTGAGATCTCAGGATATCGTGGAGGCATTTCCTCACATTAGGTTTCTTTCTCTCCGATGACTCTAGTTCGTGTCAGGTTGGCACACAACTGGCCAGCGCAGCATCCTGCAGGGTTTTTGGAGACTTGGCTAATCCCTTCTGTCGTTTCTCACTGTGTGTCGGGTGCATCCAGACCACTGTCAACCCTGCGCCTCTCTCCAGGTCAGCATCTCCACTCACAGCAATGCGGAGCGCACAAGCCTGGTGTCAGCGCTGCAGCATATGAGCTTGATGTCCCAGACAGACAGGAGAAGTTCAGCATCCAAATCAGATGGAGACCCCACAGAGCTAGAGGACCAGCAGGGAAGTGACAATGGAAGCCTTATGGGCAGGGAGTTGGTAGAACAGGAGGACTTGTCTTCACCCATGTTCATCCACCCCAATGATGTTCTCAAGATTCTGGATGCCTTTGTCACGGGGCTGAAGAAGCCCAAGTGAGCAGTGGTACAGGGGTGATGGAGGGCTTGCTGGGGACGTGGGTACTAGGAAGCTGGGACACAATCAGTGTTGAGTCAGAGGAGAAATAGCTGTCCACATAGACACACACGTACATACACACATATATACATGCATACACACATATATACACATGTATACACATACATATATATATATACATGCATACACACATGCATACACACATATATACATATACAATTATACACACATACATACACATATACACACATACACATGCATACATACACAAGCACATATATACACATGCATACACACATACACACATACATACACATGCATACACACATACACACATACATACACATGCATACACACATACACACATGCATAAATACACATACATACAAACATATATACATACATAGACACATAAACGTAGAGACACACATAGACACAGGCATGTACACACACAAATGTGACTGGTATTGCCTGGGGGACTAGGGTGGCAGGTAGAAACAGGCACCACTGCTTTTAACTTCCAGGGACGCTCGACCAGTACAGAGATTGAAGAAAGATACTCGAAATAACTTGAAGGACACAGAGTACTGGGAATCGCTGGCTATGGTTATCCCTTTCTCCAAGCAGAACCTCTGGGATGCGCTGTTCAAGGCCTTGGAGAAATACTAGTCAGCATCAGGGCTTGGAAGGATGGGGAGCTGGGTGGTCTGTAGGGGCAATCCTGTCCAGGGGCATAGCTGTGTCTCCTGTGCTCACACAGTCTAAGGGGCTGAATGGCAGTGGGTGGTGGCAGGTGGTACAGGGTGGCAGTGGGGGCAGAGGGCGTGGGTGGCGGGTGGTGTTCCCATCCTCCTTGTCTGTCACTGTTAACCTGGGAGGAAGGGAAGTGTCCCAGGTCTTCCCCTGCTCGCCACCAGAGCAGAAACACCAAGGGCCTGGCTTTTAATCAGTAGAGGAAGGAAGACCAGGCTGACTTCTAGCTAACGCGCTTTATATGTCCCACCCCTAGCCTTGTGCTGACCCAGAGGGCCAAGCTGCTGATGGAGAATGACTCCCTGGAGCAGCAGAATGCAGAGATGCAGTCCCTGCTGCAGCAGTATCTCCAGGCCAAGGTGGGTGCTGGGGCACGGGCAGACTAAGGTCAGAAACCACGGCTCAGGAGGGGACACCTGCTGGCAAGGCCAGAAGGACTGAGACTGTCCTGCTGGGGTCACGGCCTCAGGGTCACTCAGCTCTGACCACTCTGTTGGCTTTTAACTTTAATTCTTTGATCTAATGTGTCAAGTAGCCTAGGCTGTCCTCAAACTCTGTACCAAAGATGTAGCCAAGGAGGACCCTGCACCTCTGATATTCTGCCTTCACCTGGGACAGTTGGGATTGCAGGCATGTGGCCCGTGTATGTGCGGCTGGGGAGCAAACCCAGGGCTTTTGCACACGTCAGGCAGGTGCTCTGTAAACTGAGCTACGTCTGTGTCTCCCTCCTCCCTTTCGTGAGAGCTGCCCACGTTGTAGTGCAAGCCTGCCTCGAACTCATGGACTTTCTTTTTAGTCTCGCAAGTACTGGAGTGACAAGCAAGAGGTTCAATGCCTGAACCATTCTTAAGTTTTTTAAGTGCGTGTGTGTGTCTGTGTGTGTGCTCCCATGCCATGGCACACGTGAAGACAACTTTGAGGAGATAGCCTTCTCCTTCCACCATGTGGGTGCCAGAGACAGGACTGGATGTCAGGTTTCTATGCAAGCACATTTCCTGCAAAGCAACCTTGCTGGCTTACAACCATCCTTGTTTGTTGGTTTGTTTGTTTCTCTTCCCTTCTTCTCTTTCTTTCCTTCTTTCTTTCTTTCTTTCTTTCTTTCTTTCTTTCTTTTTCCCTCACTCTTTCTTTCTTTCTTTCTTTCTTTCTCTCTTTCTTTCTTTCTTTCTTTCTTTCTCTCTTTCTTTCTTTCATGAGATAGCATGTCTTTACATAGCCCTGGCTATCCTGGAACTCACTATGTAGACCAGGCTAGCCTCAAACTCATAGAGATCCATCTACCTTTGCCTCCTTAGTGTTGGGATCAAACACATTCTTCACCATACTTGGCCAGAATTAATTCTTTTTAAAAACAATACCAAGTCCAGAAGTAGCTTCTGGGCCCCAAGGCCCCTTCCCACCCTTGAATGCTCTAACAACTTGCCAGGGGCTAGGCAGAAACTCTCCTCCCTGGTTCACAGAGGGAAGCAAGTTTGGAGACTTGGTGAGAATCTCACAGCACTGAGCTTCCCCTTGGTCCCCATGACTGAGGGTCCCCTTGAGTGGGGAGCAGATTCTGTGCTGTCAGAGGTGTCTGCTCCAGTGACAACCGTTACTTGTTACCATGGACTGGCCAGAGGAGGAAGGAAAAGTCCGGGTGACCTGGCTGTACACACTCTAGCTGTGGTGGGATACTTCAGGGTGGTGCTGGGGCCAAGGTGGTCATGACAGTCTCCAGTCCCTTGTCTAGCTACAGAAGACATACTGCTCCAGGCTGATCTGAGGTCCCAGGTCACACCTGGAAGGTGGATGGGGTGAATCTTGATATCATGATGGTTTCTTAGCCTGTGACAGGACTCAGACATTTGGGGACATATGGCCTCTGTGTCTATGGATTCCTTTGTGTACAAGAGGGAGGAGACGAGGGCTAGGGGCAAGGCTAGACTGAGAAAACAATGGGGCGGGGGGATTTAAGGAGGATGATTGGTGAGCATGAAGAGTATTCCTGGGAGCACTATCTGGAGGCAGACGGGAAGCCCTGCCATCCTTCAGGGACCCCAACATGTCTCAGCTTTGAAGAAGTCCCTTTGCAGGGACTTGGACTCTGGGAGAGTCAGCGTCTGCACGTGAGCCCTCACAGAAGGCAAGAAAATGACCTTCACCCTTTAATTTTCAGGTAAATTTGGAACTGCAGGTCCCTCCAACTCAGGGCTTCCGGATGCCCTCAAAATAGAGAAGGCTGTGCACAGCCTGGTGTCATAGAGTCTGCACCTGTCGCCTGAGAGCCAGGCCCTCCCTGGATTCTCCTGAGCTGCATCTAGCTGCCAAAGCAAAGCAGTGCTGCTCCCTGAAGTTCTAATAAAGTCTGTGAAAGCTTACACTGAATGCTGTGGAAGAGGCCAGGTCGACACGGACAGTGGTCCTGCCCTAAGTAGTATTACAAAGCTTTGTCCCTGGGCTCAGATGGGAGAGACTAGCACCAGGCTCCCTTTCTGTCCTTGGGGAAATGCTGGTCTCTATGGGTAGAGACTGGGGCTTTGTATAACTTCACATCATCCCCCAACTGAAGGACGTTCTCTACGCTTTGGGGCCTCTGGGTCTACCATGGTGTGCGCTCTCGGCTGTGGAGGTAGACTTTTCGGTTTGCAGCCGAGGCTGGCAGCTCTGTGCCTGAGGCCCACCTTAAATGCTGCTTCACAAGAGGTTACCCACAAGAGTTTCACCATCCCCCCGCCCCACAAACCTATCCCTTTCTGCTCCACTTCTGTCTCAGAGTTTATTTTATTGAGCGAGAGAGAGGGAGAGAGAGAGAGAAAAAATCACACTCAAGAAAAGCAGCCAGCAGACCCGCAGAGGCAGGAGGGCAGCACTCAGCGTACACTCGGGTGTGGCCGTCGGCAGGCAGGACAGGGCAGTATTCAGGGCGGCTAAGGACACCCGATTTACTCTTGGAGCTTGCATACTAGCTGGCACGCGCTGGGCTGGCCGAGGCAGAGGCATCCCTGGTGATAGGAGCCTGATGCTACGTGGCCAAGTGGCTGTGGGGGGAGGGGGAGCCAAGAGGAGAGCATGCGCAGGAGCAGCTGGCCACCGCTGCCATCTTGGTCAGGATGCTTTGTAGAGTGATGTGCTGCCTCTGCTGGCATTTCTGGTGCTTTACACGTGTTCCTACTTATCGGAGCCTTGGACACTGCCCCATGTTCCTTGGTTCATTTCACTGGAGCCTTAACACACGATTTGGAGAGCACAAGGGAGGGTTGGGCCACTACCACTCTTGGGGCTGGGCAGAGGAACTTGGTACCTTAGAAAGTGGGGCGAGAGAGTATCTGGTTCTGAAGGTCAGCTGTACCCCAAACCCCAGGCAGGCATGGGACTAGTTCAGGCAAGCAGCACTTTGGGGATGGGGTGGGGATGGAAGCCCAGCAAGCGTCTTGCTCAAGGCTGCCAGGCGTGGTCGGTTCCGCAGGGAGCTGGGAGAGAGTCCAGGTGAGGGAAGGCAAACGCAGCAGCCCCTGGAGGGATGCTGGGGCGGGCTGGGGCGGGCTAGGGTGGGCACGCTTCATGCCCCTAGGAGCTTCTTGACCATGTAGCCTGGGAGGCTATAGAGGAAGAGGGCCAGCATGAGCAGCCCAAGCAGGGCCAGCACAATCTTGATGATAAGCCACTTGTACCGGGTGCAAATGAGGTACTTGATAGATTTGAGTGGGTTCAGGAACCAGACGAACGCCGTGTCGGGTCGGCTAGGGTGGGGAGAAGACAATCAGCATAAGCTACCCACACAGGGCTCCCATCTCTTTGTCCTTCCGTAGCGAGTGCTAGAGCTGGGGTGGAGCCTTTATCAGATTGCCAGCATCTAGACCCTGTCTTCTCTGGGAGACCTCTGCTGCCTCAGCTCCGCCCTGAGCCTAGGTGACAGTTTTGTCAGGGACTCAACCCGATAGCTTACAGTGATGAACTAAAACAAACTTTAGTATTGCAGGCTACACGTCCTTCCTGAGATCGTGTATATAGTACATCGCACAGTCTTCTGTCTCCCCATATTCTCAGAAAATCAGAATTGTTCAACTTCCTTCTGCCCTTCCTTCCTTCCTTCCTTCCTTCCTTCCTTCCTTCCTCCCTCCCTCCCTCCCTCCCTTCCTCCCTTCCTTCCCTCCCTTTTTGGGAACATGGTCTTAATTAGCCTAGGCTGCCCTTTTATTCACCATGTAGCCAAGGATGACTTTTTACTTATCTGCCTGCTTCTACCCGCTGAGGGCTGGGATTCCAGGCATGCGTCCCTATCCCTGGTTTATGTAGCCCTGGCCATTGAACCTAAGGCTTCACAAATGCGGGGAAAGCGTTCTGCCCACTGAGTCACATCCCTGGCCCTCAAACCTTCCCTTTAGGATAAACCCACAGATATTATCCGCAGCAAGCATCAGAGCAGCTTGAGTGCCGTGCTTCACGCTCCACGACTTGCCAACTCAGGGTGCTAACCTGCTCTGCTTTCTGCAGAGTTCTTCGGTAAAGTCCCCTCGTCAGCCTCTACTGTCTGAGGTTTGTGTCAGAAGATCAGCAGGCTCCGTAAAATGTCACAATACAAAATTAAAGTGTTGGATATACTCTGGTGTGTGTGTGTGTGTGTGTGTGTGTGTGTGTGTGTGCATGCCAGTGAGCACAGCTGTGTACACAACAGTGGCCAGAGGAGGACAGAGAAGGTCCTGCTGTTGCACTCTATTTAAGCTAGAGTCTCTCCCTGACCTGGAGCTAGTCTGGCAGGCAAAAAGCCCGGGAAATCCTCCCATGTTTACCCGTAACAGTGCTGGGGTCCCAGGCTCAGATGCAGCCATGCCTAAGCTCTTTTTGTGAGTGCTAGAGACTTGAACTTGGGTCCTCACGCACTTTTTTTTTTTTTTTTTGGTTCTTTTTTTTCCGGAGCTGGGGACCGAACCCAGGGCCTTGCGCTTCCTAGGTAAGCGCTCTACCACTGAGCTAAATCCCCAGCCCCGCCTCACGCACTTTTGACTGAGCTATCTCCCCAGCCTCTGGATATACTTTTCCAA
Source organism: Rattus norvegicus (assembly GCF_021556685.1). Taxonomy (NCBI): domain Eukaryota; kingdom Metazoa; phylum Chordata; class Mammalia; order Rodentia; family Muridae; genus Rattus; species Rattus norvegicus. The sequence continues at coordinate 32,262,820 of NC_141539.1, read as the reverse complement.
CAACTGCCCCATCATCTTTCAGAGGATGCGGGCCATACCCCCATTTAAGAGGGGCAACAGGGCAAGGACGTGGGTCCAGGTTGCCTGAATTTCTATCTCCTGATATTGTGGGCAGGTTAGACCCCCTTGAGCCTCAGTTTCTTCATTCGTAAGATGGTTTAACAGGAATTCCTTTTCCTGGACCTAGGGAATTAGTGAACTGAGAACATGCTGGCAGATCTCAAAGCCTATGGGTACATACATGGTCCTCAGCTGATGGCAGCTTGACTGTTTTCCCTGGTGGAACAAGTTGTCCTGGGGGTAGGAACCAGCTGTGCCCAGGGAGACCTCTATCACAAGGAGGAGGAACTGTTTCGGAACAACCCTCGCCAAACCCCACCCCCTGGACCGCCCCGCCCTCTGGACCGCCCCGCCCCCTGGACCGGACCGCCCCGCCCCCTGGATCATCCGGTCCATGTCTCAGCTTCCTTCCGCCTGTGGAACTGGAGTAGAATCAGAAAATAATTCTCCTGTAGCTGGTAAACACTAGACTGGCACTTTGGCAACCTAGGCTGGAGACCCAGTGCCGCAGAGCCAGGTGACCTTGAACAAGCTATGTCACTTCTCTGACCCAATAATATAAAAATTATAAAATAGCCATTTCTGGTTCTGATGAGATTTAAAGTTTGAAAGTTTGCAATGCATGTTTATGTGGGTGCACATATGTGCTGGGTTCGTCTGTGTATGCTTAGGTGCGTGTGTGTACTTCCATATATGTGTGCACTGTGCGTTCGCATATGAAGTCGTATGTGTATCTGTGTTTGTTAAGTGAGTCCTATGTGCTGGTCAGCCCTTGTCTAGAGGCAGAAGGAAGAAGTACCAGACCCAGGCGGCTGCAGGGCTCAGGCCCCAAGGATCTTCTTGGCCAGGTAGCCAGGCAGAGAGTAGAGAAACAGGGCGAGCAGCAGCAGCAGGAGGAGGAGCAGCAGGAGTTTGAGGAGCAGCCAGCGGTAGGTATGCCACAGGAAGTAGCGGGCAGACTTGAGAGGGTTCAAGAACCAGATGAAGCTTGTGTCGGGCCGACTGGAGCATTGGGAAGGGCAGATGAGCACAAGGAAACAACAGGAGGGTGGAAAGGGGCTTGTCGAGAGAGTCACGGGGAAGCCCACCTACAGCCAGCAGCAAATCTAGCCACCTTTGGCGTGCTTGCATTGCCCTTGTCAAAAAACTAGGAGGAACCCATATCACTATTGGACTTGGTGGCTGGGCTCCCCTGGAAAGGAACTGCCTTCTTTGCTCATGGGCTTTCTTTGGTTTAGAGGGAAGAGGTAGCTTCAGGGCTGAAGGAGGGGCTCCCCCATGATGGGGCTGTGAGCCGGGAGGGAGTAAGGGCAAGAAGACCAGAAGGGTCTGGGCCTCTTCTCTTTTCTGCTCCCATGGTGTGATTGGGGGTCTCGGCAGGCAGGAACTCACTTGGGTTTTTCTAGAGGGTCAGGTTCATTGCGAGCCAGGCCCACCGGGTTCTTCTCCGCCTCCTCTGCCGTGAGGAGGTGTAACTCTGCCTCTACTTTGCCCTGAAGGAAAGAACAGCAGAATTCTGGTGTCCGAACCACAGGGCTGGGTAGCCCAGTCTGGCCCATGTAGGTCTTACCCCAAGCAGGAGTTGTACCCACCGTGAGTTCAAATTCATCATTCTCATTGCGGGCCAGGAGGGGCCACCAGCCTTTGACACGTTTCTGTTTAAAGATGGAAACCAGGGGCACATCCACCTCCCCGGTGGCCATCTCCATGGTGCACTGCTTGGCTGTCTTGGCGCCCCTCGGGAACCGGTTCAGGTCCAGCTCGATGGCCCCTGCGGTAACATCGGAGTCAGTTTCCGGTGGACATGGCAGGGGTGGGGACTATCCTGCTTCCTCCTCTTCCACTCCCGCTCTGGTTTTGCTCTTTCTTAGAGTGTCTCTAGGCATCTGTCACCATCGTCCTGGCTTTAGGGCATCACCCACTGATGTCTTACCAAAACCCAGGCTTGCAGATGCAGATAAAGACGGTGCAATCTGAGACCCAGAGAAATCTGCCTCCCTAGTGATTCCTGCTAGTTCCCCATCAGTGTTTACCTCGACCACCTAGTATGCCCACCCCACCTTGTTGCTCCAGTTATGACCCTGACAAGCAACTGGGAAGATTCTTGGAGAATCTCTGGCTCTGAGGACTAGGTGACCCCCTCCCACGGACTCAGCCTGCCCACCCCTGCCCCTCAGCTCTAGGCCCCAGGTCGTTCTTGGTTCTGCACCCAGGAAGTCATCGGCTGAGAAGTGGTCAGCGTCCCAGATCTGCAGGGTGAGCCGCGCAGGTATCTTGTACTCCGTCTCATCCCAGGAGAACATGGACTCCTTCTTGGACATAACGATCTTCTCTTCGGCCGCCAGGTAGTCGAAGGGGAACAGGTATCGCCAGTTGAAGTTGCCCTCACCCGTGAGGGAGTGATAATGTACGTCTGTGTCCTGTTTGTCCTCCTGCTGGCCCTTCAGCCACCTGCTGGGAGGAGTCACCGGCTCCAGCTCTGTGGCCACACTGCAAGGGCCTCTTCCCACCCCAGGACCCCCTTATCCAGTCTTCCAGGAAAGGGGGCATGCCCGGTTCAGCCTCGCCCAGGGCAGTGACTGTCAACCCACCCCCTCACAAAAATATCACTGGACTTCTCTCCCGTGAAGAAATCGTCGTCTTCCAGGACCACCTCATCTGTGTTCCACACGATGACGCGCAGCTCATACCTGGACAGGTGCAGGGAGGCCCATCAGCAGCCTGGGGTAGGGCTTGCCCCAGGTTCTGGGGACAGGTCAGGACTGGGTCTCAAGAGAAGCCCCAGGAGACTCGAGTGGCTCGGAGAGTTGGGGATGAGACTAGAGGGAGGTTTCTGTTCAGTAGTGCCCAACAGTTAGGGGAAAACCAGCCAGTCTGGATCAGACACCCATGAACACTCCTGGGGCTTTGAGGCTTAAGATGGGGAGGAAGAAGAGGAGGGGCCATGCCCAGCTATCCCCATGTAGGGAGCAGCTACCATGAGGCAGGTCGTATATTCTGTGTGTGTCTAAAGGCCAGAGCTTTGTTTCTAAGAAATTCCCAGTTAAGCTCAGTGGCCCAAAGTGGAAGCCCACGGTTCTGGGTTCCTTTATGTCCTTGTGTTAAACAGGACGTCCATTTTGAGTTTAGTTGAAATTGCAAACGAGGTGGTTACATTTCAACCATTCTGAGTGAGGTGAAGGTGTGGGAATGTGGTTCTCTGCAATAGAGCTGTGTCTACCCCTTCGTGGTCAAGCCTGGAACAGAAAGCATTAGCCTCAGGCTGGAGGTTGCTACAGGCAGAGCTGGCTGCATCATTTGCTTGTGGCCAGAGTAAAATGGAAATACCAGGCCCAATCCCTATTTAAAAGTCCTCAAGAAACGGTAAGGGTTGTAGCTCAGGGGTAGAGTATCTGCCTAGTGTGCATGGGGCTCGGGGTTCAATCCCCAGTATTATCAGAAAAGAAAACCAGTAAGAAATCAAACACGGGCAGCTTTGTATGCCCAGAGGGTTGGCCCCAAATCCAGGGGCTGATGATATGCAGCAGGCAGTGACCATCCTGGCACCTTACTCAGGGGGACACTCAGCTCCAGGAGCCAAGACCACCTAGGTGGGGCAGGTGGCTTAGCTTCAGGTTGGCACTTCCTCCTCTACCACCTCTGGTCCTTTTCAGGCATTCAGTCCCCTATGTTGTGGCAGTCACCCGGAAGAAAGGCTGGTAGAATGTTATGACAGTGGTGCAGAACAGGCTCTGATGGGTTCTTCTGTGTAGGATTGCGTGTGTGTGTGTGTGTGTGTGTGTGTGTGTGTGTGTGCGTGCGCGCGCACGTGAGAGTGTGTGTGAGAAAGTGTGTGTGTGTGAGAGTGTGTGTGTGAGTGTGTGAGAGTGTGTGTGAGTATGAGTGTGTGTGAGTGTGTGTGAGAGTGTGAGTGTGTGAGTATGAGTGTGTGAGTGTGTGTGAGAGTGTGTGTGAGAGAGTGTGTGTGAGTGTTGTGTGTGTGTGTGAGTGTGTGTGTGAGAGTGTGTGTGTGAGAGTGTGTGTGAGAGTGTGTGTGTGAGTGTGTGTGTGTGTGAGAGTGTGTGTGAGAGAGTGTGTGAGTGTATGTATGTGAGAGAGTGTGTGTGAGAGAGTGTGTATGTGTGTGTGTGTGTGTGTGTGTGTGTGTGTGTGAGCGAAGGTGGCTGTGAGGGATGGATATGTCTGTGAGAGGGATAGCACGTGTAAGAGTGTGCCGGGGTGTGTGTCATCTCAGTCATTGTGGGCAGAGCAGAAAGGCCCCAGAAGTCATAGGCTGTTCTGGTTCTCCCCTAGAAGGGCCTGGCCACACCTAAGGCCCTGGGAAGAGTGACTCATTCAGGCTGCCTTCTACCTGAAAGAAGATCTAGGCTGTGGTGGGAAGTAGCTGAGGTGGGGCTAGGGGATAGTATCCTTGCCCAGAAAGCTCACTTCTTGGGTTTCCTGGGGGAGATATCCAGAGGTGTTCCAGGGGCCGGCATATCCATGGGGAACATATCCACCCACAGCTCCAGGCGGCCCTGAGGAAAATAGGGGTGTGGCAGATGTCTCAGTGACTTTTCCTTCTGCACAAGGAGCTCCATTCTCCTGGCCTATCTAAAGGTGCATGCCATCAATTTCTAGCTTTGGATGCTAGGATGTCTTATAATGTCACCAATATCCAGTAACAGCTTCTGGGGCAGGGAGCCAACAGTCTGATGTAGGTCTCAGAACCACACTTGCCCTTCAGGTTGGCCTCATTGGGGCAGTACGTGGGAATACAGTGGGGACACAGGGAATATTGTGAACTCCATTTCTACCCTGAGGATTCCAGCCACGTGCACATCACCTGCTCAATGCCTGGCTTGTCAGGGTTGAGCAACGGCCTGGTCTCCACGTGCTCCGGTACAAGGCGGCAGCCCACCCGGGGGATGTCCTCCCAGTGTCTCAGAGCAGACAGTGCCACGTGCTCATCTGTGGGCTTCCTCTGACCTGTGGAGGCCAGCAGATCAGGTGCATACACCTGGCCTCTTCAGAACCAGGGGGCCCTGAGTCATGACCTATCTACCTTACCTTTGTTTTATTACTAGGGAGACAGACACTGAGGAAGGCCAAGGTCTCAGCTACACCCCAGGCTCCAGAGAGACCCACGACCCTGGCTTACCAGGCTTAGGGAAGTTGAACAGAGAACCCTGATGGGTTGTGAAAGGGATAGACAAAGGAGGAGAAACCACTTCTGTGGAGGTCTAAGTTCTCCAACACAGACCCTTCCTTCTCTAGCCTCTGGGAAGTGTCTCATGGGGAGAGAGGAACAGGGTGGGTGGAGGTGGGGTGGGGCTTGGAGTCAGAGAGACTGGGCCCACATCATTGCTCTGCCTCTGTAGAGATGTATGACCTTGGGCAAGTCACCAAACTAGAACTTGGGTCCCAGTTTGCTCTTCTGTAAAGTGGGGGTATTTTCCTGGCCCATTGGGGGACGAATGAGAGAGAAAGAGGGGAGTCAGTGTGTGAGATACAGGAGAAAGCATTAGGGCAGTGGCTGGGCAGGCTGGTGGGGGCTCTGGGGTATGGAGCACAGGGTCACTAGAGGACATCTGGAAGTCCCCCATAGCAAAGTGTGGCTCTCTGATGGCCTCTGAAGCCTCCCAGCTGCTTCCAATGTCCCTTACCATTCTCATCCTCTATCTCTGAAGGCCCTGTGAAGACACGGTTGGCGACCTTCACTCTCCCATGGGGACCAAAGTGGGGGCCGTCCACTTTGCCCTCTTTGCAGAGGCGGGTCAGGATCTGGCTGGGCTTCATGGGGTCTCTCCAGATATTATAGCCATGTCTGTGAATGGGAAGAGACACAGGCATGAAGTGGTTCAGGCTGGGTCCTCCCAGGTGGCAGATCCTTCTAGCTAGTTCTCCACAATTGCCTGTTGCCTACATCAGCAATGGGCCTCCTGCAGCCCCAGGTTCACCCAAGACACTAGGACTGCTGGGGCTGGTCCTTCTAGTTTGAGCTTTGGCTCTGACATCTAGGTGCTCCCCAACCAACCATCACCCCATCATCCCTTAAGAGCCCTTGTGAGGTATCAGGTAACCAGAGAAGGAAGGGACTTGACCAGGGCCACTCAGCCTGTAAGAGGCAGAGGCCTTTCCAGCCCTGCCCCATCTCTTTCTTCTTTTCCCCATTCTGCCTCCTTTGTCCTGGAATCCTTTCCCTGCCTTATCTTGGAATATTCAGGCCCGGCCCCTGAAGCTACACTCAGAGTGTGTGGGGTGAAGGCATGTCCCAGGACCAAAATCCTAGCATGGTCACCTTTCCAAACTACCACTCAGAGTCCTGTCTTAGTGTTAAGATGCAGCCGTGCAGCAGACATCAGTCCCTTCCCAATCCTTGCCCCCAGCCTGTCCCCAGCCCCTCCCCAGCAACTGGGCCCACTCTGTTTTCGCACATGGAATAGGTCTGCGCGATGCCGCAGGTAGCACGGTGCTTGCTGTAGAAGCGGTTTTCCAGGTCGATCTTGGTTTCTCCGATGAGGTCATCAGTGCCCACCAGATCCCAGTCGTACACAGCCACTGTCAGCATGGACTCCATGGGGAAGGAGGCCTCAATGTCAAAGGACCTGTTGGAGGGGGTATTCAGAAGAGGGTATAGGTTGAGACGGGTAAGGGGTGAAGACTGGACTAAGAGCCAATGTGGGCACAGAGGGCAGCTCGAGGCCTTACTTTCCAAAGACAGGGTTGAGCTGCTTGGAGATGTAGTTCTCCTTGTCTCGGATGTCAGTCTTGCCTAACTTGATGGCGATATAGGGGTCGGCTTTGCCATTGATGTCAGCCGGGTGCAGGTCTGTGGCCTAGGCAGGGTAAGTGGTGCCTAAGCAGACTCTTGGGTGCCCTTGTCCCATTCCTGAGGGACCCATGATGTTGAGAAGTGGGGACAGAGGCATTGGTTTAGAGACAGAAGTCTCACTGTGTGGCACTACGGAAGTTGCTGGCTCTTGTTGCCAAGGCTGGACTTCCTCTCTAGAAGTATGGGGACTAGACCAGTGGATCCTTCTAATGTCTTGGAGCAGTCCCTCCAGCAGGAGGCCTGGAGGCCTGCAGGAAAGGGATGCAAAGGGAGTCTTACCCGGACCACATAGATTCGGACCAGCACATTAATGGGGTCATTGCTTGGGATGCCCTGGAACATTCCGTAGGTGGGATCGTAGCCAGCTTCACGAGACACATCCTCCGGGAGTGGCACTTTGTACACACAGAGGGAACCCTGGAGCAAGGCATGAGGTGGGGTTGTCAGGCTGCCAACTAGCCTACGGTGGAGGCACACACTGTGACAGGGCCGTAACACTTCAGTTGCTGGACCATGGAAGGTCCAAGGATTTTAGAGGCAGTGATGAGGGACGTAGGGAAATGAGGTTGTGGGGGATCAACGGCTGGGCCACACTCTTTGCCTGACCTTGAATCGGCCTACTATGCGTTCTTCCTCTGTGGAGCCATCCTCATCATCCCCAGTCTTGCCCCGTAACAGGTTGAACGTGTGCAGCCAGTCCTCAAAGTTGTCAAACTCCGACTCTAGCTCCTTGGGATACACCTGGGCAGGACTGGCTGTCAGGCCTCATGCCAGCATCTGGCCTCATCTGCTGCCTCCCACCCTACATCTGGACAAGGTCTACTCCCAGCCCCCCACCTTAAGCTCGTCGATCTTGGCTTTCTTCTTCTCAGGAGCCTCCGATCCCTGGCCAGGGCCAGGGTTCTGATTTTTCTTCTTTTTTTCCTCCTTTGCAGCTCTGGACTTCTCCTTGTTCTTCACTGGCCCCTTCAGGCCTGGCCCAAAGTAGAAAAGGAGGCTCTAGTCAATCTAGGGCAGTGTGGGGCAGAAAGGGCCAGAGCAGGAAGGTCTGAGCCCCAGACCTGGCTCCACCACTTTTCCCCCACTTAATTTTGGACTCTCAATGTATTCTACGAGGAGGTACAGACAGCGGGTTATGCCCGAGTCAGGGGCACAGACTATTGTCTGCTCTTAGCAGAGTGAGTAGGGAAGGGTTTGGATCTGGAGTCAGGAACCTGTCCACTGTCTGCTCCCTTGGTTCCCTAGGTATATATTAACAAGGTTGTTTCCTACAAGCATTTCCCAAGCTGAATCTGGTGGAATCTGAGGCCTAAGTGCCACTGGCATGCTTAGACAAAAAGGAAACATTTACATAGTATCTTTCTTTGAAATTGATAACACCAGTGCTTGGGGAGATGGCGCAGAGGTGAAAAAGCTAGCTATGTAAGTGTGAGGACCTGAGTTTGAACCCCTGGAATTCATGTAAAAGTTGGGTGGTAGCATTAGTGATTATAATCCCAGAGCTCCTATGGGGACATGGAAGGTAGAGACAGGAGAATTCCTGGAAGCCCCCAGGCCAGCTAGTCAGGTGTACACAGAGGCAGTGAGAGCCTGTTTCAAGCAAGGTGGAGGATGAGGAGAAACACATGAAGCTATCCTCTGAGCTCCGAGCCCATGATGTGGTACATGAGCACTTCCCTTCACACACAACATGCACACACACACATACACACACACACACGCTCATAGATACATACACATACATAGACACACAGTCATAAACACACAGACACACACAGACACACAGGCACACAATCACACACAGATACACAGTAACACAGAGACATAGGCATACACACAGACATATGCAGATACACAGACATACAGTCACACATACAGACACAGGCACACAACAGAGACACACACAAAGTCACACATAGACATACACTCATACAGACAGACACAGATACACATAGATACAAAGATATACATACTCATACACAGACAGACACACATGCACACACACACACAGAGACACACACACACACAAAGATACACACAGAAACACACTCGCATCACAATACTCATATAAAGGCTCTGAGAAGTGTACCAAAGGAATGCACTTAAACCAGCATTTCCTAGATGGATCTGTCCCCAGAATCTTCTTTCCCTTCCAGAATAGTATTAATGTAGTTCCATGGGAGAGGTTACAGAAACTGTGGAACAAACTAGGAGGTCTCTTCCAGCTCAGATGTTCTATTGATCTCCATGGTTGCTGAACTGAGCAGAGTGGAACTGCTGTAGCAGTCCTTAGCTGGATCCTTGGAGCCCAGACCAGCACTGAAGGAGCAGGTATTGTTCCGGGTGGAGGGATCTAGAGATCCGGATGCTGGGGGTCCAGGGCTCACCCTCAGTGCTATCCATTTCTTCCTTCTCTTCCAAATCAATCCCAGAGGTCTCATGTTGTCGAAGTTGCTGCCAAAACATGAAGGGGCTTTCCTGACTTCCCAGTTACTGATGTCTCCATAGCCTGTGGCGTGGCATCTTCAGCTTCTAGACACAAGACTAGAGCTGCTCAGCGTCTTTGTGACACCTATCTTTGGGCTCACACAACATCTGGTATGGTACCTGGCTCATCATGAAAATGTCAGAGATCTTTGTGGAACACACAGCTAAGCTAGGAGGTGAACTGCCCATCAACCTGAGGAGGGAGGGCTCTGAAGGGAGGGCTCAGGGAACTGACTCTGAGGGTTAGAGTAGGAGCTGAGGGTGTGATGTACAGCTGGTTCAGCTGCAGCCCACCCCCTCCATTCCTCCTTACCCCCCGACTCTGCCCAGGCCTCACCTCCTTCATTGTGTCAATGGAGGCAAAGTACTTGGACCACCAATCCAGCATGCTCTCATCGGGTTCCTCCTCCTCTGCCTCCTCTGATGGGCCTTTCTTTTTCTTCTTCTTCCTTTCCTTCTCATCTTCAGCCTGGGGGGTTGGCCAGGTTGACCACCCCATAGTTTCTCCTACTCTCCATTCTTTTCCAAGACTCTGAATGATTCCTACCCACGGCCCCTCCATCCACCATAGTACTGTGGGAGGAGTCACAGCCTGCCACTGTGAACCACAGGCCCAGGCAGGACTGTCACTCAGGGAAGGATGGCTGGGCTCAGGAAAGTCCTTCAGGCCCGGCACCGGTGTCAGTGAATGGAATGGTTCTCCTACCCCGAGGCCCTTGCATGGTTCCCACACTTACCACATCCACCTTGACCACAGCATCAGAAGTCTGCAGAGGGAAAGAACCAAGGAGACAGGGCAGGATTAGCCACTGAGAACTAACTGGAAGGGGCAGGAAGCAGGGCAGCCCAAAGGACAGGAGCCACAAGGCTGCACACAGCTGTGAGCCCCTTGCCCTTGACTACAAGGCATTCAGATTCAGAAGGGCAGGCTACCTGCGAATGTGACTAAGGGCCTACTCGAGGCTCCCTTTGCTGTTCCCTCTGGCTTACTAGACCCATGGCTGCCTGTATCTTAGAGTCACCTATGAACAGCTGGTGAGTCTTCACTGGGGAGGTGATGGGGGGCGTGCAGCAGAATATTCAAAACCAAGCAGCTTGGCAGTGAGCTTTCTAGGCAGCGCCACCAAGAGCTGCAGCACCACCAAGAGCTGCAGGACCCAGTGTCTCATGCTGTCCTTTCTAGAGACCATTGGCAGCCCCAGGCCTACTCACTGGCCCGGTCAAAGGAAGATCATTTTAGATCAGGTCTCAGAAACTGGGAAATGCCCCAGGCTGTGTGAGGCAAGTGACGCAGTGAACAGGAGGCTGGAAATGTGGGAGGGAGGAGGAAGGGAGCCCTTTCAGGGTTCTGGGCAGGACCTCAGAATGGCCAGCTGGAGGCGGATCTCTCCCGCCCTCTACTACAGCCTTTTTCTATCAGGTAGACACTCCCAATCCTGAAGCCAGAGGACTAAGTCCTTCATCATGGGAATCCCCAGCCTGGGCTCATGGGGCAGCACTTGGCATGGAAAATGCCCTCCCCTCCTCCGTACAAAAGACGCCTGTCTCATAAGCGGTCCATCACCTTGGGGGTCACTTCTGAGGTGAAATGATGCAGGTTGCCACCTCAACGCTACCCATTACCATTCCATGTCTCGCCTGTGCACACTGTCTGCTCCCCGACCCCCTAGTACCTGCTGCAGACAGTGCTGTGTGATCAAAGTTAGCTTCTGACAGCTACACGGAGAGGCAAGTCAGTGCTGCACTCCCAGGAAGGCCCGCCTGGCTCTCCAGTGTGCTACCTGTGCTTGCGTGTCTCCGGCCAGCATCGGGCCGGCCACTCGCCTTACCGCATCCAGCTTCACCAGGGTCTCCAGCTTCTTAACTGGCACTTCAGGTTCCATGCTCACTACAACCTCCCCTGTGGGGCAAGAAGAGGGGCCCCCATTGCACAGCATGTGGTAGCCCCGGAGAAGCCTGACTGGACAGACAGAGAGACAGACAGAGAGAGAGGAGGAGGAACAGAGTCACAGTGAGAGGCATTAAGGAGGGAAGAGCGTGATCTGCAGTGGACTCTGGAACTTTCTCAGGGCAGAGGAGGGACAGGACTTATATAAGAACAAGATGGTCCTGAGGAAGCGAAATGAGCTAGAGAGAAGGGTGGGTCATTGTGCATCCAGACAGCAGAACTGAGGCTAGACCTGGAGGTGAGGCCTAGGAGGCTGTCTCCAGGGGAGGGACTGGGTCTCCTCCAGCACCTGGTGGAAGACGTCATCTGCCCTCAGCCTTCGGAGGGCCTGTCCAGTGCTGGCTCTGGGCCTCAGAGTAAGGGGCAGCCCTGTGCAGCCTTCTGTGTTCCCAAGGGAGTCCATCATCCCCAAACCCCACCGCACTGCCATGCTACCCCTTAGACAGATGCTCTAGAAACCATGATGGGTGCTTGAACTGCATTATGAGATGGGACCCTTCTAGGAGCCCAGTAGAACCAGACCTGGGCTTTAGGTGGCCCTACCTGTGGTGTTCCAGTTGGCGGCCGAGCGGTCCGGGGGTCGGTAGATGAAGCGTCGTAGTGAGCTGACTGCATGGGAGCCCACCAGGGTGTATCGTCCAAAGGCCCGGCAGTCCACCACCCGGATGTTCAAGGGTGGGTGCAGGAGCTCATTCTCTGGGAGGTCCTGAGGGATGGTGGTGACAGTTTACAGTCTACACCTCAGAGAAAGGGCCCGAAGAGGCTCCAGCTAAGGCAAACTTCGCTGGTCATACCTAGCCCTGCCCAGATCTGTCAGCTCTTACACTCACCACTTCAAACCACTTGACCAGGGTGTTGAAGTTGGGGTTCTTCTTATAATTGTGGATCAGGGACGATTGTACCCCTTTTCCCGCACACTCGATGTCCACCCGTGGCCGGTCCACCTGGGCCAGGTTCACCCTCTTTAAGTCCCTCAGGCCCCAGAACAGCACCTGATAGCGGAGGGAGAGTGTGGTTCTGTAGAGGGAGCCAGTGGTGGCTGGGAAGGGTGACCCAGGAGAACAGGGGTGGGAGTAGAAGCTAGATGGCAGTGGGCAGGCACAGGGAGGACAGTGCAGACAGCGCCAGGAGGCTGCATGAGGGGAGTGCCCTCCGAAGGCTGAGGCAGTGTCTTTAAGAGTAAAGATCACTGTGGAAGGAAGAGGGCTTAGAACGGCTCTGGGCACAGTGATGTGACTGTCAGAGCGAAACAGCCTAGGCTGGGCTGGGACCTGAGTCAGTGCTGCTGACTAAGGAGTGACCTTAGACAAGCCCCCTCCACGCTGGACCCTTGGTATCTTTTTTTCTGAAACTGAGAAGCATCCCTATGGGACTAGGAGTTTGATGGCTCGTGGCCCTCTATGTAGCAAGAGAGAGAGGAACAGGCCTTGGGCGAAGGTCACGGACGGGGCGGGGAGGGGCACAGCGCCCTCACTCACCTCCACTCTGTACTTGCTGAGCACGGGCCGGATTCCCACAGGCACAGGCATGATGGGCCCTCTGTCCATGTCCACTGGGCCATTGATGGGTGGCAGGTCAGCCTTCCCCGATGGTCCAATCTGAGGAATGAGGTCATAAACTCAGTGGCGAGCCCAGGGAGAGGGGGCCCTTTCCGCAGTGAGTTAGTGTCATGAGAACAGAAGGGACAGGCAGGCCACAGAGCCCAAGGCCCCTTGAGATCTGACTCTCAGCCCTGACCCCCTTTGCTTGCCCCCTGACCTGCAGCAGCTCAAAGGCAGCCAGTAGGTCTCCGGCCGTGGCGTTGCCTCGGTAGATCTGGTAGTACTCAAGCTGGGGCGGGAAGCGAGGCGGGCAATATGCCTCGTCTGCCATCTTCACCAGGGGCTTGGCAAAGGTCCGGCCCATGAAGTCAGCTTTGCCCTAGCACAACAAAACTCTAGAGTTCCCTTGGGCACCCCAACAGTTGAGTTGGCTTGTAGGCAGCGTTGGCCCTTCTGATCCTTCCTGCCTACTCCAGAACCTCCATGGAAAGACTGCTACTGATTGTGATTTCGTACAGGGAGGGATCAGAGCCCTGGGGGTGGGGGTGGGACTGTGACAACAGGGCTTCCTGGTACACCTCTGGAAGATTTGGCCTCAGCATGTTTTATCCAGGAGATGGGAAACACCATGGTTTGCACCTGGTCCCCAAGAGGCTCATGGTTCTGGAGAAGGATCAGGCTGTGGTGGGTGGGCAGGAGGCACCTGGAAAACTTGGTGAGTAGCCCACTTTCCCCACAAACCCAGTTGCCACAGAGGCAGCCAGCATAGAGCTTCGGGGGAGGGTAGGGAACCAGAAAGGGGAGGGTCTGCTAGAGGTCACTGGCGCCAGTGCCCACTGTACCATGCTGTCCTGGTCGTAGATTTCAATGACAATGATGGGGGGATCATCTCGTAACTCATGAGCTTCACCGTACAGCTCCAGGTTGTCAAATACCAGCATTTGGTCCCAAGTAGGACACAGTGTCTCGTTTAGGACCTGATCATGGGGTGAGGGGTGGGGAACAAGTGGTGGATATTGTTTCCATTCAGGAACTCTACAAACAGTAATGGCTGAATGTCCTGCTTTTCCAGAAATCCCCAAAGAAGAGTGCAGGCCCAGGCCTTGGGCTGCCTTAACCTCCTCAAAGCCACAGGGCTTCTATGAAGTCTATTCCCAGGGCCCTACTAAAGACTCCCTTGCCTTGTGGGCGTAGTCCAAGCTGGTGGACTCTATTAGCCTAGCCAGCTACCTGAAGGGCTTCCCTCTGAAGGTCTGGGGAACTAGCAAGCCTCCCAGTGCTCCCCAAAGCCAGAGCTGCCTCCCCCTCAGGTCCTTACCTCCGTGCACTGGCTCTGGTTGATGAAGAAGACTCGGGCAAAAGGATCAGAGAGCCCAGTGCTGTCAGCGGCGAAGAGGCTTCGGGCCTGATACATGTGGGCTCGGAGCTGGAAGGTTTGCTTCTCTGTGGGGAAGAGAGGGCTAAGCCATGCCATGTGGCCCTGTGGTCCCCTGGGAGTTTAAGCTGGGAGAGTAGCCCACCCAGGATGAGGAGGCCTCACTCACTGGTGTAGACAAGGCTGATGGGCGGAAAGGAATGCAGACCCAGGCCTTGGGCTGCCTTGACCTCCTCGAAGCCACAAGGCAGGCCACACAGGAAGTCCTTTCTCTGCTTGCTGAGGCCCAGCCACAGGTAGAGTTCCAGCTTGGCCTGTACTGTCCAGCCTGCCGAGCCGAAGCCCCTCTTTCCTGGCAGCTAAGGGCAGGCTCAGGGTCACCAAGAGCCCGAGAACTTCCAGGACCCACAGGGTAAGGGAGGCCCAGGGCAGTGTTGAAGCGTTAGACAGAGTTATAGTTACCCCCTCTCTGGACAGAGCTGAGTGTGAAAGACTAAGAGGGGAAGGCAGGTGGGGACAGGCGGGCTCCAGACCTCCGAGAACCTGCTATTAAGGGCTCCACCTCCTCCTCTTAGGCCAGCCTCAGGGGAGTCTCTTCGAGAACCCACCCCACCCTAGGCTCATCCCCTGTAGCACCTTCAGGAAGAGGGTCTTGACCTTGGCGCAGTCCTTGCCCAATTCCTCCTCCACAATGGAGAACAAAAGGTCTTTGGAAGGCACGCGGGCGTAGGCGATACGTTTGTTATTACTCATCATCCAAATGAACACATCGGGGATGCTGTGCTGGGGCTGCAGCAGAGGGCCGGGGGGCACAAGCCAGGGGACCCGGCCTCACTAGAGTGCTACCACACCTGAGCCTGCTGCACCCCACTCCTGGGAGCTGGGCCTGGGTGAGGAAAAGCTGGGGGGCGTGAAAGGGAAGGACCCTCATCTTGGGTCTTCCTTTCTCTCCCACTGGGCTCAACCTTGTCAACAGTTGGCTATCAGTCAGTAGAGGCCACCTAGGG
This sequence comes from Rattus norvegicus, assembly GCF_021556685.1. NCBI lineage: Eukaryota > Metazoa > Chordata > Mammalia > Rodentia > Muridae > Rattus > Rattus norvegicus. The sequence goes on along the minus strand of NC_141539.1, from coordinate 32,247,588 downwards.
GATCTGGACAGGATGAGCTGCCCTGCCCTCTCGCCCTCTTCTCAGGTCACACACCTCATCAGCTAGGAAGCGTAGCTTCTGCAGGAAGTTCTGGCATAACCTCAGCTTGTCCCGTACAGTGTGTCGCTTCACCTGAGCCCTCAGGCTCTTGGCTTGTTGTCCCATGCTCTCCTGTTGGGAAGAGTGTGGGAGGAGCACTCAGCTTTGGGTGTCAGCTTGACCTCAAGGACAGACGTCCCCTGTTCATTGGCTTCCTTCATTGGGGGGTCTTGCTGTGACCTCACCAGCTCCCTCATACAGGATTTGAGGCGCTCCCGATCCAGCCTGGTGCGGGACGAGTGACCCTGGTCCTTGTCCGAGAGGGAGAGGAAGCGGCTGCAGAGGGGTTGGGATAGAAGAGACAGGACTTAGCCGCCCTCTGCCCTGCCCTGGCCTGAGTGTCCCCTGTCCCACCCTACCCTCTTCGTGGGTCTCACTGGCAGCCACAGCTGAGTTCCTCTAGCACACCCCGCAGGCGTCGCTCCGGGTAGGACTTCTCCGTTTTGATCATCTCCTGGACATCATTCAGACCTTCTTCCTGTGGAGCAGGGTTTCAAGTGCATTCTGGGCCTTAGCCCTCCTCCTCCTCTTCCCCCAGATCTTTCCCGTTCACCCCAGGAACCTAGTAATGCGGGCCAGTTTATATGCATAATAAAGGAGCCACTAATCCCCCAGGGTCTATTGTAGACATAAGGGACTCTTGGTTAGCTGGGAGTCCTCAGCTCCTTCAGGAAGAAGCACTACGGCCATGGTGGACAGAGCACACCTCAGGACTGGAGAGAGGTCTTGTGCAGACCTGAAGTAGCCTGCCCAGCTGCCTCTGAGAGCCCAGACCTAGAGGGGACCCTTAGACGCTATTCCAGAGCTCTGGGACCCTGTGGGTGTCCCTTTTCTGTATCTCAAGACAAGCCTCTGGAGACACAGCCTGTGTTTTACATGCACCCACTCTCCCAGATCCCGTCACCCGCAGCCTGGCTGACCAGCTTGTCAGCAATGTGGTCCATGATGTTTGCGTTGTAGAGACGGCGCCGCTGGTCAGGCCACCAGCTCTTGATGTAGATGCAGGGCTTGCGCTCTAGGTAGGGCAGGTGGAAATAGTTCCTAGGGCAGGATGCAGAGGGAGGTTGAGGGACGTTGAGGTCTAGGGCCCTAGGAGGTAAGGGCCAAGGCCACTTGAGGATGGGCAAGTGGCAGGGCCCACCTGTCTGTGATCTGGGGCCTCATAGGTGGGGTGGAGGACACTGAGGCCAGGTCCCCGGCTTCATCACCCTCGTCGTCACTGGAGTTCTGAATCAGGTCTACCTCTTCTTCATCCCCAGGTTCCTTCCGGGGCCGAGGCCTCTGGGGCCGGGATGTACCATCGACTTCATTGCCATAGTTTCCTGGACATAGAGTGGCTTGTGAGAGGCCTGCAATATCCCCTTCCTCACCCACTCTGCCTCCATGTATTTCTCTCGGAGAGGTAAAGTCAGAGAACAGGGCTCAGTTAACACCACCCAGGGAAGAGCCCCATGTCAACCATAAGGGCGACCTCTGATGTTGGCTGTGCCCAGTTCAGAGCACGGTCTAGATTTCTTCTCTCTTTTCTTGACCATAGGGTACTGGGGGTCCCCTTACTTTCTTCTAATGTTCTAGTCCCAGTCTGCCCCTTTAGTAGAGTGAAGGTTGACCTCTCTTATAGTCAAGTACATTCCCAAGAACCAGAGCTGCTTCGTGGGTGTCTGAGGACAGTCGTGGGAAACATATCAATGTTGTCCGATCTCTGTAGCATGGGGCACAGTGACAACAGTGACAAGCAGAAGCCCAAAACCTTCCCTATGATCTCAGTACTCACCTATGGTCACCTCAAAGGTCACTGGCTTGTCCCCATTTTTCCGGTCGATCATTGAGGCTTCCAGGAAGGCTCCAAATAGGAAAAATTCTTCCATTCTCCCTGTGCAGCTCTGTGGGGGAGGCAGTTAAACCCTACGCTGAGCTTTTGTGGGGCAACAGGCCTGGGTCAGGGTCCTAATGTCATAGATAGGCTCTTGGCTGACAGTTGGGATGGGTCCTATCCAGCTTTGAGGCTAAGCAGTCTGGACTCAAGCCCTATTTGCTCCCCAGAGAATGGCTAGCTCTGTAGATACAAGGATGGTCGTGGCTGAGAAAAGGGGCAGGGGTGGGTGCCATCGGTCACTGGTGGCTATAATGGGGTCTCTGGGTAGGGCATAGGTCAGCAGTAGATGGGGACTGAGGCCTTGCCAAGGGGTCAAATAGGGCCTCTGAGTAGACAGGATAGCAATGGGGAAAAACAGGAAGTCAGCTGCATGCTGGGGAGAGGGTGGTGTGAGCCATCTGGCCAGCCTTGCCCTTACCTCTGAGACAGGTGTGGCCTGCTCCACCTGCACCTCGGTGGAGCTGGTGAGCTCTGGGTTGGAGGTGTCTAGGATCTCCACAGCCAGTCCCAACATGAGGCGGGCACGGAAGGACACCCCCTCACCCAGGCCCTCATTCAGGTCCTGGTGCTCGTCCAGCAGCGTGTAGTTGCGTGTGGAGCCGTACATGTTCACCCAGGCTGGGCCGAGCGTAGGCAGGAAGCCTGGAGCAGTGAGGAGAGAGGTAGAGACACAGCCATATCCAAGGCTCACTCAGGATGCGGGGTCTTTGTGAGCTCTGGGTGCTGAGCTCAGGGCTCTTTGCCTCCTGGGTACCAGGCAGGTGTGGGCAGCCTTCTCACTCACACCTACATAGAGTGCCTTCTGGTTTCTCCTTAGTCCCTGTGGGGGCCCTGGTGAGGTGTGTAGGAGGGGAATCCAGGCTCCTGCTCCCCCCTGATTCCTGTAGGCACCACTTGTGGACGGGGGTCAGTTCTTTCTGAACTCCTCAACATGGATCCTGCTCTATTTTGATTTGTTTCTGGATGAAGTCTGTCCATCTACCGTACCTCTCCTGCTTAGGGGACCTTCCCTCCTCTCTCTGTTCTCTTGGTTATTTGTGGGTCCTCAGCTCCTTGAGGAAGACGCACCCTGGGCTGTGAATATGGTGGGTTGAGCGGGACCCGGGTCCGGAGAGGAGCCTTGTCCTCTGTCTTTGACAAGTCTCTTCTCACACGCTTAAGTCTTGTTGGGCCAGTTAACAAATCTTGCTTTTATGTGAATCTAATTCTTCTTTATGTACTTTCTTTTAAACAGTTACTCTTGTCAGAATCTGGATATGGACACACACCTTTAATTCTAGCAGGCTGATCTCTGTGGGTTCAAGGCTAGCCTGGTCTGTAATGGTAAGAAATGAACAAACAAACAAAACTATTTATTATATGTGGGTACACATTTATGATGTGCGTGTGGGGGTGCCCTGTGTGCACAGGAAGGTTGAATCAGAGTTTCCCAGTGGCCTGGAAGCTAGCTAGTCTGGCTGGGATTCGAGGAGCTGCAGAGACCTGTCTGTTTCTGCCTCCTTGTGCTAGGCTCACAAGTGCTGTCACTCCATTGCTGACTGCCTTTTTTTTTTTTTTAAACATCAGTTCTAGACTTTAAACTCAGATCCCCACGAAGCATCTCCCCAGCTCCTATATTTAATTTTCCGTTAGTTTTGAAAACACAGCATTAAAAAGATGAGATATGGTTCACATATAAAATGTGGCATCCAACGTGCACATTTGGGTGGCTAGAGTATGCTCAGCATGTTGTGTGCCCATTGTCACGTTCCATCGCACTTCTGGCCACCCTAAAGAAGCCCCACACCCCCGAGCAGGTGCTTCCGACCACCCTCTGTTTGTTCCCGGAAGCACACGCCTATTTTCTGCCTGGATTCACCTCCTCCGGGTATCTTCTATATGTGGGACTGCACTGTGGGCTTTTGTTTCTTCTGCCTGCTGCTCTGGTCACTTGGTACCATGTCTGTCTGCCCGGGGGCGTTAGGGGGAATGGCATTTTGTCTCACCGTGTTCCTGGATTCTGGGTTACAGTCAGTCCCCACAGGCCCCTAGACAGGTGCTACTGCTCTCATCAGTTACAGTAAAGATACGGAGATTATGCACACAGAGCATGTGCAGTGCACCGTACGATAGCTCAGTTGGTCAACAGGAAAACCCATGGGAAGGCAACAGCTAATCGCTAAATCCAGTCAGCTCCCAGCGATCTTCAATTATTACGTCCCCTGCCCTATTTCCTTGAGGCAGAGGCTACACATGAGACCCTTAAAAGCCCTATCTGGCTGAGGTCGGAGGTGGTGTGAGGTAAAGGGGCCTCTTTCCCATCATACCCCATTCTCCCCCTGATACATCTGTGCTCTGCTACTGACCTTTGTCTCCATCGTTGGAAATCTTGCGCAGGTCGATGAAGTGGGTGCCGATGGCCACGTCGTTGACCTTGTCGGAGTCTCGGATCTGCACCTTCATGCGCTTGCAGAGTGGGGGGAACAGATCTGTAAAGACGACCTGCTCATTCCACAGCGGCTCATAGCTGCTCTTCTGCACTGATGTTTTGCCCTGGTGGGATGAAGTCACAGCGTGTGTGTCAGTGCGTGTGTGCGTGCCTGTGTTTCCCAGATGGAGGTTTCAGACTTCTCCTGGTCTGCCCCTTCCTTCCATCCATCACCTCTTCTTTAAGCCCATCGCACCAGCCTTCAGCACCCCCTCCCTCCCCAGTACCTTCTGTCCAGCAAAGAAGACTTGAACGTAGGGGTCGACGAGGTCCTTGTTCTCACCGATGAACGCCTTCTTTACGTTGGCCATGAGGCTTGTGTTCATCCGGGGCAGTCCCTCTGCTCGGTAAATTTTCACGTAGAACCGGGCCCACTGCCGTTCTGGGGGCACGCCCTCGGGGAGCAGCAAGTTCCTGTGAGCACAGGCAGCACATCGTCTCCACCGTGGACAGGCTCAGAGACTCTTCTTTGCCTCTATGCAAGGATCATTCATGGTGGGAGAGAGGTGGAGGGGATGGCAGGCACGCAGGAGAAGAGACAAGGCAAGTGCACGCTTGCATATGTGATCGCTCTGTCCCCATGTCTGTCTGTCTCTCTGAATCTGGTCCGTCTCTCTGTCTCTGTCTCTCTGTCCCTGTGTCTGTCCGTCTCTCTGTCTCTGTCTCTCTGTGTCTGTCTGTCTTGCTGTGTCTGTCTGTCTGTGTCTCTGTTTCTGTCTCTGTCTCTCTGTGTCTGTCTGTCTTGCTGTGTCTGTCTGTCTGTGTCTGTTTCTGTCTCTGTCTCTCTGTGTCTGTCTGTCTTGCTGTGTCTGTCTGTCTGTGTCTGTTTCTGTCTCTGTCTCTCTGTGTCTGTCTGTCTTGCTGTGTCTGTCTGTCTGTGTCTCTCTGTTTCTGTCTCTGTCTCTCTGTGTCTGTCTTGCTGTGTCTGTCTGTCTCTGTCTCTCTGTTTCTGTCTCTGTCTCTCTGTGTCTGTCTTTCTGTGTCTGTCTCTTTGTCTCTGTCTCTGTTTCTGTGTTTGTCTCTCTGTTTCTGTCTGTCTCTCTGTGTTTGTCTCTGTCTGTCTGTCTCTGTCTCTGTGCCCCTGTGTCTGTCCATCTCTCTGTGTCTGTCTGTCTCTCATACACACACACACACACACACACACACACACACACACACACACACACACACCACCTTAGCAGCTGCATCATCTCCCCAGGACCTGGCATAACCTGTGAAGTTTGAGAGGGCCCAGACTTTGATTAAAGACACTGCTTCATGGCGCCTATCCATTCTTAGAATTCTGGCTTCCAGTCTCATCAAGCTTCAGTCTCCTCCTCGTTAAGGTGGCAGTAACATACAGCCGTGTCTCAGGAAAGCAGCACGTAGGCTACAGTGCCTTATAAACTGCAGTGCGGGATGCTAAGCATGACATTAACTTTTATAGCTTTGTGCCGCCTTCTTCCCTGAGACAAGAACTTCCCAGGAGCTGGTCTCCTCTCCCAGCCCCTGGGAGACCAGGCCCGCTGGATCCAGGCACATCCTGGGAGCCCAGACAATATCCCGGCGTGTTTCTTAGCAGCCATTATGTGCAGCCAAGATTGGTGTCCTGGGTGACATCTCTCTGCTGTCCTGAGTGCATGGCACAGGAGTCCAAGGCCCTGGCAGTGGGAGGTCTCCTAGTTGACAGCATTGTTTCTTCCCACCAGCTTTCTCAGTTGGAAGTCTGGCTGTCAAAGTACCACCTTCCATTAACCCGGTGACTACACTGTCCTGGGCCCCAGAGGAGAAGAGTGGAAGTAAGGGGGTCTGATGGTAAGAATTCTGGGTTCAGACCACTCCAGGAACTTCCTTTGTGGGAAGGAAGGGTTGTGTGCAGGTCTCTAGGGGAAGATGGAGCCTCACCCTTCAATGTCATCCTCATCTGTCTCGTTGGCCTTGTGGGGTGTCTTGATGTTGTCTCCCTTGCCCACCACGGCGACATCACACTTTACATAGCCCTTCAGCCCGGCAGAGATGTCATCGGGGTCTGACAGGATAGCCCATTTGTGATGGAACTGGTGTTCTGCAGTGTCAAATGAGAGGCCAGGAAACCTTAGTGTTTGGAGTCACAGGGGCCCCTCTGCTGAGCTGGTGGCCTCAGAAGGAGAGTGCCATAGGTTCCCAGGACCTCACGGCTCTAAGCAGATATAGGTAGGAAGGAGCTAGTGAGATGGACAAGGACTGAGTGTGGCTGCCCGCTGGCCTTGGGGATGTATGGGCAGATAGATGATTGGTGGATATACTGATTTTTTTTTTGTTTTTTTTTTTGTTTTTTGTTTTTCGGCGCTGGGGACCGAACCCAGGGCCTTGCGCTTCCTAGGCAAGCGCTCTACCACTGAGCTAAATCCCCAACCCCAGGTGGATATACTGATAGCAGAGTCTGTTATGCTGTGGACAAAGGAGCGGATGTTCGTATGAATGGATAGGCATGTCCATGGCTGGGTCAAACTGAGTGGATTTGGCAAGGAAAGATCAAGATTCAGGCAACACGAACTTTCCCTTTATACATAAAAGCAATTGGAAGATAAGCCCAAAAACATGGCTGAAGAGTCTAGATGGCAAAAATACAGGCGGCAGGTTTGGGTCTGACATATATAAAATAGAATTGCCTAAAACATGGGTGTGAGTGTCCCAGTTCTGGCTGGATGAGCGTCAGGGACACAGCTGAGGGGCACTTGTGTGGGTGCACCCTGAGGCCTCAGGTCTGGATGCTACAATCTCCAGCTGGAGAAGCAAGAACAAGGGGAGAGCCAGCTCCACAGTGGCCACTTCTTCCAGGCTCTGACTCCTTTGACAGAGGAGAGCTGGCCAAGGAGAGGGTAGCTGCTCTGGCCTCTGCAACTACAACCTACCTCCAGCAGAGGGCAACCTTGAGCAATTTCCTGCACTCTCAATCAAGCTAAACTTGGCCATGCCTCTGTGAGGTTACCAGGGACAGAGGCAGACTTGTGAGGAACAGTAAGTCTGGAGTTAGGTTATCATAGCGGAGAGACTGTATCTGAGGCCCACAAAGGCCTTCAGTTCTCTCTGCCAGTTACGCCCACCCACTGTGGTTTTGGACATGGAGAGTCTCTCTCCTTACACCCCCAGCCCACCTGTCTATCTTGACAGATAGGGTGTTTTTTAGGCCTCACATGTCTGGAATGCTTTGACCCTTGATTTCATATCCATAGTCCTAGACTTACGTTTCTTAATACACTGGGCACCACCCAAGTGTTATTAGGGCCACGAGAGTGCCAACTGTTTCTTAGTGGCACCTCTAAGTCCCTTCCCATTTCTCTCCTGTCACTGGCTTCTCTGTAAAGTGGGAAGGGGATGTAACTATGTCTTTAATTACTTTATGAGGGTCAAATGTGACAATTTGGAATGCAATTGTATTGCCACCAGCAAAGGCCCTTGCAGGGTAATTATTGACTTCTGAGAAGTTTCACTTCAGGGACATGGATATTCCCAAGTTGGCCACGTAGTGACACGCCCTCTAGACCAGTGGTTCCCAACCTTTCTGATGCCGTGTCCCTCTAACATGGTTCCTCATGTTGTGGTGACCCCCCAACCATAAAATGATTTCCACTGCTACTCTATAACTATAATTTTGCTACTGCTGCAAATCATAGTGTCTGTGTTTTCTGAGGTGACCTCTCCGAGAGGGTCATTCAATCCCAAGGGGTCCCAACAAACAGGTTGATAACTACTGCTCTAGACCGTGACTTGGGGGAACTGTGCTAACTCTATACGGCGCTGGCTATAGGTGACTGAGGAATTATAATCAGACACAGCTTCTCTTGCCATGGTTGCTCCTAGGAGAACTGGGGTCCCTTGAGAAAAGCGATTTTAGGGCCCGGAGTTCCCCAAAATTGCACATTACACTTGGGATTGGTTGTCACCACATTTAGGGTGGTATCACTTGGTATCCCTGTGACTAGCCGATTAGCTAGGCCAAACCTTGGAACATCTGTGAGTCTCAGGCCTCTTAACTGTCCGAGGGGGTGACAGGGACTTTGTAAGGATGGCCAGGTCTTTTCTGCTCAGTGGGTGCCAGCCAAAGGCAGTGGGTGGCACGGCCCCTCCAGGTCCCTCACTGCCCTCTATATAACTGCTCTCACACGACACAGGAGAGGTGATGCTCTCCTGTTCCTCGTGGATTTAAGCTGCCTCTCCGTAGTGTTCTGCTATTCCCAGATCCCTTCCTCCACAATGAGCAAACACCTATTAGACATGGCGCCCACGGCTCCTACGTACATCTGTGTGCAGAGTGCACCCTGCCTCACTGCCACACCCGTGGTTGCCTACTCGTGGCCAGTGGGTTGTGTCTATAATGAGCCAGGGACCAATGTAGCAGGAACGACCTCATACGTTGTTTCTGGAGCTGCATGCCCCGGCCTGTTCTTCAGGGGTCACTCACCAGGCTGGGAGTACACGGTCCCCACATCCATTTTGAAGGAGCCCACCAGAGTGCCGCTTCGAAGCAGGTTCTTAGAATGGATAACCTTCCAGAACAGAATCACAAGTAGCCAGTCAGGCTGGGTAGGGAGAAGCTTTTGGGGATGGGGGTGGGAGGAGCAGGGGCAGGGGCAGGGGCAGGGGCAGGGGCAGGGGCAGGGGCAGGGGCAGGGGCAGGGGCAGGGGCAGGGGCAGGGGCAGGGGCAGGGCCATTGGTAGAGGGTGTTAGGTCCATCTTTCTTAGTAAAGTGGGAAGGTATTTGGCCGGGAACAGGGCCGGCTTTGCTGAGACTCAACACCATGTCCCCCCTCCTCCCACTGCTGTTATATGGGTGAGTAGGTTTTACATTCTACAGAGGAATCTGGCGAGCCACGCGCCCAGGCATGGCACTGCCGTGTTATGAACCGCGCATAACAGGGCTGTGCTGAGGTCCTGCCTAAGTCAGCGGCCCTGCCTGCCAGTGGCAGTGGCTCTCCACTCACCGAGATCTTGATGATCTTGTCAAACATGACATCAGGAGAGACGTGGAAGTCAAAGACGAAGTACTAGGGGGAGAAAGACCAGAGTGCTGTCACCGCGGCCCCTCCTTCCGAGCAGTGCCTGCCTGAACCCCCCATTAACCATGAGTCTCAAAGCTCATACGGCAGTGGTGGTGACCCACTGGCTTCTGAGAGACCGAATGGGTGAGGAGCAGGACCCCATCTACTTCCATTGGTTGGAACAGTCTATTCACTACCTGTGTTCATGCTGCAGGAGACCCCCATATCTGTAGATGATATCATACTATAATGTCAAAAGTTGGGTACCCTTTGTGTATATGCTCTGTGTAGAAGAGCCCTGACCAAGGAGCCAGCCAATCCGGGCTCTCAGCCAGTTCTGTCCTTTTCTAGTAGTATAGACTTAGCCACGTGCTCTTTGGCACAACCCCCAGAGAACCGTTAAATAGGGGTGTGGACATCAACGACCATGTTACAGCACCAGGCAGGCTACTGACTGTGAGGTCCACCATGGGGCGAAAGGGCACACAAGTAGCTACCAAACCACAGTGCTCCCTGGGGAATACACCTTAACACCCAAGAAGTGTTAAAAGATAAAAACACAGGGCGTCTCAAAAAGATGCACTCAGGGCAAGACAGACAGTGCTTCCTTGGCCACAAAAGAGAACTGCAGTGTGGCTCTGTGGACTGTCCCCATCAGCTGTGAGCCCCTATGCTCACTCATGGTCCACATCCTTGTCCTGGGTGCACCGGGATGGGGAAAGGGTGTCGGCAGTGAGCAAGGTAACTGCTGTTTTTTTTTTTTTTTTTTTTTTTTGGTTCTTTTTTTCGGAGCTGGGCATCGAACCCAGGGCCTTGCGCTTTCTAGGCAAGCGCTCTACCACTGAGCTAAATCCCCAACCCCGTAACTGCTGTTTTGATGAACTTGTGGACAGGGGAAGGAATCTAAGGTTACCTCAGGGCTTTGGTTAGAGTAAATATCCCAAGAGCAGGTGTTTCTGGCTGTAGTCAAGAGTCATTGTCAATAGCCTGTTTAAATCTGTGACATGGTTATCTGTCTGTCTATCTATCTATCTATCTATCTATCTATCTATCTATCTATCTATCTATCTATATCTATCCATCTTTCTTTCTATCTATCTATCTATCTATCTATCTACCTACCTACCTACCTATCTATCTTTCTATCTTTTTATCTTTCTATCTACCTACCTACCTGTCTTATGTATACTGTTTTTTGCCTGCATGCCAGAAGAGGGCACCAGATCTCATTATAGATGGTTGCTGGGAATTGAACTCGGGACCTCTGGAAGAGCAGCCAGTGCTCCTAACCTCTGAGCCATCTCTCCAGCCCCACATCCCTATTTTACAGCTAACACTTAAGCCCTGTGGGCTGATGTGCTGTCTATAAAGCCAGTGATGTCTAGCTGTTAACTGCTGGATCATTGCTTCCTTTCCCAAGTCTCAGTTCACCCTTGTGTTATGGGAATAGTGACATTAGGCCACCAGGCTGTCCTATCCCATGGACATGACCACACAAAAGCAGGGAGGCATGGTTGTAAAATCAAAATGAGAGGACTGGGCTGTGTGCTTGGTAAGGGCCCTTGGGTGTGCACGGGGTGTCCTGGTTGTACTTAGGATATTCTGCAGCAAAGTGCCACATGGGCAAGGGAGAAGGAACGAGTCAGAAAAAAAAAAGGCAAAGGCAGAATGAGGGTCGTAGGTCATAGTACAAGGCTGGATCCTTTGGGATGAGGAAATAGAAGCAAAGGTGAGAGGTGGACACTGCGTGGGAGGAGGGACAGTGGTCACCAGCTGGCCAGGTCGACCACGTGTGCAGATAGAGAAGGGGATTTATGTTGGTCTATGTGGGGCCAGGTTATTACGGAAGGACAAACGTCAAAAGCCTCCTATTTCCAGGCAGGCTTAATGTTGTGCTGATGAGCTACAGGGGCAAGTGCGTGGGAACTGGACCACGCCCATGGAAGGAGCTGGCTAACGGGGGCCAGGACCCCTTGTGCTCTGAGCTGGCTGGAGTCATAATTCTGAGCACGATTCTTTCTTAGGACTTCTTAGAGACTTGCTAAGTCGGTTGATGGCTCCCACCAGCCTCTGCTGTTCTAGTGGAGCCAAGAGCCTAGGGAACTTCCCAAGAGCAATACATACTCATACATGGAGGTCTATTTGTGGCGGTTTGAATGAAAATGGCCCCCATAGCCTCATAGGGAGTGGCATTATTTGAAAGAATTAGGACATGTGGCCAGCATGTGGCTAGGAGGTTACGTGTGAGGGTTGGCGAAGGTGATGTGTGAGAGTGGGGGAAGGTGACATGAGGGTGGCTTCTGCAGCTCCCATGCTGCCCTGTGCACCGTGACCTGGCACTCAGCAAATGCTCCCTCGTTTCAGTAAGAGTCCACTGACAATGTTACTGAGCCTTCCATGTATCTGCAGGCTCTGAGCTGGGAGAGTGGTGGGGTAGACCTGCAGCCTCTCATCCACCCGGGGAGAGAAAGATCGACCACAGTTTAAGACCTCAAGTGGAAACCATTCCCTCCCCTCAGATCATCTCTGACCATCTTCCGTCTCAGCCTGGTAATGGGTGTGGTCTTTTGCACAAAACCAAGTAGCCCTGACTTTGTTTCTGTCTCTTTCCCCTAAACTAGGCTTTCTTAACCTTTTCCAAAAGAGAGGATGCTGACCTCTGACTCAGAGAGGGTAGGCTATTCAGTGGCAAAGTCATTTGAGCTGGGTCCCTACAGAGAGAGTAGGAGTTTGCTAGGGCCCCACAGAACTGAGAAGCAACACTGGGAGGAGGAAGCAAGTTGGCTGAAACATGAGGTACACAGATCTGAAGCAAGTTGAACACCCCCAAGTCAACCACTGTCAAATAACCTCAGACAGCCACTTCCCAGTCGCCATAGTCTTCAGAGGAAAATGGAATTTATCTAGAACAGAGGCTTTCCAGTCAGGAATGTGTTCTGACACAATCGGAGATGTCTAGATTGGATATCTAGATTCCATCCAGAGCTGGAGGACCCTTGAGCAGTAATGTCCTGTCCTGGGGGCCAGTGGGACACCAGCTTGGAACACAGTAAGCCGTGGTGATACAGGAGTTTGTTCAGGCTTAGGCAGAAGTGTTCCTGGGTCCTGCAGGGGCTCATCTGGAGGCTCTTCCTACACTACAGGGCACAGGGCATAGATGCACCATTGAGCTAGCCTGGCTCTCCTTGCTAACTGATGTCACTGGGGTAGATAGACTGGGTACTCCCTCTAGGACAGGAACCCTGGGACACCAGGCTTTTAGACAGTTGAAATGTGCTCAGGCACTGGGGAAGGCCTGGCTACCTTTCTAGAGCCAATCATGGTGGGGTTCCATCTGGAGCCCGGTAGTCAATATGGGCCTTATCCCATCAACAGCTCCCTGAGGGAAGTGGGAAAGTTCTCTCTGACCTGAAGCCTCAAGCTATCTTCTTTGTTAGATGGGGAGATCAAACTATAAAGTCTGTGAGGTCCCTCATCCCTCACCCCTGTGTGGTCTCAAGTGGAGGGAGTAGCAGTCACTTTCTTTCTCACTGCTGAAGTCAAGGTTATATTCTAGACAGAAGTCTTTTAGGGCCCCAGGAGACCAAGAAGGGAGCATAGTAGGAAGGAAGCCCTGGAGTCTCAGCGTGTGACAGTATCCACTTAAGATGGGTATTGATGTATCTACAGGTGCAGGAGAGATTAGGTGCCTGAAGGACGCATTCACGGCACCTGTGGCACTTGGGCCAGGCTGGTGTGAGTTGGGCTACCCTCAGGGTCAGCCCTGGACAATGACTGCTGTGAGGGGTTCACAGGTGTGGCTAGCAGTTCATGGTTGACTTGCAGCCATAGCAAGGCCAGACGGGGGTCCATACTGGGGTGCAGAGGTTGTGGTATGCAGAGCACTGGGCTATAAAAGGTTGCGTCAAGACCCTGGGGCTGGTGGCTCTGTCCTCCCAACTCCCAGTTGCTCCTGTTCCCGTGTCAGGAGGCCCCTTTCCCAGCTTAAGTCTCGGGTCACTGACCTCGTTGTAGTAAGGGCAGTTTGTGGACTCCTTCATGGATGTGTATTTTTTGTCATCGCCCACCTCCACGCACACCACGGGGTCCATGTTCAAACCCACCAGCTGCCGAGCCTCAATCACTGTGATGCTGACCTGCAGGAGGGAGAGAGGGGGGATACATGGAGCACTGCAGCCATCCTAGTCTAGTCTACTGGAACATGGCAGCGGGCAGCAGGGCTAGGAACTGCAGGAGCCAGTCCAGCTTGGAGTGAGATGCGCCCCCAGACTCCATGTTGACTCCTGATATCCTGGGTGATCCTGGGATATCTGCACTAAGAGGTGTGGGGGCTGGCAACCCATAGGCCAGTGTTACGGAAGCACCCAAGGGAGAAGCATTACCGGATGCTCATGCTTGGGCCATGCCCCGGATGGATCAGTCTCACCTGTGGAGGACAGGTCCAGCAGCAGTTTTCCTAAACTGCCTACCACAGGGGACAGCCATGGATGGGGCATCCTGCCAGCAGAAAACTAATACTAAAACATCATGATTTCTTTCTGTAACTTGATTGAGTGATTCTTTATGAACTTAGAAGATGACAACATACCCCTAAAAATTCTGGTTGATTCTTGGGTTCTGAGTTCACCCTAGTGCTGTGGCTCTCTCTGCTGGGGGTTGGGGGAGCGAAGCCTGCACCACCTGTTTCCCACCCTCTGAAACACGCCAAGCTGCTCCAGTCTCCCTGAACTTGCTTTGGGTCCTGTCCAGGGTTTTTGTTTATGCTGCTAACCTCTAAGACGTCCTTGGCTTTCTGGAAGCTGGGCGCTTTCCCATGTTCCAGTCCCCTCTCCTGCTGAATTTCTTTGAGTTGCCAGAGCCTAGCCTTCTGGCCTGTGTAGGGGATGTTGTGTGCATCCTACTGTGATGTTCTGCAGCCTTTAGCTGGGATCTTGTACCCTGGGAAGCACTGTTTCAGCTTTCTATTCTGTCAGTAAATATTTAGGGACACCTCCTGTGGACCGGCACAAGGGAGGTTGGAATAAACCCACTGCTCCTCGGGGATCTTACTGTAAACAATTACTGGTTCATAGATTTTAAACTAGTATAAACATATTTTAGCTTATAATATACATAAGTGATACGTTATATCTTTATATGCATGTACATATAAAGATGTGCATAGTTAAAGGATGTATATGAAGACACATATATGTAAAAATGTATTTATATGTACACGTATAAAACTGGAAAATATAAGACTATATATATAGAGAGAGTGAGAATGAGGGAAAGAGAGAGAAAGAAAGAGAGGACAGGAAAGGGAGGGGAGAGGGGGAAAGGAGGGAAGAGAGGGGAAGGGTAGGAAGGAGTGTGAGTTTTGAGGCAACTGTTACTCTTCCTGAGTCTTCATTTCAAGCCATTAGCTCGTGCCTTGGGTTTGGTGGGGTCAGTCCCCATTAGGGTGGCCATAGTCAGTCCCCCATTAGGCAGGCCCAGATTTGGGTTGCTGGTCTTGGGGTTGAGCCTTGACTGGGCAGGAATGGATGTGGAGGGTCCTGTGGGTTCACTGAGCTGCACATCCTCAGCTCTAAGATGAGACTGTGCCTCATGAGGGTTAAACGAGACGATGCATGTCCAGAAGCACCACACAGGCGAAAACTCCATGGAATGAGAGCCAGGGTCGTAAGTGGCTCTTAGTCAGAAGCTACCTGTCCCACGGGTCATCTCTTGAGGAGGTAGGGTTGGTGGATGTTTCAGGCTGCTCCGCAGGATGCTTGAACTTGTATTTTCCACCCAAAGCCTCCTGTCTCTGTCAGCATTTCCTGCTAGCTAACTGGGCTGTAAGAGCAGCTGTTGGTGCCATTCATCTGGGCCTTCGGTTGTTATGCTTCGATGCAACTTCTAAATATGATTTTCCTCAGGAGAATTATCCCCCCCTCTTAGATAGAAAGAATCCTTACTAAAATTACCGTCTACTGTGTTCTTCAAGGTCTTATAAATAGCTCGAAGACCAAGAAAAATCCTCGCATCAGAAACGATGCTAGGAAAATAGAAACCCTAACACCAAGAAAGACCACTACCAAGAAAGCACAGAAACACAGAAGCAATTCTGCTCTGAAGGAGCACTTGAAGCATGTACACAGCCATTTCTATTCCGGGGTGTGAGAGGCCAAAGGGGCCAGTGAGCGCTTAGAATCCACGCTTCAAAGAGTCTCAACAGTCACCATTTCTTCAGGGAACCAAAAAGGAAACAGGGTTAATTAACTTAGTGCCAAGAAGTTTACTGTGGAGAGACACTAGGAGTCCTTCTGGAATGTTCTTCCAACAGTAGTGCATCGAGTTTTAACTTCCAGAAGCCTTTTTTTTAAAAAAAATATTTATCTTTATTTTATATGCCTTGGTGTTTTGACTGCATGTGTGTCTGTGTGGGTTACAGACAGTTGTGAGCTGCCACGTGAGTGCTGGGATTTGAACTCAGGTCCTCTGGAAGAGCAGTCAGTGCTCTTAACCACTGAGCCATCTCTCCAGCCCTATAAACCTTTTTATGCAAATGGTTTAAAAGTTTAATTATTGTTTTCCTGTAACTAGGACCCCTCATCCCCCTCAGAAAGAAGAGGTTTGCTATAACTCAGGCCTGGGAAACAGACAAGCATGGTTTTGGCCAGATGTGCCAGCTGTGATTAAATTCCCCACGCCAAGAAGGTGGTTGGTTTTCACGTGCACTTGCCATATCCCATCTTTTGTCCCTTCCTCTGTTCAGGGTTCATCTTCCTATCTTCTGCAGGAAGCTTAGCTAGCAGCAGTGACCCAGTCAGGAGCTGACAGTAGGTGTGGGAGGTGAACTGAGGAGAAGAGAGAGGGCGGGAAGGAACGAAGAGATGGGAGAAAAAACGTTGGAGGGGCAAGAGCTTTGCGGGATGATGGAGGTCCCAGAGGAAGCCTGGGAGTGTGAGATAGAGGTGAGGAGTATGGTATTGGGGCAGAAGGCCTCCCCCGCTGCTGCCTCGTGTGTGTGTGTGTGTGTGTGTGTGTGTGTGTGTGTGTGTGTGTGTGTGTGTGTGAGAATCTGGTCATCTTCTGTATTTGGAATCTGTATGGGTCATCGAGTTATGGATGAAAACAGAGGCTACAGAGCCAATGAAAATTTTCAGGAAAGCAAAGAAACTTCTCATGCACAGCGTTTCCAGGATGAAAACCCAAAGAGGGCAAAGGGAGCTGAACCATGGACCAGCTGGCAGCCCTGGCTAACATCTCTCCTGCTGAGGCAAGGGCTAGAATTCCCAAGAGCCTTCTCCGAAGCAAGGAACAGTGCTGGGGAGCTGGGGACCGGGGGGGGGGTAAAACTACTCAAATATCCTGAAGGGACACAAATAATGGTGCCCTGTGACCTGCTTTGGGGACCTCTGTCCAGGAGTGCATCAGAATGTCAGGGGGAGGTAAAGGGGAGAGGGGACAGGGATGCTCACCCACACCCCTGGCACTGCTGTTCTGCAGGGTTCCTCATCTCCCCTTGCCTCCAGGGCCAGAGGTATGACGTGACCAGATAGGCTGATCACTCTGGTGGTGTCATGGAAGGTGGGGTGGAGAGGCAATATGAGGCCATGCAGGCACGGGTAACAGTGGTTTGTCCCCTTTGAAGATGCCAATAATCAGGAAAGAAGAATGTAATGTTCCATTCGTTCTAAATTGTCCATAGCATACTGCACACTGGGCTCTCTTCCCACAGGCCTCCTTCCACTGGTTTGTAACCTTCACAATCGGTCTGGCTTTCGGGATTCCCACCTGGACCTGGGTTCTGCTAGGTTCTCCCCTCTCCAGTGCCACACACTCTGTGAGGTCTTTCTGATTACTTAAAGCCAAGTTCCTCAAAGGAGAGAAGCTGCTGTTGGTTTTACTGGTTTGTACATCGTATTTGCTGGGAGTGGAAATACTTTGCGTTTCAATCCTCTTAGCTCCCTCTTACATAGCGGAGACGTGTGCGGGTAAGCTGTGGATGGAGACGCACGATGCCGAGTGAGATGGGTTAGCTGGTGCAGTTCAGAAGGTTTAGAAGATTTGGGGGGAGAAATATGTGACCTAGGACACAAAAGTCCCTCCCTGACAGGAAGCAGTTAGGGAGGAAGATATGAGTCCTGAGCTAAGTAACCAAGGAATCAGAAGGGAGCAACTGTTCCAGAGAACAAGCAGTTCTGACTGCTGTGGCTCTGAACCCCGCCTGCCTCCGGCCTTCATCCGTGATCTGTGGCCCTGCAACCCTTGGATCATGTTTTACTGTGAAAGTGGAGGGAAAGGAACCAAATCAGCATTGAGGGAGACAGGTGAATCCTCAGGAAACACGACCAAGCGTATTTTTCAGTGGGGGTCATCTAGACCTTATATCATCTCCTGAGGGAGGTGAGGTGTGGTTATTCATGCATAAGGGTAGTGTGCATGGGGCCTGGGAAGTGCACATTGAACATACATCTGTACCCGCAACAGTTTCTGACCTATAACTGGGTCCTGTTGGCAGTCAGGGGAGAGTCTGGAGCCATGGTCGTCTGTCTTGAGAGAAACCTTCTCTCGCCTTTCTTCTCATTTGTACATAGGGACTGGGGGCTTCCTGCTTGGACACCTGTGTATCGTGAGCCCTTCTACACAGCTCTGATCTCAGGCTGGGAGAGAAGCCAAGATTAAGGGTCTGGGCCTGTAAAGCGGAAGCCACTGGGACCCGTGTCATCAGCCACCAGGGCCGCTGAGCCCCTGTTCTGCCTGTACTGTGACTACATCTACAACCCTCCTGGTCAGAGCCTTTTTAAATGTGGTTTCAGAAACGAAGAACTATTGATCTAAGAAGATACAGAGACACAAAAAAGAAGAAAAACAGGGGGCTGGGGATTTAGCTCAGTGGTAGAGCGCTTACCTAGGAAGCGCAAGGCCCTGGGTTCGGTCCCCAGCTCCGGAAAAAAGAACCAAAAAAAAAAAAAAAAAAAAAAAAGAAAAAAAAAAAGAAGAAAAACAGGATCGATGTTACTTCCAGCTTTAAAATAAGCTGGAACAACTTAAAAACGCAGCCAACATTCTTCAAAACTCGTGTGTGTGTGTGTGTGTGTGTGTGTGTGTATGTGTGTGATTGTTTTTCCAGGCCCCCTTTTCCTTAGGATTTTCAACAACAGACACAGAATCTTCAGGGAGCTTTGAGCTGTGCAAACAGAGATCTCACAATCTTCTTTTGGTTTGCATTTGCCTTAATGCTTCTAGGAATGCCTCCCAGACAGAGGCCTTCTTTGAGACTCTATATACTCAGATGTGACTCTACGATGCCCTGGCTCTCACCTCTGAGTCTATCATGCTCATCCTGCTGGGTCACCACACTCCAGCAGAATCTGTAAGGCCTAGACATCCGGGTGTCCACCTACCTGGTAATCCATGGGTCTCCCAGCACTCGGTTCCATTTTAATATCTGGCTTAGACCTAAGGAGAAGAATGCACTGTCAGGTTGGTGTGAGGGATGGAAAGGCCAGAGGGACAAAACTGTGACCTTCAAAAATACTCTATTCTGCCAACAAAATTGGAGGTGCACGGGGGTGTAGGGTGGACGTCCTCGATGGCACCAACAGAGAAGACTAAGCAGAGACAAAAATAACAGGGAGATGACCATTGGGTGAAGAGAGTCACTTGTGGACTGGTCAGCTCTGTGCTGTCCCTTCACCCACAGAAGCTCAAGAGCCTGATCCACTCCTGCCTCTACAGGGAGACAGCTCAGAGGACATCCAAAGACAGTAAGAAAGGATAAAGCTGGGGAGAAGCTACTCATAGGCCCTGACTTCTCTGCCCCCAAGCCTGGTAAGCAGGTCCTGTTCAGCAGGACGGTGGCAGGGCGGTGACAGGATAGTGGCAGGCAGTGGCAGGTGGGGTGTAGGCCTCTGGCCTGCTCACCGTTTGTTGGAGACATTGCTGGTGAGAGCAGTGACCGAGGCTAGAGACACTGAGTCAGGATCCAGCCCATCCCCCAGCCGGATGGCTAGGTGGTCCAGGTCCTCCATCTCCAGCACCGCTGGCTCATCTAGGGAAGAAAGGAAGGGCAGGTGGGTGGATGAAGGGCTAGGGACTGTCTCCTAGGAGGGACAGTTGATTTCTGGTTTATTTGATGGTACTTGCTTGGAATACGGCTACCTATACACCTCATGTTCTTAATTATCACAGGGTCTCTCTATGTAGACTATTCTAGCTTCAAACTCACAGAGACCCAGCTGCCTCTGCCTCCCAAGTCTTGGAATTAAAGAAGCGCACGGCCGTGCCAGGGTCTAACCTTACTCCTTAGAACATTTTAATTGCCATTGTGTCTAGTCTTACTTTCTTTTGTAATCTTAGCCAAATGTAATTCTCTTACTTAACTCTCGTCTCTAAAGCTCTGAATATCCTTGGTGGAAGAGAGAAGAATGCATCCTGGGCGCTCGCTCTCTCTCTCTCTCTCTCTCTCTCTCTCTCTCTCTCTCTCTCTCTCTCACACACACACACACACACACACACACACACACACACACACACACGTCCTCATCCCTGAGGTGTGAGAAGTGACTTATTCTTGACAGCCGCAGTGGAGTACAGAACTCAGGCCCACACCCCTGTATGTGAGTCCCGTGGGATGAGATCGTGATTTGGAAAAGCCATCCGGACACGGTAGGTTTGGGTTTCAGCAAACCTCCTCCATCTAAGAAGAGTGCAGCCAAAACTGGCTGGGGAAGAGAACGTTCTAGGGCCACATAGGAGAGCCCCGATGCTGGGTGCATATATCTCCCCACTCCACCCCACGCATCCCCTTATCGTTCATCTGTCCTCTTGCCTCCTCTTAAGGGCTGTC
The DNA here is from genome assembly GCF_021556685.1 of Rattus norvegicus. Classification (NCBI taxonomy): domain Eukaryota; kingdom Metazoa; phylum Chordata; class Mammalia; order Rodentia; family Muridae; genus Rattus; species Rattus norvegicus. The sequence continues at coordinate 32,227,323 of NC_141539.1, read as the reverse complement.
AGATGCCCTTCCAGCCTCTTCTCTTGGGAGGGACTCCCCGTCACCAGGCCCAGTGGTCTTTCTTTGAGATGGGTCTGCTGCAGCCACCAGGCACAGCACAGCATGCTTTCTTGGTACTATCTTTTTTTTAATTAAAACAAACAAACAAAAAAAAAAAACCAAAACAAACCAAACAAAAACCTCTGGGCTCATGTGAAGTTAAATACTCAATGAAGGGGGAAGGAGCCCGTCTATCTGGCAGAGGCTCAATGACCTATGCGTCCCTCCCCTAACCTCCAGACCAGCCAATGGCAGTCCAAGCCCTGCCCGAGTGGCTGTGGGAGTGTCCAGTGTGGGCGGGGCTTAAATGATGGTGACAGTTCAAAGAAGTGGTTGCTGCAGCTCTGATGGGCAGGACCACATTCCCTACCTTGTCTTTGGGGCTCCTCTTTGTGGGACCGAGTCTTGCCGAGTTTCATGGCCGAGAATACACTCCTTCCCGCTCTGTAAAAGGGAGACCCCCACAGTGAGGTGGGGACAGGGATAGATGCACATAGGAAAAGCACAAACATACAATAGGCAGTCCCTGAGGGACTCGGAGAAAAAGGAGATGGGGCCCCCTGCCCTCGTTCACTTTTCCCAAGATACAATACAAATTAGGGGCCATGAGCCCCAAAGGACATAGGACACTTCCTCCCAGGCACCAGCTCCCCAGGAAAGTGGCCTGTGAGCTTCTCGCCTACGCCCTATCTTCTCAGAGCTGAGATCTGCAAGGTCCCTCGGCTTTCTTCCCCCCAATGCACCCCCACGAGAGCTAACAGGAAAAGAGCCCAGATGCCCAGAGACAACATCAGAACAGATACATAGGTCCAGGGACTCAGAGGGACAGACTGAGGCTGAGGCTGAGGTGGGAGCCATGGATAGCAGCTATTCAGGTCTCAGGTGGCTTTGAGCCTGCCTTACTCTAGTCTCTGTGACAGGAGAGTCTCCTGAGTCCCCAGTGAAAAGGGTCTTTCTTTTTCTTAGCCTGGTTGCCCCTCTGTCTATGCCTTCCTACGGCAGACCACCATCTCTTGCCTAGCCCCTAACTCTTCCTCTGGTGTGGTGTGCCCGTGTGCCCAGGCAAAAGGTCTTGCAGCCAATGGGGCTGAGGGAAGGGGGTAGGGGTCCTTACAGCCCTTCAGTGATGTCCCTGCAGCCGATCCTGAGGTCCCCAAAGCCAGGAAAGACCAGGAGTAGGATTCGTGTGGGGAAGTGCAGTATTCCATTACCCCATTAATATTGTATAAGAGGGACATCTGACTCCCTTGCTTCCCATTCTCCTCCTCCTGGGTGTGGCTGCCATACTGCTGGTTCCTGTGGGGGTGGTTCCAGGCCCATTCCTCACCTGCTTCTGGATGTGGGTCAGCCTCTGTTTGCAGAGGCTTGGGCATGGCATCGAAGACGCCCAGACCCTTGCTCTGCAAGCTGTACAGTGTGAGGTTGGAGAAAACCTTTCTGTCCTTGTGATGGCTGGGAAACCTCAAGCCCCTCTACTTGGGCTTGGGAGATCAGTGTTATTCCTCAAACCTGGTTCTATCTTTAACCCTGATATGAGATACGTCTGTATCCTGTGCTGGATGGGTGGACAGGGACTACTCTTGACGTATCCCGTCAGTTCATAGATATTTTCATGATCTCCTAGGCACAGGTCAAAGAGGCTGGCGACCCTGATTTTCCTGTTTCCCCTTGTATTATAGATTTTAAAAATGAAGAAAGGGAAGGAAGAGACTCTATAAAGAAAGCTAATGTCTTTAGAATTATTATTACTTGTCTCAAGTATCTTCTTTGTTGTTCTCTCAACGGGTAATCTTTTTTTTTTTTTAAGTGTGGTGTGCATCTGTGTGTGCACGTCCACACTCCTGTCGATACTCAGGTGTGCACGCACATGTGGAGGCCAGAGGTTGACAACGGATGTCTTTCTCAGTTGCTCTCCTCTTTGTTTACCGAGATGGCGTCTCTCGCTGAACCTAGAGCTCAGTGACCAGGCTAGTCTAGTTGGTCATCTTGCTCAGTGCACTCCCTGTCTCCTCCTCTGGAGTCCTGGGATTATAGATGGGCTGCCATGTGTGACAAGCGTATTAGCCAGTGGGCTATGGCCCCAAGCCCCTCACCTGCGGAACCATTTCTGTGGTTTTAACGATTGACTCGGACCACAAAATGCCTATGAGGATGAAGTCATCTCAAAGGTGTTTTCTGAGATCCGGGCCTAGACTGTGTGGGACGTTAGTTGACTTTTAACTTTTGATTCCATTTAAAGCATTTACATTTTAAAAATTACATTTATTTAGCATTTGCTTATTAATTTATTTAGTGAGAGTGTGAGGACACGCATGCCATGGCTCAGGGGACAACTTTTGGGTGTCAGCTTTCTTCTTCCACCATGAGGGTCCTGGAGATGGAACTAAGATTCTCAGCATTGGTGGTGGGTGCCTTTACCTCTTGAACCACCCTCACACCTCTTTTTGAGACAGGGACACACACACACACACACACACACACACACACACACAAAGACATAGACACACACACAGACATACATACACAGATACACAGAGACATACATACACAGACACAGACACAGACACAGACATACACACATGTATGCATGCATGCACGCATGCGCACACACACAGAGGCATGCAGACACACACACAACACACACACACTCTCACACACTCTCACACACACTCTCTCACACACTCACACACACATTCACACACAGTCTCTCTCTCTCTCTCTCTCTCTCACACACACACACACACACACAGACACACACACACACACACACACACACACACACACACACACGTCTTTATTCACCCAGTGAAGAATTAAATCTGAGAAAGTAGAAAGTCAACTTAGCATCCTATAGTAAGTGGAGCACGTGAGGCTGAAGGTTCATGTCTGAGGGCCTGCAGGAGTTCCACTGTCCTGGCCACCACTGCCTCCATGGTCAGGACCTCTCTGAGCTTGATGAATTCATTGTGACCAAAAGGAAGACTAGGAAAAGGGCAGCAGGGGAATGGCAGCTGTGGCAGTGGCTTGGGGGCCAGTGCCATTTGCAGAATGGGTTGCCATTTACACAGAGCCCTCATTCATAAAAACGGGCTGTTTGGAGGCAGGAAAGGGGTCATCCTGCCTAGCTTTGCCTGAAGTATCCCAGGGGCTTTCCCCCGAGCCAGTGGCTTAAAGGGCAGGGTACCAGCTGCACTCAGACTCCTGCAGCAGTCCTAGGCTCAGGTTCACATGGGCACTCACACTGTCTCCACAGCTGTGCCACCTACCCTGTCACAGCCTTGGGATTTTTTTCTTCCCGGGCTTACTGTCCTATGGGTTCTGTTATGGAAGACACAAGACTCTCAATGTTTGCCTTTGCATAAGCTGCTCTTGGCTATTCCTAAAGTCCTAGTCATGATTTTGTGTAAATCAACTCATACAGGTCCAGGGCATAGCCATGGACCTGCTCACCCCTGGCGGAAGGGTTCTGAGACAGCGGATCTGAGTGCTATGTGGGTCAGAAGAGGCCCTGCATGGAGAGGCTGGCAGTGTCTGGGGCTGGAATTGGGGCTGCTGCCAGAAGCCCAGAAGAACTGTGTGGCTTTCTAAAGCTGGTCCCATATAGGGAGCTAAGTTCAACACCTGCAGTCCTCTTGGCCAGTTATAAGCCTTTAATTAAAATGCCACTTTATTCTTTGGTACGAACATTTTGGGGAGTGAAAATAGAGACTTTTAATGACCATACTTAAACCCAGCCACTTCGACTGTACCTTGAAAAAAATTCAAAGGAGAAAAACTTCCTCCTAAGACTGTGTCATGCGACCACTATAGCCAACACACTTGCAGGCAACACCGCGTGCCTGGGGATGCCTCAAAATGGCGTCTGTTTGGTGACTAGTGCTGATGTGTGCAGTGATGGACACTATCTGACTATCTGTTTCCACAGCCCTTAGTCCAGGCTCCATGCCTGCGGTACCTTCTATGCTGGAGGAGGCAGAGAGGGATGCCATTGCTGTTGCTGCCCTTCATGATTTCTCAGTCGATGCATCGGGAATTCCCTATTGACTTTTCAACTGTGCTAGTCCCTGGAAAGCACTCCAGGCAAAGGGTAAAGGGCAAAGGGCAAAGGGCAAAGGGTAAAGGGAAAGGACAATTTTAAAACTAGTTTAACCAGGGCGCTTTAAAGATTGTCAACTTATACTGGAGACAGATTTTTTTTAAATTAACTTGTGATTTCAGTTTCTATTCTAAGACTTTTAATTCTGCATCCCTTCTAATGGGGTTCCACAACCACAGAAGGTAGGGTGGAATGAGAAGCAGGCACAGAAACAAGCCAGCAGTGAGCTCTGTGAAGAGAAACCTTCAGCCAAGTACATCCGTACTCATGGGCACAGAATGCTCGGGAGGTATGAGCGTGAGTGCTTTTCTCTAAGGGACTTTTTCTAAGTGATACGCCATTCTACAAATGACCCTGGCATTTGGGCCATAGCCACACCAGCAATTGCTGGAGCTGACTGACACCTGCTTTATAAAAAACCAACCACAACAAAGGGCTGCTGAGCTGGCACAGCGGGAAAAGGGCTTGCTGCCAAGCCTGATGACCCGAGTTCAATCCCTGGGACCCACATGGTGGAAGGAGAGAACTGAGGACCACAAGGTGCCCTCTGATTTCCATAAGTTACCCTCTGATTGATTTCCATATGAATGCCATGGCACCTATGCACATATGTGCGCGCGCACACACACACACACACACACACACACACACACACACACACACAAAACGAACAAATGAACAAACAAAGGTAATGAAACAAAACCAAAACATCCCCAACAAAAACCTCGCACACATAAAAATACAAACAAACAAACAAACAAACCCTGACAACTAGGCATGTAGGGGAGATAAAGAAATAAACTCCCATTGACTTCCAGTGCCTGGATCACCATGGTCAGAATGATATAGCTAGACTGAGAGTTCTCTCGAGAAAAGACTTTGAAATTAGTGTGTTCACTGTAATGTCTTCCTTTATGCACCGAACAATTCCCTCATCTTGTTCCATGGCTTGCTTTAGAAGTCTGTCACAGCTCCACAGCTCACACAGGGCTCTAGGATGGAGGCCGCATATTCATCCTGACCTGGGGGCATGCACCGAGGGAAACCCAGCAGCCTGGCTGCTTCACTGATTTGCTCTATGAATTATTCTGGAAGCCATGGCCTAGAAGGCGTGGGTGCAAACCAACTAGAGATGGAGCCACTCGCTGTCCAGCCAGGGCTTCTACTCCACAAGCACTTTAGACTGGAAACATCAAGGCTCACTGCTCAGGTCTCAGGTGATCGGGATTCGTGAACTCTGCGTGAGAGGCAGGGTCTACATTGTTTCTTTGCGTTGTTGACGCAGTCAGATTTTCTAATCTAAGGGTGCACTTTCGGCTGCCTCAACTGGGCTCATTGCTTTCATTTTCCATGCCTCAGGCACGTCATTTCTTTTTTCTTCCTTCTCTTCTTTCCTCTGTCCTTCCCTCTTCTCTGTGTGCACCCATGGGAGTCAGAGGACATGGTTGACCAGTTGGCTTTCTTTCCCCTCCAGGTGGGGTTCAGGGATCCAACTCAGGGCATCCAGCTTGACTCCAACTTGCTTGTTGAGCTGTCTCATTAGCTCTTTTACTATATTTTTAAAAACAGGTTCAACCAGGTTGGTTTCTAACTCAATATGAAGCTGAGGCTTGCCTTGAACTCCTGATCTTCCTGCTTCTGTCTCCTGAGTGCTTGGGTATGGATTGATGCCACCTGTCCCCGCGGTTACAGGTAACTGTATAATTTTAAGTGTGTTTGAAACTGTGTTGATTTTCAGTCTGTTTTGAATAGCTTTCTGCATGGGTGAAGGACTGGCTGACTTAAATTTTATTTTTGTGTGTGTATGTATGTATGTATGTATGTATGTATATATACATACATTTATTAACTTATTCTTTATTACTTAAAAATAATTAAATTTTATTTTATATGCATTTGTGTTTTGCCTGTGTGTGTGTCTGTGTGTGTGTGTCTGTGTGTGTGTGTCTGTGTGTGTGTCTGTGTGTGTGTGTCTGTGTGTGTGTCTGTGTGTGTGTCTGTGTGTGTGTCTGTGTCTGTGTCTGTAGTGTGTGTGTGTGTGTGTCTGTATGTGTGTGTGTCTGTGCTGTGTGTGTCTGTAGTGTGTGTGTGTCTGTGTGTGTGTGTCTGTGTCTGTGTGTGTCTGTGTCTGTGTGTGTGTGTCTCTGTGTGTGTGTGTCTCTGCATGAGAGTGTTGGAGCTCCTGGAACTGGAGTTGCAACAGTTTTGCGTTGCATGTGGGTACTGGGAATTGAACCTGGGTCCTCAGGAAGAGCAGCAAGTGCTCTTGACCCCTGAGCTATCTCTCCAGGCCCTAATTTATATTTTTAGAGCTGGGGAATCAATCCTGGGGCCTCACACATGCAAGGCTCTACATCTAAGTTACATCCCTGCCCCAGACTGAACCTTTATAGAGGGACCACACCATCTCCATCTGGCCTACTTGGACATGTGTTTTTCCTGTACCAGAGGGGCTGTGAGACCCTCAGGCGTTCCTCCCAACCTCTGAGAGCCTGGGAATCTGGCCCCTCCTTTCCTCCTGGCTGCCAGTTCTTTGGCAAAGCTTCGTCAAGCACTAACATGAGAATAGATTTACCATCGCCCCCTGGGGGGATGCCTGTTCTTTTCTGGGTCGAATCTTACTTTTTCTCTGCCTGTCTTACATCTATTTCCTTTGATCTCCCTGCAGCACAAGTATAAACCAACCATCTTGGCTACATGGTTGCCATGATGTGCAAGTTCTTCTCACAGTGTTCTTTCCTCAGGCTGAAAGAGTTTCGATTTGCTTAATCACATCTTAGAGATTCCATTCCCAGTTCCCGGACACATTAAATTAATATTACATCCTAGCTGACTTAATCTCATTTGGTAATGGGACAGCAAGAAACAAGATGGAGTAGGGCCAGGGAGGTCGCATGTCCTGCGGACCCGCCACTGGCCTGCCTTGTGAGGCCAGTCTACCCCAGTTTCATTCACAGGGATCAAGCCAGTCTGACAGACTGGGAGCTGGAAGGGCCTTGAGGCCTGGTAATCTCAGAGAGAACTGAGGGAGAGAAGATAGGCAACTGCCTCCTAGGTAAGCCTTTGACATCTAAGTGGCCACAGAGAAACCTGGAGCCATGAGCCTTCTCACTAAGAAAGGTCCCCAGATCAGTGTCCCTACCATCTCTTACCCACAGTGGGACTCAGATTCCAGGCTCTCTTTCTCTCTCAGCCCTGCCACACACTGTACTCTTCTTAGAAGCTGGCAAAACGCTCTGTCTCTCCCTGTGGCACTCTCCACACACAGCGCGTTGCTTCTGTGACCCTGTGGTCATGGTTATAACTTGTGCAAGTATTTCAAGCATGGCTAGAACTCGGTATGATTTGGGCAACACAGGGATGAGGCTCCAAGTTCCCCAGGGTCTTAACATATGCAGACAACGTCCATCAGATCAGCTCAGACTACCACAGACACAACTGTAAATTATTTTTTTTAAAGCATTGGGGCCACAGTTTTAAGCAAATCTCTTTATATCTCTGGAGCTCAGTTTCTAAAGACGGAAAATAGACTACATCTCTGGGTTTTCGGCATGGGTTTTGAGGCCAGTTAGGTAGTTTTAACTTCCTGGGTCCATTGCAAACTCTGGGTAGGAAGTTATATTTCTTGTCTTTGCCTAGCTGGACCTTGTTCTCTGGAAGTGACACCTGCCACAACACACAAAGGTCAGAGTTCCCTTGTACTGTGATCAGCTGGAGACCTAACTACTGTAATTTCTGTGACACTCGAGTCTCCAGATCATAGTGTGGCTTTGAGGAGCCTACAAGCCCATCACCTCAGGCCAATCTTGCTAGGCCCTAGTGACCAGATAGCACTATGCCTCCTTCCCCTAGAATGTCCTTTGGGGGAATGGAGATGGTGAGGTTCCCAGAGAGTGCTAATCTCTACTCAGTTCTTTGTACTTCCTGTCTTGGTCACACCATGCAACCATGTGCCTAGGGATTGTCTCCCCACTCTTTAGCTATATTCACCCTCATAGGGAAGCTTAAGGGCCTGACCTATAGGTACAGTGGAGTAGAGAAGGAACAAGACACTAGAAGAAGGGAGTATCACTCCTACGGACCCAGAGGGGAAAGAAGAGATCCAGCCACTTCCCCAGCTCTCACCACCCCTCCAGTTCTCTTCTCCCATAGTCTGGTGCAAAGACCCCCCTTCACCCTGCATGTCCTCTGCTGCTCCACCAGGACAGCCCCTCCTAGGCCCTCTCAGAGAGCCTGTTCCCTCCCTCTGGAGCCCCGTGGCAGGTTGCCGACACCACTGCCCTTGGCCTGGCCTGGGACACCTACTTGTGCTCGCCATCTCTGCCTCCCTTGGTCTTCTCTTTGCCTTTGCTGAGTAGGGGGAGAAATGAGGAGACAAGGGGATGCAAGTGAGAGTGGGGTCAGAGACCTCACCTTGGCCCCTGGCCCTGCTGACCCCATGTTCCTCCCCAGGGGTTTCTCTAACCCACAGATTCCTTACTTCTCAAGACTAAGCCTTTGGTGTAGGCATGTCATGGCCCCAGGTCCTCCCAGTCTCCTCTTATCCCAGGAGAAGGCCTGATTCCAGAGATGTAGGGTCCCCCACATTTCTTCCTCCCTCACTTCCTCCCTTGGGCCCCTCCAAGGGTTTGTTGTGTCCATGCTCCAGGGACACAGTGGGGAGAACCTATTTGAGAGACGGGGACCGGGGTGCTACAAGATGGGGCATTCAGCCACTGAGAAGAAAGTTGGCAAAGGCAAGAGGGGATGAGCTGTACCCAAGCCACCATTCAGGGCTCAGAGGTACAGGAGAGCTATACTCCCATCTTCCCTTAGAGAAGTTTCCAGAAACTGGAATGTTTGTCCAAAGCCTCCACAGGGCTGAGTCAATGGGCATGAAGAAAAGGAATAATCTTCATGATTCTCTGCTCACACTCTCTCCTGGCTCAGACCTGGCCTAGGGGAGGCCATGGAGAGCTCAGGCCTCCTGAAAGCCTCTATATAGTCACCGTCCAAGTCTAGATTTGCCTGGCTAGCCTTTGTGTTAGGCAAGTGAGTTAGTCTGTGATTCAGAGAGCCCCACAATTGCCAGGTTTCTGGCTGCCCAGATCAGCCAAGACCGCTGAGCAGAGAGGGAAGGGGGACTTAGGTCTGGGACTGAGCATCTCTAGTCTCTAAGGATTGTACCAGCAGTGAGGGTGAATTCTGCTACAGCCCAGCCCAACTAGGGCCACTGTTGGGGACCCCCAAGGGCTTTTGGGGTTTGCCCAAACGAAGCTAGGGTTTCGGTAAGCTATTAGGGAACTAAAACTCCACTCGTGTTTTCTGGTCTCCACTCTCATGTTTGTCTGAGGAGAGTTCCTTTTCTTTCTGACTACACAATCCAGGTTTGAGGGGTTCATTTCTGCTTTTGTTTTTTTTAAAGACTTCTGTGACCCTGGGAACTATGTCAGTCTCTGCAATGGACTACAGAAGAGACATGTGTGGCCTGGAGTTGGCAAGGAACTGGCATACTGAACATTAACTGGGAACCGTCTGTCTGTCTGCCTCCCTCTCCTCTTCCCCTTCCCTCGAGCTTTGCTCTAAACTCAGAGGTGTCATGTCTTTCCGTGTGTGCCCTCTCCCTCTCTCCATGCTTCAGGTCTGAAGGCATCCACCCTCTGAGAGGGGAAATGGAGCAGGGAAGGGGCTGTTTTATGAGGAATACCTCATGATTTTGCCGCATTCACCCTTACTGCTGGTACAATCCTTAGAGACTAGAGATGCTCAGACCTTTGGCTGACCACCGTGGTCAGCCTGTCATCCCGTGAAGCGGCCATCTTTCTCATCACCTGCTCCTTATGGGAGGTCATGGGGGCTCAGGCTGCCCAGTCACTGGGCTGGCAAACAGTGACCTCATCTTTTGCCTGCATTGCCACAGAACATCCTGGGAAGCCCCAGATACGCCTAGATTTCTTCCTAGTGCTCGCAGTGTACTTTTGGTGCCTCCTGCCTGTTGTGTGAATCCAGCCCCTCAGCCAGCATCCTCTTCTGAGTACCACTTTCAGCCTCACGGAACAATTCCTCTTCCTTAGCTCCTTCCTCATCACTCCCTGATAAAAGCATCCACGGACAGGAGGAGGAAAGTGGACCATCCTCCTGGGAATGCTAAGGCCCGCTGAGACCCAGGCACGTCTCAGCACTAGGGTTGAGCACGTCTCACTTGGGTTACGAAGCCTTGGGCTGAGGGTGGGAGCCCCAACCTCAGGTAGGAGAGAAGTACCCTGAGAACCGTTTTACTCCTAAACTCCTGCACGACTGTGACTCTGGTTCCCCTGGCTTCTTGGCAGCCATGGCAGCACAGGGCTCCGTCCTGGTGAAGGGAGGCAGGTGCATATATTGCACCGTGTACACACGGATGCAGACCTCTTAATGCATATATGCACCTCTCTCCCAGAGCCCCCACAATGCACACATGGCCAGCTAATCTCTGTTTGAGATACCAAAAGGGGCTTCCTGGATCCTACAGGTTTCTACTGGAGTGGAAGGATGCCCACAGGCAGGACAAGAAAAATGGCCCTGGTCACAACCTATCCCTAAGAAAACGATATAGTAATTACCTAGACATCAGAGGGGACACCAGAGGGGCCCAGGAAGCCGAAGGTGTTGGGGGCTGTGGAAGCTTATAAGGCTAGGGAGGTCGGGAAGATGAGATGGAAAGAGAGCCTCAGAGGACAAAGGGTCTCTGGGAAAACAAAAGGCTGTGTTGATTAGCCACACAATTGGAGCTGAAGGCTCCTTTGTGAGATGTGACTCCCAGCCAGGGAGGCTGCTGTCCAGAGGCAGGGAACTCCCTGACACCTAGCAGAGAATGCATGTGTAGGCAAATGCATGCAGACGTACAAGTGCATGTGTGCATGCGTACACGAGTGCATGTGCATGAGTGCATGTGTATGAGTGCGTGTGTGCATGTGTGCGTGTGTGTGTGTGTGTGTGTGTGTGTGTGTGTGTGTGTGTGGAGAGAGAGAGAGAGAGAGAGACAGACAGACAGACAGACAGACAGACAGACAGACGGATTCCTGTTCTTGCCCAGGACAGCTGAACCTCTGGTGGGCATCACTGGAAAAGCCCTTAGCATAGGTAAAGATGAGAGTGGATTGGGAACAATGCCTGCACCAGAAGTGCAGGTGAGTGCTCAGAGGAGAAACAGGTGGGGTCAGGGTAACATGGAGTCTGAAGAGACAACACTGGCTGAGAACCTCCCTACAGTGGGTATCACTCACGTATAGTAAGTACCTCACCTCTTCCTAACTCTCTTGTGGGCACGGGTGAGCCACCTTACAGTCGGGGAGATGTGTCTCCCAACATCAGAGCTGAAACTTGGGTGCTACTCTCTCCACCCTGCTGTGCTGCCTCTGGATGGCGTCTCCCCTACTTGGGGTTATTTTGTTAAGAGCGGGCAGAGACAAAGGGCCCCTGGATGACGGCAGAGACTTGAGAAGTGAGCAGAGAAACTCGCATGGTGCGTGATGGACCAGGGGAGATTAAACCATGTGAGCAGAGGAGACCTGATGACTACAAGGCTAGGTCCAGGGGAAAGGAGGAGGAGGTAGCATCCATCTGCAAAGTGATGCCAGGCCTAGACTGGCAGCTCCAGGAGGCAGCTGTGGAAGAAACGTGACCTCATATGCTGCTTTGTCCAGACGGTGGTACCTGCTGAGATCTAGGCGTGCTTATTCAATTCCAAGTCCCTAAGATGAAACCTTCCCCCTACTCTTTCTTCTGGCCTGGGAGAGGTCCAGGGAGGTGGGGAGAGGAGAGAACACCATACATGCACGAGTGTCTCTTAGCTCTACCTGCCTGGACCAGAACTCTCTAAGAAGAGAGGGGATCTAAGAAGTAACCTTTGTATCTTTCTTGTTTTATCTGAACTACAGCATGCTATCCTGCCTCCACTGGCTCTTTACTGAGGATAGCCTCCCCCCCCCCGCCCCCCAGAGGAAGCTGTTTTCATGGCTGTCCCGGGCCAGAGCGGAGGAGAGTCAGCATGTCTACTTTCTAAATTCATTTATTCTTGCTATTGACTCCCAGCTGATGAGGGCAGAGTTGGGGTGGACCAGATGGACCTAGCTTTTCTGATTCAGACCTGATTCCTTTCTCAACAGTGGGGCTAGGGGGCTGCTTCTCAGACATCACCCTGAGCCAGCCCCACACAGTTCTTCTTCATTTGTGTGGGCAGATGGTGGCAGGTGGTGGCCATTGTGTTATAGACTACCTAGTCTCTTTTTTTTCCTCTTAGCATTTCTAGACCTATTTCTGATGTTTGGCACCATCCAGGATGAAGAACCTGTTCTCACCAGCCTTTGCATGTGCAACACTTGTCTCTTCATGTAAAACCTTCAATAGCCCCTTGGGTCATCAACAGGTTGGTGGTTGGAGCAGGGAGTGAGGTGATGGCTTCCATTTTGCAGGTTAGTAGCTAGGCCGAGAGAAGTTATGTGACCTTCTGACACTGAGGTTTGGGCTTATACTAAAGGACCTGGTACTCATGTGGCAGGCACATGGCTGTCCCGAAGTGTATAATCTTGGGTATTCATTTACACTCGTGTTTGGGAGCTAGGCTGGTGATGGGGGGGGTGGATCCTGTTTGACAAAATTATTGCAATTCTAGCTCACTAATGGGGAGCTTGTGCGAACATTGCTGGGGCCAAGGAAACCTGTGAAGGAACCTGGAGGGGGAAGCTTGCAATGACACAAGGGACCCTTATTCTCAAAACACACTCAGACCTCTAAGCTTGGGAGATCTCTGGCTTCAGTTCTGGCCCCTGAGCTACGAGTAACCCTGGCAAAAAAAGAAAGTATTATGTGTGGGGAGGTGAGGCCTAGTCGAAGCCCTCTGTCATCGGTAAGGGGCAGGGCACTCGTAAGACACAGAAGAGCCTAACAAAATTTCCACAACAGAGCAGTGGCCGGATCTGAGAAGGACTGTTAGCCTAACTCTGGAAACAATAGGCCTCTGGCTTAGGGTTCTTTTCACTGGGCCAAGGTAGAGGTCAGACTGCCTGGGCCTGGATGATACTGTTGGGTCTTAGAACAGAGAAACCAAGGCCTCCTTGTTTCCTTTTTCCATTTCTCTGATGAGGGCAGGAGATCCAGTTTCCCCCTTATATTAGAACTCTCTTTCTCAGACCTTTTCTTTCCTCAGGGCTGTAGCAAGCCTGGCCTCTCCTTCTGACTAGAGCCTCTGGGTTGGGAGCCAGGTGAAAAATGCTATTTCCAACCCTTAAATAACAGCTCAGGCCTGCACTCTGAGCACAGCCAGGCCTGGAGGCCTTCCAGGGCATGGGCTCCAGGCACCAACTTCCCAGGCCTTTTGAGGGCAGTGGGTAGAAGAGGGGGCTAGCCTGTTACCTTCGAAAGCTCTTCTCGCCGGGTGTCCGGGTGCTGGGTCGGGAGCCAGGTAGCAGACCATCTGTCTCCTGGCTGTCTTTCTCTTCCTCCTGAAGGGATTCATCTCCCAGAAAGTCTCCATCATCCCAAGGGCCTACTGTGCCATCTGCGGCTTGATACCGGACCTCCATGCTTAGGCTGGTCTGAAGGGAGGGGACAGTGAGCAGCTGGGCCGGCAATAGCAGTCCCCTGGTGGCATCTGGGAGGTACTTTTGCTTCCTGTGAAGACTAGGTGAGGACCTTTCTCATCTGAGTTTGCAGATGAGAAAATAAGGCTAAGGAAGATGGGTGTCAGCTGGTTGGTTCAACAAGACCCCTGATTCTGTTGTACCCGGCTCTCCTCTTCCCAGGGACCCTAAGTCAAGAGGCTGCCCTAGATCTCTAGTCTCCAGCCTGCGTGTGAGATCTCTGGATCCTCCACATATATAATTGATAGAGTCATTTGGTGTCCCCAGAGACTAGGCCATCTCTTCATCCTTAGAACCTGGGCTGTGTACAGAGAAGGGGGCTTCTCTGGCAAAGTGACCCAGTTAGCTGAGCATGTCTTCTCACAGAAGACCCAGCCCTGGGCTTCCTACAACCCTGTACAGTTGGCACGTCTTCAACTCTTCTGATGCTTTAGCTGATAGCCTAGAGAGGGGAGTCTTGGGGAGTTGCCTTGGCTTTCCCTCTGGAGGAAGTGAAGTGCAGATGTTAAACAGCACCCAGGTGGAGGGATCATGTCTAGAACGCACAGCACTACTCTGCATGGGGTAAAATTAAGGTAGATGATCAAAGCTCTTCGTACACCATTGAGCACTCACTTTTTTCATATGCCCTTTGACCCCTTAGAACAAGCCTATGAGGCCCATATACTTTTGCTCACTTTGCAGATGCCATATAGGTCTAACCAAGAATCCTATCCAAGGGTCAGGCTCTTGGCCACCATGGTAGCTGTCTGTGAGTGCCCACAGAGGAGCTGGAGGGCTACGAGGAGACATGTGTGCCCATGCTGACTTGAGCAGAAATGGACAAACGGAGCAGAAACATTTTCTGATCCTGATCCAATAAAAGTTACTGCCTTGGAAGGGCTGGCAAAGGTCAAGGTAGCCATTGGATGATAGGAGGCCCCTCCGGTCCACTCCTGAGCTGGATCCGAATGGAGACACACATCAGCGAAGGGGAGATGGCACCCTCCGAACCTCACTTGACACCATCACTGTGAGAAAAGCTGAGTGGCCACTTGGGACAGACCCAGCCAGACTATAGGCTTCATACCAGACAGCTCCCTTGTTACTCATAGAACATTCTGCAGACCAGTGGTTCTCAACTTGTGGGCCGTGACCCCTGGGGAGGGTTTCAAATGGCCCTTTCCCACGGGTTGCTAAGACCATAGGAAGATACTTACACTACAATTCATAAAAGTAGCAACAATACAGTTGTGAAGTAGCAATGGGAATAGTTTTATGACTGGAGATCCCAACATAAGGAACTGTATTGGAGGGTCACAGCATCGGAAGGTTGAGAGCCATTGCTCTAGAGCCTCTGTGGGAGATGCAGCAGGCCCCTAGGTGACTGGATGATGGAGTCCGGGACTGTCTGACACACCTACCTTGATGATAGCATTGTTGTCATCGATCAGCGTGTCAGACACCTCTACCCGATTCTCCTCCACCACCTTCTGCAGCACCATGCGGAAGGTCCCGATTAGTCTGTGAACGGCAGAAAGGGTGTTTCCAGAGTGAGAGCGAGGCTGATATCGGTGTCTAGCTGGCAAAGAGACGGAGGTAAATGTGAAAACCCTAGCCTGGTACAGGAGATGGTAGGCCAGGCACCTGAGGTTATGAGAGTACCTGATCCCTTACAAGTGCAGATGGAGGCTTATGTGTGGTCCGTTCCCCTGGAAAACTCTGAAGAAGAAAGCATTCTAAGTGGTGTCCACAGATAGAGATGGGGAACTCAGCTCTGGGACTGCCTCTGGTCCCCTGCAGTAAGGAAGCTTCCAGAGGCCATAACGGAAGGTGGTGGGAAGGCATTGAGGCTTCTGATGATGATGGCGGGGCAGCAGTATCGGCGTGTGTGTGTGTGTGTGTGTGTGTGTGTGTGTGTGTGTATGTGTGTGTGTATGTATGTATGTATGTATGTATGTATGTATGTATGTATGTATTTATGTATGTATGTATGTATGTGTGTTGGAGGCTGAACTCTGGATCATGCTGGGCAAGTGAGTGCTTTGCCATTGAGCCCAGCCCAGCCTAGACCTCTGCTATACAAGCACTCCTTTGCTTTCCTTCCTGACTGGAGTAGAAGCCTCTACCACCACCACCACCACCACCACCACCACCACCACCACCACCACCACCACCACCATCACTACCACCACCATCACCACCACCACCATCACTACCACCACCACCACCACCATCACCACCGCCACCACCACCACCACCACCACCACCACCACCACCACCACCACCACCACACTCCCACCCACCTCACATTTGCTGTGCATAAGCTCCTGTGACCACAGAAACCCCCTAATTCAGTTGCATAGCAGGGACAAGCACAGGGTTGCTCCAGAGACAGTCTTCACACCAGAAACCCAGACTAGATCTTTCATGGGTGGCATCTGCCCAGGGAAACTCACCTACACTCTCTCGTCCTAGTTTTCTTCTAAGCTAAGCTAATGATTTCATTTTCACTTTATGAATGGCATGCTTGTCCCCAACACACGTGCCCTCCACCTGATGCTTCTATTGTTATGTGTGGTCCTTCACAGAGCAGCTTGTGTATTCCCCATCTAGACCCCATGTGGAGCTCCCCCAACCCCCAACACACACACCAGGGTCCTCAATGTCTGAGCAGCGGTGGGTGCCGGATATTTACTGGCCTGGATCCCTTCTCACTCTGAGACTGGAAGGCTGTTGCCTGGAAGGCATCTGAGTGCTCAGAGAGATGCCCTCTTCCTGTAGTGCATCCTCCTGGACCCACGGAGAACACACGCCTTTTCCACAGAAGTGAAAAGGGAGCTCAAGGAATAGACAGTATGTGAGACTTGGTAGCAGTCTGGGGGACGCTTGAAGTTTGTAGAGGAAGATGGGGGCAAGAAAGGGGACAGGGATGCAACTAATTAATGACAAATATGAGTGAGATGAACTGCCAGATAAATACTGACATGGACCTGTTTATTACTTATTAATATACTGAGGGGCATCATTGGTTTTTTTTATTTGTTTTTAAATTCTGGGGCTAGGAAGATAGTTTAGTGAGATGTTTGTCTCATGAATATGAGGACCCGAGTTTAGATCCCTAGCATCTATTTTCTGTCTGTCTGTCTGTCTGTCTCTCCTCCCTACTAAGGTCAGGAGCAGTGGTGCTTGTCTCTAATTCCAGCATGGAGAGGTGGAGATAAATGAGCCCCAGAGCTCATCACTGGCCAGGCAGTCAGCCATCAGTGAGCCCCGGGTTCAGTGAGAAACCCAGTCTCAAGAAACCAGGAGGACAGAAATAGAGGGAGACGCCCAATGTTGACGTCTTGCCTACACCCGTGTAACATGAGCACACGTGTGCACACGTGGGGAGGAAGGAGTCGGAGAGAGAGGAAGAAGAAGCATACATTTGTCTACACGTGGGCACACATGCACATGAATATCTATGTTCCCCCTCCACAGTCCTCCCAGCCGTGTCAGCTGTGTCAGGAGCACACAGTGGAAGAGCGGCCATGAGAGATGACTGTGAAGTGCTTGCCTCCCAAGCTCACGGCCTCATTGAGTCACATACTTCCCTGAGGGCTAACTGTCCACCGTGCTAAATTGGAGCTTTGAGATTCTTCCTAGAGAAGCTCCGTAGAAGCTCCCAGTCCCATCTTGGCTTCTCCTCACCTCGCAGATGCACATGGAGCGGGGCACTGAGTACTGCGCTGGGGTCCAGGAGATCTCAAGCCATTGCTGGGGAGTTTCTGTTCTATCTTTATGAAGAGAAGGGGTGGGACTCCGAGTTGATGACATCACAACTGTCAGCAGTGGGCATGAGGGAACGCATTCACTGGCGTTGTGAGGGCTTTGGTTCATCAGTGGCATTAATGGGGTCTTGGAGACGCCCCAACTCCTCACAGACCCTCTGTCACTGCTGATTTGCAGCATTTACCAGTTTCCACAAGGCAAACAGGCATAGCCCAATTTTAATATTCTAATGGTGTAGTCCCTAGAGGAATCAGCCGAGTCTGCAAGCTGCACCTTCAGGCTGGAAGTGGTGGTGGGAGGGCCCTGGGTATATGCACTTCCAAGCACAGGTGGGTGGTGCTGCTACTGTCACTTGGGACACTCAGAGAATCTGTCCTACCCTGAGCTTTTGCTGACAGGCTCTTTTGTTCTCAATCTGAGATGCCCAAGAATAGCAGAAGGAGGTGCTGCAATGTTACAAAACACTCCCCAGGGGGCAGGAGGGAGCCATTCCCCTGCAGTTGCTCAGAGAGCCTCTGGTGTCTTCTACATCTCTTTTCCCTTACAGTCTGAGATCCTAGACTCGGGAGGGGCTTGGGAGGAGAGCTTGGAGAGTGTGAATTTGAGAAAGGACCCCCCTTTACCCTTTACCAGGCTTTCAAGCTTCTTCCAGACACGAGGGAGACTGGCACCACCAGTATTAATACTGCAATCCATTTTGGCTGCTAGACCACACACCACTGCCTGCAACACGCAACAAACTGCTCTCCTGGCCAATCCCCCATTCCTTACTCCTGGGCTAAGCTTTGTGGACATGTGACCTGTCATTCCCTAAGGGAGGAGGCATAGACAGTGGAGGAGTTCTGCTCTGGAGTCAGATGTGGCCTCACCTAGCAGTCCCTCAGGGGGTCTCCACCCCCCCTCCCGGGTAGCTATGTGGGGGTAACTGGTTCTGCAACCCCTGCAAGTCTTATGGTTTTTTTTTCTTCTCTCAAAGATTCTGGTGGGGTTGGGGATTTAGCTCAGCGGTAGAGTGCTTGCCTAGGAAGCGCAAGGCCCTGGGTTTGGTCCCCAGCTCAAAAAAAAAAAAAAAAAAAAAAGATTCTGGTGCCACCCATCCCCCTGGATGCTGGTGTGGGGATCCAGCTCTGTATCGCTGCTGCCCTCTGCCTCACTGTCTCTTCTAACCATTGTGCGTAGCCTGCATTTAGAGGGCTCAGCCAGGGCTGGTCCTCTCTGAAGGAAGGGCTCTAGCAACAGATCCAGGCTGTCCCTGATCCTTAAAGCTATTAAAATAATGGGGGTGGTGGTGGTGGTGTGTGTGCATGCACGCGCATCTGACTAACAACTCCCCTTTCCTCAAATAATAAACATGAATAAATAAAAGATCATAAGTCATAAGACAATAACTTTTGAAACAGACGGTTGATATCTCAGTAAAGATTGTTCGGAACCCACTATCTATCTAGGCCTTGTTCCCCAGGCTGACCACAAGTCCCTTATGTGGTCCTAGAAACACACCCATTAGGAGGGCATCCCTCATGGAGGACCCACAGAGGATTCTGGGAGAAGCCAGAATTGTCAGGTAGGTGGGCAGTGGGGAGGAGGCCTCAGGTGCAGACGGGCTCACAGCCTGGCCACAGCAGAGCGGCAACTGGGCACCAGAATCCTGTCAATAATTTATCGTCTTCCCCTGGGAGCTGGTGTCAAGTGCCCCGGGCACAGTCCGGCTGCCACTGTGCTCCTGGCTTCTGAATTATTTAGGGCATCTGGCATTCTTGGTGGAGGGAGCCATTGCACTTTAAAGTCCTGGTAAGGCTCCATGGGATACATACAATCTCATCCTGATATGTTTTCAGGGAAGTCTCAGGTTTCTTGGAGGAAGCCCTGGTTCTAGGTGGCCAAGCACACTTGGGGACCTTTGGTCCCTGGCCAGGACCTTTCCTCCCTTGTCCCACATCTCTACCTCCTGGCAGCCCCTAACACCACTGGACAGAACCAGGTAGGCCTCTTCTCTAACTCCAAGGGTAGGAAGCCCTGAGCCCCCACCTAACTCCAAGCGCCTTATTCTGAGGTGGGCCTTTACATCCTAGTCTTGCCCAGTAGTGGCTTGAATGATCTTTACGTCATCCTTCTCCAGGCCTGCTTTCTCTTGGGTTGGGGAAGGGAGGGCACAGTAAGGAGACAGGTCACACTTTCTCTCTCTTCCCTCTGTTTTGCATTTAGGAAGACCTAAAATGAACTTTAATGTGTGGTAGATTCACTGTGTGGTTATCCATTGCTCCCTAAAACTTCTAAGTCTTTCAATTTGTCTGCAGCAGAAGTCCTGATGGGCCCAGGCTCTCTGCACTTCGGTGTCTGCTCTGGCAGCCTCCTTTGTAGCAACTCAGCGACCTCTTCAGTTTCTTCCGGAGCATTCGTGTGATATGACAGCTACAGAGGGTTAGAAGAGGAGGTAGAGGACATACGTCCTATCCCAGCTCTCCTAGAGTCTGTCTCTGGCCTCTGTGCCCTAACCAGACTTTCTGTGGTCCTGCCAGCAGGCCTGAAACCTGCTCTATAAGGTTTATCTATTTGGCTCACCTCAGGCATTGGGCACTCAGTCCATCCTGAGACAGCACGGATGTCTGAGAGTTCTCGCTCTTCCACCTGTCTGCTTTCCTAGTAACACAGCCAGGTCCTCGTGTGCCTCTCCTCTTCCCATGACAAACAACTTCTTGAGGACAGAGACTTGCCTTGATCCCCGTTTTAGCAACGGTCATGACTAACACAGAGAGTGAGGAGATGGGCAGGGCAATGGATGAGCGAACAGGGTGGACAGGTGGAATGGATGGATGGGTTCAATGGATGAATGGATGAATGGATAGGGAGAGTTTATGAGTAGGTAGGATGCGTGAATGGGATGGGATGGGATGGGTGGATGAATGAAAGTGGATGAAGAGATGAACGGGCAGGTTGGTGAGTAGCTAAACGACCCTACGACTTCCTCTTGAGGCTTGCATCTACTTGCCATGAGGGTTAGGTCCGCTCTCCATGTCTACCCTCCCTCCCCACTGCTGAGTCCTACCAAGCCGCCATTGAGCTAGCACTGTCACATCTTTTTTCACACCTTGCAGTTCAGCCATGATCTCCTACACGTTACATACTACATGTTAACATAAGATCGATGAATTCTTGAGCCCGAGGCAGTGTGTCTCACTTTGCTTATGTTTAGCCACCATTCCAGCACCTTCTAATGTGTGTCACCCACAGAGAATGGGGCTACTTCAACCACTCAGCTTGTAGGATAAGACTCGTGTGGTGAACGTCATTCCCAGAAGGGACGCTCCACGAGGGTAGGCATCTCTCTCTTTAGTACCTAGTTCAGTTCATGACATATGGTTTGCGTAGCATAACTGTTCGTTGAGTGAATGAATGAATGGATCTATCTCATTTAATTCCCATAGCTGTTTTGAGACAAACTCTTATCTTTTCCACATGTGAGTACAGTGAACTCAGAAGGGTTATGTAACCTGCTCAGGCTCGCACCCTAAGTCATCGGACCAAGTGTCTGAGACCATGTCTGCTTCCTACACCATAGCACTGAATGGCCTCTGTAAAACGTCATCCTCAGGGACACAGGCTATAACAGCTCTCTGACTTTTAACTTCTCTGGTGGACTACCATCTTCCAGTATGAGTGAGGAAGAATCAAAAAGAGCAAAATGGAGTTTTATGGGGAGAGAATTGATGGGTGCACAGGAGGGTGAGGTGCTCTTGGTTGGCAATGGCTGGAAGGACCAGGGTACTTAGAAGACCCCAGAAAGGAGCATAAAGGAGAGCAAAGACCAGCTTAAGGCCTCTTAGGCCTTTAAAGATGGCCCTGGAGTACAGGGTTTCTGTTTTAAGCCTACAAAGAGAAGGTGTCCAAGAATCAGGCTGGACCCCCAGCAGGCCCCACACTTACTTGTTGCTGAAGACTTTGCTGTAGTTGAAAATCTGAATCTCCAACACTTCATTCCTGTCGATGCTGCTAGCCACTGGCCACCGGAATGTCTGGGGAGAGAGAGGGACAGCTGTGGCCTTATGGGCAAATAGCAGGCAGTTGGGGCCTCCTAACAGCCAGGGTGACCCCTTCCATGGGATCCCCAGGGACAAAGCAGCCACACTCTCACTCAGTTGCCATAGCTGCCTTGTGTGGTGGATATTCTCACCCACTCCTCTTCCAAAGACGGTGCTAGAGAGGTTTGTCAGGCTGCCAAGGTCACAGGGTAAGGGGGGGGGCCCTAAGCCTAAGAAGGACTTCTGACTGCCAGCCATGTGCTCCTTCCACTGCCTCCTAGCTCCTGTGAGAGCAGAGGAGGGTGGTGTGGCCAGGGTGTGGCTGGGCTCCAGTACACACAGACCACCGGTGGTTCCAGGATGAGTTGACTGGAGCCCTGGCTTTGCGGCTCTCGTGAGTCATTTGCATCTGTCCAGGCTCTGCCCTGGTCACCCTCCATCGTGACGGTGTGAACAGTGGGGACTCATGGGGCAGCTCTCTCGTGTTATAAGGGTCAGACCTACTGTCTGTGCCCAACTTACTGTTTCTCTGCTCACACCCCTGGAGACGTCTCTAAGTCGATAATAAGGATGGCTTAGAAATTCAGTGGGTCCTTTCCTAATGGCCAAAGAGTGGCAGCTAGAACCCAGTGCAGATCATAAAGGGATTTGTTCTCTAGGGAAAGCCAATGACGGGCAGAGCCCAGCACCTTCTTAGGGATTCCCCAGGCTCTGTCATTCCAGTCCTTGCCTAGCCTTCCTCCTTTTAGGAACAACAAAAACAACTGGGGAAGAAAAAAAAAGAAAGAAAGAATTTCATCTTGTGTACATTTGTCATATTCCCTACAGAAATAGCTTATAGCCATCACCCTCAAGAACATACAGGTTCCTAGGGACACCTGCCTGCCAGTAAGTAGATGGCCTGTTTTGCTCCCTGGTCTTTGCTCCTGACCCCCAGAGACCCTGCCTTCTGAGCAGGGAGCAGCCTGGCCTGCTTCTGTTGGTAAATATGGAATTTATTATCTGTGGGCCAAACTGGGCAAAGCCACTAAGAAGATGCTCACTCAAAAGGCTGCCAGCCAGGGAGGCTGTAGGGCTGACACTCCAGTAACAGGAGACAGGGTGAGTTAGAGCCAGGGCTCCAGGATGGGATGCTACCATGACATAGGCCGCTCAGGTCTCTTGAAGATCTCATGATATAACATAATCGAGGAAGCCCGCATTTGTAGATGCCTCCCCACCACCCCTCCCCAGACCCCTGTATGCTGACGGCATCCGTAGCAGGTCAGAACTTGTTTCACAACAAGGGCAAGCCGCATCCATTGCAGAGACCACACCCCCATGCCCTGTTAAGCTGGAGGGATGGGACCCACGCTCACTCCAGGTCTGGTGCATGAAGCATGAAGCATGTGGCGTGTGACGGGGAGTCATGGAGTTGTGGGGAGCAGGCCTGGGTAAGAGTGGGGTTGAGGTCGTGTCCAAACCCTGGGAATCTCTACCAGAGTCTGCAGGAGTAGGATCGTGTCCTAGGATCGTGTCTGTGTCCGGATCTTCCCCGCCCCTGCTCCCTGCATGTCCTGGCTCACATAGACCAGTGCCTCCACCTTGGCCCCACAGGAAGAGGTCACAGGTAGCCAGGTTAAACTTTCTTCCCCCTTATAAGGTCATGTCCAGCAGCACCTGGAATTCCTCCTTATGCAAATGAGGCATCCTAGGACCCTGGCCCAGCCCAGTGATGTACACTCACCCCGAAAGCCTCTACCTACTCCCTAAAGGTTTAAATAGCCTTTGTTACTCCCAATTAAATGAGCTGATCAATAAAGCCTGCCTCCCGAGACACGAGACACATCTGTTTCTCTTTGTGCTAACCCATTGTGGCCTGCGGTCTCCATCACCACCAGTGGCACGCCCCACTTCCCTCTCAGGCCACCTGTCTGATCACGGGGCGATCATACCATTATGGGAAAGGGAACAACCAGGACAGAGGAAAGGGTCAGAGAAAACTGGTGTGGGCTGGAATCTGTATCCTTCTGGGATTTGCTTTGTTTGCCATCCCAGGCTGTCCCAGAACTTGAACATCCCCCACCTCCTAAGTGCTGGGTTTCAGGCTTGCACCATCCCATCTGTTTTATTCGGTGCTGGGGATTGAACTCCCTGTCGTGCATGCTGGGTGAGCACCTTACTGACTGAGCCACACCTGCAATCTGGCTGGACTTTGGCTTAGCAGAGTGACCAGCAGGCACCAAGAGCTGCCTATCTATTGAGAGATGATCCCAGGGGCTTTGACAGACCAGGCGGAATGCAGTGACTTCAGTCTGAAAAGTGTCCTATGTTCCCTACCCATTCCAGACCAGGAATAACAGTGATAATAATGACGATCGCTGTTTACAGAGAACTTTACGTTATGTAGCAGGCTGAAGTCTTTTCCCACGTTAATTTATTTAGTCTTTCCAACAGACCAGGAAGCCGGTATCTGCCTGGTTTCATGGGTAGAGGAGCCACGGCTCTGAGAAGTGGGGCTCAGAGAAGTGAGGAATTCTGCTGGTGGCTGAGTGGACACTGCTGAACAGAGGCTTCTGAGAGCTGGCCCTGTAAGCCTACCTGCCGTTCCAGCTGGCCTTCCTTCTCCCACACTGGGGACTTTAAGGTTGGGGCTTACAGGGCCGTCCTGGCTGCTCAGCGGGGAAACTGTGAGGGCTAGTTAGCTTTATGTCAACTTGACCCAAGCTAGAGTCATCAAAGAGGAGGAAACTATAAGATGGGGCTGTAGGCAGGCCTGTGGGGCATCTTCTTAATCAGTGATCAATGGAGGAAGGTGCAGCCCATTGTGTTGGTCCTGAGTTCTATAAGAAAGCAGGCTAAGCAAGCCATGGGGAGCAAGCCAGGAAGCAGCACCCCTCCATGGCCTCTGCATCAGCTCCTGCCTCCAGGTTCCTGCCCTGTTTGCCTTCTTGTCCCAACATCCTTCAGTGATGACCAGTGATGTAAAAGCAGAAGCCAAATAAATCCTCTACTCCCCGAGTTGCTTTAGCCACAGTGTTTCATCACAGCAACAGCGACCCTGATGTGAGCATGAGACAGAGAGAGGCTGGAGGTTGGTGGGGCTCCTGGAAGCCTCAGGACCTGTTTCAGCACAGCTTTGGCTCCTGTTGTCTGAGGCCTGCAGCGCTCAGCTCAACTTGGCTCCACAGAGCATGTCGTTTTCTCAATGGAGTTACTTAGACAAGACTACAGGGAGGTAAAGGTAAAGGTAAAATGATTCATTCATTAGCCAGGGGCCCAGGAAGAGTATGGAGGGGCCCACTGAGGCTGTGGTTTTGGGGTGACTCAGGCAGGGTATTTCTTCCAATTGGGGGTTGTGAGTGGCTCCTGGAACTGGTAAGAAAGGAGTGGGGGACACTGGCAGTGACCCTGAAAATGGCATCTCAGAGAAGGATGTATGGACACAGTGGCAACAGCAGGGTCGGGGGAGGAAGTGAAGGCCTGATATAGGAAACTCACAGAGAGACCATGCTGGCTTCTGCTTGTCCCCCACTGAGGTACAGTTCAGTGAGGTCATAAGAGCTGACAGGACACAACAGCCTGCTCCTCTGCCTCTGCCTCTGCCTCTGCCTCTGCCTCTGCCTCTGCCTCTGCCTCTGCCTCTGCCTCTGCCTCTGCCTCTGCCTCTGCCTCTGCCTCTGCCTCTGCCTCTGCCTCTGCCTCTGCCTCTGCCTCTGCTTCTGCCTCTGCCTCTGCCTCTCTCTGCCTCTCTCTGCCTCTCTCTGCCTCTCTCTGCCTCTGCCTCTCTGTCTCTGTCTTTCTTTGTCTCTGCCTTTCTCCGTCTCCATCTCTCATTGGTTTTCACTCCTGATTGCTCATTAGCCTGATTTCTGGAAATTTTTTGAGGCTCCTGGTCCCCAGCTTTGGTCCTGATGGGCCTAGAGTCTCTATGTGAGATCCAGGCCCTGTGTGGCACTTGCTTATTCCACCTCGCTGTGTGATATCAGACGCCATACTATGATGCATTAATGAGACCCTCACCAGATGCTGAACAGATGTTGGTGCCATGCTCTTGGACCTCCAACCTTAAGAACAGCAAACCGGGGGTTGGAGATTTAGCTCAGTGGTAGAGAGCTTGCCTAGCAAGCACAAGGCCCTGGGTTCGGTCCCCAGCTCCGAAAAAAAGAAAAGAAAAAAAAAAAAAAGAACAGCAAACCAAATATATCCTCTATGCTTTAGAAATGACCCCGTCTCAGCTATTCTGTTACACACACAGAAGATGGACTGAGACAAATATATATCTCACAGGGCTGCTGCAAGGACCAAATGAAATCACACTAGCGACAGGATGTTATGTGGAGAGAGAACCTAGCATGGCAGAAATGAAAGTCATTATTCGTTCAGGCTTGTCTCTCCCCTCCCCCGACCCCCGAGGGGCTCTGTGCATGTTGTAGCCAATATGTCTCCCTGGCCCTCCTCTGCCCTGCTCTGCCTCCCTCACACTTTATCTGCCTTGGTCTCCCCATGTCTTCTGCCCCTCTATTGCTTGTCCTCATCCTGATTTCATTTCTCTATGTCTCCCTTTGGCCGCCATTTCCCTCTTTGTACCCATGACAGAGATGCACACAGACATGCAGAGAACATAGCCAGATAAGGTGAAAGAGTTTAGGGGTTTAGGGGTTCCCAGGAGCCATCATTCACTCTATGCCCCGTGACCAGACCATGCTACTCAACTCCTGAAGTGTCTGACTGAAGGGAAGGGCTCTGAGGGAAAGTTTCTATCTCGATAGTAAACCTCGGGCCATTGCTCTCTAGAATCATGGCAAAGATGCCCTTCAGTGGAGAGGACTTGAGGGAGAAGCATCCAAGGGCACACAGCTTATTGGTGACAGAGGCAGGATTAAGCTCCAGTCTCCAAGCTTAGCTCAGGTCTTACTTCCCAGCACTGGGCTGTCTCCTGGGTGATTAGAGAGGACTGAGTTTTGGGGCATGGGGGTGGGGCTGTAATTCTGATTGTCCTTCTAGATTGACAGCTGGAAAACCATTTATTTATCAAGTGCTGACCAACTACCAGGCAGCTGCTACCACTTGACACATAGTGTACTAACAATTTAACCCCACTTCACAGATAAGGAAACAGAGATTCAGGATTTGCCCAGCAATGAAGCTTATTAATTGATTTTTTAATTAGATCAATCAAGAGGCAGAATGTGCAGACTCAAACCCTGGTGCCGATATTTAGCAACTATGAGAAATTGGACGAGTTACCACACATCCCAGTACCCTTATATAGAGTATGGATGGTACAGCACCTAACCTTGGCTCAGGCACAAGGTAAACACTTGGGAAGAAGCATGGCTCTGCTGTTATCTGGGGGTGCCTGCTCCCAGTCCCCCTCTCTCCTTTTTCTCCGTGACATCTCTTTTCACAAGAGGGAGTCTGCAATGCCACTCCTTGATTCTAGGCTGGCCTATGGCTGCCTTTCACCAACAGAAGGTGGCCACGTGAGGCTGTGTGGCACCTAGACCTGGAGGCTTCCATTCTTAATTATCTTAGAAGTCAGTGGTACAGGAAGAAGTCCAGGCCATCCTGTTGGAAGAGAAGCCTGTGGAGAGGGAGGCCCTGGAGGATGTGAGGTCAGAGGAGACAGAGAGGACCCAGATGGATGTCGGGACACTATCACAGCCGTCCCAAAGACAGCAGTGCCAGAATCAGAAGCCACAGTAAAGCACAGAGGCTGTCAGTCCCTGGGGGCTTGTTACACAGCAGTAGATAGCTGTGACATGATCCCATTCTGTCTGTGATTCTCCTTGTCAGGTCTGGGTGAAAATCACTTCTCACCAGCAGCAGGGCTGGGCTCCATGCCCCTGCCTCAGTCTCCTGCTCCCCCTCCTTCCCATGACGGTCACTGTGAGAGCAGTCAGAGCAGGAGCAGAGGTGAAGCGCAGGTGACTGCCTGGTTCACCGGGGCTTCCCCACACTCTCTTACATGGTCTGGTACACAGTGGACTGTCAGCAAACAAGTCTCAAATAGTAGGAGATTATAGCACAGACACCGTCAGGTGGTAGCAGGAGCTGTGAGGCTGGCCAGGCTTTTGGGAGACAGCCAGGACACAGGAAGTGCTCAGTTAATGGGCCATTTATTATAGTTGCTATTGCTTTGCTGTTTGTTCCAGGATCTGGGCAAGACTTGGCTTCTTGACGACAGACACTTGAGGGCTGCAGAGGCTTCTGGGCACATAGGGCACTTCCCCAGCTTGGCAGCAGCGTTCGCCTAAGTCTCTTCCTGTGCCCTTGCAGGTGAGGGGGGGTGGCTTTTATATCTGGAAGTGCCCGGAAAAGTGGTTGCCAATGAAATCCAACTCACTATCTAATATCCTGCTTCATTCGACCCCCAAGTCAGAGACCCCGGCCCTGCTAAGTCAAACATTGGTCTCCCAGATGTCACGGGCCACCACATCTCATTCAAGGGCACATGTTTGCTCAGCATTCTTTGTGTATCAGAACTGTGAGTGACTTTGTGTGGGATGCAGGGATACAGGGGTGAAGGGATGCAGGGGTGAAGGGATGCAGAGATGCAGGGGTGAAGGGATGCAGAGATGCAGGGATGCAGGGGTGAAGGGATGCAGGGGTGAAGGGATGCAGGGATGAAGGGATGCAGGGGTGAAGGGATGCAGAGATGCAGGGATGCAGGGGTGAAGGGATGCACAAATGCAGGGATGCAGGGATGAAGGGATGCAGAGATGCGGGGATGCAGGGGTGAAGGGGTGAAGGGATGCAGAGATGCGGGATGCAGAGATGCGGGGATGCAGGGATGCAGGGGTGAAGGGATGCAGGGGTGAAGGGATGCAGGGATGCAGGGGTGAAGGGATGCAGGGGTGAAGGGATGCAGGGATGCAGGGGTGAAGGGATGCAGGGATGCAGGGATGCAGGGGTGAAGGGATGCAGGGATGCAGGGATGCAGGGATGCAGGGATGCAGGGATGCAGGGGTGAAGGGATGCAGGGGTGAAGGGATGCAGGGATGCAGGGGTGAAGGGATGCAGGGGTGAAGGGATGCAGGGATGAAGGGATGCAGGGGTGAAGGGATGCAGAGATGCAGGGATGCAGGGGTGAAGGGATGCAGAGATGCGGGGATGCAGGGGTGAAGGGGTGAAGGGATGCAGAGATGCGGGATGCAGAGATGCGGCGATGCAGGGATGCAGGGATGCAGGGGTGAAGGGATGCAGAGATGCAGGGATGCAGGGGTGAAGGGATGCAGGGATGCAGGGATGCAGGGATGCGGGGATGCTGGGGTGAAGGGTGTTTCCAGGTTCTGGAGATGTACCTAGATGGCTCTGAGGACAAAGTGAACTGAAGCAGCAGGCAGTGAGACTGTTTACAGGAGCTGGGGGGTGGTTATTAGTGGTGGAGGAAGAAAAGGTGATCTCTCTCTGGAACAGCCTTAGGAGCACTTGAGTGTCCGGTTGTGACCCAGTTCACCATCTGCAGACTTGGGCTAACCTGCCTGGTAGTGGCCGGGCCACGGAGTTCTGTATCCTATCGCCCTCAGGGATCTGGGACTCCACAGGGTTCCCTGATATCTGTGGGAGGATGAGCTGAGTCATCCCTGGCTTGCCCCCTGACCAGGTGTGGGATGTCCTGTCAGAAGGCAGCATCCTCAGAGGGCACAGACCCTCATGCTTGAGCTGAGTTTTTCCTGTAGAGATTTGGGGTATAGTAGAAATGTCCTGGGGGCTGAAATACCTGGGTTCTAGTTTTATGTTTGTGTTCCTCTGGAAGTCTCAGGGAGCCCCTTCCCCTCATAATCCACTTTGACTGGTATACAATAGTGAGGTCCACAAAGAAACCTCTAAGGTGCCTTTAAGTACTCTGCGCCTTGCCTACTGCCTATCTTAAAGCCTAGATCTAGAGGTCTGTGCACAATGCTAGCTCCATTAAGCACTCCAGATCTGGATCCAGGCCTGCTAGCAGTTACAGGAGCCAGACTAGCAGGCATCCATTTCCCCCCGTGTTCTGAGTGCTTTGTGTTAGGCCAACGATGAAGAGACAGGCACATTTCTGTCCCTCTCGGAACTCAGCCTATGACTTCCAGGTAAGCAGAAGCGGGAAGACAGGCCCAGGTTCCCTGCTTAACCATTCCCCAGGCCGAACATGGCGCTTCACCTGAACTCGGGAGGCGCAGGTCTACTTTTGCATGTACTGAACACCGAGAGCAGCACTGAATCCTTATCCACCCTACAAGTCACCCTTGGCCCTGGAATCAGACAGACTGGCATTCAACTCCAGGCATGGCTCCTTGTGACCTGGGGATGCCGTTCTTTGAGCCAGCCATACAGAGCAGAGTGCTCAGGCAAATCTCTCTCCCCTTAGACTGAGCGTTCAGGTCTTAGCATTGGGCACTAGGGAAGCCTGGTTCACTTGAACAAGCCAGCCAGAATCTTGAAGGCCGGGACCTACTTAGGGATGGGTGGATGGGTGGGAGGTGGGGTTGGAGGGTGGCAGGGCATAGGGGTTAGGGTATGGGGTGGGGTCCAAACAGTGCCTGTGTTAAAGCCAAACTGGGCTGGGCTTAGACAGACTTGGCATGCTCCTTCAGCCCACCCCCCCAGCATTGCCCCCCACCTCAGCTTCTTCAGAGCCACCAGCTCAATGAGGGATCTCGGGTTCCAGCCCCTAGGAAAGGGGACACCACCTGGCTCTGTTTCCATCGCTGTAGGAGGGGCATTGTTTTTCTCACCAGCTACCTCCTGCCCACTCAGGTTGCTCAGTCCAAATGGCT
Source organism: Rattus norvegicus (assembly GCF_021556685.1). Lineage (NCBI taxonomy): Eukaryota > Metazoa > Chordata > Mammalia > Rodentia > Muridae > Rattus > Rattus norvegicus. The sequence continues at coordinate 32,197,079 of NC_141539.1, read as the reverse complement.
CTCTTACCTGTGTCTTAATCAAGCAGGCGCCCCTCCCTTGATTGGATTCCTCACCCTAGAGAAGAAGCCTTTATTTCATTTGCAAGGAGAATGCCCCCTCCTCATTTCACAGATGAGTCCAGGACCCATAACATTGTTTCATGAGGGAATTAGAGCCCAAGTCTCCTGACTCTAAGACTCCCATGTATCTCTCTCTCTCTAAGCTAGTTCCCAAAGGTGGTGGGCAGAAGACAGAGACAGAAGAGACCCTTCATAAAAATACCTTTCCCAGACTTGTTCTGGAATGACTGATGGGTAGGTCCTACCAGGAATAGCCAGAGGAACGTGGGATTTGTCTACCTGAGGCACAGAAATATCTCCATGAGCTCTTTGGGGATCGAAGAGTTGTCCTTCCTGCCTTGTGAGATGTGACTAGTGATAGCCAGGCTATGGGTCCCTTTTAGAGGAAGGCGAGAAGCCTAGTTCCTGTGAACAAACCAGCCACAATCTTGAAGGCCTGGGACGGGTTTTTATTGGTGTACCCAGAGAGGTCCTCAGATCTAGTCTTGGTGTTCACTTAGAGTCCTGGCTTGGCTACTTCTATTCTGTCACCTTGTAAGGGATACCTACTCTCTGGGACTAAGTGTCATCATCCATCAGTTATCACGTGGAGTAGATGGAAGAGGACGGCTCAGATAGTGTATCACCCCTAGACCCATCCCCACACATATCAGTAGGTCTCCATTACGTAATAGCTGTGAATTTCCTGGCCACCACCCCCTCTCCTAAAGGCCAGGTAGCAATGTGAGCAAGCTTCTCCCCATCTGGTGGTGGCTCTTGATCCTATCAGTGTCTGCCAGAGCTCCCAGGCTTCTGCTTCTTCCCATGGTCACTGAACACTGTCCCAGAGACAGCCCTATATAAAGTTCCTGTATTGAACAACCTTATTCTCCCACCAGCTCAGGGACCCTCTGACACTCAGAATATGCCCCATGCAGATGTCCGGTGGCATCAAGGACATCCTCCACCTGATCCGTGTTGGGCTTCTCTGGAAAGAGGAAGGACACAGTGATTAACTTTGAATGTCAGGTATTATCTGTGGCTCAGGTGTCCCGGGTTGCAGGGCATGGAAAGGGGTGGCATTGTCCTTCGAAAGGGCATCAGGTTGCTCACTGCCTGGGACTTGGGTTGTTAGGGCTCCTAGGAGTCTTGAAAGGGGGGAGTTAGGTGCTTTCTATAGGCCCAGGAAGGCAGGCCTGTGAGAAACTGATCTGGAGCCCATGGCTGAGTGAAGGAGGTGGGGATGGGAGCCAACAGATGTGCAGTGGAACAAGGCCTCATGAGAGCCGTTTATGCAGTGGGGTATCTTTATCACAGGTGCCCCTCATTCTGCTTGTTGTCTCCCAGAGAGAATGCATATCTGTCCCCAGCATGGTGTGACAAATGTGGAAACTGAAGGTAAAGTGAAGTTAAAAGCTTCACAGACAGCAAGGAAACAGGGAAAACAAGACCAGAACACCCAACGGTATTGGTGAGGAATCCAGCTGTCCTGGGATTGAGGGACACACTGAGTGGACAGGCAGTGCCCTTGTGGCTGGGGTGACGAAGCACAAGATGAGACCCTGCTTTTCCCATCTCCAGCTCTGGGTCTGAACTCCCAGTTCTCGTACACGATACTGGCCCAGGAGGAGGGAAAAAACTGGTTTGGGTGACTCCTCAGCCCCATGGATCAATTGGACCACAAGTCTACCACGAGGTCCTTCTCAGCACAAACAAAACCAGACATGAGAGGCAAATACCAAGAAGGGCAGGCTGCTCTGAGGGCCTAAGCCAAGATGGTGTCTCAGGACTGTTATTCTTACCTCCAAAGTCAACCTTGAAGAAGCTACAGTAGCAGGAGGGACAGGGAGATTCCAAGCAGACAGAAGAAAGGACAGAGACATCTAAGCTGTTTGAGCTGGTGGCTGTTGGAGGTTGCCAATGTGAGGCAAGAGGTAAGGGAGGAGCTGGGCAAGGATGAGACCTAAGGCTGAGGAAAAGCTTGCTATGATGTCATCTTATTTCTGATAAAGCTGTGACAAGAGCCTTCTGAAGCAGGAAATAATACATGTAGGTGTTGATAGGCCAGCAGCTCATGTCTCTCGAATCTCAGAGTAATGGCCAATGGTGTTTCTCCTCAGAGGTTCCAAGAGGAAATCCTGACTCTGGTGAGGAGTCTACACATCTCTGTTGTGACTTGGGTCCACTCCTTTCAGACCAAAGCGTCTTCCTCTCAACTGCCCATTCCGGGACAGTGCACAGAGTGCAAAGCACTTGAACAGTACATCTCCTGTGAGAGAAAGAGCACTCTGAGAGCTGTTACCATCACAGCAGCGTTGGAAGTACACGGACATCTGGCTATGCATTATCCATAAGGAGTAAGGGCAAGGAACCATCACAGAGAACAGATAGTGCTCTGAAGGACCGACTGCAAGCATCTCCTCAGGAGACAGTGGGAAGGGATCAAGACAGACAACAGGAAAGTCCAGAGATTCAGGTCTCAGAAGAGAGAACAATAGCTTTAATAAAGAGTCAGGGGAACTGACTGACTTAAAAAAATAGTAAACAAAAGTTAAAAAGCCATAGATTTGTAAAAGCTCACAAAACCCTGCCAAGTAGGAGCAAAAAGGAAAATCTACAACTAGACCCATCGTAATAAAATTGAAAAGTAACCAGGGCATGGGGCTTGTGAGGCGACTCAGTGGATAAAGGAGCTTGCAGTGAATACTGGGGACCTGAGTTCAATCCCCAAACCCACCTGGTAGAAGGAAAGAGCTGCCTCTTACAAGTCTTTCTTGGACTTCCACATATGTTGGTGTGTGACCCCCCCTCCCAACTAACTAACTAGCTAACTAACTAACTAACTATCAAAAACAAAAACTATCCAGGACAGGCTGGGATGTAGCTTAGAGACAGGGAACTTGATTAATGTGTGCAGGTCTCTAGGTTCAATTATAAGGAGACACACCCATGCGCACCCACACATGTGTATGTACATATCAAATATATATTTATGTATCAAATATACATGTTATATATATGTAATATATATATATCTCAAAGGTAAAACAATATGGACATGTATATGAGATATGAGATTCATGATTCAAGTAGGAAAAGGAGATTGCCCACAGAGCTCTAAGAATCTGTCATCAGGCTTTTGACCCATAGCATAGAATTATACGTTTTCAATTATGGAAAAAACCCTTAAACTTAGAATTCCCAATCTAGTGGAACTCTTAAATTTGATTAAGTAAGAAAGATATTCTCAGATTCATTGGGCCTGGAAAGGAGTACCACAAAAAGACTGAATGACTCCTTTGGATGAAACGCTCAAAGAAAAAGAGGACCAAGATCCAAGGGATCCTTCAAGAGATCTGAGAAATAAAGATATCAGATATTTTTATTTTATTTTTTAATTTTAGGAATATGGGTGTTTTGCCTGTCTGGATGTCTATGCACCACACCCACACAATGCCCACAGAGGCCGGAAGAGGGTGTTGGGCCCTCTAGAACTGGAGCTACAGACATTTGTGAGCTGTCACGTGGGCGCTGTGAACTGAGCCTAGGTCGTTTGGATAAGCAGTCAGTTCTCTTAATTGTTGATCCATCTCTCCAGTGCAATCAGAGATTTTCTTTTTTAAAGAAAAGACTAATAATCATCTTTTAAAAGTAAAAGAAGGCCTAGGCAAAGAAAAGTCAAAGAAACCGCAAATCCTCGAGGCCAGAATCTAGAATCTAACCAAATTGGCAAGCCGAGGTTGGGACCCTTTGTGGGAGTCCCACAGCTGAAGCTGGGAATAAAAAACATTGTTATCAGTCAAGGTTTCTGAACAGGCTGTGACCAAAGTCGATTCAAAACCAAACACATGGGCTGGGGATTTAGCTCAGTGGTAGAGCGCTTACCTAGGAAGCGCAAGGCCCTGGGTTCGGTCCCCAGCTCCGAAAAAAAGAACCAAAAAAAAAAAAAAAAAAAAAAAAAACCAAACACATAGGGAATGTGAGGTGTGTCTAGTAGTGCTCTGTGCTGCATCCCATGACTTCCCTACAGCCTTGACGTCGAAAACACACACACACACACACACACACACACACACACACACAGAGGTCACCATAGCACCCAGCGCTCATGAACACTGTCCGAAACACTGTTTCAGACTGAGACCCTCTACAGATTGCAATGTTTTTACTGTATATACAAAGTTTTCTGCTCTCAGAGAAACAATGTTTTAATCATGGAAGCAAAGACTTTTAGTATTTTTCTTCATGTTATTCCTCAGAACATACCAAAACAGCATATTTTTGGATGATGTTGTGTTAGACTAACAAATACACCCATCTCATTAGCATGTTAATTAGCTTTTCTCTTTAATAAATAGTAACATTATATGGATAAAAGAGACTCATCTTAATTTTCATTTTATGTGCATTGGTGTTTTGCCTGCATGTATGTCTCTGTGAGGGTGCTGATACCCTGGATCAGGAGTTAATGACAGATGTGAGCTGCCATGGCTCTTCCTCTGGAAGAGTAGCCAGTGCTCTTAACCACTGAGTCATCTTTCCAGTCCCCACAAAGTCTTACTTTCAAAGTTTTTTTTTTCATGATTTATCAGCGAGTGCTTTTATTGTGCAACTACTCTATTTTATATAAGTATGTGCTTGAGGCTGCATAAACATTTCTTGGGTGAAAAGGGGTCTGGATTGGGCAAGGTTAAAGAATGTTTGACAGAGACTGTAGTGCCAGCTTGAAGGGCGGGGTGAAGCGGAGGAACCAGAGAGGCACAAGGAACCCCTGAAGTACTGATGCAAATGAGAAACTACTCAGAATGATTTCTGCAAGTTATCGATAGGGACATTTGATTGTATAAGGGAACTGCGTCCAAGGTTATAACCTTTCAACTAAACCTGCCTAGTGGTAAGCTGATAAGGAGTGGACAAAAGGGACGGGAAACGGGAAATCTAAAGCAAGATACCTATGGGTACAAACCTGACAGGTGTAGCCATAAAAATAAATGGAAAGGGGGAAACAGTGTCACTCATGAAACAGAAAACACTAGGGCCGGAGAGATGGCTCAGAGATTAAAAGCATTTGGTGCTCTTGCAGAGAACCCAGGCCTTACTACCAGCAACCACATGGGGGCTCTCAACATCTGTAACTACATTTCCAGGGGACCCAACGCCCTCTTCTGGTCTCTATGGGAACTGCATGCATGTGGTACACATACATATATTCAGGTAAACATACACATAAAAAAAAACAAACCTTAAAAAAAATCCAGAAACACTCAGTTGGGTAAAGAGATCTGAAAATCTTAAGAAGATCCATCTGAACGTAAACACATGGACATAATGAAAATTTAAAAAACCGAAAAGAGAGTATAGAAATAATAGAAATATAAAATGAAATTTGCAGTGTGTGTAGGAAGTCCGCATTGGCTTCAAACTTGTAGTCCTCCTGCCTCAGTCTCTCAAATACTAGGTTACAATCATGTGCCACTAACACTTAGGTATCAGTCTTAGTACACAATAAGATAGAAATTAATACAAAAACATCATGGGGGACAAGAAGGGAAATCTTATGCTACCAAGTGAGGAGAGGGACAAGCAAGAGAAAGCCATTATGGAATATAGCCATGAATACCACAGTTTCACAATACAGTAATCCACAGCTCACAGAGCAACAGGGAGAAATCCACAAAGCAACAGTTGGACCTTAGACCTAGTTCATAGATAGTTGATAGACTGGGAAAGGTCCCCCCCCCACTCTCTTTCTCGCTCTCTCTCTTTCGCTCTCACTCTCGCTCTCTCTCTCTCATTCTACACAGGATCTTATCTAGCTGAGGCTGGCCTTGAACTTGATTTGTAGTTAAGGATGACCTGAATTTCTTGGTCCTCCCGCCTCTCTATCTTTTTAGTATCTCATTACATGTCGGGATGGACTCCAGGGCTCTGTGCATACTGGGCAGGCACCCTACCAATTGAGCTACATCTGAGGCAGGCGTTTTGAACATCTAAAATCAACAGGGATTGGTACCCAGAATATACTAAGAAGATCTGTAAATCAGTAAGAAAAAATAAACAAGCAAACTGGTAAACAAGGCTAGGAAGGCAACCGCTTGCAAAAGAGGAGAGTGAGAGGCTAACGGCATTATCACAAGATGCTCATATCCCCTAGCAAGCAGAAGAAATGTCTGTTGGACTGGTGAAAACCAGGGGCCTGAGAGAGAAACCCCAACTGTAGATGAGGACATGGGCTCAGGAAGTGTCACTCTCTGCTGACAGAAGTGCAGGCCATGGCTGCACTGGGTCATATTAGGTGTCTGTCACCCTCTGAGTCAGAGATTCCTGATTCTAGTGCTCATCCTGGAGAGACACACAGTTTCAGGTGAGGCATGGAGACCATTTTCTGTATTTCTAGTGGTGTGAGCTAGGGACCCACCCTGGCAGAGGACACATGACCAGCTAATGCATCCTGGCTTGCTCAAGACCTCCCTGCTTTGGTACTGAAAGTCTGTTTCTCTGGAGTCTTCTGCATCTCGGGCAGACCAGAATGGTTGGTCACCCACTGTTGGCTGTGTCCCAAGCAGCACTTTGCAACACAGATGGGACTTAGAAAGAGTATATAGTGAAAAATAGAAAAGAAAAATATTTAACACATTGTCATTGAAGTAAACAAACATATGCTTACGGCATTCCAAACCTTGCCAGAATGTATAGAACACCAAGAGGCGTTTGTTGACTACAGTAGAAGTGGGGTGGAGGGGAAAGAATGAGGACCAGGAAGAACACACACACACACACACACACACACACACACACACACACACACTCATACCAAAAGGCATGGGTGGCTTCCAGGAGCCAATGAGATGACCCACATAAACGGAAGTGAATAGTTAATATACTCAGTGATCTGAGTCTATAGTTAAACAAAAAACAAACAAATACTTCAGGGATTGGGGGAGGGGAGAATTACTGTGTGTGAGTGTGTGTGTGTCTTTTGATGCTCCCACCCAGAAAGCAAGTGTCTAAGAACATAGGCAGGAGAGGTACCCCAATGTCCTTAGAAAGGGAGAGTCTTGTGTGAGATGGGCATCGCTAAAGCTCTGGTGGCCTACTTCCTCCATGAGACTCTGGGGAAAAACCCTAATGGCAACCCCACTGATTCTCTAGAGAGACTCACCCTGAGGTTTGGAAATCTGGTGGGTATTTTCTCTATAGGCGTCAGAGGGGGTCAGACGGGCGCAGACCTGGCGGCCGCCATTGCTCAGTTCTGTTACTTCGTGGGATTCTGCGGAGTGGAGGCTCCTCCCCTGCCGCCCACCACCTCCTCCCAGAAAGTCATTCAGCGATGAAGCTTCATGGGAGCCATGCAAGGCAGAGAGCAGTGCTTGCTGGAGAGGCGTGAGGACAGGGACTCAGATATCCTACCTCATCGAAGTCAGCCACATCCTCGCAGTTCTCCAGGACCCGGGAATAGAAGGACTGTCCTGTGGAGAGAGGAGATCCCAAAGTCAGACTTGTCTAATGAGCTGGGGCCACATCTCACCTTGAGAGTGTCAGAGCAGCATTTGACCCTATGGTTATGCAGCTCCTTCCAGAATGAGGAGAGTCCCTACACATAACCTCTTGTCTGACCTTTTCCTTTAATATCCTTTAATATCTCTTATAGTTGGGTCCACAAGCAACCCAGCTACCTGACAGCCCAGCCCAAGCAGGTGGACCCACTATGTCTGGGAAGACTGGCCCAACTCTGTAAAGGCCTGTAGTAAACCAGAAGCACTCCGAGTATGCGTGTGTGAGCCCTCCCTTTTTGTGTAAGCAGCACCGACCACCTCTGCCTCCCGCTAAAGCTGTGTGCCACCACACCTGGCCCGATGGCCTTTCTCTCAGTCCGCTTTACTTTGTGTGTTGGCGATTTCTACTGGCAGGTTGAGCTCATTCATTGCACCTTTGACTGGTTACACCAAAGATGGCCAGTACTGAAAGTGGCCAGTAACCAGGGGTCTGAGAGCAGCTGACAGTTGCAGCACAGTGGTGAGCTATAGAGAGCTAGAGGAGTCGCAAGCTCTGAAAACCCAAGAGTCCCCCCAAACCAGCTGGTAGTTGTAGGTGGAGGGGTAGACCAGTTGACTTGAGGAGCTGTAGACACTAGGGGAGCTGCTGTGTTGCCTGCTCACGATTACTGTCTGAATTGAGGAAAAGAACCTTCAGCCTATGGTAACACAACCACTACGTCCATGGCCATAGTCTCTCCTTCTCCCACTCTGTCTCCCTTCCCACTTCTGTGCCCCAGCCCCCTTGCAAAGAAGACAGGCTCAGGTAGCTTCTTGCCTGTGCCCTGCCCTTCTTGCCTGGCCTGTGGACTCCGCCTTCCTGCTGGCTCATATAATAGACTATTTGAAATGGACATGGGTGTCTCAGACCACCCTCCCTATCCCACACTGCCTCCTCAGATGAGGGCTGTTGAGTGGAAAGGCCAAAATCATCTTTTTTCAGACCTATCCAGACTGGGCCAAGCTACTGGAAGAATCGAATTAAGAGAGAGCAGGGGCAGGTGGAGAGGCGTGGGCTGGCAGTGACTGAAGGCACCAACTAGTCTGAAGCACGCTGAGAAACAGTGTGGACTACTTGATGTACAGAATCATGGGGACTCTAGGTAAGAAGACAGACAATGTCCACAGGATCCCACCCTCAGGGGACTGGAAAGGGGAAGCCACAGGCTTGGAACTGACCTGTCAATATCATATAAAACATACAGTGTGTGAGGTATAAAAATGATACAGACAAGGAGGGTGCACACTGTTCTGGAATGGGATGGGATCCTATGAGAAGGGTTGTAATTTCTATCAGGAAGAAACCAAGTAGAAGATGGTGAAATTATTACTTAACAATTACTTACTATTCAAAAAATGTGGCACTATGATAGGATATTGTTTCTTAAGCAAAACAACTCCATACATATTTCATATATTCTTGCAGAAAGACCGCAATTGCTAAACAACCATCTCTGTGGAGCAAGGGGTAGATACTGTGAAGCATATACATGCTTCGGGCCTTTACTGATGTGTATGTGTGTGTGCACATTTATATGTATATATACATGTATATATATATGTATATACACGTATATATGTGTGTATATGTATATATACATATATATATGGATCTTATAATTGTTTAGCTTTCTGTTTGCTTGTTTTATTGTTTCTTGAAGACCGACTCTATCTGTAGCTCATGCTAACCTTTACCTCTCAAGACTTGACAGAGTCTTCCAGATACTGGGATGTCAGGCTTGCGCCATCTCCTCTGGCTCTGTGTGTGTGTGTGTGTGTGTGTGTGTGTGTGTGTGTGTGTGTGTCTGTGTGTCTGTGTGTCTGTGTGTGTGTTTGTGCGTGTGTCTGTATGTGTCTTGTGTGTGTGTATGTGTCTTGTGTCTGTGTGTGTGTCTCTGTGTGTCTCTGTGTGTGTGAGTGTGTGTGTGTCTTTATGTGTCTGTGTGTCTGTGTCTGTGTCTCTATGTGTGTCTGTGTGTCTGTGTGTGTGTGAGTGTGTGTGTGTCTTTATGTGTCTGTGTGTGTGTTTGTGTGTGTGTCTGTATGTGTCTTGTGTGTGTGTATGTGTCTTGTGTCTGTGTGTGTGTCTCTGTGTGTCTCTGTGTGTGTGAGTGTGTGTGTGTCTTTATGTGTCTGTGTGTCTGTGTCTGTGTCTCTATGTGTGTCTGTGTGTCTGTGTGTGTGTGAGTGTGTGTGTGTCTTTATGTGTCTGTGTGTCTGTGTCTGTATGTGTGTCTGTGTGTGTCTGTGTCTGTGTCTGTCTGTGCCCGTGTCTGTGTGTGTGTGTGTGTGTGTGTGACTAACAATGAAACAAGGCCCTTATGTATACTAGACAAACACTGTCTCTGATTTGTATCCCTGGCTAATTAAAGATTATACTTTACTTTTGTAATCAAAAGAGAGACACATTTAAATCCTCACCAACTTCAACCAGTGGTCTGTCTTATGGAAGTCTTTTCTCAATTTGAGCACAGTTCTGTCTGGGAGTTAGTATGGGCTGGTGGCCATGGTTGGGTGGCCAAGTGATTTGGTATTAGGGAAATATGCTGTGCCCTCCTCTCTTAGAAGATTCAAAGACCCTCTTGACAAGCACTGGGCCAAGGAAAGGTGGGATAAGCCCTCTGACCCTCACCATGACACAGATGAGAGAGGCGAGCAAACAGGCTTGGCCAGGTTTGTTCCCTTAGGAATGAACTCTGATTTTTCTGGTCTCAGTGGCCTTATCCTGTTGGTTTTGAAACAGTGTGGCACTATAGCCTGGCTTTGAAAACTCAACTGTCCTCCAGGTGTGAGCCAGCATGCTCAGAATAGAATGGCTATTCTGTTTAATAAGAAATTTCTGGGGGCTGAATGGCTTTTATGACACAGGAGGGAGAGATGGCCCCTGACCAGGAAGCCAGGGTTTTGAAGTTAGGTTCACATAAACAACTCTGTGTGTGTGTGTGTGTGTGTGTGTATGTGTGTGTGCTTAATGTGTATATGTTTAATGTGTATGTGTTTAATATGTATGTATGATGTACGTGTGGGAGGGCAGGGACATGTACTAAGTGTGTGTGTGATGTGTGTGTGTGATGTATGTATGATATGTGTGTGATGTGTGTGGGGGTAGGGATATATACTAAGTGTGTGTGTGATATTGTGTGTGATGTGTGCATAATGTGTGTGTGTGATGTGTGCGAGGGGCAGAGACATGTAGAAACGGTTGCCTAGTTGCATCTGAGATAAAGACGGCACTGCAGAAACGCAGGGAAGTTGTATACACAGAAAATGGATGGGAAATAGACAAGACAGGGAAGAGTCTTTAGCACTAGCCAGGGACAAAACAAAAGGGGAAAAAATGGAGAAGAGAAAGCTCCAACAGAGGGGAGGGAAGCATGAGCCATCACACCTGAGCTTCGAGCCTCTGCTAATTTCTCCCTCAGGCCATACACACACAATTTAACTCCGGAATCAGGTGAGCACTGGTGTGCATTGGGCTTCCCCAAGGATCCACTGCTCTGAATAATCAAAGGCCTTTTCATCCTATAAGGTCTTAATGAGCCTCAGATATGGCTGTGCTCTGGGGTCTCCAGGAATGAAGAGCTGGGAAACCCAGCCATGGGAGGCAGGTGAGGTCTAAGAGGTGCTGTTGGGTTTGAATGTGCATAAAACATTCCTCTGTTGCTTCTCATGGCCCTGTGGAGGGGACGTGAAACACAGTGAAATTAGTCACTGTGGAGTGTACACCTCACAGCTCAGCTCCACTTGGAGATGCACTAAAACCTCATTGTCTAGGGCTCTGGGGATGCAGCTGTGAGGAATAGTCTCAGACAGGGAGCTGAACTCTCTCTCCCTCCATATACCTATAATATATTCATGCCAATATAAATAAATGTTTGCTTAGACAAATCATGCAGAAACAGTGCAGAGAGAGACGCCCTGAGAAAACAAAACACACTTTGGAAGAGCTACGTTTTGGGAGACTTAGTAAGCAGTCCTGTCTTTCCTAGGGGAAGCTGGAGACTGTGAACCTCTTCCTACTCGAGTTCATTTCCACTTAGAGCCCACTTTATCCACCACCAGTCTTAGAGACTGACATTTCAGCTTCATTTTTAAATGGCCTCGAACAAAACCATTAAGAATTCCTAATGCCCAATCCCCTTTCTTGCCACAGGGAATCTGGAGACTAAAGCTTGAAAGAAAATCACCGTTTCCTTGAGTGGAGAGGGGTCAGGTGAGAAGGAGGTTAGATGGAAAATTGAACAGCACCCTCGCTCCCTCCGATGGCTGAGATGCTTGGTTTGAAACGGTCCCCTCCCCTGCCAGTCAACGTAGAGCTGAGCTCAGAATGTCATTAAAGACCACACTATCTGATATTCCCATGACTCGGAGGGTTCAGGATCTTAATACAATGAAACTTTATGTAATTTGCCATTTAAAAATACCCTCCCCCTGTCACCCTGTTATATGCAGGTGAGCCGAGGGCTTGTATTATGTGCAGGGTCACTGATGCCCTAGCTTCTTATGGGGTGTGATTTCACAGCACAAAATACGCCACCCGCACAGACTGAGTTCTCTCTCCCAGTTGGTCCTGCTAGAGACAGACCTTTGAGACAAAGCAGGCACAGAGGGCTGATGGCCCGTAAGTTCCTTCATTTCCACAGGCGACGAGAGGTCTTCCCCTCCCCAGCCTGTGTCGGCCATGCCATTCAGCCCTCACGGAACGAAGCTGAACAGAGATAATTAGAATCTTTAGGAGCTTATTACAAGCCACAGGGAGAGACGTGTCAGCCTCAGAGAAGCTTTTACGTAAGGTAGAATTAGGCTGCCGGCATGAAGTGTGAGCACAGAAGAGGGGGAAATGAAGTCTGCCTAGCCAGGCAGGGCGGCTGTTACTCAGGCATGAATGCAAATAACAGAAGAATAACAGGTTCTAGATCACCAAGAGTTTGGCCGGTGAGGCGGGAAATCCAGGCAAGAATGTATATAAATCTTCAAAGGACATAGAGCTAAGGAAGGGGCTAAGTCCTGATGGTGGTGGGAGAAATACCGTCCCCAGAACGTAGCCATTGAAGGAAGAACTAAGTAGGGTCCCGAGGAGGAGTAGGGGTTCAAAGTCTTCCTTAAGCTACTGTCTTAGTTTGGTTCTTCCTTGCTGTGAATAAAACATAGGACAAAAGAAGCGTGTAGAGGAGGGAGTTTGGGGTTGGGGATTTAGCTCAGTGGTAGAGCGCTTGCCTAGCAAGCGCAAGGCCCTGGGTTCGGTCCCCAGCTCCGAAAAAAAAAAAAAAAAGAAAAGAAAAGAAAAGAGGAGGGAGTTTGTTTGGTGTATGTCTGTACATACTCCATTACTGAGGGAAGCCGAGGCAGGCCCTGGAGGCAGGGACCTGGGGGAGGCAGGAACGGAAGCAGAGGCCTTGGAGGAATACTGCTTACTGGTTTGTTCCTCATGGCTTGTAGAGTTTGCTTTCTAATACATCCCAGGACTACCTGCCCCGGATGGCAGCATCCACAGTAGCCTGGACCTTCCCACATCAATCATCAGCTAAGAAACACCCACCGTCATGTCCACAGGCCAATCTAATGGAGGTCGTTGCTTAACTGAGGGTCCCCTTTTCCAAGTGACTTTAGTTTGTGTCAAGTTGACAAGAACTAGCAGACACAGTTACATAGAAAGTTCAAGGCTAACCTAGGCTACAGAAGACCTTATATTAAGAAAAAGAAGAGGAGGGGGAAGAGGAGGAAGAGGAGGAGGAAGAGGAGGAAGAGAAGGAAGAAGAGGAGGAGGAGGAGAAAGAGGAGGAGGAGAAAGAGGAGGAGAAAGAGGAGGGGGAGAAAGAGGAGGAGGAGGAGGAAGAGGAGGAGGAAGAGGAGGAAGAGAAGGAGGAAGAGGAGGAGGAAGAGGAGGAAGAGAAGGAGGAAGAGGAGGAGGAGGAGAAAGAGGAGGGGAGGAGGAGGAGGAAGAGGAAGAGTTGTTCTGGTGCTGAGTCCAGGGTGGGTTAGTCACCTTCTACAGTGCAAAATAGTCTCAAGACAAATTCTAGCCTCAACCTGGTTTTGCTAAGAGCTACTAGCCCTTAGGTCACTGTTACTCCATGAGAGACTGAACAGAACACTTTCCCATCCAGTCCTGCCCTAATTCTTTTCTTGCATTACTTAATATCAGCAACACTTCACTGTTCATTTCGGGAAATGGGCCCAGAGGAGTTCCTCAAGGCCCCCTCTCCTCCCCTGCTGTCATGCGCTTCCTGTTACTCCGTAGCAGCCCTGAGACCTCTCTGCGGCATCCTCAGTCTCTCCACTCCATGTCAGCCTCCATCCCCCGAAGACTAGCTGCATTCACAAGCTGCAGGAAGCAGGGCATGACAGCTCTGAATGCAATGGAGAGAGCAAGGCTTCAGCAAGGATGGGTAGGCCTGGGTAGAGCCCAGGAGCTGGGGGTCCCACCCACACACGGTCCCTGCATCATCATCTCGGTTAACCCGGGAATAACCATGCTGGACCAGTTTAACGTCTTGGAACCTTGAGGCAGTCAGCAAGAGGTTTCTTTGAAGCACGTCTGAGCATAAAACCAAGTCTTCACAAGCACAGGGCCATTATGTAGATATTTGAAAGTTTTTATTTATTATCACTGTGTACGAAAGCATGATGATTGCTTGGGTGAGGGTTGAGTACATGTGGAGGTCAGGAGATATCTTTGTGGAGTTGGTTCTTTCCTCCCACCTTAAAAAAGGACTCTAGGACCTGAATTCTTATCTCCAGGCTTGCCACAGAAGAGAGGAGCCTTCACAGGCTTGGCCATCTTTCTGGTCCTGTGTTATGTAGAAAGGAGCTGTGGCTCTTACGCCAGCTCTGCCACTTGGTAGCCCCACACCCCCAACCTAGTTACTTCTCTCTGACTCAGTCTCCTCACTACGAAATGGGTGGAGGGTGGTGTTTAGAACAGCACTTGTGCATCTTTTATTATTAGGCAGAAAACAGCCACCATTCCACAGAACAGCCCTGTCTTTGCTTTAGGCCGTTAAGTCATGTACTAAATATAAAAGTTGTCTCCTCTACTATGAATTACATTTATGGTGTAATTTTAGCAGCATATAATTAGAAACAATTTTTCACTCACCTGTAATATTATTCAAGTTTTAGGTATTTTAAGTGTGATTATGATTTTTTTTAACTAGGCAAAATTTACATCCACAGATCTTAAGGGTATATTTTAATGAGTCTTAATAAATGCTCATGAGTGTTTAATTACTACACAGTCAAGATATAGAGCGTTTTCAGTTCTTTAATATATTCCCCAGACCCCCTTCCCAGATAATATCTACCTGGAGATGTCAGCTTTTAACCACTGCTCTGCTCTGATTTCTGTCATCAAAGACTTTTTTTTTTTATCCCATCATAATCTTTTAAAGTTTACTTTTATTTTGTGTGTGAGAGTTTGGTCTGCATGTATGTAAATGCACCGCAAGCATGCCTGATGCTCCTGGAGGTCAAAGAATGACATCAGATCCCATGGAACGGGGGTGAGCCACCATGTGGGTGCTGGGAACCAAATCCAGGTCCTCTGCAAGAGCAACAAGTGCTCTTAACCACAGAACCATCTCTCTTGCCACAGAGTTTTTCCCACCCTAAACATCATTCATATGGTATTTTATAGAAGGTGCTTTTCCGTGTGTGTGTGTGTGTGTGTGTGTGTGTGTGTGTGTGTGTGTGCCTGTGTGCATGTTCATGCATGTGCACGTTCATGTGTGTGCATGTTCATGTGTGTGTGTTCATGCATGTGCCTGTATACACATAGTCAGGAGAAACAACCTTGTCAGTTGTTCCTCGAGTGCCTTTCACTGTGTCCTTTGAGACAGGATCTCTCATCAGCCTAGAGTGTGAGAAGAGGGCTCTAGTGGCTGACTATTCCTCCCAGCACTGGAATTATAAGTACTTGCCACCAAGTACTTAATCCACCATGATTAAGACCAGTTCCTTGTCCTTACAGGGTAAGTGCTTTACCAACCAAGCTATTCCTCCAGTCCCCAGATGTGCTTTTTGTGTGTCTAGCTTCTCTTAGTCAATGTTTTTCTGACCCATTCATATTGGTGCATACAGCGGTATAGCTGTTCTCAGCGTCTGAGGGCTCCTGGAACCAGTTCCCTATGGATATTGAAATCTATGGGTGCTAGAGTCCCTTGTACACAGAGATTTACAACATTTGAATTTAATTCACACACACCTTTCCATGTTCTTCCCACTGCTAGACCACATATAATACATACAATGAATGTAAATGCTTACGAATGTAAGTAGAGTATATTACATAGGAAATTCTGACCAGAGGCAAGGGCATGTTCAATGTAGATGCATTTTCCCATCATTCTTCTCAACCCTCACATATAGATCTCATCATATGGTGGGACAATCTATTCATTCTCATGGTTGGATAATATTCTGTAGTATCGATAGACCTCAGTGTGCTGGGGCGTTCTGTTGATAGACAGTTAGGTCACTTCTGTGTGCTAGACGGTTGCTTCTGTTGGTTTTATTGACGTAAGTTGTCAAACTAGAATTTCCTGGGGAAAGGGAACCTCGATTGAAGAATTACCGCCACCAGCTTGGCCTGTGGGAATACAGCATTTTCCTGATTAATAGTTGTTACGGGAGAGTCCCGCCCACTGTGGGCGGTGCCACTTCTGTGTGGTCCTGATGTGTATAGGAAAGCAGACCATTATGGGAGAGTGCCGCCCACTGTGGGCGGTGCCACCTCTGCGTGGGCCTGATGTGTGTAGGAAAGCAGACCCGGCAAGCCACGAAGAGCAAGCCATTGAGCAGCATTCATGCCTTGGCTTCTCTCGAGAACGGACTGTAACTTACAAGCCGAACGTGCCCTTTCCTCCACATGCTGCCTTTGTTCCGTGTCTTATCACAGCAATAGAAAGCAAGCGGGGACAGCTAATATCAGTAAATCTGCTGTGATTAAAAACAAAAACCAAATTAAAAAAAAAAACAGCATCTCTTCTTGTAGACATGTAATTTCATCTTTCTTGGGGAGATGCCTAGGAGCAGAATTGGGGCACAATGGCTACATTTATCAGAAACTGCCAAGGAGTTTTCTGAGTGATGGCTGCATTTCCCAGACTTATCAGTAATATAAAAATATCCAGCTATGTCACATTCTATAAGCATTTGATTAGTGTGAGACTTTTACTTTTCTGGTTATTTGTGCCTTCCAGACAGCAGCTCCCGTAACTTTGAAGTTCACTGTTTTTAGTGCCGCTTATTACCATTTTTGGGTTGGGGGCTTATTCTATGAGAATCTGCTCAAGTCTCTGGAGCCCTTTAAAA
The DNA here is from genome assembly GCF_021556685.1 of Rattus norvegicus. Lineage (NCBI taxonomy): Eukaryota > Metazoa > Chordata > Mammalia > Rodentia > Muridae > Rattus > Rattus norvegicus. The sequence goes on along the minus strand of NC_141539.1, from coordinate 32,180,193 downwards.
AGTTTGCCCATTTGACTTTTTATTGCTGTGTATATTTTCTTCCTGTGTGCGCCTTGCCCTCCTGTATGCTTAATTGTATTTTATGATGAATAAGAATTTTTAATTATTAGAAGACCTAACTTATTAGGTTCATATTTTACAACGGGCGGTTTTTATATTTTCTTTAGGAAATTTTTGTGTAATCCAAGAATATAACAAATGCATTTTAGAAGTTCTTCTAGACGCTTACAGCCTTTTTGTTATTTAGCTTTAAATTTTATTTTAATTTTTATATGTATGTGTGTGGTGTATGCACATGCCTGTGTGTGTGTGTGTGTGTGTGTTGCACGCCTGTGTGCATGTGCAGAGGCCTGAGAACGGCACCGTGTTCCCCCCGCCCAGCACCTCCCACGTTACTCTTTTGAAGCATGGTCTCTCAATGAACCTACAGTTCATGGGGTTTTTGATTGTTTGTTTTCCCTAGATTGGCAGCCAGCAAGCTCCACCCATCTTCCTGTCTCTGCTCCTCTGTGCTCCTTACTGGTGCCTGTGAGACTACATCCAACCTTGTCACATGGGTGCGGAGATCTGAGCTCTGCTCTTCACGTTTACCCAGAGACACTGTTTACCTCTGAGCCATCTCTCTCGTTCCCCCTCCCTCATCTTTGGAAACAGAAACTCTCCATACAGCCTTGACTGTCCCAGAGCTCACTCCGTAGATCAGTCTGACCTCAGACTCAAGGAGACCCAACTGCCTCTGCCCCCAGAGTGCCAGGATAAAGGTGTGCTCCACTCTGCCCAGGTCCCTTGCTCCCTTTAATGCTTAGCTTTAGTAATCTGTCTTAGATTCCTCTTTGTGCGTAGAGTGATGGAGGAGTGTGAAGTTCATCTTTCCCAGGTATGTCTCTAGTTCTTTGAAAAACCTATTACCTTGACTTCAAATCATTTTTATGCCCATGAGATCCACTTCTGGACGCTGTATTCTACCCCATTGTCTATTAGTTAGTCTTGGGCTAACGCTGCACTGACTTGGTTCCTGTGACATTATAGACTTTTAATCAAGTAGTGAGACTCCCAGACATCTCTATTTTCAAAGTTGGTTGAGCTATCCTAGAACCTTGGCACACCCACACAGTTTCAAAATCGCTTCTGGTCTACGAAACAGCCTGCTGTAGCTTTTGCTGGGACCGGGCTCATTCTGCAGAGCAGTTAATGGAGATCTGGTGCCTTTACAGTATGAACATTCCTCCCACTGACCAGTACGCTTGCTCTGTATTTGATGTCCTTTGGTTTCTCTCCAGTGTCTTATTTATTTTTTATGCCAACGTTTTTGACAAAACTTATTTCTGAATATTTTATACTTTATGCAATTGTAAACATAATTATTTTTTAATTTCTTCATTCCAGCTGGTTGTTTCTATAGAAATATTTGCACGTCTCAATCCCGTGTCCTAAAAAGTTGCTAAATTGCACTCATTGGAGTAGTTTTCACACAGGTTTCTTGGGCTTTTCCATCCAAGCCAGTAAGGTCTTCATGAAAAAATTTCCCCTCTTCCTTCCCAAGCTGTGTGTTTTGTTTTTCCTGTCTTATAGCTTTGGCTAAAATGCTACTTAGTAACGAACAGAGCAATAAGGGAAACAACTTTATTTCACCTGTAATTTCCATGTTCAGGTTTGTGGAGTGTGAGGTTAGCTGGATAGGAGGGGGCAGTCCTTTATCTGATTAACAAGTTTCTCTATTCCTGCTTTGCTGAGTGCATATTGAATTTTGTCTAATGATTTTTATGTAACTGTGGATAGAACCATGTAGCTTTTCTCAGTTATTCTGCTTACACGGTAAAATGCTTTGATTTTATAATTTTAAATAGAACTTTGTTTTCCTGGGATAAAACTTGCGTGTCATGATGCACTGTCCTTATCTGTTACTTCTCTGTTGGCTGATATTTTGTTAAGGGATTTTAGATCTGTGCTTATGAAAACCATTAGACACACAAGTGTGTGTGTGTGTGTGTGTGTGTGTGTGTGTATACATGTGAGTATGTGTATGAGTGTGTGAGTGTATTTGTGTGTATGCATGTGAGTGTGTGTGAGTGTATGAGTGTCTCTAAGAGTGTGTGTCTGAGAGTGTGTATATGCATGTGTGTGTATGCATGTTAGTGTATTTATGTGTGAGTGTCTGTGTGTGTATGCATGTGAGTCTGTTTGTGTATGTGTGTGAACATGTATGTATATGTGTATGTATAAGTGTGTGTGTGTGTGTGTGTGTGTGTGAGAGAGAGAGAGAGAGAGAGAGAGAGAGAGAGAGAGAGAGTTCGGGTGTGTAGGCCAGAGGTTGGTGGCTTCCTCAGTTGCTCTCCACTTTATGTGAGGATTCAGGGCCTGTCCTGGAAGCTGAGCTTGCTGATTGCATCCAGTTACTCTGCTATGCAGCTTTCCCAGGGACTCCGTCTCTACCTCCCAAGTACTGAGACTGCAGGTGGCTTCTATGGTTGCCCAGCTTTATGTGGGCGCTGGGGATCTGAACTTCAGTCCTCACACTTGTGTAGCACACACTTTATCCAGCACCCTTCTCTGCTTTTGCAAAATTAGAGCTTGTGGGGAGGAAGCAAGTGTCAAACCCAGAGCTGCACACAAACCAGGTATGTGTTACAGCCCCAGTCACTGATGGTTCCTAATTGCTCATTTGTGTTCTTCTTTGTCTCAGATTAGAAAGAAGACCATTATTTAATTCTCAAATACTCTGGAATTTAAAAGATACCACAATGCTATTGATTTTATAATGAATTTCATTATGGTCAAAGACCATACATACCCTGTGTTAATGTGCCCAACCTGAGGCCCATGGGCCGTCCATGCTCCTTAGTAGCTATGAATACAGCACACATATGTAGATGACAACATCCCATTTTCAAAAGGTTGGACCTCCCTGTCAGTGTACAGGATGCCAGTCTATTAATTTTCCCTTAATTATCAACATGTACGTATGGTATGTGTATGTGTTTGCACATGCCACACACACATGTGGAGGCAAAAGACAACATTATGGAGTTGGTTTTCTCCTTCAATCTCCTTGTGGGCTCTGTGGGTCAAACTCAGGTTGCCAAGTTTGCCGAGCCATCTCCCAGGCCCGGGCGTCACCTGAGTCCTGCAGCACGTTGCCTGTCACGATGACGACAATACCCTAGATATTTAAGATGAGTGTGTGTTCCTCAGTTCTGGGCGTAATACCTCAGAAAACCCTGTTAGGGTGACGTTGGTGGAGGGGTTGTCAGGTCCCCCATCTCCCTAATGACTCTCTCATCTGCTTGTTGGCAATTTCCTTTGACAATAACCATCGGTGTTGATAGAGTACTCTTCTTTCTTATTGGCAGGGGAGAGCACAGTACAACAAAGAAATTCAACTCAAAATTAGTTGCCCTCCCCCCAAAAACATAGTCCTCAAGCTCCTTAAATCGTGTCCTAAAGTCCAGCTGCTCACAGAGCTGAGCCCAGGAGACTTCCTGGGGCTCCAACTCTCAGCTAAGCAAAGGCCCCTCAGCCACTATTTTTTTTACTTCCCATTATTCCTAGTCAAGGATCATCCCCATTTCCCCTTCCTCACCCTGCTAACACCCAGAAAGTCGGACTCAGACAGGGCTCATTGAGAGGTGACACAGGGCAAGGACCTTAAGCCATATTTGATCTTATTGAAGCCCATTTCTCGGATGCAGCTCAAATCTTCTTCCGTGTGCTGATGTCACTGGGTCCCAATTTTCAGACAGAATCATGGAGTCAGAGAAGGAGGAAGTTGCTGCCTTACAGGCCAGGGCAGGGCTAGCAGATACTGGGAGGTAGATTCTCCCAATAGAGAGGCAGACAGAAATGCTTGCAACCCCAGTAAGCCACAAACTGTGCAGAGAACCCATTCTGTGCCAGGTACTAGGAATATAAGGCACGAAGGGAGAATGGCTGTGTTCACATTCTCAAATGGAGTAAAAGCATTGTTACAAGCACAATGCCAATTTTATGCTAAACTTTCACATAAAAAAGATGCAGGGGCAGGAGAGATGGCTCAGTGGTTAAGATCACCAGCTGCTCTTCCAGAGGACCGGGACTCAATTCCCAACACCCACGTGGCAGCTCACAACCATCGGTGTCGTAACTCCAGCTCTACTGAAGCTGAAACCCTCTCCTGGCCTCAGCAGGTATGCGCATACAGACAAAACACCCCTCCACACAAAAAATACTGAAGTAAGAATAATTAAAGTGGAAGCATGAATGGGCGAGAACATCACAGGGTTTCTGTCGAAGGAGATTCTTCTAGAACTGTGAAACATGGCTCAATGTGAGGTCTGCATGTCTGTGTGGCCATATGACTGCCTTTCCCTGTGCCGTACGCGATGGCGTGCCTCCTTGCTCTAGAGGTGTTTGCTGCTCCCTGAGGTGGGTGACTAAACCAAGGCTGAGCCATCTGAGAATGGAGCATCCTTAGAGGATGTGCTGGCTGCTCTGTGTCAACTCGACACACTCTAGAGTCATCCGAATGAAGGGAAACCTTAACTGAGATAATGCCTCCATAAGATCTTAATTAGTGATCAATAGGAGAGGCCCAGCCCATTGTGGGTGGTGTCACCCCTTGGCCGATGGTGCTGGGTTCTATAAGCAAGCAAGCCAGGGGCTGGAGAGATGACTCAGTGGTTAAGAGCACTGACTGCTCTTCCAGAGGTCCTGAGTTCAAATCCCAGACACCACATGGTGGCTCACGACCATCTGTAATGGGATCTGATGCCCTCTTCTGGTGTGTCTGAAGATACCTACAGTGTACTTATATATAAGCCAGGAGAAGCAAGGCAGTAAGCAGCACCCCTCCATGGCCTCTGCATCAGCTGCTGCCTCCAGGTTCCTGTCCTGACTTCCTTTGGTGATGAACAGCATCTTGGAAGTATAAGCCAAATAAACCCTTTCCTCCCCAACCTGCCTTTTGGCCATAGTGTTTCATTACAGTAATAGAAACCCTAAGATATGGGGAATCCAGGGTCTCTATCTTTCTCTATGTGGTAGGGAGTGGTGTGCCTTCTTGAAGAATGGCATATAGGGACACCTTGAAAAACTTAAAGAGTTGGGAAGGCATTACAGTCTCTTGGGGTGGGGTCATCACCTGCCCTCAGACTACACAGTGACCCCCATCACTGACTGACCAGCAGCTCCTGGAAGTCAATGCTCCAGTTCTGGGGGTGCCCACACGGACACTCACAGTTTCAGAAGTTTGGCCTGACGTCTCCATGTCTGCCGGTATTCAGTCAGGAGGCCAGAGGAGACTGCCCAGAGCAGTACCTGTGTGTATATGGTTGCAAGTATATGTGTCCCAAGTATCATTTTACCCCACATTATTTCCTCATTTTTGCCTGGGACTCCACATCTGAATTCTAGCAGGGTCATCCAAGAGGCAAGGACAGGGATGGTCTTGGTCTTATTTGAATTTATTGATCCCTGCATCTCAAAATCCCAATCCCTGTGTCAACAAGCCACACCTGCCCTCTATCCAGAGGTGTCCTCTCCTTCCCTCTCAGTTACTCGTCTCTGAGCTGCCTCTCTGAATAGCAGGTCACTTTTTTCCATCTAGCCATCCCTAGCTGTACCCTGCCCCAGCTTCCTCTCTGCAGTCAGGAACCAAATGGAAAGCTCTTTTCCTGAACCAGATCTTAGCCTCCCACAACCCCGCTCCATACATTCTCCCCACATCCACCTAGCAAACAGAGTTTGAAGGCTTCAGTGTGCCACCAAAACCCACGGTTAACCGTTTTCCAGCCTCGGTGCCTCATGGCCAGCTCCTAGAGCCCTGGCTCACTCCCGCACACTACACTGCACCGGTCTTTTTTTCTTTCCTCTTTTTTCCATTTTCTCACATGCATGTATATTTTTCATGAATGTGAACACACGTGTGCTTGCTTGGGGAGGCCCAAGGCTGCCAGGATTCATTCTGTATCAGCCACCCACCTTATTCATTGAGATAATCTTTAGTCAAGTCCATATGACTACTCTCCATGTCTAGCCTGCTGTGGGGAGTCCCTGCCTCTACTACCCCAGGGTGGAATTGCAGGCCAGCCACTGTATCCTGCGAACATGAGTTCTGGAGCTCTGAACTCTCATGTGGCAAGCACTGTAACCAGGGAGTCATCTTCCCAAACCCACACTAGTCTACTCTGTAGGCTTGACCCTGCCAAGATTCTCTGGCCCACACTCAGGGACAGCTCCCTGGCAGCACGTGCCCTCCTTCCGTTGACATCCCCCAGGCCCCACCCGTTTTGGCTGCAGGGTGGCTGGATGGGTGCTACCTCCAGCCTTTGTCCTGCCTTGTCAGAGCTGCCGATCTCCTGCAGCAGACCCCCTGGCCGTGCTCTACCCTGGCACCTGAGCTTCCTTTTCTGCAATCCTCTGCGCACTCACGGCGGTGGTGCCAGGGCTGTCCTTCCCCCCTCGACACCCTCTTTGCTGTCCCTCCAGGGTCTAGAGCAGAGTTTGGCACATGGATGGTTCTCAAATACTGTTTGTGGATGAATGAAAGACTGGGTGAACGGATGATTAACTGCTTGACTCACAGGACACATCAGAAGCAGCTTTCCCTGAGCTGGAAAACAATTCCCAACATCGAGGAGACAAAGGAAATTGCTGTGGACCGAGTGCTTGGCAGTGCAAAGAAATTGCTCATTTTTAAGGAACAGTAAAATATATGTTTTTTATATCTATGGCTTGAATATTTCTACATGAAATAATAGATTTTTTCAGGGTAATTGAAAGGAATTAGAAGGAGATCTTGACCAGGATGGGACATGAGCAGAGGGTGTCAGAACTGCAAGGGACTATGCTCCCTCCTCTTGCATATATTTGAAGCCTTTTATTACCGTGTTTTTTTGTCTGACCAAGGAGTGGGTGTAGGTAGGAGAAGGTAGCTTTTTTTTGTTGCCAGCAGAGATGGACATGATAAGTGAGCCTTGGCTCTGGGGAATTGTTGGCAGGTCTGCTTTCTCTCCGTACATTTCCAGCAGCGTTCACTGCAAGCCTTTGTAGCAGATGATTCGACAGTCATTTTCATAGCATGAAAATACCTTCTCCTATCAAAGCAAAAGGGCCAGGGAACATTCTGGGTGGAATATCTGCTCCCTACCAGGTTTGCATCTGCTCAGGGGAAGAGGGGGAGAGGGAGGAGGAGGAGGAGAGGAAGAAGAAGAGGAAGGGGGAGAGGTAGGAGGGAGGAGAAGAGGAAAGGTAGAAGGAGGAGGAAGAAGCTCTCAACACCCTGGGGTTTAGGCAAGAAGGTGTTGCCCAGATGACCCCCAGGTATCCCCCAGGTGTTCCCCAGGTGTCTCCCAGGTATCTCCCAGGTGTTTCCCAGGTGTCCCCCAGGTGTTTCCCAGGTGTCCCCAGGTGTCCCCCAGGTATCCCCAGGTGTCCCCAGGTGTGTTGGAGGAATGGAAGGAAGCTAGGACTGCATTCCTTATATCTATGTCCAAAGTACAGCACTGTGCCCACACCTACATGGGATGCAGGTGCTGTTCTTGGGGAGCCCCTCTGTCTTCTTCTTTCAGAAAGAGGAACACCCATTCTCCAAAAGCAGAGGTGCTAGGATGGCCTAGGCAGTCAGGGAAATATTGAGGATGGGGGCTTTGGACAGTCTAACTCCCTTACTGGGGATGGCAAAGATGGTTCCAGAAAGAAGTCATAATCACAAAACAAATAAATAACAAAACCTCTAGGGTAAATCTTGTCCTCCGGGCACACTCGCCTCCATTCCCCTGCCTCTAGCCACCTGTCTGGCCTCCCAGCTGTTCTTCTGGCTGGGAATCCACTCTGTCCCTCCATCTACAGTAGTTTTCTCCAACAGCCCATCCTCACGTCTCCGGTATCTATGTAAGCAGATGTAGTGCTTTTACAGGCCAACCTTCCCTCCCCTTACAGGAAGCACTCCCTGACTGTTGCATCTCTGAGTGACATGGTTACTGGGTTGGACCACCCCCAACATTTGCTAAAGGAACTTGAAGCTTCTCCGAGCTAGAGGCTGATAGAAGCAAGGTGAGCTAGTGTTCTTAGCTCTTGGCCCCTGAGACCTCTTTTCATCGGAGTATTCTCTGTAGCATAAAGTTCTGGTGACACATTGAACTTAGTCAAGCAGTGACGGGGCCATGGTGGAAGACTTTAAGCCCATCCAACAGTAAAAAGAGTGGTACACGGTACTGCATGCTTGTAGTTCTTTCATCCTCAGCTACAGTGAGTTCAAGGCCAGCCTGGGCTACACGAGATCCTGTCTCAAAACACCAACAAATAAACCAAAAAACTCAGAGACCTCAGAGAAGAAGGTCATTTCTTATGGTGGCTGCTTGGCAGCTCAGCTGAGATCTGCTCTCGGCCATGAGGATCCTCAGGAAGCAGCAGAGCTCACAGAATGTGACTGTGCACACAGTGGAACTATGGCAGAGCTCCAGGAGGGTATACAGGATATGGAAGGGAGGGGGAAGACTTCCTGGAGGAGGTGGCACATGAGGTGGGCCTTGAACTATGCACAAGATGGACATTTGTAAGTCGGAGGATGGGGCTCATTCTACAACAAAGAAGTACACAGTCTCGAGCAGGAAACACTCGGCACCTCGAGAATCAGCGTTCAATGTAGTAGGACGGAAGCTGGGGTGTGAGGAGGGGTGTAAAGACGAACCCCCACAGGAAGCCTTAACTACAGAGGACCTGTACCAGCAGGCAGTCCAGGGGAACACGTGAAAGTCTGGAAGGTTCTCAACCTTGGGTTTTGGCAAGAAGGCTCAGCGGAGAACTGTAGAGATGACAAGGTACCACTGGGATCTGGCAGTGGGGGCCAGGGCATCACGGGGGCTGAGCAGAAGTCATAGAGGCAAACAGACAGACAGACAGACAGACAGACAGACAGACAGACAGACAGACAGCTCCCACCCTGCATTCTGTGGCTCTGGTGATTACTTGAAGTAAGAACAGAGAAACTGGAAGCCAGTGGGCATCCTGCACCTGACCTACTCCTGAGCTGGCTCCGGCAGACCGGAGGCCCCTCAGTGCAATGGGCTACTGTATCCTATATGCTGCTGGGAGGCCCATGCTGGGTGAGGCAGGGTGGAGTCCATGCCTCTTTGTTTCTCTGCAACTTCTCAGGGCAGGACCTTCCTCTCCTTCACCCTTAGGTCCCACGCTGGCCCCTCACCCCATCTGCTGCCGGTTTTATTGGAGAGTTTTGGAGAGGAGGGGCATTAAGCTCTATTTTCTAATTCCCCCCCCAGAACAGTATGGTTTGATCATGGACTGTTGATGTCAGGAAAGCATGTCCTGCTGTTGGTCAGTTCCCTCAGAAATGGTGGTGTTAGCTGGTGTTTTTGGGGTGCCAGTAGTTACTGCCTGCTGTGCACCTGGTGAATGTCTCAGCATTCTCTTTTTGGAAATCTGGCTGCATCTTTCTTGTTCCTACTGCCTGCCCCTCACCTCTTGCTCCAGAAGCTCTACCTCTGACTATGAGGAGAGCACGGATTACAAGGAGCCTAATACTTGGGTGTTTGGCCTGGTGGTTCAAAGGAAGAGGTGAAAGCTGGCCCTGGTGGGGCAAGCCTGTAGTCTGAGCTACTCGAGAGTCTGAAGCAGGAAGAGTGCATGTTCAAGGCCTGCCTGGGCTATAGAGTGAGTAGATGGCTAGAAACAGGAGGTAAGAACACGTATGGTTCAGCAGTGGAGAGCTTATCTAGTATGGGGGAGACCCTGGGTTCAATTGCCTAACACTGCCCCCTGCAAAGAGAAAAAGAAAAAAATATAACTCTCTGATGGACAGGATGCCCACTCCTTGTGGGCCCTGGAGAAGGCAAAAGAGATTACAGGACTGGGTAGCCAGGATGAAGACTTGACACTCGGGCCACTGTCCCTCTCCCTCACTAGATCGCTGACCACCTCTCTGGACCCTGGTTTCTCTTTCTGGCAAGGAGACAAGCCCTGCTCAGTCCAGTCTGTGGTGTCACGACTGTAGCCACCAAGCATCCTAGGGCTAAGAATCAGGCCCAGGGCTGTGTGTGGAGCACAGGGATTTTTCTAAAGCCAGCACAAGCCAGCAGGTGGCACACGGAGAGCTAGGCTACTGCAGAGAAAGCAGCCACTGGGGTGGCCGGCAAGGCAATGCAGTAGGTGGTCCAGCCCACTCTCTGATCCTTTCTGCCTGCCTTCCTCCCGCCATAGACATAGCTGGGGCTTCCATCTGCTCTGTGAACAGCAAGCTTCAGGTGGAAAGCCCAGGGTCCGAGTGGGTGATGCAGGGTGCCTGGAGGCTCCTACTGGAATGTCTAGTGACTTGCCCTGTCTCGTATCTCTCTCCTGGCAGACTGTAGGGACAGTGTACATCCTTGGCCATAGTTCATTCCCTGTGACCTCTATGAGGGAGATGACGCCACACTGGAGAGGGGCACATTGACTTTGGTCCAAGTGGCTAGGCAGGTTGAATTTTGCAGAGGTGGGTGGGCACAGAGATAAGCCGGCTCTTATATTTCTCTACTTGATCCTCAGGGGCCACCAGATGCCCTGGATGAAGCCCAGCTTCAGCTCCTTGGCTCATTGGAGCCAAGCCAAGCTTCTGCACCCTCTCAGAGCTCTGGCTCACATAGTCTCCGTGTCTCCTTTCTCCAGCTCTGTTCCCAGCCACAGAGCACGCTCTTCCCAATACCTCTCATGCCATCCTTTTCTTTGTTTGCTTCCTCTGCTGATCTCTCAGCCAGCAGTTGAGCATTGCCTCCTCCTGGAAGTCTTCTCTACTAGCTCCCAGTCTTGGTCAGGGTAATCAGGCCCCCTTCTGCTCTGCATCACACACTCATGCGTGCCTGCTAACTGTGTCGTCCCGTACCTGACCAGATGTGGCTCTTTAGGACAGAGCCTGCCTCACACTCATCTTCACATTTCTGGTCCCCAGATTTGGTACACAATAGATTATAATACACACGTGCATGCAGAAGGGGGCTAGGAGGAGTCCACAGAGGAGAGGTCAGAGTAATGTCCCTGTCTAGAAACATAGAAGGTCTAGAAAGGCCTCTGAGTATCCTTATCACACTGGAGGGTAGAGTACCACTGGCTGCCATGGTTTCTATCAGCCACTCTGGTCTTTTCAGGCATAGACTCCTATTCAGCAGACAGCAGCCAGGCTGGGGTGGTGGTAGTAAAGGTCCCAGGAAGGCGCTGGGCTGGGTCCTTAGTCCTGGGTTTGTGAGACCACAGGGATAAACCCTTACTTCTGCCTCATTGAATCCATACCCTGCCAGGACACTGGCATGTTGGCCCAGGGGGGGAACCATAGGAAGCCTAAAGGCTGGTCAGGCCAGGGGCAGGTGGCCACTCTTAGAAAGCCTTGAAGCCACTGTGACTGCTACCCCTCCTCCCAGTCTTCTCTCGCCCCTATCAACTCACAGAACATGGGCTGAGCCAGCTTGCAGAACTGGCGTCCTCCTGAGACAGGGGCTTCCTTACCTCGGAAAGTGACTTTGGCGATCCGATCAGCTCTGCCTCGAAGCTCAGAAACAGTCTTGAGGTGGACGATCAGGGCCATACTGGCGGAGAGAACCTGGGTAGTGCCAGAGCAGCGGGAAGAAGCTTGCTGGCGGAGCGTGGTTCACACGCCTCCCTCTTCTCTGGCTGCTGCCGCCTCCTCCTCCTGCTGCCCACAGAGACCAAGGCAACCAAAGCAAGCTGCTCCTTCAGCTCATCAGAGCCGTGCAGCCCTGCCAGCCCCGCCCCTCTTGAGTTGTCAGCCCAGCATGTGTGTGTAGTGTGTGTGTGTGTGTGTTGTGCAGCCAGTAGCCCAGGAATTCATTATTCAGCAGCACCAGATAAACCTGTCCAGCTTCAGGTGTCTTCTCCCAGCTCTGTGAATGGAAGCTCCTGCCACTTGGCAGGGTCGAGCAGGCTGGGCCACTCAGAGCCAACAGCGTGCAAAGGACATGAGGATGGGCAATGTGGGGTCAGGGCACTTCTCATGGGGATCTGGAACTTCGTGGTCTCTTGGGTAGTATCCATGGTGTCTCCTGTTCTGTCTAGCTAATCCCCAGTGTTGTGGATGCTCAGAAGGCTTGGGGAACATGGGTGGGACTGGCTGCTTTGGATAAACCATGTTGTGCCTCAACCAGGGGCGAGGGAGAAGCCTCAGTTGGAAAAGTGTCTGCCACACGAGCATGAGGACCTAAGTTCCGATTCCAGGAACTTCTATGTTGAAGGTGGGTGCAGGGGCAAGGGATTCTAACACAGTTCTGGGGTGACAGAAGGGTGGAGACAGGAGAATTCCTGGAGTTTAATACAGCCAAGCTAACTGAATCTTTAAGCTCTAGGTTCAGTAAAGAGACCTGTCTTTAAGTGAATAGGTTGGATAAACAAATAAATAAACAAATAAATAAATAAATAAATAAGGAAGACAACTGAGCTTGACCTCAAGCTTCCATGCATAAACACAAACACATCCATATACCTTCACACACACACACACACACACACACACACACAGAGACAGAGACAGAGACAGAGACAGAGACAGAGACAGAGACAGAGACAGAGAGGCAGAGAGGCAGAGAGAGAGGGGATTACTTAGAATCTAGACACAGAGAGAGAGAGAAAGAGAGAGGGAGGAAGTGGGGGAGAAAGGGAGGGAGAATCATCTATAGCCTAGACCTCTCTCTCTCTCTCTCTCCCCCCCTCTCTCTCATACACACATTTTCTCTCTCTCCTGTACCTCCCTCCCTCTCTCTCTCTCTCTCTCTCTCTCTCTCTCTCTCTCTCTCTCACACACACACACACCTAGTAACAATAGTAACAATGGATTGACCACCTGGCCCTGCACCGTTTGTGCCCCTGCGATGCTAGGTTCTGGTGCTCTGTCCTAGGATCACAGTCTTGAATATCAGGCAGCTGGTCCTGAAATGAAGGATCATGACTAGAGATGCCCCAATGAGAGGTCACAGGGGCTTCTGTGTTAGCTAGAGAGTGTGCAAGAGTCAGGACACCAACCTACCCATCCCAGGCCAGGGACAAAGAACTGGAGGAGGTGATACAGTTGATGGGCAGTTTCGGGTGAGAGGACAGCCATCTTGCTCGCTGCTCTAACCAGCTGCTAGGGGTTGCAGAGGGATATCTGTGGGGGATACCCAAGGAACAACAGAAGACTGCCTGTCTGCTCTTTCAGGAAGGGCTTGTAGGGAAAGGGGCACTAGGGGCTGGGTTCCCTGACCCTGGGGACTACACATCATTGCTCTTGCAGTGATGGCAGGGTGTCCATCATTGGCAGGGTGTCCTCCATCTTGCCCCTGCCTTCTAGGCTGGCTCATCAGGAACTCAGTCCCAGGAGTGACTCTGCATCCGCACTCAGGTGGGCTTTGGGACCCCCTTTGAGCGGCTCCTGATCCAGGTATCACTGGCCTGGGGTTGCTGCACATAGATCTCCCCCTGTTGACCCCTTTCACCAATCTTCATAGGACGTCTTGTGTTCAAGATGTGGCAAGGTGTCCAACTAATACTGACAGGGCTTGGAAGCTCAGGAGCCTGTCCAGGAGAGTCTACAGGCTTTGAGCTGATCGGATGGCTCAGCAGTGAGGGCTCCTGCTGCTCAACCTGATGACTGGAGTTTGATCCCTGGGACACATGTGGTAGAAAGGGATAAACTGATATTCTGTGAGCTGCAGTACATGTACCCCCATTCTCCCCCACAAAGAGAAAAAGGAGGGGGAGGGAGAGAGGGAGAGAGAGAACATGTGCCCTCTCCATACAAATGATAGGTGATAGACGATAGATAGATAGATAGATAGATAGATAGATAGATAGATAGATAGATAGAATGAAAGGGTTTGAAAGTTTAAAGAGAGAAGGTTCTAAACTTTCATAGCACGGTGTCACCCCGTGGAACCCCCTTAGTGGAGTGACCTCAGATATTCAAGAGCCTTCCTGGCTTCCTAATCATTTCCTGGCTTTTCGCTCTCTTTTACTGTGTACTTTATCTTCTTTCTCCTCTCTCTCCTCCGTGTCTGCTCACCTTTATGACATATATTTGTAACTATACTGAGTTAGAAAGTTCCCCCAAAATGCATATACCGAATGCAGGAAAATATCTTTAAAAAATTTAAAAACAAGGTTAGTGTCCCTTTAAAATTATGCAAATTCATCTTGGTCTGTAAGGCTCGGTGTTACTTAGCAGACTCCCTTCCCGAGGGATCCCTGGTTATTCTCTACTCTAAAGGAGGGTGAATTTCATGGAGCCTCTTACACCCCTGCACATGTCGAAGGGAACTCCTACAAAGCAACCCTAAAAGCTTTGCCAGACTCGTTTCCCCATCTCTAAGAGGACAGCAATTCCAATTAGCATAGCGTGACTCCACCCGTTGACCTTCCTCAAAGCCATTCCCATTCAGAGTCCATGTAGAAAATGGAGAGGGCTTGTGGCCCAGAGCGGGTGTAGGAGGGCGATGCGTCCTCAAACTGGGCCAACTGGGAGGTCAATGAGTGGATAGGAAGTGTGTGCTTCACCTTGTAGGGTAGGGTCATTCAGAGTCTTCCTGGAGCACGTCACTTTAGAGTCATGGGTCACCTTTTAGAAACAACGAGGGGCTGGGGATTTAGCTCAGTGGTAGAGCGCTTACCTAGGAAGCGCAAGGCCCTGGGTTCGGTCCCCAGCTCTGAAAAATAGAAAAAAAGAACCAAAAAAAAAAAAAAAAAAAAGAAACAACGTGGCATAATATTTTTCTCAGCTCAGCACGCGTGCCCCCGGGGCAATTTGGGAAACGGTAGCTATGACCGCACATTTCCTTCAGTGATTTGTAGCCACTGTCACACCCGTGGCTACTTGGCCATGCTGAGCTTCGGTCGTTCTGATTGGGTGTGTGTGTGTCTTGCAAGCACGTGCTCCTCACAGCCCAGAATCGCTGGCATCTGTTAGAGGACATCTCTGGCAAGTTCTGATTGCCGCGGCATCCCGTGAGTTCATTAGCGTCTGTGGTCTGCGTCAGCTGCCATTTACAGGGTCCAGCTGTTCAGGGAGTGCCTCTCCCTGTGGGATGGCCGAGGAGAAGAGACCCACCACGTGATGGTTAATATTGGCTGGCCACTTGACAGGACCTAGATTTGCCTGGGAGTGGAAAAAACCTCATGGAGGAAGCCAGTTTATGTAAAGCAAACCTCAAGTGGACTTGAGGGCTTTGATGGCTGAAGGGAAACCCTACACTACAGATCTCAGGGCAGAAGGAACTTGAGGCAAATGTAAACCACACAGTGTACTAGTTACTTCCACACCACTCGGACAAAACAGTGCACTAAAATAACTTAAGGGAGTCAAGCTTTATTTAAGATATCGGTTTTAATACTCACGGTTTCAATACATCAACGTGGGAAGGCATGAGAAAACAGCTCCGTTCATATCTCAGTGACCAGAAGGCAGATTGAAGCCACAACCAAGACATAACTTTCCAAGGGTGGCACCAGCCAAGGCTATCTCCTTATAAGAGTCTTTGTCTTAAAGGTAACGTCCACCAAGAAACAAGGCTCAAAATATGAGCATGTGAGGGATATTCTAGACTCAAACTGTCGCAGGCACCCCTCCCTTCTCCTTCCCCTGTCCCTCCTCTCTCCAGAAAGTGTCTCACCAAATAGCTCGGGCTATCCTCAAACTAACAGTCCTCCTGCCTCAGCCCCTGACGATGGGATTATAGGCAAGAGTTATCCAACACAGCTCACCCTTTCTGAGGAACGTGGGGAAAGGATGTTCAGAGGGAGAAAGGAGAGACTAATGAGGAAGTTAGTGAACTAAAGCCATTTCCTGGAGCTCCGTAGATGGAGGGAGACCTCTTGGTTCAAACAAGATCACACAGAGCCCCTTCAGGATTGGTCCAGCTTTTTCATCTCTGCACCATTTCTGAGCTCGGCAGATATGAACACCTAAGCTGGATGCCAGGGACACTTGGGGGAGCCACACAGTAACCTTGTGAGGATGGGGCGGCGTCTTCTCTGGGCTGTGAGACAGAGAAGGTCTAGGGAGCACACAGCAAAGAGGACTCACTGTCCCAGAACGAACTCGGGTTGCCAGGCATGTGGTTGCCGGGTGACCGGCCGGCTGTTTACCGCAGGACTGAGCCGAGCCACCGCGCCGGGGCTCGCAGCATCCACCATGGCCTTCCGTAGCGCGGGCACTTTAATGACCGAATTCAATGCCACCTTTGTGCCACCAGCCCTCATGCCCGGGTAAGCCGCCAGGCACCCTGACACACCTGAACTTGCGGGTCAGAACCCTCCCCCTCCTCTCTTCTGCACACACGTGCCCAAATGCCTAGGCTCCGCCCTCCGGGTCTGGGGATTTCAAGGAACCCCACCTGGCCAATGTTTCCTTCTTGGCTTTCATGGCCTTTCTGCTGTAACTGCAGACTGGCAGGCAGGTGGTGGAGCTGGAGAAGTGGATGGCTGAGAATTAGCCCACCTGCTGTGGATGGGGCCAGACTGAAGGAGAAAGAGAATATGAAAATGTGTGTGTTTGGAGCAAGCAGCCTCCTGGCTCACAGAGAAATAATGTGAGGAGGGGGCGGGGAGGGGAGTGCCTGGCTTTCCAGGAAGCTGACTGAAGGAGGGACTGACTGGGTGGGCATGCCTAGCAGAATCTGGCAGGGCAGTTATGTGACAGTTGGTAGTGTACACTATCCACCTGAGCTTTATACATACTTTCTTCTGCAAACTGAGCAGGCTGCAGGATGAAAGCCACCAGCAGCAACCAAACACAGTGTATTTTACATAAAACTCAGTTGTTTTCCTGCAGAAGAAGCAGGGCACAGAGGGGCTCTCATGTTACCATTGTTTTCACCATTGTTTTCGGGAACAGTGCATGTGGAATAGTTGCCCCCAGAGTTTGGGGCTCTGGCTAACATCTGGCCTGTCTCTGGATGGGACCCTTGGGACAAAACTAGTTTACAAAGCCTATTAGTTTCCCAAGGCCAGCCAGGCACGTTGGATCAGCTGTCCATTCACTCCTTCCTCACTTGGAAAAGATATTGAGTGCTCTTGGGGAGTGCGGCCGGTGTTACAGGATCCCCCCGGAAACAGATTTTCTTTACATTTTGAGACAGAGTCTCACTAAGTTACCTGGGCTGACCTTGAACTCAGGCTGTAAGCTAAACGGTCCTTGAACTTTTGATGTTCCTGCCTTGTCCTCCCAAGTGCTGGCATTAGAAGCTTAAGGCACCCAGCCTGGCTCTCATGTAAACACTTAAGATTTAGTTCAAACATCTTTGGGGCCAAGGCTAGCAGTGGTTTTCCCACATTCTAGCTGTCTGTCATGAGGTATGGCGTTATACATTGATCTTTTATTTTTTTTTTCTTACCTCTCTACAGCAGTGGGTCTCTACTTGTAGGTCTCAATCCCTTTGGGGAGGGTGAAAGGGGGTCACAGGGGTCACATGTCAGACACCCTGCATATCAGATATTTACATTATGATTCATAACAGTAGCAAAAATATAGTTAGGAGACAGCAACAAAATAATTGTATGGTGGGGGTCAGCACAACACAAGGAACTGTGCTATAGGCCTGCAACATTAGGAAGCTGAGAGCCACTGCTCCACTGGTTTTTATTGGAAGAACTTCTTCTGCCAAGCCCTGGTGTGCCAGCAGCCTTATCCCACAATTCCTTCACTCTAGAAGCTTTGGAGGCTGTAATTTCAGGGTAACCCCCACGGTGCCTCTCTAAACAGGCTGCTTGCTTGTTAGTCTACAGTTTCCTTGAGTGCTGCATCCTACCCATGATGCCTTTGGAAGCAGTAAAGGATGATAAAGGAGGCGTCCAGCCTGGCCTCTTCTGGGCAGAGCAGCTGAGCCATGTCTGTCAAGACTTTTCTGGGAGAGACATGCTTTCCTTAAAGGTCTCCATCAGCGAGGAATGAATCAGGACGTCTGGTGTCTCTCCCACCTCGGTGGCAATTCCTTAACTTAATGGAAGACTCCAGGATTCCCTACCTGACTTGGATAATTATTATTTTTTTCCTGTTCTTTTTCAAACATTAATCACAGATTTTAAGGAACAGCCAGTCTCTTCTGACACTTAAAACATCCCCTTTGTGGTTTCATCTACAGGCAGAGAACGTTTGGGTTGCTTGGGACCACACAGATTTCACGGCCAACCTCCCTGCAGTTTCAGATGTGGGTTTGGAGGTCACGGGGTCTATGCATGACCTCCTGCTGGTGACTGTTAGAGAGCTGGGCTAGAGCCAGGTCCCTGGTTCCCAGAAGTAACACCATGATCCTCCCCACCAAGCATGTGCCAGGTCCTCCCTGTGCTACGTCCCTTACGAGTCCTCTGTAGAACGGTTTCCATAGGCTCAGTGGGTAAGGGAACTTGACGATCTGAGTTCAATACCTGGCACCCACACGGTGAAAGGAACAGATAATCCACTCCGGAAAGTTGTCCTCTGACCTCCATACACACGCAGCACCATCCCCTAAAAATAAATAAATAAATAAAAAGGTCTTCATAGCAACCAAGAGGAGGATCGAGCATCTTGCCCAGGGCTACTCAACAAGACCTCTCGGCTTTAACATTCTTCTCTATCCCAATATCTACGCTGAGTCCTGGTGGAGCACAGCACAGGTACCCCTTACTCTGCAGGGCATGGGGAGAGAGACAGACACCGGAGCCAGCCTGCCTGGGTTTGAGTTCTGGTCCTGTCGTTGCTTTTCTGTTGACAAGCTCTACTTAGATATCAAGTAAATGAAGATAATGGCGTGCAGGTTAAAAGGAAAGGAAATCATCCAATGTGTGCAAATCCCTGTACTTAGTAACTGTTATCTGTTATCGGTAGTTAGGCCACTACTGTGTTCAAAGCCTGAAGCTCTGGGGGGCTGGGGGAGGGGAAGCACCAGATGAGAATGATGATGGTGGTGGTGGTGGTGGTGGTGATGGTGGTGGTGGTGGTGATGGTGGTGGTGGTGGTGATGGTGGTGGTGGTGATGGTGGTGGTGGTGATGATGACGATGATGATGATGACAACGATGGTTAGTGGTGTTGATGGCGATGTTGATGATGATGACAATGTTCAGATAGCTATCAAGTTGGCTTGTTTTGTTTCTTGCTGTTCCTAAGTGGCACATTGTTCAGGAACCTTTTGTAGATAATATCTTTATGTACCTGGCCCACTATCTGACTACACCTTGTCACACTTACCGGACAAAGAACTCTTGAGTTCAAGGCCCTGGAACCGTAAGCCTTTTGGAGGTATAAGACCTGTCCCTGTCAGAGTCTGCCGCCTGCCTGCAGATCAGCACAGGTGGGTGGCACCTTCCCTGGGTCTCTCCCTCCACCCACGCGTTTTGTGTGTTCACTCGTGCCACTTCCGAAGCTCACTCTAGAGGACTTGCCGTGTTTACCCCGGTCTGTGACAGAAACCCTCCTGGTTATTAAGATGTCAATGAACCTTGGAAAGCACATGGCGGGTGGCACACCGTGACACAGGAGGGGGTCTTCCAGCAAGTTCAGTCATCCAAGTTCCACCACAGTCTGAAATTAAGAATGGAAACTTCCAGAGCTAAATAATTCATAAGCTTTAAATAACGTTAATTATGGTGTGTTGCAATTGTCCATTATACCACTAGTTATTGTTAGTCTTTCGCACACAGTTTACGTTAGACTTCATCATCAGCTCGTAGGTACAGGAAGAAAGTGAATAGCAAGAGTCAAATACTCTTGGCAAATAAATCCTCCGTGAAAAGAGAGTGCTCTGTCTGCATCCTTCCTGTAAAATCTAACAGATAGAAATGAGAAAGTACAGACCATATGATCAGGGGTAATGGCTTCTGCACACTTATTTACTTAGTTTTTCATACCATTCGTTTAAGTGCAAGTTTAAGTAACTCCATTTTTTATACTAGCTATCTATTCATTTATCTTTTAATACTAGCTTTTTAAATAACAGTCGTTTTGGAAATTTTAGCAACCATTCTTCCGAGGCCACCTGAGCAGCGACCCATTCCCTGCACCTGCCAGCTCTCTGGGGCCTGTGGCTTCTTGAGCCAGGTGCAGGAGATGGGAAAGAGTTGACATGATGGGGTTGGGCAGAGCTTGGGAGATGCTGCCTCCGAGGTGGGCCACTCCGCCATGGAGTATAAAGCAAGGGCTGTTTCAGCTGGATGTGGGTGTCACTGTCAGATCCTCTGAGAGCTTTAGTGTGTGTTTTTCCTTGGACTATGCAGAGAGGTTCTGACGCCATTGATCAGACTAAGCACAAGGATGAGGTTTTTCCCAACCCTCCCAGGTGATTCCAGTGTGGAGGACTTCAGTGAAGGGGCAGGCGACAGTCTAAGCATTTTTAGAAAGGCATCTCCTGGTGTGGGACCTTCCTGTTGGTGTGTACCCTTGCCCTGTGTGTGACAGCTCCAGCCTCAGGGTTGCAGACTGCAGGATCTGACTGAGGCTCACAGGCAGCCATCTTCTGTCAGTCTCATCCCAGCTGCAGGTTGCAGGAACAGGTGGCACCCCAGCTGCAGGAACAGGTGGCACTCCAGCTGCAGGAGCAGGGGGCACAGGGCATTCAAGCACCAGACTGTAAGTCCCCACTTCCTTCCTGCTGTAGATTCTGCCCCTTCAGGAAGTCCCACCTCAATGCTGGCCTCCTAGGTTCTATTGTGAGTGTCCTCTGGCAAGTCATCTACCTTAGTTCCGGGGTGGTCCTTTACTTCTCTCACCACCTCTGCCCCAAGGCTATTTCCTCCTCCTCCTCCTCCACCTCCTCCTTTTCCTCCTCCTCCACCTCCTCCTCCTCCTCCTCCACCTCCTCCACCTCCTCCTCCTCCTCTTCCTCCTCTTCCTCCTCTTCCTTCTCCTCCTCCTCCATCTCCTCCTCCTCCACCTCCTCCTCCTCCACCTCCTCCTCCTCCTCTTCTTCCTCCTCCTCCTCTACCTCCTCCTCCTCCTCCTCCTCCTCTTCCACCTCCTCCTCTTCTACCTCCTCCTCCTCCTCCTCTTCCACCTCCTCCTCCTCCTCCTCTTCTACCTCCTCCTCCTCCTCCTCCTCCTCTTCCTCCTCCTCTTCCCTAGGCTGTTCAGAGAGCTGGGGTGGTTCTTAATTGGCAGATAACTCTCACACAAGGCAGGGCATTACCTGGGCTTTGTATCTGAGGTTCTCCTTTTCTAGGGAAAAGATGGGCTCTTCAAAAAACAAACAAACAAACAAACAAACAAAAAAACGAGCCTCTGAAGGCCAATTTGACCCAATAAATATTTACACATCACCTACTGAGCAGGAATGGCAGGAGCACAAACAAGTATAGAGAAAATATTCCAAGGGTTCAGACCACTCCAAATACAATAGAATGTGCACAGGTTAGTCACCCTGAGCATGAGCCTAGGTGAGCATGGCCTAGGGGTAAATCACTAGAGGCTCCACAGGAGTGAAGGTACTTGGGTTGGGAATGCAGCTAAACGATAAGCGCAGGAGCCTAGCAGACATGGGGCCCTGCTTTCAATTCATAGCGTTGTTTAAGAAAAGGAGTACACTTGGCATCCCCTGGAATGGTATTCTGTACACAGGTTCACAGCCAGGAACTCGACCCCCAGAAGCTGGCCTGCTTTGTTCTTAATGCCACAGGCAGTGGGGAGCCTCACAGTTCTGCCAGGGTGTGGGAAGGGGCGGGAGGACGCCATCAATATTGTCCTCAGTGGAAGGTATAGAAGAGGAGGCTGCAAAGGAACTGGGAACACATGGAACATAGCAAGTTAATTAGTTAATAAGGCTGCTCGAGGGATTCCTGATGCTCATGGTAATTAATTTTAATGTCAGCTATGGGGCCAGCCAGCGCTCTTAAGAGGCAGGAATAGGATTGCTACCAGCACACAGTGATCCACAGTGGGCCTTAGAATCCATCTGTGGTCTTGGCCCAAGAGCTCTGCTCAGCATCTCCTGGCTTGTGACGGGTAGATGGAGAAACACACGGCTCTTGATGAAAGACAGGGACAGAAGGACTCGGTAGGAGATGAGCGTGTGCTATTGTCCGATGCCCTGTTATAAAACCTGCCATTCCCTTCGGTCACACAGGGCAACAGAAGGCTCTATTGTGGAGCTCTGTGGGGTCTGTGAAGGCCCACACACCCAGGGACACACGCCTGGCTTCTTGATGTGTCCCCTGAGTGCTAAATAATGAGATCGAGTGCACACGAATACACCTGGCAGAGATGAGAATTCAGAAGGGGAGCCAGGCAGAGCTGAGGAGAGTTGTGGAGGTGGGGGCCTCTATTCTATTGAGACGGAAATATCTTGGCATTCAGAGGGGGCGGGAAGGCAGGGAGCACAGAAAGAGCATGCAGGGAGCTTGGGGGTGTCAAGAGAAGAGTCAGAGGAATAAGTCTCATTTCCGTGTTCTTTTCTTCTGAAAAGCCCAACGCCCTGTGGGTGGAATGCTTCATGGGCTCCGAACCTCCGAACCTCCGAACTTCTCTTAAGTGATAAGACACTGACCAGAACCAGCTTGGGGAGGAAAAGGTTCATTTGCCTTACAGGTCCAATCGTAGTCCATCACTGAGGGAAGCCAAGGCGGGGACTCACGCAGGGACAGGAGCCTGGAGGCAGGACCAAAGCAAAGACCACAGAGAAACTGGGCTTACTGGCTTGCTCCCATCGCTTGCTCAGCTCCCTTTCTTCTATTACTTATTAAGAAAATCCCCCCACATGCAGTCTGATGGAGGCATTCTTTCAGTTGAAGCTCCCTCTTCCCAGATGATTAGCCGTGACAAGTTAACAAACACAAAACATCCACATCAGATACAGGGTGAGGTTAGGGGCCAACTCAGAGTGCTGGCTCCTCCCAAGGGAGTGGAAGGCAAATGCCCTGGTGGGCAGAAGGTCAGCCCTGCAGACAGAGGAAGTGGTGTGCACCTCTGCTAGGCCTGGGTGTCTAGAGGGCAGTAGGTAATGGTGTCAAGGTTGCTCTGACCTGGACACAGGCTACTGCAAGGGTGTGGGGGGTGTGCATGGGATGAGACTGGGGGAGGGGAGAGAGGTGGGGACAGGACTTGGCTGAAGAGAGACTCTAGGAGACTTGAGATGGTCTTGGTGTGAGCATAGTTGTGGTAGAAAGAAAGATTTGGGGAGTGCATGAACAGGATCCAGGTGCAGGTGATAGAGAAGAAACAGCAGACTGCTGTTTTCTGGATGGGGGTGGTGTTAGCCAGGGCAGAATTATAACACCGGGCAGAAGAAACAGGCAGGTTCTCTGTGTGGAAAGTGGAGCAAGAACATCATGGACAGAGTAGTTAGGGTTGGAGATGGAGCCAGGCATCATCAGGGCATGAGAGATGGAAGTCTTTCACAGTGAAGTTTCCCCAAAGGAGTCAATCTTTGAAAAGAGAACCATGGGTAATACCAAGATAAGTCATGACTAGGGCTGACCCTCCACCAGACCTTTCCAATCTCCTGATTTGTGGCTCTCCTAAAGCCAAGCCCTTCTCCCAACTCCCAAAGGAAACTCTTCCACAGAGCTCGGCCAGTACACCCACAGAATGGGCCTTCCTCCTTGGCCTTTCATGAAAACCCTGACCATGATCCAACTTGAGTTAGAGCTGATATTTGTTAGTTACCAACCCGGCCCAGCAGACAGGACACAACCTCATGACACCATGACTTCTGCTTGAGAGTTGGAGTTTATGGTCCCCATAGCCTAGCATTGTGCCGCCATACAGTGGCTTCACAGTAAAGTGACTTTTAACCTCCCTCTGTCTCTCCTTCTCTGTCTCTCTCTTAGATGCATATACAAAGGAAAAAAAAAAAAGCAGTGAGTCTTCCCAGAGCCAACACCCAAAGTTACCATTTGGTGAAACGCACCTTAGGTCTAAAAATAGGGCCAGAAAAAGGACAGACATGAAATCTTATAAAAGCAATTATATTAAAAAAAAATACAATCAGACCCTATTTACTATTTCAAAATGAAAGTGTGAAATTTAATCTCACTAGAATGTAAGAGAAGGGAACTGAAATAAAAGACTTGGCAGACTTTAGATAAATGTCATCTCTTCATAAAAAGATATTAATCCCTCAGAATAAAAAGATATTAATCCTTCAGAGATCCCTGGGTGTGGGGGCAGGGCAGGGAGAAAGCTCCCAAGGAAGGCTGAGAGAGTCACTTTGCCACGTGCTCTCGGTGGCATCTGCGTCTTCCATGTCATGGGTTGACTGCTGGGAGACATTCTTAGTGCGCCCCCCACCTCCCCTCCACCCACCTGTCCATTTTTCGTTGCTCGAGTTATTTTTGCCTTGACAGGTTTTATAACATTCACTTCTGCTCTGCAAGCAGCGCTCACCTGGCTGCTATTCCTAGTCGTGTTCTTAAGTAGGTTGGAAGAGCAGCAGCCCTCGCTCTCACAGACGCTCTCCCTGACTGAATCCCGTTTCCCCTTTGAACCGCCCTGTGGTTGGCAGGGTTTTGTCATTGAACACTCCTTTTAGGGAGAGCCCGGTGAGTATTTTCTACATCTTCAGGCAGGGGAAGGAGCGGCTGGCCACTTGGCTGAGGTGATAGTCTCAGGTCACGCTCCTGTAGAGGGTGCCCTACCTTCTTCCTCCTTTCCTCCCTCCCTTCATTCATTCTGGTAGTGGTGTGGAGTCTTGTTAGGGTTTCTCCTGCTATGAAGACACCCAATAGCCACAACTCTTATAAAGAAAACATTTGTTGGGGGCTGGTTTATAGTTCAGAGGTCCCGCCCATTGTTATCACGTCAGGAAGCATGGTGGGCATCGTGCAGGCAGACATGGTGCTAAGCATCCTATATCTGGATGGTGGGCAGCAGGAAGAGTGTTAGGATAAAGCACTGGGGGTACCTTTGGTGGGCTGGGGCCAAGGTGTGCTGCTAAGATATCACACCACACAACAGATCTAAGGCAGGTTTATCATGGGTGGGGCAAAAGGCTGTCTTGGAATGGTGACATGAGGGGGGGCAGGAGACAGAGAAAGAAGGGAGACAGAGCTCTCTGGGATGGCTGGGACCCTTTAAAGATGGCTCATGTTCCTACGAAACTGGTAGGACAGTGGAAAAGTGCTGCCCCCGGGAAGGGCATACAAACTGAGTTGCTGAAAGGCAGCCTGGTTTAACTCAACTCACCTGATTTATAACAAAGAGGGTGAGCCACTGGGCCTGACTTGAGCTTCTGAAACCTCAAAGTCCACTCCCAGTGACACACTTCTTCCAACAAGGCCAATCCCCATGAGCCTATGGAAGCCATTTTCATTCCAACTCCCACATGTGATGTGGTGTGTGGAGGGGCGTTTAAATGTTTTTATTGCATTTATTTAATGTATCTGTATGTACATGCACACATATGTGGACACTGCTGCACATATGTGGGAGACCAGTGGGAGTGGTCCTTTCCCTCCTTTGTGTGGGTTCTGAGCATTAAACTCAGGGTGTTGGGCTTGGTGGTAAGTGCCTTTACTGAGCCATCTCACTGGCTCTCCACAGTACTTGTTGGGGTGGATTCTTGAACCCGGAGCTCTCCAGTGGGATGGACTTTGCAGTTTATTGAATCTGTATTTTGGGGAGGTTTCCCGTACAGCATGAAACTCTGTGTCTGCTTCTCAGAGTTGCTTCCTCCCTAACAGGGATTGCCATTGGCCCAAATGTAGCAGAGGGACTGTGTGAGCCAAAGACATCGGATGGCCCCAGATGGCCTTGATCAAAGCAGTAGAGGTTTAGGGAGCAGTGGTGGGATGGGGTGGGTGGCACTGAGAGACGACAGGAAAAGCAAGGGTTGAAGAGAGGAAGACGGAAGTTCGGGGGTCATTCCTTCGAGAGACAGAGACATGAAGGCAGAGGAAGGGTAGGATATGAGAGGCAGCATCTCCCCACACAGGGAAAACGTGAGGAGAGGAGGAGACACTGAAGATGGCAGGGAGGAAGCCAACTGTGTACATCATCCCTGCTGAAGACACACTGTCTGCTCATCTGAGAGAAACAGTGGAGACAGAAGGTGGACTACAGGTCAAGGAGGAGTAAGCCACGGTACAGAGGAGGAGCCTGTCTTCTGAGAGAGACCAAAGTGGCCACCCATGCTCCCAGAAGAGGCCAACAAAGACTCCTGAGCTCTCAATCTCTACATCAGAGGGGACATGGCGGTCAGCGGGAAGTCCAGGAGAACCCAGAAGAAAGAGCTCTGAAGCGGATGGAGAAGTATCAAGATCCCATGAAGTTAAAGGACAGAGTGAAGGAGCTAGGGAGAGACCTGTGAGGCCAGTGATGGGGTCTCGTGGCCTGGCCTCCTCTGTGGCTACTTTACTTCCTGCTCTGACCCAGGCGGCATTCTTGCTATCAGATCCCAAGCCCACTGGCGGGAGGGACGAGACCAGGAGCCAGAGGGACGAGACTGATATTTTCACCACAATGGAAATCAACCAGTAGCTCTGTCTGTTACTCAACAAGGTTTTCTTGCCTTTTCCCCCCTGAAGCCACAGAGAAGGAAATAATTTATTACTACCTAATTCTAGGCCTGTGCCTGTTGGTAAGGAGGCCTCTGGAGACACAGAACCCTTGGGACAAGATGGGTGTCTGGAATGTAGGAACAGACAAGCCATAGTTCCTTGTACCATCAGGGTTTCTCTGGGATTGACCTGGCGTGTGGTAGGACATCAATTCTCATGGAGGGTGGTTGTCTTAAGGCATATATACAGGAGTCCCTGGAACTCGGTCACCGACCCTCTGGTGTTTGTCAACCTACGGTCCACTGCGCCCATCACCATGGCTGCTGGTGCACTATCTGCTCATCTTTTTATCTGTTTAATGAACAATTTATTTTCTCCTCACACACAACATACCAGACCACTTATGGAGAACCAGCGGCTCAGATAAGTAAAACCCAGCCCCATTCTGCATCTGAGAAGCTCGCCATCTGGTGGAAGGCTTGGAGAGTTGTAGCGTTCTGAACAGCACAGAAAGAGATGCAGGTGATGGAGGGAATATTAGGGTACAAAGGCAACAGATAGAGCTGGGCGGGGAGAGGGAGGCCCTCAGGCATGGTATCTGACAAGTCTAAGGGACCATTAACACTCGGAGGCAGAGCGTGGTAACATGCATTTGGCACTGAGGAGGTAGAGGCAGGCAGAGCTCTGAATTTGAGGCCAGCTTGATCTATATAGTAAGTTCCAATCCAGCCAGAGTTACACAATGAGATCTTTCTCAAAAGGAAATAGGAGAAGGACAGAGGGAGTGAAATGGACAGATTGACATCCTGATTGCAGGAGACACAGGGTAAGAACTCAGGAAAAGGAGGAGGCATAACAGAGAGAACCCAGAGAGGGAGGTGACATGTCACCTATAGAATGGCAGTGGCTCCATAGGCCTGGGATGTCAGGTGGCCTTGCAGCACTCTGTACTTGAAGATTCTGAGGCTAGATTATGGTGAAGGCCTGTGAATCAGAACAGACCCCCCACGGAGCCCCAACCTTTAAAAGACTGTGAAAGGGAACGAAAGAAAGCTTAAGCGGTAAAGGAGTCCATCAACAACGGAAAGCTGATGCACATGTAATTGAACAAAGGGCAGCAAGCTCCAGGGCTGTAAGTCAAAGTCGACAGCTTCACAGTTCTGGTTTTATCACAACAAAGGTTGTGACCTTTCCCTCTGCAGCTAGGGAAAGCCACTGAGGCCAGGTGTGTGTCAGGGGTGTCCCTGCATGGAAGTCCAGAGAGACCATTGTGTGAAGCCATGAAATATAGCCTGGATTCTTTTGGAGACCTCAAGATGTTAGAGATGCCAGAGCTTTGGGGTACTTACCAAGGATAGCTGCTCACAGGGAGTAGAACCATCCCAAGAGAGAAATGTGTGCTGCCATCAACAAAGCTGGAAGGACTTGGAATCTGAAGAGAGCTTTTACATCAAACACAGAGATGCAGAATTTAGAGTTTGTCCTGCTGGTTTTAGGTCTTGCTTCAATCCAGGATTTCCTCACTATGTTCCCTTTCCTCCTGTTTGGAGTGGTAATGTGTATTCTGTGCCATTGTATGTTGAAAGTGTGTGATCTGCTTTTTGCTTTTGCTTTTATAGAGATTATCATTAAGGGATCGTTTTAGTCTCAGTCTCGGGGACTTGAGCTTTGTGCTTTTAAACATTGTTGAGACTGAAAGATTATGCAGACTTTTGGACTAGATTTATTTTGTGTTGTGGTATGGCTGCAGGTCTATGGTAGACACAGTAGACAGTGTGGTAGCTTGAGTAAGAATGGCTTCCAAGGGGGTTGGGGATTTAGCTCAGTGGTAGAGCGCTTGCCTAGCAAGCACAAGGCCCTGGGTTCAGTCCCCAGCCCCTGAAAAAAAGAAAAGAAAAGAAAAGAAAAAAAAAAAGAATGGCTTCCAAAGGCTCATAGGTTTGACTGCTTAGTCACCAGGAGTGAAACTGTTTAAAAGGATTAGAAGGATTAGGAGGTGTGGCCTTATTGGAGTGGGTGTGAGGAAGTGTGTCACTGGAGCTGGTTTTAAAAGCCCACACCAGGCCAACTGTTTCTTCTTCTGTCTACAGATCAGTATATAGCTCTCTGTGCCATGCCATGCTCCCTGCCATGATGACAATGGGCTAATCTTCTGAAACTCTAAGCAAGCCCCCAATTAAATGCTCCCTTTTATAAGAGGTGCCTTGGCCATGGTGTCTCTTCACAGCTTTAGGACAGTGAGTTACTAAGACAGAGGTGGGCTGAGGGTCTGAGTTCAGTTGCCTAGCATCCACATAAAGTTAAAAACCCAAGTACGGCAGGGCGCACCAGTAATTTGAGCACCAGGAGTCCAGAGGATCCATGGCGCTCACTAGACAGCAAATCTAACCATGTAAGCTCCAGATTCAGTGAGAGAACCCTGTCTCAAAAAGTCAGGTGGAGAGCAATGGTAGAGCCCAAGAGCCACCTCTGGCCTCCACACATGCCTGCATTCTGCCTGCCTGCCTGCCTGCCTGCCTGCCTGCCTGCCTGCCTGTCTGTCTGTCTGTCTGTCTGTCTGTCTACCTCTCTTCTTTTCCTCCATCTCTTGGTCTCTGTTTCCCTGTCTCCTCTGTGTCCTCTCTCTCTCTCTCTTTCTCTCTCTCTCTTTCTCTCTCTCTCTCTCTCTCTCTCTCTCTCTCTCTCTCTCTCCCTCTCCCTCCCTCTCCCTCTCCCTCTCCCTCTCCCTCCCCCCCCTCTCTCCCTCTCTCTCTGGGAAAGAATGGAGAAGGATGAAGAGATTCAAATGAATGGTCAGGGAAGTGGATACAAGTACAGAATATTCAAAAGTGACATCTCCAGGGTGGAGGGGAGAAGTCCTCTGTGCTAACAGCCAGGAGGAGAAATCAGATGTTGGAAGGCGAGGAGTGGAGAGGAAGAGTGCCTATGTTGGCTGGAAAGATTTGGTTTGTGTCTGAAACTGCTGGGTATCCTTCCTCTGTTAGCCTCGTGTAGCCAAGGCTCTCCCATCTCAGAAGGGCCATGGAGACTTTGCTTTCACATCTTATGTCCCTCTTGCTGAGCCTCCTTGGCATCTAAAGAGTTGTTCAAGGGCATTTAACATCCCAGACCCATGGTCAAGGCCCCTGTGTGATGTGAATAAGCACCTTGTGAGGCCATGGGAATGTCAACCAGAAAACTACACTTATCTCGAGAAGGAGTGGGAGGGATCTCAGAGGAGTTGGAAGGGAAGGAATAGAACTGATGTAAATTCAGTACTCCTGTATGAAATTTCAAAAAGAATTTTTAATTAAAAAAAAGCAAAACCCTTTGCCACCAACAGCATAATTCTCACCTCAAAGGAGAGGAAGAGCGTTTATTGTAGAGGCAAATATGAGTGTCTATGGGCCTGGAATGCAGAGTTAAACTACCCCAAATTCTCTGTTCCAACGTGGTAACTGTTGGATGAAGTTTTTATAGTAACAGAGCAAAGTCATAAATCAAGACACTTTAAAAATACATTGGGGGAACATTGAGTAGGTGCTCGAAGCAAAGTTTCCTCTGTTAAAGGCTCCATAAGCTATCTGACAGTGTTCTTACTTAGCCTTTTGGTTAGTAGAAAACAGGGTTTCAAGTTAATGTATTCAAAAGGGTTTTACCTATTAGTCACTGGATATTAGGTCAGACACAGAGTTGAGCAAGATATAGCTGTTTAGGGGGATACAGATAGCCTAAGACGGGATGCAATTAGGCTCAGGACCTGCAACGTTCAGTCACTGCCTTGGCCTTGAAAACAGTTTAGTTGGAAGTGCAGTTTCTTTAGGGAACTTTCATCTGCAGGAACTTTCATCTGGATCTGTGCTGCAGAAAACCAAGCATTCACAGAGTTTTACCACTAAACTCCACCAGCTTCTCCCATTCTCTCTTTCTCTGGCAATGAGATGACCACAGAGGACAGAGCACCAGAATCTTCTGGCCGGCCCCTGAGGAGCTAGACGACCCACATAGCTCTGATGGTCCCGTAGGCTCACTCAGGTTCACAGGGGCCCAGAGGCCTGTTCGAGTGACCTTTCCCCAAAGACCTAAGCATCCTGGTGCTCTTTAAGGACTCTTTCTCAGCCAGAGGGACATGGGGACCCTCAGTCGTCAGAGGCCTGCCTGGGAACTAGCCATGGATGTCATGAAGTTGTGTCTTCCTCTACCCCCTCCCCGCTGTCCCTGCAGATATAAAGGCCATGTCCCCGGTGTGGCTTCCTCCTTTGGCTCTTCTTACGGTAACACCACCTTCAAGTACTTCCAAGACCTCCGCAGAACAGGCTTGGAGAAGAGCTACGCGCTCCTCAGTGGAGGTCGCTTTCCCACCATCTTCTCCCCTAACTCCCCACTGGTGCTGACTGATCAATCACAGAACTGGGATCTTTGGCTCCACCAGCCCACCTACAGCCGATTCAACCTGGACAACGGACGAATCACTGAGCTCAATCACTTTTACAAGGTGAGCCGCCTGCCTGGTCGCCTGCCTGGTCCCAGCCTGGGAAGCCCTGTGTGGCCAGAGAAGGGGGTTGTTTTTCCAGAGTTTCAGGGGCCAGGGGAGACTTCGTATGCAGGGATTTCCACAGCTCTGTCTTGCTCACTCACAGACAGTGTAGCTGGGAAACCTTCAGAGATGGCCCCTACCCACCTCCTTCTGCTCCCCAATGTCTTTTGACGCCATAGCTCTGTGGTGGAGATTTTATTTCTCTGATAAAACAACCACAACCAAAATCAACTTGGGGCAGAAAGGATTTCTTCGGCGTACACTTCTACATCACGGTCCACCACAAAAGGAAGTTGGGACAGGAGCTTAAGACAGGAACTTAGAGGCTGGAACTGGATCAGAGGCTGTGGGGAAACACTGCTTGCTCCCCACAGCTGCTCAGTCTTTTTACAACATCCAGGACCACCTACCAAACATGGTAGCATCCACATCAATCCAGGCCCTCCCACATCAATCAGCAACCAAGAAAATGCCCCACAGGTTTGCCTACAAGCCAGTCTGGGGGAGACATTTTCTCAACAGAGGTTCCCTTTTCCCAAATGACTCTAGCATGATTCAAGCTGACATAAAACTAGCCAGCACAGGAAGGATACTCGCTTACCTCTTACATGAAGAAAAGGCCAAAAACAAACCCCAGGAGAAACCATACGCAAAGGCACCGCTGAAGTTCCCTTGTTCCCAGTATCCCTGTAAGAGTGTGCCCCACTGTACACGACTGTACATGATGGAAAGATGAAGATGGGGGGACCCAGTCACACACACACCCCAGTGTTTTTGCTTCTCTGAGTTAGCATGCGCATGCCTACCCACTGTCTCCTTGTGGGAATGAGGGGTCAGCCCACCCTTCACTGGCTATGCCCCTGGAGGACACAGCCACTGCCTGGTGTCAGTGCAGGGGACTTGTCCTGAGTGAGGGAAGTTCCCCCAGGGCAGGATGAGTAGATGGTCTCAGGCTCTGGGAAGCCATGGGGCCATATCCGTGTGTGTGTGTCAGGCTTTCTCCCCACGTTGGCTCACTGCTCCAGGAGTGAGGGAGAAACAGAGCTTAGAGCATGCTCGTGTGCACATGTGTGTGCATAAGCATGCTTGCATGGACAGCGTCTAGGCATGCAGATTTTAAGCTGGGATTTCAGACCTCATAGCAGCTTGGTCTCAGTTTACTCTCTGTAGCAAAACCGCTGTGTGATGCCAATATCCCTGATAGACGGAGGAACGGACTCTAACCAGGAACACTGGGGTGGGATGGGGATGCTCCACCCCTTGCCAGCCGTATCTGGGAACAGGTGGCACAGCAACAACCCACTGTGTGTTCTTTGCTGAGCTATAGACAGTCCAGCATCAGCGGAAGTACTACCAAGACAAGACTGGCACTGTGCCCCGTGTTCCTTACTTTGTACTGCCTGTGAAGGAGCCAGACCGGTACCCTCTACCCACCGACCTGTGAGTGTCCCTCTCTTCCTCTCTGCCATCAACAAACACACACCCACAGGGCACCTCTTCTGCCAACCACCACCAGCCCTGGAGCCATGACCCTGAGAAACAGTTAACCTAGCCACTGGTGCCTGCCATTACAGAGGAGCCCAGGTCCAGCAGTTGGGGGCAGGGGGAGGGAAGACGCCAGAAACCCGCATGGGAGGATCAAGAAGTGTTTTCCTGACCGGATGCACACTCCATAGCCTTGACTTGTGGGAACCTGCCAGCTGCCTTCTCTGCAAAGACCCTTCTCAAAGCTGCACCAGCCCAAAGCTGGAGCCGCTGCTGCCCTCTGGTGGCTGAATAGGACACTACATGAACTAGGGATGGGTCATCAGCTTGCTACCCACACCTCTTCCCCTCCTAGGGAACCCAGCTTGGGATGTGCTGGGAACCTAATTCCGCACCAGGGACTTGGAAATATCTTAAAAGTCTAACTAGACAGGATAAAAAAGTAAGAAAACGCCTTACAGCCTAGCTCTGGCATCTGCTACAGGAGAGCCCCTCTGCTCACCCCAAGGAAAGACCGTCACTCCCTCCTGCCACCAAAGCACAGGTTTCACAAGTTTATTTCCAGGGGTCTTATGACTGGGTAGGGAGGTGACCTGTGCCTAGCTAGAGACCAGCTCAAGCCTGTTCCTCTCCCTACTCTCGCAACCTACCTGTTTCTGTCTGGGAAGGGGGCAGACTTAAGAGATCAATGGACAGGTTTGGGTTTCTAACCTTTAACCCCTGCTTGCCTCAAGAGCCCCAGCCTCAGCATCCAGATGTAGGTACAGCAGCTGTTCCTCACAGTTTGATAGACTTTGCTGACATTGTCTCAGTGCCTCTCTGTAAGACACAGAAGACAGTAAGCCGAGTCCAGTGTGGACCTCAGAAGCTTGTGCTGGTTGCCTGCTGGATGGAGACCCTGTCTGGGAAGAGACCTATGTTTGTTGCAGTCAGCTCAGCCTTTGGGTTGACTGTCCCTCTATAAAAGCAGTTCTGAGCCAGTGGGTCCCTTGAACCTGAGCTTTTATTGGGGACAGGTCTCCTGGCATCTTACCGTATGGGCTCTTCTGGAATCTTCAGATCCTTGTATCTCTCTTTTCCAAATGACCCAGTAGTCTGCACTACTAACCATGCCATGCCTGACAGATAGTTAATCTTAAGTGGCTTGGAGGGTCAGTGATCAGCTCTGTATCCTGGGGAGTCTCTAGCCTTTTGGGATTACAACACCACCATCACCATCATTATCATCACCACCATCATCATCACCTCCCTTAGCTCACCCATCTTCATAATTAACAACCATCATCATCTCATCACCTTCACCATCATCATCACCACCTCATGCACCATCCAACACCACCACCATCTTTATCACAGCAGCAGCAACAGCAGCAGCAGCCAGCAGCATCTCCTGTAACGGCTGAGTTACTCCTTACCATGCACTAAGTGCCTTACATGCAGAGCTTCATTTACTCCTCAAAACAAAGCCAAGAGGACAACAGTAGCAGCAGTTCACTGTCACATGGGTTTGTCTCCAGCAGGAGAGAGGACCAGAATCTAAGTCACTTTTCTCCTGAGTCCTTGTTCAGTCAGCAGATGTCACACTGCTGATGGCTGCAGGGCCACAAAGCTATATTGGGTACATGAGGTTATGGCAAACATTCCTCCTCCTCCCCCTCCCCCTCCTCCTCACCCCCTCCCTCTCCCCTTCCCCCTTCCTCCCTTCCCCTCCTCCTGGGTGCACTGCCTTAGATGGCCCATCTTTACCCTCAGGCCTCCTCTGAGTGAGAAGAGTAAGTGGAACCTTTTAAGAGTATCCCCTGACTATGTGAGAACCTACCAGACCTTCCCATCAGGGAAGAGAGTTTCTGCTCAAGAGCGGCAAAGGCGGGACCTTTACTTCGAGTTCAGAGCCTGAAACCAGGTGACTGACATCAGGAAACCTTGGTCTGACCAGGCTGGCTTGCTTGTAATAAAATCTTCAGCCACAACCATCCCGTGTGCCTCTCGGTTGGATCCTGTCACCATGCATGAAGGTGCCCTGAGTGCCTGGGGAGAAGCTAACTAAGCCCGAGGGATTCGAACCAAGAAGCAGCACCCAGTCACTGTGGGCCACCCAGCTGCACCTAGGTCAAGGCAGGTGGGGCTGGTGGGGATGACAACGGTCAGGCTCAAAAGGCTACCCAGGCAGCTGGCCACTCGGGACGGAGTGGGCCACTCGGGGATGGAGACCTCTTTCACTAGTACAATTGAGAACACCCAGGTGGGTGGCATGACCCCCAAACATTTTCCCTCATTTTGCGCTCAGCTGACTGTTCTGTTACCAAGTCTGGGACCTCAGACTGCTGGACGGTGTTACTCACATTCAGAGTTGGGGGTTCTACCCTCAGTTAATCATCTTTGGAAACTCCCTCACACATGCACTGCAAAGGTGTATATCACTAACTCCCTAGGTGTCCCATCTGATTGATAATCCAAATAACCCAGAATTCTCCCTGGAGTCTTGGCATCATTTAATTGATCATTGGGATAAGTTGTGAGGAAAGCATCATCCGCCCTCCTCACTGATGAAGTCAGGGAACTTCTGGGATGCAGAGAAAGTCACCCAAGCGCGCACAGTAAGGAAATCGCATGGGCAAGATTTGAACTAGGTCTTTTGAGCTCCCCAGTCCTGGTTTCTCAAATACCACACACCCATGTGTAGACAGAGGGAGTCTTTGTGATCCCAGGGGCCTGGTAGCAGCAGCAGCTGGGAGAAGGGAGAGGGCAGGGTCAGTTTTGGGGAGAGGGGTGGGCGAGGTCAGTTCTTGAGGCAGCCATTTGAAGCGGGCAATGTCTTGTATTCAGCACTGACCGGAGGTCTCTACACGTACTTGAGCTTATTTCTTGAAGAGCTGGAGTAGTGAGTTGGGACTCAACTACTCTTTAGCATGATCTCAGGGAGTGAGTGCCAAGGTCGAAATAAGGCTAGACAACCTTCAGGGGTCAAAGTCTGATCTCCCAGCATGACTGCTTCAGACATCCTGGGAAACTTTGATAGGGCAGAGGGTGGGACACAAAGTCCTATAGATCGTTCTGGAGTGGACTACACTGCCCCAACATTCCACCCATCCTGGATTAGCTCCAGGGGACTCTGTCGAGTAATGGGTCCCTATTGCCACCGAATGGGGGAGTCAAGACCTAAAGACAGGATTCGAGTGCACACTATGGCAAAATAGCTCTTCCTGTGTAGTCAGTGCTTATCCAACCCTCCCCACCCCCTTAGGCCCACAGAGATAAGAAAAGCCTTGTGCCCGGCAGATAGAGCCATCTGGCAACTCCCACAGGTTCCCATGATGAACTTCTCCTGTGTTCCAGAGGCCCTAGACAGCTGGACCCTAAAGCATCCCCAGAGTGGCCAAACTCATTACAGGGCTTGGCTGAATGGCAAAGCAAATAAGCCTTAAATGCTGGTCACACATGGTCCCATCCCCAGGGCCCACGGGTGGCAAGCAGGGCCAAGATGTCTTCTCCATGGGAGGAAGCCAGGCGCCTGCTGGAATGATGGCTATGTGTGCATCCTGATCATGGGTGGGTTCCAGGGGAGGGAAGGACAAATTTTTCCCTTCTGAACTCTGTTCCATTTGGCTTAGTCTTCTCCTCACATGGGTCAAGGTTTGAACTCCGTCCTCAAAAAGATTGAGATCCCAGCTTGCCGGGTTTTTGGCAAATCTGAGCCCTAGAAGAAGCGCCAACTCCCTGGGCAGGACCCTGCTTTCAGAAAGCAGTGGATACAGATGGGTAGACACATATTTATTTAGTAAACAATATTCTAGAGGTGAAGGAGGGACAGAGTTGAGTCATACTTCAAATCAGATTCCACAGTGCCTGGATACAGGGGTGGGGCGGGGAAGGGGTGTCCGGTAGTCTTCCCTGAAGCTGCTGAACCAGGTGACTTCACATCAGCACCCCCAGAAGTGAATCCGAAAGGAGCTGAAAGAGAGTCCCAGAGCCATCTGAGGTCCCCACCTCGTCCTATCATGTATGTAGACAATGGTTCTAGCCAATTCAAACCTTCATGTGTGTGTGTGTGTGTGTGTGTGTGTGTGTGTGTGTGTGTGTACATGTGCGTGTCTATGAGGGTGCATGTACACATATGTACACGTGTAGAGACCAAAGAGCAGTCAGGTGTCATCTCCTTGTTTTTGTTTTCAGTCAAAGTCTCTTGCTGGGGACAGGGAGCCCAAGGACTCTCCTGTCTCGACCTTCCTAGCCTTGGTATTGCAAGTTTATGCTACCTTACTTAGCTTCTAATACTAATGCTAGAGATCAGACTCCGGTCTTCATGATTGCATAGCAAGGAGTTTAAGTTATTTCCCCAATTCCTAAACTTTCTTTAAGCTTCTTTTAGCATCACCAGAACACAAAGGTTTCAGAATTTTAGGGTAGCCTACTCAAAGAAACAGGAGTGATTCAGACACAGTTGCAGGGCAGATAGGATTCCAGTGGCCATGTTGTGTGATGCCCTTGTGGATGGAGAGGGATTTCCTTTGATGGGGGTGATTCAAACATGGCATCTGTAGGTTCTACCCTAGCCACAGCCCTGGAATCTAGAGATGCCATGTCTATCTAGGTGGTTGGAAGAAGGGAGACACCTGACCCATTGGGCCAGTCACAATTCCCGTTTGGGAATTCAGAATTGAGCTGAATTCAACTGAAGTTGAATCAAAATCAAACAGACACAAGCTGTTGGGAGGCCATGCCACATGAAGGCCATGTCTGACAACCCAGAGGTTGCTGACGTGCAGTGGGAGGTAAGTGTGTAGGAGAAAAATGAATGGAGGGAGAGCTGGGTCAGGGAGAGAGAGAGAGAGAGAGAGAGAGAGAGAGAGAGAGAGAGAGAGAGAGAGAGAGAGATTAGCCAGGGTTCCTGCTAGACCCAGTTCTGTCCTGTTTTGAGTTGGTTTGTAAAATATTTAAGAGCCATCATCCTTCTTCACCGTCAAACTTGTCTGGCCTATGAGATCAAGGGGCAGTGTTAGGGACAAGCGCCAAAGGCAAGTGTCACCAGATGCCAACCGGGCATACTCTATGGGACTTTTGGGTCATAGTGAGGACCATCTCTGAAGATGATGCATTCACCCTGAACTGGAAGGAACTAGAAGACTGGCAATTTCTCTTGTCATCTCCCAGTGTATCTGGGTAATAGTGGGCTATGCTCAGGTCTGATCCGAAGGCCAGCATGAGAGATACACATAGATGTCTGCCATCAGGGGTAATGGCTCTGAGGTTGCACCAACCCCACAAATGGTTTGCAAGCTCTGGAATCCTGTCAACCTCTGTCTTGGTTCTCCAAGGTTAGCTGATTTCTTGGAAGCTTCAGTTTTACTATTTCTGAAAGAATCAGCAAAGTCCCGGAAACCCATGACTTCCATGGGAAGTCGGAGATAGCCCTTGGTCCAGGGGAGACTAGAGATCCTTTGCTGAAAACCCTTGACCTCAAGAATGTCTTACTTCATGAAATCCGGAGATTTGGCCATTGCATGTTCGAACTCGGAGAAGGAAAGCATGTTGTCATTGTCCAGATCTGACTCACTCAGGACCTGGAGGAAGAAAGGAGTCTGAAAGGAGCCTTGGGTCTGACAGGAGATGGACCTCAAGAGGAAGGAGACAATGGTCTGTGTAGAGGAAGTACCTAGCACATGTCAGGGTGTCTCAGGGCCCCTGCCTCACAGAGGTGAAGGTGTGTGAGCTAAGGTAGGGGTGGAGGAGGATTCATGGGCTCTCTCCCGGAAGGACTTTGCTCATGGGGTCCTCTAGTACCAGTGTGAAAGGGAGAGCAGTAGGCCCCATTCATCAGTCAGACACTAACATGGGCCCTGCATTGTAAGAAGCCTGAGCCAAGCAGGAGGCGGGACCATCCAGACCTGAGATACTCAGGGGTTCTCACAGCCTGAGAGCACATGTTCCCCATCTTAGGTTTCCAGGGCTGTCTCTATGCCTCGTCCCTAGGACAGCTGGGCACTGTCCTCCTAATGAGTAACGCAGTAGAGGACATTGAGATCCTTGGTGCCCTATGTGGGTGGGAGGGCAGGATACATTGTTCTGGGGAACACAGACAATTCTCATCGGAGGGACAGACAGTTGAGACAAAGTTCTCTCCACTGTGTGCCCACTTCTCAGGGCACCATGTGCCACCCATGCCCATAGCAGCTGCAGGGGACTCTGGAACGATCCCTTCCAAAGAAGATGGCCTGATATCCGGGGGCTTTGGGTGACCAGCCAGAGCCCCAGGTCCCACCCTTCAGCCTCTGGATACACACGTGGTGAGTGACGTCCTGCAGCAGGTCCTCGGACACATCATCGCTTTTCAGTAGTCTTAGTACTATCTTCTGGAGGTCTTCCTCGTCGATGAAGCCGTTCTCGTTAAAATCTGCAGAAGGGATGGAGGCTGAGGCCCTGGCCGGTGGACCGACTCCCATGAGCCTCTGAGAGCTCAAGTACGGCCCACTTGCCACAAGTAGGTCTAGAATCTGGGACGTGGAGCTCCAACTGGCTTCAGCATGCCAAAGAACGGCCAGCTGTAGACAGTACTAAGGCAATAGTGATCGCAATAATTATAAGCATTTGGCTGCGTGCCTACTGTGTGCTCAAATGCATTTTGCTTTAAGTCATCTCATCATCTACTTTTTTTGTTGTCTTATTTTGCCAAGAGGAGACCAAGGTTCAACTCCAATATGGCTTGTCCATGGGACCAGGGAATGGGAGAGCAAAGTTCAAATCCACCTAGACTGACCTGGCCCCACATCTCATGCTATGGGGATCTCCATTTCAGAACCCAGAAGCCAGGTTGTAATTTGGCGGCCAGGAGCAAGGAGTAGAGGAGTGGATGGTGGCCTGGGTTTGGAACCCAAATCCTTGGGCATCTTCCCAGGCTTCTGTCCCTGTGTTGTAGCTGCCTGAGTGACCTGGACATGGGTCCCAGCTTCTCAGCTGGTAGTGATGGTAAATGTACATGTGCGTATCAATGGCGTGGTAGTTCTCACACCTTGTACCACTAGTGGGTTGGCTTCAAGAACTCCCACTGTACCCTCAAAGGGCCAGAGGCTGGAGTAAGACTCCATATAGCTTAACATCCTAATTCTGAGGACAGTGCCCAGCACAGAGCAGAATCTCAAAAATAAATGGATGTACAAATGCCCACTTGCCCTTGGTAGTCAATGGGCGGTCATGACTAAATCCTTCCATTCAGACTCTACAGGAAATCTGTGCTGTTTACCACGCACAACTGCCTTCATGACAGAAAGCCATCTATCCCAACGGAGCACGGTGTTCCCCAGCCTCTCTTTCTGCAAGAGGTGACCAAATGGCTAAGATCTGAAGAATGGCATAAAAGCAGAAGGGAAAATGACTTCTGGGAAGATCTTTGAGACAATAAGGTAACCATGGGGATGAAAAGCAAAGGAATGGGTAGGAGGAGCCTAGATCCCTAATGCCACAGAGACTTAGAGCCACCGTGAACTTCTCTCTCTCTCTCTCTCTCTCTCTCTCTCTCTCTCTCTGTGTGTGTGTGTGTGTGTGTTTGTGTTTGTGTGTGTGTGTGTGTGTGTGTGTGTGTGTGTGTGTAACATCTCAGCTCGTTATTTGAGCCTCAGTTTCCCTGTCTGTAACATGGGAACAATAGTCGTAACTCTATAATGTGAAGGTTAAATAGGAAATACTTAACCATCCCTTGTCCTGAGTCTGGAACACAGAAGGTTCCTGTTAGCTGTAGCTTAATCCTCCATCACTTGCTTATCGCTAAGAACTAAAAATGAAAACCCAAGAGACTCTAACATCCCACTTTGAAGAATGGCAGCTAGAGCTAGTGGGCTATTAGGGAAACTGAGTCCTAGAGTCTGCTAGTACCAGAGTCTTTCTATGGCAAAGCCAAGAAATGTCTGTCCCCAAAGGCAAGCTGTACATATGGAAGGTACACTACTTCTCTGACTGGATTCTTGCTGGAGCTCTGGTCGGAGCTGCTCTTGGGTACTCTCCCTGATCAGCTCTCCTTTCCTAACTCCTGCACACCACAGGAAGTCAGTCAGAGGAGCAGGTGAAAGGCATGGAGGCACAGGGAGCATGGAGCAGCCACGGTGACACCACACTGCCAGTAAGAAGCTCTGCAGCCTGTCTGCAAGCCCCTGCAGTGTCCCCGGGCATCCTGCTGGCCTGGCTCCCACATGCGGAGACTACAGAAAATGACATGGCTTTGGTCCCAAGCCATCTGAAAACAGAATAATTTGCTAGAGTAAATGTAGTCCTGGATGGCTCCTGTCCTTTGGGGGTGCAAGGGCAGAGCAGTCTGGGAGAGGGCTAGGGCCAGGAGTCTGTCCGTTGGCTGGACCGCCCTCCATGCTGACCCAGCAGTCTTGGAACTCACAGCCTGTGATTGGCCACCTGGGTGGGTGTGGGGCCTTTCTCTCACTTGTTTCTCAACACCATATGGCATGGTTAAGGCTCAGACACCAGTTCTTTCTGAAACCTGCTCCCTCAAAGAACTGCTATAAGCAAAAAACACTCATTGCTTGCAGACCAAGGGCAAGCTTTCAATACATTTCCCCTAGGCTCCCTCCACTGTCTCAGCCAGCCTCTGGCATGTCTGTGATTGGGTTAGGTCTTAGGAAGGTGTGGCTCAGATGTTGGTCTCTGACAAGTAGTAGATCTTCCTGTTAGGAAGAGATGTGGCATTGGTCACCCAGGGGTGGGGAGTATGGGGTGGGGGGAGAATGTCCCTCAAAATGGAACTGTTTCCTGGAAGTGAGTTCTATGTCTCAAGATGCTCTAGCCCCTCTGCAGTCTTACCCAGTAGCCGTTTTTAAAACCGTTCTTGTTCAAGGCGACACTGGGTTCAGATGAAAATTCATGGCTTTCCTGTCTCTGCCGTAGCCATGGGTGGCCGTATGACATCATTTTGGCCTGTGATATATAAACTGAAGGGTCTTGGTGGAGTTCCAAGAAAGCTTGAGAGCCGAGGAGTTGACTTGTTTGTGTCTTCGGATGTAAATTTCATCTTTTTTCCTTCTCCCAATCCCCAACCCCCACACACCACTCCCTCCACCCCCGATAAAATAAAGGAGAGAAGTCTGTGGGCACAGAAGCCATTTTGTGCTCCTGAGGACAATAGGAAAAGTCTCAGACCAACACTTTACAGAAGAGGAAGCCTAAAGGACTCTGGGTCCTTGCGTATTTTCTGGAGCCACC
The DNA here is from genome assembly GCF_021556685.1 of Rattus norvegicus. Taxonomy (NCBI): domain Eukaryota; kingdom Metazoa; phylum Chordata; class Mammalia; order Rodentia; family Muridae; genus Rattus; species Rattus norvegicus. Next base: position 32,138,586 of record NC_141539.1, on the reverse strand, counting down.
TTTCCCGCTATGAACCGGCCTGACTACGGACCTTCACTTTTAACCAGAGACACTGCCAGCCGTAGCTGGAAGCAGTCCTGCCTGAGGCAGTGAGCTGAGCAGGAGCTTCCAAATCTGTTGCCATTAGAAACACCCAGGGGGGCTTTGTAAAAGCCCAGTGACCAGGATCTACCGTTAGATCAAGTTGTTTCCTGTTTTGTTTTACCTCCTAGGTGATTTCAGTGTGCAGTCAGCTTTGGGAGGCGGGGGAGACTAAAACAAGGCTTTCTAGACTTTTTAGGGGCAGAGGTTGGGGGTGAGGGTGTCTTGCTAAGATGCAGATTTGATTCAAAGGTGTAAGAGGGCCGAGAGTCTACATGTTTGGGATGTTCCCTAGCAACACTGATTTGCCTGGTCCCCGAGTCTTGCTCAGAGCCATCAGGTCAGGAGCATTGAGAAGTCTTTGAATTCTTGTGAGAATCACGACCAAGACCATTGCTGACACAGTCTTCTCTTCTGTCTGTCTCTTTACTCTTCTTTTTCATTCCTCTTCTTCCTTCCTTACCCACCATCACTTCAGACTTACAGAGCAGCCTCTCTGTACCAGGCTTTAGACACACGGATCCTGGTCTGTCTCTCACTGATCAGATAGCCGTGTACACTCACAAATCATCACACAGAGAACCTTGACTTGTCCGGGTGTACCGGATGCAGCCTGGGACACGAGTCCCGGATACCTAAATAGGTAAATACATCAATGTGTTTCATGGAGAAGTTGAGCGTTTGGTCTTTGTGCTCGGAAATCCTTGGGAAAGGGAAGTAACTGTGTGCCTTGGGGGCTTGGAAATAAATGGAGGAAGATTCAGGGACAGTGATGGTGGTGGTAGGATGTGTGTCTGGTCTCCAGCTTGGCCCCAATCACTCACTCTGACCTCTGAGGACTGAACATTCTCATTTCTAAAGCTAAGCGAAGATGTCCCTGTGTCTAGAGGATGCCATGTGAGCATCTACTCCCTGATGGGTTTGGAGATTTTGTTTCCTGGGCTCTGGAAACCATGGACAGAAGCAGAGTACCCTTCTTCCTTTCCCTCCTTAATTCCTTCCTTCCTTTTTCCTTCCCTTTTTCCTTCTTTTCTTCCTTTCTTTTGTCAAGACGTCTCACATATCTCAGGCTGGCCTTGAACTCACTATGCATAAAAGGATGACCTTGAACCCCTGCTTCTTGAAGCTTTCCTGCTCCAGTCCTGAGATTACAGGCTTGAGCCACAGCGCCCAGCTTTTCCTGTCCCTGAGAAGTGTCTTTGCCTCAGCTTACTCATGTGACTCTGCTTTTCTTTTGGCTGTAGGTAACTGACCCAAAATATCAGACCATTGGCTTGGCTGAGACATTCAGCACCTTCTGAGAGACTGAAAGGGAGAAGCAGTGCCTGTTACTCAGAGTCTGAACAGCAGGCCGTGTAGGCACGAGGGTAGTTATCTTTAGTCCGTGGGCACAGACGAGGACGCTCAGGTCTGAGAAAACAGAGGTTTACTTAGAAGCCATGCAGAGAAGCTAGCTAGCTTTCTGACAGCTTCCTAGCTGTATCCCAGGCCTTCATTTCTCTCCTGGGGTCCATAGTGGACATACTTCATACTTGTGAGTAGAGAAACCTCTCAGAGACAGATGTTTGGAGCTGTGTTTGATGTACTTGCCTATAATACCAGAACTCTGGAGTTAGAGGCAGGGAGATCAGGAGTTCAAGTGAATATGAGGCCAGGCATGTGCACTTTCTCATGCCCTGCCCCTTTACTCCCCATAATCTACACGTCTTGGTGCTGTTTGGGTTGGATGGAGACTAACCTGCTTCCAACCAACGGAGTTTGGCAGGTGTGTGATGGGATGGACGGCACTTTCATGGTCAGATTATACCATGGAAGACTTCATTCTAACAGTAGATGAGTCGAGGGCTATTCCCCCTCATTTTCTTTGAAGATAAGTGGTCATGTTGGCAAGGCAGTATGGCAAGGGTCCAAGGGTAGCTTTCGGAAGCTGACGGCAGACTCCAGCTCCTAGGCAGGAGGAAGCCAGGCCAGAGGTCCAAGAAACAAGAACTGTACTCTGCCAGTTGCCTGAAGGGGCTTCCCAGCCAGCGCTCTCCAGAGGAGAAGCAGCTTAGGGAGAACTTTGACTGGAGCCTTGTTTTAAGAGACTTTAAGAGAGGGGATCCTGCTGGAAGTGGTAATGTACACTTCCACTCCAGCTCTGGAGTGACAGAAGCAGGTAGATTTCTGCCTGGTGACCAGCCAGGACCATATAGTGGGACCCTATTACAAAAAGAATAAAAATAGGAAGAGGAGGAGGAGGGAGGAAAGGGGAGGAGGAAGAAAGGAGGAAGGAGGGAAGAGAAAGAGGGAGGAGGAGGGAAGAGGAGGAAGGAGGGAAAAGAAAGAGGGAGGAGGAGGAAGAAGGAGGGAGGAGGAGGAAGGAGGAGGGAGGAAGAAGGAGGAGGAGGGAGGAGGAGGAAGGAGGAGGGAGGAGGGAGGAGGGAGGAGGAAGAGGGAGGAAAGGTAAGGGGGAGGAAAGGGGAAGAGGAAGAGGAGGGAAGAGAAGGAAGGAGGAGGGAGGAAAGGGGAGAAGGGAAGAGTCGAGAGGACCCAATTAAGCTAAGCCTGAACCCTTACCTGGCAGGCACCCTGAAACCATGAAGTGTGGCACCTGAAGCCATGAGCTTTGGGTGATTTTTTCTTAACCCACGCTGGGCAGACTAAGATCTACTGTCCTTTATCTGTTGCTTCACGAGCTAAGTTTCTGTGACTTGCAACCCACTCAGTCTTGGCTGAGATAAGAGGGCTGAGCTGGGTCACTGTTCTGCTGGAGGAGCTGTCTTGTCCTAGAGAACTTGACAGGGACTTCAGTCAGCACAGCTGCCACATCTGACAGAACCATGGGAGTGACTAGCAAACTAGGACTCCTGGGACCCAGAGAATACTCCCTAGGGGTGCTTGGGGATAAGGAAAGGGAAAGCTGTAGAGGAGTGTGTGCACCCACACACACACACAGATGTAGACATACACAGATGCAGACACACACACATAGATGCAGACACACAGACTCAGACATACTCTGAGACAGACACAGACACACAAGAAACAAAGACACACACACAGATGTAGACACACACAGATGCAGACACACACACATAGATGCTTGCAGACACACAGACACACAGACACAGACATACTCTGAGACAGACACATACACACATAGAGACACACAGACACACACAAAGACTTAGACACAGACACATACAGAGACACAGATACAGACAGACACAGACAGGCAGACACACCCAGAGACCCACAGACCGATGAGACTGCTGAGCTCATACACGGGTTTGTGATTTCATTTGACTCAGGATTCATGCACTATGAATTTGTGTCTTGTACCAAATTTAAGACACCTGGGGGTGATTAGTTCTTCAAATATCTTTCTTACCCTTTGCATTCAAGACTCCAATTGGATCAACTGGTTGTACATTTCAACCTTTCTAACTCAGCATGTCCCAGAGGCCCCGTTCTGTAATTCTCTCAATATTTGCCCTCTGTGTTATTCAGATTTTTTTCTTTGTGTGTTTTCAGATCTACCCTTTCCTCTGTTTCCTCAATTCTCCAGCGGAGCCGTCCACTGGCTTTTGATCTTGTATGTGTTTTTGTGTTTGTGGTTTATTTGGCAATGGGATATGAACCTAAAGGTTACTGCAGGCTGAGTGGGCGCTTGACCACTGAGCTACATCCCAGCACTTTACTTTTATAAATGCTGTAATACAGACTTGCCAAGATACCCAGGCTAGCCTTGAACTCCCTCTGTAGTCCAGGCACACCTTAAACATGTGATCCTTCGGCCTCAGTTTCCCCAGCAGCTGGAATTATGAGGCGAAGCTACCAGGCCCCACCCATTTAATTCCTTCTCATAGCTGCATTTTTTTTTCTGCTGGGATTTCACATCTTCTCTCTCTCTCTCTCTCTCTCTCTCTCTCTCTCTCTCTCTCTCTCTCTCTGTGTGTGTGTGTGTGTGTGTGTGTGTGTGTAGATTCTCTTTCACTTACTGGAAATGGTTATTGTGATGGTCAATCTTAGGTGTCAATTGGCTTGGCTGAGGAACGCCCAGATAAAGGCAGAAAAAAGTTATTTCCTGGTGTGTCTGTGAGAGAATTTCTGGAACAGATTAGCATTTGAATCAGTTAACTGCAAAAGAAAGTCACATTCAGATCTGCAGGAGAGATCCCTTGGTGGTGTGGGAGGGGGAGGGCAGCATCCTGAAGCCTCGCCCCTCGCCCCTGAGTCAGGAGCTATTGACAGTTAACAGATGGGGGAGAGGGGATAGTTTTCTTCAATGGTGTAGACACTGGTAAATTACCCGTGCTTCAGTAAATAACCCTTCAACCATGATCATGTAAGCAACTCTAATTAACCACAATGTCTGTCTGTCTACCTGTGTGTCTGTCTGCCCCCCACCCGTGTCTCTCTCTCTCTCTCTCTCTCTCTCTCTCTCTCTCACACACACACACACACACACACACACACACACACATGCACACACACTCCAAACAAACAACAAACAAAAAATAAATATAGATGTAAGAACTAAAATCACATTTGTTGGTATGGGTGTATCATCCAGTTGAGCAAAGGCTCATTAGGACACAAGACAGAGGAGGGAGGGCTCTTCTCTCTCTGCTCTGTCCTTGGTCAACTGCACTCTTGGGTCTTGTCCTTTTGGACTGAACTAAATCGTACCCTTCCTGGGTGTCTCACAGCAGAATGTGAGCTTGCCTGCCACCCTAATCATCTAAGCCAATTGCTATAGTTCATCTTCCTCCTCCTCCTTCCCTTCCCCTCTCCACTCCTGCATTCTTTCCTCCTTGTCGCCTTCTCTTTCTCTGAAGAACTGAAGACGGCTGCGATGGCTGTTTTAAAACTTTTTATCAGTGGATTTCGGTATCTGGGTCATGTCAGAGTCAGTCTCCGTTCTGGAGGCTGCAGCAAGATTTAAAAGAATGTTCTTACATTTCAGGGCATTTTTTTAAGGTTTCATTTGGAGTCTTGTAAATGTTTGTTGTAGGGACTCTGAGTTCTGTTATATTTCTCCAAAACAGTGCTGACATTTTTGGTTTAATTTAGACTGCAACCCTGACATTCGGGTTCTTCGAATTACAGAGAATTTGGGGTTGTTTGTTTGTTTGTTTAGTTTGAGAGTCAAGTCCAGAGCCTTGCCTGTCCTGGGCAAGCATTTTACCACTGAGCTGTATATATGTAGCACTAGCCACTGGCTCCAAGACAAGGTCTTAACTATGTAGCCCAGTTTGAGTTCAAAGCTGTGGTCTTCTGCCCCAGCCTCTTGAGTGTGAGGATTACAGGCATACGCCACCGGTAATCCTAGCAAGTCTAGGCTTTCCTCAGCCTGCCTGAGTCTGCTCACTGACGTCTGAGGACAGGAGAAGCTGCACGGCCTACTTAAACAGCAAGGGCAGTGCTGACCCACACCAGTCTGCCTCTGCCAGCAAAGGAGTTACCACCATATCCTCAAAGACAGACGTGGAGGGCGTCTCAAGGTTTCCTCCATTCTTGTTTTGGCTGATTTCGAGAGCTCTGAGCATCTTACTGTGTGTGCTAAGGGGACATTGCAAGATGAAGGGCAGATCCCAGTCACTTCAGAGATGATCTTTCCTTTCAAGATAAGAAAAGCGATTCTCAGGAAATCCAAATGACTTGGTCAAGTCTACGAAGTCGCTGTGCCGAGATGGTTGTAGTGTTCAAGTCTTGTCAGTTCTATCCAAACTTCCTGCCAGACAAGCCCAAGTCCTTTGCATGGGTCTTCTTTTTCTCTCTGGCCTGCTCAGAGAGAAATCATTAAACAGCCGAACCAGCCACTCCAAGTACCCTTGGATGGCATTATGATTTGAACCTGAAGTAACCCTTCCAGGTTCATGTGTTTGAACAGTTTGTCCCCAGCTTAAGTGGATAGGACTGGAGGCTTATGGTACCACCCGGCATCCTGTGTCATCTCTGATTGCCGTTCTGCTAACACATAAGGAGGTGAGGCATCGCAGCTGCACATTCTAGCTCCTGTGGGCTGCTTGCCAGCCACCACACTGTCCCTGCCACAATGGCCTGTATGCCTTCAAACTGAGCCCAAAGAAATTCTCCCACCCCTCAGCTGCTTCCTGTCAGCCGTGTTGGTCACAGCAATAAGAAAGGCCACTTAACCGACAAAATGGAGGGAGGAGCCTCTGTTGATTAGAGCCGAGATTCTCAATCGGTTTTGATATTTCACAGTACTCAAGAAACATGATATAGACTCATTGAGAGCCAATAAATCCCAGTCACACACCCCATCAGTGATTGGATTTCAGGCACGGCAGGTCCTCTTCGGCCCTTTTCTCCTCCCCACTCGGCACCATCACCCCAACCAAGGTACCTACCATAGATGCGAAAGGCATATTCAATCTTCAGGCTGGGGCAGGCCTGTTCACTGAAGACAGATGCCATACCCAGCACATCTTCAAAGGAGAACACGTCATCGTGGGAGAAGACCCTGCAGATGCGGTCTCTGAAAGGGTTGACCTATGGCAGGGGTGGGGGAGATGAGGTCTATGAGGGTCAGGATGTGGCCTCCCTGAGCCTCTCCCACCTGTCTCTCCCCAGGTGTGATGAGGACACCACCCAGGACAAGGGGGCCCTGCTTGACATCTCTCTGTTCACACATGCCTCCTTCTGCACACACATTCCAATGGCTTCTGTTTCGGTTGCATAATTGAGTTCTTTTATGGCTACTGAATTTCCCTCCATTTTATATTTACAACTTTGAGAAGTTCAGAAATGGGTAAAAAAGTAAAATCTATAATCGACTCCCCAGAGTTACCCACTATCAACGTATTGATGTAGCAGTCGGTAGATCTAAGCTTAATGCTATGTCATTAGTTAGGGAACAACTGTCATTCATTACCTATCAGAGTTAAAGACCTCTCGGCAGTAGAGGGATAATAATTATGTCTACCTTGTAGGATTGCCATGAGGAATAAGTAGGAAAATTACCTGGCGTCTGATAAATAACTCAGCCAATGAGAGCTGTTAGTTGCTACTTAACTACCCACAGAGTCAGCAGAGACATTTTCAAACTAGGGTCTCAGGCTGGAAATGAAGCCCAGAAGTTGGGCATTTGCTAGCATCTGTGACATCCTGGGCTACATCTCCACCCCACTCCCCTACCCTTTCCCAAGCATGCGAGTGCCACGTGCCACATACACACACACACACACACACACACACACACACACACACACCCCAAATTAGATTCCCAAATTACCAAGAGCCATGCAATTTTAGCAACTCTGGTTTCCTCAAACTGGCCCTGGTCTCGGCACACGAGCCTCCTCCTATGCTGACTCTCCTCCACATAAGCTTTTGACATCCCAGCAGCCATTTGCCAGCTCAGACACAGCTAGCTGTTTCAGCTTGCAACTCTTCTTCCAGGCCCTGGGAATGGGCAGGTGGTGAGGGCTTTTGAGTGAGGGGTAGATCTCCTTAGAGTTTGCTCTCATTTGGATATCATTGTCTCCCCCAAAGCCTGTGTGTTAAAGGCTTGATCCCCAGGAGGTCGTAGAAGCTTTAAATGGTGGGGCATAGTAAAAGGTGGGAGGACATTGGAGGGATGTCTGTTGCCTCACCATAGGCCCCAAAGCAGTGGGGCCAGTTGACCAAGGGCTGAAACTATAACGGTGCGATCACTTTCTGACATGGCCTCCGAAGGTATTATATTATAGTAACAGCCAATCACTACAGATTTCAGGGGGAACCACAGGGAGGCGTGCTTGGCCGACTTTAAAAGTAGCAAGTTCTGTTTTGACATAGCCTCTGCTTACTCTCTAGACATCCAATCCATTCCCAGCTCCCAGGACACCTTTCTCCGGTTGCTCAGTGCCCCCACCCCTCCCTGTACTCAAGTTGCCTGACAACAAACCTTATCAAACTCCCAACTCTCTCTTGTACTTCAAAACAAACCCTAATACCTAATACCTCCCTCAAATCCCTGTTCTTAAATGTACCCCGACTAAGCCACCTGACCCTGTAAACCCTCAGAGCAGCTCTGTGTGCACAGTAGAGCTCCGGCCTCCAATATTTTAATCAGATGAAGTGGTTCTCTGGTTTGTTTCTAGCTCCCTTTTCTATGATAAGGCATCTCTCCAGAGCTACATGTTTTATGCAAAGGGGTTTAGCCTAGGCTCTCTGCTTTGGCAGTGCAACGGCCTGTCATCTGTGATGGGCACCAGCCGAGAGTCAGTAGAGAAAATTTCAAGTTAGGTTCCTAGGCTGGAAATGAAGCACAACAGTGGGCATTTGCCTCAAATATGTGACACCCTGAGTTAGGTCCTCACCCTTCTAACCCCTTCTTAAACACACACACACACACACACACACACACACACACACACACACACACACACACACACAGCTACTAAGGGTTTATACTAGTGGTTCTCAATCTGTGGGTTGCCTGAGACCATCGAAAAACAGATATTTACATTACAATGATTCATAACAGTTGCAAAATTACAGTCATACATAGCAATGAGAATAATTTTATAGTTGGGGCTCACTGCAACATGGGGAGCTGTATTGGGACAGCATTGGGACAGTTGAAAGCCACTTGCTCTGTTCTGTCCCATGCTCTCTAACACTGTACTGGGCCAGCCAGTGCTTAACTCCCTGGTTTCATTTCTCCAGTTTCGACATTTAAGATTTTTTTCTTTCAATCCTCCTAGAACTCAGTCATACATTTAAATGTGTGGTTCTCTTTTGTTCATCAATGATTCTGAGATGAGACATTGTGTGTCCCTTTAGGTGGCTCTGTGGTTCTCAAATTTTACTAAGCATGCGAGTCACCTGGGGTTGTTCTTACAAAACATGGATTCATGTGTGACAACAGTAGCATTTCATCCATGCAAGATGAAGAATCAGCTACACAACGTGGTGCTCATGGTTCCCAGATCTGTACCAAGCGTTTGCATATCTAAGAGGGAAGCTCTCACGTTAAGTGTTCTAAAAACTTGGGCCCAATATGGTGGCATACATTTGTAATCCCAGCACCCAGAAGGCAGAGGGAGGAGAATGTGGGAATCAGAGGCCAGCCTTGACTACAGAGTACCAGGCCAGACAGGGCCATCTAGCAAGACCTGTCTCAAAAACAAAACAAAAACAAAGACCAGCGTTCTAAGAATTGTGACAAATGAGTGTCACATGCATGGTATGTGCTTATACACAAGCTTTCACCCTCTGAGGTCCTATCTGGGAGGTTTGAGTGGAGGCCAATATTATAGGTGAATTGTGCCCCCCAATATTCCTGGGTCAAAGCAGTAAATCCCTGTATCTCAATCAAGACTTCATTTGGAGGTAGAGTTTCAGGCATAGTTCTCTAAAGTGACATCACAAGCGTTGGGACCCTCATGACATACAACGCTGTCCTTATACAGGGGAAACTGGACCCAGATACATGTTCTCAGAAAACACCATATGGGGATGGAGGCAAACATCAGGGTGAAGCGTCTACAAGTCAAGGAACACCAGAGACCACCAGTGACCCCACAGAAGGTAGGGAGAGGCTGGAACTGGCCCTTCCTCCCAGTCTTCAGAAAGACCAACCTGTGTACAGCCTAATCTTGGACTTCGGGTTATAAGGGTCCATTGTATATACATACATATACATACACACACCTGTACATCCACACATATATACACACATACATATGCACACACATACATACACATACAAATACATATATACACATATATAATGTATTATAAAGAAATACATTCATATACCATATATGTGTTTCAGAAATGGCTATAATGCAAGGGAATCCAGACTGACCCACTCAAAAAGCTAAGCTTGCTTCAGACTGGAGCATCCAATTCTTCCCCGAAATACCTGGTCTCCCTCTCTCTAATTGATGCTGATGGCTTGAATTCCTAATATGTCCCAAATCCCTAGTTAAGTGGCTTTATCAATTATGTGACCAAATTTTAACTGCATTAAGTCCTCTCGCAAATGGATATATGGCTTAACAAGACTCCTGCAAGGAATCTACAACTGAAGATAATGTTTATAACGCAGATAAAAGGGAACAGCAAGAAAATGCCAGCACTGAGACCTTTTCCTACTTGAAATTCAGTTTTATGTCACATGGAGAAGGCTTGAGAATCCGGGCAGACAAGACAAGAAGTCCTTCCTTCAATGCTGTGCCTGTGCTCAGTCGGAGCAAGGCAGACCAGTGAGCTTTCCACCAACAACATTCCCAGCTAGGGAAGGAGATGAAGTCTTCCTTCCCCTGGGGCCTCCTCTACTGCTGCCTTGGCTGGGACTCATGGGTTTGATGGTGGTGATGGTGTTAGGGCTCTAGGAAGAGGTTACTAGGAAGATCAGTTCACTCTCCCTTTCATCCATCTCTCCCTCTCGCTCTCCCTCCTCCTCTCCCTCCCCTTCCCCACTTCCCCCATTTGTCTCTGTCTCTCTGTGTCTCTCTGTGTCTCTGTGTCTCTCTCTGTCTCTGTCTCTGTCTCTCTCTGTCTCTCTCTGTCTCTCTCTGTCTCTCTCTCTCTCTCTCTCTCTCTCTCTCACACACACACACACACACACACACACACACACACAGGGTTGGGGGCTTTAGTGTGCTATCCTCCAAGCAAAACAGTCACTATCTTCATTAGACCAGCGGTGCCTGATTTCAATCAACCATCATGATAGGGCCCATTGACCACAGATGTTTCCTCAGAGAAGGAGAGATTGGGTAAGTCATGAACCCTCCCCTGAGATTCCAATCACTTTTCTCAGCAATTCTGTCCTAACTATGAATGACCTAGGGGTCTTGGGATGTGTTAGAGTACAAAAGCTGGGGAGGTTAATGAACGGTCTGTGTGGCTATGGGGAGCCATCACTCACGCTGAGTAAAGACTTTCAAATATGGAAGGGGTCACTCCTGGTCCTGTAAGCAACCCCTCGGCTATTCCCTGTCTGTCCTATAAGCTCATTGGTTCCTTGGGTTGGACTTGGGTGGGAAGGTACTTTGCCCTGTCACTGGGACTTTATAAGGAGAATGCATACATTTATATCTTCCCAGAAAAGGAATTCTTGTAATATGCACACCCTTGTCTTAGACTGGAAACCCAGAAGTTGGCAGTCGATGACAGCAAGAATAATAGCGCATGCAACACAACTTTGGAAAAAGCAGAGAAAGTATTTCTGATGGTGAAGAGGAGGGAGGGGTCTCATGCTGCCAAGGTTTTGTTACAGATATTTCTAATTTGGACTTCCTAGATTTCCCTTTAACAATGAACCACAGGAACAGCCATGCGTCTCTGGTCCACCAGAGGAGGAAGATGTTACAGAGTGAATAATAAAGTAAGGTTTTAATAAAAATACCATTTCTACTCATATCTTGTAGTACAGGCCTGTAAACCCAGCATGTAGGAGGTTGAGGAAGGGACACTATGAGTTTAAGGATGACCTGGATTATATAGCAAAACCTATCTTTAAAAAAAAAAAAAAGTAGAACAAACTCCCAGTGGCTAACCCCTTAGAGAAAACGGAGTCTTCCCTTCCCACCCACCTCCACCCCTGCTGGATAGCTTCCTGTCCCTCTCCCTCTCCCTGTCTGTTCCTGTCTGTTTCTTTTGTGTGTGTAGGGTGCTTGCCATACAAGTCTTTAATATTTCTCATTTTTCTAAGTATATGGGCAACACAAATTGGCCTTGGTGGGGTTTTTTTGTTTTTTTGTTTTTTTGTTTTTTTTGTTTTTTTTGGCTTCTTGTTGTTGTTGTTCTTTTCGTTTGTGGGTGGGAGGGAAAACGGTAGGAGGGTAGACCTGGGAAGAGTAGGAAGTGAATGTGATCTGGATACACTGTATGAAATTCCCAAATAATCAATAAAAACATTATGGGCTCAGCCATTAAAGGCTAGACTCACAACCAAAATATTATGTTTGGGAGGGGGGAATGTAAAACAAGACAAGACAAACGTCCCCCAAAAGCAGAGGGAACAGAGGTGACTGGGTTAGCAAAGCGCTTGCCATGCAGGGAACCTCAGTTTGGATCTCACGTGAGGGAGGATTCAGGTGTAGCAGAGCACATTCGTTATCCCAACATTAGGGAGCTGGGTACAGGAGAGTCCCTAGAGTTCACTAGCCAGATTGATGGGCTCTGAGCTCAATGAGAGTCCCTGTCTCAAAATGAATGAATGAATGAATGAATGGCAAGTAATTGAGGAAGACCCCTGACCTTGACCTCTGACCTACCCACACTCACATGCAAACAGGCACAGGAACATGCACCCACACACAAACTGGCACACGCACACCACACCACTACTTATGATGAACGTTGACGCAAAGTCTGTCCGTGACCGGTGGGGAACAAATAAAAAAGCCGAGTCTGTGTTAATCTCCTAGGAGATTTTCTCCAGGTTACTGTGACCAGGATAGTCTGTCTAGACGCTCGGGAACTGCAGCAGGAGTCATTGAGATGGTTTATTTTCCTTTCCAGACGTTTCTGGCAACACATAGACAAGGATCTGAGATGGGAGAGGAGGGGCTGATCATCTTTCCAACCACGGGGAGGCCAGCTTGGCTGTCTTGAGACGGCGCTCTCGAACGAGCCAGGCACCTGTAGACAGGTTACATGCTTTTCTTGCACAAACAAGTGTTTCGCCTGCGCTGACCTATTACGATGTCAAGCGGTGGTTGGCATTTTCCACCTATTATCTTGCTAATGACATTTTATACTATTTGTAACTTATACACAGCCGTTGCTCACCGAGAGGAAATGCAACTTCATTTGCCTACTCAAGAGAAATTAGGTGACTCATTGGAACACGAACGCTTTTCCGTTGTACAACTGGCATCTTGGGGAGACTTTTGAAGTGGCGTTTTCCCCACGCTGTTGCTGCCAAACATGCGGTATCGCTCTATAAAAAAGTGTTTACATGGACATACCTGGAAATATTAGAAACAGATTTTTTTCCTAACCTGTTTGAAATTTGCCCAAATAATGTGGGCGGATGTTGAGTCTGTTTATTTTAAAAATATAAAAAGGTAACGCTTTCCAATTAGCTTGTAAAACCGAGGGCTGCCATAAAAGAAGACGCATGATTCCTAGCTCAGTTCAATAAAAAGCCTTTAATTGGATGGGGATGAAAACCGAGAGCCGTGAGTTAATGCATGCGCCCCATGATACACCTCTCCTCTGTGAATCAGTTATGACAGCTATTAAAAATAAAGCAAACTTGCTGTACCCCATAAATATGCACATTGTGTGTCAATTAAAAAAAAAAACAACCAAGCTAGACCCAGCGCCCTACATAGCTCTGTTTCCAAGCATTACAGTAAGATTTTAAAGAGCAAGCTAGCAGGGCTGAGGGGCGGTGTGCGGTGGTGGTATACTGTGGCTCAGTAGATAAAAGTGCTCACTGCTAAGCCTCATGACCTGAATTTGATTCCCAAGACCCGGGAGAGAACTACAAATTGCCTTTTGATCTCCACAAGCATACTATAGCTTACACACACACACACACACACACACACACACACACACACACACACACATGCACACACACACACATGCACACACGGGATATCCACATGCATACTATAGCATTCACACACACAGGCATGCACTCACACACGGGATATCCACATGCATACTAAAGCATGCACACACACACACACACACACACACACACACACACAGAGGGTAATTTTTTTTTATTATATTTGATGTGTGAGTCTTGCCTGTGCATGCATTGCCCTCAGAGGGCAGAAGAGGGCACTGTCTCACCCTCTCGTGGACCGTTAGCTGTCATGTGGGGAAATAGGAATGAACCCGTGTCCTCTGCAAGAGCGACAAGAATTCTTAACCACTGAGCCACCTTTCCAGCCCCAAAACTTCTTACTTTCAATAAAACCATTTTCTTAACAAAGTGTGAAAAAAAAAATGGACGCTGGACTGAAATGGAGTGAAATGACTAGCCCCAGTTACTGTGAGAACTGGAGGAGGAGGAGGGAGAAGCTAGGAGAGACGGGTGGGGCCACCAGGCTGCTGTGGGAGGAACCTGAGCCCAAAGCAAGAGACACCGCTCTCCAGAGACAGCCAAGCCGAGGTAGGATGGTGTCACCGGAGCAGCCTCTAAGAAAGAGTCAGGGCCTGTCAACCCAGTCATCGCTGAGGCCTGACAGCCTAAAGAGACATGGGTGACCCTCCTTTGGGCTATTGGATTGATAGAAATGGACCCCAAGATTTGGAATTTCTTCAAGAATCCCAAAGGTGAGAGAAGTGAAGGTGGGGCCAGCGGAGGAGGAAGCTGTCTCCCAGGTTAGTTTTTCCGGCTCTGACAACTTGTCACCCCACATTTAAGGCGAGCCTGTAGCCAAGACAAATGGTCAGTAACAGTCAGGGACACACACTGACCAGGACTGCTAAGTTTCACATACCTCCTGCTATTTAAACCTGAACCCCATGTTCAGGACCCAGAGCCAGGGCCCAGGCTCCGACCCCAACAACGCCAGCAGCCCCAGCAGAGTCTCCCGTGCCTGCTGCTGTACCAGACAAATCCCGCAGTGAGGTAGCACTGAGAATCTGCACAGCTCCGGGTATAGTCTGATGGAGATGCCCCACAGAGAGATTTCTCAGTGCCTGGGGGATGCGGAAGGCTCTCTACCTTGAGCTAATGACTGAAGGCTAGGGATCCTTCCACCCAACCCCTCTTGGGGCAGACAGAAGAACAACCAGGAAGGCCTTGCAGAAGGGACTCTTAACCAGGTCAGGGCCCCGACCTTTAGCTTACCATGGATCAGATTTTTTTTTTTTTAATGCTATTAGCATTAACAATCTGAAACCCGAACCCATTCATTTTGGTGTGCATCTGAAGTTATCACCTGGGTTAAATTTCACACTCATTTAAAAGTCTTCAGTCTTGGGGTGGGGGGGGTAACAATTGACAAAGTAATACTTCCATTCTGAAAACAATGTGTACCGGAGTGAGATGGCGTTCTGAACACAGGGCGTGTAGACACGTCAGCACAGACATTTACACAGGTATCGCAGTGCAGTCTCCCCCTTTTCGCATGGGGAGACCAAGGAAGATGGAAATCAACCCCACACGCTGGCAGAGGTATTTTGAAACAGAAACTACAGTTTGTTGATAAAAAAGATTGCAGTCCCTGCCAAAAAAGAAAAATTAAACTTTTTTTTTAAAGATCCTCTCAAAGTTATTGAACAAGAGATTTGATTTGGAGATGAAAGTCAGAGGGAAAATATTTGGACTTAGCTTAAAAATATCCCCTCGCCATTTCTCCAGTTAATGCTTAGTCAAAAAGAGCATTTTTACAGTTGCTGGAAAAAAATGCTCATAAAAATATGCCACTGACTCAATGATGACTTCATGGATGTTCTTGGATTTTTAAGACCTTGTGGGTTTTTTTTTTTAAAGAACTCAATGTTATTTCACTTAAATTTTCTCATTGCTATTTAAATCTTAATTTCTGGTGGCTATTTTGAACATCCCTTGTTTCAATTTTGTTTTGACCTAATTTTGCGTGTGTACGTGTGGTTGCACGTGTGTGCATATTCATGTGAGGGTCGGAGATCAACAATGGATATTTTCTCTTTAAAAATACATTTAAATTTTCTCTCTATTTTAAATAGTGTGTGTGTGTGTGTGTGTGTGTGTGTGTGGTGTGTGTATGGTATTGTGGTGTGTGTGTGGTGTGTGTGTGTGTGTGTGTGGTGTGTGGTGTGTGTGTGGTATGTGTGGTGTGTGTGGTGTGTGTGTGGGTTGTATGTGTGTGTGTGTGTGGTGTGTGTGTGGTATTGTGTGTGGTGTGTGTGTTTGTGTGTGTGTGTGGTGTGTGTGGTGTGTGTGCGGGTTGTATGTGGTATTGTGGTGTGTGTGTGTGGTATGTGTGGTGTGTGTGGTATGTGAGTGGGTTGTATGTGTGTGTGTGGTATTGTGGTGTGTGTGTGGTGTGTGTGTGTGGTGTGTGTGGTGTGTGTGCGGGTTGTATGTGGTATTGTGGTGTGTGTGTGTGGTATGTGTGGTGTGTGTGGTATGTGTGTGGGTTGTATGTGTGTGTTTGTGGTGTGTGTATGGTGTGTTTGTGGTGTGTGTGTGGGTTGTATGTGGGGGTGTGTGTGTGGTGTGTATGTGGTGTGTGTGTGTGTGTGCTATGTGTGGTGTGTGTGGTGTGTGTGCGGGTTGTATGTGGGTGTGGGGGGGTTGTATGTGGGGTGTGTGTGTGCTATGTGTGGTGTGTGTGGTGTGTGTGTGGGTTGTATGTGGGTGTGTGTGTGTGTGGTGTGTGTGTGGTATTGTGGTGTGTGTGTGGTGTGTGTGTGGTATGTGTGGTGTGTGTGTGGTGAGTGTGTGGTGTGTGTGTGGTGATTGTGTGGTGTGTGTGTGGTGATTGTGTGGTGTGTGTGTGGTGTGTGTGTGTGGTATTGTGGTGTGTGTGGTGTGTGTGTGTGGTGTGTATGTGTGTGTGTGTGTGTGGTGTGTGTGTGGTATTGTGGTGTGTGTGTGTGGTGTGTGTGTGGTGTGTGGGGGGGGTTGCTCTTAACTAGAGACCCATCTCCTCAGCCCTCATCAACTTATTTTTTATGAATTATTTATTGTTTGTTTAATGTGTGTTGCCTCACATATGTTCTTCCCTATGGATGGTTTGTACCTCATGTATGTAGGAGCCTGGGGAGACCAGAAGAGGGCATCGGATCGCCTGGAACTGAAGTTAACAACGGTTGTGATCTACCTGTGAGCGCTGGGAACCTAACCTGGTCCTCTGCAAGAGCCCTCCCTGAGCCTGCAGCTCACTGCCTGAGTAGACGGAGTCGCCACCGAGCTCCAGGCACTGCCTGGCTCCTGGTCCAGCATCAGCTGGAGCTACAGCTGTGTTCCCGACACAGAGCCGTTTACACCCTGGTGCTGGGATCCAAACTCAGACCCGTGTGCTTTTGTAGTAAGCGTGTTACCAACTCCCCTACGCCTACTTCTGAATATTATTTTGTTTTTGCTCACAGTACCTGTTGTCAACGCTTATTAAAATGATTTGGCTGTGTGACAGTTCACCAGGTAAAAGCAGGTCTAAGGCCAACTACAGGAGACCACTCCCAAGACCCAGATAACAAAATTTCAATCCCTGGGACCCACATGGTAAAAGGAAAGAACCCCCAAAAGTTGTCCTCTAAGCTCCATCTGTGGTATGTGCGTGCACACACACAACCAATAAATGCTAAAAATAAAAGTGTTATTAGGGGCTGGGGATTTAGCTCAGTGGTAGAGCGCTTACCTAGGAAGCGCAAGGCCCTGGGTTCGGTCCCCAGCTCCGAAAAAAAGAACCAAGAAAAAAAAGTGTTATTAATGTATAAGCATTTTTTTCCATAGTAGTAGAGGTTGAGCCTAGGGCCTGATGAAAGTACTCTACCCCGAGGGCGTATGCCAATCCTCTTTTTTCTAATGTTAAAATCTTTTATTTTGAGACATGGCCTCAATAGGTGGCCCAGGTTGGCCTTGAACTCACTGTAGCCCAGGCAGCTTTAACTTATGACCCCCCTGTTTCAGTCTTCAGGCAGCTGTGATCATGGACCTACACTCACGGGTCCAGATAACATTTTTAAACGTTTGAAACATGTGAGTGCACCTGTTGAGGACAGGAGTGGCTGGAGTAGCTGTCAGGACGGGCAGAGAGAAGTACCCCTCGGATTTGAATAGAGGACTCAGTTTTCCTGGAAAGGACTCTCACTGAAGGAAACTCTGCTTGTAAGGTCCTACTTGGTCACACACATTTGAGTGGACAGATCCCGGGTCTTGAAAGAAGGGTGTACCTGAACCTCTAGTCTTGGTGTCTTTAACATTTTTTCTCATATATATCATAGTCGTGAGTCGAAAGGCTCAATAATAAGATTCCTATTCTCCCCAAGTTGATCCGTGACGTTCCTGCAATTCCAGTTAAAGTCTTCCAGTGGCTGTTTTCCTGAAAACTGACAAGCTGATTCTCTCCGTGGGGATGCAGAGTTTAGAGCATCAAAGACAACCCTACGAGGCTTGAAGACCTGGACTAGAGCACCAGAGACGGAGACCGTGTGAGATTAATGAAGGACAAATGAACCAGGTGGGAATAGAGACTCCAACACCAGATGTGCCCCTATCTATGGTGGAAAAGGCACTGTTATGCATCCAAGAGAAGGGGAGGTATCAGCCCCTGGTGCTGGGTTGGTGGGCAGGGACATTGGGGAATGATGAATTTCAATTCCTACCTCACACAAAACACAAAAGCAATCCCAGGCTGAGCCACAATCTAATATAGGACTAGTAGTCTAACTTCAGAAACTTTTTTTTTAAACCCAGAATATCTTCTTAACCTTGAGGCAAAGATTGTTTAACAACACACAAAAGCACTAACCATAGGGGGACTTCCATAAATTTGAGTATACCAAAATTGAAAAATTACATTGTTCAAAAGACATCATTAGGAGAATAAAAAGGCAAGCTGCAACGATCAATATGCACTTCAAGAGATGAATGGATAAACAAGCTGAGACGCCGCTGGAAGACGGAACGCGACTCAGAGAAAGGAGAAGCCACAATGCCAGCGATCCTTCAATGGATTTCGCTGAGCGAGGGAAATCAGACTAAAAGGGCTACATATTGAGCCTGGCACAGCGCCTGTAACTCCAGCACTCAGGATGCGGAAGCTGCAAGATTAAGAGTTCAACTGGCCAGTCTGAGCTACTGAGACCCACTCTCAAAAAAAAAAAAACAAAAAAAAACAAAAACAAAAACAAAAAAACTATTAAAGAAAGGGGGTGGGGCTGGGGATTTAGCTCAGTGGTAGAGCGCTTACCTAGGAAGCGCAAGGCCCTGGGTTCGGTCCCCAGCTCCGAAAAAAAGAACCAAAAAAAAAAAAAAAAAAGAAAGGGGGTGAAGAAGGTAGAAGGAAGAAGGAATACATGTTGGTAGGAATCTGTTCTGGAAAGCGCAGAATTATAGGCATAGAAAACAGATGAGCTCGAGGTAGCCAATGGTTGGGGAAGCAGACGCTA
Organism: Rattus norvegicus; assembly: GCF_021556685.1. Taxonomy (NCBI): domain Eukaryota; kingdom Metazoa; phylum Chordata; class Mammalia; order Rodentia; family Muridae; genus Rattus; species Rattus norvegicus. The sequence continues at coordinate 32,119,488 of NC_141539.1, read as the reverse complement.
ACGTTAAGGGGCGGGGTTGGGCCTCACAAGGAATGGTTTACGGTGAAGGGACTGATGGTGCCACTGAGGGGGGCAGATCCAGCCTTTTTGCATTTTTAAAATAAATAGTTTGTTTTTAATTGTGTCTGTCTGTCTGTCTGTTCGTGGGTACGTGTACATGGTGCAGGCTGGAGGTGCTGGGTCAGTCGTAAGTGTCCGCTGCCTAAGATAGGTTGTGGGCACACAGAACCAGGGTCCTCTGCAAGAGCAGTGCCTGCCTGCTCCCAACCGCCGGAGCCTTCTCTCTATGCATTTTTTTCAGAGCCTCAGCACCATACACCACAGGAGTGAGCTCTTGCTGGGTGCAAATTAAAAGCAGTTAGCAACAGGATGAAAATGAGCTCCTGAGGGATGCCTGGCCAGGGCGGCATCAGATGAAAACATTGCAAAAATGTGGCCCACAACTCGGACTAACAGAAACGCTGATCAAGTTGGGTGGGGTCTGGAGAGGCAAAGAGAAAAAAAAATCCACACTATACTCTGATATCCAGAGAGTTAGTTTCTCACAGGGTAATGGGGGTCAGGGATTCTGAGACCATGCCCGAGTTCAAAACATAAATCACAGGTGGATGAGTTACTGTGCAGAGTAAGCGAGGGGGCGAGGTGTGATAGACAGGCATCAGCACGAACTCCGTGACATCTACCGTAAGTAAGTAGAGAGCGACAAAAGCTAACTACTGATGGGTAACCTCAGGGTGTGTGTGTTTACTCATGTGTTTGCAGGTGCACACTGTTCACACATGTGTGTGCCTGTATGTGAAGGTCAGAGGACAGCCTCAGCTGTTGTCCCCATGTACGATCAACCTTGTCTGTTTGAGACAGGGCCTCTCACTGGCCTATCAACCTTGTCTGTTTGAGACAGAGTCTCTCATTAGCCCATCAACCTTGTCTGTTTGAGACAGGGTCTCTCATTGGCCTAGACTATACCAACCAAGCAGGTGTGACTTTAGGCTAGGACTCCAGGGATCTGCCTATCTCTGCCTCCCCAGCCCTGGGATTACAAGTTAATATGTCCTGCTTCACATATTTCTGTGTCACTGTTTGCCCAGGAGCCACATGCTAATCTCTATGCCATTCCGATTTTGGTAGACTTGCTTTACATGCTGCCTGGCTGAGCGCCTGGCTTTTTTTTTTTTTTTTTTTTTTTAATGTGGGCTCTGGGCATTGAACTCAGGTTCTAGCAGCAAACACTTTGCTGACCTACCTCCCAAGCTCCAAATTTCTTAATTTTGATAGGTATACCGTGATCCTGTAAGATAATGACATCAGGGAAGGTTGAGTGAGAGGAGAACAGAGCCAGCCTTCTAAATCCCACGAGCAACTGTTGCAGTAACAAACCACATTTGGAAAAACAAACTCAAGAATGCAGCAGCAGCCTCAGCGTTAGGTACTCACCATACTTAATTTTAAAAAGAAAAAAAAAAAAAGCCATGTAAAAATGCCATTGGATGGGAGTCACACTAGCAGAAAAACAATGTAATAGAAACAGGGTTCACAGTGACTCAAATAACAGGGCAGACACGGACAGTAAAGTAACAGTGGTAGTCACACTACCTAGGTTCTAGAAGGAGGAAGCTGCCATCTACTCGGGAGGCTAAAGCAGGAGATTGATTGCCTGAGCCCTGGGAGTTTCACACCAGCCTGGCAACAAAGTGAATCTCTGTCTCAAAGCAAACAAACAAACATTAGAAAAGAAATTATTTGCAGACTGTAACCACATATATCAAAACAAAATGAAACAACCAACCTTTTTCCAGAGATAAAAGGAATACCTAGGCTGGAACAAAAATACAATGACAGCAGATTTCAGATCAGATTAGACGACAAGAAAACCATTGTTTAATTCTCTGAAGGAAAAAAATAAAGTTCTTATCCTGCTATATTCTATACCTAGCAAAGATGTCCTCCAGCCACGAAAGCACGAGAGTTATTTTTTTCCCAACAAACGAAGCTGAGAGAACTTGGTGGCAACAGACCAGAGTTGGAAAAAGGCATTCCAGGAAGTACCACAGAATAAGCACAAGGAAAATACCAGAAAGAAAGTTGGATCTATGCAAAGGAGTAAAGAAGACCAGAATGATATGGACATGAGTGAATGAAAAATCCTTTGAAAAGAGACAATATACAATTACAGTTGGAAATGTCAACATTTCTCTGTCAATATTACCCTAACAGTAGAAGGGGTAAACGTCCCCAAAGTCATGAAGGTTAGACTCTCAACCAACAGGATGTAATTGTTATTTTTCTAGAATGTTCTCTCACAGCAAATATACATTTTTTTCAAATACATTTGGAACATTGAACAAAATAGACCAGATTCTGAGTTAAAAAGCAAGTCACCGAATTTAAAAGGACATAAATCACACAAATTATGTTCTTTAATCATAACTAAATAACTAGAAATCAACACTGGATTAAACAACTCGGAAACCCACAAAAAAAATAGAGAACACACATTGAGCTAAATGAAAACAAAAGCGTATCAAAAGTTGAGGGTTTTTAGTGAAAACGGTGCGTATGTGGAAGTTAGCACTTATAGGAAAAAGGAAAAGGATAACTAAAATAAGGATTTACAAGATCCTTCACCCCTTGAGGAGAAACGGCTACGAGGAGGGGGGGAGAGGGGGAGGGGTGCAAGTCTACCAGCCAGTGGATGCTGGAACCTATCCCCCGCAGAGTTTATGAGCTATCTGCTTTCTGGGAGTTAGCTGTCCCAGAGGAATGGAGGAACTTGATAGCACAAGTAGTGACAAGGGCGTCACAGGCCAATGGAGCTCTGCGCTCCCTGAAAGCAGAAGGGCTGCGTGGACCCTTCTGTGTGAAGTTCCTCTTCTGACAACCTCTACCCAGGAGGAATCCCAGCTTCCTGATCTGAACTCGGAACAGCCCTTCAGCACCAGAGCAGTTCCACCAGAAGGTGGCAGTGTTAGGTCAGAACCACACAGTCAGTTCCCAAACCCAACAAGTGAGCGCCTGCTGTATGCAGACAGTAGACAGGTAGACATTAGCATGCTGTGTGACAGTAAGAAAGCAGGGCTCACGTGAAGAACTAGACCCTGGCTGTCTGCTGCGGCCCTAAAGAGCCTTGCGGGTGTTTTTTGTACAGAGTTTTTAAGACCTTTGGATATTTAAGTAAACCCAAGAAATTTTCTCAAAAATTGTAATCCTAAACAGGACATGGGGGGGGTGGGGGGGCATTACCCAGAATCCCCTGCTGGGATTGTCAGTTGTCAGGGGCCCAGGAGACAGGCCAGTGTTAGTGAAAATGCCACTTTACCTGTGGGTATGAAGTTGCAAAGCTCATAATCTGAACTCATATCCTTGTAGCAAATGTGTGTGTGAGTCCCCGAACTGATTCTTACAGATGTCTCTCCAGAAACACAGAACATGGGAAGAGACATCTAAACCAGGCCCCATAGCCCTTTATCCTCAGGGGAAATGGAAAGTTAAGATAGACCTGCAGCCTTACACAAGCTCCAGGGTACCTCTAAGTAGCTCAGACAACTGAGATCACTCCTGGGTGTTCAGAAGGAGGGTAGGACACACAGGGTGGATTCGCTGGGCATAGGGAAGAGTTGTGACCCCAGCTGGAAAGCAAGATTCCATCGGGGTACTCAAAAAAACGGCATGCTCTTTCAAACATAAGAACCATTTATTTCTGGTCATCAGGGAGATGGGTCAAGGGTTAAGAGCATGTGTTTCTCTTGCAGGGGATCTGAGTTTGGTTCCCAGCACCTACAATTAACTGCAACTTTCCTGACATGGGGCATCTAACACCTCAGGCCTCTGAGGACAATTGCACTCATGGGCACAGACAGACACACAGACAAAATTTAAAAGATAAATGAATCAAAACGGAACTATTTCCTTCCAGACCACAGAAATCCCACCCTTGATAGGCCACGGTTGGCTATAGGTAATTGAAATTGTTAAGGCAGTGGGCGACGACGAGCCAGGACTACCACACACGGTCAAGCATGATGGTTCAAGCCAGGACAGTGTAGTGTGTGCTGACAGGGACGACAGACCAACAGCCCTGGAAGGGAGGACCAGGAAGAAACAGATCAGGGAAGGACTGAGGCCAGTCGGGGGAGGGGGAGACGCAGTCAGATCCCTGGAGACACTGGAGAGGAGAGACCACAGAGTGAGCCTGAGGGCTCTCTCCTACTTCAGGCTTCCCCCCAGTGATACTGGACAGCAAAGCTACAGAGAAAGGAACAATAGCAGGGCTGAACTTGGACCCTGAAGTCCCTCAGAGGCCCTGACTACTCTGCGTGACTTCGTGCGCCCGTTTCAGGGTGGGTGGGAGTGGGAACACGAGAGAGAAGAGGGGTGGAGGGTAGGGGTGAGAACTCCCAGGTTGACGCTTTGGCAGGTGGACACGCTTCTTCTATGGCCGGGGCCCCGGGGCACCATTCCCACTAGTCTCTGCCTCAAAAGTTCATCCTTCTTAAAGGTCCTGTGGAAGCTGTCTTCTGGTGACAGATGGGCTGGCAGGGACGAGCTGGGGATGTGTCCTGCCGGCAGCTGGAGGCAGATCACTGATGAAACAAATAGGCAAGCTAGGCAGTAAAAGCATTAAATATTATTAAACAACTGTGGGCTCACAAGGCCTGCGCCTGGCTCAGTCCCAGCAGACAAGTCTCTGCCTAGATTCCAGGCCCAAAGCTATCTAATGCTTCCCCGAGGAACCTTCCAGAAGATCTTCCTGCCCTAGACCTTCCCTGAGGAAGAGCTCAAGGGGCTTGAATCTTCAGAGGCCGTCTAGGACCTGGACCTCATGCTGTGGAAGGTTTGGGCACAGTGAACCAAGCAGAGGTTCTGGAAGCAGACTGTCTCTTAAAAGCCCACATTTTTTTTTTTTTAAAAAAAAGAAAGGATCTCATGTGGTTGGAGAGATGCCTCAGTGGTTAAGAGCACTGGCTGCTCTTTCAGAGGACCAGTGTTCAATTCCCAGCACCCATATGGCATCTCACAACCATCTGTAACTCTAGTTCCAGGAGATCCGATGCCCTCACTCAGACATACATGCAGGCAAAATACCAATACACGCAAAATTAAAAATAAATAAATCACATTTTAAAACCTGGGTTCTCATGTAGCACAGGCTGGCCTTGAACTCACTATTCAAGTTATACTCATAGTTAAGGATGACCTCAAATTTATGATCCTCTTGCCTCTACCCTATCTCCCAAGGGTTGGTACGCTACCATGACCAGCAGATTATAACTTTCATTATGTTTATTTTACACACATACACACACACACACACACACACACACACACACACACTGCATACATGTGAAGGACAAAGAATAAATCCCATGATTCTATTATGTGAGTTCCAAGCATCCCACTACCCACTGGGTCATCTCACCAGCCCCATAATAACTTTGAATTTGATCTCTATGAGATTTTAGTACGCTGCAGCTTTTGACCAGCTTCCGCAGTTTCACTGTTTTATTTGCACAACCTGAACAGGCAAGAGAATAAAAAAAGAGAGAGAAAGAGATCAGCTAGTTAGTGCCCCTTTGCCTGATTATTAACGTCTCTTGTAAACCAGAGCACAAGCCTTCCACATATTATAGCTAAGTGTCTGTTTGCACACTACCTTGTTTTGAGACCAAGTCTCCCTATGTTGTCCAGGCTAAGGTGGAACTTGCAGCCTTCCTGCCTCGGCCTCCTGAATCCCGCCATTATAGGTATGCATCACTATATATGGCTTTCATTAGCATTTTTAGTGAATCAACCCCACAGTGTCACACAACATATTAAACAATATTCAAGACTCTGTACAATAAAAACAGCAAAAACAAGCGGTGTGACTTTGGGTAGACCACAGGGCCTCTCCATTTCCCCATCTATAAAAGGGTCTGAGAACTTTGCTCGTGGGTTTTAATGCCGTTTGAATGAGACCCTATTTGTGTCTGGTACCGGCAGGCTGCTGATAATGTATTATCAGCCCAGCCCACTTGGCTAGTCTCCCATCAGTATCATGTTCGTCCTGCCACAGTCAGAACTGTTTTTGTGTGAGCTCCAGCCAAGCCTGCTACCCAAGCCAGCACGCCAAGATGCAGCTCCCGGGTTTCAAACCTGTCTGTGTATTGTTTCCTTCTGCAGTCGGAGCAGAGGCATGCACTTGGTGCAGGCAGGTCTGAGCCTAAACGGGAGCTTTAATGGGAATCTCAATTCCTTAACCACAGCGGTCCTTCTGCCCGCCTTCATTAGGTAGTCTCCATGTGGCCAACCATCAGACAACACAGAAGGCCCTAGTGATCACCGCAACACCAGGAAATGGCAGGCAAGACAAAGGATGTCCTTGGGTTGTCTCCGTGGATGGTGGTTCCTGCCGATACCAGGGCAGAGCCTTCCACCCAGCAAGGAGAGACAGAGCTACAGGCAGGGGAAAGTCACCCTGCGCAGAACAGACACCCATCTGAAAACCTGGCTCCAGCCCAGACATCCCTCCATACCCCCTTTTCTCTCCTCTTTGGGGCTACAGTGGGGCCTTACAAAAGCACCGTGCCTATATCATATAGGTACCCTGCTCCCCATGGCTTCTTCCTCCTCTGACAGACTGTCTCCCTTTCAAACATACCCAATAACTGCCATTCCTCCTCCTTTCTCCCAAGGTTTGCCACATCTAGTAAATAAATGCATTTCTATCGGTTGCCTTCTGACAAAGACACTTCTGCCTGGAACCCCCAGACAAGTGCAGGGTTTGTGGGAATGGCTGTCAAATTCAACGCTATCGCTTTGTCATTTTATCTCATTATGGGGACCGTGGGGAGAAAATTACCACCAACATCGAAGCCATTGGTCCTAGGAGGGTGGGCTCTGTGGGTGAGACAGCCTTCTGCTCAGAGGACTTGCCCAGGGACAAGAGCTACTGCCTAAGAGGAGGGTGTGAGGCCCAAAGATTCTGTAGGAGGCAGAGCTGAGGAGGCCAGGCAGAGGAGAGAGAGGAAGGGAGGGTTGGATGGATGCGAGCCTGCTCTGCAGCCACCCGACCCCTCCCCAGCTTTCTGGGTTAGTGGTTACTGCAGGGCTTGGTCAAGGCAGTGTTTATGAATCTCTGCTAAGAAGCCAAGTGTTTGTTTGGAGTAATGTGAAGTGGAGGCAGAAAGAACAGAAGGTGAAGCGAGAGCCCCCGATCCCTGTTCCTCATGCCCCGCCCCCTAGAGGAAGACACAGGAAAGGCGAGGAGGAGGGCGAGCCGTGTACCCCACAAAGTGAGGTATTGGTGGGAGAGTGGTTCACAGCCACTGCAACTCCACGCCTCTGCCGTTCCTGTTCAGAGCAGGTTGCGACTCTGGGTGTAGGGTTCGCTTCTCAGTGTTAGCACTGTGGCACGGTGAGGTGAAAGAGGCCAGTTCCTATGGCACGGGCTGAGAGCTTAATGGCAGTTTCTCCGGGTTTCTGGAGAAAATACAAACAAAGCCCAGGGTGGCCAATATAAAAGTCATTTACGATGCACTCTGCACCTGCGGTTCACAAGCCGTCTGTTTAAATACTAGGAGGAAGCCAGCTGCCTGAGGCCAGTCTGGACGTAGGACCCGTAGGAAGTTTCCAGAACAGGCCTTTTGCTGCCTGGGGAGTTGTTGGTCTACTAGCAGTGGTAGAGCTGGTCTAGGCACCCTCTGGGAGCATCTGGATGGGAGCGGCTGTTGCTTTGCAACTGTTGGGGATCACCTGACCCAGGGCACCTTGAGAGCCCGGTCACTGCCAACTCTGTAAGATGTGTCTGTATCGCAATATCTAATTTGCCCTCACTGTGAATCAACAGATAAAAATGGAAGTACGCTAGCCAAGGTGGCACATGCCTATAATCCTCTCCCCTGGGAAGATGGCACAGGAGAATCTTCACAAAGTTGGAAGTCAGCCTGGCCTGCAATGTGAACCTTGCCCCAAAATAAACAAAGCTCAAATTAAAAAAAAAATGCAAAACTCCCGATGCCCGTATTTATTTGTGTTTGATTTTGTGTGTGTGTGTGTGTGTGTGTGTGTGTGTGTGTGTGTGTGTGTGTGTGTGTTGGAAACAAAGTCTCATAAAACCATGCAGGGCTTGGGCCTAGGTATGTAGCCTCAGATGTTCTGGAGAGTGTCATGATCTTGCCTGCACCTCCCAAGTTCTAGGACCATAGGTGTTTGCCCCCACACCAGTCCCCTCTCCACCTTGCCTCCTGTTCCATGGCTCTCTAAACACCATAAGGTATGAACCTAAGAAAGGACTTTTCAGTACAACAACCAAAGCCCCCAACTTCTTATCCGTTTTCTCCTTACCCTGAGGACATTACCCCACTCCCGCTAAGTTGTTCTTGGTCGCTGGTGTCTTAGTTTTCTAGTGCTGTGACAAAATATCATGATCAAAAGCAACTTGGGGCTGGGGAGTGTTTGCTTTCATTGTACAGCATCAGTCATCCAGGGAAATCAGAAACCCGGAGGCAGGAGCTAATGCAGAGGCCATGGAAGGGTGCTGCTTACTGGCTTGCTCCCCATGGCTTGCTCTGTCTGCTTTCTTACACACTCCAGGGCAACCTGCCCAGGGGGTGGGCCTACCAACTTGATCATTAATTAGTAAAATGTTCCACAGGCTTACATACAGGCCAAGCTTTCAGAGGCTTTTTTTCCTCAAGTGAGAGCCTCCCTTCTCAGATAACTGTTGCTTGTGTCGTTAACGGAAAACCAGTATGCCCCATAAGGGCCCAGCCAGACGCCTGCTGTTGGTTCAGAACTCTGAACTACTTGCCATCTCCATTCCCCCATTGGCCCAAGAAAGACAACAAGGAAAAAAAGAAAGTCTACCTCTTTGCAGGTTTACATCCCAGGCCCTGCCCAACTCTGCCATCCCACCATTGCTTTACCGTGACCCTGGAGTAGCTATGGGTAATTATCTTGAATGTAAAAAAAAAAAATCTCTGACCTGTGCTTTCCCAACGTGTTCTGGAAGGTGTGTGGAGGTGTCAAGCTGAGTCTCAAAACAAGTCATGGAGAACCAGGCAAGAAGTGGCAAGTGTCCACTGGGTGCTAGCATTGGGTGCAGTGGGCAGTTGAGCTAATCTGTCCCATACAGACATACGGTTCCTGAATCTTTTCCTCTACGTCAGGACTAGCTGGACAGTGGCATAGCAGGTTTAGGCGGAGGGTGTGTGTGTGTGTGTGTGTGTGTGTGTGTGTGTGTGTGTGTGTGTGTCTACACTGTAAGAGATGTTGAAGTTGCAGACTCCAGCCTAACGCTAGGGTCTTGTTAGTACAGCACATCTGAGGATGTACTTGTTTGTCAGGTCCCCACGAAAGCTTGGAGAAAATGGATCAGAGACAACAAATAGAAAGCTAGGGACTGACAGAGCACCTGCAGAGTGACCTTTCCCAGTGACGGCCACTGGAAAAGAGAAGTCTCTAGTCGCAGGGTTCTATCTTTTCACGTTGATTTGAGTTGAGACTATTTAAACACCCGGGTTTTTCATTTCGAGCTATCCCCTGCAAGGCACAAATGTTTTCCCATGTCGCTACACAGTCAATACAATTTTCATTTTAATGGCTACTTTGTTCTAATCTCTGGAGTGGACTGCCCTGGCTATTCACTGCCTCCAAGGAGAAACTGGATGTCTAGACTCAGAAAATAATTCCCCCCAAAATGAAGAAAAGAATACATAAGAATGTTTACTGTGATGTTATTTATAGTAGCAGAAAAATAACTAACCCCTGGAAAGAGTGTTACTGTTCCGCCATGGAGGGAAGGTTTGTTTGGTCAATTAGAACCCAATGCAATTATGCAGCCATCAGACCACAATCTCGTCAGCTATTCAGCAACATGAAAAAGGCATTTATGCCTAATGGGGAGAAAAAAAACACAAAATAAAATTGCATCTCAGTGCATCTACCATGTAAAATAGAGCTTGGGCAGGGGGAGAGACAGCAAGAGAAAATAAAATTGAAAACTTAGGTTGTGGTAGTAGGTGCCAAGGAATGGCTTGCTTTTTTTTTTTAAACTGTGTTTTACTCTTAATGATAAATAAAAAGCAAACCAGAAAACAACAACAAGAGCACTGTGAAGGAAGTGAGCTGGGCAAGCAAGCCCACTTCCTTCCTAATGGTTGTTTATGGCTTTGTTTGATTGTAAACAAAGGCCTGGCTCAGGCAAGGCTGGACCCCAGACTGAGGAACAGGCTGGTGACCCCTTCTGTTCCAACCATCCTGGCAGAACGCTTTGAAGAGAGACACTTGGCCTCCTCCCTTTGGCTCTCAGACTGTTGAAAGAATAGAACCTAGGAAGTAAGAATTGTCCAGGGAGGCATCATGGGGTGTGGGGATGTCCAAGGCTTGGTGCCAGACAGAGGGTAGCTTGTCTTTTAGGAGGAGGTTTTACAGTTTTGACAACTTATCTGATCATCTTGCAGAAAAGGTGGAGCTGGAACAAGCGTGGTCAGATCCATGCCTGCCTGGTTACCCACGCCGCTTGCTTTGTTTAAGCTTGAATCTTAAGAGACTGTTCTGTTTCCTAATGCAGCTCCATTGAGTAAGTCTTCTTACCCTGTTTTTCACTGTTATTTGTGTCTTTAATCCCTACATTGAGGTGCGGCAGGCAAGCCTGGCTTGTTAGAGTTGCTAGGGCTGAAGTCTTTGACCCTAAACATTCTAGTAGCCTTGTAAGGGTGGCAGCTGGAACTGGAGTCCTGCTGAGAAGAGAGTTCGGTGACAAGGGAAGGTCATTGGAACATAACCCATTTCTGTCATTTGCAACTCAGGGTATCTGGGTTTTACCTTTCCAGAGACATTCCAAGACAAAAGGCAGAGAGGACCCAGTTAGCATTTCTGATGTGTTTTTCCACCGTGTCCCGGGAGCCTAACTGGGCCTTTGCTGATCTACTCAGTGCCCATCCTGGAACACACACTCTCCTTTCATTTTCCCATGGCTCCCTGGTACTCAGGGGCCTTTGGAAGGACGAGGGAACTCAAGAGAGGAGTATGGGTCATATCATCTGCTGGGCAGTTCTTCCCGTCCCATTTGCCTGGCAAAGAGGAGGGAAGGGCAGCTTGTGAGATGAGGCTCTGCTTTGTAGAGAGGAAGCCAGTCCATGCACCGAAGATGTTTGCCAGCTGTTCCTCTGGCTGCCCCCGTCCCCCCCACTTTCCACTCCCCCCAATCCCTGTAGTTATCAGTTCATGGGAGTTATGGGACCGGACAAAGACAGGCTCTGGGTAGACAGCAGTTGGGGACAGTATGAAGCAGAACCCTTTGGCCACCTCCAGAGAGAAGGCATTTCTGATGGGGATGTTCTCTGCCACCCAAGGAGCTGTGCTGTAGTCACAGGTCCTTGATTCAGTCCTCTTGACTCTAGATGAGCCACCACCTACCTCTGACGTTTGCCCTCAGGCAGAGTGAGGGAAAGGCTGGCCTCCCTTCCAGAACCTAGCTGGGCTCAGAGTGCAGGACTCAGAGATCACCTTTGCTCCAAGTCTCAGCTCCAACTGCCAGGACAAGGTGCCCACCAGGAGCCTGGTTGCCTGCAGGTATCAGGCACATCATGCGGTTATGGTCCCAAGTCTTTTGTCTGGCAGGATACTGTAATTTTGAGTCCCTCCTTGTGACTTTTTGGGAAAACCTACTTCTCTCCAATTCTTTTGTGAGAAATAGGAGATGGGCCCCCTCCCTAGTGGTCTGTTTTTCAGCAAACTGAGGAGTGACACGGGTTGCCAGTTAAAAAGTCGGGATGCAAAAATGGCAAACCCGAGTTCTGGCAAATCTTAGGCAGTGCCAGTATTTAACCGAGGGCTATGGGCCTGCTGAAAGGGTCTGTGGCTAGAGCCAAAAATGGGAGAAACCCCCAGAAGGTCCATCCCTTCATAGCTGAGGCCGTCCCTCCACACCTGGGAGATGTCCCCACCTCCCTCTGTGTAGGGCCAATGTGACCAACAACACAAGGCAGATAGTGTGGTCCCTGCCTGTTCACATCCTGCTCAGGCCACCGTGAAGCCCTTCAATGCTGCAGGGCATCTACTCCCCATGGAGGTGGCAGCAGGCAGAGGGTCAAAAACCCTGGGAACAGGGCCCTGGCAGGCCCAGCCAGCACCTCGTTAGCAAGCCTGAAGGGAAAGGGGGATGCATGAGGAACAATGTTGTTTATTTTTTCTATTTTTAAACCAGTCTGAGGTCTCTGGGAGCACAGATGAAGTTATCAGCAAAGACATGAGGGGAATAGCCTCCAGCCCGGTTTGAGAAGGCCCTGGGGACTAGCACTCTTGAAAAGCTGAAGGGGGCCTATTTATCTTGTACTCTGAGGGCAGGACAAGGTCTGGAGTGCTGGACAAGCAAGCCTCCTGGCCCATAGGTCCCCCACTTAGGCCCTTAACTGCCTTTTCCCTCACTACTTCTGGGAAATCTTACAGTAAAGAGAGTATGTTGTCTTCATACAGGAAGGAGAGTTTGCATAGATCGTACATGCACACGGGCAGCACACACATAAATACACATACATACACATGCACACACATACACACAGAGACAATACACATACACATGCACACACATACACACAGAGGCAGTACACATACACAGGCTACACACATATACACACATACAAACATGCACATACACACACATGCATATACATGCACACATACATACACATGCGCACATACATACATATATACACATGCACACATATATACACATGCACACATACACAGGCTATACACATATACACACATACATACACATATACACATGCACACATATATACACATGCACACATACATATATACATATACACAGAGGCAATAAACATACAGAGGCAACACACACATATATATATACACAGAGAAGCATGCATACACAGAGAGGCATACTTACACATAGAAGAATACAGAGAGGCTGAGCACATGCCTCTCTCTCTTCCATACACACACACACACACACACGCACACACACATACACACACACACACACAATACCTGTCTCAGCCTGGTCACAGGGTGCCCCTGCCACCTCAGAAGCCTGGGTCGACCCTTCCTCTGCATAGCCTCCCGTTCCTTTAGCCTTCCCAGTAGTGTTTATCACAAGATAACTCCAGAACCTTTCATGGGGGTGTGGGGTGGGCAGCAAGCACAGCAATATATGCAGAGTGACAGGGTCCTTACATGAACCTACAGAGAGGATGCATCTCTCCTGTCTTAAAGGCAAGGACACTGAGAAGTTCAGTGCTTTGCCCGGAAGCTTTTTTTTCTGTAATACCAATAGCCTCTTAGGCAATCCTTCACAGCACGGAGGATCTGTTCTGCCCTTGGGAACTAAGGAATCATGAATCACGATAGAATCAGTTAAAGGCCTGGCTGGGGAAAATCCTCCAGGAAGTGTTAAGCGGGAAAAGGCAAGGATGGTTAGACCCTGACCACACATTCTAATTTGAATTCTGGTCTTTGCCAGATTCTAGCTGCGTAGCTGTGGGCAGATCCCTGAGTGACTCCATGCCCCAATTTACCTGTCTCTGGAGACAGTAACAGCGTGTAATTCCCCGGGGATGGATGCTAGAATAAAATGTCACATTCAAGGAGACCGGGAAATGGCCCAACCTGTGCAATTGAAGACATTGACCCCTCCACTCCAGCCCCAAGATGGGGGAAAGACAAATTGAGCAATTGCACCAGGTGGATTGTGGGAACTTCTAGCCATTACTCTCTTCTTGGGGACACTCATTGCCTATAGGACACAAACTCCCCCAGGGGAATGAGAGAAAAGTGTCCCTTGGTATCTCTGTGCAACCCCCATCTCCAGCAGAGGAAAATCAGCTGAGAAAAGCTGACACTAGAACCCAGCCCTTTCTTTTGCCTTCCCCAAGTTTTTCTTGCTATCAGGCATGAGGTGGGAGTGGGTCCACTTGATAGATGAATAAACTGAGGCCTGGGGAACCAGTGATGTACCTGAGACTGCAGAGTGCCCAGTGACAAGGCCAAGCCTGGGCGTCAGACCCCACCCCTCTGCGGCTGCTCAGCCCAGAACAGAGATGGCCTCCTACAGTACTGAGCTTTTTCTGAAACAAACCCCTTAATTCTTTGGCTGAATGTCTAAATAAGGATTTTTGCCAATTCCAAGCCCTGCTAACTGATGAAGTTGTCAGGAAAAAAAAAAGATCTAATGATGCTTGAAAATGCAGGGAGTGAGCCAGCTGCCAAATTGCCCTCCCAACTCCGACTCGACTTCACGGAGCCAGGACCCTCCCACTGGGGCCGGGGCGGGGCCTTGGGAGCAAGACTTGGAGGCTGGGACTGCTGACTCCAGTGCTCCTCCCAACTGGTGAGCTGCTCAACCCCTTTGATCTTCCCAGCTGCAGAGGAGGGTACCACTTCCGTCTGAAAGTTACCTTGTAGATGAAACGAGGTGCTGTATGTGCTAGACCCTGCTGGGCGCAGCTCAAGTTTCTGGACTGCTGGGGGCCAGGCAGAGCAGCCAGCCGGCCTGAGCTCTGCCTAGTGAACCAGTGCCTTGCAGCCCTTGAGGGAGCAGAGAACTGAGCTTGTGGGTTCCATTTGGAGAGGCAATGGGTCTCTGGTCGACCCTTAGTATTTATTTATCTCTGAGATCCAGCTGCTTGTCTTGGATTCGTGAAAAGCTCCAAGTGACCTCAGGCCCCTAGAGGTGGGGCTTCAGGGGGAGCCTGGGAGCCCAGCAGGCTCTTTGTTCTCTCTTTTTTTCTCAGTGGAACATTTGTCCCACTCATAAGTCTGGGTACTAGGGGTGGAGCCCAGTCTGGGGACTTGAGAATCAGACAATTCCCAGGCCTGCCCCAGGAGCCAGAGAGACTGGGTGCTAAGACAAGGAGGGACCCTGCTATCACACAGGGATCTACATAGAAGCCCCAACAACGCAGAGACACACAAGTGTCTCTGAGGATGAGACTGCATCCTACAGAGTCTATCCCAGGCCAGTAACTTTCTCATCCTGATTTCTGCTCTTGACATCTATTTACCTGCTCACCTTGGTATCACCTTCTATAGGAGATAAAGCAAATGGGATTCTTGGATTTAAGTGCATTTTCCAGACAGGGTGGCATTGGGGTGGGCTTTTGACTGCTCAGTTTCCTTGTCTCTAGGATAGGGAGACACCCGGGGGCTTCACAGAGTGAGATTCCAACAAGGCAGACTATGGAACAACTCAAGCCATGTGACCCAGGGCAGTGGGCAGGCCTGTGCGGCTAGGCACTGGGATTTTTGCACCCATAAAATCCTTTGCTGTTTTAAATTTATGTTTTTTATAGCATGCCAGGAAAAATAGCTGGGGATGACGGGGGCTCAGGACAGTGGCCTAAATACAGTCTGAGGATTATTCCCGGGCCCAGCTGTCCCCTCCTGCTGCCACCGAGATCACTCAATGGCACTCGAGGGGTTGTCCTGGGTGTTGGGAAGTTCTGTAAGCTCTAGGGACCTTCTGATGATGTTTTTCTCAGGGTTTGGAGGAATTCAGAACATAGAGCGTGGCTTCAGCCTCAGGAAGGGAGAGGGGGCAACACCCTGTGAGCCCCTTCTCATCTGCCAACCTCGGCTTCCTCATTAGTGCAAGCTCAGGGGCAGCCTCGAGACGGCTGTGAGCAAGTCGATTGCCAAATGGTCAGGGAGACCCTTGGCATCCAGGCACAGTCTCCTTCCTAACCGAAGTTTCCCCAGAGGACTGAAGAAATCACTCATATACCTGTGCCACCTCCCATGGGAAAGGAACCAATGGACCCAAAGACCCCCTTCTGGCTCAGGACTCAGCAGGATGGAGTGAGGCTTCCACTTACAGACTCTTCCTTAGCCTGTCTTGGCATAAACATCCAGCAGAGCACGATGCACCTAGGAAAGTCTACGTACAGGTTCCCTAAGTACCCACCCACTGCCCCAGCCTGGCCCTAGGACATACTAAGGAGCTCCCCTGGTTTCCTGGTGGGCAGGGCATGTTGCCCTGAGACATACCTAGCCCGCAGAAAATCTTTTCCGTGACCTCCCAAGGAGGTATGAAAGAGCTAACACTGTTGGAGAATGTCTGTCTGATGTGTGTCTGACTGGAGCTGTCTCTGAGGAGCTACACCCACAAGAGGTGTTATAAGACCACTGGGGCGCCAGGTTTGGGCTCTAAGATCTAGAATCTGAGCTCTGCAAAGATGGAGTGGCTTATTACACCCTGTTCTCTGCCCAGAGCCCCCCAACAAAAGGAGCTGAGGTGAGGGGGTGAGAAGGGTACATGCATACGCCTCTGTACCAGGCATTCTGTACACACACACACACACACACACACACACACAAATACATACACACACAGACATACACACATTCACACACACACATACACACACACACAAATACATACACACACAGACATACACACATTCACACACAGACATACACACATTCACACACACACACACACACAAATACATACACACACAGACATACACACATTCACACACACACATACACACACACACACACACACACAAATACATACACACACAGACATACACACATTCACACACACACACACACACATTCACACACACACACAGACATACACACATTCACACACACACACAAATACATACACACACAGACATACACACATTCACACACACACACAAACACATATACACACACACACACACACACACAAATACATACACACACAGACATACACACATTCACACACACACACACACAAATACATACACACACAGACATACACACATTCACACACACACATACACACACACACACACACACACAAATACATACACACACAGACATACACACATTCACACACACACACACACATTCACACACACACACAGACATACACACATTCACACACACACACAAATACATACACACACAGACATACACACATTCACACACACACACAAACACATATACACACACACACACACACACAAATACATACACACACAGACATACACACATTCACACACACACACACACAAATACATACACACACAGACATACACACATTCACACACACATACACACACAAATACATACACACACAGACATACACACATTCACACACACACACACACACAAATACATACACACACAGACATACACACATTCACACACACACATACACACACACACAAATACATACACACACAGACATACACACATTCACACACACACACACACACAAATACATACACACACACACATACACACATTCACACACACACACACATTCACATACACACACAGACATACACACATTCACACACACACATACACACACAAATACATACACACACAGACATACACACATTCACACACACATACACACACACAAATACATACACACACAGACATACACACATTCACACACACATACACACACACAAATACATACACACACAGACATACACACATTCACACACACACATACACACATTCACACACACACACAAATACATACACACACACAGACATACACACATTCACACACACACATACACACATTCACACACACACAAATACATACACACACACAGACATATACACATTCACACACACAAACACATATACACACACATACACACACACAGACATACACACATTCACACACACACATACACACATTCACACACACACACACACACACAAATACATACACACACAGACATACACACATTCACACACACATACACACATTCACACACACACACAAATACATACACACACAGACATATACACATTCACACACACACACAAACACATATACACACACATACACACACAGACATACACACATTCACACACACAAACACGTATATACACACGCATACACACACAAACACATATATACACACACATACACACACATGCACGCACACACACACGCACACGAGTCTCTTATCCATGCTTCTCCCCCCTCTGGTAGTGAAAGCAGAGGAGAGGACAGCACCATTCTGTAGGGACTTTGAGCAGCGCCCTCCTGACTGTAGGAATGAGAACCATACAGGCACGGGGCTCTGAGGACATCAAAGTGGGGCATTCGGCAGGTGCGGAGGGTCGAGGAGAAGACAGAAGTCGGTATGACAGCTGCCATGTGTGGGAGATGCCGGGGTGACAGTAGGGTTGGTGTTTGTGATGCTCTATTTTACCCAGGAGCAATGAACACTTGCACCTAGCCTCACGCCCTCTGGCACTCACTGCAGTGGAAATAAAGAAATTTCTTGGAGATACAAGTAAACACTGAACACCAGCAGGGAACGGCATTCAACAGGCACACCTGCAGGGAAGGGGATGGATGGGTTGTGAGTGAATGCTAGAGAGAGACAAGAAATCAGGACCTGAGCCTACAATCAAAGGCGACAATGGCTGGCTCTCTATGGGTTCTATGGGTTCTGGGTCTGCACGCCCTGGTAGTGCTGTGACTAGGGGCAGCTTGCATGGAAGGCTGCTGGCAAGGGTTTCAGAATGTCTAGAATTTGGGAGCCTTTTACACCGCATGCATGCCGAGGGACTTTGCCTCCAGTCTTATCAAAGATAGGGAAGCTTTTCTCCTGTGAGAGCCAATTAGCACCTTTCTGGGGGACACCAGACACCACCAAGGACTGAGAACTGAGCAAATAAGTGGATGTTAAACTCAGACCCATGCAGCCCGTTTCTCAACTTGGCTCTAGGATGCTGGCTCACAGAATGCTCCAGTGTTTCTAGGGAATCCTCAAAAAAAAAAAAAATGGCCCCTACAGCTCACTCCCCATTGGCACTCCAATTGACAGACACCACCCACGGGCTCAAGCTTTGAAACAGATTTTTTTTGGCAACCATTCACACACTTCATTATGAGCAAACGATTACCAGATATCCAAGAAGGCCTCTGGCATGAAAGGCAAGGACTCTGACAGCAAATGGCAAAAAGTTCTTCAAGGGAGGATCAGAGATACGGAGAAGCAGGGGGGTGTGGTTCAAGAGAGAGGGGTGGGGGTAGTGAACACAAATGCGCTCCTGCAAGTCAAATGCTTAAGAGGAAGAGTGAAAAGTTCCTTTAATAAAAAGATAGAAGTCGAAGAAGCCCAGATAGAAGAGATAAGGGCTGGAGAGACAGCAGAGTCGGCAGATGTCCAAAGAGGAAGCCTGAGGGCTTGAGTTTGAGTCTTGGAAGCCATGTCAAAAAGCCAGACATGGTGGTCTGTGCTTGTAGTCAGCTCTGGGGAGATGGAGACAGGCAGACCCTGGAGATTGCTGGACAGTCAGCCCAGACTCATGGACAAGCACCAGACCAACGAAAGACTATCACAAACCAGGTAAGGCTCAGAGATGGTTTAGTAGGTAAGGGTCCTTTGCTCTGCAAGCATGTCTTCCTGAAATTGACCTCCCAGCTCCTGTGTTAAAAAGCCAGGCATGGCTGTGTGCACCTGTAACCCAGACAACAGGATGCCAATGAATGAGAGACAAGCTTTCAGAAAGAAAGTGAGCATAAACAAAGAAACAACAACAAAAGGACACGTGCGCGCGCGCGCGCACACACACACACACACATGCGCACACACACACACACAAACACTCACACACACAATGAGGAAACAGAAAGGGTTTGAACTTCTCATTAACAACAGTAAAAGGACACACACACAAATACATGTACACTAACACATGTACACACACACACACGCATGCGCACACGCATATATAATAAGGAAACAGAAAGGGTTTGAACTTCTCGTTAACAACGGTAAAAGCAAAAAACGCAGTCAAGTGATACTTTTCAAATCCTGAAGATAAATGGTTTCCAATCTATAATCCAATTTCATCTAAATGCTCAGTCGAGTGTGAAGGGAAAAGAAGGATGTTCTCAGACTCGTGAGGGGTCAAAGCACTTACCTCCCAGTATTCTTCCTCAGAAAGCCACTGACAAATGGATCCCACCAAAGCAAGGGGAGTCAAGGGAGAAGCACCCAATCCTAGGGAGATGTGGGAAGACTCGGAAGGATCGGGAAGCGATGTCACCTGCGATGCTGACACATTCTGAGTTCAAAGTGCAACCTTGCCCCGACCGCAGCAATTATAAGGTGCCAGAAAAACTTGCCTGAGAAAATGAAGCGTACAAAACCCACCCTTCTGAACACTCTCGGAGACTTAGACAATTGGTGGAGCCCCGGCGGTGAGTTAATGATATGTACAAAGAAAACTAAACAAAAACAATTATTATACGCAGAAAAACAGTAACAAGGAGACTGTGGAGACAGGAAAACTCTCCACATCTCACCTCACAGCTCAGCTTGAAATAACCCTATTCAACCCTATACAACCATCCTGTGGAAACTCTTCCTGATGGTCTGGATACAATTGCCCCCCATCTCTGCTCACGGAAAGGAGTTCAATCCCTCAAATCCTTATGTTAAGGATCTCATTTTACTACAGTGCCCAAAAGTGAGGCTTTTGGGAAATTTCTGCTTGGGTATCTGGTGGGTAGTGCCCCACTCGGTTGGGGCTCTTGTAAGTAAATTCTAGTGGCTTTAAAAAAGGAGCAGGGAGGAGAGTTATCCTTGTGACCCTGCTGTGGTGTGCACAGCCACGGGATGGCCCCTCACTGCAGCCTACAGCTTCCAAGACTGGACTAAATAAAGTTCATTTCTCAGTAAAGTCGCCTGCTGCAAGTATCTTTATTAAAAAATAAACAAAACGTACTATGTAACACCAACTTGCCCTTTACTTAAATTTGTTCCCTCACCACACTGGGAAGTCATGAGAGGAGGGACAGAGGGGGGATGTCATGGGGAGGGCAGAGAGCTAAACACCTCTAAGAGGAAGTCTAGGGCTGAGATTTCAGTAGAGCAATCTAAAGGTCTCTTTGTACTTGGAGGTAGGGTGGGGCAGAGAGAGGCTGGAGATGGCCTGGATGGGGGCAAGCCTTTGCCCCCTTTTTTCCTTAAGACCACTCTATTTTCTCTCAGGCTTTGTCACTCATCAACCCAGGTGGACACAAAGACAGGGGACCAGAAAACCAGAAATCCGAGTCACACCATGCCACACTCACAGTGTTTACAGAAAGCAAGTTCGTTATTTACAGGAAGAGAAACATTGAGCTAATTGACTTTTAAAGACATCAAATACAGCAGACAAACAGAGCACAAAACCCCACAGGAAAAGGGGCACAGTGTCCCAACCAGTAGGCGCCTTTGTCCACAGGCCTTTCCCGTTATCTCTGCTACCCGGAACCTTCTCATGCCTCGCTCTCTAAAGGACAGGCCTGCTTTTTCCGTGATGAAGCACAAAGTGAGAACACAAAAATGGATTATTTAGAGATCATCCAAGTCCCCTAACCACGCCAGACCTATCTCTAAAGTTCCCTGAGGCCTCCTTCTCCAAGCCTGTCTCAGAAAAGGTTCTGGGTAGTGGGTCTCAAGGCTCCTGGGCTGCAAGGTTTCTGCCTGTCCAAGAGCGGATAGAGTCTGGAGTCTGTAAAGCACTCGAGTGAGGCCTTAGGTCCAGCCTGAGGCCAGTAACATGGCAGCTGACAACTGATAGTGGAGAGGATAAGGACCAAAAGTGTGTGTGTGTGTGTGTGTCTGTGTCTGTGTGTGTGTGTCTGTGTGTGTGTGTCTGTGTGTGTGTCTGTGTGTCTGTGTCTGTGTGTCTGTGTGTCTGTGTCTGTGTCTGTGTATCTGTCTGTGTGTGTCTGTCTGTGTGTGTCTGTGTGTATGTGTATTATATGTGTGTGTGTATGTGAATGTGTGTCTGTGTGTGTATGTGTTTGTGAATGTGTGTGTCTCTGTATGTGTGTCTATATGTGTATGTATGTGAATGTGTGTGCCTGTGTGTGTGTCTGTGTCTTTGTATGTGTGTGTCTGTCTGTGTGTGTATGTATGTGCATGTATGTGAATGTGTGTCTGTGTCTGTGTATGTCTGTGTGTGTCTGTGTATGTCTATGTGTGTGTGTGTCTGTATGTGTGTCTGTATGTGTGTCTGTATGTGTGTGTATGTGTGAATGTGTGTCTGTGTGGGTATGTATGTATGTGTCTGTGTGTCTATGTGTGTCTCTGTACATGTGTGTATCTGTGTATATGTGTGTCTGTGTGTATAAGTGTGTGTCTGTGTGTCTGTATGTGTGTTTGAATTAATTTATTTATTTTTAATGTATCATTGTTTTATGACAGGGTTTTATGTAGCCCAGAATGGTTTTGAACCCCTCATCCCCCTGCTCCCAGCTTCCAAATGCTAGGATTACAGCATGCATTATCAGGCCTGGCTAAAATTAACAAGTTTTAAGTGAATCGATGGTGATTATGGCTGACATAATTTTTTAAATGTCCTTACTTGGAAAAGTTGGAGGTCGGTATCTGTAGTCCTCGCTCAAAATAAACTGCAGTTTTGGAGTAAAGTCTGAGACACACTGTGGCATGTGATCCCAAAGAAAAAGACCTACTCCAGAGCCAGAACTACAGATCCGGGGAAGCATCGAGTCCAGTCTCCCTTTGGTACCACGTATATGCCAGAATACCCCTGCCGAGGCCTCCTGCACGCCCTGCTTGGACCTTTTTGGTGGCAGGGAGATCATTCCTTGTGCAGAAATTATCTTCTTGTTACTGTTGAAAATTTATGCAGTCCTTGGACAGCTCTACGTCTGCCCATACTTTCTCATTCTTTGACCTTCTCCATTCTTGTATTTCTCACACACACACACACACACACACACACACACACACACACACACACACACACACGTGTTGGTTTCCCGCTCCGCTCTATACCCAAGGGCTTGGACTGCCACTTAAGAGGGACCATGTAACATTGGCTGAATGATTAAAAAAAATCTTCACTCAGTAGCCAGTTTCTCCTCCCAGGCCCTGAGCCTCATCTCTGTGACAGGTTGACCCTCAGAGCCCATCCTGTCCCAGACATAAGGGAAGGCGTGCCCTCACTGCATAATGACAACTGAGATCACTATTCCATCGAGGTTCAAATGATGCCTAAGGCAGTCTGAGGGCTGCAATCGCTCCAACACTGCCTCTCACAAACCATGGACAAGTTTTAATTAAAACCTCAGAGTACGGGAGAATCTTTCTTGTGTACCTCTGGGCCTGACCAGGCTGTCCTAGGGGAGAGAAGGGTCTTTTCTCAAGCCACTGTCCCTAAGGAACAGAGAGACATGGGATAGTGCTGAGAGATGCAGGCTGCTGGGAGCCAGGGGCCTCCAAGCCACCCCACTGCTCCCCCATTTTACATAGGAAGAAACTGAGGTCTTACTACAAAAGCAGTGTGTGTGTATGTACATGCACACATCTGCCTGCCTGCCTGTCTGTCCTGGGAACATGGAGTGTAGGTTTCAGCCCGGTAAAGTAGAGAAAGTCAGAGGGAAACGTGCATGTGTTACTCCTGCAATGGTGTCCAGCCTGTGATACTGGGAAATGATGCTGTCATCTACAAACCTCATTCTCAAAAGCTACACACATCCCAAAACATCAAAACCAAAATTAAAAGAAACCAACAGACAACTGGTTCAGAAAAAGGGTCTTGTGACCCTTTAGGGTTTTGTGAGGAATTTCATTCAAAGCTATTGATGGCCATTCCTGGTCCATCAGGCTGCAGGTTGGATACGTCTGAGGGAATCCCTGGCTTGGGGAGGTAGGCAACACTGATGTATGGACAGATGGATGGATGGGCAGAAAGATGGATGGATGGATGGATGGACAGATGGATGGATGGGCAGAAAGGTGGATGAATGGATGGATGGATGGATGGATGGATGGACAGATGGATGAACAGATGGGTGATGGATGGATGATGGAGGGAGGGAGGGATGAGGAATTACTGGGAGAGCTGAAATCAGTGTGCTTTTCTTCCTTTTAAACACTTGGGAATGCTGCCCCACAGGAATGGACAAAGGCAGGCTTGGGGACAGTCTTCAGGATCCATACCCCTCTTCTCCTAGAAGAACCTGAGGAAACTCTCAGTCCCTCCATAAGAGCCCTGGTCTCCTGAGTGGCATGAGCAAAAGACAAGGAGCACCAAAGGCTGGGCAGATGGCCTGAAGGAAGGCCCCTGGTGGCTCCGTGTGTGTCCTCACATAGTTCTACTCACCCCAGTTAGGATACGAAGAGCAGCAGAAGGAATGAGATGACCCAAGGGTCTCTGGAGTCAGTGAGAAATGGAGTATGGCGAGCCCCAAAGGTCAGATCATAAGATGAGGCTCAGAAGTTCCTGGCAGATGTGGGAGCGGGAGGCCCATGAACGGGGCCAGCGAGAGATTCCACCTGGGGTGACACGCATAGCCCTGACTGGTTTGTCCTCACCTGGGAGAGGGCAATGGTCAGTACACCTGTCTGCCCAGGTCTAATAGGGGGCAGATAGACACATGTGTGAGAGGTATGTGAAGTCCATGTTCTGATGAGCCCTCTGCTTATGAATCCCAGAGCCCCTGGGAGTGAGGGTGTCAGCTGATATTCTTTAATGCTCGACATGAAAGG